>NC_064626.1:376957131-378401298 GCF_023864275.1 Schistocerca cancellata | reverse complement strand
GAGAAAAGTTGATCTTATGGTTTGTGAGTGACGATGGAAAAGGAGCGTACTAGTTAACAGCAAAATTTAAATGTCAAGTTATCAGCTTTGAAGAGGAACATGTGAAGCCGGAGCTTGATGTGGATTTGATGTTGATGAAAAAAACATTCGTTGGTTGTGTGCAAGTGAAAAGAAACTCCTAAATAGTTCAGAATATTGGTGTGCATTTCGAGGGTAAAGGTGCAAATATCCAAATGTGGAAAAAGACTTGCTTGACTTTGTAATTGAGAAAGGAAATGTTGGATATTGCGTTCCTACTAAAATCATTCAAATTGAAGGCTGATAGGATGTAAAAGAAACATTTCACCAGTAAAATTTAACATTTCACATGGGTGGGTTTTGCAATTTATGCAACAAAACACACTATCTGTTTCTACAGTTTGATATCTTTCCAGCATTGCATAATCTGACATCGATGCAAAAATTATTATTTACTTTCCCAGATAGGGAATGTACACCAAACGCTGATTAATTTTGATATGCTGAGCAGCACTACAATAAATAACATAGGTAAATGTACTATGTAAATATGTACATGTGCTGAAAAGCAGTAGTGCACAGTGATGTTAAGCATTACAGCTGATGGACAGAAATTGCCACCATATGTGGTTTGTAATTGGAAACCTCTGCCCAAGGGAGAAATCTACCCACCTGGTATCATTGTAAGAACTTGTAATGCCGGATGGACTACAGAGGAACTGATCCTGTACCGGACTTAAGCAATTTGGAATAAGCAGTGAGGAGCTCTTCTTAGCTCAAGATCAATGCTTGTGTTGGATAGTTTCTGCTGGTACACAGGTGACTTGAGTGAAACAGAATCCGAAAAAAGGCAACTGTGACCTAGTGGCATGGCAAGAGTGTTGCAGCCTTTGGATGTGTTTTTCAATCATCCATTCAGAGCTAGTATAAGACAGTTCTGTAGAGATTACATGATGAACAATACAACTTTGACACCAGGAGGCTGGTTGTAGTATGCTTCTGTGTCATAAGTGTGCTGTTGAATTTTGGATGCTTGGCAGTCAATGCTGGAAGAACTTGTGGTGAAAAGTTTTTAAAAAGCTGACTTTCCAGTCATCTTGGTGGGACTGAGGACAACCTCCTTTGTCATACTGACTTTGAGAAGAGTTCTGGATCATGCAGCGACGACGACGAATCACGTGCTGGTGACACTTGAAGTTATTGTGCATGATCTGGGTGGACTGATAGTCTGGAGTAACAAGGACCCACTGTATAATATTTGAATGTGTTCAGATTTAATGTACTTGTGGTTATATATTTTCCGCAAAAGCAATAAAAAATTGTTAATTGTGTGAATTTTACCTCTATCATCTAAACTAGATTTGATTATAGTTCTACATTTTTGTGGCCGCAGTGTTCATAAATGCTTTGCACTTGTTAAAGGTATTTGAAATCCATATTTGCAACTATTAAAAATGTGGGAGCAGATGACATTTCCAGATATAAGCAGAATTCAGACAAAAATACAACAACTGCCAATGTTTTCAACAGATAAAACAAACTGTGTAAAGAGAAGTATATGCATCTTCAGAAGTAGTAAAAAGGCATTCAGATACCTTTAATAATAAATTTGATTAATGCAGCAACTGCTACATATTATGTAGCAAAGAGTAGCTTCATTGAACTCATCATAAAATTTAAATCATATTAGATTCAAATGCATATCACATTTCTTTGGTTTGGAATTTCATGTGTTACATAACTCTACATATCTTAATGAGCTTGTAGACACATTCAGCGTACTGTCGTCTGCTAACTATGGTTTGCTGTTCTGAAACAGCTGTGGGTACTAACTGAGGTCATTTGATTTATATCTAAACGCCATCTCGCATCAGTCACTGTGCCGCAGTTCTTTAGAAAGTGAACAGGTTGTACAAAGAAACTGGTGCAGTTTTGTGAAACATTGCTAAACCATGTTCAAACAGTGTGATAAACTTGGTTTTATTAAAATTATCACATGGCACTGCAAACCTCACATAACCCACTATTTACTGGGAAAAAAATGAGTAGGTAATTAATGTAAACATTATGTGGCATTTGCCACCTAACCCTCGGGCTTCGTTTGGGCAGGTTTCTATTTCTTTAGTTACTCTTGAGATTAATATGATTGTCACTTATAAAACATTTCCCTTCAGACTTAGTATCAAAACCATAATGAAAATTGGTCCTTTGGCACATTCTTTTTACTCTAGTATTTGTGTTTAGGGCCTTTTGCCATAGTGCATTGCCTGTGTGTAGGTAATGGTGCAAATGTTATTGTTTGGTTGTGTGTCTTTTAATCAAAATTCTATCAATTACAGTTCTAAATAGTCATCTCATGGGTTAGTAGCCTTGCCATAAATGATCTTACGGAAAAAGATTTTCAAATTTCGTCCGGTGCTGTCTCCAACTATCAGTTCTTCCTTCTCCCATCCCGTCTGGTAAGTCTCTCCTGACCCCGGGTTCAAGGAGCCACTGGCTCTGAAAGCTTGCAAATTTCAATATCTTTATACATGTGGTCTCCTGCCTGCACTTGGCGAGTAATTTTTTTAATCTACCGAATTACATTATATTTTCAGAAACTGATGATTTACATTGATTATGAAAGTAGATGCCTTTACTCATGATGGACTGATACCATTTTACAAACAGGAAGATCTGAAAGATTCACTGGCATACTGATATTCATAAAATATCTGCAAATTGGACAATTTTTAAGAGCAATGTCTACTTCATGCTGAGCTGAACAACTGCAAAATACCACAGAAATTAAAAATTTGAAGAAATCTAGAATGAGCCAAGAGAACTCGGAGAGTTTCTCCACCTCTTTTGCCATCACTTGGTTCATCCATATTTGTGACACTCTTATTTACAGTTCAGGTAACAATATGACTGCACATCACACTATGCAAATACCATTAAAATGTATTGACTATCTTGTGGCAAAGAGTTGTAGCCTTCACAGAAAAGACTTCCTTGGGTGTAAAGGAGGGTGTGGGGGAATTAACCACTTTTATCGCTGATAAGTAATATTCCCCCCCCCCCCCCCCCAACTTTTGTCACTTTTTTTGCCATGATTCATGAACTAACTGACTGACTAACAATATGTTCCATTTACTTGCAGTTACATTATTATAAGCCTTTGATTGCCTCATTTTTTCCTACACTTGACTTGCCCTTTTTCTTCATTCATAGGAACATTAGAATGCTATTTGTAGATAAGTTTAATGCACCATCATCTTTGTTTTTAGATATCTTTTTCCCACGTGGAATGTTTCCCTCTATTTTTTTTATATATATATCATCCTTTCGTCTTTACCTCTCCTTCCCTCTCTCCTGATGAGGCAACAGTTTGTTGCGAAAGCTTGAATTTTGTGTGTATGTTTGTGTTCATTTGTGTGTCTGTCGACCTGCCAGCACTTTCATTTGGTAAGTCACATCATCTTTGTTTTTAGATATATTTTTCCTTCGTGGAATGTTTCCTTCTATTTTATATATATATATATATATATATATATATATATTTCCTTCGTGGAATGTTTCCTTCTATTATAACCATATATATATATATATATATATATATATATATATATATATATATATATATATATATATATGGTTATAATAGAAGGAAACATTCCACGAAGGAAAAATATATCTAAAAACAAAGATGATGTGACTTACCAAATGAAAGTGCTGGCAGGTCGACAGACACACAAACGAACACAAACATACACACAAAATTCAAGCTTTCGCAACAAACTGTTGCCTCATCAGGAAAGAGGGAAGGAGAGGGAAAGACGAAAGGATGTGGGTTTTAAGGGAGAGGGTAAGGAGTCATTCCAGTCCCGGGAGCGGAAAGACTGACCACATATGTGTGGATGGATATGTGTGTGTGTGCGAGTGTGTACCCGTCCTTTTTTCCCCCTAAGGTCAGTCTTTCCGCTCCCGGGACTGGAATGACTCCTTACCCTCTCCCTTAAAACCCACATCCTTTCGTCTTTCCCTCTCCTTCCCTCTTTCCTGATGAGGCAACAGTTTGTTGCGAAAGCTTGAATTTTGTGTGTATGTTTGTGTTCGTTTGTGTGTCTGTCGACCTGCCAGCACTTTCATTTGGTAAGTCACATCATCTTTGTTTTTAGATATATATATATATATATATATATATATATATATATATATATATATATATAGAGAGAGAGAGAGAGAGAGAGAGAGAGAGAGGGGGGGGGGGGGGGAAATTTCCACGTGGGAAAAATATATCTAAACACAAAGATGTTGAGACTTACCAAACAAAAGCGCTGGCAGGTCGATAGACACACAAACATACACACAAAATTCGAGCTTTCGCAACAAACAGTTGCTTCATCAGGAAAGAGGGAAGGAGAGGGAAACACGAAAGGATGTGGGTTGTAAGGGAGAGGGTAAGGAGTCATTCCAATCCTGGGAGCGGAAAGACTTACCTTAGGGGGGAAAAAGGACAGGTACACACACACACACACACACACACACACACATATCCATCCGCACACACAGACACAAGCAGACATTTTTAAAGGCAAAGAGTTTGGGCAGAGATGTCAGTCGAGGCGGAAGTAAAGAGTCAAAGATGTTGTTGAAAGACAGGTGAGGTATGAGTGGTGGCAACTTGAAATTAGCGGAGGTTGAGGCCTGGTGGATAACGAGAAGATAGGATATACTGAAGGGCAAGTTCCCATCTCCGGAGTTCTGACAGGTTGGTGTTAGTGGGAAGTATCTACATAACCCGGATAGTGTAACACTGCGCCAAGATGTGCTGGCCGTGCACCAAGGCATGTTTAGCCACAGGGTGATCCTCATTAGCAACAAACACATATCCATCCACACATATACAGACACAAGCAGACATATACAGAGGCAAAGAGTCTCTGCCCATATATATATAATATAATTTGTGTGTGGGGGGGGGGGGTCCTCACTCAGGAAAGGTGCTGTCTGGTACTGGTACCTCACACCACTGATAATGCCATACGCATAATGCTGCAACCTCTTCTGCTCTGAGGAGAGAACCTTGGAGCCGTATGAGTCTCGTACAGATTCCTGTATGGAGGACATAGTGATAGACATCCCTGGGGTTATGAAGCAGCTGAATGGGTTGAAAATAAATAAATCACCAGGTCCTGATGGGATTCCAATTCGGTTTTACAGAGAGTACTCTATTGCATTGGCTCCTTACTTAGCTTGCATTTATCGCGAATCTCTTGCCCAACGTAAAGTCCCGAGGAACTGGAAAAAAGCGCAGGTGACACCTGTGTACAAGAAGGGTAGAAGGACGGATCCTCAAATTTACAGACCAATATCCTTAACATCGGTTTGTTGCAGGATTCTCAAACATGTTCTCAGTTCGAATATAATGAATTTCCTTGAGACAGAGAAATTGCTGTCCATGCATCAGCAGGGATTTAGAAAGCATCGCTCCTGCGAAACGCAACTCGCCCTTTTTTCACATGATATCTTGCGAACCATGGATGAAGGGTATCGGAGAGATGCCATATTCCTATACTTCCGGGAAGCGTTTGACTCGGTGCCCCACTGGAGACTCCTAACTAAGGTATGAGCCTATGAGATTAGTTCCAAAATATGTGAGTGGCTCGAAGACTTCTTAAGTAATAGAACCCAGTACGTTGTCCTCGATGGTGAGTGTTCATCGGAGGTGAGGGTATCATCTGGAGTGCCCCAGGGAAGTGTGGTATGTCCGCTGTTGTTTTCTATCTACATAAATGATCTTTTGGAGAGGGTGGATAGCAATGTGCGGCTGTTTGCTGATGATGCTGTGGTGTACGGAAAGATGTTGTCGTTGAGTGACTGTAGTGGATAGATGATGACTTGGACAGGATTTGTGATTGGTGTAAAGAATGGCAGCTAACTATAAATATAGATAAATGTAAATTAATGCAGATGAATAGGAAAAAGAATCCCATAATGTTTGAATACTCCATTAGTAGTGCAGCGCTTGACACAGTCACGTTGATTAAATATTTGGGCGTAACATTGCAGAGCGATATGAAGTGGGACAAGCATGTAAAGGCAGTTGTGGGGAAGGCAGATAGTCGTCTTTGGTTCATCGGTAGAATCTTGGGAAGATGTGGTTCATCTGTAAAGGACACCGCTTATAAAACACTAATACAACCTATTCTTGAGTACTGCTCGAGCGTTTGGGATCCCTATCAGGTCGGATTGAGGGAGGACATAGAAGCAATTCAGAGGCGGGCTGCTAGATTTGTTACTGGTAGTTTTGATCATCACACGAGTGTTACGGAAATGCTTCAGGAACTCGGGTGGGAGTCTCTAGAGGAAAGGAGGCATCTTTTCGTGAATCACTTCTGAGGATATTTAGAGAACCAGAGTTGAGGCTGACTGCAGTACAATTTTACTGCCGCCAACTTATATTTCGCAGAAAAAGCACAAAGATAAGATAAGAGAGATTAGGGCTCGTACAGAGGCATATAGGCAGTCATTTTTCCCTCATTGTGTTTGGAAGTGGAACAGGGAGAGAAGATGCTAGTTGTGGTACGAGGTACCGTCTGCCACGCACCATATGGTGGATTGCGGAGTATGTATGTAGATGTAGATTATGTCTGCTAAAGCCAGAAATATCAGAAATAGAAACACACTTCATACGTGAATTTTTGCGCACTTTCTCAATAATGTTCCACTTTTCTTCATTTTTTAACTGTCTTTTTGTCCTTGAAGTATTGGCACTCTGTTTCTTGTGCGCGTACGCGCGCGCACGCACACACACACACACACACACACACACACACACACACACACACACGGACTGAGAATCAGTCAAGTGCTAAATACGAACAAAGAGTGCCAGTGATTGAGCTGCACACTAATAAATATTTGGTTTATTTTTTTTGGCTACTACAGAAGTCTTACTGCCAACCTGTAGGTACTACTTCGTCATAACTAGTGTAAAAAAACAATCTGTATGACTTCCAGAGCTGCCACCACTGAATAATACTGTATCCCTGCACATATCCACATATCCTGCAAAAATCCTGCACCCACCACTCTCATCTCTCAGCGGCAGATGTTGCTGTGGTCCAACAGTACAGATTCCATCAAATCTGAAATCACTAAACAGAGAAGGAGAAGAAATAAACGAGTTGTTTTAACATGCTTTTAATGCAATTGGGAGTGAGACTTCCAAAATCAGTCATTTTATGCATTGAAAATGCGGTAACAAGGGACATACTAATGTGATTCCACTGTAGTAGATGCCATCATTGCAGTTAGGACAGTGTTAGAAGCCTATTAATCTAAATCATGTCTATGTGACATGGTAAATTGGATATACTGTAGCATCTGTTAGTATATAAAGAAAATATATACTGTGGCAAGTTGTCAAATACATTTCTACCCATGTATTGACTCCAATACTTCCAAGTATTTTCAGAGGCTACTATTTTGTCCTATTATAAATATTCATGCTTTGCTCTATTTTTTGAAGAAAGAGAGATATTGTTGAAGATGGGAGACATCAGTGGATAAATGTAGTGTGCAATTGTCAAAATACCAAATTTTTGAAGAGTTCTCCGCAGCATGTACCAGAACTACCATCAGATTTAATACTTGCAACATGATTATGTACTTGGAAATATTATACTTGTAAGTTAAGGTTTCTCATAAATGATTCTGTGATTAATTAGTTAATGAAATATTCAGCATTAACTTTTTTCTTAATTTTTAAATCACCTATAGCTGTAACAATGCATACTGCAAATGTAACGGAACTTAACTGCTTCATTAATTCTAGAGTGTGGGCTTTTATAATAAAGGTTGCAACATATTTGTAGTTCCTAAAACACAACATTAACCACTTCTTGTATTTCATTGTTTGAGTGGACCAAAGTCAAATCCGAAATTTAATGATAATCAAAGATGTGTTTATGTTCTAAAATCTTTCATTAGCTGCTCTATCACGTATAGGATTAGTGTGGTTTTATGCCTTCTTGCTATATGTTTATTTTGAAATGCTGTTGGGTATTCAGCTGGATGGTGTCATCCAAATGGTGTAATATTTCGGCAGAGTGACTTGTTGCCATCTCCAGGTAGTAATCTTCAGGGCTGCCTGCAGGTAGTAACAAGTCAGTTTGTCAAAATATCACACCAACTGGATAATGTCACTTGGCTGAATACCCAGAAAGAATTTCTAAAACAGTTCTAAGGTTACTTTTTATCCATACACCTGAATCATCTACAGAAAGGTAAAATTTGTAGTTTCCATCATAAATGTGGAAGACCATTTATGTGCATCAGAAAGAAAGACAACCGAAAATAGAACCTTTGATTAAACTATGCCTTGGTGTTTCAGATTGTAAGCGCTGTTGCTATGCAATCACCATGGAACCTATATTCTCTGTTGTTATGCAGGTAGAAAGAAAACCATGAATGTGTTGTTTTCCATAATATTTTAATTTGCACATGATAATATGATTGTTCACACAAGCAGAAACGTTAGCCAGGTCACAAAATATTTACATTGGTAATTGTTTCTGATTTATTGGTTCTAAGTTAAGTTATTTGCATGTTCTGTTGATCATAATTGCACCCTTTTGCTGTTACACGGAATGGGAAGGTAATGGAAAATATGGCAGTATACTAACCATTTACATGATTTCTTAAGGTTTTTTGTTTAACGTGCATACCGTGATTCAACTCGTCTGTGGAGTAGGAGGTATCAAGCAGATGTTATTTCATTTCTTATTTAAAGTTAATTTCGACAATTTTATGAAAAGGATAGAGTGCTACTCACCATATAGTGGAGATGTTGAGTCGTACTCAGGCAGAAAAAGCCTACTAAACACACAAGCTTTCAGCCGGAAGGCCTTCTTCCGAAATAGGCAACACAGGCAAATGCAGACACAGCTGACACACACATCACCACTGTCTCCAGCTGCCGAGACCATACTGTGAGCAACTGTGCATGATGTGAAAGCAGTTAGGGTGGTGGGAGTGAGGAGGAGGCAGGGGTACAGAGGGGGAGGTAGAAGAGGTTACGGGTGGTGGACAGTAAAGTACTGTTTGTGGCAGCATAGAGGGACAGGGTGGGGGACAATGACTAACAAAGGTTGAGGCCATGCGGATTTTGGCAATTTACAATATATTGCAGAGAGTTTCCAACTGCGCAATTCATAAAAATTAATGTTTGGTAGGAAGGATCTAGGTGCCACAGGCTTTGAAGCAGTCATTAACGTGAAGAATGTTGTGTTGGGCAGTGTGTTCAGCAGCTGGGTGATCCAGCTGTTTCTTGGCCACAGCTTGTCACTATTCTTGCGGACAGCCAGTTTGCTGGTTGTTATGCCCATGTAAAATGAAGCACAGTGGTTGCAGTTTAGCGTTTAGATCACATGACTGGTTTCAGCCTGCTTGTGACCACACTGCAGTAGGTGACATTGGGGGGATGTGTGGGACAGATCTTGCATCTTGGTCTATTACAAGCATATGAGCCGTGAGACAAGGGAGCGGGAACAGGGTTTATGTGGGGATGGATGAGTATATTAGGTGGACAGCAGAATACAGCTGTGAGAAGGGTGGGGAGGATAGTGCGTAGGACATGCACAGTTGCTCACAGTCTGGCGCTAGCAGGCAGAGACAAGTGATGTGTGTATGAGCGAGCTGCGTTTGTGTGTGTGTGTGTGTGTGTGTGTGTGTGTGTTTTTCAGGAGGAGGCCTTCTGTCCGACAGCTTACATGTTTAGTAGTCTTTTTGTTGTGCCTTTCTGCATCTCTGCAATGTGGTGAGTAACAATCTATCTTTTTCATAATATTTTTATTATTCCATCTTGAATTTTTCATTGTTAAAGTTAGTTTATAAGCCATTGCATTATTTACCTCACTGGGTAGGTAGTCAAAGATTTTTATGGCTGAATACCTTACTCCTTTCTGTCAAAATTATTTAACTGGGTGGATAAAAAATCTACTCACCAAGTGGTGGCAGAGCACGCACATAAAAGATGGTTGTAAGTGGCAAGCTTACAAAGCCAGAGTCCTTCAGGCAGAAGGGTTGAAGGGGAAGGAAGAGAGCTGAAGGAAAAGGACTGGAGAGGTATAGGAAAAGGGGTACATTTCCGGAGAGTTGCCCAGAACTGCAGGTCAGAGGAGACTTACCGTATGGGGTGAGAAGGAAAGACTGATACTGTACGGTAAGTTTCCCCTGACCTGTGGTTCTGGATGACTTTCTCAAAATCTACAGCTTTCCGTAGACCTCTCCTGACCTTTTCCTTCACCTCTCTTCCTTTCCCTTCAACCCTTCTGCCTGAAGGAGGAGCCACTGGCTCTGAAAGCTTGCCAATTACAACCATCTTTTTTAACAGTGTGTTCTGCTGCCACTTGGTGAGTAGACTTTTTTTTATCCATCCAATTAAATAATTTTGTCAATAATTGATAGTTTTCATTGTTACTCCTTTCTGTGGAACACTCAAACTGAGTGATAGATATTTTTAAATATTTCTCCTCTTAGTATTATGTCTTTTGTTTTCAAAGTATGGTTGATTCGTGGACAGAATGTGTTACCCTTATTATATGCTTCTGTTCATTACAGCAGAGTATGATGCCATAAGACATAAGTGAACAAAAATGGGAGAAGAATGTCCACTTTTTGTTTTGGTATCCAAATGCTGATACTATTCATAATGCAAAAGTCGTAGAGTATAAACATTTAGGATGGTCTGTAACAGAAGATTTCCAATTCAGTTTCTTATCAGTATCAGCACTTAGAAATTTATATGGGTGTGTTACGGGTTCTTGTGTGTGTGTGTGTGTGTGTGTGTGTGTGTGTGTGTGTGTAATAGAGGGAAACATTCCACGTGGGAGAAATATATCTAAAAACAAAGATGATGAGACTTACCAAACAAAAGCGCTGGCAGGTCGATAGACACACAAACAAACACAAACATACACACAAAATTCAAGCTTTCACAACAAACAGTTGCTTCGTCAGGAAAGAGGGAAGGAGAGGGAAAGACAAAAGGATGTGGGTTTTAAGGGAGAGGGTAAGGAGTCATTCCAATCCCGGGAGCGGAAAGACTTACCTTAGGGGGAAAAGAGGACAGGTATACACTCGCTCGCGCACACACACACACACACACACACACACACACACACACACACACACATTCATCGGTGTCGGTGTATATGCGGATGGATGTGTGTGTGTGTGTGTGTGTGTGTGTGTGTGTGTGTGTGTGTGCAAGTGTATACCTGTCCTTTTTCCCCCTAAGGTAAGTCTTTCCGCTCCCGGGACTGGAATGACTCCTTACCCTCTCCCTTAAAACCCACATCCTTTCGTCTTTCCTTCTCCTTCCCTCTTTCCTGACGAAGCAACCGTTTGTTGCGAAAGCTTGAATTTTGTGTGTATGTTTGTGTTTGTTTGTGTGTCTATTGACCTGCCAGCGCTATATATACACAGGGTTATTACAAATGATTGAAGCGATTTCACAGCTCTACAATAACTTTATTATTTGAGATATTTTCAAAATGCTTTGTACACACATACAAAAACTCAAAAAGTTTTTTTAGGCATTCACAAATGTTCGATACGTGCCCCTTTAGTGATTTGGCAGACATCAAGCCGATAATCAAGTTCCTCCCACACTCGGCGCAGCATGTCCCAATCAATGAGTTCGAAAGCATCGTTGATGCGAGCTAGGAGTTCTGGAACATTTCTTGGTAGAGGAGGTTTAAACACTCAATCTTTCACATAACCCCACAGAAAGAAATCGCATGGGGTTAAGTCGGGAGAGCGTGGAGGCCATGACATGAATTGCTGATCATGATCTCCACCACAACCGATCCATCGGTTTTCCAATCTCCTGTTTAAGAAATGCCGAACACCATGATGGAAGTGCGGTGGAGCACTATCCTGTTGAAAGATGAAGTCGGCGCTGTCAGTCTCCAGTTGTGGCATGAGCCAATTCTCTGTGGGCTACGCGTGAAACTTGCCCGCACGCATTCAACCGTTTCTTCACTCACTGCAGGCCGACCCGTTGATTTCCCCTTACAGAGGCATCCAGAAGCTTTAAACTGCGCATACCGTCGCCGAATGGAATTAGCAGTTGGTGGATCTTTGTTGAACTTCGTCCTGAAGTGTCGTTGCACTGTTATGACTGACTGATGTGAGTGCATTTCAAGCACGACATACGCTTTCTCGGCTCCTGTCGCCATTTTGTCTCACTGCGCTCTGACGGCAGAAACCTGAAGTGCGGCTTCAGCCGAACAAAACTTTATGAGTTTTTCTACGTATCTGTAGTGTGTCGTGACCATATGTCAATGAATGGCTGTTCTAATTTGCGGTTGGCCTGTAGGAGGATGCTGTCCCACATCCACACCGGCTATTCAGAGCATCCTCCTACAGGCCAACCGCAAATTAGAACAGCATGCCACCCTTCACCTCAAAAAACTATCCAATCTCCTGGTTTCCCACCTCCAGAAAGGCAACTCACTCACCCTTCACAACCTTTCCAGCAAACCTCAACCACCTCTCATTGCACACAAACCCAGTCTCTCCCATCTACTCAATTTCCCACTTCCAGCTCCACTCCCTCCAAAACCTCAAAATTCCAATCAACACAATCTGGTACCACAACACCCTAATTCAGTAGTTAACCTTTCCTCCAAACCTCTCTCCCAATCCGAAACCTCTGTCCTATCCAAAGGCCTCACCTTCAGCCCCACTCCCAGATTCAACCAAACAGCCCTCTTCAAAGATTTACTGTTCTACACTCGTACTCTCTGCTGGAAGTATCACTTTGCCACGAAGAAAAATGATCGTAATCCTACCCCTAATGATCTAACTCCCCAAGACACTATCCAAATTGAACCCTGCCTGGAACAGTTCCGTCCTCCGTCACAGCGGGACCCACCTACACTTACTCAAAATCACCCTCTCCAAAACTTCCAGGAATTTCTGACTTCCAGCCTTGCCTCTCAATCCTTCTTAAAAAACCTTAATCCTACTCCCAACATCACCACTGCTGAAGCCCAGGCTATCCGTGACCTGAAGGCTGACCGGTCCATCGTCATTCTTCCGGCGGACAAGGGTTCCATGACCGTGGTACTTGATCGTCGGGAGTATGTGGCTGAGGGACTGCGTCAGCTTTCAGACAACACCACATACAAAGTTTGCCAAGGTAATCCCATTCCTGATGTCCAGGCAGAGCTTCAAGGAATCCTCAGAACCTTAGGCCCCCTACAAAACCTTTCACCTGACTCCATCAACCTCCTGACCCCACCGACACCCCGCACCCCTACCTTCTACCTAAAATTCACAAACCCAATCATCCCGGCCGCCCTGTTGTAGCTGGTTACCAAGCCCCCACAGAACGTATCTCTGCCTACGTAGATCAACACCTTCAACCCATTACATGCAGTTCCCATCCTTCATCAAAGACAACAACCACTTTCTCGAATGCCTGGAATCCTTACCCAATCCGTTACCCCCAGAAACCATCCTTGTAACCATTGATGCCACTTCCTTATACACAAATATCCCACACGTCCAGGGCCTCGCTGCGATGGAGCACTTCCTTTCACGCCGATCACCTGCCACACTACCTAAAACCTCTTTCCTCGTTACCTCAGCCAGCTTCATCCTGACCCACAACTTCTTCACTTTTGAAGACCAGACATACCAACAATTAAAGGGAACAGCCATGGGTACCAGGATGGCCCCTTCGTACGCCAACCTGTTCATGGGTCGCTTAGAGGAAGCCTTCTTGGTTACCCAGGCCTGCCAACCCAAAGTTTGGTACAGATTTATTGATGACATCTTCATGATCTGGACTCACAGTGAAGAAGAACTCCTTTGGTTCCATCAGATTCACCTGGTCCTACTCCAAATCCCATGCCACTTTCCTTGATGTTGACCTTCACCTGTCCAATGGCCAGCTTCACACGTCCGTCCACATCAAACCCACCAACAAGCAACAGTACCTCCATTACAACAGCTGCCACCCATTCCACATCAAACGGTCCCTTCCCTACAGCCTAGGTCTTCGTGGCAAACGAATCTGCTCCAGTCCGGAATCCCTGAAGCATTACACCAACAACCTGACAACAGCTTTCGCATCCCGCAATGACCCTCCCGACCTGGTACAGAAGCAAATAACCAGAGCCACTTCCTCATCCTCTCAAACCCAGAACCTCCCACAGAAGAACCACAAAAGTGCCCCACTTGTGACAGGATACTTTCCGGGACTGGATCAGACTCTGAATGTGGCTCTCCAGCAGGGATACGACTTCCTCAAATCCTGCCCTGAAATGTGATCCATCCTTCATGAAATCGTCCCCACTCCACCAAGAGTGTCTTTCCGCCGTCCACCTAACCTTCGTAACCTCTTAGTTCATCCCTATGAAATCCCCAAACCACCTTCCCTACCCTCTGGCTCCTACCCTTGTAACCGCCCCCGGTGTAAAACCTGTCCCATGCACTCTCCCGCCACCACCTACTCCAGTCCTGTAACCCGGAAGGTGTACACAATCAAAGGCAGAGCCACGTGTGAAAGCACCCACGTGATCTACCAACTGACCTGCCTACACTGTGATGCATTCTATGTGGGAATGACCAGCAACAAACTGTCCATTGGCATGAATGGACACAGGCAGACAGTGTTTGTTGGTAATGAGGATCACCCTGTGGCTAAACATGCCTTGGTGCACGGCCAGCACATCTTGGCGCAGTGTTACACCATCCGGGTTATCTGGATACTTCCCACTAACACCAACCTATCCGAACTCCGGAGATGGGAACTTGCTCTTCAGTATATCCTCTCTTCCCGTTATCCACCAGGCCTCAATCTCCGCTAATTTCAAGTTGCCGCCACTCATACCTCACCTGTCATTCAACAACATCTTTGCCTCTGCACTTCTGCCTCGACTGACATCTCTGCCCAAACTCTTTGTCTTTAAATATGTCTGCTTGTGTCTGTATATGTGTGGATGGATATGTGTGTGTGTGTGCGAGTGTATACCCGTCCCTTTTTCCCCCTAAGGTAAGTCTTTCCGCTCCTGGGATTGGAATGACTCCTTACCCTCTCCCTTAAAACCCACATCCTTTCGTCTTTCCCTCTCCTTCCCTCTTTCCTGATGAGGCAACAGTTTGTTGCGAAAGCTTGAATTTTGTGTGTATGTTTGTGTTCGTTTGTGTGTCTGTCGACCTGCCAGCACTTTCATTTGGTAAGTCACATCATCTTCCAGTAGGTTCCAGGAGGTGGTAAGTAATCACACTGGTTGATAATTGTTAACATATCCAACTACACTCATGCTCATAAATTAAGGATAATGCTTATATGTGGTGAAACAACGCTCTGGTGGGCGGTTTGTGGGTTTAAATCACCTCTGGGTGTGACCATGTGGTGCATTTGACCTGCGGTCGTCGCACGGTGGCGCTGGCAGCAGTCCACATATGCAGAGATGTGTTGGTGCATGTCAGAGTGCGGTGCAATGAGTAAGTGTGCAGACTTTTCAGTTGTGCTAATGGTGACTGTGTGTTAAAAATGGCTCAAAGAACACATATTGATGATGTTATGAGGGGTAGAATGCTAGGGCAACTGGAGGCTGGTCAAACACAGCAGGTCATAGCACGGCCCCTCCATGTGCCACAAAGTGTGATGTCAAGATTATGGCAACGATTCCAGCAGACAGGAAAGTGTCCAGGTGCTACAGTATGTCCGCCTTTTCAGGGGTGATGCATGATAACGCACGGCCCCACCGAGCTGCCATTGTGGAGGAGTACCTTGAAACAGAAGATATCAGGCAAATGGAGTGGCCTGTCTGTTCTACAGACCTAAACCCCATCGAGCACGCTCTTGATCGATGTATTGCTGCACGTCTTCAAACTCCTACAACACTTCAGGAGCTCAGACAGGCACTGGCGCAAGAATGGGAGGCTATACCCCAGCAGCTGCTCGACCACCTGATCCAGAGTATGCCAACCCGTTGTGGGGCCTGTGCACGTGTGCATGGTGATCATATCCCATATTGATGTCGGGGTACATGCACAAGAAAGAGTGGTGTTTTGTAGCACTTGTGTTTCGGCCGGTTTTCTCAGCTTATCACCAATACTGTGGACTTGCAGATCTGTGTTGTGTGTGTTGCCTATGTGCCTATGCTATTAGTGCCTGTTTCGTATAGTGCCACATTGTGTGGCACCACATTCTGCAGTTATCCTTAATTTATGAGCATGAGTGTACTTTTATTGTGAAGTGGACTGACAACTCCAGGATAGCACATTTCAGCCTGTCTGAAGAAAGCCCCTGAGGTAGTGATGTCGAGGGAAATATAGCTAGTTGAGTCCTTTCTTAAATCATAAATTTTTCGTACCAAGCATGTTTCTCTGCACTAAATGATTGACTTTATATACAACCTTCTTGAAAATTACTGGTAGTAATGCATAATTATTTGCTGTTATTTTATTTACTTTTTGTTGAAGTGGCCTGACAACACCTTATTCAAGACTGACATGGAAAATACCTATATGAAAAGGTTCATTAAAGAAGTAATAAAATGTATTACAAAGTTCACTTGAGTAACATGATTATTTTAGTACTGGTCTCACTACGACACCATAAATATTGTCATAAAATTTTGTCTTGTTTCTTTTTTATTATTGTAGTCATAGTTTTTAACACGTGATTCTGCTGCCAAGATTACCATCAGTGTTAGTGTAATATTCCATTTTACCATTACATATGAAGTATGAAAAATAGAAAGGCAAGGTTCACTAGAGTAAACAAAATTGTGCCAGGAACTTAAATATAGTCCTTATTTTAGCATTAATGGAAATGGATAATTAACTGTTTCAGTTTTAAATAGTTTTATCGGTTCAAAATCATAACTGGTTTCAGGGGATATAAGACCATCTTCAGCTGTACAAGACTGCAAATGGAAAATGGAGATAATTATACTTTGTTCGTTCCCCTTTTGCAGTCTTGTGCACATGAAGATGGGCTTATAATCGTCCAAAACTGGTTGTGATTTTGAACCAATAAAACTATTAACAGTTGAAGCAGTTAATTATATGATTGAACCATGAAGTGCAGTTGTGGATGTCCTTTGAACTAAATCTTATTTTATAATTAAATTTGACATAACAATGCCATTTTGGTGAAACTGGTGAGCTAAGGCTATTCTATTCATAATGTGTTATCCAAACATTAGAAACCAACATAAACTTCAAATTTGATTATGTGTTCTGTGTTAGTATTACTTAACTGTTCATACCTTTGCTGTAACTATAAGTTACATTTCTAATGTTTTTCTGAAATAAATGCTTATCTCATTCTTAAAATTTCAGCACATTTCTGACACTTTGGTTGACAAAATTTTGATCACTATAAAATGAAACTTGTTACTGAAATTGTTAGAAAATGATGTATATGCCTTAATTGAGTTTACAGATATCCCAGTTACACCCCCATCCTTCTGCATGCTGTGGAATTATGGTACCACGATCCTCAGGTTACCACGCCAGTTCTCAAATTGTTTGCAGAGTTAGTACAAAATAGATCACAAAGGTTACAATTCGACGTATCCTCTCCCAATGGCATCCTGCTATTCAGAGAGGCAAGCAAAGTAATATGCAGCTATGGTAAGACATTTTTCATATCAATACCTTTTCTCAAAACATTTGTATGTTACCATTCAAAATTTAGGTTTTTAAATCATTCATTTTATGTTACGTAAGTGATATTTTTAAGGAGAGTTGAGCTGTTGTGACTATCTGTGACCATGCAGTACACACCATTGTTAAAAGCTGTAATAAATGTGAATATTTACCAATATTTTGAAAAGTATAGTTGCTGCTCCCCCCCCCCCCCCCCTCCCACTATAGCAGAGTTGCTGAGTCACAGATAGGTGCAGTAAAAAGACAGACAGTTAGTGAGCTTTTGGTCAGAAAGGCCTCCTTCAGAAATAGATGACTGGGCACGTGTATGTACGCACACACAAATGCAAGTGACCACAGTCTCTGGCTGCTGAGGCCAACCTCCCATCCCCCACCTCCCTCTCGCAGGACTGGCAATCTACGTCTTGTGATCTGTTTTTCTGCTAAAGCAGAACTGACATAATGGTCATCTGATCCCTTTTGGTGTTGTGAGGGTCATACTCAAACCCCATCATGTATTAGGATTAGTCTCTTCACTCATTTTTAAATAAGAAAAGAAAACAACAAGCAACATAACAACAGTAAGCCAAGTGGAGTACACAAAATATTTGGTAAAGACTACAGTGCATTTGTTTGCTGAGTTTGGTAGTGTTGTAAACATGGTGCTTCACGTCTGACCTCTTCCAGTATCTTAAGCAACCGTAGTTGAAAATGCTCCCCACCTAAAACTGTCACATAGTATGTACACATTTGTATACATCTACTCTAGCTTGAAAAATGATCTGCCCTAAACCTACTGAAGTTGTTAGTCTTGCTTATGTGCCTGCTGATGACTCAATGCCATTACTATTCGGCAAGTTGATAGCTTTACCTGTAAATTATTTACATTCTACAAGAACTTTCCATACCGTATTTGTAATATTTTTAAATTTTGATAGATATCTTAATTTTGCTATTCCAGAAACTTGGGTCGTGTATCATTATACTGATTCTGACATTTCTCACTTCATGGGTATTTTCCAGGCAATGCTCAGTGATGCCCTATTTGCTTCGCTATTTCATTTGAAGGAGATGTTTCCCATATACATCCTTCCACTGTGACATAACATACTAAATGCAATTGCTTCACATGTGCAAATCCCACAGTACTTCAAGTTAACTGCCTGACACCTTCAGTGATAGTTGCTGGTGACGTTTGGCAGGTTATACTTGCTGGTGTCCACACGGGAGTGGTTGTCTATTACGCATTACTTTACTCAATGGAATTTTTATCTCACAATGTGAAACAGAATTTTAATAAACAGAGGACATTAATACTGCATAATCAATTTGACATATAACCAGGTAAAGAATGTAAGTAGATTATGATATGTAAGGCTTTCCATATGCTGTTTGCGCTTCAATTCCCTCACTGCCTTTAGTGGTGTATTTTTCCTCATTTGTTACATGGTAGTCTTTCAAAGCATATGCCGACTTCGGCAAGTCTCAACATCACCAGGAGCATCTCCGAAGATGTCCAGCACAGCTGTGCAAAATTCAGGAACTGAAAAGTTTCTTCAACGAAGGCCATACAACCATCAGCAGCTATGTCATCTGGTTGTGAAAGCCTTCATTGTATGAATATTGTAGATCTTCAGAAAGCTGTTCCAAGAAAGTTTGGAACATTCTTAGATCGAATTGCATATCGTTGCTAGGCAATGAAAACCTCGTAACTCAAATTGGTCAAATTTTACAGGAGAAACAAAAAACTAATTGTAGAAATCACATGAGGACCTGATTAGTTAAATGTAGTGGTTTCTGCTACACCATATGGATCCGGTCATTGGTACATAAGACTTTATTATGCACTTCAAATTGTGTGCTGGTTTTTGGAGTTACGAGGTTTTCACAGTTATTTTTTTGGTAGTGATGGAGATAAGAGGCATGTAACGAGTGCACGGTTAAGAATTGAAATGAATTTGTTTTAAAAAACTTACTTAAATTTTACATTATTTGTGTATTATGAAACGTCTGTAACGATACATTGTTACAGATATAAAGTGAAATGAATAATTTCACTTTGATCAAAATATTGGAATCTGGATGTTAATAAATCGCAGTGTTTAAAAAACATAGAAACAATGTTGTTAGCTTTAATTAACCTTTTCTTACTGTAAACATTTGTGCAGTTTATTAACATTTATTATTGTTACTATTGCTGCTACACTGACAGTTGCAGGTGGCTGTAAACAAGTTTAATTTCGGCTGCATTTTTTTATGCACGGACATGTTCTCTCATTACAAATGTGAGGCAGTGTGTCATAAAATGAATGCACATCCTTAGGAAGGACCTGCTTTAGTTGCAAATGCGTAAACTTTTCTGCGCTGACCTCTAGTGGCGAGCTGTAGAGAGGGGGCACTGTAATTGAGCTGGGTATGTTTGACATCCTTCTTGGAAGTGGTTCCCATGTATCGCTGAATTTCAATTTATATTCCATTTTTCCGGAGGGATCATACTTGAGACACCGGATATCAGTCACTGTTGGATCCCCAATTTTGGATCCTGGCCGAATAGATGAATACAATGAGAGTTTATCATAGGACTTGAAAAACGTGTGGTCCAAATAATTGACAACATAAGGTCTAGGACTTTGTCTTGCATAGCATGAACTTCTACATAGCCAGCAGGAGTATAAATGTGTCTGTTTTTTAACTTCCTTTCTATGGTGGAGTGCATAGAATCACACTCCATTTGGGTGTGACCTTTCTCCAGAAATTTTTGCACTATTGTAATGCCTTTCTGGTTGGCGAGATAAGCCAGCGCATTACTCATGACTGAGTTTTGATTCTGGTACATGCATCTGTCGCTATAGAAAATAGCTTCTGAATCATTTTGGACGTACATTTCTATAAAATGCACGAGTATACTGGCAAATTCCGAAGCTGTTAGTCCACCTTCACTCTCGTGCCAAAGGTAACAATAACCATCGTTACTTTTTAAATCATAGATGGTAAAGTTGTGGACCTTCAGTTTGCTTTTATAGTACAGTGCAGATGCTTTTAGTCTGGGAGAAAGGAGAAGTGCTTGAAGGTCCATTGTAAACACTCTAGCTGATCCTAATTTATCACTATTTTTCGCTTCCCTTGTCTCAGTTTTTCGGGCCATATGCAAAGAGTATTCATTGTCTGAGAGATTGCCTGTCTGGTGAGAACAACAAAGATCGCACTGGTCCTTTTTAGGCGAAAATAAGTTAAGATTATTTTCATCGAATACCTCGCAGAACTGTTTGTAAGCAGCTGGGATTTGTCCTCTTTTCTTGCAAAATTGTGTATATTCCCTATGTAGTTCTGATTTACTCTGCCAGTTAGATTCCAAGTAGAGTTTTGTGGAATAACGACGGCAGTAATGCGATTCCAGTTTCGGCAACTCTGCAAAAAAATCTGATGCTGATTGTCGTCCACCTGAAACTTTCGTTGGTCTCTCCTGCATTTGAGGCCCTTCTGCAAGCGTTCTTCCTGATGCACTAGATGCCCATGTTCTGACACTCCATTCGCCTAAGCACAAAGTATTCAGAAACGTAGTCTTGCAGACAGTTTTTCTCTGTCCTCCTACTACAAAATTGTAATATAGTGTGTTAGAACGGTGAGATTTATTAGATTCTGAATTATTTCTGCGTCTTTTAATTGGAACGTAGTAGACATGGCTTCTAACAAAAAATTTTCTTTCACCCCAAGACATATCCTGCCAGAAATGATTAAATATTCGCTGTCTCTGCTCTTCTGTAATATCCTTGCAATTCCTGTTCCGATTTAAGGAAGAATGTTTACAAGTACGTCGTGGTTTTATTTCCCTCCTGCTCCTGCTCATTGTTGGTCTCTTTTTGCCAAACTCATCTTTTTGCATTCCTAAATAATCCTGTCCCCTCATACGTTTTTCTTTCTGCAAACTTTGAAGTGATTGATTGCTTTTCATTTTACGGCGCTGCTTAGTACTCTTCACTCCCACATCAACTTCGTCATCATCGTCTTCCTTGCTCTTGTTACTGCTATGGTCATTTTTGTTTTTATCTGGATCATACGCATCACTACTGCCACTGGAGATATCATCCTCGCTGCTGTGTTCGAAAAGACTTTAAAACTCAGAAGTGGAATTCGCCTCTGTATTGGCTTCTTTTTCCGCATTATCTGTAGTGTAAACCATAACGTCATCAATAACATTTAAATAATTTAATCACCTCAACTTCCAAACAAGGATCTTACTTCCAGTTACAACAATATAAACTACAGTTTACCTTCATTTTGTAGGTCTACCCTTTCTTTTGGTGCAGGACAAGGAGGAACCTGACTAGAATCTTCTTCCGGTGATTTTATACGATATGATCCGTTGTCGGCTTGTTTCACAAGGTGAAGAGTGAATTTACTCTTTTTACCCATAGCTGAAAACAAAGTAGTTACTGTAGAATGTATAGGATTCTGTTCAGTTCTAAAATTAGAACCTCCTATGTACCGAGCGCAGTCTGCTTTACGCGCAATGAAAAACTCGTAAGTCAACATTGTATTTAACGAGGTCATTATTAATTCTGTATATTAAAATACAATACATAAATACCTAGAAATACCAAGACGTACCTGTAGCAATAAAGCAGTGTTGGGTCTGTCAGTCAAAAAAGTTACTATCACGTCAAAAAACGTTTAAATCTCGGAGTATGTGTTCGCCCTGCACTCTAACAATGGCGATTATCGGAGATGCGAGGTTTACAGCACAAACTACATATCGCTGGAGATGTGAGGTTTTCATTATTGCCGCTAGATGGCAACACCGTTCAACTCGAAGATGGAAGGTTTCAACAGCCTATGTGGCATAATTTTCTACATTTGGTAATGCAGTTACGTGGATTTCATTGTCAGATGGAGTTACGAGGTTTTCATTGCCTAGCGACGATGTAGATTTGTTGGCAGACTGTTTCTCTGTGGTGTTTCTTTCGTCTATAGGTACATTCATTTCATTAGCTAAAACTGCGATTACTAAATATTTTGATAATCAGTATCCATAGATAGCCTCAGGCTTGCTTGTTCTAATTTTTCTATTCTTTCTTGTTTAAGAAAGAAATAAAAGTATAGCTATGAATACAAATGATGAATACAAATGACTTATAGATTGTACCTCAGCAATTCATTAACTCCATTTGCTTGTAGCTGAGATAAGTATTGAGTAACTCGTACTGTTTTCTTTTTCTTTTTTAACAGGAACGCACATATTAAATGTGGATGTACCAAAGGACCAGATATACCCAATGAAGTTGAAAGGAATTTCTATATGTTTTTCAATGCTGAAAGCTGCTCTGTGTGGTAGTTATGTTAATTTTGGTGTTTTTCGATTGTATGGTGATGAAGCCCTCGATAATGCTCTCAATACATTCGTGAAGCTATTACTCTCAATACCGCAGTCAGATCTGTTGGTAAGTGACTTTTTTTCAAGTTCGTGTTTTCAGAGTAGAAAACACACACACACACACACACACACACACACACACACACACTGAGGCACCAGTTACTTCGGATGTAAGATGGAGTTACCAAAAAAAAAAGTGCAGTAAATTTTATAATATCTGCGACAGTGGAATCAGATGTCGAATGAGACAACTCTGTGGAGTTGTATACATGACATACAATGTCCATTAATGTAACATCTGCTAGCAGTCAGTGTTGGTTGAGTACATGACTATTTTTAGCATGTTTCATTAGTTGTTAAGTGTATTCATATTTCTAAGACTGACATAAGGTATAGAATGCTGCTTTCTCAGTTTTATTATATCCCTACTGTTTATCTTCCAATAATATCTTAATATTTGCTAATGACGTAACTGGATCAATAAAAAATTTACTCAGTAAGCACCAGCAGGAGAACCCACATACATATAAAGGTACTGAAATTTGCAAGCTTTCAGACCCAGTGGCTCCTTTTTCTGGCAGAAAGGTTGAAAGTAAAGGAAGAGGGGTGTAGGGAAAGGATTGGTGAGGCTTAGGAAATGTGGAGAGTTCGGAAAAGTTGCTCAGAACCCTGGTTCAGGGGAGACTTACTGGACAAGATGAGAAGGAAAGAATTAATCAGTCGCTTGCTGAGTAGATCTTTTTGTCTATCCAATTACATTTTATTTTCAAAAATTATGTTCATTGATATTTACTTAATTATGTTGTTTTTCAAAGAAAATTGTTTACTTTACTGTAACATTAGATGCATATTTACAATATATTTCTGTTTGTCACGCAACTAAACAACAAACTGCTGCTTGTCATCAGTGCTGTATTAAGCCAGTTCATGGCTCATAGACAATGCTAAGGAGAGACCCTTGGTTTGCTTTAGCCTCAAAGTTTAGGACATAAAACAAAACAGCTCTTCACAAAAAAAAAAATAATTCTCTGAATTTAATTTGGACAAATTTACAGATATCACTTGCCAAATCTTTGTCTCTAAGCAGGTCACACTCAGTGTTCATTAAGGTGAGCTCGCAGGGACATTCTTGTGCGATGGGTCCTTAACTCATATTTAACGTGCTTTAATGTTGAAACAGTACATTCTCCACGGCAGTTACTGATCATCAAGGACAAGTAGATGCATAAGACTATTTCTACATCTGGGAAACACGATTCTAGTAAATTTTCCATCAAAAGTTTATAAAACTACGTTCCAGGATCTCGTACTTTTTGCTGTTGATAGCAGCAGCCACATCTGCTTTGAGCAGCTAAGCAAACTGCATCAGTTTGTCACCTAGGCTTTCTTCCAAATTGTCCGGGTAAGCATTGGCATTACTTTTCCACTGTTAAAGACTTAAATTGCTGAAGTATTCCAGTTACACTAGTTACTTCATGGTACACTTCCATGCATTTAGTTAATGCAGACAGCACATTATCAGTTATGACAATAAACACCTGAATTTCAAAATGTTGTCCAGGCTTTGAGTATAGTAGAGCCGCTGAAATGGTTGCGCTTTCTATTTTGCTTGTGTCGTCGTGAAGTCTGTTGCTTTGTTTGTTACACCAGGTCAGCACTTGGGCTTTTACTTCAGTATCTGAAAATGTGAACTGCATTGCTTGGATGTAACCATGTAAAAATTTATAAAGGGCATATCCCATGTTAAGATCGTGATCAGATGACTGCAGCAAAGTGCTAGTTGCTTGCATGCGCTGTTAGATTTTGTTCCAAGCAATAGCCATTTTTCCCAGACCGAGCAAGGTGGTGCAGTGGTTAGCACACTGGTCTCACATTGGGGAGGACGGCGATTCTAACCTGTGTTCAGCCGTCCTGATTTAGGTTTTCCGTGATTCCCCAAAATCTCTTCAGGCAAATGCCAGAGTGGTTCCTTTGAAAGGGCAGGGCCGACTTCCTTCCCTGTCCTTCCCTAATCTGACGGGACCGATGACCTCACTGTTTGGTCCCCGCCTCCCGAGTCAACCAAGCAACTGTTTTTTTCCGATTTCAAAGTTATCTATTTTCAAAATTAGTCTTTAAGCCTGATTACAACACTCTACCTTTTGATTTAAGTTTTGATGTATATAATCTAAAACTTGGGTTCAAATTAATGATATGAATATAATAGAGGGAAACATTCCAGGTGGGAAAAATATATCTAAAAAGAAAGATGATGAGACTTACCAAACAAAAGCGCTGGCAGGTCGATAGACACACAAACAAACACAAACATACACACAAAATTCTAGCTTTCGCAACCAACGGTTGCCTTGTCAGGAAAGAGGGAAGGAGAGGGAAAGACAAAAGGATTTGGGTTTTAAGGGAGAGGGTAAGGAGTCATTCCAATCCCGGGAGCGGAAAGACTTTCCGCTCCCGAGATTGGTTGTAAGCACTTTTTGAGCCAAATTTCAAGCTTCTGCACCGCAATTGGAGACAATTACAAGTTTTTGAAAAAGTAATCCTCTAATTGTGTTGTGCAGTGTAGTAGACTTACAAAAAAATGCAGTATCCATTAACTACTTTTTATAGGGAAGTAATAGAACCCTACTCAAATTCATTGGGATATTATGACTAAGTCAGGCACCGTTAAGGAATTCCCTTTTAAGTTTTGCGGTGTTGTCAACTTAAGAAACACAGTGTGTGGGGCAGCTGGTTAATAATAAGAAATATTATTCGCTGTCTTTTGCGAAACTATTTTTGTTGTCGGCCAGAAAGCTATGGAGAATATATTGACCATAGTTTCCAGTGTGCAAGTCCACATTCTTCTTTTGTTCCCTGAAAGAAATGTTTATACTCTCTGTTTGCTCAGCGGGCTCAGGAACTATGATTATAAATGAAAGTTTTAAGCTCTAACTGACTGATTCGCCGTGACTTCTAATAATCTAAGTTAATTGCTTGCCACAAAAGTGGAATATAATCTCACCACTTGTCATGCAGTTTTGTTAACATTATGGACAGCACACAAACAGTTATTCCATTAAATCTAAGCAATCCAGGACAGTATACAATCCTCGTGAGTTCACTTCCTATTTGTGCTAAAAATATGCATTTAGTTGCATCCTGGCTGTGATGTCACCTGAGGCAGCAGATAAGCCAGTATTTGACCGACACCGACCATATGGTAGCTGGGTGCTAAGTGCTAAGTGAAGATCATCAGTACCTCTCAGGGCATATTTATATATGGGCGCAGAGGACGGCCGAAGGAAACATGTGCCACCATCCACTCTATCCCCAAGTAACAGCATCTAAATTGCCGCTTTCGTGGACACACATCGTTTTATAACACTGTTGTGTATTAATTTAGAATCTTCGTAATTTCTGTAGGAATGGAATCAAGTTGGCTATAATCACAGAAAAACATTTGCATTTAAACTTTGCCATCTAGAATTTTTAGAACAGAACTGACAGTAGAACATTACCTCTCAACTACAACTTTAAGATACCTTGTATTGATTGTTATTTACATCAAAGTCTTAAACTTGCTATAGCTCTATTATTTAAGGGATTTCATCAGGTACTGTAATCAAATTTTTCTGTCATTAATAGAAGTGATACTTAATCTGTTACAAACAAAGAAATTTTTGTTCCAAATTTAGTTCTCAGTATAGTTCATGTTTTAAATCAAACTGAGGCTTCATAAGAATTTTTGGCTCTCTGGCTTTATTATTTAGTACCACCTTTATTTTCTTAAAACAATGCTTTTCGGGGAAAGATATTTGTCTGATCCCTCTGAGATTTGACAATTTAAACATTTATTTACTGAATCATATTTCGACAAAGTATGGAAAAGCTTCTTTAATTTTTAATTTCATCCTTAATTATGGCACAATACTTTGTATGCTATGCACAGGCACATTATGATGACACGGCTCTAGTAGCACTGAACCAGGGTATATCCTGACACACTCGCTCGCCTCTGTATCTCTCCAATGATACAGCGCTTGTTTCGGCACAAGTGTATGGTGCGGTCAGGCCTCACTTTTAGAAATGAGCTTTAGTGTTGTACTCCAATATTGACGTTAAAACACATGTATTAATCACAAAACAAATGTTTATTATGACCATTGCATCAGCACATTCTACCACTTCCCCAATCATTTTTGATGGTTGCCCTCTTGCTCTTCATCATTATCATGGTTCTCTCATTGTTTTATCCCATGAATGTTATGGTTTTAATGCTGAGTCTTGTCTATGCTGCTGTTGTGCTTTATCCCTTTTTTACTGTACATTCTCATTGAGCGAACCATTTTGATTAAACACTGTTTTCTTTTATACACTGCTCCCATTTAAGTGCAAAAATTCCATGGAAAAAATATTTATTTTGATGATCTTTACACTTTCTGATTAGGATTTGGTCTTGAATATGTGGTATATTGCAAATTTTAGTGCTGTCACAGAATGGTGACCACTTTTTAGAACCATAGTAAGATAATAAGTTCACATAATATTACTGTCAAAAGCGATAGCCATCCACCAACTGTCTCTAACATTACCAAAACCCATTAAACAGTGCTGAACCCATAGAGAAATGGAGAATGGCAACAAAGCAGGAGAAAAAGCAGGTGCACAAAATATAGTTAGGTACAAATTGCTTTAAGCGTTTTACTTATTGTTTCAGATTAACACTTTTCTTCAGGTTTCAGAATGATTCATCACTTTTTTTCCCCCAGTATCTGGTACTTTTGAGGAGATTCGTATTCCAATACCAGCAACAGCTCTCAAATTGCAGAAACTTGCTATGCTCTGAGCAGAGGGGGCACAGTGGTGAGATATGACACTCACATTTAGGAGAACAGCAGTTCAAAATCCTGTAGACCAGTTCAGATTTGGATTTCTTTCAATCCCTGTGAATCATTTAAGGCAAATGCTTCGACGGTTCCTCTGAATGGGCATCGCTGATTTCCATCCCCAGTCCTAGCTTGTGCTCTGTCTCTAATATGTCTCAATGACAGGACATCTACGTCTCCATCTACATAAATATTCTGCAAACCTCCATACAGTGCCTGACATGAGGTACCTTGTATCACTAATACTTGTTTCCTTTCCTGTTCCAATCTCATATAGAGCGAGGGAAAAGCAACTGTCTGTGTGCCTGTATATGAGCCCTAATTTCTCACGCCTTACCTTCATGGTCCTTACGTGAAATAAATGATCGTATCAGTAGGATTGTTCTGAAGTCAGCTTCAGATTCCAGTTCTGTAAATTTTCTCATAGTGTTCCTAGAATAGTGTGTTGCCTTCCCTCTAGGGATTCCGATTTGAGTTCCCAAAGCATCTCTGTAACACTTATGTTTTGTTCGAACCTACCGATAACAGATCTAACAGCCCACCTCTGAATTGCTTCAGTGTCTTCCTTTAATGCAACATGGAAAGGATCCCAAACACTCAAGCAGTATTCAAGAATATGTTGCACTAGCATCATATGTGCAGTCTCTCTTACAGATGAACCACAGTTTCATAAAATTCTCCCAATAAACCAAACTCGACTATTCGTCTTCCCTACCACAATCCTCACATGTTCATTCCATTTCACAGCGGTTTGCAACATTACACACAGATATGTAAATGACGTGACTCCATCAAGCAGAATGATGCTAATGCTGTATCTGAACATTATGGTTTTGTTTTTTGTACTCATCTGCTTTAGAGTAAATTGTGCTTCATCACACCAACTAGATATTTTGTCCAAGTCATCTTGTATCATTTCACAGTCACTCACCTTGACCCCTTCCCATACACCACAGCATCATCAGCAAACAGCTGCAGATTGCTGCACAACCTGTTAGACAGATCATTTATTTATATAGAAAATAACAGTGGACCTATCACACTTCCCTGGAGCACTCCTGATGAACCATTGTCTGTGATGAACACTCACCATCGAAGAGAGCATATTCAGTTCTATTACTTAAGAAGTCTTTGTGTCGCTGACATATCTGGGAATCTATTCTGTATGCTCATGCCTTCGTTAACAGGCTACAGTGGGGTACCATGTCAAATGCTTTACAGAAATCTAAAAATATGGAATCTGCTTGTTGCCATTCACCCATGGCCTGCAGTATATCATGGGAGAGAAAGGCAACCTGAGTTTCAAAAGCCTTGTGATCCTTGGACATAACTTTTTGCTCTCTACAAAATTTGTTATATTCAGACTCGTAATATGTTCTAGAATTCCAATGCAAACCAGTGTTAAGGATATTGATCTTTATATTTGTGAGTCCATTCTTTTATCCTTCTTATACACGAGAGTGATCTGCTCTTTTTTCCAGTCGCTTGGGACCTAGCACCGGTTGAGAGATTCGCGATAAATGCAAGCCAAGTAAGGAGCCAATGCCGTAGAGTACTTTTTGTAAAATCGCATTGGAATTCTGTCCCAACCTAGTGACTTACTTGTTCTCAACTCATTCAGTTGTTTCTCTCTGCCAGGGATGCTTATTACTATGATGTCCATATGGGACTCTGCGTGATGGTCAAACAGTGGTATGTTTGTATGATTCTTCTGCATAAACAATTAATAAACACAGAATTTAAAACTTTGACTCTCGTTTTGCTGTCTTCAACTGCCACACCAGGCTGCTCAGTGAGTGACTGCATTTAGTTGTAGTTGTTGTACGCTTCGTGCATAGATTTTTCCATAGACACACAAATCCGTACTAACTTTACACTACTCTGCCTCACCTCCCTTTGAACAAAGTGTGGCTAAGTCAGATTGGACAAGATCAAAGCTGTTGGTTGGAGAAGGAAGTGGGAGATTAATAATTATGAAAAAAAGAAACGGGGTGATTATTTATTATGAAAATCCATCAGGTATTTGAGTGTGATTGGAATGTAAGCCCAATTATTGGCAATCTGTTTTGTACAGAGTCTTCTTAATAATCTTCCTTCCATTCTCCTTATGGCAAAGAAAATAGGCCTTATTGTCTATTTGATAGTTTTTTAGAATGTGACAGTTACACCCCAACTTTCAAACAATTCACCTCTTACTGTGTGATGAGGTTGGACTCTCATAGTAACAATGCTAGATTTTGTGATTGGTTTGAAATTGTCTGGCATATTTCCTTTGTTGTTTTGAGGCGAAAGAAGTAGGCATTATGACTTTCAAATATTCTACATGTATTGTAAATGCCTTCTGAGGTAGTGAGCTTGGGTTCATTTACATGCTAGATTATGAATGGTGTGATTGGTTCACAAACCAAATTAATACAACTCCCCCCCACCCCTCCGGCCTAAAATCCTTGCCCTCCTACCTGTCTCAGCTCCCCTTCAGATGAGTACTGTGCTGTTTTCATACTTCCACGTCATACATACAGTATTGTGAAAACTGTTCAGTGAGAGAACATAAACAACTGAATGTTTGTGACTAACAGGAAGAGACTAGAAAATTTCTACTTATCTTTTAGCCAATATTCTGATAGTGATATTTATATTTGCAGCCACTAAGAGAAGTTTCAAATCAGTGATGAAGTGGATACAGCAATTTTTATCTAATAGTAAATTTTATTTAATTTTTTACCAACAAATTTTGGTTTCTACTTAGAAATAGCTTTCGAAGATATTCTTATGAAAATTCTATTCTCAAGCTGCATCTTGTAAAGGCAAGGGAAGACACTGCATCTCTAATAGGTGCAGTTAACTTTTATAATGCTTTTACTAGAAAAACAATATGTAACTGATCTATGTACGTTGATCCCATGACTTTTTATGAGGGTTGTACCAAAAGTAAGGTTCCCAATGAGTTACAGCCTTGAGGGAAGGTGCTAGGCTAAATCTGACAACAGTGCTGTGTGCAGTGGTTCCCCCACTCTCAAGCCCGCCCATTCGCGATTTGCTACATCGCTCAGTGTTGGCTTGGCAGCCGTCAGAGATGGATATGTTGATCACCGCTCCAACCAAGTGCGAGATTCGAGCAGTAATCCGGTTTCTCCACACAAGGAAGTTACCGCCCGTGGAGATTCATCGGCAACTGACTGAGGTTTATGGTGAAGAGTGCATGTCCATTCAGCATGTCTGCAAATGGTGCAGGGATTTTGCTGAGGGTTGCACAGAAGTTCACAATGAAGAACAGAGTGGAAGACTGTCAGTTTTGGATGCCATTGTCCAGAAAAGTGAGCTGCTCAAAGATCGGAGGGTCACTGTCCGTGAACTTATTGAATGCATTCCTGAAGCTTCCCACAGCACAATGGAAAGAACTTTAACAAAAATGGTGGGTTATCGCAAGATGTGTGCTTGCTCGTTCCCCTGGATGCTGACTTACGGACACAAGGAGCAACGCGTTGACTATGCTTGCAAGTTTCTTCAACAATGTGAGGGGGAAGGCAACAAGGAGAAGTTGTTGGACTCAATCATCAGAGGAGATGAAACGTGGGTGTTTCATTACACCCTCCAAACAAAACAACAATCTTGTCGGTGGTGTCACTCCGTTTCACCGCCACCAAAGCAATTAAAACCAAACGCAGTCGGCAGGAAAGGTTACGGTAACTGTGTTTTGAGGTTGGAAGGGGGTACTCCTCATTGATTTCATGCAACCTGGGACAACAATAAACTCAGACAGATATTGTGAAACATTGACCAAACTCCGGCAAGAGAGGACGACTGACGGAGGGAGTAGTGCTTCTTCATGACAATGCTTGACCCCACGTCGCTCGTCAAACACAGGAGCTTTTGAAGAAATTTGGGTGGACTGTTATGCCCCATCCCCTGTACAGCCTGGACTCAGCTCCCAGCAATTATCATCTCTTCCCCAAGTTAAAGGAACACTTAGGTGGCTCACGCTACCTCAGTGGGTTGGTGGGAAACTCCTTAAACCTAGAATACAAAAGCTGGAGCATAGTCTTCAAAAGAGTGTTGAAAAAATGGATACTATGTTGAAAAATAGACAAAAGTGTAAGCTTTTCAACGACGTATAAATTAATAACAATAAACAATGTTTTCTATTTGTAAAAAATATGGGAACCTTACTTTTGGTACAACCCTCGTAGGTGTAGTTTTGTTGTAACACCAAAATAATGTGTGATTTAAGAGTAATTGGTAAAGTTGCTTTTTTGGCTTTGTTTATATATTTGAGTAATTGATACTGTGTCCTACATATTAGTGTTCCTTTTGTATTCTGAATTACTATAGGTGCTTGATAAATTAGTGTACAGATAATATTTAATATATTAATAAAAAATTTCTCTTACAGGATTATCCGAAGTTGTCTCAAACGTATTACGTTCTATTGGAGTGCCTTGCACAGGATCATATGAGTTTCCTCTCGACACTAGAGCCACGCGTATTTCTCTACATACTGTCATCAATCTCTGAGGGTCTTACAGCTTTAGGTGTGAACCTCAATTTCTTCACAGGTATAGTCGCAGACATCTTCATTAGACCCTATACCACTTTTTTGACCTTTGTTTTAAGGCTAATACATGTCATTAGCTGTGCAAAAGCATGATATGCAGTTGGCTTTCTTTGTGGTTTTCTTCACCTTATTTCAAAGAAATTTAGCACTTAGTAATTGGGTCAGGATGAATATGTCTGTGACTGTGTTAATCAGTGATCCTTATCGTAGTGATTGCTTCCATCTGTTTATTTGTTTTTATGACACTGATAGTGGTATGTTTTTAGTTATTTAGCATGTCATTCAAGTATGTAGAATACAAAGTTCTTTGTGCTTTATAGTATCTATTCCTGCATTTTTCATGTTTTTAAATGTGCATTGTTTGTTGAGGTAACTATTAAAGTGTCAAGAGTGCTGTCAGGCACATCAAGAAATGCATGTTAACTTAAAAATCATATGAAGACTGCACTTGTTCCAGTTTTGTGATATAAATAATAGAAACTATTGTTTGTTTATGAGTTATTAACCCTATCATTTGCATTACAGACACAATGGTGTGCACTGGTTGTTGTGCAACTTTGGATCATATTGTCACATATCTGTTCAAGCAGTTAACTCAAAAAGGTAAATATCTTGATTCAGGATTAATAGGTAGGCAACAGTGATATATGAGCATGGATGTTTATGGACTAAGTTGTTGTGTTCTGCAGATTTTTGCACGGTGTAAAAATAAATGTGCCACAAATATGCAAAGCCCACTCCACACTTTTATTACATACGCATTAAAATATGTTGCACTATTAGTGATTTTACCAACAAATTAGTTAACACACTAGAAGAATCTAAAGAAAATAGCAACCAAGCAACCACAATGGACAGAAATATGACTCAAGCCTTAGTGTACTGCATAAGCCTACCTTCCATTTAGGTCATATTTCATATCCATCCTGGCAAATGCTACAGGTATTAACCAGTCCCATTTTAAGTACTTGTTTTTGAAGGAAACATTCAGTTTATTAGATCTGAAACACTACCCTTTACACAGGCTAAATAAAACATACACAGTTTCTATTCTGGACCAGCGCATTCAAATTCACATTGATGCTCCTCGAAAAATATAGGAAGTCCAGAAGCCCTTAAGAAAAATTTCTGTGCAATTTAAGGCTATTTTTAATAGAGAACAGGCACATTTTGTTGTTGTATTTGTTTAGGTTATTATTTTATTAAAATAAACTGGGAGCATGAAGAAGAGAAAAGTCAGTACACTGTGTGTTCTCATTTTCAAAATTTATGTCACACTGGGAGGAGAGAGGTTCAAACCTGTGCGAACTGTCCTGATTTAGATTTTCTGTGATTTCCCTAAATTGCTTAAGGCAAATGCCATGATGGTTCCTTTGAAATGGTGTGACCAATTTCCTTCCCCATCCTTCCCTCATCCGAGTTTGTGCTCCGTCTCTTATGACCTAATTGTTGACGAGACGATAAACACTAAATCTTCTCCTCCTCTTGAAAATTTATTTCTGTAGAACAGATAACAAAGCTTGATGACTGAAAGACTGTCCATACTGCAGTACTCAACCATTACCCTAATATATTTTGATCGTACCTCATTAAACATCGGTTGAATTCCTTCAGTATAAATCTTTCTGCCTACATAAATGTTTAATTTCATTGACCAGGAGAACATTAAAGGAATCTTATGTGTAATTTGTTGGGGCAGAATAAGCTTAGTGTGAAGTTGTAAAAAATAAATTTTCAGAACATGAGCTTAACTCTTAAAATAGTGAAAAATTAATAATTTATTTGTAAGATTTTGGATCTGTTAATTGTTAACATTCAGACAGCCCTAAGTTTCTTTTATGTATGTCTAAGGAACTTTTTGTTGTTATTGTTTTTAATTTATGTCAAATATCAAATTGAGTTTTTTTAATCTTGCATCTCATAAAAGTTTTATGCAATTTTTAAACAATATCATTTCTTCAAAGTTACTTTTATTAATTTTTTTTACTTTACTTCATCCCTCAGTTGTACCTTTCTATTTCTCTGATCCTGGAAAAAATAGCTATATATTTCATGTATTACTTTTTCTTTCTAGTGATATAACTCTACAATACACTTTATTAGTTCTTTATATACACTTTTTATGTATAAAACAAAGGGAAGAAGACACGACGAGGTGTTCCAGCACCGAGTGACGTTTTCCTCCAAGTACTTGAGCTACACCCAGAAATTCTTCAGCAAATTCTCAGCACTGTACTCAATGTTATTATGTTTGAAGACTGTAGAAATCAGTGGTCTATGTCTCGACCTCTTTTAGGCCTCATTTTATTAAATGAAGAGGTAAGTTTGTGTTGTAGAATATGAATACTGACAAATATTTTTATTTTATCTATGGTACCATCTTTTATTGTGAGCTGAAAATAACTCTATCAAGAAAATGACTTTAATATAATAGAGGGAAAAATTCCACATTGACTTTGTTTCATAATTGTTTTATAGCCACACATTTTGAATTATTATTTGACTTTAACCTACCAAATTAATTCAGATTCAATGGTACAACAAAGGTAACAAACATCTGGCTGAATCTTTCTTACATAGTATAATCTTTCATGATCGTACTCAGGAAGAGGCAAACAAAGAGAGAGTTACACGACATGGATGTATGTGAAAATGAGTCAAACTTTACATCTGGGTAACAGCCTCTTCCTTGTGCTTAGTTTCTGACGACTTTGTGATCAGTGCGTCTTTATGATTTAGTCTTTGTTTCTTTTCTTCCCTTCACCATGCTGTGTCAGTCCCAGATGGATGTATTTTAATATACTGGAATATTATGGTAATTGCCATGACAATTGACTATGGCAATTGTCAGGTCAGCAATTCACTCAACTCTTTACACACTGCTTGTATTCAGAAGGACAGTGTTTCAGATCCCCAATTGGCTATCCTGATTTAGATTCTGTGCTTTCATTAGAGAGCTGTCCTCCTTTCTTAAGGTAGATGCTAGAATATTCCTCTGAAAGGGCACAGTCAATTTCCTTCCCTGTTATTTACCTGGTGCCCAATCTCTAATGATCTGGTTATTGACAGAATGTAAACCCTTTCTTTTTTCAAATCTTAAGTTAGTTAGTTAGTCATAATTTCTGTGGCTTATTTGTAAGATACGTAATTTGGAACAAAACTCTTCACATGATATTTAATATACTTAATATTTCAGTGTGCTTCCATGCTGATTATTAGTAGATGATTTATATAACAGTGAAAAAGTATGTGGTTAATAACAGAAATAGGTGTGTAATTCATTCACACTACATAACATAAGAGTTTCTGGGGCAAAAGTAGTTAGCTACAATGAATTTTCTGACTTCCTTTCATATCTGTCAAACGTCCTATACTACTAAAAAAAAGGACTGATAATGCTCATTGTCTCATCTTTCATTGTAATTGTACTTTTTTTCTGAACTGTAATGTATTACTTGCAAAAAGTTTTTGCTTGAAATTGCATGTTTTCTGACTTCTGTTATAGTATTTCAATCAGCTGAGGGAAAATATAATAAGGAGTCAGCCACCAGACAAACAAGCTGCAATGGCACAATGGTTTGAAAATCTCATGGAAGGAATTGAACGGAACTTGTTAACAAAAAACAGAGATAGGTAGGTCAATTAGTATTGATTTATTAATAAGAGTTATAAAAGGATGCTATTGTTCACTTTTGTGTACCTGTAGACTAGTGTATTTGCAGGTAGGACTGACTTAAACGCGGGTAAACATGAAATAATCCCGTATCATGAAGTCTTTTTTTTTGAAAGCCCCAATGAATACTTTTTTTGCTGGTAGTGTGAGAGAGAGCTCTAAGAAATTGTGTCCTTCAGTGTAACTTATCTCTGTCTCACATAGTTCTCCACGCCCACCCCCCACCCTCACCCAAAGCAAAGCAGCCTCCTTAATCTGTTAACATACACATCGATTTGGTCTCTATCGACTGATGTAAGTTGCATGTGCAGTCTAACCTCACCACTTCAACATTTTTGCAGGGAGCAATACAGCACTGTGTTTATCTAAGAGCTAGTTGGGGACATGAGTTTGTGAAAAATATCTTACAGTGAAGATGAAGAAAGTTCAGCTACTGCTGGGCCTTGCACAACTTCCTTTTCTGCATGGTTCTACACAAGCTCCTTACCCAAGAACTTGAATTGCTTCTATTATTCTTGTTGTAGCATTTGACAAAAGTTATAACTCACAACAGTAGAAAAAGAGTACCAGTCAGTTTTGCAGTACATTTATTCTTGAAAATGAACAGTGTGTCATTACTTCAATGAAGTGTCTGTAGAGATTTCAAAAGGCTGTGCTTTGTACTCTACCACCTGAAAATAATTTTGGGGTACAGAGGAGTAATTTCAGTGTATAATACTCTCACTGCAGTTTGACCTCATACATTGTTCGCTGAAAACTCTGACAAGGGAATTCAGACAGCTTTGGTGGAATTCAGGATATACTCTCTAATTCAAGAGAAAGAGCTCCACAAATCAAGTAAGTCAATAACATGTTGGTCCACCTCTGTCCCTTATGCAAGCAGTGACTCAGCTTAGCATTGATTGACAGTCAGTTGGAGGGCCCTACCCGTAATGCCCTAAATGTTCTCTATTGGGGAGAGATCTGATGACCTTGCTGGCCAAGGTACCATTTTTAAGCCAAAAGACAAGAAGTAGAAACTCTCGCTTTGTGGGGGGGAGGGGGGGGGGGCGGTGGCATTATCTTGCTGAAATGTAAACCCAGGATGGATTGCCATGAAGGGCAAGAAACGGTGTAAAATTTTGTCAGTGTACCACTGTACTGTAAGTGTGTCACAGGTGACAAACCAAAGGGGTCCTGCTATGAATAGAAATGACCCCAAACTGTAAGTCCTCGTTGTCAGACTGTTTGGTGGGCAACAGTCAGTTTGGTATAACACTGCTGTGTGGGGCGTCTCTAGACACATCTTCACTGGTCATCAGGGCCCATTTCGAAGCAAGACTTATCACTGAAGACAATTCTACTCCAGTCAAGGAGATTCCAGGCCAAAGACATGTCTGGAGACACCACAGACATCAGAGGGTTACCAACCTGACTGCCACCCACCATGCAACCCGACAACCACAAGTGATGGTGAGGGGTGCCATTTCTTTTCATAGCAGAACCCCTTTGTTATCATCTGTAGCACCCTTACAGCACAGTGGGATGTCAATAATATTCTGTGCCTCATTTTGCTGCCCTTCATGGCAAGCCATCCTGAGCTTGCATTTAAGCAAGATAATGCCCATCTGCACATGGTGTGAGTTTCTACTGCTTGTCTTCATAGTTGACAAACCCTACCTTGGTCAGCAAGGTCACCTCCCCCACTTGAGCAAGATGGTGCAGTGGTTAGCTCACTGGACTTGCATTCAGGAGGACAGTGGTTCAAACCCATATGCAGCCATCCTGATTTAGGTTTTCCATGATTTCCTAAATCGCTTCAGGCAAATACTGGGATGGTTTCTTTGAAAGGGCACAGATGACTTCCTTCCCTATTCCGATGTGACCGATGACCTCACTGTTTGGTCCCCTCCCCGAGATCAACAAACCAACCAATCACTTCCCCAACAGCAAACAGTTGGATCATTATGAGTAGGGCCCTCCAATCATCTCAGAATTTTGACGATCTAATGCATCAGTTGGACAGAGTTTGGCACAATATTACTCAGGAGGATATCCAACAACTATGCCAATCAGTGCCAAGCTGAATAACCGCTTGCATAAGGGCCAGAAGTGAACCAGTGCATTACTTACTTGCTCAATATGTGAAACTCTCTCTCTCTTGAATAAATCATCCATTCTTTTAAATTTTAATCATTTGTTTGTACTTTACATCTACTGATTCCCATTCTATTTGGATAATTTTTAAAGAAAGTGTATTATATCACTGGATATTAATCTCGAGCTTGTCTGCATATGTAACTCTCACAACTTTGCAAGACAACATCAATCTGAAAAATCTTTGCTCTTTGAAGCGACACTTTTGACTCAAGGGCATATAGTGAATTGTCCTGTGGCATGTGACAGTGCAACTTTGAATGTTCTATTTAAGGCAGAAAACAAATTGTTACGTGTTCATGAAAAGTTGTCGTCGTCACTATGGGTTGTTGCTCTCAGAATGACAGTAACAGAACAACACATCTACATCTACACTCTGCAAACCACCATGAGGTGCATGACAAAGGGTACATCCCACTGTACCAGTCGTAGGGATCTTTCTGTTCCATTCACATATGGAGCATAGGAAGAATGATTGTTTGCATACCTCAAGTAATTATTCTAATATTTCCCTCATGATCCCTATGTGGGTGATACATAGTGAATTATAGTATATTCCTAGAGTCGTTTAAATCCGGTTCTTGAAACTTCATTAATAGACTTTCTCGAGATGATTTACGTCTGTCTTCAAGAGTGCCAGTTCAGGATTTCTGAACAATGAGAGCAAGTTGCCAGTTGTTGCACCACTTTGAAGTCTTATCAAGATCTGACTGAATATTTATGAAGTTTCTTACTATTAATATTGTCTGCAAGGTCATTAATATACACTGAAGAGCCAAAGAATCTGGTACACCTGACTAATATTGTGTAGGCCCCCCGAACACACAGAAGTGCCACAACATGACGTGGCATGGACTCGACTAATGTCTGAAATAGTGCTGGAGGGAATTGACACCTGGAATCCTGCAGGGCTGTCCATAAATCCATAAGAATATGAGGAAATGGAGATCCCTTCTGAACAGCACGTTGCAAGGCATCCCAAATATACTCAGTAATATTTATGTTTGGAGAGTTTGGTGGCCAGTGTAAGTGCTTAAACTTGGAAGAGTGTTCCTGGAACCACTCTGTAGTAATTCTGGACGTGTGGGGTGTCACATTGTCTTGCTGGAATTGCTCAATTATTTTGGAATTTACAATGGACATGAATGGATGCAGGTGATCACAAAGAATGATTATGTACATGTCACCTGTCAGAGCTGTATCTAGACATATCGGGGGTCTCATATCACTCCAACTGAGCATGCCTCATGCCATTACAGATCTACCACCAGCTTGACTAGTCCCTGCTGACATGCAGGGTCCATGGATTCATGAGGTTGTATCCATACCTGTACACGTCCATCCGCTCGATACAATTTGAAGTGAGACTCATCTGACCAGGCAACATGTTTTCAGTCATCAAGAATCCAGTGTTGGTGTTGATGAGCCCAGGTAAGATGTAAAGCTTTGTGTCGTGCAGTCATCGAGGGTACACAAGTGGGCATTTGGCTCCGAAAGCCCATATTGATGATGTTTCGTTGAATGGTTTCCTTGCTGACACTTGTTGATGGCCCAGCATTGAAATCTGCAGCAATTTGCAGAAGGGTTGCACTTCTGTCAGATTGAATAAATCTCTTTAGTCGTCGTTGGTCCCATTCTTGCAGGATCTTTTTCTGGTGGCAGCAGTGTTGGAGATTTGGTGTTTTACCAGATTCCTCATATTCACGGTACACTTGTAAATGGTCGTGCGGGAAAATCCCCACTTCATCACTATCTCAAAGACGCTGTGTCCCACCGCTCGTGCACCGACTACAACGCCAGGTTCAGACTCAATTAAATATTGATAACCTGACATTGTAGTAGCAGTAACCAATGTAAAACTGCGCCAGACACTTGTTGTCTTATATAGGCATTGTCGATCGTAGCACCAATCCTACCTGTTTACCTATATCTGTATTTTGAATATGCAAGCCTATATCAGTCTCTTCGGCACTTCAGTGTACAGCGTGAACAGCAAGGGTCCCAACACACAAGTCTGGCAAAGTATATTTCTGTAGATTCTGACCCGGATTGAATCTGCCTGAAAGATTACTTCGAGGGCTGGGGAACCTCCCAAGCCTGGATGCAGTTTCTATGCTATTTCCCACATCTCACTAGGTAAATATATTATGACATTTCTGGATATCCTCTGTGATAACCAACATGAGTTCCGAAAACAGCTCGCTCTGTTGATCCATGAGACAGAAATAGCTTTAGCTATACCACATTTACCCATGTATAAGATGACCCTGATTATAAAACGACCCATATTTTCTAGAAGCTTCTTGAGAAAAAATTTATTTTTAACATATTCTGACTCATCAAAATTTCAAACTGTATTGTTGATGTAAACTATCTGCCTAAAAAGTTAACATTATACCTATTTCAATAATGCAAGGAGAAATAAAATAAATGAAAATAAATAGTTTACATTAATTTATGGAGAATTTCATTTTCTACATTTTCACCTTATTGGCTCTATCTGCTATGGTATTACTATCTTCATCCTAACAGCATAACTGTGAAATTTATATCTTGTGTTATCGCGAATATTTGAATGTTTCTCCTGAATACGTTGCGATTTCAGAGATTGTGGTTACCATGGTACCTGAGAACACTGCTGTTTTTATATGAATACATATCAGATGACACTTCTATACTGACATGAGAATGTTAAAATGTCTCCTGTTTCTAAACATAACATCTGCCAACTGCTCTTTCATTGACTGCATAGAACCAGCAGCTGAAACAGCTCCTTTCATTTCTGTCCTACATCACGGTGCGCATCGATAACACTGCAGCACAAAACAGATAAGTACATCACTGGCCCCAATCTATAGTTTTATCATCTCCTGCAGAAATGAGTACTATTGTTATGCAGTTGTCCCATTTTAAAGTCATTGTAATTCCAGTTACAAATAGATTCAGGCTAATTGCAGTTCAAACGTGGTAGATGTTCCTGAAAAGCTAAAGTACTCTGTATAGATTCCCATGGTTGGCAATACGACATAATTTGCTGCCCACTCACTCATCTAGTTCTCATCCAAGCTGGTACCACTGTTCCCACTCCAATCCTTCCTTAGTGCTGTGCTTGAGCAACTGTCAAGACACAAACTGCAATATCTTCTAGATGCATTTCATATGTAACAACAGTAACTAATACATAAACTTTCGCTCGTGACCTACCGATGTCTGTTGGTGCTATCTCCATGAAAGATCTAGCTGCTGTAATTTATTCTAGCAACAACAGTTACAGCTTAATGTGATTTGTTTTGTTTGTCGTCTGGATTAATCATCCTCGTTTTATCTGAATGTCACCATTATGTTCTAAAGCTGGTAACTTTTTATCCGGTGTTCTAAGAAGTGAACAGTGACCAGATTTCTCATTCACAACCCACTTAGTAAATCATTACAGTCTCTCATAATCAGATAAAATATTGATCAGGGTTCAGGGTCAAGTACTGTTTTTTGAAGGACAACATTTTCACTTTTGAATATTACTTTTACTCAAAAAGCTGCATTACTGTAATGTTTGTTTATCCATACATATATAAGAACTTCTATTGCAGATATTATCAGATACAACAATAGTTTGTAAAATGATAGAATTTAGTGCTTTTTTGTCCTGTTTGTCACAAGATTGCCAAATTTTAAGCAGAGAAATAGACTGCTGTAGTGGCTGCATCATAGTTTCTCATGTATCCCTTGCACTAGTGCTGCATAATTAAAGTCACATGATTGTTTGAGCAACATTGATACTATATTGAGAATTTTGGCACATAGGGAAATCATGAGCGTGTTCGACAGCAAGTATTTTTTTCCCAGCATCAGCCTTCCAAAATCTTCAAAATAAATCTGCATGTCACCTCAATAGTCAAAGCTGTCCTCTATTAAACAAAGTAACAGTGTTAGCCTCAGCAGGAATAGGTTAATCTTTGAACATAAGATGACCCTGTGTTTTTCTGATGACGAATTTGGGGAAAGAACCTCATCTTATAATCTGATGAATACAGTATGTGCGTAGGTAGGTACCATGTTCCTTGACTTCCAAAAGGCACAAAATGAACAAAATACAAGCATGTGGGGTATCAGACCATCTGTGTGACTGGATTGAAGAGTTTTGTAGCAAACAGAACCCAGCATGTCATTCTGAATGGAGAGGTGTCTTCAAGCAACTTCAGGCGTGTCCCAGGGGAGTGTTATAGGACCATTACTTTTTTTACAATATACAGGATGTTTGTTTCAATTTTAGACAACTAAATATCTCTAAACCAACGCATCATATGGTCATATGGAGGAAAAAAAATATTCTAGGTGAAAAGTTCATATTAGGAAAGGGGGTTTCTGCCTTTGCTACAACTGGCCATCTAACTGCCCCTCCTGTGTGGGCAAGGTCAGCATCATATTTTGTGATGGGAAAGCCCCCTCCCATTTTATTGCATATGTGGGTTCTGTGCAAAAAAATACATACAATTTACTCAAGCGGTTGTTTCCCATTCACAGTAGATGGCACTATATCAACAAATATCAGGTGTATTATTCCATGCCATAACTCTTGCACTAGTCACTATGCAATATCAGCGGAATACGAACGACGACATTTAAATATCTGAGCTTAACATTGCAAAGCAATACAAAATGGAATGAACATTTGAGGATAATGGTAGGGAAGGCAAATGGTCGATTTTGATTTATTGGGGGAATTCTAGAAAAGGTTGGTCCATCTGTAAAGGAGATCGCATATGGGACACTAGTGCAATCTATTCTCAAGTATTGCTCAAGTGTTTGGATCCATACCAGGTCAGATTAAAGGAAGACATCAAAGCAATTCAGAAGCAAGTTGCTAGATTTGTTGCTGGCTGGTTCGAACAACACACAGGTGTTACGCACACACTTCAGTAACTCAAATGGGAATCCCTGGATGGAAGACGATATTCTTTTCAAGGAACACTATCAAGAAGTGCAAAATTTCTAAGCAGAGATGGCTAGAGGACAAATGTAAGGATGTAGAGGCATAGATCACTAGGGGTAAGATAAATACTGCCTACAGAAAAATTAGAGAGACCTTCACAGAAAATAGAACCTCTTGTATGAATATCAAGTGCTCAGTTGGAAAACCAGTTCTAAGCAAAGAAAGGAAAGCAAGAAGGTGGAAGGAGTATATAGAGGGTCTACACAAGGACGATGTACTTGAGGGCAATATTATGGAAATGGAAGAGGATGTAGGTGAAGATGAAATGGGAAATACGATACTGATGAAATGGGAGATATGATACTGTGTGAAGAATTTGACAGAGCATTGAAAGACATTAGTTGAAACAAGGGCCGGGGAGTAGGCAACATTCCATTAGAGCTACTGATAGCCTAGGGAGAGCCAGCCATGACAAAGCTCTACGATCTGGTGAACAAGATGTATGAGACAGGTGAAATACCCTCAAAGTTCAAGAAGGATATAATAATTCCAATACCAAAGAAAGCAGGTGCTGACAGGTGTGAAAATCACTTAACTATCAGTTTTATAAGTCACAGTTGCAAAATACTAACACAAATTCTATACATACGAATGGAAAAACTGGTAGAAGCTGACCTCGGGGAAGATCAGTTTGGATTCTGTAGAAATGTTGGAACACGTGAGGCAATACTGACCCTACGACTTATGTTAGAAGCTAGGTTAAGGAAAGGCAAACCTGTGTTTCTAGCATCTGTAAACTTAGAGAAAAATTTGACAATATTGACTGGAATAATCTCTTTCAAATTCTGAAGGTGGCAGGGGTAAAATACAGGAAGCGAAAGGCTATTACAATTTGCACAGAAACCAGGTGACAGTCGTAAGAGTCGAGGGTCATGATGGGGAAGCAGTTGTTGAGAAGGGAGTGAGACAAGGTTGTAGCTTATCTCTGATGTTATTCAATCTATATATTGAGCAAGCAGTAAAGGAAACAAAAGAAAGATTTGGAGTAGGAATTAAAATCCATGGAGAAGAAATAAAAACTTTGAGGTTTTCCAATGACATTGTAATTCTGTCAGAGACAGCAAATTACCTGGAAGAGTAGTTGAACGGAATGGACAGTGTTTTGAAAGCTGGATATAAGATGAACATCAACAAAAGCAAAATGAGAATAATGGAATGTAGTCGAATTAAATTGGATGATGCTGCGGGAATTAGATTTGGCAATGAGACACTTAAAGTAGTACATGAGTTTTGCTATTTGGGGAGCAAAATAACTGAGGGTGGTCGAAGTAGTGATGATATAAAGTGTAGACTGGTAATGGCAAGAAGAGAAGTTTGTTAACATCAAGTATTGATTTAAGTGTTAGGAAGTCGTTTTTGAAAGTATTTGTATGGAGTGTAGCCATGTATGGAAGTGAAACTTGGACAATAAATAGTTTAGACAAGAAGAGAAAGGAAGCTTTCGAAATGTGGTGCTACAGAAGAATGCTGAAGATTAGATGGGTAGAGCACATAACTAATGAGGAGGTACTGAGTAGAAATGGGGAGAAGAGGAATTTGTGGCACAACTTGACTAGAAGAAGGGATCAGTTTGAAGGACATGTTCTGAGGCATCAAGGGATCATCAATTTAGTACTGGAGGGCAGCGTGGAGGGAAAAATCGTAGATGGAGACCAGTAGATGAATACACTAAGCAGATCCAGAAGGATGTAGGTTGCAGTAGATACTTGGAGATAAAGAAGCTTGCACAGGATAGAGTAGCATGAAGAGCTGCATCAAACCAGTCTCTGGACTGAAGACAACAACACAAACACAGGGTTAGGAGTCTTGACTATTTTTAAATAAGGAAAGGTTTTCACAAGGCTAGTGCAAATTATGAGAACATTCACATGACACAAGAACTGAGTAGATCCAATCTTTACCCTTGACCACATGAATAACAAAAATACTTGGAGGTTATAATTAAAATTCCACTACTTGAGACAGTGTAGACAGAAACCTGTGTACCAAAAGGGTACTCAACTTTATGGGAATGCTGTCCTGACTGTGCTGCAGGATTTGTGTTCTGGTAGTGTTAGTGTCATGAGTTACTGTTATTTGCGGTACTGGTATGGCAACATAGGGTTGAAACATATGCATCAGTGTGCATTGCAGTTGCAGACATAGTGTGTCCAGCGAACCTTGAAATCTTGAAAAAGCCAGGAATTTTCAAGATCAGAAAAAACCTGTAAAAACCAACAGATTTTGTTTAAAAACATTGATTGTTTTAAAAAATTTCTGTGCCACACCCATATTGAAGTAGTATCAGTTTAAACCATATGTGGTATTTCAAATAGCATTCAAATATTCAAATGAGAATATACACGTTTTGCTTTTGTCGATGTTCATCTTATATCCTCCTTTCAAGACACTGTCCATTCCGTTCAACTGCTCTTCCAAGTCCTTTGCTGTCTCTGACAGAATTACAATGTCATCGGCGAACCTCAAAGTTTTTACTTCTTCTCCATGAATTTTAATACCTACTCCGAATTTTTCTTTTGTTTCCTTTACTGCTTGCTCAATATACAGATTGAATAACATCGGGGAGAGGCTACAACCCTGTCTTACTCCTTTCCCAACCACTGCTTCCCTTTCATGCCCCTCGACTCTTATAACTGCCATCTGGTTTCTGTACAAACTGTAAATAGCTTTTCGCTCCCTGTATTTTACCCCTGCCACCTTCAGAATTTGAAAGAGAGTATTCCAGTTAACATTGTCAAAAGCTTTCTCTAAGTCTACAAATGCTAGAAACGTAGGTTTGCCTTTTCTTAATCTTTCTTCTAAGATAAGTCGTAAGGTCAGTATTGCCTCACGTGTTCCAACATTTCTACGGAATCCAAACTGATCTTCCCCGAGGTCGGCTTCTACCAGTTTTTCCATTCGTCTGTAAAGAATTCGCGTTAGTATTTTGCAGCTGTGACTTATTAAACTGATGGTTCGGTAATTTTCACATCTGTCAACACCTGCTTTCTTTGGGATTGGAATTATTATATTCTTCGTGAAGTCTGAGGGTATTTCGCCTGTCTCATACACCGTGCTCACCAGATGGTAGAGTTTTGTCAGGACTGGCTCTCCCGAGGCCATCAGTAGTTCAAATGGAATGTTGTCTACTCCCGGGGCCTTGTTTCGACTCAGGTCTTTCAGTGCTCTGTCAAACTCTTCACGCAGAATCTTATCTCCCATTTCGTCTTCATCTACAGCCTCTTCCATTTCCATAATATTGTCCTCAAGTACATCGCCCTTGTATAAACCCTCTATACACTCCTTCCACCTTTCTGCCTTCCCTTCTTTGCTTAGAACTGGGTTGCCATCTGAGCTCTTGATGTAGGATGCAGTAGATACTGGGAGATGAAGAAGCTAGCACAGGATAGAGTAGCATGGAGAGCTGCATCAAACCAGTCTCAGGACTGAAGACCACAACAACAACAACAACTCAATACTCGTTAGTGATCCAATATTTACCCAATAATCTGTACCTGTTTTATACTCGCTGAGATGTTGTGTGAGGCTGGTGTCCAAGGAAGCTAATTGGTGCTACCATGTGAGAGGTGGGGAGAGACAGAAGATTTCATTACTTTGCAGTCTGGCTTAAAATACAAATCAGCTACTATGGTAGGAATATACAGATGTAAAACGTTTTGTAAAAGCGTTTATAGAGATGTTCATATTCAGTTTAGTGCAGTGTCCAAAATTACATTAAGCCTTTTTGTAACCCTCTCTACTATTAACAGTCAAAAACAAGACATCATAGTCATGAAGAGTAATGACTTGTACTACTACGCATTGAACAGATGTATGAGGCTGAATGACTGCTCAGTGGTGGCAGACTGACATAATATTATGCATACAAGATTAATCTCAATAGTAGACACAAAAAAACCTCAGTTGCATTCTTAAAATTCTTTTTTCTGTTTTTTGGTGGAAGTGGAAATTTCATATTAACTTTGAGGAATATTATAAACTACTTCCAGTCTTGAGTAGTTTATTAATTTGTAAATGTGTGTTGTTTATTAGCTAATATAGATATAGGAGGTCCAGTATGAAACAAAGCAATATGTTCAAAGCCACAGAACGATTCATGGAATCAGTCTACAGTGCAGTCATATGCACTATCAGATGACATTACACGTGCTGAAATTGTGTGGTGTTTGCACACCGTTGGGAGTCATTTGTCCATTCGGAGCTCAGCAGGCTGTGTAGCTCTGTTCTCTTTGTTATTTCCGCCAGTCAGATTGCAAAGAAATTGCAGTTGCAAAGATCAAAACTGTGTAACAGCACTGGACATTGATTGGCATCATACACGAGATGTAAAATTGCTGACTTTATTGACAAATGTGAAATGATCATACTCATATTTGATGAAAGTATGAATACTGTTCCTCGAAAAACCCCAGATATCCATCCGGGTTTCATGTACAATTTTGGGACTGTGATAAATCGTTAATAACACATAACTTGGATTCTGTTTTTCTGAAACATACAAGGGCAAATGATTTACTTGAAAGTGTAAAAAGATCGTTGAGTATGGAAAAAATTAAAATAAAAAAAGTTGCTGTTATCAATGGATGGACCAAATGTGAATTTAAAACTTTTGAATTACATTAACAAGGAACTAAAAGAATCCTTCGATTGTCTTCAACTGCCACCAATTGGTGCCTGCAGTTTGCATGTATTACGTGGCATATCCACAACTAATTGGGAATTGTCATTTTTAGAACACTTTATTAATTATGTAATGATTTATTTGCATGAAGATCACAATACACTGTGACAATCAGATCTTCATCTTTTCCTGTCATTTTGTAGAACTAGATAGGCTGCTAAAGCTGTAGAATTTCTTGAATACATTTGAACTTGCGTTATTGAGATAAATAAATCGAAAACTATTCCTCAGTTATTGAGTTTCAAATTTGTTTTTGAAACCGTCAATGATAAATTGCTAGCTCCAAAATTGACATTCTTCAATTCAACAGCACACTTGTCGGAACCATTTTTACTCGATTTTCAGAGAGATGACCCAATGGCTCAATGTCTGTATGATGTACTACATAGTCTTGTGAACATTTTGATGCAGCAAGTTGTGAAACTAGACATCTTAAAAAAGAGCAGAAACTCATCTTTGATGAAAATCGACTTAAGGGATATAAAGAATGATATTGCAGCAAGACAGTTCAATCTGAATTTTTGCTTCAAGAAGTGCACTTAAAATAAGAATGTGTCTGAAGAGGAGATATTGTTGCTGAAGGAAAATGTGCGGTTATGCATTATTTGCATAGTAGAGAAGTTGCGAGATAGATCACCGCTCAAATACAACTTTGCACATGTGATTTCCTGCTAGAATCAAGAAATTTTGTTAAACCAGGAATTAGCTCAAAGAAGATTGACAGTATGTCTTAAAATTTTGGAATGAAATGGAAGAATGTTGGATACAAAGGCAGACCGTGTCAAACTTGAATTTGTGAATATCTGCAGAGAAAAGAGAATTGAAGACGAGATAAAATGTTACAGGAGAAGTGAAAATCATCTTGATAAATTCTGTATTCATATAATCAAATTCTTCAAAGGCATGCCCAAATTTCTGAGATTTTGTGCAAATTATTTTAGTAATCTCACATGGGAATGCTTCTGTTGAGTAAGCCTTTTTGTAAACTCCGAAATCATAGTTGAAAATCAAACAGAAAAAAGCCCTCTTGTTCAAAGATATGTATATGACTTAGTCAAGAAAGCAAATGGAGTGGACAATTTCAACATCAACAGAAGTATTATACACTGTTTTCGCAATGCACATTCTTTGTACTAAGACGATATGAAACACAAGATAAAGGAAGGTGAAAGAGAAGAGGAGGAGTGATTATTGAACAAACAAAAGCAAGCTGAAATCAAAGAATTAGAAACGAAAAGAGTACCTTTGTTGACTGAAGCCTCAAAGATTTTGGCAGAGATAGAAAATTTAAAGAAATTGTTTATTCGTTTTTAACATGACTAAATTCTACAGTTTGTCCCTGTAATGAGCAAGTTTCAATGCACGAGGGCGGATCAAATATAAATGGGATTTTATTTTTTATTTAAATTCATTTATTGAAAAACTGAAGGCAATTATAATTTATTTTTTCACATAATCTCCATCTTTGGAAATATATTTGTCCCAGCGTATGGGCAGCTTTTTGATGCCCCATCATGAAAAGAACTGGGTCATGTCACCAGCCAGTTGCGCATGTAGTTTTCCACACTCTCGTCATCTTCAAATCATCGCCCTCCTAGAGCTTTTTTAAGCAGTCCGAATAAATGGAAATCGCAGGGCAATAAGTCCGGGCTGTAAGGAGGATGATCAAGTGTAGTCCAGTGCATTTCCTGTAGGTTGGAGACAGTTAGAGCTGTATAATGGGGTTGCGCATTGTCGTGGAGGAGGATGACCTGTTGAATGGAGTGGTCTTGTTTTTTGTAGCGATATGCAACTCTCGCCTGGTTCACCAGTTCGCAGTAGCAAGCGGTATTGATTGTGCGTCGCTCATACAAAAAAATCAATCAGCAAAATGCCTTGCTGAACGAAAAAAAAACGTTGAAAGAACCTTGCCAACTGACAGTCGAGTCTTGGCTTTCACTGATGTTTCCTCCCCCTTTCTCCGCCACTCCTTACTGACTTGGTTGGATTCTGGAGAGTAGTGGTGAACCTATGTTTCATCGCAGGTGACGACCCGTCTCAAAAATGCATCACCTTCTTCCGCAAACCTTGCTATAAGCCTCTGACAGTCCTCCAAAGGTCTCAGCTTCAGATTTTGAGTCAAAGCTTTAGGGACCCATCTGGAACACACTTTACGGAACTGTAGGTTGTTCGTGATGACTGCTTGACAGCTCCCATAGCTGATTCTGACTTTTTGTGCAATTTCTGATACTCTCACCCCTCAATCATTGTCAGTAATGTCTTTAACTGCATGAATGTTTTTGTCTGTAATGCTGGTCGGAAGATGGCGATTGTGTTGCTGATTTTCCACATGTCCTTGTTCTTCCTTGAACTTTTCATGCCAGGTAAACACATGCGTCCTTGATAATGTTTTATCAGTGAATTGTATAGTCAATCTTTGGCAAATTTCCACCGCTGTAACTCCTTCACAAACAAGAAATTCGATAATTATGCATTGCGCAATGGAGGGGTGCATATGTTGCTCATACATCGTCAGCGTTACTGACAAAATGGCGGGAAATATCTGACAACACTCTCTCCTAACTTCTAACGATCCCGGCTAAGCATAACAGAAGTGTGGGGCCAGTCCTACTAACTGATGATGTTCAGGAACAAAAATCCCATTTATATTTTATCCCCCCTCATACATACATTGTAAAAACAGAAATTTTACTTTTTTATTTTGTATTTTTTATTACCTGTAAATCAAGATTCAATATTAAAATTTTAATTTGTATCTGTGATGTATACTACTAAAGAAGTAACTTGTAATTAATTATGCATATTCCAATAATTATCAATATAAAGTTTTGAAAAAAGAATGTTTTAGTCTCAAATTCAATAAAAAAAAGTTATATGTAAAAAATTTGCCTTAAAAACCTGGAAAAAATTCTTAACTTGAAAATGATCACTCACAGGATACCTTGAGACAGTCATCATGAATCTGGACATGGTGAGTAGGGCTTCACTTGTACAGCTGTCCTATCAAAAGGGCAATAGTGCTGCTTATCTTCGCAAGTGTCGATGTATTAAAAAACCACAGAGAGGTCTTCTTTCTTTCCGCTCTGCGGTTGAAGAACATGATTCGGAAGTTCAAATTCGGAATCACTCCTGGGAGAGACCCGTGACCAGTTGCACCACAAATTATTGAAGAAGTTAATGTTGCCTTAGCTGAATATTCAATGGGCTACTGTTGTTTCTGGCATTTGTAGAGCAGTCTCTAGTGCAGTTCCAGCCTGTCGTGGGTACAGATGGTTGTCACATTGAGCAACATTTGTAACCTGGAATGTAAACATCGTACACAATTATCAAATGTTATTCTCTCTTGTGGAAATAAAAGTGTGTTTCTTTCAGTGGTTTATTCATCGTTTCTCTTCCACATGTCCTTAAAAATGTTTCCACCATGTTTCATTGTCCTGCAATCACTGTTTTGTTGTGGAGGCCCTTCTCAAGTAGTGAAAGTTTAATTATAACCATGCTGTACATCTAGCATGATTATGGATCAGGAGAAAATGAAATCTTTAAATTTTACATAAGATATACAAGGATAAGCAAGCTCATAGGTAGGTCGTGATAAAAATAATAGACAAATTCTCTCTCCCATTAAAACTGTGTGGTGGCTTAATCAACACTAACAAAGGAAATTCTCATAAACAAGAGGAAACAGACTTAATATGTGTGATTGAAGTGTAATCTAAGAACAACTCACACATATGTGCAGGGTGTTAAAAAGATAAAAATATTCAATAGTTTGAGAGGTGGTGGTACGGAAAGTGTCCAGCAAACATGTGCTCTAAAAGGGATGCCTTAAGAGCTGTGTGCACTAGTTTATGTTCACTACTGGGAAACACAGCTCCTCTTCTGAACAAGTGCTCATCATAGTTCTTAAGTTACGAATTGTAGCACCCATGTGAACTGCAAGAGTCCATACTACCACCTTTCAAAATATTTGCTATTGTTTAACATCCTTTATATCAGAAGGGGACATTAACATTGGTTGCTTTGTACCATAACATTCCTTCATACACACCACATGAAAATCCAAACCATATACTTAGAGTGTTTTACAAATACAAGAAAAATGTTGCAAACACAATAACAGGAATAGAAATATTACAAATAGGTAATTGAGCATACAACATTGGTATTCCAAGAGATACTTCCCAACTCTGAATACCACCACACATCTGTCATGTGCACTCTTCCCACTCATCTCAGCAGACTGACTGCTAATCCAAATGTGTTGTGCCATGTTTGTCACTTGTAATAGCGATCCAATTAAAACCAAATTACAGCTTTGTATGCTGAGGGTGCAATTGCAATTTTGGTAGTGAATTATTCCTCATCACCCCCCCTCCCCCTATATATATATATATATATATGACAAACACAAATATTTATGCTCTTCAAAATAGAAATAAATTTTAGAAGATGGTTTGTTTTAGTGATACCTGTAGTGGTTTAATTCTGCCACTGTAGCCTTCTGCAATACGAAAAGAAAGTTTGCTGCAAATATAATATGCAGTGTGAATAAAATATGAGATATACGCACATTAACAGTAATCATGTGAACCATAAATTGAAAATAGATTAAGCAACCAAGGAATGACTGAACACGAATAAAATGACAGTGAAAATAGATTATCCACATATCTGGCTAAGACAACATTGTCAGTAGACTTAAAAGTGCTGATTTCTAAAACAGTAGGTATTCCCAACCAGGTCCTAAGAAAATATGCTATACAGTGGTGCTAATGAGATACATTGTGCACAACATCACGAAGCGTGAAGAATTTTATGAGAGACCCATTTAAAACTTGTTTTTAGGAAATAAGAGAGGAACAGTATCTTGGAACAACACACCCAAGTGTTGAAGTTGGTTTTGTTTAATATTTATACATGATTCCAGATGAAACCAGTTAAGCATTTACTGGAAACAATCTCTTGCTTAGAGGCCCATTCATATTCATTCCTTACTCATCCCTCTCAACCTGCCACTGGATATTACTCTTGTGTTGATTGTGCGTAAGAATCCTTGGAGCTTGAGTGTTTTCAGGTGTGAGTTGCATATGAGAAAATCATACAGGCCTGACAAAAATCGTTCACTAAGAATTGAAGATATCATAATAGATGTAAGCTACACCTTTTTAAGTGGCCAGATAGTGGTAAACTGACAGTGTTTGTTGTGCTGTCCCCCTTTCTCTTTCTTTCTTTCTTTCTTTATTATTATTATTATTATTATTATTGTGATGTCTGGAGATGGTTTAATAGTATTCAAATTTAGTAGTTTACTATTAATGAAGAATTAACTACCACACCACTGTTTAATTTTAATTAATGAAAGCAATTTGTATTGATTTATCGAAATAAACACTTTTTAAATATTTCAATTAATAAATGTCAAGTAGGGTAAGGTGAGGTAGATGCAGGTAGCAGCATAAGTTGATGCAAATGAAAATTTGGACTATGGGCAGGCCCATACCAAGGCTATGGTGAGATAGCCTGCATAGGTGGTGCAGAAACTGATCAGCTAAAAAAAGAAGGGAAGAAAGACAGCAGTGTTCACTGAGATGCGGGAAATAGGGAGTATGTGTGAGCTTGTCCATCCAATTGGGCTTACCTGAGGTGGTCCTAAAATATGCTACACTGCGGGGCAAGGTGGAGAAAGGGAAACAGATTAGTCACATCACTATGACTGCAGCTTTAGTAGTCAGAGTGTGGAGGGACCCTTAGAAGTTGGTGGGTAAGGAAAATGAGTCACTGTGGAAGGATGCACCAAGATGAGGGAGGAGTGGTAGCAAGCCCTGGTACAGCTGCTAGCAGCTCAGTAATTTCGTGTTTCTGTCACTTGTACTAAGCCAAAATAATGTCATACTGAAATTGTTTGATATAATACTGAAGAAAAAAAATACGCAGAATAAAATTATATCACAAAATTTCTGGTGGGGTCAGGCCCCTGTGCCCCTTAGTAACAAACCACTCAAGCACTTTTTATAAAGAACTTTGTACACAAAAACAGAAGTAAAATAAATAGAAGCATTTTGGAAGGGTTCAGATGATAGTGGTCTTTAGGAGACAGTAATTCCGTATACAACCCTTTTTTATATTTTCTGTCATTATTTCATTGAGTAGGTTGTCACCTGTTTCTTCTCTACTCTACCATGTCTTAAAGAACAGGGGTATAGTAAGCATTTGTGCAATTTGGCGTGATATTGTGGTGGAAACTTGTTTAGTGTTTATGTAGTTCTCAGAACCCATTTGGTCTACATTTCTACCTCCTTGTCACATATGCGCACATTCATGTGACTGGACTGTCAAAACACTACATACATTTATGTAGCTGTTGACAGAGACTTGTTTGCTCTGTCTAGTTTATACCTAAGTAAATTAGAATATTTAAGAGCTTAATAGGACCAATGCAGAAAAATATAAGGAATTACTGTATATAAACTGCGTAACGACTTTATATTTTTCAGATTCACGCAGAATTTGTCCATGTTTCGGCGAGATATCAATGATTCCTTGAAGGGTCCTAATATGACGGCAGCATCAGTGAGTGATATGATGACATCATAGTGACTATGTAATCTTTACCAGGAATGGAGTGTGGTGTAACTGAAGTGACAGTGATATTGCAAGGTTGTTTAAGTTGTGAATAAAACAAAATCACAGATGAGCCTTTTTCTATTTATTAATGCAAAATATATAACCTAAGTAAAATGAAGGCAAGTTTGGACAAACACTATTTCAAAATTTGTCAAGTGCCAGATATTCAGTATAAATGTGCCATTGCTATGTATCACTGTATCTTTATTACATGTATTTCATCCTGGTATTGTGCAGACATTAAACAAAAAGTTGTGGCTGCCAAGGTGAACATATGAAAGACATTTTCAGAATGTGACTTTCAGAGTATATTGATATGCAATTGTGTGTGAACACAGTGCGTATATTCGTTGTAAAGTACATGTGATTCTTATATTCTGGTTTTGTGAGTGTGTCTTGCCGCTGACGTGACAGTGTGAATACTAGAGAGAAGAATGATTGTGGAATTAATTGTACTGTGATTTGTTGTGAGATTACAATGTATGAAAATCTGGAATTTACTGTGATTGTTGCAGTGAATTGTGGAATATTTGGTTGATAATATTATTGTATGTAAAAATGTCAGGAGAATGTATCATTGTCACACTTGTTGTTTCTATAGCTCGTTCCACAAATAAAGAACTTGCATTCAACATTTTTTGTTCCTATTTGAAAGGACTGAATTTTTACCAGGCACAAATTGTTGTGAACTGCCAACAAGAGAGACGTAGCCATGTATGTTACTCTGTTATTATTAAACTGTTGTTAAGTGTCTGTATGGACCATTCTCAGTCACTTTCTTTTGTTGTGTATCAAAGAAAAAAACCTTTTGTGTGAGTACTTTATCTCAAAATTTTGTTCTACAGCTGTAGACAATTATTCATCATTAAGAGCCCTATAAAATATGTGACGCTTTTCTATGCATAGTGTTGTTGTTGTATATTTTATATAGCTTCTGCACGTGAAGTAGAACATACTGTTCACATAATTTTAATGTAATATAGTCTTATTTTTGTATGTATTGTGCATTGATAAATAAGAGCCAATCCAAGAAAAATCTTTGTTTCTTCTGGCTAAACTTGTACAAACCTTTATGATTGCAATCCAAAATCTAAACCAAATATTAATTTTCTGTTGAGTTTTCTAAATCTTGAAAACACACATAAGTTCACATCCACTTCCTTTCCTAATTGTTCTCAAGAAGAAACATGGGCTCCATTCATCTTTATTCAAGCAGCATCATATTTAGTCTGACGAGACTGAATGGCACCATCTGAGACAGTATCGGCCCAGAAAAATCTGAGGTGGTCATCAGGATTTAAAGCTGTGACATTGGGACATGAATCTAAAGACCACAGATCACAGTCTCTTGGGGCAAGAACATTATGTTATAAGTAAGTTATTTATAATTGGAAGCTCCGAACTTTCATCCTTTCACTAAGTAACAGACAAAAATTGGAACCTTTGCCTTTCATGGTTGAGTGCACTACCAGCTGCGCTATCTAAGCACGGTTCATAATCCATTTTACTTCCGCCTCAGTACCTCATCTCGTACCTTCCACCAAGCGAATTTTCATATCACTGCACATACTGATGTTGAATGAAAATTCGTTATGGAGACAAAAACTACTCAACATTGTTTGTGCAAAGATTAGCTCAACTACTGTAGGGCCGAGATTGTAATGATGCCTCAGCTACTCAAAAATATATCATGAAAAATGAAAGTTACTATGTAAAGTAAGATGAAGAAGGAATTGGTTGCTTAGTGTCACCCCTAACTAATTTAACTTGCTATTCATAGGCCTCTGCTTGAACAGACTGTCTTGTCTCCTTAGCTGTTCATGAAAACTCCTTGGAATTCAGGGTTGTTTGTCAACTACTCAAAAGTGGTTTGCATAGACCACCAAGCATATTAAAATGCAACCAACAAAATGAGCAGAACTGTATTGCCCTCTTGAGAAATCCACTGCACAACTTTTAATTTATAAGATTTCAGTTTCTGCGTGGTGTCCTGGATGCAGGTAGGCATTAGAAAATCTGTAAAGTACAGGACATTCGTAGTAAAGAGATCCACATCCCTAAGACAGTTAACATGTTAACAGCTGTATCACTTTGTATTACATTATATTAAGTTATATTACAACAAACTTGCACCCACTCTGAACTTTAATAAGGAAATGCACTGAAGAGCCAAGGAATCTGGTAAACCTGTGTAATATCGTGTAGGAGCCCCGTGAGCTCGCAGAAGTGCCACAACACGATGTGGCATAGACTTGACTAATGTCTGAAGTAGTGCTGGAGGGAAGTGACACCATGAATCCTGCAGGGCTGTCCATAAGAGTATGAGGAAGGGGAGCTCTCCTCTGAACAGCATGCTGCAAGACATCCCAGATATGCTCAATAATGTTGATGTCTGGGGAGTTTGGTAGCCAGCAGAAGCACATAAACCCAGAAGACTGTTGCTGGAACCACTCTGTGGCAGTTCTGGATGTGTGAGGTGTCATATTGCCCTGCTGGAATTTACCAAGGCCGTCATAATGCACAATGGACGTGAATGGATGCAGGTGATCGGATAGCATGCTTAAGTACATGTCACCTGTCAGAGTCATATCTAGACATATCAGGGGTCCCATACCATTACAGAACCTCCACCAGTTTGAACAGTGTCCTGCTGAACTGCACGGTCCATATATTCATTAGGTTCTACCTGTACACATCCATCCTCAGGATTCAATTTGAAATGATACTCATCCAACTAGGAAACATGTTACCAGTCATAAACAGTCCAGTGTTGGTGTTGACGGGTCAAGATGAGGCATAAAGCTTTGTGTCATGCAGTCATCAACGGAGCACGGGTGGGCCTTCGACTCCAAAAGCACATATCAATGACGTTTTTGTTGTATGGTTTGCATGCTGGCACTTGTTGATGGCCCTGCATTGAAATTGGCAATAATTTGCAAAAGGGTTGCACTTCTATCACATTGAACGATAATCTTGAGTCTTTGTCGGCCACATTCTTGTGGGATCTTTTTCCGGCCGCAGCGATGTTGGAGATTTGATGTTCTACCCAATTCCTCGTATTCACAGTACACTCATAAATGGTAGTATGGGAAAATCCCCACTTCATCACTACCATCCCTTGTGCGCCGGCTATAACATCACGTTCAAATTCACTTAAATTTTGATAACCTGCCATTGTAGCAGCAGTAACCAATATAACAACTATGCCAGACACTTATTGTCTTATATAAGCATGCTGACAGCAGTGCAGTATTCTGCCTGTTTACATATCTCTGTCTTTGAATACGCATGCCTATACCAATTTCCTTGGCGTTTCTGTGTAGGTACTACTTAATTGTTAGAACGACGACTTCATCGCTGTAACGGGACATCTACATCATTCAGTGATCAGAATTCTGGTGCAGCTTGTCATCAGAGTTAATAAAACAGTTAAATCCGAAACTATATACTCACAAAACAATCAGTTATCACCATGGCCAACAAGAGTAGACTCAAAAAAGTCACTGAAACACGCACACAAAGCAAAACAGAATTATATTAACAGGGTGTCTACGATCTGGGAAAAACCCGGGAATTTTTTCATCTGGGAAAAACCAGAGAATTTTATTGAATTCTGGGAATTTTTCATTGTTTTTGTTCTCTGTTAAATTTTGTAATTTTGACTGGTAAGAACCAATACTCTAACAAAGGATATTACTGTATCCTGCTACTGCAAAAGAATACTGCAGCAATAAAACATGAATGAGAGAAAAAACTAAAATAAAACTTGAATTGAAAAGGAAATGTGTCATATACAGCAACAAAACAGTGCTCTTACAAGCATTTGCCAACAGCAAAATGTGTCAAAGGCTTTAGGAAGACTATGCAATGCTTTGTAACAACAAATTGCCTCCTATGAGCATGACGTCACTACTGTTAACATTAGATTTGATTTAGCAGTTATGAGTGGGATCATGCGCATGCGCAGTTTAGTAGTATCTTCTTCTGCTTCTGGCTACAGAAATGTGGCTGCTGGCTGTGTAAGCAGTCGCATAAAAAAAGGGGGGGGGGGCAGCTAGATACTACCGGGAAAAATTTTACTGGTGCGACCAAGCTGCTTGGTCCATGCATGTGCAGCAGCCCTGGATCTAGGAGTTGGGGGGGAGGGGGGGTGTTTAGAAAATTCATATTCTTATATTCGTGAGGAAAAAACCTTGTTTCACAAAGAATCCACCGCACGTTGGTCTATCGATTATTCGTATGACTTTGAAATGTATCCCTGTCGGTTTTTGAACATTGTTGAACACATTCTAAGTTGATTTCTGAATGAATCATACGTTGATTTGTGAATGCGTGCATAGTGTACGTGATGTCTCTGTCGGTGGAATCCCCGTCACATCTAGAAATAAACTTTTCTGCAGACAAAAGTGGCAATACAAGCTGAGAAGAGTATAGCCGAATGAAAGAAAGCCAACCACTGTCTGATTATGTGGCAGATTGGGTTTGAGAATGATGAGCGTTGTTATGATTACCAGCGAAATCCATAGATTCAGACTACCAGAGTGCGAATAAATGACACAGGAATAACGGGTAATAAAGATTATGTGTTATCTTCTCTGTGTATCCAAGAAAATGAAATTTTGACAGAAAATTTTTAGCCAGATCACTATACCAGTAAGGGCCAATTGTTTAGTCTCTCGCTAGTAGCCACTTTAAGGTTTATTCTGGAAGTAGCACAGAAAGTGTGTTGTATGAAAACGTAACAGTGCCTAACCGGAGAATAATCACGGGGTAACTAAACTGTTGATTCTGGCAGAGTTAGTGAAGTTAACCGGCGAATAAGCTTTGAAATTGGCAGGAATAGATACAGAATTAGTGATGACAACACTGTTTGTTAGAACAAAGAAGGAGAAGAAATGGTGACATCACTTAAATTATGGAAGAATACAAATTTATATAAAAATTTCGCACTACTACTTTTCAGTCTCATGCCTGAGAAACTGGAGGGTATGAATGAAGTGTAAATCTATTTCCTAACGTAAAGCTTTTTGCATGTAGTGGGCCTAATAGGCATTTGATATTAGTACTTTGTGAATTATATTCTGCCGTGTTATAAAAATGACCATTTCTGCCAAAACAGTCTCGTTTATTTGGCATGTGTTACAATTGCTGCAGTATTAGAAAGGCTTATTTTGTTTTATCTAGCAGACAGTGACAAAATACTGGTAATCAGGTCGAGAAACCACACCAGTCTTGGGCCTATTTGTATTAACAGCTTTTTCAGTATTAGACAATGACATTTCGATTTTTCATGTAGCAAAACGTTTGATGAACTATGATGAGGTAACAGATTCTTTCGCAGAAAGGAAAGCATGCCATGTAAAGCTGTATCAAGATTAGAGAGAAAAAATCTAAGGATTGAAAAAATGTGTACTATCTTGCTTGTCTCTTGTCTTTACTGGTTTTATGTGTCCTGTACTTAATTTTATGTCACACAAAGCAGCAAGTTGTTAGCTAATAGAGAATAAGAATGCAAATCTTCTGAAGAGGGTTTAATAAAAAAAAAAAAAAAAAAAAAAAGAGGGGGGGGGGGGGGGGCAGGACGTCAAACCAGCCGACTGGAAGCAGGAGAGGCACCATAGGACATTTTAATTTCCACCGTCCTCAATACAGTTTGATGGCATCCAGCACAAAATATACACATTTCAGTTCCACAGACCAAAATACAGTGACGTGCGATAGAAGAATGCTGTGTGAAGAGGTGTGGCGCTGCACTTTGCACCCTTAAGATCAAATAACGTCTTACAATTCCTCGGATATGTATGTTTTATGTATCAGACTCTTCAGAAAAATGTTCGCTACAAAATGAACATATTTTGGAAATTCAATTTTTTTTAAATTTTTGACATCCTATCTCAAACGCTCGAGGGACGCCACTATCTACTATTGCCCCGGTTTGGAAATATCGTAGATACAGGTTTGATGTGCAGAGCGGTCTGAGTTATAATATGGAAGTGGGTAGTGTCCATGTGACCCATGTTTACATTTAGTGATTTTGCTGTTTCCTCTTTGTCTACTGCAATCACGTCAAATTAAAACAAAATTGATTTCTGTGGTCGGGACTATCATGTGAATTAAAATACATTCACATAATTACGGAAGGCTAAAATACGTTATTAGTTTCAGATTTTATTTTATTTCCACCTTTCTGACAGTCGAGCATTAATTGCCATGCAAAACAATGAAGTTATTTTTATCGGTCTGCAGAAGAAATTTTCTTTTATTAATCTTTTTCGCTGAGGCAGCCAATATATTTGAAACGAAGTGTATAATTCAAAACTATTGGCTAGTTTCAACTGTTCGGTGCATTTCAAGTGTACGTTTTCATCTTCTAGCATGTATGGTATTTTGCCATAACAAAGAACCAAACACGAGATAACAAAGTACTGGTACCCAAGGAAATTTACATCCTGAAAACGACATTGAAAAACTTAATATCGGGTTGAGGCCTATTTCACTGGGAATCTGTGACTCATTTAAAAATCAGCTCTTTGATGACGAGACATTTAGAAGAATTTAGAGCCCAGAAGATCACACATTTATGTCGTTATTAAAAAATTTACTGGCACATTTGTGTGATATATCTTAAAATGTAATACGTGCATTAAAGACCAACATTATATGTGAAAGTTTGGCTTCTCTTGCAGCGTATTGGCCTTAGAGAGCAATATTATATGGGAAAGCTTTGTTTTTCTTGTAGCAACATTACATATATTAATTTAAACCATTAACTTTTCCTGTTCGTGCTACTTAACAGTGATGTTATTGGATGACTACACGACATGTCCGGAGCTCTGAATATCCATTGTTATTGGCTGGCGAGATCACGTGTCATGAGCTATGACTGGCTTACAAATACGCATCGCAATCTCGATTTCAATGCTTCAGAGAGTAACATGCGGTGTTTGGTGGAATTCGAATTTATACCTTCATAATACGAAAATATGCAGTGTACATGTTACTGCACATCAAACACCTTTCCAAAAGGTGTTTTTCTCCCCTGAGTCTCGTTTTCTAAAGTGCCGGGAAATTCTACACCCGGGTATAAAACCATAACCATTCAAAGGATTGATAAGTTATACAGTTCTGAGAGAAAATATACAGTCAATTAACAGGGAAAAACTATGTTTCCATCCAGGAGAAAGTATATTTTTAGCTGGGAAATCCGGGAATTTTTTTTCTTGTTCGCGTATACACCCTGATTAAAAGTTCATAGTCAGCTTGCTGCATTTTCCAGCACTCATAAAGACTCGCAGTGCAGGATAGATCAAAATTCACTGATTCCTGCTTCCATATGTCCATGTAACACAAACAAAACAGCACTTGGTACTCCATAATAATAACATAAAAAGCAGAATGTGTCATACTCTCTTCCACGTACCTCCATTCAGTACATCTGGCTCACTCGCTGCATTGTGGAAGGGGTGTGATCCATACCATACCAGTAGAATAGAGTAGAGGGGAAAGCTGCATTCAGGTGACTATATGGCTGGTCGGTTCCACCTCAGGTGCAGTCTGGATGTGTGTGAGCTAGGGGTGCTTGCAGTGGTAAGAGGTCAGTGAGAGAGCTCGATTGATAACTTCCGTCTTTGTACATGATGCTATCATTGGCTCTAATTTTGATGGCTTTCTTCATTATTATGCTCCAAAATCCAATGACCCTTCACAACACTCCAAGTGGTTCAAAATCAAACATATAACCTTTAGTAAGCTGTGTTCAGAGACTGATGATTTAGCTTCCTGTCTAAGATGAAGATGGCTTGCATACTTCAAGCAGTACTGTAGATCAATGTTGTGTGTTTTCGATGTATCACAGTGGTAAGTTTTAACAATGGGTACTTCAATACCCTTGCAATTTTATCGTGTTGGTGGCCGCAGAAATGCAAGTCACTTGCTCTCTTCCTCAGTCAATTTGGTGCACTGCATGTTGTTTATGTTGTGTTCCATCTTTGTGTGTTGCTGTTCCATTCTTCTGGAAGACACCTCTCAGTTGTTGCAGTTTGGTAGGCTGGTTCCCTGATCACTTGTGATCTGAGTTCAGTGGGCAAGAATTGATATTTCCAAGAAATTGATCCTTGATGTATGGTCACACAACGATGATAAGATCTACATATCTGTAGAACTGTTTGGTTTTGAAGTGGTCTCAACAATTATTTCCTCAGAATGCACTGTGTATAGGCTCTTCCTCATGGTAGGGGATACCTCACTGTCCCTAGATTATGACAATGCCTGCCACACTGGAAGTAAGTGTTAGTGAGAACATCTAGGAAAATCTCATCTTCTGTGAGTCAAAATGCACTATTGATGTCTGCTACCGCGCGACTGCTACGGTCGCAGGTTCGAATCCTGCCTTGGGCATGGATGTGTGTGATGTCCTAAGGTTAGTTAGGTTTAAGTAGTTCTAAGTTCAAGGGACTGATGACCTCAGAAGTTAAGTCCCATAGTGCTCAGAGCCATTTGGTGTCTGCTAATCTTTCAGAGGCACTCATGAACAATGACACTTCATCGAAGCTCACCAGTAGGTCACCCTTGTCAAGTTGGATATCCTCCAGCAATTCCATGAACTCGTGAGTTTTTCACGTGGTGGATACAAGTTTCAGTAGTTTTACCAGATATTTGACAAGTTATTATAGCTGTGAGCTGAGAGTACAATAGAGCAGCAGTCTTCTTTGTCACAACCAATAGCACACCATTTGTGAGTTCCTTCTGTTGGGTCTTGCAGCAGTGTGGAGGTTTTCTGTGGATATTCAATGACACATGATAAGACCGTCCCATGGTCTTTGTCACTGGAGCACAATTGTATCTTTGTCTGTCTTGTACATATCGCTCTGCAGTCAGCTGCTGTAATGTTCATTTTATTGCACTGTGAAGACTCTGTGTGTTTCCAATTATTTCTCTGGTTGCTTTCAAGGCCAGACCAAATATAGCCTGTTTCACACGAGCTGTAAGCTTACTGACCTGCCAGTTGTGCTCCTTGGTAGTTGTATTCCTCTGAAAGTTCATTTGTCAATTGATAACGATTTGGGGTGGTTTCTGATTAAGTGTATGTTGTCATGATTTTCACATTTATACACTGTCAAATCACACTGTGATCATCTGTCAAAAACTTGAATAACTACCTTTTGCAGTGCAGACTGCTGCGAGAGGTGCAGGAACTGACAGGGATGTGAAGCCATGCTGGCTCCGTTGCCATGGCCAGCTGCACTAAGTTTCGCAGTTGAGGTTCCGTGGAATGAACAGTCTGATTGAGGTGGTTCCAAAGATTCTCAATTGGGTTTTAATCTGGGGAGTTCGGTGGCCAGGGGAGTATGGTGAACTCATCCTGGTCCTCTTTGGACCATGCACATACACAGCAAGCTCTGTGACACATTGCATTACCTGCTGACAGATGCCATTGTGCCAAGGAAAAAGAAACTGCATGTAGGGGTGGACATAGTTTCCAAGGATAGATGCATACTTGTTTTGATCCATTGTGCCTTCCAGAGTGATGAGGTCAACTAAAGAATGCTTTCTGGCCTGGACCCTTCCAACAGCTGTTGCACAATGTTTGGTTTCAGACATTTCACACTGTGCTTCCTTATGGCTATCTGTGCAGTGGAGCATAAAATGCATTTCATCTGAAAAGGCCACTCAGTGGACATCAAGTTGGAACATTGTCATGCAAATTCCAGCTTTCATTGCATGTGAAAAACAAGTGCACGTACCATGTTCCTGCTGCATAGTCCCATACTTATCAACATACACTGAACATTGTTGATAGCTCCTAGGTTCATTTGGGTGGTCAGTTGCTCAACAGCTGCACGTCTATTAACCCACACACATCTCTGCAGCCTCATTCAACCCTACCATCTATGGCCCATGGTGCATCATAGTTGCCTTGGCGCCACTTTTTGATAGAGCCATTTTGTCATGCACACTGCGCTTTATCTACAGTGACAAGCCAACAGTTCAAAAACTTGGCTGTTTGAGAAATGCTTTCACTCTTGATCTGAAAGTTAATGATCATGCCCTGTTGGAAGTCAGATAAATTGCTGTGTTTCCAGATTATGACAACTATTACACTGTTTTCCGTGTCCCTCCAACACACTTTATATACCCTCCACAGCAACTGCTGCCATCTGTGAGCAATTTATTGCACATTTACCTCTAATGTAGGCAGATGACTGGACCATGTATACATCTCTCTCAATTATGTTTGGCTGTAGATCTGTTTCGGTTAACAGGTTTGCAAACTTAACAAATAACTGACACAATCAATAATAACATAATAGTGTATCACTGAAACATATTCAGATTGACTAGAACTTTGTATACTGTACACAAGGGGCTCAGGTTTGATTCCTGGCAGGGGACTGGGTGTCGTAAGCCCATCATCATTTTTATCATCATTGACACGCAAGTTGCTGAAGTGGCATCAACTAAAAATATTTGCAATATGGCGGCTGAAACCCGAAGGGGATATCCCGGCCAATAAATGCCATACGATCATTTCATTTCATTTTACTGCATGTTAACCAGGGACCAGCTATAAACAATATTATACTAGCTGACTTGGAACATTAAATAGTGATTGTTCTTGTTTTTTGCTGGCTATAGACTGGGTATGGCTTTGTGCCTGGTTCTCATTTAAAGACATGCATAGGAAAAATACTATGGAATATTAAAATATAAAGTTATTACATTTCAAGTAGTAATATAAAAGTATAGAATAAAAAAATGGTTCAAATGGCTCTGAGCACTATGGGACTTAACTGCTGTGGTCATCAGTCCCCTAGAACTTAGAACTACTTAAACCTAACTAACCTAAGGACATCACACACAGCCATGCCCGAGGCAGGATTCAAACCTGCGACCGTAGTGGTCGCGCGGTTCCAGACTGTAGCGCCTAGAACCGCTCGGCCACCACGGCTCGCTAAAGTATAGAATATACATTCTTAATAGACATACATTAATTTTGCTAATAGGTGGCTGATTGCCCTGAAATTGGTACAAATGGTGGTTCTGTTATATGTGGGAGAAATTTGTGTCTGCACTGGGATTTACAAAGCCCACCAAGATTGTTATGTAAACTCAAGTTTTGTAATTGAAATGTTTCATAAACTAAGATGTTATTCATGAAAAATTATACATTTTTGGAAACAGAAAAACACTGAATTTTCGAAAAGATTGCTTCTTAAGTTTTGAACAGTCTGGTAAGTGATAATTTTGAATAAAGATAATTTTTGAATTACACATTTTTCAGAAAAGATGTTCTTGAGAAATATTAGAATTAGGCCTTTCAAATAATCTCAAAAGAGTTATTGATGCAGTCAAATGTTGAAGTGAATGTGGTTTTAATGTATCATGAAGTCTGAATATTTCTGTAAATAAAAGGTTTAGTTCATTGTTTATACTGCTATCAGCAGCTTGTAAACTATATACTGAACCATGTTTCAAAAAATACTGGTTGGATAAGAATTTTGAGATTTCACATATACATTGTATACACAGGGAATGGAGAGCAGAGAAGGGAAAAAAGGCATATGTTAGATGTGGAATTATAGCAAGAGGAACTATTCCACCATGCTACGATTCACAGTGATGCAGCCATTCTTGCAACTATTGGAGAGGAAAGCTTTTCACAAAGAAATTGCTTGTCCATTACTGTAATTATGCGCCATGTGTTCTGGAATCAGTGCATATGGAGTAGTGAATACATTATTTCCACCAAGAAAAGGGAAATACATCATGTTAAAGAAACTGGTTAAATATCATATACCCAAGCAAGGAAGGTCTACATGCAAAGCAACTTTTAATTGCCTGCAGGAACTTTGGCTCAACCTTTAAAAGTCTGTGGGATCCTAAGAGTTTTTTTTTTAAATGTCTCATGTGGCAACACTATCCTGTTTGCCACTGTCCGCTCCACAGTATCTTCTCATCAGCAAATCATTTATGTAGCAGAAGCATTGCAGTTCAGTTTGTGGCTTCTCATTGTCAGTTACATATTACTATAATATCATAAAATGTACGGGTCTGTCTGACGTGGTGTTCCGCATTACACATGAAATGCCTCAGTCTATTAGACAGGATGTTTTGCATTACATGTAATTTATTTTTTCTTCTACTCCTGTTTTGTGGATTTTTGTTTTAAGAAATGCCATGGTGCATAATGCTTCAGTATGTGTTCATAAATCAATAAGAGCCACAAGGAAAGAGAGAGTACAGAGAGGTTGCAGGAGAGCAGTGGTGATTCCGAGGTGGAAAATGATTACTCGGATGCTTATTCTGACTTTACAATTATTGATGTGAAAGAAGATGATCTGAGAAGAAAAAAGAATGATAATATAATGACAAGTGAGAGCAGTAATGATGGAGATGATGATGACAATTGTGACAGTATATTGGAAGGTGAACAAGAAATAATTACTGACACCAGACATGGAAAACAATGTGGCATGCCATATCTTCTGTTGGAAAAAACATCAAGAAATATTTTGAATAGATCCAGAAAGAACAATAAGAACACCAAATCGTAACGTAGTGAGACCATTACCTTGACTGACTAGGGAAGCTACTGATTTAAGTAATCCAAACATGCTAGCAATTTGGGCGTGTTTGCTCAACCAAGATATGATGGAAAATATTGCTTTACAAACAAGTAGCATACTTTTGTCAGTGAAAACCAACCCGAAGACTAAACAAACCAATCTACCTATCGCAACACTGATTCTGTGAAACTTTCATGCCTTGATTGGTTTTCTATTGTTCACATCTATTTTCAAATCTGGACATGAATATGTGACCTCTCTATTTGCCTAGGACCAGTATGGAAGACCAGTATTTAAAACAACCATGTCTGTCAAACAGTTTGGTAACTCTACATGAAGTGGGGAAACAAAGTGACCATGCAGCTGCCATTTCTGAAATATTCAACAGATTCATACATCATACCCAGCAGATGTACAGTGGAACCCCACTTAACAAGCAGCTCCCACAGCAGGCAATTCGCATAATGAGTGATGATTTAGTGTGACATCACCAGCCGTTCGCGCACGGTGTAGGAAACATTCAATAACATGTACACTTTTCACTGTTGACAGCATCATATGAACATTGTCTTTAGTATGTAGTGCAGTCTGGGTTTAGCATTCTTTCTGCTACCATCTTTAGTGCAGCTTGTGATCACACATTTTTCTAAACTTTTGTTCACACAGTGTTTTTTGTGTGAAAATTTTAACACCTTTCGTAGAAACATCCCTGAAGATAAAGTTGCAAGAAGCCAACCATAAGAGAAAGAAAATGAAACTTGAAATCATTGAAAAATATGAGTACACACATACAATCAGTCTACAGCAACTATTTGCACTGTCCTCAAGAACAAAGACAAGATTAAGGAGATGTTGCTTCAAAAGAACAGACAAGAGTATCTAAACAATGGTTTCATATTCTGGACAATGTCAAAAGGTTGCTCCTTGTATGGATAAATGAAAAGCAACTGTAAAGTGATGCTATTAACGAGAACAACATTTGTAAGAAGGCGAGAATGATTTTTGCTGATGTCGTTAAGAAGACCCCAGGATGATCAGCAGATGAAGAAGTGTTTAAGGGAAGCCGTGGATAGTTTGAGAAGTTTAAGAGAAGAACTGGCATCCACAGTATTGTGAGGCATGGTGACACAGCCAGCTCAGACACAATGGCAGTAGAGAACTTTGTCAGAAACTTCAAGATACTCATAAATTCTGAGGGTTATATGCCGCACAGGTTTTTAATTGTGATGAGACAGATCTATTCTGGAAAAAGATGTGAAAGTGTACCTTTATAACGACAGAGAAGAATGCATTGCCTGGTCAAAAGCCAATCAAAGACCGTCTCACACTGCTATTCTGTGCCAATGCAAGCGGCAGTTTGAAAATTAAGCCACTGCTTGTTTATCATTCAGAAACTCCACAGGCCTTCAAGAAGTGTAAAGTCTAGAACAGCATGTTAAATGTGATGTAAGGATCCAACAACAAGTCTTGGATGACACGTGATAATTTCTGTGAATGGGTCGATGAAATGTTTGGTCCTTTGGTGAAAAAATATTTGCTTGAATGTCTTGCTTGTTATGGAAAATGCTTTTGCCCATTCTCCAGGCCTATAAGACCACCTCCTTGAAGAATTTCAGTTCATCAGGATCCAATTTCTGTCTCCCAACACCACTCCATTACTCCAGCCTATGGACCAGCAGACTATTTTTAACTTTAAGAAGCTCTACACTAAAGCACTCTTTGAGCATTGCTTTGAGTTGACTGAAGCTACCAATCTCGCTCTCAGACACTTTTGGAAATATTACTTCAAAATATAGGTGACCCCAGCTGCATCAAGATGGTTGAAAAGGCATGGGAAGGGAGTTACCAAGAGAAGTCTCATTTCTGCTTGGAAGAAGTTTTGGCGGGAGTACATTGGCGAATGTGACTGAGGCATTTGAGTCAGTACATGTGGAGTATGTAGTCAATGAGATTGTCTCTTTAGCCAAAAGCATGGAACTAGAAGAGGATTACAAAGATATCGATCAGCTTGTGGAAGATCACCCTGAAGGACTTATGAAGTTGCAGTGCGTGTCACACTAGGAATTCGTGGAGAGTTCTTCAGAGGAGGAGGAGTAGGCAGTAACAGCAAAGCAGCAATCTTCTGGCACAATAAGAGAAATGCTGAAAGCATGGGAATCTGTTGCATTGGACACTGAAAATCATCGCCCCAATAAAGCATTGGTTAGCGTGCTACAAATTTATTTGATGGTAACCTGTATCACATTTTTGCCAGATGTTGAAGCATCGGCAGAAACAAATGACTATAGATAGCTTGCTAGTAAAAAAGAATTTGTTATGTATCATGAACAATAAAGTACATAATACCATATGTATAATTTTCTTTGAATAAATGGCACGAACAAGTTAAAACTTTTAGTGCTTTTTCAGCATGGAATGCATTATCGTATTTTACATTGATTTATATGGGATAAGTTGTTCTGTTTAATGAGTGTTTGGCACTACAAGTAAGATTCTGGGATGGATTATGTGAGGTTCCACTATTGCCAAAGTGAGAATGTGACAGTTGACAAAATGCTTGTTCCTTTCAAAGGGAGGTGAGGATTTTGCTTGTTTATGCCAAAGAAACCCGCCCAGTATGGCATCAAGGTACAATGCGTAGGTGACTCATTTGGTACATAACTTTTCAATGCTTACATTTAGACTGGAAAGGACAGTGATGGCATTGGACTAATTGAAGAAGGAAAGAAGCTTTTGAAATCTACTCATGTGACAATGATCTAATGCAAATATAGTGAAGTTTCAAACAGAAATGTCTCTGCAGATAACTGGTTTTCATCCATGGATCTAGTAGAAGAACTGAGGAAATGATGTCTGACATTTATTGGGACCGCAAAAAAAAACTCAAAACTGTTAATCCTCCAGAACTCAAGTCTGATAAATGTAGACCACTTGGATCAGTTCTCTGTGGTTTCACAAATTATTTACCTGTGTCTTTTTTTTTCTGTGGTTCCCAAGAAAAAAAATCTGTTGTTCTGATATCTTCTGTGCACCACAGCACTGAAATGGATCCCAGCAAGAGGAAACCTGAAATGATCTGCTATTATAACATAGTGAAAGGTGGGATAGACATTCTGGACTTAAAATGTGCCTTGTACTCTTCCAGTAGGAGTGGTAAGAGATGACCATTAGCTCTTTTTTAAACTTATAAGCATAACTTGTGTAAATAGTTTCATACTCTACTTGTGCTACAGTCAAAAGGATGAGGTTCATCAAAAGATTGGCCCACTCTGATAGAACCACACACCAGACAACAGTTCACCATTGCCACTCTGTCCAATGATATCAAGAACATCATACTGCAAAAAATCCATGAAGAGGAATCTATTGCTGGAAGAGATGGTCAAGTTCCAAGCAGTAAACTTGAGATGAGAAATATCTGCTCTTAGTGCCCATCTTCCAAAGATCGGAAGACTTCCTACAAGTGTACACAATGCAACAAGCTAATTTGTCTGGAGTGTGGTAGGAAAATGTGCAGTCAGAAATGAATAAACACTGGTTTTCATAAACTATTACAATATTAGTTTTCAGTAACAATGAAGCACAACAGTTGTGCAATAACTACAGATAATTTTGAATAAATAATACTCAGTTTGATGTTTCATACAAAAATATTGTCCTAAAAGCTTAAACACAGTAATGAAAATGACAAATTTATGAAAAAATATGCTGGAGGGAGAATCAGGTCTCTCTGACCAGATGTTTCTAATTATGTACATTCGACCTATGTTTATGTTTAAAGGTTATAATGCCTGTTTAGACACACCAACACAGACTACGTAAATACTGCTAGCATAAATACTCATGCTTTCAAGTGCAACAGCAAAACTGCTTATAGTGAAATGTTAGTCTTTGCTGTCAACAGGATTAAAACGGTTTTGCTCATTTTTTCATAAGAAACTGATCAGTAATAATATTTATTTGTCACTGTACACTAACATATTAGAAATATCAAGCTATACAGAAATAGAGAAATGTAGCACAAAAATAGTTTCACTCTAGTTATAGTACAAAACATACTTTAAGCACCTGAATTAAGACTTGCTTACCTAGTAGCAAGTAATATTCCCTTTGTTCTGATGAGAGCTGTGTCAGAGTATACAATCCATGAGACAACAAAAGTGCTGAGGCACCATTGGCCATTCTGAGCCATGCCGCCTCAATTTCTACCCACAACTCTTAGAAATTGGTGGGTGCTTAGACCGAAGTTGGCCCAAGTCACTTGATGCTGACCCAGATGCACTCAATGAGACTGGACAGACACACAAGCACCCACTTGTCTGTAGAGTGCTTCACAAACCTTTCTAACAAGATTTGGGAGTTATTGTCTTGAAGATATAGGTGACCTACAGGTTGTTGTAAGGAAACAAGTGAATGTACTTAGTAAGACAGTAGGGATTGCAGTAGCCTCTGCACTCTATAGTAAGGAACTAGTCCTCTATAGTATGGCTACTGACTGGTTGTTCTTGTCCAACCACAAACTAGCGGGAGGTTTGCTGTATTGTCCCTTTATCAGCTGTTACAATCAACCATACCTGACAGCAATTCCCTCATGTAGATGCCAGCACCTGCTGCTAGGCCTCCCCTCTGACATCAGGCATGACATTGTATAGGAACAACCCACGGCCAGCTTGAGACCTGAGGTTTTTGGTATTCGGTGATTGACTGATTGCCATGATTGGTAGTGGAGCAGATGGAGTGTGGTGCTCTATTAACTTGGTGGTTGATAGTGTTGCAAGTGGGCTTCCATCCCTTGTTTCTTGTCTCCCAGAGTCCTCAAAATGATGTCCAATGTTTTGTGGTGTAGTATACAGGATGTAAAAGTCAGAGAACAATAGTGCTGAAATTATGGAGGTGCCTGTCAGCCTATGCAGCAGCCACTACTGTTTATTCCGCTGGAGTGTGTAGCAATTGGTGGCATGAAATGAATAAATGGCAAACATTCTGAGTTGACTGCACCTTTATTGAATTTAAAGTATAGGAACCATGAATTCAAGGAAAGGGGGAGGAACCATATGTGCAGATACTGTGCCAGGCATCAGATAGTAGGGTCCAAGGAATGAAGTTTACTATTTATTCTGTTGCTACAGTAAATTAAAAACTTTGTGCAAGGTGAACATCAGGAAAAACTAATGTTAAAAACTAAATGTTCGATTCAGATGGTTTTTTTCACTTGTTTATATTAGTTTATTGGATCACTGGTACTCCCCACAACAGTGCTTTCATCACTTAAGAATTGAATACAATTAGAGTAGTTGCTCAGAATGATTGCCTCCAGTGTCACAGCATGCCTGACATCTGCATAACACTGATTTTTGTGCTCACTCAATGATATCAGGCATGGTGCAAACTATCTCACATGCTACATATAGCCTTGTCATTGGGTCTTCCACTGACTTCATCAGAGTTTTGTACACACCTTCAGATAGCCTGACAGGAAGAAGTCCAGTGGGTTGAGATAAGGTAACCAATGTGGACATTATAGGGGCACCTTGGCCAATATAGCGATCTGGGTTCTGGGATCTTGACTAAGTGTGTGGATGTCCCACTGTGCTGGAACTACGTAGGTCGACAGACTGCAAGTGGCACCTCCTCCAGTAATTCCGGCAGCATTTCCTGGATGAACATTGTGCAGATGTCACCTGTCACTCAAGGGGGAAGCATGCAGGGTTCAGTCAAGTAATTGTAGACCATGCTGGCCCATATGTTGAGTTGAACATTTCCTGATGACATCACTTTGGGTGGTGAGGGGATTGCCTCCAACCATACATGGCAATTGCAGGGATTGAACACACTGTCACAGGTGAAGGATGCCTCATCTGTGAACAACAAATATGCAGCATGATATGATTGCCTGGTGCAACTCTGCAGGAACTACTGCCCAAACTCAACACGTACAGCAAAACCGTGAGCCGACAGTGCCCATGTCTTATGAAGACAGGTTGGATGCCTTCCCTCCTCGTGCAGCAACTGCCAAACCACTGAGTGGGAGCTATTCATTGCATGTGCCAAAGTGCGGATGCTCACAGATGTGTGTGCACCAAATATCTCTAGTATGTCCCCAGTGAATCATGGTGTGCATACACTTTGCACGTGACCTCTATGATGCCATGGCCTATGAAACCACCCGTTTCACCCAGATGCTGATGGATGGCCACAAATATGGTGTAGTGTGGCTGACACCTATTTCAATATCATTGCCCATAGATATATAATGCTGGATGCCCATTGCCTCTTGCCTTATCGTATACAAAATGCATGTTGTTCTGCTCAGTCCAGGTGATCTTCTCCATGATCCGGCACACAAGCAGCACATGAAAGATTACAACTGAGTGCTGTGTTTCTACTGCATATGTGTATCATTCCCTCTTGCCACTGTTAGTGGTCTCTGTAGTGTTGGTGTGAGAGGTAAGGCCACATTCAACACCATCTAACATCCAGACTGCTTTAAGGTACAGCGAGACATTCTACTTGTGGTCTGAATGTGTACAAACTCACTCCTGCTGTTGGACGGGAGGCCTAATGGCAGGTGCCAGGGCCTATAGCTTCGACACACTGTAGCGTCATTGCATGACATTTCCAGACAGGAATTGTGCTCAGGTAATTGAAGAGGTTAGGGTGACCACTTGCATAAAGTGGAAATTCTTGATTCAGTTACTGATCCAGCATAAATTTTCATCTACCTTCGTTGAGTTATATCAACTGACTTATTGTGGAAAAAAAATTAGTTTCAATTTTGGGCACTAGGTGTATGTTTCCATATGTAATGGATCAGGAATGGGACATGAAAGAAAAGGTCAAACAAGTGAGAATGATATAATATTCATGTTATTATTAACTGTTGATTAGACAATTTGTTCAATATGAGCACCAGAGATGTTGAAAAGATGCTGCATCCAAAAACAACATGATCAATAGTTGCTCACAGCAGTTTCGATGAAAACTGAGCAATGTGTTCCTGTATACTGGCTTTCAGAGCATGGAGAGACTAAATGTGTTCCTGGTAAACATGTTCCTTTAGATATCCCCTGAGCCAAAAGTGAGGATTCAGAGCAGTTGACCTTGCAGGCCAAGCATCTGGGAAACTTCTGGAGATAATACGTTTTTGGAAGGTTTCATTAAGGAGATCTCTGACTGTGTGTGAAACATGAGACATCATCCCATTTTGCATGAAAACAGTGGTTTTCACACAGTTGCACTCTTCCAAAGCAGGAATCACATGCTATGTAAGGAGATGTTGATAATGAGTAGAAATCATGGTCCACCTGATGGGCCCCCTGGGTATAGTCTCTTTGAATAAAAACAAACCAAGAATAAAGGTGCTTGTGAATCTACAACACACTGTCACGTACGATGAGTGAAACAACCCTTCGTGCACAGTACATGGCTTAACAGTACCCAAAATCCAGCAGTTCTGTGTATGTTCCTTGTCACTCCATAGAATATTGCCTGCCACATGTCATCAACTTTGGTCCATGCCAGAAACTGAAGAGCAAGTTCAGAACATTTGCTGCAAATCATGAGGCTTCAGTTGCTGCATTGTCTGAATCTTCTATGGGTACTAGTGTAAAATAGACAATAACACTTCCTATACTGTTGACTATGGAAAGGACAATTCTCGTGGCACTGTACAAGCACCAACACTGCTCAGGGTGTGTGCTACATGGCCAATTAAAGCAACAGCAACTTCATCAATAACTTCCACTGGGATAGGATGCCTTTATTTTCCAGGTGCCATGTGAACCGCACCTGTGTTTCCAAGTTTAATTATCATATCCTTTAAATGATTTAATGACACTAGGCCAAACCTCAGGTCTTTCAGTTGGCAATACTCTCTCAATGCAGCACTGTAACTGCTACCATTCACATAAAGCAGTTTCACTAGCAATGCACTGTCTCTCTTCTCAACAGCCATAATTGCAGCCCACACTGGACCTCTGACAGGATACTGAGCTTTCAGTGCAGATGCACAGTAATGTTCGACCTCTTGTGGGAATACATCAGGGCTGCAAGGGAAAGGAATAATGGACAGAGTGCACAGTGTATGGAGATTTGGGTTGGGTGGGAAATGTGCTTGGATAGCTGAAGCAGTTATGGTGACTATTCATGTAAAGTGGGGAATTTGGGTTCGAAACCAGGTCCGGCACAAATTTTCATCTGTCACCATTGATTTGCATCAAAGACCCAATGCAACAAAAATCAGAAATTTTCTTTGTCAAGTGTGTTATTTTAGTGACTGAATAAACATTGTTTTAGTTATTTGTATTACTACCAAGTAACTACTATTTTTAAGGAAAGTGAACGGCTCAGCTATGTCACCTGTAAGTTTGGCTTTTTGGGGAATGATCTAGAGAAAGAAGATAATCTAATAATAGTAGTGATGTAGCCAACAGTTTTAATTGTAACCTTCATTACACAACTGGGGATGCCATAAGGAACACTGGTGAGAAAGTGTTATACAACAATGTGAATAGTGTGTCACCTTTTGAGCAGATATGATGAGCCTCATTTGAGCTTTGTCCCCATGAATGACAACCGACAAACTGTGGCCAAGAAACAGCTGGACCGCCCAGTTGCTGAGCACGCTGCCCAACATGATGTTCTTCATTTCAATGACTGCTTCACAGCCTGTACTTCTGAATACTTCCTACCAATTGTACTTTTATGAATTGGGCATGTGGAAACTCTCCCTACAATGTGTCCTACTTTCCCATAACCCTCCTGATCTCATCCTCCGTTAGTAGTTGTCCTTTACCCACCTATCTCTTTCCCTGTTCTCATTCCAGCACTACACAGCATTCTATTCCACCAACAAACCCACAGTCTTTTTACTTCTCTCCTGTTCCGCTCCCCCCACCCCATCCCCTCCTCACCCCACGTCTAACCTCCCAACTGCACCTAGCTGCCTACCCTCTCCACCTTCTTGTATGCTCCCACAAGCAGTAATTTATTGTCCCTACACTGCTATGCCTCCCCTTCCCAGACCAACCTCCTCCTTACCCCCACCACCCGGACTGCTTCCCCATCATGTGCAGTTGCTCGCTGTCTGGCCTTGGCAGCCAGAGACAGTGGTCAGTAATCTGCCCTTTTCATAAAATTGCCATTGTTCCATCCTGGATTTTCCATTGTTTGATCAAAGATTCTTAACCACACTTATGGCTTTCCACTGATAACCACACCTTTTGTGCCCTAAAACACTAACTGTTGCTTTCAATCACGTTATTTGTTCTCATTATTATGTTACCAATGTGTAACAAATAGTGAATTACTATTTCAAAATCATACTATGTATAAATTGTGTTTACTATTTCAAACTTAACTTCTCATATTTTATAACAAGCAGACTATTTGCCAAATCATAATTTATAGTAGCAATAAAGTAATAGCAAAAAAATACAATAAGACTTAAACTGTTAGTTGCGAATCGCTTGTAGGCATATTCATTTATCATCTGAAGAGTATGTGCTAAGATTGAGTTTTAAACCTTTGATTCCTACACTTGAATTATCAGCAAACATTACAGTTTTTGAACTACACTTTTAACTGCACCAGTACAAAACCTCATGGTACTCCACATATTATATTTCCCGTGTCTGAGTTTAGTTTTATGCATGAGTCATATTCCATTACAAAACCCTCTTTTTCTCTTCTGGCATACCATCAATGTAAGAGGGATGTCATCAAAGTCACAACAGTTCAGTCTGATAAGTACAATTTTGTGACCCAACACAATCATAGGCTTTGCCAAAGACACAGTATATTCCAACAGGATAATTTTTCTTATTCAGCACTGCCAGGACTGCATTTGTATTTTGTATTGCTTTATCTGTGGAGAATCTTTTATGTATACTAAACTAAGAGATATTTAACAAGTTCTGCACAGTGAAATGAGTCAGTTGCAATTAATGAAACCCTCTTTTTCTTCTCTAATGAGATCCCATCAATGAAAGAGGATGCCATCAATGGCATAACACTTCAGGAATTTTCTGACCCCACACAAACAAAGGCTTTGGCAAGGACACAGAATATACCAACAGTCTCGTAACAAATAAATACCCCACTCATACGATTATAGTTGATGGGGACTTCAACCTTCCCTTGATATGTTGGCAAAAATACTTGTTCAAAACTGATGGTAGGCAGAAAACATCTTCTGAGATTGTCCTAAATGCTTTCTCTGAAAATTATTTTGAGCAGTTAGTCCACGAACCCACGCAAATTGTAAATGGTTGCAAAAACACACTTGACCTCTTAGCCACAAACAATCCAGAGCTAATAGAGAGCATCATGACTGATACAGGGATTAGTGATCACAAGGTCATTGTAGCTAGGCTCAATACCGTTTCTTCCAAATCCACCAGAAACATACGCAAAATAATTTTATTTAAAAAAGTGGATAAAGTGTCACTAGAAGCCTTCCTAAGAGAAAATCTCCATTTCTTTTGAACTGACTATGCAAATGTAGATGAGATGTGGCTCAAATTCAAAGCTATAGAAGCAACAGCAATTGAGAGATTCATACCTCATAAATTGGTAAGAGATGGAACTGATCCCCCATGGTACACAAAATAGGTCCGAACGCTCTTGCAGAGACAACGGAAAAAGCATGCGAAGTTCAGAAGGACGCGAAATCCTGAAGATTGGCTAACATTTACAGACGCGCGAAATTTGGCACGGACTTCAATGTGAGATGCCTTTAATAGGTTCCACAACGAAACATTGTCTTGAAATTTGGTAGAAAATCCAAAGAAATTCTGGTCGTATGTAAAGTACACAAGCGGCAAGATGCAGTCAATACCTTCGCTGCGCAGTGACGATGGTACTGTTACTGATGACTGTGCCGCTAAAGCGGAGTTATTGAACACAGTTTTCCGAAATTCCTTCACCAGGGAAGACGAATGGAATATTCCAGAATTTGAAACACGAACAGCTGCTAGCATGAGTTTCTTAGAAGTAGATACCTTAGGGGTTGCGAAGCGACTCAAATCGCTTGATACGGGCAAGTCTTCAGGTCCAGATTGTATACCGATTAGGTTCCTTTCAGATTACGCTGATACAATAGCTCCCTACTAAGCAATCATATACAACCGCTTGCTCACCGATAGATCTGTACCTACAGATTGGAAAATTGCGCAGGTCGCACCAGTGTTTAAGAAGGGTAGTAGGAGTAATCCATCGAACTACAGACCTATATCATTGACATCAGTTTGCAGTAGGGTTTTGGAGCATATAATGTATTCAAACATTATGAATCACCTCAAATGGAATGGTCTATTGATACGTAATGAGCATGGTTTCAGAAAACATTGTTCCTGTGCAATGCAGCTAGCTCTTTATTCGTACAAAGTAATGGCCACTATCGACAGGGGATCTCAAGTTGATCCCGTCTTTCTAGATTTCCGGAAAGCTTTTGACACCATTCCTCACAAGCGACTTCTAATCAAGCTGCGGGCCTATGGGGTATCGTCTCAGTTGTGCGACTGGATTCGTGATTTCCTGTCAGGAAGGTCGCAGTTCGTAGTAATAGATGGCAAATCATCGAGTAAAACTGAAGTGATATCAGGTGTTTCCCAGGGAAGTGTCCTGGGACCTCTGCTGTTCCTGATCGATATAAATGACCTGGGTGACAATCTGAGCAATTCTCTTAGGTTGTTCGCAGATGATGCTGCAATTTACCATATAGTAAGGTCATCCGAAGACCAGTATCAGTTGCAAAGTGATTTAGAAAAGACTGCTGTATGGTGTGGCAGGTGGCAGTTGACGCTAAATAGCGAAAAGTGTGAGGTGATCCACATGAGTTCCAAAAGAAATCCGTTGGAATTCGATTACTCGATAAATAGTACAATTCTCAAGGCTGTCAATTCAACTAAGTACTGGGTGTTAAAATTACGAACAACTTCAGTTGGAAAGACCACATAGATAATATTGTGGGGAAGGCAAGCCAAAGGTTGCGTTTCATTCGCAGGACACTTAGAAGATGCAACAAGTCCACTAAAGAGACAGCTTACACTACACTCGTTCGTCCTCTGTTAGAATATTGTTGCACGGTGTGGGATCCTTACCAGGTGGGATTGACGGAGGACATCGAAATGGTGCAAAAAAGGGCAGCTCGTTTTGTATTATCACGTAATAGGGGAGAGAGTGTAGCAGATATGATACACGAGTTGGGATGGAAGTCGTTAAAGCGAAGACGTTTTTCGTCGCGGCAAGATCTATTTACAAAATTTCAGTCACCAACTTTCTCTTCCGAATGCGAAAATATTTTGTTGAGCCCAACCTACATAGGTAGGAATGATCATCAAAATAAAATAAGAGAAATCAGAGCTCGGACAGAAATGTTTAGGTGTTTGTTTTTCCCGCACGCTGTTCTGGAGTGGAATGGTAGGGAGATAGTATGATTGTGGTTCGATGAACCCTCTGCCAAGCACTTAAATGTGAATTGCAGAGTAATCATGTAGATGTAGATGTGGATAATTTTTCTTGTTTAGCTGTGGCATAATTACATTTGTGATGTCTTGTATTGCTTTATCTGTGGAGAATCCTTTATGAATACTAAACTGAGAGGCATTTAACAAGGTCCAGACAGTTAAATGAGTCAGTATTCAATTACAGGCAACTTTACCGAACAGTTACGAGAAGACTGGGAGAAGTGATACAGGTTTGTAATCTGCTTATCTCCAGTTTTATAGGTTTGTGTTTCTATAGCATATTTGTCTGTCAGGATGTTTACACCCCTTGCCACTGATTGATTACAATGATAGCTTAAGGGTAATTCCATCAAATCAGCACAAGAGTTTAATATACTGCTAGAATCACAAACATAGATAGCGTTTGAAAAGTTCTCAGAATGGAATAGAAAAAAAGTATTTACATCATTGAAACTACTTTTATTTTTTAATGTAGTCTCCTTGTAGTTTAATACACTTGTTCCAACAATGTTCCAGTGCCTTGATCCCATGTCGAAAATGAGTTTCCTCCAGGCTTGCAAAATAGTTGTCAACTCTGGCTATCAATTCTTCAGTTGAAGTGAATCTTCATCCACCAACAAAAATTTTCAGTTTTGGGAAAAGATGGAAGTCTGACAGAGCCATATCTGGTGAATAACACGGGTATGGCAACAATTCATACCTTAATTCGTGTAATTTTTCCATGGCAACAGCACGTGTGTGCGGGTATGGATTGTCTTGAGTGAAGATGACTTTCTTCCTTGCTAAACCTGACCGTTTTTCGTGGTCTTTTGTTGTGGTTTGTCCATGACCTTTCCCGCCGAAGGAATTGTCTTTGCTTTCTTTGATGGTGGAGACTCAGCATGTTTCCACTGCCTTGACTGTTGTTTTGTCTCTGGGATATAGTAGTGCACCTAAGTTTCATCTGTGGTCACAAACTGGCACAAGAATTTTGTTCATTCCTCCTAAAAACGACCAAACATTGTTCCGGTATGTCCATTCTCATGTGTTTTTGATCCAGCGTCAAGAGTCGCGGCACCCATCTTGCGGCCAATTTTTTCATTTCTAATTCTTCAGTTTAAATCTGATATACCCTTTCAGATGACATCTGCCAAGCGCAAGCAATTTCATGCACTTTCAGTCGGCAATCCCCCATGAGCATTTTGTGCATTTTTGCAATTATTTCTGGAGTAGTGACACATCTTGGCCGACCATTGTACGGATCATCATCTAAGCTCTCCTGACCAAATTTAAATTCATCTGTCCACTTGTCACCAGTTGAATATGAACGACCAGTGTCCCCAAGTGTCTTCTGGAAATCAGCATTAATGTCCTTGGCTTTTATACCCTTGTTTTCAAAGTACTTAATCACTGCTCAAATCTCAATTTTTTCAATCTTCGCAAATCACTATGTGGGAACAACAACAGAGCCACATCAACACCACAGCTCTATTCCAAGAGCACTTCTTAAAGGCAAAAGACGAATGAATATCACATGAACAACTTATTGTGCTAGCACTGACGTCATATGGTGATTCCAAGAACTTTTCAAATGACCCTCGTATTACGTTTAGTGACCTGATAAATTCTGCTCTAGATATTTTCGAAACTAATATCTGTTGGTGGTGAATGTAATGTCTGCAAAAGTCAGTTAAATTCATATGTATTTGGTGTTTATTACTGGGTGTAAGTTGAGTACTACAGTAAGGAAGTAGTCATTGAATTTGATAGCCAGTGATTTAATCATGTCACCATTTCTGCTGGAACCATCATCTGGGAGCTCGTTTTCATAAGGGTTACAATTTTTATCAGTTTCTTGTTTGATAATATTCCAAATAGTTTTTGCCTTATTCTTGAGTGTTTTATTTTTTGAGCATAGTACGTAACTATTGATTTTTTTTTCCTAATAAAAGAGTTGAGGATTCAACAATACTGGTGGTAATGGAGCTTCAAATCTTTGACTACTTCTTGTCCTCTGAAATATGTAGAGCTCTTTTGCTAGCACGGGATGCTTATATCTCAGGAGTTATCCACAACTTACCCTTACATATGTTCAATTTTTCTCTTATTTGTTTCAGGGGACAACATGACTCAAAGTGCAGTAGGGCCATGTTTGACCCTCTGGTAGGCACAATCAGCCTGATGGGCACAGCTGACATGCTTTTGTTCCCCTCTCCCAACTTAGGCTGTGTGGGAGATTCCCACCATTAGTACCTCCCTATCTTCAGTTTCTGTTTACAGCCCCCTCATTAGTTTTTGCATGACCTCCATGGAGAGCAGACATCACATTAGTGGCCTCCCAAGCTCATTGCACCCCATTGCATATCACTTACAGAGTTGTGTGTTTGTAGTTTTCATCAGAGGTGTTAATTTGCTCACTTGATTTGAATTTTCTCAATATTTTGTGAAAATACGAAGTGTACTGATCTTGGCCTTTCAGGCACATACATCTGAATATGTAATTATCCTGTTGTTCTTTCTCTTGCGGTCCAGATTCTCTACATATATTGCTCAGAATCATTACGATTTGTCTAATACAAGTCACCTCAAAGAAATATAGGCTTTGCTGTTGTGCAGAGATGAGGAAGAGCCTATACTCTCTGAGGATCTTGGTGATGAGAGTGACATTGATTCACAAGATGAGGTGTCTGCCGCTGGTAGCTGAGTGGTCAGCGCGACCGAATGTCACGCCTAATGGCCCGGATTCGATTCCCAGCTCGATCAGAGATTTCCTCCTCTCAGGGACTGGGTGTTGTGTTGTCCTTATCATCATCATTTCATCCCCATCGACACGCAAGTCGCTGAAGTGGCGTCCACTCGAAAGACTTACACCAGGCAAATGGACTACCCAATGGGAGGCCCTAGCCGCATGGCATTTCCATTTTACAAGATGAGGTGGAAGAACATGAAGGGGCTTTGCAACAGGAAGATGGTAGTTTTTGTTCATATAAAAGGGAAGAAACAGCACAGCAGTATGTTTGGCTTTAATGTTGATAAGTTTTTGGTTTCCAACATACCATGCAAGAACAGAAATGTTTCATGTATCTTCACTCCATAATGAGGAGGCCATTAATCCCACATCTGGAGATAAAAGTAAAACAGAGATAGTCACATTCTACAGTTCAACGAAATGTGGTGCTAATACTGAGGATCAAATGGTTACTACTTATAGTGTGAGTCAAACACAAAGTGTTGACCAATGGTCATTTTTATCACAATGTTAAATGTGGGTAGTATCAACTCCATGTTATTTACCTTGGAAAGCAATTGGAGGAACTGCATAGAAGAGTGTACCTAAAATCACTGGCACATCAGCTTGTTCTTGGAGAGCTATGCAGAAGAAGCATAGAGAAGATTGGAATCTCCTCCAGCTTGCTAAGATGAATCAAAAGATTTATCTCCACAGAAGACAGGAAGAAACCACCACCTGTCCCTCATCCCAAAAGACGTAGATGCATCACCTGCACTACAGAAATGGGTCTCAGAAGGATATCAAACGACAAATGTAAAAACTACCTCAAAGCAATATGCTTATCCCATGCAAATATGATCTACCAATTTTGCTTCTCTGTGTGCCAATGTGTTTCTTCTGGTAAAGTTGAAAACATGAAACAGGTGATTTTAAAATCTGTGCCTGTGAGGCTCATTGCGCTCGAACAGAAGTGCGCTTGATGGAGGGTTAAGAAAAAATTAAAATTTCTATCAACACTGTTTGCTTTATAAATACCTTCTCAGTGTTCTTCCCGTAATTTATCACGAAACACTGTGATAGAGCCATTGTTTATGATTCTACGCTACAATGTTTTTTCTGTTATAATTTATATATGAGTTGTAAATACATTTTGTTGTTAACATTTGCACGTCCTTAAGATTTTTATATTAGTGTAATTTGCAAAGGCGTCTCAGGACTGCAGAGTTTTTGTCATCGAATATCTGACGTAAACATCGAATTAGAAGTATTTATTAAAAACCAGTAACTTATAATGAGCAAAAATGTTCCGTTTTGTAACTAGAGTATGCCTACTCTCAATAACAACAACGGGGAATACAAAGCATAACAGCTATGTAAAGAGTACAACCATAGTCTTACGTTAGATTGTGGTACATCAAAATCAGTTGAGTATTCTTTTTTTAACTGTCGAGCATACTGCCACGAAATTTTATCTGTGTGAGCAATTGCTGCGTTGAGAAACTGTCTCTTCATCCATTTCGCTTTATTAATATAGTGATATTCCCGTATTCGTAGTTCTCTGATCTCTCCAATATTATATCTTTGCGATTGTCGACATAGTCGATGTGTAATTTGTAAAAGGAAGTTCAGCCTATTACTAAAAAGAGGGCGTGGTGGCGTCGAGACCCCGTTTAAGTGTGACAGTAACAGAACGTCCTCACATTAAGACTTTAAATGGTCATTAAAGAAGCAGTGTTAAAGCTTTTGATGGTATTTCGTAGCCCCAGAGGCATAAAATTTCCACTCAACGTCAGCTGAAGTTATGGACATGCGTATTTTGCTAGATAACATTCCGTTAAGCTAACACCTGTGTTCCAGTATCTTGTTTACGTAATGTACATTGGAGTCTGTGCTAGTTAATCCCCGTATGAATCAGTCGTCACGCAGGTGTACGCGGGAAACAATATTTTACAATGAAACTCGCGGTGGTGAGTGCAGTTCGTCACTAAAAATTTTCCTCCCGTCAATTTTATTTGAAGGAGGTGTGGTCAATTGTGCAAAGTTTTGAATTTATGTCAGAGTTCCGATTCTTTTACGACAATACTTTGTTTATGATATCTTTATTAATGTTTGTGTGCGAAGTATCGTCCAGTAGAATTTTCTGCAGAATGCTGTTTCACGATAAAACTTTTTCTTAAGGGATTAGTAACGCGTTGACATTCAAGTTGGCATGTTATCGGATAATTTGCTGTTTACAGGCCACAATTGCCCCCTCCATGGATTGATCTCGTTAATAAATATTAAATGAATAAACAACGCATGTAAGTTGTTCAGCGTCCAAGTGAATAATACAAAAAATATGAAACCTATTTTGCAGGTTGGTTTCATTGATCAACTCTGTGTTGGGCCACTCCACCAACAGGGCTCGACAACGTTAATATATTCCATTTTAACACTTAACATCACTTTTGTTGTGTACTAACACTGATGTTGTAGTATACAAGATCACGTTACTGGGTATGAACCAGATTCTGTTTTTGATTGTGATCTTCAGTGTGTTTTGTCAAATTTTGCTGTGATAACAGTGCTAGGATGTAAATCTGTTATACCATTTACCCTGTCGACTCAGTGTGCCACTTATTAAGTTACAAGTAAATGACAGGAGCAATTTGGATGAGGAGAATAAGGAAGAAAATTTATCATATTGTTATTGAAGTGCTTACATTGGTGTTTACTGGAAGGGGTCAGATAATCAGGATATATGGAAAGTGATTTCACCCTGGTTCCTTCTTATATAGATCTTGGCACTTTTCTTCTGTTCTGATACAATTTTTCCTCTCCAGCAAAATTTAAAAATTTTAAGACCACAATGATTGTTCAGAACTGCATAGCAAAATGCTTAAGCTTTCTGAAATGCTTGTAGGGCCTAATGTGATTGATAAAAACTATATCTTGGGGTGCCTGGGCAAGTTGATCCCAGTTTTTATGAAGTAGTCAGTGATTAAATTTCCGGCTGCAGGTGTCCACAAAACCAGTCCTCACAGCAGTAAACAGAGACATTAATAATAATAATAATAATAATAATAATAATAATAATAATAATAATAATAATTTTATTGTCATTTGGCCATTACAGCAATAGACAACATCATATACATACTAAAATACAAATAGTTTGAAAGAAACAACAGGTTTGTTGTTAACATTATAGTATTATATTACAGTTGATAAATTCTCTTGTAGAATGGGTGGAGGACTAGCCAGTCATGAATTGTTTGTTTGAATAATTGTTCATTAATTCTTGAACAGATTGAGGAAGATTATTAAATAATTTGTACCCCATGATTACATAGCTGTTGAGTGACTTTGACAATCTGTGGTAAGGAATATAGAGACACTTATTCCTTCTTGTATTGTGGCTATGTACATTGTCTCTGGTTTTTGTTTCTGGTAATTTCTTCTTCATATAAATTAGAACATAGTATATGTACAAGTTTATAACAGTCATGATTTTCTGTTCACAGAACAATGATTTACAGTGTGCCTTATATGCAGAACCAGTAATTATCCTAATAGTTTTTTTTTTTGCATTATTAATATGTCATGTACACAGCTAGAGTTCCCACACAAAATAATTCCATATGTTGTTATACTTTGAAAGAATGAAAAATAGGATGTTCTGACATATTTTTTAGGAACACAATCCATAAGTCGCCTTAACAGGTAAATAACTCGTGACAATTTACCACTAATATATTGTACATGTTGGCCCCAAGATAATTTGTCATCAGTGTATACCCCCCAAAATTTGACAGAACTTGGATCATCTGACAAAAGCTTGTCTCTAAGACTACAGACCATCTGCTGTGTTTTGTTTTCATTCAGCAGTAATCCATTTGCCTTGAACCAATAGGATGCTTGGTCAGTTGTCTTTGCTGCACATGTTTTAAGGCTATTGAAATCATCACTAGCATGAAGAAATGTTGTATCATCTGCATACAACACAGTGGTGGACTTGATAAATGACGGCAGATCATTTATCATTATCAGGAACAGAAAGGGGCCCAGCACAGATCCCTGCGGAACACCTACCTTGATTTGTTCTATACTTGACATTTCTCTCCCTACACAAACAACTTGCTTAAGATTCTGAAGATATGATTTTATAAATACTGCTTGTAAATATTCTATTATAAACCCAGACTAAAAACATGAACCAGATAATTCTTAGGATGCCTAAATTTACTGTTATTTGTTGCAGTAAATGAGTTCTTTTTCATCCAAGTAATTTTGTTAAATTCATTATCTGTTGTACTTAGCTGATTTACCTTCACGTTAATCTACGTCCATACTATGCAAACCACTGTGAAGTGCATGGCAGAGGGTACATTCCATTGTACCAGTTATTAGGCCTTTTTCCTATTTCATGCAGATGGAGAAACTATCTTGGAGGCTGCCTGTTCAGTTGCTTTGCCATCTTTGTGACACTCCCATGGGTCAGACAAATCTGTGACCATTCGTCCTGCCCTTCTCTGTTCACGTTTGATTTCCCCTGACATTCCTTTTTGGTATGGGTCCCACACACTTGAGCAATATTCTAGGAGGGTTTCACAAATGACTGCTTAGAAATCTCCTTCATAAACCAATTGCATTTCCCTAGTATTCTACCTATAAACCATAGCCTGCTGTCTGCTTTACCCACGACAGAGCCTACACGATGCTTCCACTTTGTATCCTTACTAAGGGTTGCACCCACATATTCATCTTGCATTTGTTTGTGTTACTTAGTTCAAGTTCACTGTATACTCACATGCTGACCGGTATGAGGAAGTCTGTATCCCAGTCTTTCTAGTTCCACGACTTGTGTGTTGCCCACTTAATAGCTTAGTTTTGATATCTGTAACTGCTGCATTATGTTAAGTAGCTGAGTCTTTACAATCTGAGTTCCTTATCTTCAACTTATCATGCTCATCATGAAACGGCTAGAGGATTAGTAAACTACTTAACTTTCAAGCAGAATGAGGTAATATTAAGTGGCGATGGTAACAATCTACAATTCCTAGTACAATTTGCAACAAGAGTTGTGGCCACCAGCAATAATGCTATTAACATTTTTTTATGGGCCTAGATTCGTTCAGGCTGGAAAGTCATAGCGTGATTCCCACAGTTAAATGACCTCACAGACCACAATGATTAAATGCTGATGGTAAGTATCAGGGTGCATAAAAAAAAATATTTGGAAACTGTAAGGGTAATAAATGAAAATGAATTCAGGAATTCAAGAAGAATTTGCATAATACAGACTGGAAAAATGTACTCCGTGCATGCTGGTGTTAACAAAAACTGTGTTGGTTAACAGTCAGGTCAAACTGAAAACTGCTTTTCTAAGAACTTAACTAGTGGAAACAGATTAAATGCACCTCGAACATGAGTTACAAATGGAATCAGCATCATGCAAAGCTGCTAGAAGGCTTTCCTTGGCATCAATGGACACAGATGTTGAGAGGGTTAAATCACATTACAAATTGTACAGTAAAATTGCAAGCTAAATCATCAGAGCCTCAAAATGTACATATGTTCTAGGAAAAAAATAAGCTCCTTTGATAACTGTTTGGAATATAGTTACAATGAATAGGGAAAACCAATCGGAAATAAATTTATTTAATGGTAGATAGTGAACCGATCATAGAGAGCCCCAGTATTGCAGAAACTTATAAAGAAATTGAGTCAGTAAAAGTTATTTAGATTTGAACACTTCCCTGGTGAATAGCCTACTGTTTCTTATAAATGTCATCCAAAATTATAAAATTAGGTTGGTCTTACCTCTGCAAAAGAAGCGATCAGTGTCATTACGTCTTTCAAAAATGAAATTTAATTGTACTGAATTCAGTAATAAGTCGGTATTAACCTAGAAGTGCATAGAATTACTTATCTAATGAATTTTTTCACAGTGATACCTTAGAAATACTTGAACCCACTATTGTCAGCACTCTTCACTAAAAAGTAGACTAAACATTAGTAAAGTATTACCACTTTTTCTCATCATTACAGCCAATTTTTTTGAAAAAAAAAAAAATTATCATCTATAGCATAAGGAATGGCACGCAAAAAAAAAAAAGGGGGGGGGCCCTGAGTGCAGCCTGCTCTCCAGTTATGCATGAATTGTTGCCCACCACTACCAGATACAGCAGCAAATAGATAAACATGTAATAATTAGATAATAAAGACAACAAATAAGCTAATGTGAAGGCCACAACTACTTTGAAACGATAAGTGACAGTTGGCAGGTGACAATGGGCAGTGTAGTATTTGGGGCAAGTTTTTCATGTGCCCTCCTGTGCTTTATGTACAAGAAAACATGCTGAGTGGCAAATATTATGGAATGTAATATTTTTAGGAACAAATAACTTGCTTATATAATTGTCTTAATCATAGCAAGTTGTTTGTTCCTCAAAATATTACAGTCAGTAAATCAGAAATTACTGTTATGGCTATTGTGTGAACAGTGATGTCCTCAAGCAAAAGTTAAAATATTATGGAATAATAGGAACATGAACTCATGGTTTTTGTTAATTTTACAACTTCAAAATGCCTTTTTCATGTTGCAGTATTCCAGCAAGTAAAAGGCATTTTGAAGTTATAAAACAGACATTTATATACAGTACTTGAGGCAGAAAATGACCACACAAACAAACTTGTTATGGTTTTTATCTATCTGAATGGTAGATAGCAGAGACTATTGGTACCATGGTATTTCATAGCTATGGGCACTCATAGGGATGTGGGCCAGACAAATGCCCAGTGAGCAGGACATTTATACTTCGGCATTTGCCATGGAGTTCATCCAAAGCAGTTTTAAATGCCCAAAGCCTGGGCAGTTGTAAAAAAGTGCTGTTCAAAGTTTTTAATACTAGAATGTATAATTTGCCAATTAAAATAGTAAGGGATGGGATGGCACATGTTGCTGACAGCTGCTTAATATAACACACTTTAACATTTATGTCGTGATTATTGAAGAAAAACAAAAATGCTCCATTGTCATATGGAGTGACATCTGTGACTGACTATAGTTTTCTGTTCTTTATCTTTTCCCATTTGACTGCACTGCTGTGAAGACAAAATAAAACTAAAAAAAAAATATTTACAAGGAATTGATGCCCAAGACACTAGAATCGTTTGATTCCTTTGATAGGCAATTCCTAGAGAATCGGCTCTTCTTGGAATCGGGATCAGCACGTGACACATTTGGCATCCCTAATTAAAATCATTATGGATAAACTTTTTTTTTACTCTAGTACCAGCTATTCTAAGTAAATATTAATGCTATTACTGTTATTGCAAATAGTAGATGAAATTTTGAATGAGCAACTACTTCTAAGGGCGAAAGAAATTTGGTGTGTGTTCTACCCATCTTGCAGTTAATCATCTTGATCCAGCAGTACAAGGTAGTAACCTGAAGCCCGTAGAGATGCTTAATGCAATAAGCTTCATGGCACAGCAAAGAACAGCGGACTAAATGTTATTTGGGTTAGATAGTGCTTGGCTGGTGATAGGGACAAACAAGGACTTTTGTCCACACAGTTTGTGTGGGAAGGAGTGGGTCCTCACCCTTAGGAAGATAAAAAACATTGTCTAAGTCCTCTATTGTGGTGGAGAAGTTTAGAAGGGACTTGTGAACTGGCAGAAGTTGTTGTAAAGATTTTGGGTGCACCTGTTGCATCTGATGCTACAGAGCATTCCTTCAGCACTCTTAGAGGGATCCACACACTCTCACATCAGAGAGAGCTGAAAAACTAACAACAACATACCTCTCATGTAACAAAGTTGATAAATGGAGTATGAAAACGATCTAAGCCTGGAAAAACACATACTGAACAATCCAAGCAAAAACAAAACAGAAAGGAACCCAATAGTCAGTGAGGAATCAGATTCAGGAGAATATGTGACAGTAAGAATTTCATGATTCTTCTTTAACTTATGAAGATCAAGAAACTGACTGGGAACAATTTTTTTTTTTTTTTTTTACTGTAGTACAGTATAAGTAAAAATATTGCCTACAGGGTAGCTACTTAATATAAACAATGTTTCAAAAATTACTTCTAAACTTGAGTGAGCGTTATTCCCTTTTTTTATTATGTACTACCCCAGAAACTGACCTTAGTTACTGTATGTTTACAGTCCAGTTTATTTCCCCTAATAACTGTCCACTAACTCTCAAGCAGCTTAGCTTGGTTACCCAACCACTAATGAAGCAGTGTTGCAAAACACCTTTCCAATACAAAATATCAATGCCTGAGCGTTTATGAATTTTGGGCATTTGCCACAGCTTATAAATGCTGAGGAATTTTTCACCACCAGGCACTCAGAATGTGAAGCAGACAAATGCATTAAGTTATTCCACAAGGTTCTGTATTGGGCCCTCTATCGTTTTTTATATAAATCATCCAGAAGAAGCAAATATTATCCTTTGTGCCGTTGATACAAATGTAGGAATAAATAATAGTACTCATTCCCTTGGTAAAGGCAGATGATGAAATGTTAAAAAATATTGACAGAGGGTTGAAGACAAATGCATTGCCAATAAATTTTGGCAAAACTCAATACATACAGTGTAATACATTCATAGAACTCCACAAGTTATAAATATAGGTTTCTCAAATAAGGAAATAGAAAGTGTTAATTCTTTGGGACAGCAAATAGGTAATAATCTTAGTTCAAAAATCCCAGTGCCAAGAATCACTGAAGCATCTTGCTTTGCAGCATTTGCAGTGCTTGTGATTACTGCTATAAAGGGCTGTGTTGGGGTGTGGAGCATCGTGCTTTGGCAACATTTGCTGTGCTCGTGATTACTGATGTACAGAGCCATGTTAGGGTCTGTAGGCCTCCTGGCTGAAACTTTGGTGAAGACCCTACCAGTGGAAATTTTGTGATACCTAAACTGGGAATATACCATTTTAGAGCTGTTTTCTTATTAAAAGCCTGTAATGTAACATTTAAGATTTATTAACTAATTGTGTAAATTAATTTTACTGTACAGTTGATGATTTAATAAATTAAGAAGATTAAAAACTGAAGTAACTACTACCATTAAGGTATTAAACACTAGATGTTGTTTGTTGCTGTGGTCTTCAGTCCAAAGGCTGGTTTGATGCAGCTCTCCATGCTGCAACCCACATCCTTTTGAATCTGCTTACTGTATTCATTTCTTGATCTACTTCTACAACCCCTCCGCCACATGCTTCCCTCCAGTACTAAATTGGTCATCCCTTGACGGCGCAGAATGTATCCTACCAACTGATCCCTTCTTATAGTCAGGTTGTACCATAAATTTCTCTTCTCCCCAATTCTATTCAGTACCTCGTCATTAGTTTCCTGATCTACCCATCAGTATTTCAACTTTAAAAATTAAATATTGAAACTAGAAGGAAAGATGCTTGTTAGGCAATTGCAAGATGATAAAAGGGATGTAACACCAAGAAAATTTTGATTATAATTAGTTCAAACTTAATACTTTTCGAGCCAACATTAAAATGAAAATTACACATTATCTTAGTGACTGATTTGTTTACACTTACAATTCATGCTAATGAAGTTACTTATAATATAGGGATGTTTCAATAAGTAATGCAACACTTTTTTTTATTGTCAAGCAATTTCAGTTGAAAAAATGCAGAATTTGTTATGGGAAATTATCGAATATTCCCACCTTAGCCCCTATAGTTTCATGAATGTCCTGTAGGTGGTGGCGCTATATGTAGCCTTCAAGATGGTGTCCGTAATGGAGGTGCATAACAAGCAGAGAGCTGTCATTTAGTTTCTTTTGGTGGAAAACTAGAACATTGCAGATTTCATAGGTGCCTGCAGAATGTCTAAGAGATCTGACAGTGAAAAAAAGCACGGTGTCGTTGGGTGAGGTGTCTGTTATCATCGCAGCAAGGTCATGCAGACATCTCCGATCTCCCACGTGCCCTCTGGCCACACAAAGTTGTGACTTCTGCAATTCTGGAACATCCAGACACACTCATTTGAGGTGATCGACGGATCACAAACACCTCGCTGTGCAACTGGGTGTGTCAGTTGGTTGTGCTGACACACTCACCCACCATTTGGGGGTACTCAAATGTGTGTGTCTGCCCATTGGGTTCCTCAACACTTAACAGAAGACCATAAAGAGGAACGATGGATCGTCTGTGTGGAACTGCTTGCACATAATGAGGCTCATTGTGACAATTTTTTGTTGATCATCATCACAGGTGATGAAACTTGGGTTCATCACTTTGCACCAGAAACAAAATGGCAGTCCATGAAGTGATGCCATTCCACTTCTCCTCTGAAGAAGAAGTTCAAAGCCACACACTCAGCTGGTAAGGTCATGGTGATGGTTTTCCAGGACTCTGAAGGGGTTATTCTGTTTGATGACCTCCCTCATGGTGCAACAATCATCTCTGAAATATATCACACTACCCTCAGGAAATTGAAGATATGACTTCAATGTGTTTGTCACCAAAGAAATGCAAACAGACAACTACTTCGCCAAGGCAATGCAAGGCTTCACACAATTCTGAGTACCTAGAGGCTCATAAAACTTCAATAGACTGTTCTTCCTCATCCACCCTACAACCCAGATCTTTCACCTTCCAACTTCTCTTTGGCCCAAGAAGGATGCACTCCACAGGAAGCATGTATGTGGATAATGGGGAGGTTATTGACACAGCAAGACATAGGCTACGTCATCAAACAGTAGAGTGGTACCATGTAGGCTCTCTCAGTAAGGTGGCATAAGACCGTTGCATTGAACGGAGATAATACTGAAAAATAGGATTTTGTAGTCAAAGGAGTGGGGAATAATGTGTGTGTTGGAATCCTGAATAAAACCTACCTGCTTTCAGGAAAAAATGTGTTGCATTACTTATTGAATGCCCCTTATATCTTCATAAGAAAAGGCTCATAGTTGTAGCTTGTCCTTATTATGATGTCACAAATAAAGAAGTTGTTATCTGTCAGACACTATGGGTATTAAGACATCTTATACGTATCCTAAAATCTCATAACTTTATTCATTATCTGAAAATAGATCTCAAGAATCCGAATCTGGTGACAGAAAGCTATAAATATTTTTTGAGAAATCAAATTCAATTTCAGCTGCAAATATTCCATTAACCATTCTTTTAAAAGTCATAACAATTTTGCCAAATGAAGTTCCAGATATTTTATGATGGCTGCTAGGAATCTGGCAGAAGGGAGTGCAGAGTTTGAGAGATGAAAGCTGGTTCATATAAACTGTCTGCTAAAAAGTTGTTGCATAACCTCATACAAAAAAAATTATGTCTATGTCTTCAGTGATTATAAAAATGCAGGCTCCAAGGCTGCAGCCTAGACAGCCTGAGCATATTTGCATAACTTTATTCACTAATGTGTTACAGAATAATTTTTGGGGGGAAATTTGATGTACAGGGGCAGTATTTAAGGAATACAGAGCATGATATAAGAATTATCTCTGATGTTAATCAACAACATCTTGCAGGTAGAGTATTTTGAGAGAGAGAGAGAGAGAGAGAGAGAGAGAGGGGGGGGGGGGGGTACATTTCCTTTGTCTTTACTAATACTGCTCTTTCCTTAAAAAATAGTGAGGAAAGCATGAACGTAACACTAGGACCGAAAGCAGCATTTACAAAGACATCAAGGTATTGATGGACATACAGAAAGGAATCGGGTATATGGGTACAAATATCTTCAACAAACTAACAGAGCACGTTAAATGTTTTATGTAGATAACATGCTTTAATTTAAGACTGAATTAAAGGACTTTCTGTTAGGCAACCCCCTTTTCTGTTGAAGAGTGCTGTGTCCTTGTCACCACTGTTGTGTCTTGTACCAAGCAACACATTGCAACACAAATGCACACGTGGATTAACATGGTTCTTTATTTACATGAAAAGATAGCTGCTACTTAACTTTGAGTCCATGTGTTGTGCTACAAGCTCTTCCATAATAGTCCTCTTGCAGACGATATTGGTTATCTTGTTATTACTCTGACCTGGTCCAACTACATACTGTCATAGCCTTAGCTGAACTATGCTGCTCCTTGAATAAATGACAGATTCCAACCTGGAATAGTGAGTTGAGTTACTGACTGAGGCCCTCCGGTCAGTGGCAGCGATCTAAATACCTGCGGTCGAGAGGGCATTTGCAGAGTGTTGCTTGTGTGAGTGTATCTTTGGCCTCTTTCCTGATAGGTACACTTGACCCAGCACCTACTGTCGATCTTGATGCTACATCTTTGCTGATTGGTGTGCTGGCGACAGCTTATGTCAGCACATCCCCCCCCCCCCCCCCCCCAAAAAAAAAAAAAAATAATGCACTGTTGTTGTGTAGGGAGGATGTGAATGACAATGGAGGAAGGGGGGAGGCAGGACACTGGACATAGAGCTGAACCGGGAGCAGTGATTGGAGTATGGCACACTCCCGGCCATACCCTGCCATCTGGCTTGTGAGGCAACAGGAACATCCTCCGTAAAACTGCTGCCAGGGCACACATTAGGCTTGAGGGCATGTTCTTAGGCAATGATGCTGAAGAGAAAGACAGTTCACGTCCATCGGGTCAACGAGCAGGGATGGCGTGGGCAAGGGCAAATCATCCATCCAATCCTTGTGGGCTGAGCTGGTGGTACCAGTGGCCAGTTCCAAAGGCCACAGGGTCCCATGAGGCCATGAATCTGGAGGAAGAAAAGCGGCAGAATCACAGAACAAATGACATGCTCAAATTTGGTTCTGGTGGCAGCGCTAAAAAACATCAGGACTTGCAATCAAGTACATAAAAGAGCCAATGTGTTCCTGGATCATGCCTCTTTCCCAGCGCCCATGATTGACATAAACCGTGAAAAGAACAAGATCATGTGGCGCAAAGCGATACTTGCAGACCTCTGGCGGCACTGGATGCTGCAGTGGGTGTAGCGTGAGTAGCAGCATCCGATAGCGGTGGCCTTGCAGAAGTTCCGCCAGTGATGGTCCATCTCGTGGGTTTGAGCAATAGAAGGCTGCGTACAAAGCGTTCTGCTTCTCGGTTGGACTGCTGATGAAACGGAGCACTCGTTAGATGACGAATGCTGTTTCATTCATAAAACTATTCAAAATCATGGATGTAAACTGTGGTCCATTGTCCGACACAAGTTCTTCTGCCAAACCTTCTGTGCAAAATACAGAGGATGACACCTGAATGGTGCTATGTGATATAGTAGAAGCAATGGGCACCGCAAATGGGAACTTGCTAAAAGAGTCTACCAATGCGAGCCAACGAGTATTCAAAAAAGGTCTTACAAAGTCTATGAGCACTCATTGTCATGGTGATTGAGTCTTAGGTCAAGCTGAGAATGTCTGTGGCGGATTGTTTTTCCGTGCAAGCAAAACACTGTGACGTCTTCTGTTCAATGTGGGCATCCATGTCCTGCCGTATACAGTGCTGTCACATTAACTGTTTAGTGTGAACAATTCGTCCTTGATGGAGCAATTGCAATACGTCCTTTTGAAGCATTTTGAGAATAAGCACACACTTTATTCACTGTCATTTTGAACTAGAATCACACCTGTTTAACTGAAAGGTTATGCTGACGTACAATGTATCAGCGCACAACTGAGTTCTGGATACTGTTAAATGAACAAGGCCAAGACTTGTGAATTTAATGCAACAAAATCTGAGTCTGCTTCCACAGTCTGTGCAATTTTTCTGTAGTCCAAGGGAAAAGATTCCAGCAATTCAGAGTCCTGTGCTTCGATTTGCCAATAAGATGTGGCAGATGCATCAGAATCTGGGTCAGTTGGAAGGCGATATAGGGCGTCTACATTGCCATGCTTTGCCGTAGATCTGTATACAATTTCATTCTGATACTGCGAAAGCAACAGACCCTGATCTTGCACTTTTTTAGCTGAGAGTGTAGGAACTGACTTTGATGGATGAAACAAGGATTGCAAAGGCTTTGTGATATGTCATTAAATAGAATTAGTGCCCATACAAATAGTGATGGGGTTTTGTCACACCATACACAATAGTGAGAGCTTCTTTTTCTGTTTGCGAATAATTGCACTGAGTCTGCATTAACAACTTTGAGGCAAAAGCAATGGGTCTGTCTTGTGCTCTAATTCTGTGTGAAAGCACAATGCTGATTCTGTAGGAAGAAGCATTGATGTGAAAAACTACTGGCTTGGCAAGGTCAAAATGCACTAAACATCTGTCACTAAGCAAAGCATTTTTGAGTTTCTGAAATGCATCTTGACAGCCTTTAGTGCACACAATAAGTACATTTTTGTGATACAAGTGATGCAGTGGAGCTGCGATCTGAGCAGCATTCAATATGAACCGAATGTAGTATGTCATCTTGCCTAGTACTGACTGCACTTCAGACACATTGCGAGGAACAGGCAGGTCGTGGATTGCAAGCATTCAATATGAACCGAATGTAGTATGTCATCTTGCCTAGTACTGACTGCACTTCAGACACATTGCGAGGAACAGGCAGGTCGTGGATTGCAAGCATTCAATATGAACCGAATGTAGTATGTCATCTTGCCTAGTACTGACTGCACTTCAGACACATTGCGAGGAACAGGCAGGTCGTGGATTGCAAGCAAATGAGATTGGAGGGGGTGCACACCCAGACTGTTTATCACACGACCTAAGTACTGTAGTTCAGTTTGAAAAGAGTCACACTTTTTGAGATGACACTTGAGTCCTGCTTCTGACAACACTCAAAAAAGAGTACACAAATTGGCAATGTGTTCCTCTGGTGTATGACCTGAGATGGCAATATGGTCAAGGTAGTTTGGACAAAATGGCACTTGTGCGGTCTGCTGTTCCAAATAACGTTGAAAAATGGCGCGAGCAGAAGCACTGCTGAAGGGCAGACACAAATATTTGAACAGTCCTAAGTGTGTATTTACAATAAACACTTTCTGTGAGTCTTCATCCAATCGAATTTGTAAGCAAGCTTCACGCAAATCAACCTTAGAAAAGTAACATCGTGCACCAAGCCCGTCCATGAGTTTCACAGGGCGAGGTAACAGATAAGTGTCAACTACGGTTTGTTAGTTGACTGTAAACTTGAAGTCAACACACATGCGAATGCGAGCAAAAGGCTTAGGCAACAAAACGAGAGGACTTGCCCATTGACTAGCTTGAATGGGAGCAATTACACCATTATCTTGCAATTCTTTCAGTTCACTGGCTACTTTGTCTCTTAAGGCAGCGGTGCAGATCTGGAACAACTTAGGCTGTGCATTGTCTTTCTGTGTAACATGAGCTACAATATTATTAGCTCTTCCCATTCCTTCTGAAAATAGTTCAGGAAATTCTTTAAGCAAAAGCAGATACGGGAAGTACGTTGTCGTGGATGCTAAGTCCAAACAAATCAAAGGCATCCAAACTGAATGTGTTCTCACTGTCTCTCAATTTCAGCACAGTAAAATTCACTGCCATAGTGTGAGATTTGTAAGTGGCAGGCAAACTACACTGTCCAAGTGCTGGAATTTCCTGTCTGTTGTAAGCAGTTAGGTACTTACTAGATTTAGAAAGGCGTAGTAAGCCTAACTCTTAACGTGTGGCACGATTAAGCAAAGTTACTGAGGTACCTGCGTCTAACTGAAAGTTCACACAATGGCCATCACTCGTAATGAGATAAATAGTTTGTTAGAATGTCACTGCACAGCACTGGGGTGAGGAGGAGGCACAACTTTAGTCTTACTTTGGTCAGAACCTGTTGTAGGTTTATAAAAACACAGCGTTCACAGCAACTGCACGAGCCAGTTTTTTCTGGGAGCTGGCAAAATTGGAGTTTTTGTGCTGTTGCAAACAGACTGCTTGGACATGACCTTCTTTCCTACATGTGTAACACATTGTGTTATGTGATGGGCAGCCCTGTCTTCTATGGCGAGCAAAACATCTAGGGCAAGACTTCACTAAGTTCACAAGTTTTTTTTACTTGCATACAGAGCTGTCTGCATGGTTGTGTATGTGCTCGTTGTTGTGGCTGCTTGGAGTGGTCGCAAACAATGGACGACTTGACCCAACAAATCAGGGCCTGGTCAAACTTATCGGCCGCTATGGCACCCGAGTCATATTGCTCTAAGATTTTCAGTACTTGAGGAAGTGATGGATCAGAGTACTTTAAGACCTGTTCCTGTATTCTGCTATCTGGGACACTGAATATTATTGTATCTCTTGTCATGAAATCACTGTAAAAGTTGCCACAATTACACTTAAATTTACACTTCCCAGTCACGCCCGTAAATTCTGTGTACCAGTGATGATACGTCTGTTCTGGCTTTTTCTGCAAGTGAAAGAACTGATATCTAGCTGCATCTACATGGACTTCCTGGTCTTAATACTTCGTTAATGCATTGATTACTTTATCATAGCTGAGTTCGTCGGGAGAAATGGTTGGGAATAGTTTTTGTATTAATCTGAACCCTGGGGACTTTGCAATAGAAGGAACTTTACAGTGCCTTGAACACAAGGAACCTGACAATGTGTTTGAAACTAGGCCAGGTATTCAATCCATTTGTACTCTCTTTCCTTAAATTGCAGGAACATTGGTATACTGGTTAGCAGCCCTTGTTGGGCTGGCTGGTTGGTTGGTTGTGCAGCCAGTAGTTGTTCTATTGTCAGTAAGGCTGTGATTTGTTAGTTCTGAAACTGAAAAGCTTGTGCTAGACTCACCACATTGGCTGTCTGCAGCTGAGACACAGGGGCAGGGAGTGGTAGGGGTGGGGAATTCATGGTCTACACATATCTGTTAATGCAAGAAGCAAGAAAAGCCTCTGAAAAGAGAAATTTGATTAGTTTGCAGCTGCCTTCCTGGAATACATGCAAGAACACAAAAACAAATTAGCAAACGGAAATGAGCACCCCTGCTAGCTAAAAAACAAAAGAAGCAAGCAAAATCTTTGATCACCACTAAATTATCCGCCTCCCCACTGTTGTGTCCGCATCGCCACTCTAGAGACTTGCACCAAGGTAGCAACATGACACAACATAAATGCACATGTGGATTATCGTGGTTCTTTATTTACATGTACAGACAGCTGCTATTTAACTTCAATAGAGTCGACGTGTTGTGGTACAGGCTTTTCCATAATAGTCCTCTTGCAGACAGTATCAATTATCTTTGCTATTACTCTGATATGGTCCTGCTATGTACTGTCGTAGCCTAAGCTGAACTATGCTGCTCTTCAAATGAATGACAGATGCCGACCTGGAGTAGTGAATTGAGTCAGTGACTGAGGCCCTCCAGTCAGCGGTGGCAATCTAAATACTTGCAGTTGAAAGGGCTTTGGCAGCGTGTTTCGCTTGCCAGTGTGTTTGGTTTCTTTCCAGATAGGCGCGCTTGATCCAGTGCCTACTATTGATCTTCACACTATATCTTTGCCAACTGATGTGCTGGCGACAACTTTTGCCAGCAAAAAGAGTATCTTCAAAGAAACTCTTGAATTTAAATGTTTTAGTTTATTTTAAATTATAATTAACACTGCAATACAGAGGTCTTTAGTAATTTTAATTCATTTCAATGTATTGCACTTGAATTAAATGTACAACTTTGACTTGTTTCCCCATCTCAGAACCCATCTTCCAGTGCAACTTTCTTCCATTTGAGAACAAATATATTATACAGAAGAGCAGTGAGCAATTAATATTGTGGCATGGGCTTCAAACAGGGAGGGTTTCTGGCTGGGAGTTGGCAAATGTGGACTTAAACTGAAATAACCTCTCTTAACAAACATATATTATAAAATAAAAGCTCAAATGATATTAACAGAATCTTTGACAGTTAACATAAAAAAATAAAAACTACACCATCTAGGAATTATTCTTTAAAGTGGGTACAGCACGGAAAATAATAATAATAATAATAATAATAATAATAAAAAGAATAGGCCTCCGGTATGTTCTGCCAGTCGTAAAAGGCGACGAAAAGAACAAACTGCTAATAGGGCTAACCCCCCCTTTTAGTGTGATTAGTTGGTTCAGGACAGAACTAAGAAGCCTCGGACAAGTGCTGTCATGGTCGGGGACGACGCTTGAACCCTATGCCCAGCCACAATGGTAATGACACTGCTAGCCACACGGAAAATGATTTAAATCCAAATAGAGGTGTTTTGCAGGATATGCTTCCTGCAACCACTCTAGAAGGAAAACAGACAGAGGATGAGATGGTCAGATGACGTTAACCGACACCTCATGTTCTGTTATTACCAAGCAACAATCTTAGGAACCAACACAATTGGACACAGATCACAAGTATACACAACATATATTACCAGATACCCAGAATTAAAATTTTTAACAGAACAACGACTAGCTGATCAGATCCATGTAATAATAAAAAATAACAGGATACCCCAGTCAGAATTAGAAAACATCAAACAACAAGTCCAACAAATACTGGAACAAAATAATGTACAATCAGAAGAAGAAGAAAATACAGTAATGGACTCAAACATCCCAGAGCAAACAAACAAAGAACACAACACATCAAATAAACAATCAGAGGAAAATGAAATCTTAATACAGCCACCAGAACAAGCACACACAACAAAGTGACACACATGTTAGATATAGAAGAAAAATTTCAGCTGACATATATAGAATACAAAGACACAAATACAGACAGTAGACCATTCTTGCATAGACCCCCAAATAACCCACAAGTCGAAACAACAATAACAACCATCAACACAATCAGACACAACAAAATAAATGAAAATACAACTATGGAAGAGTTACAACTACTGGTTTATATAGGAGTACTCACTACACTAAATATACACACTAGGCAGAGATCAGAACCAACCAACACACAGAAGAAACCCACAAAACCAGCATGGCAACACAGGCTACAGATCAGAATAGAAAAACTGAGAAAAGACGTCGGACAGCTAACACAATTTGTAAGAAATGAAATATCAGACAAAAAACGAAAAAGGTTAGGTAAAATCTCACAAGAAGAAGCGATAGAGCAATTACATGAAAAGAAGCAGAAATTACAAGCATTGGCCAAACAACTTAGAAGATACAAAAAAAAGTGAAAATAGAAGGAAACAAAACCAAACATTCAACACAAACCAATAGAAATTTTACCAGACAATAGATAACACACACATTAAAACATAACAGACATTAAAACATAACAGACATGGAACACTTCTGGAGCAACATATGGTCAAACCCGGTACAACATAACAGGCATGCACGGTGGATACAAGCAGAAACAGACACATACAAGATGATACCACAAATTCCTGAAGTGATAATTTTGCAACATGAAGTCACCTGAGCAATTAATTCTGCGCGCAATTGGAAAGCCCCTGGAAAAGATAAAATAGCAAATTTCTGGCTAAAGAAGTTCACCTCAACACATTCACATCTAACTAAATTATTTAACAGTTACATTGCAGACCTATACACATTCCCTGATACACTTACACATGGAATAACTTATCTGAAACCTAAAGATCAAGCAGACACAGCAAACCCAGCTAAATATCGCCCCATAACGTGCCTACCAACAATATACAAAATATTAACTTCAGTCATTACACAGAAATTAATGACACATACAACACACAAAAAATTATAAATGAAGAACAAAAAGGCTGTTGCAAAGGATCACAGTGATGTAAAGAGCAACTCATAATAGATGCAGAGGTGACATACCAAGCTAAAACTAAACAAAGGTCGCTACACTACGCATACATTGATTATCAAAAAGCTGTTGATAGTGTACCCCACTCATGGTTACTACAAATACTGGAAATATACAAAGTAGATCCTAAATTGATACAGTTCCTAAACATAATAATGAAAAATTGGAAAACCACACTTAATATCCAAACAAATTCAAATAATATCACATCACAGCCAATACAGATTAAGTGTGGAATATACCAAGGAGACTCATTAAGTCCTTTCTGGTTCTGTCTTGCCCTGAACCCACTATCCAACATGCTAAATAATACAAATTATGGATACAATATTACTGGAACATACCCACACAAAATCACACATTTGCTATACATGGATGATCTAAAACTACTGGCAGCAACAAATCAGCAACTCAACCAATTACTAAAGATAACAGAAGTATATAGCAGTGATATAAATATGGCTTTTGGAACAGACAAATGTAAGAAAAATAGCATAGTCAAGGGAAAACACACTAAACAAGAAGATTACATATTGGATAACCACAGCAACTGCATAGAAGCGATGGAAAAAAACAGATGTCTATAAATATCTAGGATACAGACAAAAATAGGAATAGATCATACAAATATTAAAGAAGAACTAAAAGAAAAAATAGACAAAGACTAACAAAAATACTGAAAACAGAATTGACAGCAAGAAACAAGACAAAAGCTATAAATACTTATGCTGTACGAATATTGACCTACTCATTTGGAGTAGTGAAATGGAGCAACACAGACCTAGAAGCACTCAATACACTTACACGATCACAATGCCACAAATATAGAATACACCACATACATTCAGCAACAGAAAGATTCACATTAAGCAGCAAGGAAGGAGGAAGGGGATTTATTGACATAAAAAAACCTACATTATGGACAGGTAGACAATTTAAGAAAATTCTTTATAGAACGCGCAGAAACTAGCAAAATACACAAAGCAATCACTCATATAAATACATCAGGTACACCACTGCAATTTCATAACCGCTTCTACAACCCTTTAGATCACATAACATCAACAGATACGAAGAAAGTAAATTGGAAAAAGTAAACACTACATGGCAAGTACCCGTATCATCTAACACAGCCACACATCGATCAAGACGCATCCAACACATGGCTAAGAAAAGACGATATATACAGTGAGGCAGAAGGATTCATGATTGCAATACAGGATCAAACAATAAACACCAGATATTACAGCAAGCATATTATTAAAGATCCCAATACCACAACAGATAAATGCAGACTTTGCAAACAACAAACAGAAACAGTAGATCACAATACAAGCGGATGTACAATACTAGCAAATACAGAATACCCCAAAAGACATGACAATGTAGCAAAAATAATACATCAGCAACTTGCCATACAACATAAACTAATAAAACAACATGTTTCCACATACAAGTATGCATCACAAAATGTACTGGAGAATGACGAATACAAATTATACTGGAAAAGAACCATTATAACAGATAAAACAACACCACATAACAAACCTGACATCATAACTCACCAATAAAAAGAAGAAATTAACACAACTAATCGAAATATCCATACCCAATACAACAAATATACAGAAGAAAACAGGAGAAAAATTGAAAAATACATCCATCTGGCTGAGGAAGTCAAGGACATGTGGCATCAGGAGAAAGTTGACATTATACCAATTATACTATCAACTACAGGAGCCATACCACATAATATCCACCAGTACAGCAACGCAATACAGCTACATCCAAACGTATATATACAACTACAGAAATCTGTAATTATTGATACATGTTAAATTACCTGAAAGGTCCTAAATGCAATGTAACATATACTGTACAGTTAAAAGGAAGTCACGCTTGATCAAGGTCCGCGTCACTTTCCATTTTTAACCAGACATAACGTCTGAGAAAGGAAAGAAATAATAATAATCTTATTCTAAGCAGATACAACATCCTTAAACCGTAATCTTATTCAGCCCGAGTAACTTGACTATCGGGCACACTATACACTAAAAATGAGCAACTGCAACAACTAGAGACACAATCTACTCACATGAATCCCTTCCATGTACCCTACTAGTTTCTTTTTCCCTCAACTCTTGACAGAACCTGTCAGCCACCGACCAATGGGTCATGAAAGCATAATGCTTGATAGTATCTATATTTCCACATTAAATATACTCTTCAGGGTTCCTCATCTGTGGCTGTAGTATGCTGTCTTCTTCTGGACATTGGGAAAAAGACATCATATACTTTGCAAATAGGTGATGTCCACGTATAGTTTCGCAACACACTGCGTTGATTGTTATGACCCTCCACGTGCTGCCCAGTTCCATGGCACAAGTTTGTTGCTTCCTCTTTCTGTCTCTTTTGGGGTCTGCCAACAAACTCTTCCAAACTGTGGCCTGTGGTGACTACTTGGGGCTGCAATGCTGTATCTGCTCCATACTGCTGACTGGTACATCCAGTGCCATCCTGCCGAAAGAGAGAACTTAGCCATCATGCCAATGCCTGGCCCCAGCAACGCACCAGCAGATTGTCGGCCACTTCCACAGCAGTCGTGGCTCTGTTCTCCAGATGATTTTGATAGAATTCCTCCATACAGCAGACTGCCATTCTGTTCTGACACATCAGCAGAGGAAACGTGGGATTGGTGCTGCTGCAGACTGCGTGTCACCCAATATGCCCTCTGAGAAGAGAATAGCACCTGACACTCACAGGTGTGCCCTGCAGGAAGAGAGCTGTGCTGCAAAATTTCAATTTCGTGACACAAAATGTAAAACTTTTTAATTAGCTGTGAGTTCAGAAAAACATGATAACACTCTGATGAACGCTCATAAATTGGGCATGTTTTATCATGTTTTTATATTATGTAACAATGCTAAGCTGGGCTATAAAGGTTATTTGCTTCTTTTACTAAGTTTACGGAGACAGGTATGTTACTTGTTAGATGCTTCTCAGACAATGTGAATCAAGGCTGCTAATTTTATTGTTGTAACTTACCATAATGCTCTTACTCATAAATACACACACCGAGCGAGGTGGCGCAGTGGTTAGCACACTGGACTCGCATTCGGGAGGACGACGGTTCAATCCCGTCTCCGGCCATCCTGATTTAGGTTTTCCGTAATTTCCCTAAATCGCTTCAGGCAAATGCCGGGATGGTTCCTTTGAAAGGGCACGGCCGATTTCCTTCCCCATCCTTCCCTCATCCGAGCTTGCGCTCCGTCTCTAATGACCTCGTTGTCGACGGGACGTTAAACGCTAATCTCCTCCTCCTCCTCCTCCTCATAAATACACACATTCTTTACATCAATCTGATTATAATCCAAAGTGGTTATTGAATTGAATAAGACAAATTTGTAATCAAAGACTGATTCGGTTTCTGTGTAGCTGAAGTTGGTATGTGATCCTAGTTGTTCGATAAATAGTGTAATAATAAATTGTGTAATAATGCACCTGTAGTGGTTTTAGTTAATCATTGATATTAGTACTTTTGACTTATTTGATCACATCATACTAAATGAAACTCTGTGTATGAAGTTCCTAGGAATTCAGATGAATGTCCCCAAGATGGCACTAGCATGTGAATAACTTAAAATAAAATCTCAATTCTGCTTACTTTGTGCTTAAATTTTCTCTTACTGTGTCCAAAGTTAGATGGATTTGCCAATCTACTTTTGGGACAATCTAGCTAAGGTAAAAAAGAATCATTAATTCTAAAAAATAAATTGTGTAAACTCAAAACATGAATATTTTGTGAAAGGTTCTTCAGGGATCTTGGGATCCTTACCCTCACATTCCAATACATTTACTGTCTAAGGATATTTCTGGTTAATAATAAGAATGAATTTAGGATGAACAGTGAATTTTACAACTTCAATACTAGAGATAAAATAATTTATTTATTGAACAAATCATCAAAAAATATTTTCTATGTTCAGAATGGAGTTTTAATTCTAGTGTAAAAATATTTGATGGCTGACTAACATCAGGCAGAAAATTGCAGATATTCAAAAATAAAGTAAAAGAACCCCAGTTCCTTACTACCTACTCCTCCTATAAATAATCAGAATATGTGGACACATGGATGGGAATTGCAGTTAAAATTAATGTTCATATTAAACAGATTTTAACTTTTCTGATGTACAGAATGCTGATAGTGGTGTCTGAAATTAGTAAAGTTGCATGAGCACCTAGTATGAATTGGTAAATAAGAACAGCAGCTAAGAACTGTAAGAAGAAGAAGAGCAATGACCTTTTTTCAAAGTAGCTTGTCTTCTAATATATACAAAGTAACTGAGAAGTAAATCCCATAATTATTGATATAAGTAGTTTTGTGGACTGACAAGAGCAGCCAGTTCACAATGAAGTAGCCGATAGGGCACGCGTCAACTCACGCCGTCTTGCGTTAAGTCTGAAACAGGATACTTCATAAATGCTATAAGAAAAGAACGGAGCGTCTCGTATACTTAACTTTATTCTCTTGTGTGGTACATCTCTATGGTGAATACAAGTAAGACTCTCTCCAGATATGGTTAACTGCGCCTTGCTAGGTCGTAGTCATGGACTTAGCTGAAGGCTATTCTAACTGTCTGCTCGGCTAATGAGCGATGCTTCGTCAGTGTAGTCGCTAGCAAAGTCGTCGTACAACTGGGCGAGTGCTAGTCCGTCTTTCTAGACCTGCCATGTGGTGGCGCTAGGTCTGCAAGTACTGACAGTGGCGACACGCGGGTCCGACACGTACTAATGGACCGCGGCCGATTTAAGCTACCACCTAGCAAGTGTGGTGTCTGGCGGTGACACCACATTCCTCCCCCGCAAATCGGCGAACGGTCGTGTTATAAGGCTTCTCTTTTTTTTTTTTTTAAATATTATGGAGGGGACCGGCGGGAGGAGAGTGATGGTGGGAAAAATTAACTATTATCATAAATTTCTTCCTCATGCCTCTTCCATTTCAGCTCCGCTTCATCGCTTACGCCGTAAAGGTGTTCCGTTCGTCTGGTCGACGGAATGCGAACGCGCCTTTCGCCAATTGAAATCGGCGTTGCTTTCCAATACTTGCCTTACGCCATTCGATCCCCAGAAACCCCTTTTGTTGATGGTAGATGCATCGGATTTCGGGATCAGTGCTGTGCTTGCGCACAAAGATGGTTCGCATGATCGCCCTATTGCCTTTGCGTCCAAATTGCTCTCGTCAGCGCAAAGAAATTATTCCCAGATAGAGAAGGAAGCTTTGGCTCTCGTGTTTGGTGTTACAAAGTTTCACGATATTCTGGGTGAGCTTATAGCGTGCATAACGGCCCCCTCAAAATAACACTGTGTCGGCACTTCTGTCGACACATCAAGTAGATTATCAGTAATCAAAATTTGTTGTTAACATACTTTACAGGGGTATCCTGTGAGTGCATCTGCCCATTGATATAGAAGTTGACTCATTCCATGTTCCTGGTGGCTGTATTTCATTATGGGACATATGAACACTACCAGTGAATGAATGATCTTAAAAAAAAGTGAGAGAATCTGCAAACTAACAATTTGAACCATACCAATCAAACAGAGTATGAGAGAGAAAATGAAATGTGAGAAAAACGGTAATAACTTTGATCAGTGTAGTGTGCACTCTGAGTCAATGCCAGATATATATTGTATACTTCAAGACTGGATTGTTGGTTGCACTTTATTTTATTTATTTTTATTATACGCAATTGACAAACACAAAACTGACTTCTGGCTTTATTACACTATTTGTTGATGAGAAAACTATTCTGATAGTGTGCAGTGACAAAGCTGGCCAAAATAAAAAATGAAATCTGTTATGCTCTCACTGAGTGAATGGTTCAGTGAGAACACTGTTGTTGTAAACATACAAAAACAGCTGAAGTCAGTTTCTACTGGTCACCACTAAATTGAGAAGTCCCAAAAACTCCCTAATAACCAAGAACCATCAAATGTAAGTACAGTTTAATATCTAGGTATATGTCTTGAACAAAATCTTAACTGGAATACTCATTAAACTATGTCTCAAATAAGCTATACAACACAGGAAGATCTGTGGGAGAAGTAACTGTCCTCATAACACCAGAATTAACACCAGTAACCACAACTACCAAATAGGAGCATACGCTGCTGCCAGAAACAAAACACATGACAATAATATTGGCATACATCCAACCAAACGAAACAGCTGTTGATACAATAGATGAGATAGCTCAGCTGATCACTCAAAGTAAACATGATAAACCACTAATGATTGCCAGAGACTGCAAAATTGATGCACAAAACTACTAAGCAAAAATAATGTGGAAAAGTTGCAGGGAATAGACTTTATCCTGTTAAGAGTCCCAACATACAACACATGTACCCCACAACAGAAAAGTGCAATGGATATCACATTTATAAGGAGGCCAACCAGGGGCAACATAACACCTCCCTGGTCTGCAGACCAAACATCACTTTGGAAACAAATCCGTCTGGAAATAAGTATTCAAGGAGAATGGTGAAAATCTCAAGAAAAAGCGGAACAAGCAATTTAAAGAATAGACATCAGGGAAGTGAAAGCAAAATCAGATGATATAAAACAAATAGAAATGCAAATAGACAATGTGTTGTGACTCGCTGATCTTTCAAAGTGCCACCGCACAGTTACACGCGTTTACATGTGGCACTGTCTGCCAGCCATGCAGCAGCAGCACCACCTAAGCGGCCAGCCAGCCAGCGGTCGCTAGACTTGGACTCAGTTATGATTTGACTGTTAAATTGTACACATGTCTTAATCTGTTTACTTGATCTGTGACTTTCATGTATTGCGTCGTCCTTGAAATATATTTGTTCAACTTTAAGTTATAACAATTGGCGACGAGGTAGTGATTTTTCTTTTCCATTGTTGACCCACATGTTTCCATGGCTACTTTAGAGCAACTATTGCAAGCAAATGCTTCTCACAAATGTGATTCATGATTTCGTCGTGGCATCAAATGCAGGACGTCTCTCGTCGTCGTCTCCTCCTCCTTTTCCTCCTTACGATGAGACGGCGGAAGACTGGTCTGATTACAAAATACGTCTTTTCGAGCACTTCTTGGCATTTCATGTCGCAGACGAACAAACATGTAAGTCTCTGTTCCTATCATGGATTTCACCTCAAATGTATCGGTTGTTGTCGTAATTGGCTCCTTTGAAAGATCCTGCGTCGTTGTCCTTTGCTGAAATGTGCTCACTTCTGTCCATCTATTTTCAAAAGCAAACACGTGTGATAGCCTTCGTGTTGCCTTTTATCGTTGTCAAAAACAACTGAATCAATCCTATTGCACTTGGGCTGCTGAACTTCACGGCCTCAGTAGAAAGTGTCAATTTGTTACTGAAGTTCACAAAGAATCCTACGCCGATTCCATTTAACGGGATGCTGTTATCCGATTGGCGCCCGACAAAGAAGTTAGGCAACATGCCCTTCAGTTGGCAAATCCGAATCTAGATGAAGTCCTATCCATCGCTCAGTCTTTTGAAATTTCTCATGCCGCTGGCGCGCAAATAGAGGCATGGGGCGACGTTGGGGAAATACAACCTGTTGACGAAGCGTGTGGCATGTCCCCACCGGCCGACATGGCCTCAGTACACTCCCAAGCGCAGCCTTGGCCTAACTGTAAACAAACCTCTAAGAAACTGCAGCAAAACCCACGGCAATGTCCTTCATGTCCGCGGTGTTTTACGAAACATTCACGAGAAGATTGTCCACAACGTTGGGCTGTGTGTCACAAATGCAAAAAAAAAAGTGTCATATGTCATCCGTTTGCAAATCCGACTGCATACATAATGTTCCTGACCATGACGCTGATTCTGATTCTGTGTTGTCTGTCAATTGTACTTCTTCCCTTTCAGGGAAGTTATTCCTCACTGTCCAAATACTTGGTCGAGATGTTCGCATGCAGGTGGATACTGGTTCTGCTGCCACTATCATCAATTCTCAGACGTATCTTCAGTTGGGTTCTCCAATCCTGTCACCTGTCACTAGGCAATTACGGACTTACAATAAACAGAAGATTTCTCTTTTGGGACAATTTGATGCTGAGGTACCTTACAAATCTGTCGTTCGCACTGTTCCCATATTTGTAGTCGACCATAGTAACGCGGAGAATCTTTTTGGTTTCGATGCCTTTCACGTTTTTGGGTTCTCCATAGATGACTCTGTCAATATCGTCTCTGATGCTATTCCTTATGCTCAATTGGACTCCTTGTCAACGACATTTTCGTCCATTTTTTTTCTCCTGGGTTAGGCCGTGCAAACGACTTTGAAGCTCATATCATGCTCAAACCCACTGCTCGGCCTAAGTTTTTTCGGGGTCAGCCCATTCCTGTGGCCCTTCATGATCTGGTCAAATGGGAGCTGGATCATCTCACTGCTTCAGGGGCCTTGCTTCCTGTCCAGTGAGTGGTCCTCTCCTATCATTGTCATTGCTAAGCCAAATGGTGATATTCGTCTCTGTGGCGATTTCAAAGCCACTGTAAATGCTCAATGCCTTATCGACACTTACCCTATGCCTCGACCTGAAGAATTGTTCACTAAACTTGCTGGAGGCCAGTATTTTTCTAAACTTGACCTGTCAGAATCTCATCATCAACTTCCTCTCGACACTGCTTCCCTGCAGTTTCTGGTCCTTAACATGCCTTTCGGCCTCTATCAATACCAACGATTGCCATTCGGGGTTGCCAGCGCCCCTGCTCTCTTTCAGCAATTCTTGGAACAATTATTGGTCACTGTCCCTGGGTATATAAATTACCAGGATGACATTGTTGTCACTGGCTCCACCACTGACGAACATCTTCAGAATCTCCGCACACTTTTTCATGTCTTACAGACTGCCGGTCTTAAATGTAATCTTCAGAAATCAAAATTCTTTCAGGCATCTATCACGTACTTGGGATTTCAACTCTCTCGGGATGGTATTCGCCCGCTTCAGCAAACTGTCGCTGCGATCGATGCCCTTCCTCGCCCTACGTCTTTTAAGGAACTGCAGGCCTTCTTGGGGAAAATAGCATACTATGACAAGTTTTTACTGTCTGCTGCTGCGGTGGCTCAGCCGTTGCATCGCCTGTTGCATAAAAACGTGCCTTTTCATTGGTCCGCGTCATGCAATGCGCCTTTCCAGAAATTGAAGACTATGCTGAAACAGGCCCCGTGCCTGGCTACTTATCAACCTGGCCAACATCTTGTTCTTGCTACGGACACCTCTCAATATGGGGTTGGTGCAGTCCTTGCACACCGTTTTTCTGATGGTTCTGAACAACCCATTGCTTATGCCTCCAAAATGCTCATGGATGCCCAACAAAAGTATTCTCAAATTGAAAAAGAAGATTTGGCCATTATTTATGCTCTTCATAAGTTTGGTGTTTTTCTCTATGGATTCAAATTTCATCTTGTTACGGATCACAAACCACTTGTTTCCTTGTTTCATCCATCAACGTCACTTCCCAACAAGGCTGCACACCGCTTCTGGCATTGGGCTCTTTACTTGTCTCGTTTGAATTATGAGATTCATTTCCGGCCGACGGCTGAACATGCGAATGCTGATGCACTGTCTCGCCTTCCCATGGGTCCTGATCTGGCATTCGATAGGGACGAACTTTTGTGTTTCCACCTGGATGTTGCCGAGCAGCGGGTTGTGGACAGGTTCCCCATCACTGGAGACCGGCTGGCAGATGCTACGGGTTCTGACCATATCCTCTCCTGGATTTTACACTGTATTCAGAAGGGTTGGCCAGATCGACCGTCCGCTAAGACTTCTGATGCGTTGCGGAACTACTACGCTTTGTGTTACCGCCTCACGGCTAGGGATGGTGCTATCCTCCTTTCCACTGAAAATGCTCCGCCGTGTGTTGTGGTACCTGCATCTTTGTGTGCTTTGGTCTTGCGCCTCCTTCACCAAGGGCACTGGGGTGTGTCTCGCACAAAATCTCTTGTGCACTGTCATGTGTACTGGCCCGGCATTGACTCTGAAATTGCACACATGGTCGCTGCCTGCTGCCCTTGTGCATCACAGGCCGCCGCCCCGAAGTCATCTTTGTCACCATGGCCTTCGCCTGAGAAGCCCTGGGAGCATATTCATGCTGACTTCGCAGGACCTTTTTTAGGTACTTATTGGCTTCTCGTTATTGACGCCTACTCTAACTTTCCTTTCATTGTCCGTTGCATGTCGCCTACCACCGCGGCAACCACCAATACTCTAGCTCGCATTTTCTCTTTGGAAGGCCTTCCCTTTACTCTTGTTACTGATAGTGGTCCGCAATTTGCCTATTCCGATTTTGCGGATTTTTGTGCCCGTCACGGCGTCATGCATGTCACGGCCCCTCCGTTCCATCCACAGTCAAACGTTGAGGCTGAACGACTGGTCCGTACATTCAAGGCTCAGGTGAGGAAACTCCTGACTTCTTCTTCTACTGATGATGCACTTCTCCAATTTCTGGCCTCTTACCGTTTCACCCCCATGGGCGGTGACAGCCCGGCTGAGCTCTTACATGGCTAACAGCCCCGCACGCTACTTCATCTTCTGCGGCCTTCCACCTCACGGCTGCGGTTGCCTTCGCTTGGCCGGTTCACCGTCGACGACCTTGTATGGGTACAGGGATATGACAGGCGGCCAAAATGGAGTCCTGGCCACATCTTATGACACCGTGGCCAACGCCTGTATGAAATCCAGACGGACATGGGTGTTGTAGTGCATCATTCGGACCAGCTTCAGCCTCGTGTGCCGGCAACGCATGTTCCGGATGTTGCTATACCACCTTCGACTCTACCTGACGCTCGGGATTCGGGATACTGGAATCTCTCATTACTCACAATGCAGTCCTCTTACCATCATATCGGTGCCAGCACAACAACTGACGTCACCAGGAGACGTGCCCATGTAGGAACCAGATGACCATCATCTGTTGGAGCAACTCTACTAGCCTCCTTCTCCTACGGACGTGGACACATCGCCCATGTCTCCTGTTATAACAACCAGACTTGCCGCAATGGGCAGATTGGTGCACGGGGCCCCAGCAGATTTGACCCTCACGTCTCCTGTCATCTCGACCCGTTATCATCCGGGACACTTCCGTCCGTAGGGGAAGCCTCCTCCCCGAGACTTTACGGCCAGTCAAACAACACCTATGGACGTTAGCAATCTACAGGCCACTTCCATCAAGACCTGCACAAAAAATTCAAAGGGGGGAAAAGTGTTGTGACTCGGCAATCTTTCAATGTGCCGCCGCGCAGTTACGCGCATCCTCTACATGTGGAGCTGTCTGCCAGCCATGCAGCAGCAGCGCCACCTAAGCGGCCAGCCAGCCAGCGACCACTAGACTTGACTCAGTTATGATTTGACTGTTAAAGTGTACAAACGTCTTACTCTGTTTACTTGATCTGTGACTTTCATGTATTGAGTCTTCCTTGAAATATATTTGTTCAACTTGAAGTTATTACACATACACACCACATATGGGGGCAGTCAAGTATTAGTGTGTACTTTTGAACTGTACGCTGACATGACATATCTAAGATATGTATCCCAGTCACAGTGACATGCATTCACATATTAACTTAACATTTTGCCAATTGTTTATACTATGTTCCCATTCCTTTCTACCATTGGCTTGTAGATGAAGAACAACAGTTCTTAGCATCTTCACCTGCAATAACTGACACAGCTCCTTCTACATGTCCAACATGAATTTCGTCTGTACCAGGTGCTCCAAACTTCATCATACAATTGCTAACCATTTCTTGTGTGTCTATCACTGCCTGCTGGTTTGGCACAGCAACCATCTCCACATATCGAGAAAATGACCTATTATTGTTAACACAAATCAATTTCCTATTGGTGTATTATTGAGCAGTCCCAGTGTATCAATTCCGAGAATTTCAAACGATTTTGATGCTTCTGGTAGACTGCAATAGCACTGACTTACAATTCATGTCTGCTCACTGTGCACCCCGCATGCCATTCCACACCTATTGATCCACATCATGTTTCCTTCCTCTCCACCAATATTTCAATCACTCTCTGGTTTGTTGCCCTATACCCTCCATCATTAGATAACATGTAATCATGTGCTTCCTTTCAAACAATGGAAAATTCAGGGTGAAATGTAACAATATTATGAAAAGGAAAGTTCTACTCACCATATAGCGGAGATGCTGAGTCGAAGATAGGTACAACAAAAAGATCATCACAAATAAAGCTTTTGGCCAGTAAGGGCTTCATCAGAAATGGACAACAGACACATACACAGACATTCACGCAATCGAAACTCACACAAACAACTGCAGTCTCAGGCAACTGAAGCCACAATGTGAGCAGCAGCACCAGTACATGATGGGAGTGTCGACTGGTTGGGGTAAGGAGAAGGCTGGGGCAGAGAGGGGGAGGTATAGTGACAGAGGGCAGGGGGAGGGGCCAGCAGAAAAGGGCAGAAGTAAAAAGACTGGGTTTGATTATGGAATGACTGATGTGTAGTGCTGAAAAAGAACAGGGAAGAGGCTGGATAGAAGAGGACAATAACTAATGAAGGTTGAGGCCAGGAGGGTTACAGGAATGTGGGATATATTGCAGGGAAAGTTGCCACCTGTGCACTTCAGAAAAACTGGTGTTGGTGGGAAGGATCCATATAGCTACAGGCTGTGAAGCAGCCATTGAAATGAAGGATGTTATGTTTAGCAACCTGCTCAGCAACAGGGTGGTCCACTTGTTTCGTGGCCACAGTTTGTCAGCGGCCATTCACTGTGGACAGAAATTTTTTGGTTGTCACACCCACATAGACTGCAGCACAGTGGTTGCAGCTTACTTTGTAGATAACGTGACTGGTTTCACCGGTAGCCCTGCCTCTGATGGGATAGGTGATGTTTGCAACTGGGCTGGACTAATTGTGGTGGGAGGATGTATGGAACAGGTTTCCATCTAGATCTATTACAGAGGTATTAACTATGAGATAAGATGTTGGGAGCAGGGGCTGTGTAGGGATGGAAAAGTATATTGTGTAGGTTCAGTGGACGGCAGAATACCACTGTGATAGGGCTGGGAAGGATAGTGGGCACAACATTTCTCATTTCAGGGCATGACAAGAGGTAGTTGAATCCCTGGCGGTGAATGTAATTCAATTGTTCCAGTCCTGGGTGGTACCGAGTTATGAAGGGAATGCTCCTCTTTGGCTGGATGGTGGGACTTAGGGAGGGATAAGGCATGGGAGATTTGTTTTTGTACAAGGTTGGGAGGATAATTACGATCAGTGAAGGCTTCAGTGAGACACTCAATATATTTCGAGAGGGACTGCTCATCACTGCAGACATGACAACCACAGGTGGCTAGGCTGTATGGAAGGGACTAGTTGGCATGGAATGGATGGCAGCTGTCGAAGTGGATGTATTGCTGGTAGTCATCTTTGGGGTGGAGGTCAACAAATAGGAAAGTTGTTTGTTGGTTGGAGTAGGACCAGGTGAAGCAAATGGAGGAGGAGTTGATGAGGTTCTGGAAGAATATGGATAGGGTGTCCTCACCCTCAATCCATATCGCACAGATGTCATCAATGAATCTGGAACAGGTGAGGGGTTTAGGATTCTGGGTGCTTAGAAGGATTCCTCTAGGTGGCCCATGAATAGGTTGGCATAGGATGGTGCTATGTGAGTGCCCATAGCCATACCCCAGTTTTGACAGTAGGTAATGCCTTCAAAGGAGAAGTAATTGTGGGTGAGGATATAGTGGGTCATGGTGACTAGGAAGGCGGTTGTTAGTTTCTAATCTGCCGGGCATTGGGAAAGGTAGTGTTCAGTAGCGGTAAGGCCATGGGCATTAAGGATATTAGAGTAAAGGAGGTTGCCTGACTAGTGAAGAGCAGGGTATCTTGTGGCAAAAGGACAGGAACTGTGGAGAGTCAGTGGAGGAAATGGTTGGTATCTTTTATATAGGAGGATAGGTTCCGAGTAATAGGTTGAAGGTGTTGGCCTACGAGAGCAGAAATTCTCTCAGTGGGTGCACAATAAACGGCTACAATGGGGTGTCCTGGGTGGTTAGGTTTACAGACTTTGGGAAGCATGTAGAAGGCAGGAGTGCGGGGAATGGTAGGGATGAGCAGATAGGTGGGCTCTGGGGAGAGGCTCTGGGATGGGCCTAAGGATTTGAGGAGAGTCTGGAGATCCTGCTGGATTTTTGGAATGGGGTTACAGTTGCAAAGGTGTGTAGGTGGATGCATGTGACACCTGTGGAGTCCTTCTACCAGGTGATCCTTGTGGTTCAAAACAACAGTGTCAGAGCCTGTATCCACACGTAGGATTATAAGGTTGAGATCAGTTTTTAGATGGTGGACTGTGGTTCTTTCTGTGGACGTAAGGTTAGTTTGCATGTTGACTGATTTGAGGAATGATGGTGAGGCAAGGTTCGAGGTTAAGAAATTCTGGTAAGTTAACAGCGGGGGTATCACGGTTGGGTGGAGGAGTGAACTGAGTTAGGCAGGGTTCAACATTGGTCTGTGGTTGAGTCTAATTGGTAGGGTTGATAGCGAAAAAGTGTTACCACTGTAGGGACTGGGAGGAGGAAAGAAGATCTTTAACAAGTGCTGCATGATTGAATTTGGGAGTGTGGCAAAAGGTGAGGCCTTTGGTAAGGTCATATTTCTGCCGAGCCAAGGCTTCTGGAGGAAAGGTTCATGACTGTGTTTCAGGTCTGTCTAGGTTCTGGGTTCTGTGTGGTGGTGGGACTAAGTTTTGGAGAGTGGCGTAAATGTATTAGGTCTGCGAGACAGGGTTTGTCAGCTATGAGGGGACGTGGAGGATATTTGGAGGTTGTTGTAGAGGTGATGGACAATGGTACTCACAGGCAGGAGTAGGAAGTGAGCAGGGTGCAGAGCTTTTTCAGGTGGCATTCTGCATGTTGCTCTAGTTCCCGGAGGGCAAGTGTATGAATGTGTGTTATGGGTTCCAGGAATTTGGGACTGTATAATAGGAGAATTTTGCAGATAGAGAGAAGGTGCTGCAATGAGGTTTTAGCTCAGGTGATACGGTTTTGCAGCCTGGATTTTCCATTGTTTGATTTCTGCCTGACGACTTTCCTTTGTTTCTAACTCGGTACTGTTTTCCTTTGTTACTATTTTCTAATGCATCTCTGTACTCAACGTCTGTCCTTCTTTCTCTTCTTTCCCATGTTTCTCTTGTCGGCTTATAAACCTCACTGCACGCTCTGCTTATGAGCCTCATTTTATCAACCATATCGTCCGCTCACAACAGATGGCTACAAACCACGCTATTTGTTGGTGCAGCATCTTATGTCCCACTTTACTTCCAGTGATATAATTAATCCTACACCTTCAAATTGATCACTCTTCCTGCACCACTCTCCTGTATTTTCGGGTGTTATTTCCTGCAGGTTCCCGGTGCCACATGATCTTATATCTCATCCTGCAAAACCCCCTTCCCACCCCCAACTCTTTCTCCATTCTGTCCCAGTTCTGCGTCATCCACTCACATTTGCTGCTCCCTTTCTTCATACTTATCCACCCTCAGACTTGCTGTACACAGTAAAATATATGCGTATATTATTTTTCTTATTTATATCTTTTCTCTGATGTCATTGTGACTTCACACCAATGTTATTGAGTTTTCGCCTTTCACTGCCGTTGACTCCCTCAGATTTCATCTTGCTTCCATCTGTTGCACCCATTTCATCCTACACGTGATTTTTCGTGTGTATGGGGTGTATTTTTGCAAATTTCTTCAGACGTAATTCTACATTATTTACGTAATTTTTCGCATTTTCTCCTCCCCCATGGACCCTTATTCCTCCCATCTGCATCAGTACAGTAAAGTTTCCTTATCCTTAGCCAGAACCCAGTCCCACATACTACTCCTGTGTTGTTGCTTGGCTCATGGAATCCTCCAAAGTGGCCTTACCATCAAATTACCCATCTCCGATTGCCACCCCTCCTTCCACAATGACCTCCACCTGTTCAGATTCCACTAATCCTTAGTCCTCACCAACATAGACTTGCAAAACCATATCAACCAAGCCCAAACCTCATTGCAGTGCCTTGCAAAATTCTCCTTCTATGCAATCCAAAATTCCTGGAACCCATAACACACTCTGAAACTTTTACCCCACAGGAACTAGAGCACCATGCACACCCCCACCTCAATAGGCTCTCCATCCTGCTCACTATCTTCTCCCACCTTGGAGTACCACTGTCCACCACCTCTACAACAACCTCTATGTTACCTCATAGCTTACAAACCCTGTCTTGCAGACCACCTACATTTACCCCACCCTCTAAAACTCCCTCCCACCACTAAACATAATCCAGAACCTAAACAGACCCGCAACACAGTCATGAACCTTTCCTTCAAATGTCTTAGCTCCACAGAAATATCAGTCCTTTCCAAAGGCCTCACCTTTTGCCCCACTCCCAAATTCAATCATGCAGCACTTGTTAATGACCTCCTCTCCTTCTCCTGATCCCTACAGTGGAAACACTTTTTTCCACCAATCCTACTAATCAGACTCAACCAAAGACCAATATCGAACCTGGCACTAACTCAGTTCACTCCTATATCCAACAGTGATCCCCCCCCCCCCCCCCTCCCTGCCCCCAAATCACCCCCTGTTAACTTAACAGAATTTCTTAACGTCGAACCTTGAGTCATCATCATACCCGAATCCTTCAACATGCAAACTTATCTTACACCCACAGAAAGAACCGCAGTCCACCGTCTAAAAACTCATCTCAACTTTATAATCCTTCCTGAGGACAAAGACACCACCACTGTTGTGAACTGCAAGGATTACCTGGCAGAAGGACTCCGCCAACTGTCAGATAGTTCCACCGACAAACCTTGCCACTATGACCCCATTCCAGTAATCTAGCAGGATCTTTGGTCACTACTCAAATCCTTAGGCCCATCCCACAACCTATCCCCAGAGGCCATCTCTCTACTCACCCCTACCACTTCCTGCACTCCTACCTTCTAGATGCTTCCTAAAGCCCATAAATCTAACCACCCAGGACGCCCCATTGTGACCGGTTACTGCGCCCTAACTGAGAGAATCTCTGCTGTTATAAACCAACACCTTTAACCTATTACCTGGAACCTACCCTCATACATAAAAGATACCAATAATTTCCTCCAGCGACTCTCCACAGTTCCTGTCCCTTTACCACACAGTGCCCTACTCATCATTATTGATGCCACCTCCTTTACACTAACATCCCTAATGCTCATGACCTTACCGCTATTGAACAGTACCTCTCCTAACGCTCGACAGATTCCAAACAAACAACCTCCTTCCTAGTCGCCATGACCAACTACATCCTCACCCACAATTACTTCTCCTTTTGAAGGCATTACCTACTAATAAATCTGGGGTATGGCTATGGGCACCCACATAGCCTCATCCTATCCCACCCTATTCACAGACCATCTAGAGGAATCCTCCCTAAACACCCAGAATCCTAAACCCCTCACCTGTTTCAGATTCATTGATGACATCTTTGCGATGTGGATCGAGGCTGAGGACAGACTATCCACATTCCTCCAGAACCTCAACAACTTCTCCCTCATTTGCTTAACCTGGTCCCACTCTACCCAACAAGCTATCATTCTAGATGTTGACCTCCACCTCAAAGATGGCTACATCTGTACCTCCATCCATATCAAACCTACTAACCACCAGCAATACCTTCACTTCAACAGCTGCCATCTATTCCATGCCAAAAAGTCCTTTCCATACAGTCTAGCCACCTGTGGTTGTCACATCTGCAGTGATGAGCAGTCCCTCTCGAAGTGTACTGAGTGTCTCATTGAAGCCTTCACTGATAGTAATCATCCTCCCAACCTTGTACAAAAGCAAATCTCCCATGCCTTATATCTCCAGTCTGCCCCACCTCCCAAAGTCCCACTGTCTGGCTTCAGAGGAGCATTCCCCTCATAACTCAGTACCACCCAGGGCCAGAGCAACTGAATTACATTATCCACCAGGGTTTCAACTACCTCTCGCCATGCCCTGAAATCAGAAATGTCGTACTCACTATCCTCCCCACTCGTCCCACAGTCGTATTCTGCCAACTACTGAACCTATGCAATACACTTGTCCATCCCTACACAGCTCCTGCTTCCAGCCCCTTACATCATGACTCATGCCACTGTAATAGACCTAGGTGCAAGACATGTCCTACACATCCTCCTGCCAACATCTACTCCAGCCCGGTCATAAACATCACCTATTCCATCAGAGGCGGGGCTACCTGTGAAACCAGTCATGTTATCTACAAACTAAGCTGCAACCACTGTGCTGCAGTCTATGTGGGTGTGACAGCCAACAAGCTGTCTGTCCACAGTGAATGGCCACTGACAAACCGTGGCCACGAAACAAGCGGACCACCTTGTTGCTGAGCAGGCTGGTAAACATGACATCTTTCATTTCAATGGCTGCTTCACAGCCTGTAGCCATATGGATCCTTCCCACCAACACCAGCTTTTCTGAATTGCACAGGTGAGAACTTTCCCTGCAATATATCCTACAGTCCCATAACCCTCCTGTCTCAACCGTCGTTAGTCATTGTCCTCTCCCATCCAGCCCCTTCCCTGTTCCCATTCCAGCACTACACAGCCCTCATTCCACCATCACATCCAGTCTTTTTACTTCTGTCCGTTTCTGCTACCCCCTCCTTACCTCTCCTCTGTCCTCCATCTAACCACCTGACTGCACATCTAAGCAGCAATTTTGTGTGTGTGTGTGTGTGTGTGTGTGTGTGTGTGTGTGTGTGTGCATGCATGCACATGGCTCTTCAAAGACTTGAGGAGAATCGATACAGAGCATGCACTGCATGTGACTGGCTGTGTAAACAGACTGCAACCATTTGAACATAGTTAGTGTGAGAGGAAGTGTCACAGTGCAATGGAGCAACATTTCAAACATAAAGTTCTGTTACAGTTTGGGGAAGTCTGCAACGGAGACACACAGAATGTTGGTGCAGGTGTATGGGAGGGAAGCCATGAGCAGAAAATGTGTTTATGAATGATTAAAAAGCTTCTGTGAAGGGAAGAAAACAACTGAGAATGAGCCACATTCAGGTTGGCCGTCAACAAGCAGAACTCCAGAAAAGATCGAGAAAGTGTGACAAATTCTGGCACAAGGTCGGCGACACTCTCAAATTGACTGCGGAGGGATTGGGTGTTAGCAAGGACACAGTGCACACCATCATCTGTGATGATTTGGGTAAGTGGAAGATATGATACTGATTTGTGCCACACAGACGATCGGAAAATAAAATGGACGGAAACTGCTGGTGATCACATTTCCATGTGTGATCAGGATCTATTGCTTCTGAACATCATCATCACAGGAGATGAGACCTGGTGCTGCCATTTCAACCCAGAATCAATCGATGTTATGGTGTTCACCATTTTCTCGTGACCAAAAAAAAGCCATCTGCAAAAATCCAAGTTGAAAACCCTGTTGACCACCTTCTTCAACAACAATGGCATCATCCACAAGGAATTTGTTCCTGTAGGTGAAACCATTAATGCTCCATTTTTACAGCCCATTTTGAACCAATTGCTACAGCGTATCTGGTGGGTTTGGCCAGAGTTGCACAGGACTGGAAAATGGATGCTGCTCCGTGACAATGCCCCTGGACACTGCATGATTTGTGTGCACCAATTACTGGTGCGGAAGAGGGTAACTCCTTGAACATCCTCCATACTCCCCTGATGTGGCTCATGTGGACTTCTTCCTGTATCCCCACTTGAAGGTGGCCATGAAAGGTGAACATTGTGCAAATGTGAATGCCATCAAAGATCATGTGACAGCCATTCTGTGATCGATTCCACAGGAGGCCTTTGCTGAGAGTTTTCAGAAGCTGTAAAAACATTGTCAAAAGTGTGTTTTAGTGGGTTGCGACTATTTTGAAGGCCAATAAAGAACATTTGTTTGTATCTTTTGTCTTTTTTGTTGTCTGATAGCATTCACCAAACTTTTTAGACACCCCATGTATTGTTACACATGCTTCCTTTAGTATCTCCTCTTTAAACTTTGCTGGTACTACTACCTGTGGCCCTAGCCTTGTTTCCTTGCACAAGAGTCCTTCACATACTAAACTGCAATTGCGTCCTGTACAAGACTATGAATCAGATTTTTCAACACTGCTATCTTCCTGCTCAGTGCATCTACATTCCTGTGCTTCTTCCCTGGCTTGGGTATTGGTTCGTAGACAAACTTGCAGAGTCTCAGCACCCACTTGTCAGCCTACTAGATGGGTCCTTCAGTCTCATCCACTTCAATGCAGTGTGGTTGGTTACTACATGAAATTTTTTCCCTTAAAGATAACATCAAGAGTACTTGATGCCATAAATGGGGCTCAGCATCACTTCCAATGTTTTTGAATGGTTTTACTCTGTTACATTGAGCTGTCTTGATCCATAGGCAACCGGATACTTTTCGTTGTTAATCTCCTGGCTTAGGACATATCCCAAAGCATGATTAGATGCATCACATGAAAGGATAAACTCCTTCTGGAAGACTGGAAATATTAGAACTGGGCTTGATGTCAAAACTGTATTTAATTCATCAAATACACCTTGACATTCTGGCCACATGACTTTCACACCTTTCCTTAGAAAATGTATGAGTGGTCATGCTGAATCAGCATATTCTTTCATGACCTTTTTGCAGTAATTCAAGATCCCCAAAAAAGATTGAAGTTCCTTAATCAATTTAAGCATTGGAACTCTTCAACAGCTGTCCTAGCTTCAGGTCTGTCCATACTTCATCTTTACTGATTACATGGTCCAGATAACCAACCTCCTCTTATGCAAAATGACACATCTTTGTGCTCAATGTCAGATGTGCAACCATCAATCTCTTTAATACTTCCTTCAGGTGTGGTCTATGCTGCTCCATGTCTTTTGAGAATGCGATGATATCATCTGGGTAAACTCGACACTGGTGCAGTTTCAAACCTCTCAACACGCTGTCCAATAATCTCTGAAATGTTGTAGATGCAATTTTGAATCCAAATGGCATTCTTCTGAACTGATAATGCCCCCATGTTACAGGAAATGCTGTCTTTGGGAACAGCCTACAATTGATGGTAACCTTTCCTTAAATGCACAGTCAAAAAAGTTCTGACATCGTTTCAAGCTATAAATGGTCTCAGTAAGGTTGGGGATATGATATATATCTCTTATGGTTTTGTTGTTCAGGTGACAATAATCATAGCAGAACTAGTATTTTCTGGAAGCATCTGTAGACTTTTTTGGTGCAGGCATGATTCCCGCACCCCGTGGATGCACCTGTGCTTAGCTCCGTGTTGATATTTGATATTGAATCATAGACGTTACTGGCAATAGGATCTTTGGGACAAACAAATACTCAAATTTGAACAGCAGTTCTTCCACCTGTGCTCTCTTTCTGTTCCATTAGCTGCTCCATTTCTCTATGTAATGCAGTCTTAATGGTAGCTTGTCGCTACTTGTAATTTGCTGCTTCATGCTCCACTCGTCCTCATCCAGAATGTCTAAACTTGCTATTAACATTCCCTTCCCTAACTTAACTTCTTCAGTGTAAAAATTTATCTATACTTATGGCTATCACTCTCCCGCCATTCCTCTCTTGTAGGTGTACAGTACTTCTCTTAATGAAACAACTTGCTGGATCTAGCATATCATTCTGTTACAGAGTCTCTACAACACATAACATATCTGCAGGTAGATTTCTGCCACCTGGCACACAAGCATATGACTCCCTCCTTAGTGCAGTAGTACACAGTTCAGCTGGCTTGTCTAATACACTAGATGCCCCTCATGACAGTTCTACAGAGGCAACAGCTTCGCCTAGCTGCAATATCATTCTATTAAGTTCTACTGTACATTGGTGAAAGTCAGTTTTAGTACAATGATGACACAAATGTCTAACAACCGAATTGTCCCTATACAAAAAATGTGCCCACCAATCCCTGTGGTCTCACATTGTTGTCCCTGATCCCACATAACCTGTATTGTGGTGGTTTCCATTGCCTATGGCTGACCAAGTCTCTACTGGGAAACAACACATGCACCCCTGTATCGAACAAAAACTTGTACTCTTTGGCTCTTAAAACACCCATTACTGCACATTTCGTCTCTGCATATGTGTTTGTTGCATCGAATTTTAACAGGAATGCCTTTAGGTGGACTTTGAGTTCCTCTTGCATTTAACAGCTGCTCATCACCTCGTTATGTACCCCTGTGTCCATTACCATGACTTTACTACTGATACCTTCCTTTTCCTCTGTTGTCCTATGGTTGGCAACATTGCCTTTGTAAATGCCTCATATGTCCATACCTGTAACACTTAATGTTCACAGAAAATACCGTAGGGGGTACACCTCTTCGTATGTCAGTTTCTTGACATTCCATCACTAACCTAATAGTAGATCTTTTGGTGCACTTGTACGCACCCTTCTTGTTGTGTCCAATGGCAAACTCCTCAGAAAAGCACAGAATGCCCTCTGCTCAACTTCTTACAACAAAATTGTATTTGCTGCATCACTCTGCCCCAAATCGTACATATTCTCATAAACTTTCTCTGTCCTGCCTGCAAAATCTTCCACAGGTTCCACAATTGTGCTTTGAAAGTTTGCTTCATTCTTTAATGCAACATGGGGAGGGGGATGGCTGTAAGGCTGGTGGGGGTGAGAGGTGGTGGTGGTGGTGGTGGGGGGGGGGGGGGGGCTCTCGAGCTCCAGAGAAAGGCAGTTGCCAAGTTAATGAGTTTTTTATCGAAGCATCTGCGCTGTGTAGTATACCAGGTCAATGGTTGGCTGACTGCTGAGTTGTGCTTGGCTGCCTGCTTGCACATCTCATAGTGCCGACGCAGAATCTCAGCTGTGCATTGGCAACCTCATTATGTAAGCTGGCAGTGAGGTTTCTGCACCAGCAATGTGTATGCTTAACGATGCTGCACCTGCTGCGGCCCCAAATGATACCTCGGCTGCTTCAAAGTGGAGGAAGCTGACCACAATGAGGAGCTTGTTCTGCTATGGTGGAAGATGGCTGGTGTGCATGGGGAGCAACCTGATACCCCCTGGGTAGGAGTCGGACATTCTGCTGGAGTAGACCTAGGATGGCCCGCTGCACCAGTCCAGGAGGGACTGTTGACCCACCCTGGCCTGAACCAATGTCTTCTCTGGCAAACTCATCTGGCACAGCCATGATGTCCTGATAGTGCTGTAAGATGGAGAATAATTTTGTTACAAAATGGCCAGTACTCACACTTGCCGCTGGCAGGCCTGTTGTGTATATGCTAAAATATCACTGCCACTGCTACTGCCAGTGTGCACATATGCCTTGCCCCTTTCTGTATGACTCTTTGCAGCACCAATGATTCCACTGTTTCAGTAAGCTAAACTGCCTCACAACATTGTGTTGGCCTTGTTGAACCAATACAGAGAAAACATCCTGCACTCAGCTGCTGGCCATGCAGCTGCAATTCACCGCTCAGACTCACACTATTATGCCCACACATGATCAGTGTGCTACACATTTCTGATAGTGGTCAGCATACATAAATGCTTTAAGTATTAGATAACAACAGCAGTTGAGTGGTATAGCAGGAGGAGGAGGAGGAGGAGGAGGAGGAGGAGGGTTGGTTCTTTTCAAAGTAGCTATTTTCCTCCTCACATATATATACAATGTAATCTAGAATCAATTACTGTAGTTATATTTTAATAGATTAGTGCTAATCATAATTTGTTGTTAGTGTACTTTACAGAAGTAGTGAGGAGTGGTTGCTACCAGTCAGTGCATAACTTAGTTCATTCAATATCTTTGAAGGCTCTCCTTCATTGTAGAATTAACAGAACATGGTGTGTGAATGAATAAATGAATGAATGCAGTAACAATGACTTGAGTCAGACTGAGCTTGTTTGACAATATACTACTATGCCATTCCATGTTGCTTCAGCTCTCTGCCAAAGTTTCAATTATATTGGCTGGTGAGTGGTAGCTTGCTAGTTATCAGCAATCCTTGACCAGTAGGTGAGATAGCAGGAGAACATTCTGTGCCGGGCAACAGTTGAGTGCCCTCTGCATCTTGGTAGGTTATGATAGTATAGGCAACATGCAGTTTTGCTTTATCTTACTGACAGGTAACATCAGAGAGCACTCAAAGATTGGCCACTGCCCTAAGCATGCAAAATTTAATGCCTGCTGTCAAAATTACCAACTATGTGAGTGGAGGAGATTATGTTGCTTATCCAGTGGTACTCAATATCACCATTCTAGGTACTGTGCCACAATGTTGATGACAAATGTAATCTATTAATGTTTGTTCTCCTTGGAGCCTCCATACATGCATACATCCATCATTATGCTGTGCACAGAATGAGGACTCACTTGAAAAAATGACATGGTACAACTCCTGTGTCCAGTGTTGTCATTGATTGCAGCATTGCCTGTGCTCCTCCCTCTGCTGCCACACAAAGGGAAGCCACAGCAGTCATCACTGTGCTGACAGACCATGGTGCTCCAGACATTGTTACCCTGTCTGTATAGAGCAAGTCACTGCCTGTGAAGTCATGTGTGATGGAAGCAGAATCTAAGTGGTGACACAGTACCTTCGTCATGGTTGTTGTGTTACAATATGTCATAGGTAACACTGTGCTCTGTGTTAACAGTGTAGGCACTCTGCATGTTTCTTTTTACCAATTTTTCTTACCTTTGTTGTCATCTTGTTGAATTGTGTTTGCCTATCAGGTATTAGCTGATGCATTTCCAAGTGTCTTATTGGGTACAGGAAACAACCAACTTATGGGATGCGTGTTGCTCTGACCCCGCAAGAATGTATTAAACATCCAAGAACATATCCAGAATGTAACAGTGCCCTTCATTGCTCAAAGGAATATAATTACAATTTAAGTCTAACAAGTGACTAAATATGCAGTTTGTTTTGAGACCTGTAAAATAAAATATCTATACTAAGCCTTATGCAACAAACCAATTGAAATATTTAAGAATCAGTATTAGGTTAAAAATAGAACATTTATGTTTGTGCCAGTTATTCCAATGAAGAAAAAGTTAAAGGATGAAGACGATAAGACATAAAAAAAAGACATGTAAATGTGCTCTAAGGAGCAAGCACTGCTTCTAATTTCTGTTTGTAAGAATTGAGGATGATGAGAAGAGGATAAATGTCACAATGTAATTGTACAATGCTGCAGTATGATGTACAGATGCTTTTCAAAATGATGAGGGAGCACGTCTTCAGAAATGTATAATTTTTATGGCAAGAAACACTGGCCATTTGTGTGTGTGTGCACAGAAATGTATCTGAAAGGGAGCAAGATTTTGAAATTGCACTTTTTTTATACAACAAATACATTGATTTTTAAGACATGCCCTTTGTGAAGATCATAATTTTGCTGGGGTGTACAAAACTTATGTCATCCTTAATATTTTAATAGTTATTCACTTAAAATTTTCTATTGGTAGGTTACTGTTATACCTAAGAGCTATAGTAAAGTTATTAGTATATATATATAAATCATTTTATAATATTAGTAGCTTTTAACAATTCACTAACACTTTGCCATCCCCACATCTCATACAAGTTTATTCGCTTTGCGCCGGCAGTGCTAATTCAGATTACCGCCAACTGTTCTTGACATTATCGGGAGATTATAAATTGTTAAGTTTTACTAATCTCATTGTTAGTTCTCATAAGTTCTCAACTCTATTCCCCTACTTTCATGAAATTTCGATGATATACATATGTAAATAAATACAAAATTTGTGTGTCTTGTATATTTATTTGCATTGTCTTTGGTACTTAGTATTTCTCTTTCATATGATATGTGGCAAAACAGTCTCCAAGATGTAATGCAACTCCACAAGACTTGCACATTAAGTTTTTTTTTAAACATACATGGCAGTTGCATTATTTTCATTTATTTGTTTTGGAAATAAGTATTACTTGACGTTGCTTTATGTGACTGAAAAGTCTGTCACTCAGGTCATGATGAGACATACGCAATGTAGTGGCAACCTCCAAGCTTTGCTCAGAAGCAGGTACATAGTCTTTTATCCATGAACCAGACACTTTCAATAGAAAAATAGTGAAATCGAAGACTCTTGTGTTCTGTATTGAATAATTGTGTAATTGGTTTTTCTACATTTTCTTTGAGTGTCAAAGTGCCATTTGCCATTATGTATTGTAGAGATCATTCATATCATCTTACGTTCGAAGCGAGTACTTCACCTTTCCATTGATAACAAGCTTCAAACACATTGACTTTTGCACACTTTAATTTTTCCAGAAATTCTCTATTTTGCCGTATAGTTCCACAAACTCGAATTTTCTTTTCAAGTAACTTCTGCGCAATTTCTACACTGTTATAATAATTATCCATGTAGAGATGATGCCACTTTCCATAAGAAGGTGTCAGTATTTGCAGAATGAGATTTTCACTCTGCAGCAGAGTGTGCGCTGATATGAAACTTCCTGACAGATTAAGACTGTGTGCCGGACCGAGACTCGAACTCGGGACCTTTGCCTTTCACGGGCAAGTGCTCTACCAACTGAGCTACCCAAGCACGACTCTGGCAGAAGTAAAGCTGTGAGGATGGGGCGTGAGTCTTGCTTGGGTAGCTCAGTTGGTAGAGCACTTGCCCGCGAAAGGCAAAGGTCCCAAGTTCGAGTCTCAGTCCGGCACACAGTTTTAATCTGCCAGGAAGTTTCAAGGTGTCAGTAGTTCCATCACTGTTTTTGCTAAAGGCTGTCCAGAGCCAGAATATATCTTGAATGAGGAAGTGTATCCCATACTCGAATCACACAGCATCCAAATGGGTATGCCATATTTCATAATTTTTGATGGATTGTTAACTTTAAAATTTAACCATCCACGCCACTGTATCATTCCTTCATCAACTGAGATGTTTTGACTTAGATTAAAAGTTTCTTTAAACTTTTTGGAAAAATAATCAATTATGAATTGCACTTTGAAAAGCTGGTCGACATTATCCAGTTTATTGTTGTTGTTGTTGTTGTTGGAAAAATGTAAAAATGATAATATTTGTCTGAATTGGTTGTGGGACACCGTTCTGCAAAATATCGATGTGTATATTAATGGATTCATTCACCAATAATCATTGATCCTTACTTTTTTGACATTTCCCATAAGGATAGCAAGCCTAAACCATTTTCAAAGTTTGGGTCCCGCAACATCGACAAATTTGTAATTTTTTAAAATCCAGTTTTCTTTTATTGCAATTGTGACTGTAGTACTTGTTGGTTTCATTGCTAACATATTCAAATAGATCATTCCCAATATATAATTCTACGATATCCTCGATGCTCTGTGTATCTTTGGGAAATATGTTTGAACCCGGAGGATCCTTCAAATTTATTATTGGTCCTTGGTAAATCAAAGTCTGACCACTGTGCATTGTCTTCTTCATCTGAATCAGTTGGCAACTGTAGCATTCGCTGAATTCTTCTTGGATGTATTTCACTATCTTCTGATGATTCTGCTTCACTTTCATTTTTTTGATATCCAGTGTCTTCTTCCCAATTGGCCAAGTTATTCGGAACATCAGACAAGACATCCGCACATTCTTCGTAAATAATCATATTGTCTCTTTCGTCTACCATGATGAAAGGGCACAAGAACTTAATAAGCATACGACACCACTGTGGTGTCGTTGGCCACTGAGCAATTCTATGCACACGACACCACTGTGGTTTTGCCAGCCATTGACTGCCATTTCACTCATGCCACCACTGTGGTGTTGTCAGACAGTATAGTGTTAAGATTCATTTCACTTGATTATCAATGCGTCCTGTTAGTCCTCTCAGGTATGGGTCCCACACACTTCAGCAGTATTCTAGAACCATTCACACGAGTGATTTGTAACCATTCTCCTTTGTAGATTGATTACACATCCCCAGTATTCTACCAATAAACTGAAGTCTACCACCTACTTTGCCCCCAACTGAACCAATGTGGTCATTCGACTTCATATTCCTACAAAGTGTTACACCTGGATATTTGTATGAGTTGGCTGATTCCAGCAGTGACTCATTGATATTATAGTCATAGGATACTATGTTTTTTCGTTCCATGAAGTGCAAAATTTTACATTTCTGAACATTTAAAGCAAGTTTCACAACTTTGAAATTTTATCGAGATCTGACTGAATATTTATGCAGCATCTTTCAGATAACACTTCATCACAGACAACTGCATCATCTGCAGAAAGTCCAATTCTGCTATTAATATTGTCTGCAATATCATTTGGTTCCAACACACTTCCCTGGGGCACACCTGAAGTTACATCTAAATCTGACAATGATTCTCCATCCTAGATAATATACTGTGCACCCCCTGCCAAAAGTCCTCAGTCCATTCACAAATTTCACTTGATACCCCCATATGATTGTACTTTTGACAATAAGCATTAAATGAGGTACCGAGTCAAATGCTTTTCGGAAATCAAGAAATACTGCATCGGTATGATTGGCTTGATGCAAAGCTTTAAGTACGTCATGTCAGAAAACTGCGAGCTGGGTTTCACATGATTGATGTTTTCAGAATCCATCCATGCTGGTTGGTGTTGAGGAGGAGGCCAGTCTGTTCAAGATACTGCATTATGTTTGAGCTCAGAATATGTTCTAAGATTCTACAACAAACCAATGTCTAGGATATTGGACGGTAGTTTTGTGAATCACTTGTACTACCCCTCTTTCGGATGGATGTGTCCTGCTCTTTTTTCCAAGAACTAGGCATGACTTCTTGTTAGAACGATCTATGATAGATTATAATTAGAAGAGGGGCTAACTCAGCTGCAGTACAGAATCTGATAGGGATCCATCAGGCCTTGGAGCTTTGTTTAGTTACAACAATTTCAGCTTTTTCTGAACACCACTGACTCTAATATTTATTTCATTCATCTTTTCAGTTATATGAAGGTTAAATTGGGGTAATCTTCTTAGGTTTTCCTTTGTGAAGGAAAATTTGAAAATGGAGCTAAACATTTCAGCATTTGCTTTGCTACCCTCAATTTCAGTTCCTGTCCCATTCCCTAGGGACTGGACATTAACTTTGGTACTGTTAGCAGTCTTCACATATGACCAGAATTTGACAGCCCACCACATTTCACTTGGCATCTCTCTACTTATAGCCCTACACTTTGATTTACACGTGTTATGCAGTAATCTCTGTTTCTTTAGAAGTTTGTATCCACGTGTTGACTAGGTTTTACATTGAGGCAGTTTAGTTTCCTGCATTTCCACTGAGGCTTTATATATTATGATAGCAGTGAATCCTGGGGTTTGGCCACATGGGCTCTGTTTTAGGCAAAGAGGAGATGTATGGCATATTTTAAGATTTTTACATTGCTTGGACTATATTTATTCTGAAATAAATATATTATTGTCATAAAATGAATGGTTATGCTACTTTTTGTGAGTGGTGGTTTTTTATACATAAAATACACCTGTCACATTTATCTTTTTACTCCTGGTAGGTCACTGGAGGAAACAAAGGGATTGGTCTGGCCATCGTCCGATCACTGTGTGAAAAATTTGATGGGACTGTGTATCTGACTGCCAGAGATGTTAAACGTGGTGAAGCAGCTGTAGATGAGTTAAAAAAGGTTTGTGACCAAGTGTTGGCAATGATTTTTGTTTGTTGGAGACAAGTATGTATTATAATGCTCTATTTTGGATATGTAGAATAAATATGAAAGTTAGTGAATTGTGTATTCAATATGAATGAGGATATAAATTAGAAAAAGTACTTTATATTTTGTCATCTAGAATTTAACATTTACTTCTATTTTATCTTTCAGTTAGTGTAAGGAATGAGAAGTAAATGAAGTTCAGTGATAAAAACATAATATGAGGGACATTCAGATGTGAACTGAACTTATTCTAAATACACTCTCCGGGAAGGGGAGAAGTGAAGCGCCCAGAAGGGGAGGAGGGAGCAAAATGAAACTTTATGGGTTGAGAGAATGTCTGATGTTATTTCAGTGATTACAAAATTAAGTCAAATTAACAAAGAACTTCCTGAAACCCATTTATCAGACTGATTTTGCACCCTCTTTCCCTGGGTGCATGCGCTGGATCACTTGGGAAGGGTGTTGTGAAGCAACTTTATCCTCTAATGAGCAAGCTGAGTGACAACTGGATGTTGAGATCTTGGATACTGGCACTGGGATGGAGTTGACGTCCAAGCTGGTCCCACACATATTGTATTGGGCACAGATCTGGGGATCTTTCTAGCCACAGTAGTACCTCATTGTCACACAGACAGTTTATGGAGACACTTTCCATGTGTGGCGACCATTGTCCTTTTGAAAAATGGCACCACAATAGTGAGCATCACATGAAAGTTAACACAGAGGCTGCAGGATGTCCATGGTATATGGTTTTATTGTCAGGATTTCCTCGATCACTATCCAGCCGTGGCCATATTTACTTAAATAAGGATTTTTGGTTGATTTTAAATTATAAATTTGTTTAAATAAATGAACAATTACTTGTTTTTAATTTATTGGTGACTTAATGACTTGCTTTTCAAGAATATACTGTCGCCTGTCAGAAGCAGCTGCTCTTTTTTTCCCAAGAAACATTTGTCATCATTCATTAATTTTCTGTGAATTTCTTTAATATATGCAGTATCAGGATGTTCACAATATGAATCATTGTTGTAGTTACTGTAATGGACACTAAATTCATCTCAAGGATCCATTCTTTTCAGTCATATGATTTCTTCCATTCCTGTGCCATTGAGCCCTTCAATATTCTGATCCAGACAGATAGTTCATTATTAAGAAAACACCTTCTTCTTATTGGCACTCAATAAAAATCAAGTACTGGATTGGTAATAAAAGTGACAAAAGTGGTAACAGAGTACAGTGAACAATAATGATGTAAAAATGGCAAACTGATTGAATGTTTCCAGTCATAACTGAATGTGCCAGACTGGTGTTGACTGTTTTCATTTGGTTGCTCGTACAAACTGGTTTCACTCAAATGAATGAATGAATGAATGAGTGAATTACTATGGAAGACTACAATCAAATGAATCAATTGTTTTTCAACAACTGAGTGAATCAATAGTTTCATTTGGTTGTTCCTGTCACTACCGACGGTGTGTTTATGCACAAAGTTACAATGACATACAACCATGTTTTTTTTTTTGTCAGGCTGTGTAGTTTCTTCCAGTTAAAATGCATTTTCCTCATTGGATAAACAGCTTTTTGACACCACACTATAAAAAGAACAGACAGTATTAACAATTATGCATCTACTGCCCTTCATTTCCTGCATTATTATGAATATTAGGGAACTTTTGGGCCAAATGAAACATACATCTTTAGGAAAAGTTCCCATATTATGCTTGGAAACAGTTAAAATTGTTGGGGAAAACTGATGATGCTTGTTGATAAAATTCTCTCGAGCTTCCATTCAATCAAGAAGTTAAAAACCCATGAGCTTTCGCTCGAATTCTCCTCAGCTGTTATTGAGTGGGTGGTCATCTGCAAGCTACTGGCTGCCACCTCCCAACACAGAAACATTGTGTCCTGTTTCAGATGATGAAAACCAGCTGAAAGAAATGAGCCATTTACAGAAATTGATCAAAGAAAACGGCTACTGCAACCAACAAGTTTTGCAAGCCATTTCATTGAAGACTAGTAAGCAGGAGGCCTCAGAGGAGAAGCAGCAGCTTTTATTTTTCCACTCTATGGCTCAGTAACAGCAAAGATGAACTGGCTCCCAAAGGGGCATATAACCGATTCAACCATAACAGGCATCCAGCAAAGCTTCAATGACTTATACTGATGAGCCAAAATGATATGACTACTGTCCACCATGATGCTGGATGCTGCTTGGGGGTGTTGCAGGCACGTAATGTGCTAACAAAATTATGTTAGTGGCGCAGACACAGATGGTAGAGCACTGTAGCAAAGATAAGGGCTGCAAATGGGGAAATCCATTGAGATAAGCAACTTTGACATAGGGCAGGTTATTAATGCAGAGTGTGAACTCAGGTTGATGTCTCAGCAACCAGATTCACATGATGTAAATCTTATGGAACCCACCTGGATAACTATTGGGTGCCATCACCTTGAACGCGAATCAGCGGCCTGTTTTTTATGCACATTAAATGACCTCTGCATAAATATCTAATGCCACATACTTCCAAAAACCTACCAGCAAACTGTCGGCTCCCTGATATGCAGAATCAGTGATGTATTTCACTCCGAAGATGGTCAAACAAGCTATTGAGCAGGTGGTCATAATGTTTTGGCTAATGAGTGTATACGACTGTTGAAAGGTGGTGTAGGCCTCAGTAGGCCGGAAATGCACAAAATACCTTATGCATGTGGACAGAAAGGGGTTTCCACCTTACAGTATCCTGAGAAAACAATGGTAGCAGAACACTCTGGAAAACAGACATCAAATTGCATTTGACAAAACATCTGTTATTAAATGGACAAATGGTTTCTGGGATGGTGTTATGAAAGGAGCAGTTGAGATAAAAATTTCTGAAAACACTCTCAATAGTTAACAGTAGTCTGCAGTTAACCACAGCTTTGGACCTGGTCATCAGAAGATCTGAAATGAGCACAGGAGTCTTGCAACCCAGACATTGTCTATGTGTCACAGGAATAGGAACATCACAGGCAGTAGCACGGTTATATAATAACAGCAGCAGCAACCATATGACAGTCACCACCTGATAGTGGCCAAGAAGCATTTGGCTGAAAGCTCATGGGTTTAAACCCCCTGACGCAGATGGAGGCTCAACAGAATTTTATAGGCGCGTGTCCTTGTGAAACTATACATTCGTACAGGATGACATTTGTTTTTAGTTATTCCTTCTGTGCTTATTGCTGAAGGAACAAAGAAATGGAAAAGTATGGTATAACATGCTGTCAGTCATGAAATCCTTAGAGATCGAGCACACGCTCAAATCAGGGAAAGAAATAAATTGTATCATTTTCAAAGGAATTGTCCCGTCTTAAGTGACATAGGGAAACATGGAAAACTTACATCTGAGTGGAGATTTGAGCCATTACAAATACCAGCCATTGTCTTACCACTGCCCACCTTGCTTAGCCCAAAGGAACAATATTTGTAGAACAGTGTAGGACAGGCACTCTCTTCTTTATAGTCCTATGTAAATACCTGTGCAACTCCAGCCTAAATAACTGCTTTCTGTGAGTGTATCTTATACTTAAATGGCCACCATATTGAACCAAATGATAGAAAACATTTGTGAGACATTTAGTCCTTTCATTTATCCATTTTAGATGTAATGATTTGATATTTTGTTATTTGTAGGGCATTATAAATCAAACAAAAATATTTATAACTTTCTTTTTACCCCATAGGATGGCTTGAAAGTGAAGTTCCATCAGCTTGATATTGATGATCAAAATAGTATTGACAAGTTTAGTGACTTTTTAAAGGAAAATTATGAAGGACTTGACATTCTGGTAAACAATGCTGCAATTGCTTATCCGGTAAGAATGCCATTGTGAAATTTCTGAGAAAACTTTAGCTTAAAAAAAACTTTAACTTTAAAAACTCAGCATGATTTCATAACCAACTTGCAGAAATATTTTTACTAAATTTCTCTTGTAATTATTTGTTTCAAAGGTCGAATCAACTGTATCATTTGGAGAACAAGCAGAAAACACCATAAGAGTGAACTTTTTTGGAGTTTTGGCAACATGTAAAGCTTTGTTTCCCCTGCTTCGACCTCATGCTCGTGTAGTTAATCTCTCAAGCTCTGAAGGGCATCTGACAAAAATTCCTGGTGACAGCCTCAGAAAGAAATTTTCAAATCCTGATTTGACAGAAGATGAACTCTGTGATTTAATGAGGCAATTTGTTGAGTAAGTAATAACTGTTTGCATTTAATTTGTGTGCAACATGTATTAAAATAAGAAACAAGGTTATCATAATTTGAAATCTGCTGAAATGTTTGATGATTATATTGATTGTACCTCTATTAATTGTTCTAATGTCTGAAATGTAACTTTTTTCATATTCATATATTCCACTTTTTTCATTGAGTGAATTGTGAATCACTGTTAGTCTTGTTTGAGAGTATAACAAAATGGTCTAGAAGAGAGGAACCATTTGTGTATTTAAATTTCTCGTTTGGTTATCTTATTTTAGATTGTACAGAATTTTAGAAAGCAGAAACCATTTCCGTTAGAAAATTGACAATGTCAAGCAACTTATTTGAGAAAAATTCTGTTTACAATCGAGAGATGTATGGCAGAGAGTACTTCCCATTTTACCATCTGTTAAGGTTTCTTCACATTTGCTTTACATATGAAGCACAGAAAGAATGATTGCTCAGATGGATTTTTGTGTGCCTTAATAGCTGAGCCTTCTATTCATGGTTCATACAAGAGAGGTATGTTTATAGATTTCTCACTTAATATTGGTTTTTGAAACTTTATAAGTAGGCTATAATGGGACAGTTGGCATCTGTCTTGAAGAATCTCCTAGTAAGCTTTTCTACACTTCAGTGACGCTCTGCTATGGATCAATCAAACCTGTAGCCATTATGTGCTGCCATTCCTTGTGTAAAAATCCCCTGTTAGTCCTATTTGGTGTGGGTCCTTCATGTTTGAGCAATGTTCTGGGATGGTTTGCACAAGTGTTTTGTAGAGAACCTCACTGCACACTCATTGCATTTTCCCAGTATCTTACCAATAAACTGAAGTCTACCACCTGCTTTACATATGATAGAGCCTACATGATTATCCCATTTTACATCCCTACAAATTGTTACATCCAGACATTTCCAGTAGTTGAGTAATTCCAGCTGTGACTCATTTTGTCATAATTATCTTATGTTTTTGCATTTTCTGAAGTATAAATGTTTCCATTACTGAACATTTAAAGTAAGTTGACACTATTTGCACTACATTAAAATCTTGTCAAAGTACGGCTGAATATTTGTGTAGCTTTCTGTGTTTTAGGCCAAGTCAGGACATCTGTACAGTGGGCAGTTAGTTTTACTCCTCCTTCAATCATAATTATATTATGGATTCTGCAACTTGTAACTATTTCAACACAGCAGAAAAGAAAATTTATCTGTCGTCCACAAAGGTTTCAAATTTTGTACGCATGTATAGAGCTCTTGTGGAAACAAAGGAGTTTAACGAGATTCTTTGTCTTTGAAGGATTATGTTGTCAAACCAAAATATATGCAGAATAACATTACAGTATACTTCCCAAGTAATTTCAACTTAGTTTATTTCATTGCTACACATCTGTGGTGGTCATATTTAACTAAAACTTATAATTGTGATAATGGTGTTATTTAAAATTGTTGACTATAAATAAAAAAGTTTTCAATTACCTTTTGGATGGATATACTCCATTTATGGCCCAAATTTATCACAGCTAAAGTATTTTAGCTGTGTGAGGGTAGTTAGAGACTTACAAATCATTACATGATATTCAAAAGGTGCAAATCCCAATAAAGTCAATGGACATGTAAAAATAAATAAATACTCCTAACTATTGGAAGTAAAGGTTGCCCCATCAGGGCAGAAAATAGGAAATGGTTGCAGAAAGGGAACAGGTCAGTAATGACCTTCTTTAGTGAAGAAAGGAGGAAATAGTTGGGGAAGGTTGGAGAGGAGTAATTGTTGTAATGTACCATTCCAAGATTAACTTGTGAAACTAATAATGTAGGAAAAGATGGATTGCTACTTACTGTTTTCGGCCACAGCCTTCATCAGCAGAAGAGAAACACACACCATTCATACACACAAGCAAGCACACTTTGTCAGTCTTGTGTGTGTGAGGTGAGTGTGTATGTGTGTCTGAATGGTGTGTGTTTCTCTTTTGGGATGAAGACTGTGGCCAAAAGCTTTATGTAAGTGTTGTTTAATTGTGCCTGTCTGCAACTTAATGTGTCTTCTTTATGGTAAGCAGCAATCTGCCGTTTCCTACGTTGTTGATATTCCTACCCGGAATTTTCATTGTTTCATAAAACTAACAGGCCTGCATGTTATTCTACAAAAACATCTACATTATTGCTCTCAGTATGGGTTAGTGCACATTACATATTCTTATTTTTGAAGAATATGTAATGTGAACAAACTCATACTGAGAGTAATAATGTGCACACATGTAGATGTATCAAAAAGAAGGGTGCATTCATAAGATTGACCTAATGGAAAAACAAAATAATTTTGTCAGAGGTATCTTAAACTGTCTTATAAAAAATCTTGTTTTTGACTGGAGATGCTGGTGTTATTGAATGTAGAAACTTTTTAAGATCCAGAGATGATTTTTCTTAATTGATGAAATATTCATAAAATACGTAAATGCCCCAGAAAAGAAAATTGCACTGAGAAATACATTATTTTTATTCATTATTAATTGTAACACATATTTTAACATCTGCATTGTTACCAACACAAATTTCATCCTCATAAGTGACTCCAACTCGGCTGCAATTATTCTGCCACTTTTTCCACATCTTTCAGGCCCTATTTCTGAGAGCAGAGAAGGTTGCTCTAGTAATTAGTTCTTTTCTGCTTTGTTTAGGAGGAGACAATGAGGAATAACAAGTAATTATAGGAGATGAATATCCTTAGAAATGTAAATGGTGCACACATTAAGCAAAGAAAAATGTGAATGAGAAAATCCTGTGTGTGAGAAATTATGCAAATGGAAGAACTGTGTACAGAGGTGGGTGAAATCTTAAGAAGAAAAACCTAGGTGGATTGACGGTAAAGTTAAAAAATGTAAGAAGAAAGCAAAATAAAAAAACAAAAAGAATAACGAATACAGAAAGAGAATGAAAAATGAAGAAGTGTTGTAGAACCTGTGTAAATGGATGAACATGATGAGACACACAAAAGAAAGAAAATGAAATTATTAGTCCAGTTATGGTAATACTGAAGTTAAGATAGAGTGAAGAGTTTTAACTTGATCGATACACATCCATTACAGCAAAAATTGCCTTAGAAATCATTACTGAAATCCACAAATTAACTTAAATCACATACTGAGTAGAATTTAATGCTTACCAAGTGCTAAAATTTATAGACATGAACAAAATGTGTCTCTGAAACAATGGTTCTGTAGACACAGTTTCCTTCATCTGTCAGAAAAGAAGGTTATTCAGAGACTGAGCAGGAAAGACCTTTGATCATGAGTTCTCTTGTGGCTCTCTCTGAAGTCCACTGCCATCATTGTTGTTGTTTCTGTTGTCATTGACATCTTGGCCATCATCTCCACCATCATTAGCATAACCCTTAACTGCCTTTTTGCTGGCCATGTTTGACCAGCACTGCCCATCAGCTCCTATTCATGTATGTGTCGTTGCTTCTTTTATCTTCCATCAAAACTTATTTTTAATCATCAATAAATGGAAAGACTTGTTATTGTTTGTTTCCATAATTGCTGAACAGTCACTGGAAAGAGTCACAACCATTAAACATCTGGAAGAATGCATACAGAATGATTAAAAGTGGAATGAACACACAAAACGAATCTTTGGAAATGCAAAAGCCATACTGAGATTCAGTTGAAATAAGAGTAGCCTACCTACAAAGAAGGTAGCTTAGAAAACCCTCAAGCTACCAACAATTGAGTGTTGTTCTTCAGCATGGGAACTTACTGAAAGGCAGTAGGGAAGATCCAAATAAGAACAGTGTTTTTTGTCTCATGATCATTTAGTATTTATGAAAGTTTCACTCTGATACTCAACCAGCTTCAATGACAGATAACTACAAGAAAGACATTGTGCAACACAGTGGGGGTTTGCTCTTGACATTCTGAGAGCATACATTCCTAAGAGAGGCAGCTAAAATATTGGTGTTTCAGTAACCGTAATACTGTCTTTCCATCACTTTTAAGTCTTAATGAAAGTGCTCACCCTATTTGTCACTGTTATATCCCAGATTTTAAGGTAAGAATCAAGGAGACTCATAAAATGTTGGATCTATGACTCATCAAAGTCTAACTTCTGTAAAGTTTCTAGCATATTGACAACATCAGAAATATAACATGGACCCGTTTTGTTTCTTAATGACTTAGTAAAGACATCTTGAATGAAACCCAAGCTTCCCTCACGTAGCTGCCGTAAAACAACCAGGTCCAACAAAAACACCTTATATCAATTTCACCTCTGATAGCTGAGGAAATTTCCCTCAGAGATACTTCAACTTTCTCCATTTGGATAAGGCTTTCACAGATTGTTTAATTAGGCTCAGTTTAATTCTTACTAATCATAAATTCCTTTGATATACTGAAGTTACAGTTTTTAATAGCCAATTGTCTCCACTGCTTCATGTTTTTATTTGTGTTTTCACGAAGGGTCATGTTAAGTACTGCTAGTTTAACTGTGATTTTGTCTTTCAACAATAGAAAAACAAAATGCTAAGAGATAAATGCAATTTGGTTTTGTAACTCTTCATCATTATTTAGGGCAGCAAAGAAAGGTGAGCATGAAAAGCATGGATGGCGAAACTCAGCTTACGGTGTTTCAAAAGTTGGAGTTACTGCCCTCACTTTCATGCAGCAAAAAGCGTTTGATGCAGATGAGCGTCCTGACATTATTGTGAATGCTGTCCATCCAGGTTATGTATCAACAGATATGTCAAACCATAAAGGTCCCCTTACTGTTGAACAAGGTATGTTTAATTTAAATATCCTTGTCATTGTTTATTGAGTAGTGCAATTTTATAATCTGTTGCATGTGTCTATACTTCATTCATCGTTATCAACAGGCAAGCGGCTAGCTTTCCATTATTGTAATGAAGCTGAAACTGACTTAATATTTTCACTACTTTTGCTTTTGTACATTAATTCTTTAGATACTTTTATATGTTGCTATTTTCTGGTGTTTTAGTTATGTGCTGAGAATACTGATTTTACAGGTGCTGATGCTCCTGTATATTTGGCACTTTTGCCTCCAGGTGTATCATCGCCCCGTGGTGAATATATCTGGTGTGACAGGCAGGTTGTAAATTGGTTCAAAGGTCCAATGCCAGCTCCCTATTAGTTTCAGCTATCAGATAATTACAGCTGAACTTAAAAGAGAATTGGAAAAGTTAAATGTCCAGAGAACAAAAAATGTTGGTGTCTAACAAAAAGTTTACACAGCTGTTATCTGAAAAATACAGTGTCTAGATATTTAAAGGACACACATATTGCACCAGTTTTCATTCTAATGGATGACACTAAAGTAATAAACAAAAATATCACATCATCACTGCAAAATTTAGGTAGTTGGCTTATTAAATTTTGCTTAGTGATAGCTTCATCTGGGAATATATTTTATGATCTTTACATCTACAAAGAAACTGCAATTATGAGTGAAATATAATGATATAAGCAAAATTGTGAATGTTGTAATGATACAAGCAAAATTGTGAATGTGTTTATGACATGTGTGTCAAGTGGTCAGCAACTGTTGTATTTGTGGTTATTAAATAAAGTTGTACTCTATATATATTTGTGCCCCAACATCTTGTGTTTCATTCAATGGTACATTTATCAGTTGCTTTTCAGGTTGTGATTTCATGGTAAAACCAGGGGACCCACTATATCTATAACTCCATAAATTTTTGAATAGTTACTTTATTACAATAATTTACAACCTTTTCAGTTCAGAAAAGAGTAAGTTTCATCCCTGTGCCAGCTCTCATATCTCATCATTAGGCAGTAATATAGGAACATTTGTAATCAGCACTTCACTACACTTTTATTGCAGAGTTGATAATAAAATCCTTTCAGTCTGGTGGCATGGCACAGACTTGTGGCACAGTTGTGGGGAGAAAGTGACCCTTTTTCAAATTGCCCTTATAATAAGAAATGAAGACACTGAAGTTGCTCATTACTGTTTCTACTAATGTGAACTGCTGTAATGTGAGAGGGTTAGTGTTTATTATGTTCAGTGAAATAATAGAAAGGAATTCTGAAGTATATTATCAAGTTGTGCAGACTGTAACTTACATAATGTAAAATGCAGTTCAAGGGAGAATATCACCGGAGAACTAAATGAGATAGGCCAGTCATTAAACTGAATTGTTGATATTGCAAATAATTATGAACTGTTGCCCAAAGGTTCATGTTCTTCCTCATCAAGATCATTCCCTGTTGTCCACCCAAATTCATTGTGTGCATTGCCCGAATGACCTGCACTTTCTAATTGCAATAATAGTAGGAAGAAGAACATAGAAAGAATAATAACATAAGTAACAATGAGCATATGCTGAAAAAATTTTGGGGAAAGTAAAATCTTCACGAACAAAAACAGGCCGAATCAAACTTGACAACGATATGATTTTTCTCCAAGTCTACATCTGTGGGTGTGGGTAATGTCAGTACAACATAAAGTTCAAATTAACTATTTGAAAGGCAAGTAGCCACTTCTGAAACTGGATACTCCAAAATATCCATCTCTCACCAAGTGATTACCATTGGAACAGGTGACTCTTCCATCCAACTGCATTACTATACGACCTGACATATACAAATAATTAAACTGAACACAACAATAGAGGCACTTGAGTGAGTTGGTAAGTTCCAGACTTAACTGAATGCATAAAATAGATTTATATGATAAAAATAATTCTTATCAGAATCATTTTGTTTTAGTGTTAGATTCAAATGAAGTACCTAAACAACCATTTTGCAACATTGTTGCAAATTAGTTAATGCAATAACTATTCTGAAATGGAATGGTAGAGCTTTATAGGAAGCATGAAAAATAGATATTCTGTAATACACGGATAATACAAAATATCATGACTTCTGTGCACCACAAGATTGAATGCTATATTGAGGCTCTGAGGAGTACAACATTCAGTGAGGAAAGTATATACAAGGAGCAGAGATGAATGGGGAACAATTCTCGCAATGATAAAGGTCACAACTGGGGAAATCAACAAACATAAGTCACTTTGACAAAGGACAGATTGTGATGGGCCAGTGCCTGGTAATGAGCATCACAGAAATGGCAAAGTTGATTGGCTGCACAGGTGCTACTGCAGTGAGCATCTGTGGAAAACTCGTGTGTGTGTGTGTGTGTGTGTGTGTGTGTGTGTGTGTGTGTGTGTGTGTGTGTGTGTGTGTTTGAAGTCACTAGTCAGTTGGATATCAATACCTCATCTCAGAATGCAGGGGTCAGTGCTGGTGCAAGAGCTTCAGACCACACCAAGTAGTGCACACCATTGAACATGGGACTCTGTAGCAAATTATCCTTACATTTCTCATGTTGACAAAACAGTATCATCAATTAAGACTGAAGTGGGCATGGGATCGTTGAGACTAGACCACGCCTGGTCAGCTGAATCATGTTTCTTGTTACACCAGGTCATGTCAGGATATGCTGTCGTCCAGGTAAAAAGTTGGTCAAAACGTGCATTCAGATACAAACACAAGCCAATTAGGAAGTATTTTACTATGGGGGACATCACTTGGGCTTCCAAGGATCCTGTGGTAATAATTGAAGCACCATAACGCCTGTGGACTATGTGAACATTATTGCAGACCATGCTTCATGTGTCCCCTGATGGCAGTGGCATCTTCTAGCACATAACTGCCCACATCACAAGGCCATAATTGGGCTACAGTGGTTTGAAGTACATCGTATTGAACTCATGGTGATAACTTGGCTACTAAAATGATCTGATGGAACACATTTGGGATGCTATCAAACTCCAGTTCCACGCCCATAAACCACTGGCTCATAATTTACAGGAACTGCATGACCTGTGCGTAGATATCTTGTGATACATACTTCTGGAAGCCTACCAAGCCAAATCCATGCTACAAAGAATCACTGCTTTACTGCATTCTAAAGGCGGGCCATCATATTAAGCAGGTGGTCAGTCACAGTTCCAGATTAACATTGTTTAACACACAAACAGCTTGAGTGACATCAACAACTTTGGAAGTATTGAAACATAATGGCATCTCAATAGCTCTGAATTTTGATAATGCACCAAATGCAGATTGTCCCCTTGACAAAATGTTTCATTACATTTGTGCAAAGGAGAGCACCTTGTAAGCCACAGTGCAAAAAGGAACATCAAATGTTTTACCAAGTAATTAATTTAATTGCTGTAAATTATGATGTCATTGTTGTAAACTTCATCCAGAACTATCTGCATCTGCAAACCCAAAGCGCAGAGCTAAAAAATAATTTGTTGATCAAAAAGGCAGGTCACAAACATAGTGCTACCTTTACTTTTATATATTAAATGGTCAAAACTATCAACACAGTTAGACATGATCCTCAGTGCATACACATGATGATTTATTGCCGCTCATTTGGTCCCATCTTGTTGTTTTTCTCTTGATTCTTTCAGTCTGTCTAACATAATATAGTGACAATTTTGAGAGAATCTGTGAAAGTTCACAACAAGATAGAAGCCAATGTTCAGTTATTTCATTACATGTAATGTGCCACATTTTTCACCTTTCTGTGACTATGATGGATGTCTTCTTCATTGCTAAATATTTATAAAATGATCTACTGTCTCACAATCCTTGTCAGATGAAGATGAGATAGTTTGATACTGTTTACACCATGACCGTCTCGCCTATCCTGGTAGTGCTAGTCCACTGTGCTTTGTCCATGTCTTGTCTGCACCACATTCCCACCCCACTTTCACCATACATGCCACACTATTTGTCTTGCATCATGCATAAGGATGTTTTAGGTCACTGTCCTGTTGCATATTTCCTCCTGTTGGTTATTTCTAACATACTTCACAAAACTGACAAATGTTCTCATTGACATTACTGTAACATGCATCTAACTGAAATAATCTGGTATATGGCTGACCCAAAAAGTCATTTAGAGGCAGCTTAATGGAAGAGATAGATGTGTCATCTGTTCTGCACTTAAAAAATGAGAACTCTTGAGCATTACAATACAAATTCACAGCTAGTTTATGAACTCTTTCCACCATTTCACCTGTTCCATATTTCTTGGTCAGAACACATCAGTTGCATATTAAGCATTTCAGTTCCTTTGTTGCTGAATGCATTGTTATATCAACTATCTTAACATTGTGTTGAAGTTAATGTGCTCCAATTTTCAGCACCTACCTTTCTCTTTCAGTTTTAAATCAGGTTTCTATCACAGTTGGACTTCTCCATGCTCACTATTTCTGTAACTGTTCTTATTGATCCCATTGGTGTTCTTATTAACAAGATAGATACTCCTTGAAATTGATGTATATTCCTCCTTAAAATTACATAAAATATAAGTAAGTCACTTTTAATATGATTTTATTTCCTACAGAGTAGAAACTTGTAACTAAGTACATTCTGTTCTTGCTATTCAACATTACTTATCTCCCAATCACTTAATCCTTCTTCCTTCTTGTCACTACTCAGAAAAAATCACAGGATTCTTCTTTATTTATATTGTTTCAAAATATTTTCAGTATCTTCCTCTGTATCGGGCCAATCCATTGTCACTGTCACCAGATGAGAGTTACTGTCTTACAAAATTCAAACCTTTCTTTTCTATTGTTCATTAGAAGGCTCACGTTTCTTCACCAAAGTTTTCATTTTAAAATGCACACACATGTTCTGCTCCTCCTTTCTCCATATTCTGTGGGAGATATTTCTTTCAAAATTTAAATTGAGGTACACTATATGATCAAAAGCATCCGAACACCTGGCTGAAAATGACTTAAAAAGTTCATGGTGCCCTCCATCAGTAATGCTGGAATTCAGTATGGTGTTGGCCCACCCTTAACCTTGATGACTGCTTCCACTCTCGCAGGCATACGTTCAGTCAGGTGCTGGAAGGTTTCCTGGGGAATGGCAGCCCATTCTTCATGGAGTGCTGCACTGAGTAGAGGTATCGACGTTGGTCGGTGAGACCTGGTACGAAGTCGGCATTCCAAAACATCCCAAAGGTGTTCTATGGGGTTCTCTGTGCACGCCAGTCCATTACTAGGATGTTATTGTTGTGTAACCACTCCGCCACAGGACGTGCGTTATGAACAGGTGCTCGATCGTGTTGAAAGATGCAATTGCCATCCCCAATTGCTCTTCATCAGTGGGAAGCAAGTTGCTTAAAACATCAATGTAGGACTGTGCTAGTGCCATGCAAAACAACAAGAGGTGCAAGCCCCCTCCATGAAAAACACAACCACACCATAACACCATTGCCTCCAAATTTTACTGTTGGCACTATACACTCAGGCAAATGACGTTCACCGGGCATTCTCCAAACCCACACCGTGCCATCGGATTGCCACATTGTGTACCTTGATTCATCACTCCACACAACATTTTTCCACTGTTCATCCATCCAATGTTTACACTCCTTACACCAAGCGAGGCGTTGTTTGGCATTTACTGACGTGATGTGTGGCTTATGAGCAACTGCTCAACCATGAAATCCAAGTTTTCTCACCTCCTGCCTAAATGTCATAGTACTTGCAGAGGATCCTGATGCAGTTTCTGCCTAAATGTCATAGTACTTGCAGAGGATCCTGATGCAGTTTGGAATTCCTATGTGATGGTCTGGATAGATGCCTGCCTATTACACATTACGGCCCTCTTCAACTGTTGGCGGTCTCTGTCAGTCAACAGACAAGGTCGGCCTGTATGCTTTTGTGCTGTACATGTCGATTCACGTTTCCACTTCACTATCACATTGTAAATAGTGGACATAGGGATGTTTTCGTGTGTGGAAATCTCACATACAGACGTACGAGACGAGAGACACCAAATTACTTGACCACATTCGAAGTCCAGGAGTTCCGCGCGGAGCGCCCCATTCTGCTCTCTCATGATGTCTAATGACTACCGATGTCACTGATATGGAGTACCTGACAGTAGGTGGCAGCACAATGTACCTAATATGAAAAACATATGTTTTTGGAAATGTCCGGATACTTTTGATCACATAGTATATCTGTCATAAAACCTTAGAATCAAAGTTACCCCTTGTTCATTGTTTGTTCGTGAATGGAGACCAGTTGTTTCATACATCTAATTTTTTCATTAATACATGTAACTGAAATTGATATAATGTGACATGTTTCCAGCATATGGAGTAAATCAATGCTTCCACTTCTACAACGTCAGCTAACAACAATTTTTGAATAATGCTGATCTACTCACACTGATATTATGGAATTTCTAGATTATACTATGCTCTCTTTAATACTATTCAGTTTCTGTTTTTAGGTACTATTTTCATACATAGAATTTATGTAACTTTATTGATTTCACAGAACATTATCAGCTGTCCTTATACTGAATCAGTTAATAAACCTTACATCCCTAGATCCAAATATTCTTATTAATTATGGAAACAGTGGCTGATAAGATAGTCTTTTACTTTATTTTTAAATACCTTTAGGGTTACAATCTTCCACATGTTTACTGGCAATCTTTTCCAGACTTTTGCAACAGAATATAAAACTGTGTTCTGAACCCCTGACAGAAACTTACAGTTATGTGGAAGTTATTTCTACTTCTAGTATTGTGTTTGTGGATTTCACTTTTCATATTAAATTCACTACAAATACCATTAGAGAATATGTGTGTTGGCATGCAAGAGTAAGAATCTATAGGTCCCTGAAGAGGCTGATGCAAAATGTTTGGTTACCAACTTTACACAGTATTCTTAAATGCATACTTTTGCAGAATAAATACTTTCCTGACATTTGATGCATATCCCCAAAATATTATACCATAGTACAGTACCAAGTGAAAGTACCCCAGGCATCCTGTTCGCAGATAGACACAGTGAAAGCAACTTGTAAGTGTAAAGTAGGCAGGACTGAGCTTCTTGGTTAACAGTATCACCTCAGTTTATTGGCCAATTGGATACAGAGGACTTTTATGCATGGGGTTTCATTTATTCAATTTCCCCCCTGATCTCTACTCTCTACTAAGGCTGTCCCATTATTCTTCTGACTATGGCTGGTATGTCTTCTATCTTGCATGCTACACTTTATTAAGATAAACAAACTAAAAAATACACAGAGAATATTGCAAGAAACAAACCACAAACAAGTCCAATGGTTGCAAGAAATAAACCACAAACAAATCCAAGAGTCACACACTCATGACTAACCCAAGTGACTCAGTATGGTGACAAGTGGTCAACTTGCAGTGTTTGTTCTCTTGAGGAGTCAGATATCTTCCATATGTTTTGTCCATTGCTGAGGGCAGGGGCACTGCCAGTGGCTCAGGCATGGTTGTAACAGCATAGAGGTTTTCATCTCTTCTGGTATGCCCTTTTAAACCATTTGTCTCTGGCTAGAACACCATATTCCTCAGTGTTCAGTGTGCTGGCCATTGCAGCCAGGATCTCTCAGTGTGGATGATGGTCCTGCAACATTCTGATGTCAGATGTTGCCTGGAAATTTTGGTGGAGACAGTAGCTCCAGATTCATGAGTAGTGCAGTTGCTGCGACTTTTGGTCCTGCGGCAGTGGCTGCATCTGTGGGTCGTGGTAACAGATTAATGGCACTGGTAGATGTGGTTGCACCATACAGTCACAGAGGTGGCATGGCTGCTAGCTTTGCTCTCACAATGATAAAGCTGATTGAGGAAATGGCAGGGATGGTGGGCAAAGCATTAGTGCTGTCATCATCTATGGCAGGCAGGGCATGAAGGTGGACAGGGGGGTGGAGAGCACTGGCTAGACAGTGAGAGCAGCTGTACCACTAGTCATGGCTGTGACTAGGCTATCAGATATACAGGTATAAAATTTTATTCATGGTTGTCAGTCAGCAGCTGTGAAGCACATTTTAAGGATAGAAATTATCAGTCATCAGCTGCACTAATTTTTATTAAATTAATTTCTTGACTAGTTTCAGCAAATTAATTTGCCATCTTTGGAGTATTATACAATTAAGCTTACATCAGAAAGCAATCATCAAGCAAACTCCAGACAATATAGTCCTCCATCAAAATTTTTACATAGTACTGTCAAACAGTTAAAATGTAATGTAAAAAAATGCAAAGATATAGTGACCAGAAAACTTTGCATTGTAATGAAAATATTTAAAAACCTCAAGACATACAATGATTAGCAGCAACAGTCTAATATAGTCTGTTGGTACTAATCATCTTATGTCTCACAGTTTTTTTAATATTGTTTTTACGATGCAATGTTGCTTGGTCACCATATCCTCGCATTTTTTATGTTACTTTTTAATTGCTTGACAATACTACTTAAAAATTTTAACAGTGGACTCTATTGTCCAGAGTTTGCTTGATGATTGCTTTCCAATGTAAGCTTAATTGTATGATGTTCTGAGGATGGCTAATTAATTCGCTGAAACTAGTCAAGAAGTAAATTTAATAAAAATTTGTGCAGCTGATGACTGATTATTTCTATTCTTAAAAGACACACAGGTGTATCTCTGTTTGGGAGCCAACAAGAGTCATGCCCTTCATCACTGATTGATGTATTGTGCACATGGTTTTGCATTGGTGAACAATGGGACACTCTGGGAAAAGACTGGTCTTGATTATTTTATGTTAGCTGCCACTGTGGTTTTCTTGCATGAATGACACAGTGCCCAGTTTCCAACCAAGGCACTACTATAAAGATTCTGTGCTGGGGTTACTGGTGTTGTGATAATTCAACATCAGATGATGATGTTTTGTTGCTACAGTGTTGGTAGTAATGACAATGGTGATCCACTGATGCCAAGGGCAGTGCTGTACCTGCTGCCAGCAGCTTGGCCGTTATGACTGCCTGTACTTTGTCAAGGTCCATAAGTGAAATACTGAGTGCTAGTATCCTTGACAGCTGTTGAAATGGCCACTGGCCCTGGGTACTGCAGTGTGGCAGAGGTGTTGTTGGTTGTAGTAGAAGGCAGGGCAGCAAGAGGTAGCTTTGTTACAGTGGTCTGCTACTGTATGAGCAGAATCAGGATTTCCTGGAATTGAAGGCCATCAATGCTGCAATGGACTGGTCCCCTACAATAAGAGTGACAGTGGTGACCCTTTTCATATAAGGGCAAGAATGCTGAGAATGGCATTGCTGTGAGTGTACAGGAGAAATGCCACTATTCTGCTGTATGTTTGTACATCTTCTTGAACAAGATCTTGCTTTCCACATCCAATGAAGGAAACATACTGAATCTGTGAATTCTAGGATCAGGATTACAGGTATGAAGAGCGTAGTTGGCACGCACTTTATGGTGTCAGAATCGTGCTATGACTGAAATACTATGAAAGAAACATGTCACTGCACAGAAAGCAATTAAAAAGGACTGTGAACCAGATCACAGCAAACTACAGCTTTAGTTGTAACTGTGCATATACTTGTTTTTAGTGTAGTTGCATGAGTAGGAATAAAATGATAATGTGTCCATTAATATTAATACTAATTATGTATATGCATCATACTGACTCATTCCTCATTTTCATACAAGAACTGTTCAAATGATCTATGGAATATGTATCTAACTAACTAATTTATAGGATTGAGTGGACAGACCTGATTGAGGCTGGTATGAAGTGGGTACAAGTCTCAGTTCCCATGGTGGCTTTGCAACATTGTCTGCTGCAGTAACAAAACAGTCTAGGTATGAAATTTTTAACCCAAAAACTTGAAAAGTATCCAGACTAAACATATTGTTAACCCTCAAGTGAGTGAGCTGATGTTCATAACACAAGCGGGCATGCAGCATACTTTGTACACATAAAAAAACAGCTGTCTTTATTTTACCAAAGTAAACATGTAAGAGCAAAATAATATTTTAATCTTAGTTTAACTAATAACAATAAAATAAACTGGCATAATATGAGATAAAGGACTGTTTAATTACATAATAATGAACTAAACTTTCATTATAGCACTCTGTCACCACAGTCAGGTGCTACCACACAGTAATGACCCTCTTGAAGCATTAAACAGCGCAGTTGCATCAGATCCCAGCCGACTGGTTATTTGATTACTCATCATCTAGTAGCCAACAGCCTCATTGTAGGATTGTGCTGTTGGCTCATAATGTGGGTCATTTTCTTGCACAAATCATTATTTTTTCTGACCTAGCTCACTTTTTATTTTACATTACTGCTGCTCACTTGGATGTATGACAGCACAACTTATCACTGTGTTAGCTGAAGCAATAATGAAGGAATAGGTGTCACCCCATTTGTGAAACAGCAATCAAACAGTGCAAAATAATTTGATTTGTGTTTGGTGCACTTTTACATAGGTGCATCTACTTGAGGGTTTATGTGGGCACTATTCCGAGCTATCATGTAAACAGAATGTGGCACATCTTTGCATTCTGAGTTGACCACGGCTTCTCCTATAAGTGAGGTCTGATGATGTACATACCCAAGAAATGAAGTGTTGAACGGAGCAAAGCTGAACACTTAGTGCAGTAGTTAGTCTCTATGTTTAGTTGTTTGGCTGCTGTTCTGGAGTCTACCTGGAAGGCAATGGTTTGGTTACCTAAGAAAAGTGCAATTTCAAACAGCCAGGGTGCTGTAATGTCAAGTGGTGGTATTAATTTCCATACCCTCTGCAAAATGAGAAACCTAAGGAGCTTATTTGTGACTGCAGCATGCTGCCTCAGTTTTGCCCTCTATGCTAAAACATCTGCACAAGTTCCACTGATAGGGACAGCACTCTCTATCATAGCACTTGAAATAGTTTTGGCTGTATAGTAAAGCTTTATTATTGTTACATTCTTCTCCCGTCTGCAGCCAGATCATACTGCCCATCTGGCAACCATTTTCAGGTGAAGACTCCATTTGCTAAATCCTGCCAAAACGTATTCCTGCCACAAGCAGCAACCCTTTTGTACACCACAGAGAACCAAACCACCTGAGAGACACATTGTTTCTGCTGCCCCATAATGCAGTGTGAAGGTACAGTGCCCCAGTGGAGAAAGCTGGCAGAAACAATGAAAAGAATATTGAGCCTCTGATAGCCAAGTCAAAGACCATTGCTTTGTAATTACAGATAAAATGGGATTCCACATTTTATTTAAAGGATAACTCTTGTCTCTATTTATAATATCATCTACTAGTCTAATTTCAATTGATTCTTTTCAGATATAGTCCCAATAGCAGGATGCTGGAGCACATATCTGCCTCATCATAGATCATTCTGTGTCCCTATAAGACAGTACTCCGCCACTGCAGATTCCTCAGGTTGTAGTAATTGCAGCAATGGCTGTGAATAGTGCAAATCCTCTGATTAACATTTGTTTTATCACAGTGACAAGGTATTCTGTTAATGCTGAACTACTTCAATCCTAGATCATCTTTAACGAGCTCTAATATTGGCTGGAGGATGAAACACACTTTTAATATTAAATCTTTTTTAAAAATCCTTCCTATCATAGATGATATGCTACCAAAATATGGTGGGAAACAAATCTATTTACATATGTCTCATAATGGTTCTGGCACAGGTCCAAACTCCAAAGTGTGATGGATCTGTTTGTCTGTAGAGCTTTTCTGCTTGAATACAAGCTTAATGTTTTCCAGTTTTTGTGTCAAGGTTTCTGCATCCAATACTGCATAAGCCCTCCTTACTAAAATCCACAGTTCCCCTGTGCAGTGATATGGCAGATGACAACTCATCACATGCAATTACTGGTAATATGCCCTCCTTACTAAAATCCACAGTTCCCCTGTGCATTGATATGGCAGATGACAACTCATCACATGCAATTACTGGTAATGTGTACATTGATTTTTTTATAGACACTGCATCCCAGAGTCCGATCATCCTTCCTATAAACCAGAACATCCAGGAAAGGAACCTGTACATCTCTTTCAACCTCAATTGAGAACTTGATGTTGAGGTGAGAGCAATTAAAGTGCTCCTAGTAACAGTTGAGAGTGTCTAGTCCACGTAGTCACACGATAAACATTTTGTTGACGTACTTCCAAAAGCAGACAGGATTAAAAAAAACCATCCTCAGCACTCTGTCATCAAAATTTTCCATAGAGAAATAGGTAACTATGAGGGATAAGGGATTCCCCATAGTCACTATAGTAATTTGTTCAAAATACTTAAAACTGAATAAAAAATAAGTTGTTATCTGTATGTGTCGGCAAAGCCTCATCATAGGAACTTCTGCCTTCTGCTTGCTGGAAATGTGATTTTTTAATGAGCTTACGTATTTCCAAAGGATTTCTAAATCATTTCTAATGAATGTCAATGTGATTCGTTCAACATGGTGCCTACTGATTTACACCCACACCAGTGTGTCTGTCCAAGCTGCTTGTAAGTATACCAGATGCATCAGATAAATTGTGTAGTTCACATCTGCCAGAGAAATAAAGATATGTAACAGCATTCTGACCAACTTGCAGTTACAGAACACTGCAGTCCTGGAGCTGATTTGAGCTGAGTGGGCTTTAAAAATGAGCTGAGTGGGCTTTAAAAATAGATTGCATGACATTCCTGCTTGGTTACATTTACATATCTGCTCTATCACAATGTTATATTCCCGGACAGCCTAAACTTCACAAACAGCACCACTCATCACCACGTTACAGCGAAAATTGTAACAAATAACTCCATACATTGTCAAGTTAGAGCAAAATTAAAACAAAGTGCTTCATATATTGGTATCTGACAGAAAATTATGATAAACTGCCCTGTATTACAGCAAAATAGTAACATATTGCACATGTCACAACAACATTGTTAGAAAATACCCCATACACCTCTATGTTTAGCAAAATTGTAACAATTTACACCACATATCACTGTATGCCTTCTGCAATTCCTGTCCCACCATTTTTATAGATACCATTCTTTAGAAGCATATTAAGCTTAGCCATCACCATCTTGGCATAGACCAGTTGCAGTATTCTATAATTAAATTTAGTTGTTATTCCTGTATCACGTGCACCAAATAAATTTTCTGTATGAACTATGTATGCGTTCTGACATTTGCCTGTTGTATTTCCTTGTTGATGGACCTCAGTGTCAATGCACTGCGTTGCTATACTGGCTGACTGGCTGAAAAATGGGGGGGGGGGGGGGGGGGGTGGAAGTCAAACACTGACTACTTTAAATGATGTAGCCAACAGGTGCACATTTGCATTTCACAATTCTTTACTTTCACTGTTCATAACCCCCCAATAATGCACAGTTATATGGCCAGTGCACTATTGTTTAACTTTCAATAAGTCTCATTAATAGTTTGCAGGCAAATATCCACATACTGCTACAATAGTTTACTGTTGAACATCTACGAGCAGTAAAAAACAGTTCTTGAGGAATAAAAAGGTGTGTGCGGATCAAACACTGTCATTGTTTTAACGCATGGCCAAATTGTGTTACACTTATTTCACAGTTAAGTTGATGCATTGTTACTGATCTAACCATTACGGGTTTCTTGTCTGAAATTCGGCTGTAAACTGACTGTCTTGGGACCAAAAATTGGGCCCTTATATATTAGCACAATAATAGGCACTGAAACTACACATTGTTTGATGTTTAATTTACAGAAATTACAATAAAAACTTAACTCGTTAAATTAACTGAATATATCAAAAAATTGCATCTTTTTAACAGTTTCTTCTACTACAAGAGTTAGGACAAATTATTTGTTTAAATGGTGAAATTAAGAGATATCATTATCTAAAGAAGACTTTTCACAAAACTGTTAATTACTTTGGAATTAATTAAGGGCTGGCTTTCCTAATATGTTTTCGATTAGTGAAAAAATAGATCCTTTAAGAATACTATTAATTGCTCCTCCAAATGTTTATCATTAGATCAGAATTTATATTCGTTTACATGTCAACAATAGAATTTAAGTTATGAAACAATTACTGATTTCACCCTATAACAAAATTATTAACTAGAAATGATTGAAATAAATTAGAAAATCAATTACATACATGTACAATAATAAAACATAACATCTCCTTGCACTGTACAATCATTACCTATAGATCCACCACTCTTACACCATACAAATACATGTTCAGAACTTTCAATTTTACGACAAACACGGCTCCTTAAGACTAATGGTTCATCACTTGACAGATAGCTTCCTCCATAGGCCTTATTAGACTGATGAATAATATTAAATGTCTTCCAAGCAATAACATCCCGTGTAGGAAATGAATCCAAAGAACTCTTCTTAGCATCACTACTATGAACAAAAGCAATGGTAATCCAACCATTACCAGTTCCTTGTACAGAAATAGCCAACGAAAATCTGGCTACAAAACCCATCCATCTGTGCGCTCCTTGAAATATAGAAGCCTCGTCGGTTGACTTTGGTGAAAGATTAATACTCTTACACACCTTAAAAACAGATGGCTTAAATCTCCTCCTCCTAACATAACGTCGACTCGGCATCGTGCGGCTGCTCGTGCTGATGTTATATTCTCCAAAACTGAGGGCCAACATTTTTCTTTTATGAAAATGCAGATTATACTCTTGTGTGTTAATGATAATTAGTTAAAAGTGAAAAAACACGTTTAAGGAGGCGGATGGCAAAACATGAGGGGAAGTAAAAATATCCCCTTGTACGCCAACCTATTCTTGGGTCGCTTATAGGAAGCCTTCTTGGTTACCCAGGCCTGCCAACCCAAAGTTTGGTACAGATTTATTGATGACATTTTCATGATCTGGACTCACAGTGAAGAAGAACTCCAGAATTTCCTCTCCAACCTCAACTCCTTTGGTTCCATCAGATTCACCTGGTCCTACTCTAAATCCCATGCCACTTTCCTTGACGTTGACCTCCACCTGTCCAATGGCCAGCTTCACACGTCCGTCCACATCAAACCCACCAACAAGCAACAGTACCTCCATTATGACAGCTGCCACCCATTCCACATCAAACGGTCCCTTCCCTACAGCCTAGGTCTTTGTGGCAAACGATTCTGCTCCAGTCCGGAATCCTTGACCCATTACACCAACAACCTGAAAACAGCTTTCGCATCCCGTAACTACCCTCCCGACCTGGTACAGAAGCAAATAACCAGAGCCACTTCCTCATCTCCTCAAACCCGGAACCTCCCACAGAAGAACCCCAAAAGTGCCCCACTTGTGACAGGATACTTTCCGGGACTGGATCAGATTCTGAATGTGGCTCTCCAGCAGGGATATGACTTCCTCAAATCCTGCCCTGAAATGAGATCCATCCTTCATGAAATCCTCCCCACTGCACCAAGAGTGTCTTTCCGCCGTCCACCTAACCTTCGTAACCTCTTAGTTCATCCCTATGAAATCCCCAAACCACCTTCCCTACCCTCTGGCTCCTACCCTTGTAACCGCCCCCGGTGTAAAACCTGTCCCATGCACCCTCCCACCACCACCTACTCCAGTCCTGTAACCCGGAAGGTGTACACGATCAAAGGCAGAGCCACGTGTGAAAGCACCCACGTAATTTACCAACTGACCTGCCTACACTGTGAATCTTTCTATGTGGGAATGACCAGCAACAAACTGTCCATTCGCATGAATGAACACAGGCAGACAGTGTTTGTTGGTAATGAGGATCACCCTGTGGCTAAACATGCCTTGGTGCACGGCCAGCACATCTTGGCACAGTGTTACACTGTCCGGGTTATCTGGATACTTCCCACTAACACCAACCTGTCAGAACTCCGGAGATGGGAACTTGCCCTTCAGCATATCCTCTCTTCTCGCTATCCGCCAGGCCTCAATCTCCGCTAATTTCTAATTTCAATTTGCCACCGCTCATACCTCACCTGTCTTTCAACAACATCTTTGCCTCTGTACTTCCACCTCGACTGACATCTCTGCCCAAACTCTTTGCCTTTACAAATGTCTGCTTGTGTCTGTGTATATGCGGATGGATATGTTTGTGTGTGCGAGTGTATACCTGTCCTTTTTCCCCCCTAAGGTAAGTCTTTCCGCTCCTGGGATTGGAATGACTCCTTACCCTCTCCCTTAAAACCCACATCCTTTCGTCTTTCCCTCTCCTTCCCTCTTTCCTGACGAAGCAACCGTTTGTTGCGAATGCTTGAATTTTGTGTTTATTTTTGTGTTTGTTTGTGTGTCTATCGACCTGCCAGCGCTTTTGTTTGGTAAGTCTCATCATCTTTCTTTTTAGACATACAACCTATATAACAGTTGTGTATGGAAATTTCAGCCTCACAGTTGTGGCAATTTTTATTATATTGCAGATATGGTAAGGTTCTGATAGCACTATGTACATTTCTCCAGCCACTTGCTTGACAGTTATTACGAGAGATCAGGAAGAAAAAATATTATGTTGCTGTTTGTGACATTAGTACAATATTTGTGGCATACTATTAAGTTCAGACCTGAAACGTCACTCCCTGCCCGTGCTCATTTATTCTATTTATACCGATGAGTCTGGTTTCATCTTGATGACCAGCTAGATGCATATTGATAATTGCTTGTCGTGAGACTTTTCTACCTAAAGCTATACAGAACCACTGCAATTAAACAGGAGAAACTATCAAATTCACTTTATGTATGCACAATACTGTATACGACTGTTTCATTTTGAGTAATTGTAGCCACTCCTATAGGTGATGTCTTTCTTCCATTCTGATGTTCACACCCGTTCATGTTTGATGTCTTCCGGCAGGATAAGTGTCTGTGGTTCAAGACCGCAAGAGTGTGTGATACATTGGGTTGAGAGTGTAAATAGTTCTTCAATGGTTGCGGATGAATGACTGATGTGCTGGCTGGTGGAACTGAGGTCTGAGAGACAGGAGCCAGCTGTTCACCACCCTGTGCAGAGTAGCAGGGTGAGAAGTGGTTACCTAGTCATAGGCTGACAGGTCAGCAAGAAAGTATCATTAGTGACACCCACATTTTGCTAGTGAACAAACTAAAACAGTTATAGTGATACTCTGCAGTGCCAATGCCCTCCAAGACGTGTACTGAAGGCAGTGAGTATGAAGACACTGAGGGACATGGCAGTCCACAACCTCTGGCAGCCTGCAGTGACACCAGTGTGAATGCAGACATGAGGTTCATGTGGCTGTGTGTGCGTCGACTGGATGCAGCTTTCAACCCAGGGCAGGTCACACCAGAAGGCACAGAATCCCACTTTCGACACTATAGAGTGGGACAGCTCTCAGCTGTAGTGTTTGCCTACAGCATGCCCACACAGGCAAAGACAGTTGGATGGCTGCACCATCCTGGTCTCAAACAGTTGCCCTCCAGGGTAGGAGACTGTCAGCAGCTGGAAACAGGCTCAGAAGTGGCCAATTAGCTGAATGGCACTAACTCCACAGCATCAGATTCAGATCCAGCAGTAGGCCTGTGTTTAGTGGAGGCCAAGTCTCATGGTGGCAGGTTGTAGAACTGTGTCAACTCGTAGACCGGTGTAGACCTACAGTCATAGCTTGCAGCAGCCTGACTGATTGGATCTATCTAAAAATGAGGGGTATTTACACTGGGTTGGTGTGACCCTGTTTTACCAAGGCATCAGTTCCCATCACATAGCCCCAACAAAACCAGTGACATGGGCATGGAGTAATCAGGCCACCATCCCCAACAGATATGCATTTCTGTTTCATTGGTGTTATTACAACACTGGTCTCTCACCTGACACACAATGTGGTAATGGCCTGGTGTTGTAGTGGCAGCTCCTGTTGTATCAGCAGGTTGACACTGATGTAACTGTGCATCGTTGGCTCTGGTCTGGCACCCTTCAATGGCCAAAGGCAATAGCCGTGGCAGCATCTTTAGTGGCAATAAATAATGGTGGCGCTACATTCACTTTAATGACAGTCCAGTAAATGCAGTCATGGTTAGTTGGTTGATTTGAGGGAGGGGACCAAACAGTGAGGTCATCAGTTCCATTGGATTAGGGAAGTACGAGGAAGGGAGTTGGCCACACCCTTTCAATGGAACTCTCCCGGCATTTGCTTCAAGCAATTTAGGGAAATCACAGAAAACCAGGTTTGAACTGTTGTCCCCCTGAGTCCAGTGTGCTAACCACTGAGCCACATTGCTCGACATGTGGTTATGGCACTCCTGCTACCTACTATGTTAATGGTCTGCCATTGGATGTATGGTTGTGCAAAAGCGAAAATAGTTGTGTAATTTGACTCAGAATTGAAAAATGTCTCAAGTTGGAGTTGCAAGTTAGTAGAGTCACCCACATTATTGCATTCAATTAATGTCACTTGCTGAAGATAAATGTCAATAAAAATATCAAAAAGACTCAGCACTATTTCTCTGTCACATCCGGTGTCTATACTAGAAAGCATATTGGGCAGAAAATCTTTCACAAAATAGCCACATGATCAGATTCCTCAAGAGTCTCCATTTGCAAATATTGCACAAATTTGTGATGTCCTATCTACAGAAAAAAAAAACTTTTAATTTATGTGAAAAATTGCTTGATAATCACTTAAAAGTGCAATGCTTGTCTGAACACTACATTATTTCCTGTTCATAAGGAGGAGGATTGTAGTTTAACATATTGGCTACATCAAGATAATTAGAGAGGAAATGATAGCTCACATTAATGGGAATACACATTGTACTGAGCTTGTTGAAGGAGCAACACTGACAAAGCTGATTGGAGTGCATCTTGGACACTACTGGATGCCAGGACACTACTGGATGCCAGCTCTGCACCTGCATATTACGGGAATCATGTAAACATTTGGCACAACTTACATCCGGATACCTGTGAGACTCCACTTGTTCAAGTTGCTAGTTCTGACATGTGCTCAGTGCTATAATCAAATGGTCTCTTAGCTCTCACGCCATCTTCGTATTTAAGAAATTGCTTATGCATAGTAATAAGCATCCTTGGCATAGAGAAACAACTGAAAGAGTTGAAAACAAATAAGTCACCAGGTCCGGATGGAATCCCAATTCAGATTTTCAGAGAGTCGGCCTACTCTATAGTAATGAACCCTTATTTAGCTTGCATTTGTCATGAATCTCTCATTGAGCGCAAAGTCCCAAGTGACTGGAAAAAAGCACAGATGACTCCTGCAAAATAACAGACTAATATTCTTAACAACGGTTTCCTGCACAGCACAGCACAGCACAGCATGGCATGATATGAAGCAAGTGGTGGCTGCAGAAGAGGCCCTCCCCTGTTATGTCCTACATTTGTTTAAACAAAACACAGTTGTTTGTATCCTACTACACACACACATTGTAAATGTTTAATGTGACACCCTTTTACATTTAGGATAAGTGGGTTTTTGAATTTTCACCATTTTATACATGATTCTACACTTAGCATAACTGACCTGAAAACTGTGCAGCCCGCACCTGTACCCCGTGGTCCACCATACTGGACTGTCATTCTGGATTCTGACATCATAAAGTCTGCCCTTGTGCCTACCATCTTCAATTTATACTTAGGGGAATTGAGTGGGTGAATCTTATTGCTCACTGGTAGCATCACATGTGATATCATTATGATGTGTACCGGTACCCATTGTATCAAAGACGACAGAGACCATGTACTGAATTTTTTTGATCATTCGAGACACTAAATTGCAGTAGCCATTTCTGCAGACAAATTAAAGGAGCAGCTCATTATTATTCTCAATTGGTGTATTAACTGCAATTTTGGAAGATATTGATGTGCTTATTTTCTCTGAAAATGTGAACATGCAAACTTGAAAAAAAGGAGCTCACAGTAATTGGAGTTCGTGTGTCAACATTACAGTGGCATCATGGTCAATTAAACAAAATTGTGCACTGAAAGAAACCCTGTCTTCAAAAATTAAAAAAAAGGATCACTTTTTTATTTTTTTATTTAATTTTATTATCTTTTAATACAAAAATTGCCACCTAGTAGCAGTGTGGAACAGAATTTAAACTCGGTGCAAGTAGGAAATTGCCCTCAGAAATGATTCAGTTGTTAAAATTAGAGACAGAAATGTCTAACGCCAAAGTATATTCTCCATATTGTCGATCAGTTACACATGTGATGTCAGTAAGATGCGAAGTTTTGTTAACGTTACTCATCACAATCCTTTGGCTTTGGACATGACTAATGACACTGTGTTTAAGAAAAGTAATCTGCCCTGACACACAAAACATAGATGTAGAATGGCATAAGATGCCATAGATTATTTTTCCATGTATTTTAATATCTTTGATCCATTTTCCTCATAAACAGAATCATTCAGTCCATTATTCATCATCATCTGCAATGAAAGTATGCCTGCAAATTTTAAAATGCGTTGAATAGCAAATGAGTAATGTTAACAAAACTTTGCTTTTTACTGATATGAAAAAGCACTTCAAATATTGTCAGCTCGGTCCAGTCACTTCAAACTGATATTTGGCAAAAAAAAAGCTCTTTGGGCAGTCACGTATTTCCAGCAAAACTGCTGCCCCTGTCATGTATACCGAATCTAAATGAAAAGTTAAATTTAGCGTTAGATATAGACTACTGATATTCCTGATGTCTCACAGCAAATAAGCCAGACTGGAACCGGTCCCTCTCCCTAGTGAGGTTGAAAATTTTACTAATACACTAACAGTACTGGGACAACTTCAGACACACTGATGCAGTTCTTCAATGATATGTGTAGTTGGTTGACAATATGGAGGACATGCTTTGGCTTTAGACATTTCAGTGTTTAATTTTGACAAATAAACCATTTCTGAAGGTAATTCCCTACTTGTGTCAAGTTTAATGTGGACTCCATACCGCACTGCACGCTGCTACTTGGAGGCAATTTTCATATTTAAAGAAAAATCTGACCTGATGTTGCTTCACACATATGACCTCTGTCACTGCATAACTTCGATTAACAGACTGAGCCACTGTAATGTTGATGCAATTGGCTCCCAAATTTACCATTTAGAAAGCATATTGTGAGCTCTCTTTTCCAAAAGTTGGCAGATTCATGTTTTCAAAGAAAGCAGACACATCAGTAGCTTCAAAAATTGCAGAGAATATACCAACTGAGAATATAATGAGCTGCTCTTTCAATTTGGCTGCAAAATGGCAACTGCCGTTTAGTGTCTCGAAATATCGCAAAATTCAATTGTGGTCTCTGTCATCTTGGATACAGCATGTACACATCATAATGACATCACACGTGACTCCACAAGCGTGCAATAACACTCACCCAAATTGTTCTAGGTCTGCCATGTTGGACTGCTATGTTGGATTCTGACATCATAGAGGCTGCTCTCTGTATGCCAACCTGAGTTCTGTACTAAGCACCAGTGAGTTGGAAACCATGCAGTCCTCAGATCCGCCATCTTGGATCACCAACTTGTACTATGATGTCATATGTCTGGGAAAAACCCAGCAGGACGAGTGGACATCTTGAATTCTTTACTTCCAACATCTTGAATTTTAGCCACAGACAAGTGAGCCGGCAATCATGTCGACCATCCTCAGGTTGGCCATCTTGGATTTTATAATTAGAATAAGTAACTTGGCAAGCATGGAGGCTATCCTCAGGCCCACCATTTTGGATTTATGAATATGCCACCAGTAGGACAATTGTCCATCTTAGATTTTATGTATTTCCTACCAGTTTGCACTTAGGACAATTGGGCTCGTACCGGTAGCACAGGTGAGCTGTGACATCAGAGGGATGAGAAAGCCCAGTAGCACAGTTGGAATATTTTGAATTTCCTACCAGTTCAGACTTGGAACAATTGGTCAATTAGTAAAAGTGATCCAACAACACAGGCTGGAAGGTAGGAGACAAGGTACATGCAGAAATGAAGCTGTGCGGACAGGGCGTGAGTCATGCTAGGGTAGCTCAGATGGTAGAGCACTTGCCCACAAAAGACATATGTCCTGAGTTCGAGTCTCAGTCCGGCTCACAATCTTAATTTACCAGGAAGTTTCATATCAGTGCACACTCCATTGCTGAGTGAAAATCTTACTCTGGAACAACACAGGCTGTTCCAGTGTGAAAATCTTACTCTGGAACAACACAGGCTGTTCCAGTATTCTCTAGCCTGCAATCTTGGTTTCTATACTACCTGTTAAAAAACATCTGTTATGTATTATACCAAAAACCAAAGGAAAAAGCACGTTCTCAGTAGTAGTATAATTACAGTCTACTTTGTTTAATTGTCTGGAAGCAAATGGGATTGTATGTTCATGACCATAAACTTCTTGAGACGAGATTGCACCTATGGCAAAACTGCATGCATCTGTTGAAAGAATAAAAGGCATACTGAAATCCGGATAGACTAACACTGGGTCTGTGGTTAGAGCAGTTTTAAGTTCTTCCATTGTCTTTTTGCACTCTATTGACCAATTAAATGTGGCTCCTTTCCTCAGTAGCTGTGTCATTGGACGTGCTATATTGGCATAAACGGCTATAAATCGTCTGTAGAAATTTGACAATCCCAAGAATGATTGTAGTTCTTTCAAATTCTGTGGTTCAGGAAAATTGTTTACACCTTCAATTAATTTTGGATCAGGTCGAAAACCTTCACTGGATATAACATGACCAAGGTAGTTAACTCAACTTTGTGCAAAATGACATTTATCTATTGATAAAAACAGGTTTCCACTCCTTATACTATCAAAAACAACTTGTAGTCTCTCAGCATGCTGCTTCATGTTTCACCAAAAATTATTACATCATCAAGGTAAACATGTGCTTCTGTTGGGGTAAGCCCTCGTAAAACTGAAACCATCAGGTGTTGAAATGTAGCTGGATCATTACAAATTCCAAACGGCATTCGAAGATACTTGTATACTCCTGTTGCTGTTACAAATGAAATTTCTGCTTGATATCTGGATGCACTGTTAACTGGTGATAACCAGTTGTTAAATCACATACTGAAAAAATTCGACATCTGCCCAAGTAATCCAAGGTTTCTACTAAATTTGGTAAGGGGTAAATGTCGGGTGTGGTCACAGCATTCAAAGATCGGTAATCAATACAAAAAAGGAACTGTGGTTCTCCACAAATTCATTTTTTCTTTACAATTACAACAGGAGAACACCACACTGGGTCTGAATTACCTCTCGGTTTTATAATTCCGGCTTCTAATTGTTCTTTAACCATATCTTCTACCAAATGTCTTTGACTACATGGTATTCGGTAAGGTTTCTCTGTGATTGGGGCTGCATTCCCTGTATGAATACGACGCTGAACTAAGTGTGTGACAGGTAAACTTGCACCTTCTCGGAATAAATCTACGAACTCCAACAAAACAGACGCTAAATTCTTCTGTTCATCCGCTGTCTTCCAAATCTTGTGCTTCAGTTCGTTATTAACTTCGTCTCCTCGTAATTTTGCGGTTCTGTACAAAAATCTGCGTTTATAACTGCAGCATTTGTTACCTCATCTGGGTTCCGTATTAAGTCACTTCAGCAACTTTCGTTCCTCGTGGCAAAACAACATACTCATTGCACATATCCGTTATTGTAATCGGGACTTTTGCGACATTCTGTCTCACCATTATAGCGACACCTACACTTTTAGCAACATAACAATGCATTGTATCCAGCAACTCACTTTTCTCCGATCGCTCAATTAATAACAAAGTTCCTTCCTTGCATTGGGGTGACTTCAACGTAGATTCTCTTTCCTGCTCCCTTGGGAATTTGCTGAGGCTGATCAATTTGAACATCAACTCGGACGGTTTGAACTGATGCATCGTTTGGGAGGTCCATTTCCACGACGTCAATATTGCTACTCCTTTGAGTACGATCTGAAGAACGATTTCCTAGGTTGTAGTTGCTACGGCCTAGTCTGATCTTTCTTTTTGCGATAAATATCTCTGCCTCGTTAGCGGCCAAGAAATCTAATCCAAGTACACCGTCGTAACGCGTTTCGTTATTTGAAACTACTTGCACCATTGCTGTGTATTTATCTTTATCTTTATTTTCACCTTCATCATGGCATTGGCCAAGAATTAATTCTACGTCAACTTCTTCATAGTTACGTAGCTTTCCTCAGTTTAACCGTAGCACTTTTAATAGCGGCGGTTTCAATTTATCTAGTTTACCAATGCCACACCACATTAATGAGGTCTGTGCTCCTGTGTCAATAAGTAGTTTGATGTTTCTCCCACGATATACAGCACTTATCACGAAGTCATTTTCGGTCTGATTTTCGCTGGAACTAACAGGAATCACTGTCTCTGGCAAGGGGCGGACGGAGTGGTGGCCCGTACGTCCCCTACTCGTTTAAGATCTGGCAGATTGTCTGTTGTTCGCATTACCTTCTTGTTGCGACAGTCTCTCGACACATGACTCTGCATCCCGCAATGATAGCAGATTCGATTCTCTCTACAATCTTTACGCTTGTGACCCAGCTTATTGCATCTATGGCATTGTACTGTTGTGTTGAAAACTCTGCGTTCTTGTTTCTGCATCTCATTCGGTCGTCTTAGTGCTTCAACGAAACCAACAGCTGATTCTACTGCTTCCTGAAACGTTTTTCATCGTGCCAGTCGAACAGCTTTGCTTATTTCCTCACCACACAACCCATGAATGAATGTGTCCAAGGCTCTCTGGTCGGCTTCGAACAACTGAATGCGATTTTCATTTTCGACTTCTACTAACTCGTACGTTTGAGCGTTGATGTTTCGAATTCTGTCGGTAAACTGCTCGATAGATTCGCCTCGTCGCATTCGCAAACTGTTAAGCTGCTCTCTGCAAAATATGATCTCATTTTCACGTTTAAATCTCTGAACAACAATCGTTCTAAACTTATTGTAATCTTGTGCTGCTCCCTTAATTGTTAATTTGGCAACCACTAGCTTATCGGAATCTGTCCACGATCCTAAAAGGGCGGCACCTTTAAGTTTACGAAAAAACACCTTCACATCATCTTCGTGTTTCTCGCTAAACACTGGTACTGATGGCAATAATGAAAAATTCTTTATTGTAGTTGTACCTGTACTGCATGAACTATCATTTGAGAAGTCTTTCGGAATGTTACGCTTGCTTCTTCCTGCTTTTAACTGCCGAATCTCTTCTTGCAGTTCATTAATAAGTTTGCAGGTCGACAACGTTATTTTGACTGGATTTCGTCTAATTTAACGCCAATGAGTTACTCAAATGTAAAATACAAATTCATCACTGCCTTTCGTATTCTAGCCAAGCTGGAGTAGACCAACCTGAATTCCAGCATTGGGTGTCCCCGTGTAGTCGGAAGATGTTCATGCTGCTGCTGCTGCTTAAAGTTCACGTTGTGCTCCACCTCTTCAGGACTGTAGATTTTCCATAATTACCCCCATACCGACACCACTTCTATAAGGGGGTTGTTTGTGTTGTTGCCCCAGATGATAATTAGACGAAATATTTGTCAGGATTTGTAAGCGGTGGGTCCTTGAGGTATGGCAATACGCGAACACAGAGAAGTAAGTTTAAACAGTTTTATTAACAAAGGCTGTTTATAAAACACGCACCCTACGTCCACCAATCATCACTGTGTCTGACATCCTAATTACGGTCGTATCGAAAGGCTCTATGGTGAACTAAGAAAAGAGACATATTCACGCCCGAGGCCACGCTAGTTAATACGGCGCGCTGCGGACAGTGGCCAGTCGCTTACTCCCTGTGTCACACTGCGGCCGGACACACGTGTACTGACCAAGCAAACTGTCAGCATTCCAGATAGGTCGGCTGGTGAGCGCGTTTTACTTACTGTATGGCTGCGTGCAAACCGTAGACCTTACAATATCTTCATTATGTTGCTTGTTAGATTTGAAATTTAATCAAAGCACTTAACAAATGGTGTTATGTAAATTTATTTCAGTAAACCTTTGGATATGATCATTTATTTCCAAGCTGGCTTTTATTTCGAGATTTTCTGTCACTGTCCTTGAACAGTAGGGTTCTATCATTGACATAAGTAGGCCTACTATATTCTCAAGATTAACAGTGTTTAGATGTGATTCGTGCATAATATGAAGAACAATGGGCCAAGTATACAGGGTGTTACAAAAAGGTACGGCCAAACTTTCAGGAAACATTCCTCACACACAAATAAAGAAAAGATATTATGTGTACATGTGTCCGGAAACGCTTAATTTCCATGTTAGAGCTCATTTTAGTTTCGTCAGTATGTACTGTACTTCCTCGATTCACCGCCAGTTGGCCCAATTGAAGGAAGGTAATGTTGACTTCGGTGCTTGTGTTGACATGTGACTCATTGCTGTACAGAACTAGCATCAAGCACACCAGTAAGTAGCATCAGACAGGTTGGTGTTCATCACGAACGTGGTTTTGCAGTCAGTGCAATGTCTACAAATGCGGAGTTGGCAGATGCCCATTTGATGTGTGGCTTAGCACGGGGCGATAGCCGTGGCGCGGTACGTTTGTATCGAGACAGATTTCCAGAACGAAGGTGTCCCGACAGGAAGACGTTCGAAGCAATTGATCGGCGGAACATTCCAGCCTATGACTCGCGACTGGGGAACACCTAGAACGACGAGGACACCTGCAATGGACGAGGCAATTCTTCGTGCAGTTGACGATAATCCTAATGTCAGCGTCAGAGAAGTTGCTGCTGTACAAGGTAACGTTGACCACGTCACTGTATGGAGAGTGCTACGGGAGAACCAGTTGTTTCCGTACCATGTACAGCGTGTGCAGGCACTATCAGCAGCTGATTGGCCTCCACGGGTACACTTCTGTGAATGGTTCATCCAACAATGTGTCAATCCTCATTTCAGTACATATGTTCTCTTTACGGATGAGGCTTCATTCCAACGTGATCAAATTGTAAATTCTCACAATCAACATGTGTGGGCTGACGAGAATCCGCACGCAATTGTGCAATCACGTCATCAACACAGATTTTCTGTGAACGTTTGCGCAGGCATTGTTGGTGATGTCTTGATTGGGCCCCATGTTCTTCCACCTACGCTCAATGGAGCACGTTATCATGGATACTCTACCTGTGCTGCTAGAACATGTGCCTTTACAAGTACAACACAACATGTGGTTCATGCACGATGGAGCTCCTGCACATTTCAGTCGAAGTGTTCGTACGCTTCTCAACAACAGATTCGGTGACTGATTGCTTTGTAGAGGCGGACCAATTCCATGGCCCCCACGCCCTCCTGACCTCAACCCTCTTGACTTTCATTTACGGGGGCATTTGACAGCTCTTGTCAGTGCAACCCCGGTACCAAATGTAGACTCTTCGTGCTCGTATTGTGGACAGCTGTGATACAATACGCCATTCTCCAGGGCTGCATCAGCGCGTCAGGGATTCCATGCGACAGAGGGTGGACGCATGTATCCTCGCTAACGGAGGACATTTTGAACATTTCCTGTAACAAAGTTTTTGAAGTCACGCTCGTACGTTCTGTTGTTGTGTGTTTCCATTCCATGATTAATGTGATTTGAAGATAAGTAATAAAATGAGCTGTAACATGTCCACATAACATATTTTCTTTCTTTGTGTGTGAGGAATGTTTCCTGAAAGTTTGTCCGCACCTTTTTGTAACACCCTGTAGATACCTGTGGGACAACAAATGAATACCTCAGATGCAAAAGCCGTTAAATGCGTTTTTTGTCGATTCTGAGTTGAGCACACTATCATATTGATTTTTTCAGCGGGTACACTATGGAATAGGTTTCAGGGAGCAAAACCCGCTGTAAACCGTTGAAACTGTCTGTAGAAAATCGTGTTCGGTTGCAAAGGTCGCTAACCGCACGTTGCCTTCACGTGCAGAGTGTGCTAAATATCCAACATTTGCAAAACTCGCCCAGTTCAACAAGCGTAGCAGTCACTATGGCATGTCCGGATGCAAAGCACGCAAACTGACGTCAGACGTATCAGTCTAGACATTCAAAGCTACCTTTCAGTTTGTTACAATGAAAAGGGATATTTTTCTTCTTCATTGTTAGGTTGGCTGACTGAAGTAAACGAATACACAACAATGAAGCTCTCGCTGTCGAAATATACGCCAGTAAGCACAGTTCAGCTGATCAGTAGGATGCATTTTGACGTATTTGCGTGAGTGTTTTGAGGAAAATAAGTGATTTTCTGGGCAGTAAAATGCAGAAGATAGTACAAACGAAGTGGGAGTAATTGAAATAGGAATTCTACAAGAAGTCGAACCGATCATTGTGGCTGCAAATGATCAAAATGAGACCGAGGACAATGGAAAAGGAAGGGGCGTCCTGATCAGTGGAAAAGAAATGTCTCCAAAAGAGAAAGGTAAGAACAGGAAAAGTATTATTAAAGCAACGTTATGCAACGAAACCGGTATTGACACTAGTGATTATGACATAAATGGAAGTATTAATGAAAGTTACTGGTAACTTGCATTTCCAGATTCAAAAAGCCTAAGATCGTGTTCATGAAAAGCTAAACAAGGAAGATCTGTCTAGTTCATAGAAAACCCTTCTACAATTTTCAAGCTGGATAGGGGAAGAGCATCCTGAAGAGGAGAACAAATTTCAGCAAAGGAAACGACCTAGCAGTAATCACAGCTGGTGTAGAACTTTCCGAAGCCAAATTCGAAGATGTCAAAAAGCATTTGGAGCTCCACTTTGATGAAGACTGGGCGACCTACGACAAACTCAGATTCGAGGCAGAGGTGTTAGACGAGTGGGAAGGCACGCTAGAGTCGCTCCTGCTGCTGCTAACCATTAGAAAACGTGGGAAGTGATTTTGAGTTGATAGGAGTATTGGGGTCAATGCCACTTAAAAGTAATTTTCAGCTAAATTCATTTTCTAGAATCTTTTTTCGCTGTTTTAACTGTGATGCAACTTTCCGCCAATTTTATTATATTCTAAAATTTTGTCGATATTTCACTAAGATAAAAATCGTAGCTTACTTTATTTTCTACAATATCTTCTGATCTCAAAAACACGATGGTGTATATAAAAAAATCAATGTCGAACTTACATATTTGTTCTCTTTTTGACAATCATTAAGTCAGTTTTTTGTGGTAAAATAATGTAATCTTCGTATTTTTATATGCCAATTTTGTAAAATTTTCAGACTTCTCTTCGAAGTAAAATGTATTCTGTTTATATCCTCAATAATTAAATTCTGTCATTCTTAAAATATGGTCGAATAGCAGATTTTACAACCGAATGTCTGTTTCATATCTGGATCAATATGTTTGCAAAACCCACTAACTGCACAAATCGGGTGTAACAATCTCTAAGTCAATATTTCACTTAAGGTTTTAATGTGTAATTAATTATTTTTCACTTACTTTTAGTAAAAGGAAAATTGTTAATTTGTGATTATATCACATGAAAAAAATATTTTTTTGTCAGTTGATATCTGACTGTCTGTCTGTCAGTCTGTTAGGACCCTTTTTCTCAGGACTGGGTGGACATCTAAAGTCTATGGTTCCATGGCGGTGTAAAACGCCTTAGCTTTTAAGTCAATATATTCAAAAGATACAGCCATTTATGTCACGTAATTTGATACTCGCGAACTTACTTGTTAAAACCTATAGGTACTTCCCATTGACCTAGAATCCTGAAATTTGCAAGAAGCGAGGTTTTACAGTACAAGTAAGAAAAAAAGCAGTAAATTGTTAAATTGTACTTCTATCACATGAAAAAATATTTTTTGTCATTTGTTAATCGACTTCAAACTGAAATAAAACATGGTTGGAAGCCTTGGAACTCCCAGGACCAGTATCTTACCAGTATCAATATCGATAACAGGCAAAAATCGTCGAGATTTTTGATTTCTGGAATGGGTAAACTGTCTATACACATAATTAAGTTTGTCTGGAACTCTCACAACATAAATTCTATTTATACTTGCCCCATTTCTTCTAATATGTATCAAAGTTTTCACTTTTGCTAGTTTTGTGTAGCGCGTAAAATAGTTTTATTTTGTTTCTTGAGACAGAAATGACTTTCATTCTCCATTTTTCTGTGTTTATTGGTGATTTTGATATTAATTGCTGGAGCTGTTGTATGAAGATAAAAAGAAAAAGTATTCATAAAATTTGTTACTACATAATCCAGTGAAAAATCTTTTTTTCAGTGGCTGACTCTTATGTATTTCAATAAATTCAGCAGTAAACTCTATAAAGCACTGACATTTATCAGCCACTTTAGAATTCATTGTACATCCACAGACGAGAAACACTAGAGTGAAAAAATAGCTGACTGAAACAGGTTTCACACTCCAGATTTCTCTTGATCTCCAGTCCATATGCCACGATTAGTCTATGCAGATGTGATTTCTGAGAAGACATCCTGTTAACCAAAAACAAATGTGTTCTCTAAAAGCTGTCTAGAACAGATAGTTTCGAAGCCAACTCGTGATGGAAATATTATGGATCTAATGGTAGTAAATAGACCTGACCTGTCTGAGAGCGTCCACATCAAAACTGGTGTACGTGACCATGAAGCAGTTGTAGCAACAGCAATTACCATACCAATGTCCAAAGGGTAAATAAGGTAGGAAGATTTTTATGTTCAGTAGAGCAGATAATGATACAGTAGTGCTGTGTTACAATGAGGGACATTTAGCTCTGGACAGGAACGTGTAGAAGAACTGTGGCTCAAATTTAAAACAAATGGCCACACACTTGATATATACGTATCTAGTACCTAATAGAACTGTTTGTGATGGCAGTGTCCTTTAATGGTATACAACCTTTGGAAGGATACTTCTAAGAAACCAAAACTGGTGCACAATCGATGTGAAACAAACCACAAGGTTTATGTATTGAAATATGCTAAATGAAACGTGTATGGTTGTCTAGAATGCACAATGCAATGCATGACGCCTTCAGTAACTACCATAGTAAAATGTTATCGAAAGTCCTCTCAAAAAACTCAGAGAAATTGGGTCAGATTTAAAGGGTATTTGACAAAAGATTAGAATCCATCAGCAGTGATGAACGAGACAGGGACTGGAATTGGGCGTAGTAAAGAAAAAGCAGAAATGCTTGACGCCATTTTCAAATGTTCCTTTACAAACGAGAACCACTACTGTCCTCATTCAATTCTCACAACACAGCAAAGGTAAGTGAAACAGATGTTAGTGTCGGTGGCATGGAGGTACAGGCGAAATCGTTGAAACTGGACCACACTCCATGCAATGGAATGATCACAGAAGCTGCCTTCTAAATATAACACGTGGCATACTCTAGTTTATTGGTAGAATACAGTACATGAACCATGGACCTTGCCGTTGGTGGGGAGGCTTGCGTGCCTCAGCGATACAGATGGCCATACTGTAGGTGAAACCACAACGGAGGGGTATCTGTTGAGAGGCCAGACAAACGTGTGGTTCCTGAAGAGGGGCGGCAGCCTTTACAGTAGTTGCAGGGGCAACAGTCTGGATGATTGACTGACCTGGCCTTGCAACATTAACCAAAACGGCCTTGCTGTGCTGGTACTGCGAACGGCTGAAAGCGAGTGGAAACTACGGCCGTAATTTTTCCTGAGGGCAGCTTAACTGTATGGATAAATGATGATGGCGTCCTCTTGGGTAAAATATTCCGGAGGTAAAATAGTCCCCCATTTGGATCTCTGGGCGGGGACTACTCAGGAGGATGTCGTTATCAGGAAAAAGAAAACTGGCATTCTATGAATCGGAGCATTTAATGTCAGATCCCTTAACTGGGCAGGTATATAGAAAATTTAAAAAGGGAAATGGATAGGTTAAAGTTAGATATAGTGGGAATTAGTGAAGTTCGGTGGCAGGAGGAACAAGACTTTTGGTCAGGTGAATACAGGGTTATAAATACAAAATCAAATAGGGGTAATGCAGGAGTAGGTTTAATAATGAATAAAAAAATAGGAGTGTGGCTAAGCTACTACAAACAGCATGGTGAACGCATTATTGTGGCCAAGATAGACACGAAGCCCATGCCTACTACAGTAGTACAAGTTTATATGACAACCAGCTCTGCAGATGAAGAAGAAATTGATGAAATGTATGATGAAATAAAAGAAATTATTCAGGTAGTGAAGGGAGACGAAAATTTAATAGTCATGGGTGACTGGAATTGGACAGTAGGAAAAGGAAGAGAAGGAAACGTAGTAGGTGAATATGGATTGGGGCTAAGAAATGAAAGAGGAAGCCGCCTGGTAGAATTTTGCACAGAGCACAACTTAATCATAGCTAACACTTGGTTTAAGAATCATGATAGAAGGTTGTATACATGGAAGAACCCTGGAGATACTAGAAGGTATCAGATATATTATATAATGGTAAGACAGAGATTTAGGAACCAGGTTTTAAATTGTAAGACATTTCCAGGGGCAGATGTGGACTCTGACCACAATCTATTGGTTATGAACTGTAGATTAAAACTGAAGAAACTGCAAAAAGGTGGGAATTTAAGGAGATGGGACCTGGATAAACTGAAAGAACCAGAGGTTGTACAGAGTTTCAGGGAGAGCATAAGGGAACAAGGGAGAACGTAAGGGAACAATTGACAGGAATGGGGGAAAGAAATACAGTAGAAGAAGAATGGGTAGCTTTGAGGGATGAAGTAGTGAAGGCAGCAGAGGATCAAGTAGGTAAAAAGACGAGGGCTAGTAGAACTCCTTGGGTAACAGAAGTAATATTGAACTTAATCGATGAAAGGAGAAAATATAAAAATGCAGTAAGTGAAGCAGGCAAAAAGGAATACAAGCGTCTCAAAAATGAGATCGACAGGAAGTGCAAAATGGCTAAGCAGGGATGGCTAGAGGACTAATTTAAGGATGTAGAGGCTTATCTCACTAGGGGTAAGATAGATACTACAGGAAAATTAAAGATACCTTTGGAGAAAAGAGAACCACTTGTATGAATATCAAGAGCCCAGATGGAAACCCAGTTCTAAGCAAAGAAGGGAAAGCAGAAAGGTGGGTCCGCAGCTCGTGGTCGTGCGGTAGCGTTCTCGCTCGGTCACTTGAAGAGTAAAGTTGATGCATCTAGGGTTCCAAATAAACTAGTTCATTCCTTGTGGGGCAGTAGATTACCGGATCAAGTGAAAGCTATTGTTCTGTCACAGATGGATATGCTGCTCGACACTGCAGCCGATCTGGCTGACTGTATTCAAGAAGCAATTATGCCTAACTCCTGTTCTGACCCAGCACTTTGATGGGAACCAGGCTCAACTACGAAAGTACTGAATAAAGTTGAGGCACTGAACAAACAGCTAAATGACAGCTTCTGGAGCAGGGCCAACGCTCTCAGTAAAGAGATAAAGAGATGAGTGAGCTGCACACTGGCCATAACGTAAGAGATGAGTCAAGACAGAGATTGCGGAATCGCTCTTCACTAAACGCATCCCTCTCTGGTAAGTCAGAGTCTGCGAGCTTTTGTTGATTTCACCAGCATTTTGGAGACCAAACAACAGATTTAATCTGCCAAGTGAGTATGTCAGCCATACACATCGGACAGAGATAGATGCATCAGGTTGTCCCTCTGTATGCCCATTCATAATGGATTGTAAGTCTGGGGGAGAGTTTTTGATAGATAAGAGAACTGATCTCAGCATTCTGGTGCAGGAAAAGCTACACAAGTACTGTCCAACCACCATATTGTCAGCATGCAGCACTTGCTATTGGATCTAGGACTGAGGCGTGATTTGGTATGGATCCTATCACTGGCGTAGACGACTTGGCGCGTTACCACCTGATTCGCGACCTCAACAATGCTTGGCTGTTGGACACCATCAGTGGGCTGTCTACCATTGGGTTCCAACATCACACAACTGTATTTGATGTCATAGTGACACAGACTGCAGGAGATGGGTATGTGAAGCTGCTCAACCAGTTCTGTGCTCTCAAAACGCCTCCAGGGGCTCTGCAACAGATACATCATGATACCTTAATACAACAGCAGGCCCTCCAATTTGATGCAGTCTCAGCTAATTGGTCCCTGACCGGTATGCAATCACTAAATTAGAGTTTGAGATTATGCTAACCAAGGGCATTATCTGCCCATCTAAAGGGCCATCGTCATTGCCTTTGCAGTTGGTCCAAAAAAAAAAAAAAAAAAAAAATCGTGTGTGGCGACACACGTGCTTTAAACGCGATAATGACTCCAGACCGTTATCTGGCGCCTCTTCTACGACACTATAACCAAGCATTGTGTGGGGAACAGATATTTAGTATGTTAGATTGTGCGAAAGCATACATGCAAATCCCAGTTGCTGAGAAAGACATTCTAAACGTGACTATTGTAACACATTTTGGTTTGTTTGAAAGCTTATTCATGACTTTCAGCTTAAGAAACGCTGCGCAAATATGGCAATAATTGATGGATTCAGTGGTACAAGGATTACCATGTTGTTCCACCTACCTCGATGACATACTCATATTCTCAACAATGCAAGAGGAACATGAGTGGAACCTCACTGAAATTTTTGAGTGCCTTCACATTAGGGCATTGTTTTGAGTGTCTCTAAGTGTATGTTTCGACAATTGGAGATAACATTTTCTGGGCCACCATATTTTGTCAGCAGGATCACGCCCTCTACCTGAGGAAGTTGAAGCCATTTTGAATACTCCTCACTCAGAGACAGCCAAAGAATTACACAGACTCCTTGGAGTGCTCAATTTCTACCACTGCCATCTGTCACATGCAGCAGAACTTCAAGAACCAACTACACTAGCTCTGGCTGGTCTGAAAACAAAAGTCAGGGCATTTGTGCAGTGGTCACAATCAATGAGACATGCATATGAGGCCGGCAAGAAGAACATAGCTGAGGCCACGTTTCTCGCTCATCCTGCTGCAGATGCATCCTGTGTGCTAGTGGATGACACTAGCCAGATAGCCATTGGTGCAGCATTGCAACAATAAGCTAATGAGGCCTGGCAGCCCCTCGCTTTTTTTCTCAGAAGTTGTCTCCACCCCAGCAAGAATGTAGTGCATGTGACTGAGAATTGTTAGCAATCTGTGCAGCTGTGAAATATTTCTGTCCCCTACTGAAGGCAAGAGTATTTGCAATCTACACTGACCACAAACCTCTAAACTTCACCTTCTCCCAGAACACCAGCAAATGCTCTCCGAAACAGTTTGTGGTTATCACGTACCGTAAGTCAGTTATAACACACGTTAGATATCGTAAATGCATTTATTAGACACTGAGGTAAGCGAGAACAACATGGCAGTACAAAAGTTGCGCGCTGAGAGAATATAGTACACAAGCCCCAAAGCAGTCATAGTCACGTGCAGTGTGCTCCCTGCCGCCGTTGGATAAGCAGCTGCAGCAGCAAGTCGTATACTCCTAGCTCACTCATTTGTTACATAGTTTAATTCTTAATTTCTTTGCGTGTTTTTGGTACTTGCATCGTTTAATTCATAAATTTCGGGCGTATTATAGTATTTGAGAGTTGTAGCATCGCGTTTTAGTACTCGAATAGTGTTAAATCGCGTAGTCTCCTTCCGCCGCCGAGCAGTGTGTCTGCAGTGCACAAGTGGCAGCATTACTGCATTTACTAGGCAATCTTGTATTTTAATAACCGTTTCGATTTTGTGTCGTTTTGTTTGCGCTCTCTGTAGATTAGTTCAGACGTTCTTTGCACAACAGTTTTTAGCATGGACAGGGACTGCAACTGCTGTGTTCGGATGCAGGCTGAGTTGGCATCCCTTCGCTCACAGCTTCGGGCAGTGTTGGCTTCGGTCACACAGCTTGAGGCTGTTGCCAATGGGCATCACTGTGGGGGTCCGGATGGGGGTTTGTCGGGGACGGCCAGCTCGTCCCACGCATCCCCCGATCGGGCTACGACTGTGGTTGCCCGGGATACTGCCCGCATTGAGGCTGATCCCTCACCTGTGGTAGAGTGGGAGGTCGTCTCAAGGTGTGGCAGGGGGTGAAAGACATTCCGGAGGGCTGAACGGAAGGCCTCTCCAGTTTGTCTGACGAACCGGTTTCAGGCTCTGTCTCAGGCTGATACTGATCTTCGGCCTGACATGGCTGCTTGTCCTGTTCCAGAGGTTGCCCCTCAGTCTGCAAGATCCGGGCAGTCGCAGAGGGTGGGCTTACTGGTAGTTGGGAGCTCCAACGTCAGGCGCGTAATGGGGCCCCTTAGGGATATGGCAGCAAGGGAGGGGAAGAAAACCAAAGTGCACTCCGTGTGCATACCGGGGGGAGTCATTCCAGATGTGGAAAGGGTCCTTCCGGATGCCATGAAGGGTACAGGGTGCACCCATCTGCAGGTGGTCGCTCATGTCGGCACCAATGATGTGTGTCGCTATGGATCGGAGGAAATCCTCTCTGGCTTCCGGCGGCTATCTGATTTGGTGAAGACTGCCAGTCTCGCTAGCAGGATGAAAGCAGAGCTCACCATCTGCAGCATCGTCGACAGGACTGACTGCGGACCTTTGGTACAGAGCCGAGTGGAGGGTCTGAATCAGAGGCTGAGACGGTTCTGCGACCATGTGGGCTGCAGATTCCTCGACTTGCGCCATAGGGTGGTGGGGTTTCGGGTTCCGCTGGATAGGTCAGGAGTCCACTACACGCAACAAGCGGCTACACGGGTAGCAGGGGTTGTGTGGCGTGGGCTGGGCGGTTTTTTAGGTTAGATGGCCTCGGGCAAGTGCAGAAAGGGCAACAGCCTCAATGGGTGCAGGGCAAAGTCAGGACATGCGGGGACCAAGCAGCAATCGGTATTGTAATTGTAAACTGTCGAAGCAGCGTTGGTAAAGTACCGGAACTTCAAGCGCTGATAGAAAGCACCCAAGCTGAAATCGTTATAGGTACAGAAAGCTGGCTGAAGCCAGAGATAAATTCTGCCGAAATTTTTACAAAGGCACTGACGGTGTTTAGAAAGGATAGATTACATGCAACCGGTGGTGGAGTGTTTGTCGCTGTTAGTAGTAGTTTATCCTGTAGTGAAGTAGAAGTGGATAGTTCCTGTGAATTATTATGGCTGGAGGTTACACTCAACAACCGAGCTAGGTTAATAATTGGCTCCTTTTACCGACCCCCCGACTCAGCAGCATTAGTGGCAGAACAACTGAGAGAAAATTTGGAATACATTTCACATAAATTTTCTCAGCATGTTATGGTCTTAGGTGGAGATTTCAGTTTATCAGATATAGACTGGGACACTCAGATGTTTAGGACGGGTGGTAGGGACAGAGCATCAAGTGACATTATACTGAGTGCACTATCCGAAAATTACCTCGAGCAATTAAACAGAGAACCGACTTGTGGAGATAGCATCTTGGACCTACTGATAACAAACAGACCCGAACTTTTCGACTCTGTAAGTGCAGAACAGGGAATCAGTGATCATAAGGCCGTTGCAGCATCCCTGAATATGGAAGTTAATAGGAATATAAAAAAAGGGAGGAAGGTTTATCTGTTTAGCAAGAGTAATAGAAGGCAGATTTCAGACTACCTAACAGATCAAAACGAAAATTTCTGTTCCGACACTGACAATGTTGAGTGTTTATGGAAAAAGTTCAAGGCAATCGTAAAATGCGTTTTAGACAGGTACGTGCCGAGTAAAACTGTGAGGGACGGGAAAAACCCACCGTGGTACAACAACAAAGTTAGGAAACTACTGCGAAAGCAAAGAGAGCTTCACTCTAAGTTTAAACGCAGCCAAAACCTCTCAGACAAACAGAAGCTAAACGATGTCAAAGTTAGCGTAAGGAGGGCTATGTGTGAAGCGTTCAGTGAATTCGAAAGTAAAATACTAGGTACCGACTTGACAGAAAATCCTAGGAAGTTCTGGTCTTACGTTAAATCAGTAAGTGGCTCGAAACATCATGTCCAGACACTCCGGGATGATGATGGCATTGAAACAGAGGATGACAAGCGCAAAGCTGAAATACTAAACACCTTTTTCCAAAGCTGTTTCACAGAGGAAGACCGCACTGCAGTTCCTTCTCTAAATCCTCGCACCAACGAAAAAATGGCTGACATCGAAATAAGTGTCCAAGGAATAGAAAAGCAACTGGAATCACTCAACAGAGGAAAGTCCACTGGACCTGACGGGATACCAATTCGATTCTACACAGAGTACGCGAAAGAACTTGCCCCCCTTCTAACAGCCGTGTACCGCAAGTCTCTAGAGGAACAGAAGGTTCCAAATGATTGGAAAAGAGCACAGGTAGTCCCAGTCTTCAAAAAGGGTCGTCGAGCAGATGCGCAAAACTATAGACCTATATCTCTGACGTCGATCTGTTGTAGAATTTTAGAACATGTCTTTTGCTCGAGTATCATGTCGTTTTTGGAAACTCAGAATCTACTACGTAGGAATCAACATGGATTCCGGAAACAGCGATCGTGTGAAACCCAACTCGCTTTATTTGTTCATGAGACCCATAAAATATTAGATACGGGCTCCCAGGTAGATGCTATTTTTCTTGACTTCCGGAAGGCGTTCGATACAGTTCCGCACTGTCGCCTGATAAACAAAGTAAGAGCCTACGGAATATCAGACCAGCTGTGTGGCTGGATTGAAGAGTTTTTAGCAAACAGAACACAGCATGTTGTTATCAACGGAGAGACGTCTACAGACATTAAAGTAACCTCTGGTGTGCCACAGGGGAGTGTTATGGGACCATTGCTTTTCACAATATATATAAATGACCTAGTAGATAGTGTCGGAAGTTCCATGCGGCTTTTCGCGGATGATGCTGTAGTATACAGAGAAGTTGCAGCATTAGAAAATTGTAGCGAAATGCAGGAAGATCTGCAGCGGATAGGCACTTGGTGCAGGGAGTGGCAACTGACCCTTAATATAGACAAATGTAATGTATTGCGAATACATAGAAAGAAGGATCCTTTATTTTATGATTATATGATAGCGGAACAAACACTGGTAGCAGTTACTTCTGTAAAATATCTGGGAGTATGCGTGCGGAACGATTTGAAGTGGAATGATCATATAAAATTAATTGTTGGTAAGGCGGGTACCAGGTTGAGATTCATTAGGAGAGTCCTTAGAAAATGTAGTCCATCAACAAAGGAGGTGGCTTACAAAACACTCGTTCGACCTATACTTGAGTATTGCTCATCAGTGTGGGATCCGTACCAGATCGGGTTGACGGAGGAGATAGAGAAGATCCAAAGAAGAGCGGCGCGTTTCGTCACAGGGTTATTTGGTAACCGTGATAGCGTTACGGAGATGTTTAACAAACTCAAGTGGCAGACTCTGCAAGAGAGGCGCTCTGCATCGCGGTGTAGCTTGCTCGCCAGGTTTCGAGAGGGTGCGTTTCTGGATGAGGTATCGAATATATTGCTTCCCCCTACTTATACCTCCCGAGGAGATCACGAATGTAAAATTAGAGAGATTAGAGCGCGCACAGAGGCTTTCAGACAGTCGTTCTTCCCGCGAACCATACGCGACTGGAACAGGAAAGGGAGATAATGACAGTGGCACGTAAAGTGCCCTCCGCCACACACCGTTGGGTGGCTTGCGGAGTATAAATGTAGATGTAGATGTAGATGTAGATGTAGATGAAAGGTGTGACGCTCTACGCCACAGGGGGCACAGAGCCCCCTCCCGGCAGTGCAGAGCATGGCGGAAGGAAGCTACCTCACCCAAACTCATAATCGTCGTGCCAGCGCGGCGGTTGAAGACGGCAGCCGGCGCGGAAAGTATGCGCGTCGAAAACTGCATTGCACGAGTCGCATGTGGCCAACTGCTGTGTAGGCGGCGGGTCGTTGCTCAAAGTCATGTCCGCAGTGTCAGGAGGCGGAGCGGCAGCGACGGCAGGCAGATCGGAAGCGTCAGAATGCAGGTGAGAGAGGGACAACACCGGCTTTAAGCAGTTAACACACACAGTCTGTGGTCGTCCATTTAGATTAATTATGAACATATTCACGTCTCGTTGTAACATGTGATGAGGGCCTGAATAAGATGGTTGCAAGGCCGCTCTCACAGAGTCGTCGTGCAGCATCAAAATTCACATGATGCAAGGTCCAAGGACTGGCAGGGTGGAATGAGGGCGTAGCGGAGGGTGCACAGGCATGTGACATGCACATAAACCTGTTCAAAAAGGGCCGGAAGGTCCATAGTATCATCCGACGGTGCATCCTCCACGAACTCTGCTGGAAGGAGGAGGGGCTCTCTGTATAGAATCTCAGCCAGCGATGCGTTCAAGTCTTCTTTATGGCTTTATGGGCCACAGGGATGCCAAGTAAGACCCAAGGGAGGGCCTCAGACCATAACCTGCCGCGGCACGTAAGTGTGGCCTTGAGAGTTCTGTGCTACTGCTCGACCAGGCCATTCGCCTGTGGGTGGTAGGCCATGGTGGGGAATTTAGTAACACCTCAGAGCTCGCACAGTCGAGCAAAGAGCGCGGATTCGAACTGTCGTTCCTGATCTGTCGTGAGGGAAAGAGGGCAGCCGAACTGAGTGATCCATGCAGATACGAAAGAGCGAGCCATGGTCTCGGCTGTGATGTCGATGAGAGAGACCGCCTCGACCCAGTGGGTTACACAGTCGTTGGTTGATAATATGCATCTGTACCTCTCAGAAGTGGAAAGTGGACCAACCATGTCGATGTGGACGTGCTGAAGGCGACCTCTTGGTTCAAATGGCTCTGAGCACTATGGGACTTAACTGCTGAGGTCATCATTCCCCTAGAACTTAGAACTACTTAAACCTAACTAACCTAAGGACATCACACACATCCATGCCCGAGGCAGGATTCGAACCTGCGACCATAGCAGTCATGCGGTTCCAGACTGTAGCGCCTATAACCACACGGCCACTCCGGCCGGCAGACCTCTTGGAACATCGAACTTTCCTAATAGAGGCTGAACATGCCTGCCGACCTTGCTATGCTGGCATGGGATGCACATGCTGGTCCAAGTGCAGCAGCTGTGCTTCACGCTGGGCCAGACGAAGCGTTCATTAACCAGCCTCGTCGTGGCCCGTGTTCCAGGGTGGGCCAAGTTGTGTAAAGCATTAAAGACCCTGTGCCAAAGAGCGGAGGGTACCAAGGGACAGGGAGTGCCTGTAGAGACATCGCAAAGGACTGGATTTGTCGACTCATGCAGGACATGAGCTTGGGCAGCAAGTGATGAATCATTGTCCGAAACTAATCGCTGCATATCGATGTCTTCAGTCTGAAGTCAGGCGAGCTCATCCAAGTTCAACAGTGTGGTTTTGCACACAGATGCGATTCTCTGTGCTGCGGATATAGCATGGATCAGAAGGGTACTGACAGATGTAGCCCATATGGCGCAAACGTCTCTGCAGAAGGTCCTTAGCCGGGTTATGAATAGTGTCGACGATAGGCTAGTTAACTATAACATTTGGGTTGCATTCAAAAAGTATTGATATAGTCAATCAACCTGCTTGTATTCCGATTAGATCATGAATGGTCGCCCCTCGAGGTCAATACGGAAGTGTATAATCACTTCGTACACTGGGAGAAGCTCACGGTCGAAAGCCGACCACTTACACTGACTCTTAGTCAGCTTCTTGGAAAATAAGCGGAGTGTTTGGTGGAGTCGGCGGTGTGCTGTTGTAAAACAGCACCCACAGGTGAGTCACTGGCATCAGTCGTGATCAAAACACGGGCCTCAGGGACAGGATGGGCGAGCGTGATGGCTTTGGCAAGTGCAGTTTAAAGATTACCAAATGCGTCGATCATGGGTTTGGCCCAGTCTAACATTCATCTCCCCATGGTGTTTTTTCTGGAGAGGGCGTCGGTGAGGGTCAATTGGACAGAGGCAGCCTGGGGGATATTGTGGCGATAAAAGTTTGCCATACACAGAAAACGAAGGAGTTGAGTATAATCTTCAGGAAGAGGGCGATCAAGTATGGTTTCGATGGTCGGCGGATGTCGGCAGAGACAGTATGGCCTAGGAATGTAACCAATGTGGAACTGAATGAAGGTTTATCATGGTTGATCACCACGTCATTGGCAGCAAGGGCTGAACGGACAGCACTGAGGTGGGCTTGAATCACATTAGCAGAGGAGGGAAAGATCAGTATGTCATCTAAGTGAACGTAAGCAAATGGCAGAGGTAGCAAAATGGAATCAATGAACTGATGCCACATCTGTGCAGCATTTTTCAACCCATAAGGTATGTAACGGTATTCAAATAGGCCAAAGGGTGTGATGATGGCCATCTTTGGAATACACAGCAGATGCATAGGGATTTGATAGTATGTCTTCGAACAGTCTAAAACAGAGAAGAACTGAGAAGCATGTAGTAATTGCGTGAAATCCTGGATATGAGAAGTGGGATAGTTATCGATAGTTGTGTGAACACCAAGGGACCTGTAGTCCCCACACATGCATAAGGAGCGGTCTTTTCACGGAACAAGGTGGATAGGTGAAGACCAGTTGCTATCGGAGGGGTGGAGCACGCCTGAAGCCAACAAATCCTGAATGATATCTTTTGCGCACAGAAGTTTGGAAGCATTAAGGTGCCTAGCCTTATAACGAACATTCAAACTGTCTGTGGTGCAAATCCTATGAGAAATGCCATTACTGATAGTCGTTACCCATGAAGAGTGACCAGCGAGGGGGGGGGGGGGGGGGCAAGAAGAGGTCCAAATGCAACGGCAGTTCACTGACCTTGCCAGGTCGGTGCGGTGTGGCTGGTGCATTGGCTGTAGTCGATGAAGGAAGGCATGGCACAGAAGCCACGTGGTGTGAGGAATCCCACATAGCGTGAACAGGTGCATCTTGGAGATTCGTCTGTGGCAATGGGGAAATGGCAGCAGTTGGTGGAATGCTCGACACAGGAGCAATGTGGTGAGGAGATGCAGTAGAAGCATGTGTTCGTTCACCTTGCTGTGGTTCTGCAGATATGCGACATATCGTACACCGTATGTGTGACAATTCAGTAGAGGCAGAGGCAATGCGGGTGCATAATGCATCATTCTGGTTGCAGAGTTTGTCAATTTGTGTGCGAACGTCCGACAAATCAGAGAGCCATGTAGTAATACGTTCGAGCAGAGATTCACATGTGGAAAGTGTAGCCAAGGAGGCAGAGAGCGATGTCTTGCTGATCTCGTTTGAGCATGGAACAGTAGAACCAGACACATGGTGGGGTGTGGTGGTCTGCAGTTCTGGTGGAAGTTCTTAATGGTGTAGAAAGTCCAAACCAATCACAGGTTCATCCACGTCAGCAACATGGAAAGTCCAAGGGAATGTGTGGACTGGTGATAGGCGAAGCAACATCTTGATGGAGCCAAGGGCCACGATAGCACAATGATTTGCAGTGATCAAAGCGAGGTTAGCAGGTGATAGTATGGTGCCTGTGTGCTTGGCCTGGATAATGCTGACGTTGTCGCCGGTGTCGACAGGAAAGCGAGTGCCCGATCACAAGTCCATGATGTAGAGGAGTTTGCGCCCCTGGAGCAAAAGGTGCGGCATTGGACAGTAGGCGTCGTGAAAAATCGTGGCAGGATGTGGTGCCTAAACATGCCTGTCAGAATCATTTGCGTAGGTGCAAGGCGCATGACAGTTGCGTGCGGCGTCCCCGTAAGTAACATGGCACTAGTATAATGGGTCAGCTTGGAGACGGGGTTGTGAGGAGTGGGAGGAGGCCACAGCTGGCCACGTCATTGCTAGTGGTTGCTCAGGCTGTTGCTCGAGTAAGGGCGGCTAATGTCGAGAGGACGCAGGCAGTACTTCCTGTAGACTGCTAGGCGGCAGCTTCTGACGGGCAGCTGAAGTGCTGAGGTGAGTGTGCTGGCCTCTGCCGGCAGAGTGCAGAACCAAAGGTGCAGGCATGCCAATTGACGGTGATGGAGATGTCATCTGTGACAGGCGGTGTCAGTGACGAATGAGAGCATAAGCTCGATCGGTCATTCCTAAGCGAACCTCAAGGATGTCGGCTACATGAGATAGCAAGTGAAGTTGTAGATCTTAAGGCAGTTTGACCATCCACAAAGTCCAAAGCGCAGTGTCAGGTAATGCTTGATCATCAATTAATGCATGGAGGCGCCACCAAAGCTGCAAAGGTGTGCAGTCATTGAGGTGCTCGTCATGATTAATGTGGTGGATAGCCTCTGCCAGTGGGTGAGAAAGGCGCTCGATGAGCAGTGCTTTCGCCATCGAATATTTGTGCAAGGTAGGTGGTGAGAGGAGCAGATCACTGGTGAGGTCAGGACGAGCATGGAGGTGACACATCAGGCAGACGAAACGTGCATCATCATCTGAAACACCGTGGATATCTAGTAGGTGATCCATTAATGCGAAACACGTCTTTGGGTTATCTTTTTGGAAAGCAGTCAGCTTAGGATACCTGCCAGGTGACACATGTTGATGCAGCACTGGCAGACAAAGATCTATGTGCGCTGAGCAGGAAGCCCCCGGCAATTGGGAGTGCAGTAGCTGTGGACGGTGCGTCGTCCGAGATCTGCGTGGGAGGGCGGACGCATCTAGCACACGGTGTGGAGTGAGCAGGTGCAAAAGTTGACACAGTGTGTCCCAACTGCAGGCCCGATGATGAACACGGCGTGGGTGTAACGGCCAGTGCTGTTGCAACAGCGGGCAGAAGGTGGTCGCGGTGCAGCCATAGGGGGGCTGACCCAGTAACTGGCGCGGGCGCAACGGCCGGTACTGTTGCGAAAGCAGGCGGAAGGCGATCGTGGTGTAACCATGAAGCGACGGTCGTAGAAAAGTGCACGTTCGAGGCGATCGGCGTCGCCGAGACGGCCGCGGGGCGGGTGCTGCCAACTAGGCATATGAGAATGTGCAGCACCATGCAGAGGAATGTTTGAATCACAGTTCTGGAACCTTTTCGGCACATCACACCAAACCGAAGGAGACTGCATAGCTGCGGGGTAAACCACAACGTCCTTAACTGGGTTATCGTCCACGATGTCACTAGGCGGCGTGCACTGGTTATGTAATGGCCGTTGCTGTGTAGTCACACTTGATGGTGGTCATGTTGGACCGGTTAACGTTAAGTGGCCGCCAACATGGCTGGGCGTATCTTAGATAATTGTTCACTTTTAACCAAACGCGCATTAGGTACACTTAACCACTCGTGGTCACAAGCACAGTTAATAGGATGCGTGACACTAGCACTGAAAGACACTGGTAGATCCATTGTTCTGAAGACAATGTGGGCTGGCACAGGAAGTCCGTTAATGATGAATAGAAGCACAAAATAACTCGCAATCACACGACAACGATGTCGTAGGTCGGTAAGAACACACTTTAGATATCGTAAATGCGTTTATTAGACACTGAAGTAAGCGAGATCAACATGGTAGTACAAAAGTTGCGCGCTGAGAGAGCATAGCACACAAGCCCCAAAGAGAACATAGTCATAACGTCAGCGGCGCCACAAGTTTAATCAGCTAGGAGTTATTACACAGTTTTCCACAGACATTTAAACATGTCTCAGGATTGAACAATATAATGACAGGCTGTTTATGGTGCGTCAGGGCCATCACAAAGATAATCGATCTCACACGCTTGGCTCAAGCGCAACAGTCCGCCCAAGAACTCCAAGATTGCCTAAAACAGTACTACGGCAAACCTGCAGCTCACGCTCATTGATGGATCAGAGACAAACACTAACACATATTGCAACACCTACAATGGAAAAACTCGCCTGTTCGTTCAGGCAGAACTGCGCAAAAAAAGCATTTCATAGCCTCCGCGATTTGTGCCATCCAGGAGTAACAGCGACGGCGAAGCTTGTATCTAATCGTTATGTGTGGCCTGGGATACAAAACAACTTACATCGATGGTCTTGCGCGTGCATGAATTGTCAACACAGGAAACTTTCACGTCACGTTCAAGTACCAGTAGGCAAATTCCCACATCGACTGAGAGGTTCGCCTACATACATGTTGACGTCGTGCGACCGCTATCACCATCAGAAGGTCAACAATAGTTGTTAAACATTGTTGATAGATTCACACACTGGCCAGAGGTATTCCTCTAGATAATGTCTCTGTCGAGACACTACCCGTTGGGTTTATATCTAACTGGGTCACTCACTTCAGATATCCACTGCATATAACAACTGACAGAGGATGCCAATTCGAGTCCTATTTGCTTACGTTTTAGCAGTGTGTCACATCACACAACAACGAGTTATTATCCAGCCAGCAATGATATGATCGAGCAGCTGCACCAGACCCTAAATGCCGTCCTCATGTGTCATGAATAGAAGTGGACGACAGCCATACCATTACCTCTGTTCGGCCTCCGCATTATAAGCAAGCCAGATCTCGACGCATCCTCTACTGAATTTATCTATGGGGAAACACTATAGTTTCCAGAGAGTTTGTCGATCCAGCGCCCTACCGGGACGTATCACAGTCACTGCAGTTCATAGCACATTTGAGAGAACGGATCTCGCACATGCGAACGCAACCAATGTCACGACATGGCATGAAGCAACGTTCGTTCATAAAGAGTTGAAGAGTTGCATCCACATCATACTACGAAACAAGCCCACACTCAAGCCACCACATACTGGACCATACAGTGTAGTAGCAAGACAAAACAATGGACATTTAGGTTAATGGCAAGAGAAACACTGTGTCTATCGACCGAGTTAAACCAGAGTTTGTCTTGGAGAAATGTTTAGATGATAACATTCCCCATCACCGATAAATGCCAACGTCTGACAGCCGCCTCCTTCAACCCGAGCGACGCAGCTACAATGTTAGAAGCAGTCCGGGCGCACTTCCTGACAATTAACGATGACGACGCTCCGCTTCCCAATTGGGGGTGGGTTGAAGGGCGTGTGTGTGGCTTATCGGCGCTCAACATCCTGGTCATCAGTGCGGTGATGGGGAGGGGGTCTGCGTGGCGAGAGGCGATCACGCATCTGTCAGGGAGGGATCAGCTGATCGCTTACCAGTGTCAACTGAGTTCGCTAGCTGGCCGCTAGGAGCGATGGCTGATATGGTTATTCCTTGCCGTGGCACACGGACGTTCCGTGGTTTTTGAGTTATCTTGTATATTATTCCGTTGTTGATTATTTAATGAGATTCTCACTCTCTTAGCTTCAGTCAACGAATTGTTTCCTTCAGTTGTGTTAATTTTATTTTCATGTTTCTTGTGATTACTGTAATTTGGAAGCATACTAATTATTAAAGTAAAGTGCATTGAATGTAGGACTCGCCTGAACGCAGTTATTCCACAATAAGAATATGTAATTAAGCCATAAGCCTCACGCACAACGAGACTTGCAATAAATTCAAACTACCTCGTGAAAGCTTTCTTACAAAGTTTCAAAAACCAGATTTAAGTGATGTCTGCGGCGATGTGATGTTCGCCAACAGATGCCCAGATCTTTGTGTGTAGACTGGCCTAAAGTATACTAAAATAAAAATTGGAAAGTCAGGGTGTCCCTTGTCCGTGTTGTCTCTTTGGTTTTATTGTTGTCCGTTGTCTCTTTGGTTCTATTTATCTGTATTCTGTAGTTACTTTGGTCGTTGGCGGTAAAAGTGTATTTGAATGCTTTCGGAATAATTTTTTCGATAAAATGAAGGTTGCTGTGGTATGTAAAAGAACAATTTCCATATACAAATTAGTAAAATTTAATTATATGGTAGAAAATGTTTTTTCTTCGGTGACAGGCAGCTGCAAGGAGTCCAAATATTAAGTACGAATTCTTCGGAGTTGAGTTGTCTGCTAGTTTGTTTATCACACATTTTGATTACTATGTATTGTATCTTTACATAATCTAAAAAAACTATGTTAAAATAAAGTCAGTTAATTAGCTATTACTTCAAGTCTGAAAATAATTTGAATTGTACGTTATCCAGAAAACAGAGAATAATCGTATACTGTGTTTCTGTTCACATTCATTGCATGTGATTAAATAAATATAGGTATACGCCCATTTTGTTTGCAAGACCCATTTTATTTCTTTATGCCCGTGTAGATCAACGGTCAAGAACGTGCATGTGAATGGCATGTGCCCGAGTTTGAGTTTCAATCTGGCCAGGAGTTTCATTACATTCATGTTCTTCCAGTGAGACACAAGAGATCTCCAACTGGTGCTAAGCTTTGTGTCCTGACATTTCATGTGCCATCTTTACCAACTCGTAACCAAATCGCGGGTTCGGGGGTTAGAATAGGCCCGCGGTATTCCTGCCTGTCGTAAGAGGCGACTAAAAGGAGTCTCACATGTTTCGGCCTTATGTGATGGTCCCCTCTCGGGTTTGACCTCCATCTTTCTAAATTATTCCGAAGAGCGAGCCAATTGGGGAAGGGCGCCTTACATGGTGCACTGTATCCGTCGTGCAATTAGACCTTTAGCCGTCTTTCTCGTCGTTGCAATGGTGTCCCGCTCGTTTTCGATCTTTTGGGCGATTACCACACTGCACTCTGCAGCGTTTCTTTTAACTGCGACGACGACCTTGGCCATTTTTTGCACCTAAGATCCAGCACGGTAGCCAGTCCGTTGTGGTGGGGCCGCCATGTACCCTCTTGGTTGTAGCCCCCTGACAACACAGGGATCGCTCTACTGATGCCTGCGCCGTTAACTCCCCACGTATGCCAAGGAGTAGATGCCCATCGCCCCGGGGCATCGGGACTCCCGGCAATGGCCATCCTGCCAGGTGGCCTTTGCTGTGGCTGGGTGGCGCCCGTGGGGAGGGCCCTTGGTCGGAGTAGGTGGCATCAGGGCGGATGACCCGCAATGAAGCGTGGTACATCATCTCTCGCTGGTGGGCCACCACCAGCAGTCTCTAAGCGATCGAGGTCTAACCTCAACGGCAGGAAATACGATCCACGATCATTTCCCTCCCTGGCCACTCCATGGGAGGAACGTATGGCAAAAGAAGGCAGTGGAGACTATTCCCCCCGGTTCCTTGTGTGTACGCGAGTTGATGGGGAATCGTTTATGTCAACCAAGCCCCAGTTTTTTGTGGAGCATTTAGAGGACAAGTTCGGGGAGGTGGAGGGCTTGTCCAAGATGCGCTCTGGTTCTGTGCTCATCAAAACGGCATCCTCTGCCCAGTCACGGAGGTTGCTCAATTGTGACAAGTTGGGGGATGTTTCAGTTAACATCACGCCGCATAAGAGTCTGAACATGGTCCAGGGTATAATATTCCACAGGGATCTTCTTCTGCAGTCCGACGATGAATTACGCGCCAACCTCGAACGACGAGGTGTTCACTTCGTCCGGCGCGTCCATCGGGGTCCGAGGGATAATCAGGTAGCCACCGGTGCCTTCATCTTGGCCTTTGAGGGTGATGTCTTACCCGAAAAGGTTAAGGTGATGGTTTACCGTTGTGATGTGAAGCCATATATCCCTCCTCCGATGCGGTGTTTTAAATGCTGGAAGTTCGGGCACATGTCATCTCGCTGTGCTTCCAGCATCACGTGTCGGGATTGTGGACGTCCTTCGCATCCTGATACTCCATGTGCCCCGCCTCCTATCTGTGTTAACTGCGGAGAACACCATTCCCCCTGCTCGCCGGACTGTAGGATCTTTCAGAAGGAAAGGAAGATAATGGAATATAAGACCCTGGACCGCCTGTCCTACACCGAGGCAAGGCGGAAATTTGAGCGGCTACATCCTGTGCCAATGCCAACTAGTTATGCCGCTGCTGCAACACCAGTTCGATCTCAGCTCGGTCAGCATTCACCGGCCCCCTTGGTTGTGGGGGGCACTTCACTCCCTGTTGCTCCTGCTCCATCTACTTCAGGAGCAACACCACCCCAACCACCGGGGACATCTGTTCCCCCTTCACAGCCGGAGAAGCGTGAGCCTTCTTCGGCTCCTCTCGCTCGGAAGGGGTCCCTTGGGGCCCTCCCATCCCAGGCTTTGCCCAGTGCCAAAGTGGACACCCGCAAGGTTGTCAAACAATCACCGGTCGCTGGTCGTAGGGCGTCACGGTCGTCTTCAGTCCCAGAGACTGACCCAGTGAGGCCCTCCCAGCCAGAACCACCTAAGGCTCAGCGCGCAAAGCAGTCAAAGAAAAAGGCTCCCAAGCATCCTGAAATTGCGGTGGCACCTGTCCCACCGCAACCTTCTCCCTCTGCGTCCGAGGATGAGGTGGAGATCCTGGCGTCCGCTGAGGACATGGATCTCGCCAGTCCCTCGGATGCAGTAGATAGCTGTTGTCCAGGTGGTGACTCAGTAGCAGCAGGGGCCCCGGAGGCGTAATCTGCCTCCCCAGTCCCTTCACGCCTTTCCCATCCATGGCTAATACCATCCTCCAGTGGAACTGCAGCGGTTTCTTCCACCATCTAGCTGAGCTCCGCCAACTTCTCAGCCTTCGCCCTTTCTTCTGCATTGCTCTGCAGGAAACTTGGTTTCCGGCGATGCGAACCCCCGCCCTCCGTGGCTATCGGGGTTATTACAAGAACCGAGCAGCTTATGAAAGGGTGTCTGGTGGCGTCTGCATTTATATCCTTCACACTCTGCACAGCGAGTCTGTCCCTCTCCAGACGCCTTTAGAGGCTGTCGCTGTACGTGTGTGGACGCCACAGGCTGTTACCGTCTGCAGCCTTTACATTCCACCGGATGGTGATGTCTCGCAGCATGTCCTGGCTGCACTGGTCGCCCAATTGCCGCCACCTTTCTTGCTATTGGGCGACTTCAACGCTCATAACCCTCTGTGGGGTGGGTCAGTGGCAACAGGTCGAGGCGCCATCATTGAGCATTTATTGTCGCAGCTCGATCTCTCGCTGTTAAATGATGGTGCCTTCACACACTTCAGTGTGGCGCATGGCACCTACTCCGCCATTGACCTTTCAATCTGTAGCCATAGCCTCTTACCGTCTGTCCAATGGAGTGTGCATGACGACCTGTGTGGTAGTGACCATTTTCCGATCTTTTTGTCACTACCACAGCGCCCCTCTTCTGGGCACCCTAGCAGATGGGCTATGAATAAGGCTGACTGGGACTTGTTCTCCTCCACTGCCGCTTTTGAGCCTCTCTCTACCGATGACATTGATGCGGTCGTTCAATCGGTCACCACCGGCATCGTTACTGCCGCCGAATCTGCCATTCCCCATTCCTGTGGGTCCCCTCGGCGGAAGGCTGTGCCTTGGTGGTCGCCTGAGATCGCTGAAGCGATTAAAGATCGCCGGCGGGCGCTCCAGCGTCACAAGCGACACCCCTCCCTCGACCACCTTATCGCCTTCAAACGGCTGCGTGCGCGGGCCCGCCTCCTTATCCGCCAAGGCAAGAAGGAGTGCTGGGAGCGGTATGTGTCCACCATTGGCCTCCATGTCACTCCTTCGCAGGTCTGGGCCAAGATTCGACGCGTCTACGGCTATCGGCCACCTGCCAGCGTCCCTGCGCTCTCACTGAATGGAGCAGTTTGTACTGACTCCGACGTCATTGCCAATCGCTTAGCAGAGCATTTTGCTATGAGTTCCGCTTCTGCGAATTACCCCCAGGCCTTCCGCTCCATTAAAGAGCGGATGGAACGTCGGAGCCTTTCGTTTCGCACCAACCACCCGGACTCTTACAATGCTCCATTTAGTGAGTGGGAATTTCGCAGTGCCCTCGCTGCTTGCCCTGATACCGCTCCTGGGCCAGATGGCATCCACTGTCAGATGCTGAAACACCTTTCAGTGGACTGCCAGCGGCGCCTTCTCGATCTTTACAACCGTCTTTGGGTCGAGGGGGAGTTTCCGTCGCAATGGCGGGAAGGCATTGTTATCCCCGTTTTGAAACCTGGAAAGCACCCTCTGGAGGTGGACAGCTACCGTCCCATTAGCCTCACCAACGTTCTTTGCAAGTTGCTTGAACGGATGGTGAGCCGGCGCTTGCATTGGGTACTGGAGTCTCGAGGCCTTCTGGCTCCATCTCAGGGTGGGTTCCGTAAAGGCCGCTCCGCCGCCGACAATCTGGTGAGCCTGGAGTCGGCCATCCGTACTGCCTTTTCCCGCCGTCAGCACCTGGTCGCTGTCTTTTTCGACATGCGGAAGGCGTACGATACGACGTGGCGTCATCACATTCTTTCTACGCTCCATGGATGGGGTCTTCGGGGTCCTCTGCCGATTTTTATCCGCAATTTTCTGTCGTGTCGTACCTTCCGCGTGCAAGTCGCGGCCTCGTATAGTTCCTCCCACGTCCAGGAGAACGGTGTGCCACAGGGCTCTGTTTTAAGTGTCTGTCTGTTTTTAATAGCCATTAACGGGCTTGCTGCGGCCGTGGGAAATTCTGTCTCCGCTTCCCTGTATGCTGACGACTTCTGCCTTTATTACAGCTCTACTGGCATTGCCGCTGTTGAACGTCAGCTACAGGGCGCTATCCGTAAGGCGCAGTCTTGGGCTGTAGCGCATGGGTTTCAGTTTTCGGCAGCCAAGACCCGCGTTATACATTTCTGCCGGCGCCGAACAGTCCATCCTGAGCCGCGGCTTTATCTTGCCGACGAACTCCTTGCTGTGGTGGAGACCCACAGGTTTTTGGGGGTGGTTTTTGATGCCCGGTTGACTTGGCTGCCTCATATCCAGCAGCTTAAACAGACGTGTTGGCGGCATCTAAACGCTCTGAGATGCTTGAGCCACACCCGCTGGGGAGCCGACCGCTCTACCCTGTTACGGCTCTACCAGGCGTTAATCCAGTCCCGTCTGGATTATGGGTGCCTGGCATATGGCTCAGCATCCCCGTCTGCGTTGCGGGTGCTGGACCCAATCCTCCACAGCGGGATACGCCTTGCCACTGGTGCTTTCCGCACCAGCCCTGTGGACAGCTTACTCGTGGAGGCAGGTGTCCCTCCACTGCGGTTCCGGCGCCAACGTTTGCTGGCCGCTTATGCTGCCCATGTTCTAAGCTCGCCCGGGCATCCTAACTATCGTCTCCTGTTCCCGCAGTCAGTCGTCCGTCTGCCGGAACGTCGGCCCCGGTCGGGTTGTCCGATCGCCATACGCGTCAAGGAGCTTCTCTCCGGGCTTGGGCTTGTCCCTGTTCCACCTCCTTTCCGGGCACTTCTGCGTACACCCCCGTGGTGCGTTCCTCGCCCTTGCCTTCGGCTCGACTTGGCACAGGGCTCGAAGGACTCAGTCCCTCCAGAGGCCTTCCGCCGCCGCTTTTATTCCATCCTGGCCACGTATCAGGGCTCTGGCATTGTTTACACCGACGGCTCGATGGTTGCTGGTCGAGTCGGGTATGCGCTCACTCTAGGGAACCATTCCGAACAACGTTCTTTGCCGGCTGGCTGCAGCGTTTACACTGCTGAGCTGGTTGCCATCTTTCGAGCCCTAGAGTATATCCGCTCCTGCTCAGGTGAGTCGTTCGTTATCTGTAGCGATTCCCTGAGCAGTTTACGAGCACTCGACCAGTGTTTTCCTCGTTCCCGTCTGGTGATGGCTATCCATGAGTCCCTGCATACTCTTGCGCGTTGCGGCCGCTCTGCGGTCTTCGTGTGGACCCCAGGCCATGTTGGGATCCCCGGCAACGAGAATGTTGACCGGCTGGCGAAAGAGGCGACTAGTGCACCACCTCTGGACGTTGGCCTCCCGGAGACCGATTTGCGGGCGTTCCTACGCCGCAAAATTCTGGACCTTTGGGACACTGAATGGCGCGCCCTGCCTTCACGCAACAAACTTCGGGCCATCAAGGGGGCTACCGGTGTGTGGCGCTCCTCCTTGCGGGTTTCTCGCCAGGAGTCTGTTGTCCTCTGCCGGCTGCGCATTGGGCACACTCGGCTTACCCACGGCCACTTATTGCGCCGTGAGGATGCGCCTCTATGTCGCTGCGGCTCCGTTTTATCCGTGGTTCATGTTTTATTGGAGTGTCCGTTTTTAGCTGCGCTCAGGCAGTCGTTCGCACTGCCTGACTCGCTCCCTGCCCTTTTAACAGATGACCCGGCTATGGCTGACTTAGTTTTACGTTTTATTCGGGCAGGGGGTTTTTATTCTTTACTCTGAGTGTTTCTATTTTTATCTTATTGTTTTGTGTTGATTCTGGCCTTTGGCCTCCGGTTTTAAACTGATTTTTTAATGTGTTTCTAGTGGTTGGCTTTTCCTTTTTTATTTCTCTGGTCGGCCAACCACCGTCACACTCTGTGTGCTTTTAGTTCGTTTTGTCTTGTCTTTGTTTCAGTTTCTCTTGTCCTGTATCGTCTGTGATCTCTTTTGTTCCTCGTTTTTATTCTCTGTGGGTGTTCTTTGTCTTTGGAAAAAGGGACCGATGACCATAGCAGTCTGGTCCCTTTAATCCCCCAAACCAACCAATCTTCCATCATAAACTACACTTTGGTCTAATGACGCCGGCCCATGTGTCAGCATAATCTTCTCCGATCTGCAAAGAATATGAAATGGTTTCAAAGTTGGCACTCTAAATACGTTACCTCTTTTTCTTTCCTATCAGTGATAGCATAAAACAATTTTTCCATCGGCTAACAGATGCGTTTCCAACCTGTGTACATTACAGAGGAAACGCTTTCTGACTGGCGTCGGCCGTGTTCTAGAGTGAAGACCTACTCATCATCATCATATTTTATTTGTTTATTCTTTGTCCTTGGACTCTAGGTGGCAATTTCCGCCCCCTGGAATATGGAGTAGGAATTTTTATTTACTACAGGATTGTCATACATTATGGAAGTGATTTCCCATTGTTAGACAAGATTGTCATTTAACCAGTTATATGTTAAGTGGCATGTGAAATGACACATTGTGAATCTGACCAGCTCATTCATATCAAAAATGGTAATTCAGACCTTCAGTCTTTCTTCCCATCTTGCATTTATTTCTGTGAATGTATAAACAATAAATGTGCAACAAAAGAAAACAGGGCTAAGCTTTAAAATGAATCATCCAGGCACTGTTTTCGTTCACGGTAAAGCACAACCAAAAACAGCATTGCACTTTCAAGCACATGAAAGGTTATTGCATATTTTCTGTTACGAGATACTTACTTTCTTTTTAAATACTCACTTGAACTGTATTAACATTTCACCATGAGAGAAATGGTTACGTGATTTTTAAAAAAAATAATTTCTTTCATTTAGCTAACTGAGGTTTGTAGATTATTAAAAACCCTTTCGCCCGCTTCACCAGGAGCACTTGTTGTCAGTTTGAAATTTCACTGCCTTGCATAATAATTTTCCTTTTGTCTTGTTCCATTGTCATGTATGTCTTTTTTAAGAATGTGAGTATCATTTGTTCTCATTGCCATAATATTCTGATATACATATATATAGTGAGTACACTGTCATTATATTATACTGCATGGTAGCTTGTCTACAGGAGTATCTGGGTGGTATTATTGCTATATACCTGACTGCTCTTTTCTGAATTACAAATATTGTTTTTAAGTATGGTAATGGAAAGTTCTCATAGAAAACAAATTGCTTGGGTTAATGGAGTGGGAGGGAAGGTTGGAGAAGAGTGGTTTATGGTTGGGGTGGAAGCAGCAGGTGCATGGAATGGGGATGCAACAAACAACTGGCACCAGTGCGAGCATGTAGCACACAGTGGTGATGATCATGATGATGATGATAATGAAGATGATGATAATGAAGATGATGATGTGGAGGAGTGGATTGGGAAGAGTGACAGAACAGAGGAAGGGGAGGCTGGGGATGAAGGCTTGGGTGCAGGATGAATGGAAGTTAGAGACCTGGGGCTTGGTGGAAGTAGCTTGGACGAACTGAGACCAGGAGGATTAAAGGGACAGAGGATGTGTCACAATGACAGTTCCCCTCAACATAGAGAAGTTGGTGTTGGTGGGAACAGTCCAGGTGTCACAGTTCCACTGAAATCAAGTGTGTTATGCTCAGCAACATGATGTGCCGCATGGTGGTCAGCTCTGTTCTTGTCGTTAGTTTGGTGCTGGCCATTCATTCCGGTGAACAGTTGGCTGATGGTCATGTCAGCTTAACATGCTGTGCCCCTTACCTGTACTCACGCTATCCTAGGATCGTAATTTGACTCGTCCATCACCACTCCCTTATCCCCATGAACTTCTTTTTCTCTGCATTGTCACCCCCTTCAAATCTAGGCCTACTCCTCCATGTCATCGTCAGTTTGTGCTACACAAACTCACCAGTGTTGGTGCCATGTTACATTACTGCCCCACGCGCCTAATGCCTCTACCTCCTTTCTTCCCTCAGGCACTCCACCCCACACAATCACTCACCCTAGTTAAGCTGCAGGACTACGGTCCCGGCTAGTGTATTCATCTGACACAATGTAGTTGTACAGGTGTGTGTACATCATTCTAATTTTGTTTTGTTTTGTTCTTTATGTGTGAAACATGTAAGTAATATGCTTCAAAATACTCAGCAGGGACTTGTCCATAATCTAATATAGGTTTTCTGAATTTACTTCGTAGTTTGTTTTCATGATGAAGGATGCATTAAATATGGCACAAATGTAAACATTAGGATATGATACAGATCAGTCTATTATCACAACCTGTATTTGACATTCGCAATGTTGGCTATGCTGACTCACAACCAAATTATCACCTTCCAACCCAACCTAGACCTCAGAATATACTACAGATCAGTCTTTCACTACAACCAAGATTTTTGGATGCGACTGGAGGAAGGGTGATACCACCAAACCCTTGCTTGAATGTCAGCAAAGCTTTCAGTGCCTGTAATCGATTTATCATCTCTACTGTTTGGTGAGTTGTTTTGCGTATGAGGAAAATCTGTGTGTATCTTTTTAAATAGCACATCTTTGTGCCCCCTCGCCCCATATCAAATGCGTATCATGATAGTTGTTAAAACTTTTGTGCTACTTGCATCTTTAATTGACTTTGTATTTATATTAATATGTATGCTGTACTTTTCACTCTGGTGTAAAACACGGCATACATTGTTTTAGACTGATTTATGAAAATACTGTTTTGAAGGAGTTACTCATTTGCATCTTCAGTAATCAGGACTGTTTCTTTTTCAAGCTTCTCCTTGCTCTGAGCTGCATAGATAACTATCATAAGTTTCTGTATTATACTGTCTGGGAGCTTCCTATGAACCGTGCACATTGCCAAGGGTATGTGCCTCAACAACAAACAGGTGCAACAGGAACTGAAGGGTATCTGTATAAAGACAAGACAAACATAAAGAGGGACAGCAGTCTTTCAGTAGTTTGATCAGTAACTGATCTGACTTCATAGCATTATTCAGCATTGCCTGGCTGTGCTGGTACTGTGAATGGTCAAAAAAGGGTGAAACAACAGCCATTATTTTACCTAAAGGCATGCTGCTCTACTGTATGTCTAAATGATGATGGCACACCATTGGGAAAAATATTCTGGATGTAATGTATTCCCCCATTCGGATCTTGGGGTGGAGATGACTTGGTATGCTCTCGTCAGGAAAAACAAAACAGACTTTCTACAAGTCATAGCATGTAATATAAGATCCCTTAATTTGGTAGGTAGGTTAGAAAATTTAAAATGATGATGGGTAGGTTGAAATTAGATACTGTGGGAATCAGGGAAGTTTGGTGGGAGAATGAACATGGCTTCTGATCAAGTGAGTACAGCATTATCAACACACAATTACATAGGGGTAATGCAAAAGTGTTTCCAATAATGACGAAGAAAGTAGGAATATGGCTAAGTTTCTATGAATAGTATAGTGAATGTATTATCATTGGCCAGACAGGCAAGAAGGCAACACACACTATGACAGCATAACTTTATATACCAACTAAATCCACCTGCAGATGCCAATGATGAAGATCTTGAAAGAATGTATGATGAGACAAAAGAAATTATTCAGACGGTTAAGGGAAATGAAAATTTGATCTGGATGGGAGACTGGAATTTGCTAGTAAGAAAACAGAGAGAATAGAGAGAGCATGGACTGGGGTAAAGAACTGGAAGAAGACACTGCTTGGTAGGATTTTGTATACATAGTAATTTAATCACCGCTAACGCTACGTTTAAAAATCGTATGTGGAAGAGACCTGGTGACATAGGGAGGTTTCAATTAGATTACATAATGGTATGACACATTCTGAAACCAGATTTTAAACAGCAAAATATACTGTTCAAAAGAATTAAGAGAACATGACTTTAGGCATCTGCTGTACTCCACTGAGCAATCATTGATGTCTAAGTACACTACCAAATTATGCCTTTATCTTACACAAATTAAGTATGAAGTGTAATATAACTAGGTGTATATCCTTGTTCATTTACATAACAAGAACTGAAACGTCTTACAGTTGTCAAAAACAAAATGGGAACAATCATTCATCCCCTCATCCTAGGTGCTTTTCATTGGACTTTGAGAGCTTCAGCAATATGTATGTCTTCTGCATATGTTTATCATTGCCTGACACCTACATAGCATACCCCTTGTAAGTTTATGGAATTCACTCTGTGATCATTCCCATCTTCAGTGAGAGGCTTTGAGAGTTCTCACAGAGGCTATGTTGGACAGGGCATCTACAAACACATCTGTCAAGCATGGACTTTTCATTACTTTAGTATCCTGGATTGGCAAGACATCCCTAGTTATGCTCACCTCATGGGTCTTGTCATTATCATGCATGATAAGTAATTCAGGGCTGCCACTATATGCAGCAGCATATCACATGGTTCAACAGGATCTGTAAGGCAACCATGGACAACAAGATGATCTGTACAGCTGGCAACATTGATGCCTCCCCACACCATCACAGAACCTTGGTTGAATGTGTCAGTTTCCTGGGCAACATGTGGCAGGTACTGCTGACCATGACATCTCCACACATGAACATGGCCATCACCTTGAGTCAGAGAAAATCGTGATTCATTTGTGAGTAACACATTTTGCCAATCCCGAAGTTGCCTGTTGAGATGAGGATGACAGAACTGAAAGTGACCTGTAAGATGATGCTGTGTCAAGCGGGTTACTCGAACAGCACGTGTGGGTCTTAAAGGTCCTTTCTCTAACTTGTCTCTTAGAGTCTGATGAGATACAGTGGCTCCGGTGGCCATTCTGAGGCTGTATTTCAGTGCTTTGACAATAGACATACAACATAGATATGGCCAACATTGGCCTTCTCATGGGTTTGTCTCCTTTTAGTGTTGCCACCGTCTATGTATGACAGGTGGAGGACATTGGCATCTGCCGCAACATGATGGAAAACCCACCTTTTTGGATCAAACGCAGTGCCCTTGTAACTTTCACTGCATTAGGATGTTGCCTTGCACGTGCTTGTTGAATACAAGGTCATCAAGTTACAACTGCCATCTGTGTGCCTCACTAGAGAACACTGGGACACCTGTACTCACTTTCTTCTGAGAGGTTGCCTGATGCCGTAACACAACACATAGAAGATGAGTGGCTTTAGCTGTTGCATACATTGTTAATAAAGATCTCAAGCTGTGCAATAAGACCATGGATACCTCCTGTATCCGAATGCATTTAACATACCGGCTGTTGATAAATGTGTTCCCGTAATTTTTCTTGAGCTGTGTATGTCCAGGGGCAGATGTAGACTCTGGCCATAATTTAGTGTTTATCAACTGCAGATTAAAACAGAAAAAATCGAGAAAGGTTGGAAATTAGGGAGATGGGACCTGTATAAGTTGAAAGGACCAGAGGTGGTTGCAAGTTTCAGAGGCAGCATTAGGCAATGATTTACTGAAACAGGGGTTAGGAACACAATAGATGATTAGTAGGTATCCTTGAGACATGAAATAGTGAAGGTAGCAAAGGATCAAACAGGCTAAAAGACAAAGTTCAGTAGAAATCCTGGGGTAATGTGTAAATCTAGTTGACAAAAGGAGAAAATGTAAAAATGTCTAAAAAAAAATTAGATTGGCAGGAAGTGCAAAATGGTGTAGCAGGAATGGTATAGAAAGGGTGTAGAATCAATCATATCTAGGAGAAAAATGTATGCCATCTACAGGAAGATTGAAGTATGTATGAATATCAAGAGTTCAGATGACAGATCAGTACTATGCAAAGAAGGGAAAATTGAAATCTGGAAGGAATATGGACAAGGCCCATGCAAGGGAAAATAGCTTGAAGGCAATGTTACAAAAAGGGAAAAGGAAGTAGTTGAAGGTGAAATTATAGATACAATACTGTTAGAAGAATTTGACATAACACTATATGACCTCAGTCAAAACAAGACACTTGGAATCAGTGACAGTCCCTCAGAATTACAGAGACCTTTGTGAGAACCAGCTTGAAAAAACTTGAAAAACTATAAGGGGAAAACTGAAGACCTGCCACAATGGGACTGCAGAATAGTTCCATTCAAAAGTAATCACCACATGCATTATGGGATATATCCCACTGGGAGATGAGATGGTCAATTCGTTTTTCATAGAACACGGTTGGCTGCTGACAGATCCACAACTGCACCCAAGCTGGTATATCCTCATTGGACTGAAACTAACATCCAGGCATGTCTTCCTTCAGGTCACCTAGGATGTGAAAATCATACAATGAAAGTTCTGGGCTATATGAGAGATGTCGCTGTGTTTCCCAACCATATTGATTGATAGTGTGGATGTGGGTGTTATCATACAACAGGGTGATCCCATATGACAACATTCCTGCAATTTGACATTATGGTGCGTCGCAGTTTCTGCAAAACTAAACAAAGTGCAAAGTTTCATCATAGTGCTGCAGATTGATTGTGGTTCCACACTTGAGGAATTCAATGAGCAGAGGTCCACTGGAGTCGAAGGAGGTTATCAAGACTTTTCCAGAACTTGTGTGAACAGCTTTGGATATCTTTGGTGGGGGAGATGTAGGACTTTTTCACTGTTGGTTTTGCCATTTGCCCTCTGCTGTTGGAATGCTGTCGGACAGACTCTATCTGTTGCATGATAATGCCTGCCCTTGTTTTGCCAGTTGTACGAAGGCTATGTTTCAGCAAATTGGTCAGGAAACACTGTGACATACTCTGTACAGCCTGGTTCATTCAGTATGTGATTTTCACCTCTTTGGTGACCTGAAGAAAGACTTGTGTGGATGGTAGTTTCAGTCAGACGAGGAAGTACAGGAGTGGGTGCGTTTGTAGAACCGTAAGCGGCTCCGCCCATTGTCTAGGTGTAGCGTCTTTGATTAGTAATCAAAATGTCCTCGGTCCTGGTTTCAAAACACACCACTGCTTAAATTTTGATTATGTAAGAAGTCACACTCATTCTAACAGTGGCTTTGTCAAAGAGGACAGAGGAGTGGACATAGTTTCAGGGAACTCTCTTGTTCTTGGGGTGGGAAACTGCCCGTAAAGGTGGAAGAATCAGCAATGATCAACAACATGAGGATGCAGAACACAGTGGAAACCGCTACGTTAAAGGCACACAATGTGTATACACAGGACATGTGGCCTGTAATTGAAAGTGTCATGATGATCTCTCCAGTGGCAAAAGATTCTGGAGTAGTCCCCCATTCGGATCTTCGGGAGGTGACTGCCAGGGGGGAGGTGTTAATGAGAAAAGATTGAGTAACCAATGAAACGATAATGTTCTATGAGTCAGGGCATGGAATGTTAGAAGCTTGAACGTAGTAGGGAAGCTAGAAAATCTGAAAAGGGGAATGCAAAGGCTCAAGTTAGATGCAGTAGGGGTCAGTGAAAAGAAATAGAAAGAAGACAAGGATTTCTGGTCAGATGAATATAGGGTAATATTAACAGCTGCAGAAAATGCTATAATGGGAGTAGGATTCATTATGAATAGGAAGGGAGACCGGAGAGTGAATTACTGTGAACAGTTCAGTGATAGGGTTGTTCTTATCAGAATCAACAGCAAACCAACACTGACAACAATAGTTCAGGTATACATGCCGATGTCACAAGCTGAAGATGAAGAGATAGAGAAAGTATATGAGGATACTGACTGCATAATACAGTACGTAAAGGAAAACGAAAATCTAATACTCATGGAGGACTGGAATGCAATTGTAGGGGAAGGAGTAGGGCAAAGGTTACAGGAGAATATGGGCTTGGGACAAGGACTGAGAGACAAGAAAGACCAAGTGAGTCCTGTAATAAATTTCGACTAATAATAGCGAATACTCTGTTCAAGAAAAACAAGAGGGGGAGGTATACTTGGAAAAGAGCAGGTGATACGGGTAAATTTCAATTAGATTACATCATGATCACACAGAGATTCTGAAATCAGATACTGGATTGTAAGGTGCACATATAGACTCAGATCACAATGTAGTAGTGACGAAGAGTAGGCTGAAGTTTGAGAGATTAGTCAGGAAGAATCAATACACAAAGAAATGAGATATGAAAGTACTAAGGAACAACGAGGTATGCTTGAAGTTCTCCAAGGCTATAGATACAGCATTAAGGAATAGCTCAGTAGACAGTCCAGTTGAAGAGGAATGAACATCTCTGAAAAGGGCAATCACAGACATTGGGAAGAAAAACATAGGTACAGAGAAGGTAACTGCAAAGAAACCATGGTAGCAGAAGATACTTCAGCTGATCGACGAAAGAAGGAAGTACAAAAATGTTCAGTGAAGTTCAGAAATACAAGTTGCTGAGGAATGAAATAAATAGGAAGTGCAGGGAAGTTAAGATGAAATGGCTGCATGAAAAATGTGAAAAAATCGAAAAAGAAATGATTGTTGGAAGGGCTGACTCATCATATAGGAAAGTCAAAATAAGCTTTGGTGAAAGGAAAAGCAAGGGTGGTAATATTAGGAATGCAATGGGAATTCCACTGTTAAATGCCGAGGGGAGACAGAGTATAGGTGGAAAGAGTACATTGAAGGCCTCTCTGAGGGGGGAGATTTGTCTGATGTGATAGAAGAAGTAACAGGAGGTGATGTACCATAGAAGAGATAGGAGATCCGATTTTATAATCAGAATTTAAGAGAGCTTTAGAGGACTTAAGGTCGTATAAGGCAGAAGGGACAGATAACATTCCATCAGAATTTCTGAAATCATTGGGGCAAGTGGGAGCAAAACGGCTATTCTCATTGGTGTGTAGAAAGTATGAGTCTGGTGACATACCATCTAACTTTTGGAAAAATATCATCCACACAGTTCCAAAGACTGCAAGAGCTGAAAAGTGTGAGAATTATCGCACAATCAGCTTAACAGCTCATGCATCCAAGTTGCTGACAAGAATAATATACAGAAGAATGGAAAAGAAAATTGAGGATGTGTTAGATGATGATCAGTTTGGTATTAGGAAAGGTAAAGGCAAGAGAAGCAATTCTGACATTGCAGTTGATAGTGGAAGCAAGACTAAAGATAAATCAAGACACATTCATAGGATTTGTTGCCCTGGAAAAAGCATTCAACAATGTAAAGTGGGTCAGATGCTCTAAATTCTAAGAAAAATAGGGGTTAGCTGTAGGGAGAGACTGGTACAGTATGTACAAGAACCAAGAGTGAATGATCAAGAAAGAAGTGCTCAGATTAAAAAGGATGTAAGACAGGGATCTAGTCTTTTGCCCCTAATGTTAAATTTGTACATCGAAGAAGCAATGGTGGAAATAAAAGAAAGGTTCAGGAGCGGAATTAAAAATCAAGGTGAAAGGATATCAGTGATCCAATTCGCTGATATCAATTCTGTCCTTACTGAAAGTGATGAAGAATTACATGAGCTGCTGAATGAACAGTCTAATGATTACAGAACATGGATTGAGAGTAAAGCGAAGAAAGACGAAAGTAATTAGGAGCAACAGAAATGAGAACAGCTAGAAACTTAACATCAGGACTGATAGTCATGAAGTGGATTAAGTTAAGGAATTCTACTTCGTAGACAGCAAAATAACCAATGACAGATGGAGCAAGGGGGACATAAAAAGCAGACTAGCACTGGCAAAAAATGCATTACTGACCAAGAGAATTCTCCTAGTATCAAACATAGGCCTTAATTTGAGGAAGAAATTTCTGAGAAGGTATGTTGGACTACGGCATTGTATAGCAGAGAAACATGGACTGTGGGAAAACTGGAACATAAAAGAATTGAAGTATTTGTGATGTGGTGCTACAGACAAATATTGAAAATTAGATAGAATTATAATGAAGGAATGAAGAAGTTCTGTGCAAAATCGGAGAGGAAAGGATTATGTGGAAAACACTGACAAGGAGAAGGGACAGGATTATAGGATATCTGTTAAGGCATCAGGGAATGAATTCCAGGGTATCAGAGGGAGCTGTAGAGGTCAAAAACTGTAGAGGAAGACATAAGACTGACATACATCCAGCAAATAATTGAGGACATAGGTTGCAAGTGGTACTCAGAGATGAAGAGGTTGGCACAGGAGAGGAATCCATGTCGGACCACATGAAACCAGTCAGAAGACAGAAGACTCAAAAACTAGGGGGGAGGGGGTGGCTGACCATGTTCTATGAAATGGGAATTGGTCATCTCCTTTCCCAGTTGGTTAAATGTCTTAACATGTGTGATGATTACTTCTGAATATAACCATTCCATGGTCCCGTTGTGTAGGTGTTCAGTCTTCGTTTGACTGCCTGTCTTATTCCGTATGGTACGCAGACTTCATGATGAGTATACGTATTACAGTTCCAAAGAAGGTTAGTGTGCATGCTGGTGTAATAATTACTGAACTATCAATTAAATAAATCATACTTGCAAAATACTAACGCAAATTATTTACAGAAGAATTGGAAAACAAGTAGAAGTTGACCTTGACAAAGATGTTTTGGTTCTGGAGAAATGTAAGAACATGCAAGGCAATACTGACCCTACGGCTTATATAGAAGACTGACTGAAGAAAGGCAAAACTGCATTTATACCATTTGTAGATTTAGAGAAAGCTTTTGACCGGAATACACTCTTTGAAATATAGCAGGGACAAAATACAGGAAACTAAAGGTTGTTTAATACTTGTACAGATACCAGACAACAATTATAAGAGTCATAGGGTATGAAAGGGAAGCAATAGTTGAGAAGGGAGTGAGACAGGGTTGTAGCCTATCCCCAATGTTATTCAGTCTTTACATTGAGTTATCAGTAAAGGAAATCAAATAGAAATTTGGAGAGGGAAAAGAATTTAAAACTCTGAAGTTTGCCAAAGACATTGTACTATAATTCTGATAGAGGCAGCAAAGGACTTGGAAAAGCAATTGAATCGAATGGATAGTGTCTTGAAAAAAGGTTATAAGACGAACACCACCAAAGGTAAAGTAAGAGTTATGGAATTAGTCAAATTTAATTAGCTGATGTTGAAGGAGTTGAATTAGAAAATGAGACACTAAAAGTAGTAGATGAGCCCTGCTACTTGGTAGCAAAATAACAGTTGATGTTCGAAGTGGAGAAAATATAAAATGTGGACTGGTTATAGCATTTCTGAAAAAGAGGAGTTTCTTAACGTCTAATATAAATTTAAGTGTTGTTGTTGTTGTTGTTGTTGTTGTTGTTGTGGTCCTCAGTCCTGAGACTGGTTTGATGCAGCTCTCCATGCTACTCTATCCTGTGCAAGCTTCTTCATCTCCCAGTACCTACTGCAGCCTACATCCTTCTGGATCTGCTTAATGCACTCATCCCTTGGTCTCCCTCTACAATTTTTACCCTCCACGCTGCCCTCCAGTACTAAATTGGTGATCCCTTGATGCCTCAGAACATGTCCTACCAACCGATCCCTTCTTCTAGTCAAGTTGTGCCACAAACTCCTCTTCTCCCCAATTCTGTTTAATACCTCCTCATTAGTTATGTGATCTACCCATCTAATCTTCAGCATTCTTCTGTAGCACCACATTTCGAAAGCTTCTATTCTCTTCTTGTCTAAACTATTTATTGTCCAAGTTTCACTTCCATACATGGCTACACTCCATACAAATACTTTCAAAAACGACTTCCTAACACTTAAATCAATACTCGATGTTAACAAATTTCTCTTCTTCAGAAACACTTTCCTTGCCATTGCCAGTCGACATTTTATATCCTCTCTACTTCGACTATCATCAGTTATTTTGCTCCCCAAATAGCAAAACTCCTTTACTACTTGAAGTATCTCATTTCCTAATCTAATTCCCTCAGCATCACCCGACTTAATTCGACTACATTCCATTATCCTTGTTTTGCTTTTGTTGATGTTCATCTTATACCCTCTTTTCAAGACACTGTCCATTCCATTCAACTGCTCTTCCAAGTCCTTCGCCGTTTCTGACAGAACTACAATGTCATTGGCGAACCTCAAAGTTTTTATTTCTTCTCCATGGATTTTAATACCTACTCCGAACTTTTCTTTTGTTTCCTTTACTGCTTGCTCAATATACAGATTGAATAGCATCGGGGACAGACCACAACCCTGCCTCCCTTTCATGTCCCTCGACTCTTATAACTGCCATCTGGTTTCTGTACAAATTGTAAATAGCCTTTCGCTCCCTGTATTTTACCCCTGCCACCTTCAGAATTTGAAAGAGAGTATTCCAGTCAACATTGTCAAAAGCCTTCTCCAAGTCTACAAATGCTAGAAACATAGGTTTGCCTTTCCTTAATCTTTCCTCTAAGATAAGTCGCAGAGTCAGTATTGCCTCACGTGTTCCAACATTTCTACGGAATCCAAAATGATCTTCCCCGAGGTTGGCTTCTGCCAGTCTTTCCATTCGTCTGTAAAGAATTTGCGTTAGTATTTTGCAGCTGTGACTTATTAAACTGATAGTTCGATAATTTTCACATCTGTCAACACCTGCTTTCTTTGGGATTGGAATTATTATATTCTTCTTGAAGTCTGAGGGTATTTTGCCTGTTTCATACATCTTGCTCACCAGATGGTAGAGTTTTGTCAGGACTGGCTCTCCCAAGGCTGTCAGTAGTTCTAATGGAATGTTGTCTACTCCTGGGCCTTGTTTCGACTCAGGTCATCCAGTGCTCTGTCAAACTCTTCACACAGTATCGTATCTCCCATTTCATCTTCATCTACATCCTCTTCCATTTCCGTGATATTGTCCTCGAGAACATCACCCCTGTATAGACCCACTATATACTCGTTCCACCTTTCTGCTTTCCCTTCTTTGCTTAGAACTGGGTGTCCATCTGGGCTCTTGATATTCATGCAAGTGGTTCTCTTTTCTCCAAAGGTCTCTTTAATTTTCCTGTAGGCAGTATCTATCTTACCCCTAGTGAGATAAGCCTCTACATCCTTACATTTGTCCTCTAGCCATCCCTGCTCCGCCATTTTGCACTTCCTGTCGATCTCATTTTTGAGACGTTTGTATTCCTTTTTGCCTGCTTCACTTACTGCATTTTTGTATTTTCTCCTTTCGTCAATTAAATTCAGTATCTCTTCTGTTACCCAAGGATTTCTACTAGCCCTCATCTTTTTACCTACTTGATCCTCTGCTGCCTTCACTATTTCATTTCTCAAAGCTACCCATTCTTCTTCTACTGTATTTCTTTCCCCCATTCCTGTCAATTGTTCCCTTATGCTCTCTCTGAAACTCTCTACAACCTCTGGTTCTTTCAGTTTATCCAGGTCCCATCTCCTTAAATTCCCACCTTTTTGCAGTTTCTTCAGTTTTAATCTACAGTTCATAATCAATAGATTGTGGTCAGAGTCCACATCTGCCCCTGGAAATCTCTTACAATTTAAAACCTGGTTCTTAAATCTCTGTCGTACCATTATATAATCTATCTGAAACCTGTTAGTATCTCCAGGGTACTTCCACGTATACAACCTTCTTTCATGATTCTTGAACCAGGTGTTAGCTATGATTAAGTTATGCTCTGTGCAAAATTCCACTAGACGGCTTCCTCTTTCATTTTTTAGCCCCAATCCATATTCACCTACTACGTTTCCTTCTCTTCCTTTTCCTACTGTCCAATTCCAGTCACCCATGACTATTAAATTTTTGTCTCCCTTCACTACCTGAATAATTTCTTTTATTTCATCATACATTTCATCAATTTCTTCTTCATCTGCAGAGCTGGTTGTCATATAAACTTGTACTACTGTAGTAGGCGTGGGCTTTGTGTCTATCTTGGCCACAATAATGCGTTCACTATGCTGTTTGTAGTAGCTTATCTGCACTCCTATTTTTTTATTCATTATTATACTTACTCCTGCATTACCCCTATTTGATTTTGTATTTATAACCCTGTATTCACCTGACCAAAAGTCTTGTTCCTCCTGCCACCGAATTTCACTAATTCCCACTATATCTAACTTTAACCTATCCATTTCCCTTTTTAAATTTTCTAACCTACCTGCCCGGTTAAGGGATCTGACATTCCACGCTCCGATCCGTAGAATGCCAGTTTTCTTTCTCCTGATAACGACGTCCTCCTGAGTAGTCCCCGCCCGGAGATCCGATTGGGGGTCTATTTTACCTCCGGAATATTTTACCCAAGAGGACGCCATCATCATTTAATCATACAGTAAAGCTGCATGCCCTCGGGGTGTTAGGAAGTCTTTTCTGAAAATGTTTGTCTGGGATATAGCCTTTTGCAGAAGTTAAACATGGACAATAAGCAGTTCCAACAAGAAGAAAGTAGAAACATTTGAAATATGGTACTACAGAAGCATGCTGAAGATTAGAAGGGTATGCTGAGTAACTAATGAGGAGGTGCTGAATTAATTTGGAGGAAAAGAAAATGTAGGCGCTACGTAATTAAAATAAGGGAGTGGCTGCTAGGAAACATCCTGAGGCATGAACAGATCATCAGTTTGGTAATGGAAAAGTTTGTATATATTGGTGGAGGGGGGGGGGGGCTAAACTTGTTGATGGAGACCAAGGGATGAATACATAAGCAGGTTTAGTTGCAATAGATATTCATAGATATAGAAACTTCCATAGAATGGACTAGCATGGAGAGCTGCATCAAACCAATGTTCGGACTGAAGTCCACAACAGTGACAACATTGTGTGGGAAATTATTCACGTAAAGAATAAATAGTGTTGACTGCAGTTGGAGTATAGAAACTTGCAGCACATTATATTTGACAGATTTAGCTCAGATTTTTAATTTGTTGTATTTTCCTCACAATTATGTCCTGATTTCTATGCATTGCTTCCCTTTCATGAAGTACAGTTTTATTATGCCATTTCATTTCCCACACATCCCCTACTGTTACAACAAAGATTTGTATAGTGATGTGTTTTAAACTGGTCCATGAAGATTCCGTAAGTCTTCAGTTTCTGTCAAGTGAACTCTTAACATGTTCAACAAAAGCTGTTGGTGCTGTTCTTGTTGACTTCTCTTCTCTGGAACAATGTTGTGATGATTGTAGTATTTTAAATTTTGTTATAAAGCTTACATTTCTAGTCTTTATTATAATTCTGAAGATTTTTGTAAATGTGGAAATCATTTGTATTGGTCTGTAGTTTCCCAATTCACCTCTGTTACCTTTCTTTAGTATTGGTTTTGCTTTACATGCTTTTAATTAATATGGAAAAACACATTCCTTTATTGTGGCATTGAACAGGTGTGAGCTTTTTAGCAGGCTTTCCCTGCATTATTTTACGAGACATGATATAACATCATCTAAAACAGATGAATATTTTGCTTTTAATTGCTTTATTAGACTTAAAACTTCTATCTCTGTTGCTGTGATGAATGCAGTTGTATGCCTAATATGTGTGATATGTGGCATTTTTCTTCTTTCATCTATTTTATCAGTTCATCTGTTACAATTACAATAAATGTGTTGAAGATGTTTGCCATTTCAAGATGATGTAGGTCCTTAACTTATCATTAGATTGCAACTTAGTACTCAGCTTTAGGTGCCATCAGAAAATGGTAACGGAGAGGCTTGTAACTGCGATATAGCCATCCTGCAATTGATGTGGACTTAACTGACTGCAGATACAGTCCTATGTGTAAATATATTATTATGTACCACCACAATAGTCTGATTGTTCTGTGATTAATTTGTTTTCAATGTTCCCATAATGTTGATGAAAAGAAACAAATAAGTACTCCATTTTTTGTATTCTTTTCATGCTAGTATTTGACAACTTTATACCTTTCTGCTGATTTGCTAACAGTGTTTGTTATTCTGTTTTGCTTTTTTCTAACACACTCATATGCAAAAGTGTAATAATGTTAATATATAACTTCTGTTAAGGTTACTGGTGGAAACAAGGGCATTGGTTTTGCAATTGCCCGTGGTCTATGCGAAAAATTTGATGGCGCTGTGTACCTCACGGCAAGAGATGAGACACGTGGTCTGAAGGCTATTGAAGAATTAAAAAAGGTGTGATAAACATACGTACTTCATTATACTGCATTATTTTTCCGTCATATCACTGTACAAAATTGTGTGTATAATTAAGCAAAATTTCTGTTTCAGAATGGATTAAATCCAAAATTTCATCAGCTTGATATAGATAACTTAGAAAGCATACAAAGATTTCGGGACTACATAAAAGAAAAATATGGAGGACTTGATGTACTTGTAAACAATGCTGCTATAGCATATAAGGTAAACAGATACTGATATAACAAAACCAGTACCTTTTTCTTTTTAAAGCAATATTATACAACAATTTGATATCTAATGTCAAGCATGAAAAATTAGCAGAGATGATAGACAATCTATTTTTGGTATTCTCTCCTACTTAAATTTATTGATCACTTTGATGGAAGCCAGTGGAGGTTGTTTATTTATTGCTGTCAAGTTTATGTTTAGTGTATAAATAGACTCTGATTGCCAGTCAGGGTGAAATGGAAGATTAAATGTGGTCAAAAAATTGTGACCAGTTGCTACTGTCAGCCACATGCAGCAGTTATTGAATTGCCAGAACACTTCAAGGTAGAATAAGAGATTATCACTGCGAACTTAAATACGAGCCATAGTGATGAGAGAGAATTTCATTGTCATAATTTCATTGTCATCAAGTGATTGGGACTTGCGTCGCTGTAGTAACTGCAGCAGAGAGATTCCTGTAAAATTGTGTTCCAACTATGTTAAAACTCCTGACACTGTGGAGAAGTTAAACTTGCTGTTATATAAAATCTCCCAGACATGCAAACAACACTGCATTATGACCATTCTGTGCGTAATTGGGAAGGGATGGGGAGGAGTTCTTGACAAGTTGAAGCTATGCGTTGACCTGTGAAATGTGCATGGATAGTACTGTTCATAGGGCACAGCACGCAAAAAGTAAGAATCCAGTTTTAGAACAATGGTCTGGCACACAGGTTTGATTTTCTAATACAGCATGTCTGGGGTAAACATGTAGTAATAGAAAATGTAAAAACATGAGATGTAATTGATGTGTTTATTTGCAATTTGATTCTGCAAGTAAGGTAACTTAAAAAGTTTTCTGTGTTTACTTGTGACACTTGTAACTGCGTGCACATGCATGTAACTGCTGTGATCATCTAAACATGCATCAGTAGCACTGTGGACTCCACAGCAGAAGGTGTTCTGCGTGCTTTGTCCCACAGAGCTAAAGTCTGTTCGCACTGGTACAATGTTGTTTTTGGCTTGAGTAAGGACTGTGATCAACTGACGATGTTCCCATTTACATAACAATCAAGAAATGGGACAAGTGGCTTTGGGAAACTGGGAGTTTGCTTTTAATATTGGACAAGCACACCATTCCAGAAGCTACTGTTGCATTAATGTGTACATCCTTCCAGCAGATTCCTTGTAAGTCAGTCCAACAAGCATGTAGGCAGTTACAGTTAACTCATTTGATAGTACACAACGTCATCTGTAAAAGGTTGTGCCTGCGGACATGTAGACTGCTGCTTCATCACAAAATTAAGCTTGAGAACAGGCCATAATGGAAGGTATTCGTGGAGACAATTCTGACAAAAATGAATGAAAATGAAGTGTTCCTCATTTCCTGTTCCTTGGACCAAGCTACATTCCACACTTCCAGCTTGATGAAAATGCACAGTTGCCACATGTGGAAGCTGAACCTCCCCATGGTGATAGTGTAAATGTGACTCTCCAAAAGTGACTGTGGGTGTAGATTGTTGAAGGACAGAGTTGTAGGCTCATTCTTCTTCGCAGGGCCTACATTTAATGCAACAATGTACACAAACATGTTGGAGCTGTATGCTGTGCCACAACTTCCTTGTGACATGATCTTTCAACAGGATGGTGTCCATGCCATTTTGCGAATATTGTGAGGGATTTCTTGGATCACGAGTTCCTAGATTGCTAGATCGGGAGAGGTAGTCCATCAATTGCTTTGCTTTCTATAAGCCGAGATATTACTCCAATTGATTTATTTTTTTTCTTCTATGGGGGTTTATCAATACTCAAGTGTACCAGACCATCTGTCCATGATCTACCAGATCTGCGCCATGTCATTCGTGGAGATGTCACAAATGTTATGCCTGAAAATGCTGCAAAACACTTGGACAGTAATGGAATACAAATTAGATGTATGTTGTACCACTATGGTACATATATTGAAGTGTGTTAGGCGTATAAAAATATTTTGAGTTGTTACACATATAGAAACATACCATCTCAATAAATATCTCAGTTACTTTTCAAATTATTACATTTTATATTATTTTTGTATAGACCTGGACACCCTTTATATAATCAGATCCTGCACTGATATGCAACAGAACTGGTTCCCCTTTTAGGCGACTCTAAGAGACAGTTGATTCCAGATTTGAAGACCATCACAGGACAGATGCACTAAACTGCAGATCTAAATTGCTGATGCAGATTTGTTATAATAATTATGGAACCTGTTTTTCACCTGTATTGAATGACAAATTTGTAGGCTCAGCTGCCTCTTTACAGGGACTAGTGTGCGTTGCGCAAACTGCAGTTGTACTAAACTAAGATTGGCTTACCCTTTCAAGAACTTCAGAGGGTGAGAGTGTAAATTAAGACTAAATTTAACTTCTAGATAGCCTTTGAGATAGTTTCATGTTGTTGTTTAGTAAAGAAAAGTACACACCAGAATATCAGATCTGGTATGTGACTGGGTGAAGAACCTTCTTGTTGCCAGAACTCAAAAGAGGGGGGGGGGGGGGGGGGGGGGGGGGGGGGGGGGGGGGGGGGTGGTGGCTGGGGGCTAAGACTTTCTGATTTGCCCTCGTAGATAAGTTCCAACCACAGTGAAATTATTAAGCCTGCTGACTACAATGCCCACGCTGCGCAATGTCCAACCATCACAATTTACAAAGTGTGCCTGTGTGATATCTTTTGCACTCTGTTTCTGGGCGATATCAAGGCTGCACATTTTGAGTTTTTCAAGTATGTGCCTGTTGTAGTCCTATAGTGTGAGGGTGCATAGTCAAACAGCGCACACTACAATGGCTCAGTGGCCGGCCTACCCGAACAGACAGCATAGCAAGTGCCGGGCCCTCAAACTCACTTATGTTTACTTACTTATTGTATGCTCACATAAGAGACTGTATGTTGCTGTTTTCTGTAGTTACAAGACTTTGTTCTGTTCTATACTTCAGTGTTATTGTGGATCTCTTCACATGGAAGCAGAATAAAACTTGGTTTGCATTACTTCTTGTGTCTGTACAGTGTTACAGCATATTTGGCGATGAGTGCGGTATTCTACTCCTCATGTTTCTGTTTTGACGTACAGTCAACAGTTCAGTGGAAGTAGTTCTTCAGTCTCTTGAATAACAGTGACCAGAGGCAGACTCACTCGGTGGTACTAAACAGTTTGGCAGTATCATTGACATGCGAGGTTCCAGCAACATTGATGCATATGAAAAATGCCTTCAGCAACATTCTCAAGCTTTTGGAGCTGCCAACCCCAAATTATATAAGGCTTTGTTTTTGTCATGGGTTTCTCCCTGTGTTTATCACCTTTTGTGTCAGCTAGCTCCTCTCCAGGAACCTGCCAGTCTGTCTTTTGATGAAATGTATCAGTTGCTCTCTAATTAGCATTGCAAACGTGTTCATGTTGTTGCTGCTTGCGTTGAGTGCTACTGTTGTCAAAAGCAGTTGTAACAGTTGTACAGAGCTTGGGCAGTGGAAATTCATAGGTTTAGCTGTTGTTGCCAGTTTGTTATTGAGCCCCACCAGGACTCATATGCTGATTTGATAGTTTGTGATACTATAATACAACTGGCTCATGATAGGGAAGATTGTGAATGTTCTTTACAATGTAAAAATGCTGCTCTTAGAGTCTGCGTAGTCTTTTGAAGTATCTATGGCAGAAGGAAATCAGATATAAGCATGGTGTGAAGTAGCCGCTGTTGCTTCCTCTCCTCCTTGTTCGTCGATCATTAACTCATGGAGAGAGAGACGACAATGTGGCCATGCAGTGGTGGCCTCCATGCTGCATTGGGTAGTGCCATGCTAAGCAGCAGCACTCAGTGTCACAACAGCAGCTGTGTGCTCTTCTTCCATTGTGCCCGTATTGTTTTGTTCAACATGAGTTAGCCACGTGCCCAGAACGTTGGCAACGTGCAACTATTGTTGCTTATGTGTGCAGCTCTCAGCCTCCTTCACCAGACATGAACATGGATGTGAACAGTGTTTCCCAAGTGATTGTAGCCGCATACGAATTCTACATTGAAGTTATGTGTGATAAGCAAGCAAGTGGACCCAGATGTAGCAGTGCCTTTGTTAAATTCTCAACCCAATGTGGATCTTGGATCACCAGCATTATCCCCTGTATCTTGTCGGTAGGTGAATTACAACAAACAATAAATACCCATATTGAGACAGTTTTCTACTCCTGTTGCATATAAAGCAGTTGTTAGGCCTTTGACCTTCCTAGTAGTGGATTATGCCAATATGAAAACTTCTTTGAGTTAGTCGCCTTCAGAATTTTTGAATTATCTGTTTCTGGTGAAGTGCATCTGGTATTGGATCAAGTTGTGTATGAACAACTGGACATACTCTCTTGGAATATTCCTCCCTGTTTTTGGAAAGTTTAGGGTGTTCTACTGATTTCAGGACTCACATCGCAATGAGACTGACAGTGCACCCACACTTTTTTCGTACCCATTCAGTCCCAGTAGCTTTAAGGTAGCAAGTCAGTTAGACCGCCTTACATCCTTTAGTGAATGATGTACTCCATTGGTAATTGTCAAAAAAACTTGACGGCAACCTTCAGCTCTGTGGTGATCTTAAAGTGTGTGTAAGTTCACAGTCTATTATTGGTAACCTGTCCTTGTCCCATCTGGATGCACTCTTAGCACGGTTTTCTGGGACCAGTATTTTTCCAAAATAGATTTTCAGAAGCCTACCGAACGAGTCCTCGTAGTGAATACCGCCTTCGGTTTACATAAATACCAGTGCCTGCCATTTGGTGTGGCTAGTGCCCATTTCATTTTCCAGTGATTTTTGGAGCAGCTCACAGCCTCCATTCCATGGTGCATTAACCACATGGATGATATTGTGCCTTGCTCTCAGTGCTACAGGCTGCTGGTTTAAAATGTAGCTCGGACAGATCACCATTTTTTCATCCGTCTGTCGTCTACTCGATTTTGAAGTCTTGCATGGTGGTGACTAGCGTTTATGCCAGTATGTCGATTCCATTACAACTTTACCATGTCCTACCAATGTCAAAGAGCTGCAAGTGTTTCTCGGAAAGATTGTGTATTACAATAAATTTTTTTTCTGGTGCAGCCATGTTCGGCCAGCCACTATGCCCTCTTAAATAAAAGTTTTCATTTTCACTGGTCACCCGCCTGTGAGCATGATTTTACTCTATTCAGGTCAAAATTACACTTGGCACCTTGCTTGGTTACTTTCCAACTAGGCCAACATCTTGTTTTGGCCGCAGACATCTCCCAGTATGACCTAAGACTGTTCTCGCATACAAATATGTGAATAGTTCTGAACACCCTATTGCAAACGCTTCCAAAACTGAATTAGATGCAACAACCGCTGTTCACAGACAGCAAAAGAAGCCCTTTCTATCGGGTGTACGCTCAAAAAATTTCATGTTTTCCTATAGGTTCCAAGTTTCATTTCAATATTGATCACAAACCTTTGGTATCTCTTTTCAATCCTTTGACATCTTTATTGGACAAAGTAGCCCTTCACCTGCTTCGTTTGTGTCTCACTATAACTATAACTAAAAGATTCCCCAGTCCATTGGAGTGGCAGAGCAGCTGAAGACCTTTGGTATGTTCTCGAGTTCATATACGTTCACTGCAATTGGCAACCGTAGCCTGCCGGAGCTGCTTCATGGCTGCCAGCCCCATATGCTGCTTTGTCTGATCAGTGACTGCCCACCCGGTGGTACCCACCTCGCAGCGATTCCATCCAGGCTCCGCTGCCCGGGGCCTGCAGATTTGGTTGGCACCCTATGTGGATACCAGTCGTTGTCCATCAGGCCAAGAGTGCCTTCTCTGTGTTGGGCACAGCTCTGTCCACTAGTGTCAAACTGCACACCAGAGAGTCCTCTGCCCTGCAACCCTTTACGCTGGCCCCCGTGCTGTGGCCCACGCTTCCTCTGGCTCCAGCACTGTCTTCACTCAGGGTGCTGCTGGGCAGGGCAGGTAGCACTGGACTGCCTCCATCTTCACAGTCCCTGTCGCTGCCCCCCCCCCCCCCCCCCCCCCCCCCACCACTGCCTTCTTCTCTGCTGCCTACATTGCTGAGTGCCTGCCCAGATGTGGACATGGGTACAGCACCGGCATCACCAGTCATCCCTTATGGCTTCTCACAAGGGAGTAAGCACCATGCCTGTTGGTGCCCGTGCTCTTTCAGACCACATTCTCCTGTGACAGCACAACAGCTGCTCCAACAGTCATCACCTACCAGTGAAGACACTGACATCTCCAAAGTGACCATTTTTCATCAAGTGGAAGGAGTATTGTAACCCTATAGTGTGAGCATGCATAATCGTATTACATGATACAAGTGCCTCCGTGGCTGACCTATAGAGGTCATCTGTCAACTTGGGCAGACGACACAGCAAGCGGTGTGCTGTGTGTACAACAGCTCAATATAAGCCCAGCATGATGGGCCCTCAGCCTCCCCTATGAGACTGTATATTGATGTGTTCTATAGTTATGAGACTTTGTACTGTTCTATATTTCATTAAATGTTATTGTGGATCTCTTCGTGTGAAAGCAGGAAAAAAGTTGGTTGGTGTTACTTCTGATATTGTGTCTGTATAATGTTACAGCAGTGTCAGTTTAGGACTTGAAACCTTTTTTCTGTATTATAGTGTAGTTGAGATTTGGAAATATTCCTTGAGTGTTTGAAACATTGAACTACTAAGTATAATAACTTTGCAAGTTATTTGGAAGAGTGAGAAGTTTAATAGAGCCTATTGAATTTCAATGAACATACACAAATTCAGAACTTTGACTAATTTTGAGTTATGGTGAACTGATCAAAGTGATCACTTGCTTATTTTTGTTGCTCCTTTGACACTTAACTGTCACAACCTCTTGTCCATGAAGTAAACAGATAGACATAATCGTAATCTAAACTACTACACATTTCAAACTAATGAACACCAGTTTCAAGTCATTGTGTTTCAATAACCATCACTTAAAAATATGACCCTATAGTATATCTAAAAACAAAGATTTTGAGACTTGCCAAACAAAAGCGCTGGCAGGTCGATAGACACACAAACATACACACAAAATTCAAGCTTTCGCAACAAACAGTTGCTTCATCAGGAAAGAGGGAAGGAGAGGGAAAGACGAAAGGATGTGGGTTTTAAGGGAGAGGGTAAGGAGTCATTCCAATCCCGGGAGCGGAAAGACTTACCTCAGGGGGAAAAAGCACAGGTGCGGATGGATATGTGTGTGTGTGCAAGTGTATACCTGTCCTTTTTTTCCCCTGAGGTAAGTCTTTCCGCTCCCGGGATTGGAATGACTCCTTACCCTCTCCCTTAAAACCCACATCCTTTCGTCTTTCCCTCTCCTTCCCTCTTTCCTGATGAAGCAACTGTTTGTTGCGAAAGCTTGAATTTTGTGTGTATGTTTGTGTTTGTTTGTGTGTCTATCGACCTGCCAGCGCTTTTGTTTGGTAAGTCTCAAAATCTCTGTTTTTAGATATATTTTTCCCACGTGGAATGTTTCCCTCTATTATATTCATATCATTAATTTGACCCTATAGTATTTTAGGTATCCTGAAGACAACACTGATGAAATTTTCAGGAGTGTAACTTGACAGCGTGTTCATCTGCTCAGACAGTTGACAAGTGAAGTTTGACCATCCAGTGAACAGGGAGAACTGTGAAGGCTGGGATGACATTGTAGCTTCCAGAATCTCATAAACCAGATGGTTGTTAAATTATTTATATATAATAATGAAGAGTGTGCATAATAGAGGATCGGAATTGTTTTTTCGGACACATTGTTCCAAATTTTTTGTGTGTGTCAGTTCTGAGATTGTAGTGAGTTCAGCTTGATGCCTTAGCAAGGAGCTGAATCTGTCCACAGTATTGAGGTCTTTAATTGAAGAATATGCGTTAGTAAAAACAAGTTCAAACTATTCTTGGGTGCAGAGTACCTCTGATCTATCCATTTCTGGTATGTGTTCATAGTCTGGTATCCTTACCACACAGGACCAATAGAAGAGAGAGAAAAGGTTTTATCGTGAACGGTGTGATTCATGATAGGATTGCGTAAATACGTGTAATGTGTGTCATATAAAATCAAACTCCAATGGAACAGGTTGCTTTCCCATGTAAATATAAAGACACTTGGGCTTAAAAAATTATTTTCAAGAATTCTTTATACAAAATCTTGTTTTGTGCTTGTACAGTTAACTATTCAGTTTACAGTTTCTAAAATAATATGATAATGGCTAATGTCTCAGAAAGAGAATCAACCAGTTTTGAGTGATTTGCAACTGATGCATAAATAGGAATAACACTCCCACAAATGTTATCTGTTTCCTCTTTCACTTGTCAGTATTAAAAGTTGGTCCTGTCCAAACCACAGTTTTTCTATTGTTGCATAGTAATTTATTTGGTTGATATTTTTTTATAGTTATTCTGCAGTTTGTCATTAGAAACATTTCCTCTAAAAGATAATCATGTCTTTGCAAGTAGTTCTTTGTTAGATTGAGGAATTTTCACCAACACAGAAATGCTACAACAGAGCACTGTTTTTTCATCAGTTATTTGTATTAGATTGAAGCTATAAGCTAGGTGCACAATAGTAGTAGGCTTTCCAAAGAAATTTCTTGTCAGTGCTCTCACATTGCTGCTGAGCCAGAAACCACCTTCTCAATTGTGACTGGGAGAGAAACTGTGTGTGTGTGTGTGTGTGTGTGTGTGTGTGTGTGTGTGTTACTGGGGTGGGGGGTATCTATTCTGTGCTTATTGATTCAGAAGAGTAGTGAATGAATTTGAGAATAAATGGTTGTCACAAATTCATGGAGGCTTATGTCATCTGATAAACCATTTTTCCACTAGTGTTAACACAGGAATATGTATGCTGATTCTGTACACAGTGGTAACTGTAAGAACATCAGAACATTTCCAGTGTAATGCCACCGAATCATGGTAAGAAAAAAAAAAGAAAATTACTTCGAAGAAGTTTAAAAGTGTTTCTATAAATTTTAGCTACTTTATCATTGACTAAAAATAAGTAGAATATTGAGCAGAAGTGCTCAGTTGCTTATTGTTAAATGTTTCAGCGGAAAGTGAGCAGAGCAGACGTTATTAACGATGACTGCGAGGCAGATGAACAGTGATCTATGATTTCAAAGATGATGAGGTTTTGAGAGTGTCTTTGTGTTACAATATTTATGTGGACCACATGACAACATGGAAGTACCACAAGTGCTACCCGAGAAGAAATGACTTAGTAGCTGAATTAGCACACTTAACTTCCTGGATGTGACATAGCTCACTGCTCTCCCAGGCACCTCTTAAAAAAAGGATTTTCTTCTTTGTTGTATTTGTGTGTTCACATGTTGTATTTCTCGGTAGGCTATTTCGTGAATGCTGTTTCCAAGCTTACAGTTTTCTTTATTTTTACTTTCCTATAATATTTTGCCCATGTTGTTAGTGCTCCCCTAGAGGAAATAATATTTTTATTATGTAAATGATATTTCACACTAGAGGCAACAAACAAAGTGAAAGGATGATTCATAAGTGGCACTTAGGCATATTTACTAGCTGTGTGTGTGTGTGTGTGTGTGTGTGTGTGTGTGTGTGTGTGTGTGTGTGTGTGTGGAGAGAGAGAGAGAGAGAGAGAGAGAGAGAGAGAGACGATCTTCCTGCTTTAAGTGTAACTGAATCTGGAGTTTTAAAATTTGCTTGCCATCCGTGGCATGTACAGTTGGAATAATTGAAAAATTTACAATATTACATGTAACTGTACTGAAGTAGAAGAAAGGGGAGCATTGTAACCACTCGACTGGTATGTAATGTCTAATGATTGGTTAATAGACTGTTACACTGACAGGCCTAGTCAAATCACAGGAAGTATTACTTAATGGTATCAGTATATACATAAATTTAGTTTCCCAACAGAATAATACCAAACCATCTGGTATACCACAAAGAAAACTTTCATGAGTGTGCTAAGACAAATTATTATTTTTGTGAAGCTTTTAGGTGCTGTATGGCTTCTCCAAAAATCAGTTGCCACATGAAGACAATGAGCTGCAAATATGAGGGTTGGAACTTAAATAGTGGCAACTATTTATTCACAACCGATACAAAAGAGTTAAATGTTTGCACTTGTTACTGTCCTTCAAAGTAGTCACCAGCATTGTGTAGAACCCGTTGCCAGCTATGTGGAAGGCGTAGTATACCATTAGCAGAGCCTGTTCCTTTGATGGTGCGAATGGAGCGGTCTAAAGTTGTGGTGATTCTCGTGTACGACTGTGGTGGTGTCATCCTAACGCATTATATTCCTCCATGGCAGACAGTTAATGCGCAGTATTACTGTTAGTTTTTGGAGCATCCCCTGCGACCAGCTTTGCAAAAGAAGTGGTGACACTTTCTGCACAACCAACCCATCATTTTGCATGACAATGCACGGGCACATACAGCACAAGCTGTGGCTGCTCTGTTCGCTCGATGGAACTGGGAAGTACTGTACCATCCACCATACTCTGCGGACTTAAGTCCTTGTGACTTTGATTAGATTCCGAAGATGAAGGAGCCACTTCGTGGCATTCGCTTCAGAACTGTTCCAGAGATTTAACAGGCAGTACATCACTCCATTCGCACCATCAACAGCACAGGCTCTACTAATGGTATACTACGCCTTCCACATCGCTGGCAACGGGTTCTACACAACACTGGTGACTACTTTGAAGGACAGTAACAGATGCAAACATGTAATTCTTTTGTATTGGTTGTGAATAAATAGTTGTCACTATTTTAGGTTCCAACCCTTGTAAAACAATGCAACAGTTGCTCTTTTTATATGTAACTCTAGAGATAATAGTACAGTCGTTGCTGGTGTTGTGTGTAAAATTCAGATGTTTTTTATTTTTAAAAACCCCTCGTTATTGTCATAATGAACTTACGACTATTATAGCATGCTAAATAAGATGCTTGATTCTCTATGGGCGGCGAGTGAAAGCCACACAGCTCAAAGTATTACTAATTTTTGTTTGTTGATTTTAAATTTATACTTTCACTAACATTGCTATTTCAGATTAGTCAGTCTTTATGAAAACAGTATGACATTATCTCACTCTTTAAAGAATAAAATAAGGAAATCTGAAAAAAATTGTATATTATTGCATTACACTATTTCAGTTAGCATGGCTTTAACAGAAATAATACAGTAACATATTTCTTGGGATCATGTAATTTAGCTGTACATCTTCCCCCCCCCCCCCCCCCCCCCCCCAACTGAAAATCACTGTTTAAAGTGGTCCTCTGCCCCTCCAAGTATTATTGATGATTTTAAATATTCAGTCTTGTCACACACACACCCACCCACCCACCCACACACACACACACACACACACACACACACACACACACACACACACACACACAATGTGACTCAGGTGCTTTGAGGGCTGATAGTATTAGTGATTCTGAACAAACAACTTGATATGGACATATGCCCTATTCCGAATGGTTTCCGAGATAGAACACATTTAATATAACTTTTGTTCATTTTTCTTGAGTAACTTGAAAACGGCCTACAAAAAAGGCCCTATTCATTTTTTTCTCTAAAACTAATGGTTTGTGTGAAGTGAGGGCAGGAATGTTGAAAAACTCGCTCGACGCACATGCGCTCTAGCTAACTTAGTTTTTGTAGGCCAATTTGAGGTAGCATATTGAGGTAGCAAGGTGAGACAAACAGTTTGATATGGGACACTTGTGGTCTATCAAGTCGGGAAACTACCTCAAATTGGCTTACAAAAACTACATAAGCTACAGCGCATCCGCGTCTAGTGAGTTTTTCCAATATTCTCGCACTCTCACAAACCATTTGTTCGAGAGGAAAAACATGAATAGGACCTTTTTTGTAGGAAATTTAATATAGTTTAATTTTGTACTGTGACACTTTTTTACTGAAGGGTGCAGTTTTCGAGTTATTCAAGAAACATGTACAAATGTGATATTAAATGTGTTCTATCTCGGAAACCATTCAGAATAGGGCATACGTCTATATGAAGCTTTTTTTTTCAGAATCACTAATTCTATCACCCCTCAAAGCATCTACCTTTCCTCCTGATTCACCATATATACAAGTATATCATAAAGTACCGTATTTTACAGACTCAAGGCACACTTTCTTCTTCAAAAAATTATCTCCGAGAGTCAGGCGTCTTGTACTCAAAATTAATATAAAAAAGTCTAGCGTGTGATTTAAAATTTCCACCAGTTTTAAAAGTGGTCAAATATTCGATGCCATGGGAAACATATTTCCATCTGGCAACACTGGATTCAATTCACACTGAAGAGAGCTTTAAAACGACCTACAATCAAACAAGTATGTCAGTGGATACTGTTAAATCTTACAAGAAGTGTGGCATAAATAATACTCTCAATGGCAGTGAAGACCATGATATATGAAAAAAGGGCAATGATGACAGCAAAGAGGAAGAAGAAGAAAAATAAAAAAGTTCAGATGTCGATTTTCAGGGACTGTAAAGGTCAGTTTAGTTTTATAAACTAAGAATTTTTTTAGTTTGGCTTTGCAATCTAATAATATAAATGGTATTTTTTTAAAAAAATGGTTAATACTTAATGTGTGTCTTATTGTCTGTAAAATATGCTATGGAGAACAATAATCTTAGCAGAAACAAAATTATTTGGTGACACTATACAAGCAAGATATTTTACTGAACTTTCCTGTTCACATATGATTAGTTCTATATGCCCATGCCTTAAGGTCTTGTTGCATCAAAATTCCACACTAAAATAATTCCACGTGAAAGTAGAATAAATGTCTTGTTGCGTACTTTGTCATTGCACTCAGTTATATTTTAACTAATATAAAATAAATAAATAAAAATCCCTCTTCTGACAGTAGCTCTGCCGGAACTAAGTTCCCACTAATTACGCAAAAATCTATATCACTTCTTTGCTCAGCAAACATCAATTATTTTCTTGACCTATGAAAAGCACTTTCTTTCACTCAGATCAGAGATGATGAAAGCTCTACACTTACATTTCTATGTTACCAGAGCATAAATGGTTGCTTCAGATAAGTTCTAAGTGGGAACTGAGATAACTTAATAGCACTTTTTGAACAATTATAGTGTAAACAATAAGAAGCCATCTGTGTCATCTAGTTCTGGACAGTCCCAAGCTTGATTATTCTGTTCTGTGGCAACAGATCCAGATTTCCTTATGTATTCCCTGGTTCGGGAATTGGCTGTTGCAAGTTGATCTCTCCAGAAGTCCCCGGTTTATATATCGTGAATCTATGAATGCATCATAGAGAAACTTGTATCAAAATTGATTACCTGGTAACCAGGCAGTTGTTGGCTGGGTTCATCATGTACCTGTACAGTTGTAGTTGCATGATAACAGGGAATGTACTCCTGGTGAGTGAGCTGAGATCTCTCCACGTATGAGGGAGTATGTTGGTATCATTTTTTGGCACACTGGAACTCCGGTCAACATCGATCGTGCTAGTTGAATGTTACTGTTGTGACAGTGCCACGAGATTTAAAAGTGCCGCTACATCAGTACGCGAACTCGGCGATAGAGGCGCTCCGCAGCTCGGCTTAGCGCGGGAGCGCCACCTAGCTATGAACAGCGCCGGCCACATGTCACGGCACGGCAGTTGAGTGACAGATACGGAGTTGGTAGCATGAAACCCACTATTGTTTGTACATTTGTATATCCACGCAATTTATTAGTGATATAAAGGTTATAACACTTTTTGGCGACAAGGTCGGATATTTTTTTTCCTGCGTTGGGGAATTGTGCGTTCATGTCTGGGCAGACATGGAACAGCTTCTGCAAGCGCTCATTGAACAACAAACACAGCTGACGGCTGCTATTCAGGCGTTGTCGACGTCGCTTACTCATCGTCTGTCTTCCTCTTCTCCGCCTCCGTTCCCTCCTTACGACGAGGCCGCTGAAGACTGGGAGGATTATGAGAAGCGTTTGCGGCAACACTTCTTGGCTTTCGGTGTTGTCGACTCTCCTATGTGTAAGTCGTTATTTCTATCTTGGATTTCCCCACGGATCTATCAGCTGCTACCTCAGTTAGCCCCTCTGCGGGAACCTGCCTCTCTGTCCTTCCAAGAAATGTGTGACTTATTATCTAACTATTACCGAAAAAACACCCACGTCGTTGCCGCCTGCGTGGCGTTCTACTGGTGTCGTAAACAGCCCCATCAATCTTACCGGGCTTGGGAGGCGGAACTACACGGTCTGAGTAGGAAATGTCAGTTTGTCACGGACACTCATCATGAGTCTTATGCTGATTCAATGGTTAGGGATGCTATTCTACGGCTTGCTCCTGATAAAGAAGTTCGGCAATGTGCCCTACAACTGCCAAACCCGTTGTTGTTGGAAGTTCTAAGCATCGCTCAATCCTTTGAAGTGTCTCACGCTGCTGGCACGCAAATAGACGCGTGGTGTGATGTAGGTGCTGTACAGTCAACTTTCGACATGGACAATTTGCCTGTTTCCCAGGAGAACAAAGATGTGGCGGCGGTTCACTCGCGTAAACAACGTCGCGTTGGGCCGCAACGCTCTCAGCGAAAACAGCAACCACAGAAACAGGTTCGTTCCGCACTTCCTTCTTGTCCACGCGTTGTTTCGTACAGCATGACAGGGCCGCGTGTCCAAAACGTTGGGCGACGTGTAATTCATGTAGGAAAAAAGGCCACATTGCTTCTGTGTGTCAGTCCCCTAAAGTTCCTGTCGACGAGGACGAGGCATCGGACATGGATGTTAACTGTGTGCTTTCTCAAACTGTTCGTGTTCTGGATAAAGACATTCGCATGCAAGTGGACACTGGCTCTGCAGTAACTCTCATTAATTCTCGCACGTATTTGGAGTTGGGCTCCCCTCCCTTGTCTCCAGTTACGCGATTTTTTCTGAACTTATAAGAAGCAGAAAATCCCTATCGTTGGCCAGTTTGATGCTTCCACTGCCTAAAAGTCTGTTGTTAGGCCCCTCACGTTTTATGTGGTGGATCATGCGGGCACTGAAAACCTGTTCGGTTATGATGCTTTCCAGTTGTTCGGGTTCTCCATTGATGATGATGTGCACCTCATATCTGAGGATATTCTGTATCACCAGCTGGATGGATTGTGTTCTGAATTCTCGGCCTTGTTCTCTGCTGGTCTGGGTCGTGCCAAGGATTTTGAAGCCCACATTACTCTTAAACCCACAGCTCGCCCTAAGTTTTTCTGGGCATGCCCTATTCCGATGGCATTGCGTGCACCTGTCAAGGCTGAGATAGACAGGTTAACAGCTTCAGGGATTCTCCTTCCTGTTACCTCCAGCGAATGGTCATCGCCAATCGTGGTGGTTTCTAAACCAAACGGGAGTCTACGATTGTGTGGCGATTTTAAAGCCACTGTCAACGCTCAGAGCCTCATTGACACTTATCCTCTGAGGAGTTATTTACCAAGCTCGCTGGGGACCAGTTCTTTTCCAAACTTGACTTATCGGAGGCGTACCATCCGTTGCCGTTGGATGCGTCTTCCAAGGAATTTCTCGTCATCAACACTCCTTGTGGGTTGTATCAGTACCAGCGGTTACCATTTGGTGTCGCTAGTGCGCCGGCCATTTTTCAGCGGTTTTTGGAACAGCTCACGGCTTCTGTTCCTGGCTGCATCAACTACCTGGATGACATTGTTGTCACGGGGGCCTCCACTGAGGAGCACCTTCGCAATTTGCGTTCCCTATTTCGGGTTCTGCATTTGGCTGGGTTGAAGTGCAATCTGGACAAGTCACAGTTCTTCCAACTCTCCATTGTGTATCTTGGTTTCCACTTGTCCCGTGAGGGTATACGTCAGCATGTTGCGGCCATTACCGCCCTACCCCGGCCGTCTACGGTCAAAGACCTTCAGGCGTTTCTAGGCAAGATTGCTTATTATCACAAATTCATTCCATCCGCGGCAGCGGTGGCTCATCCTCTGCATCAGCTGTTACGCAAAAACGTTCCTTTCTGTTGGTCCGACGAGTGTGAGCAGGCTTTTGTCCGCCTGAAGGCTCATTTACAGTCGGCGCCTTGTCTTGCCACATTCCGTCCGGGTCAGCACTTGGTTCTTGCGACTGACGCGTCACAGTATGGCCTAGGGGCTGTTCTCGCCCATCGGTATGAGGATGGGTCGGAATGACTCATCGCCTATGCTTCCAAGACCCTCAACGATGCCCAACGGCGTTACTCTCAAATCGAAAAGGAGGCGCTCGCTATCATTTATGCTCTAAAAAAGTTCAGCGTTTCTAAGTTTCACCTCATCACCGACCACAAGCCGCTGGTCTCTCTGTTCAGCCCCTCGGCGTTGCTTCCGGATAAGGCAGCTCACCGCCTGCAACGTTGGGCCTTATACTTGTCTTGTTTTCACTATGAGATTCACTATCGCCCCACGGCCCAGCACGCCAACGCTGACGCATTGTCGCGTTTGCCGATGGGCCCCGAACCGGTTTTCGATCGAGATGAACTATTCTGTTTCCACATTGATGAGGCAGAATGTCGTGCGGTCGAGGGTTTTCCGCTTACAGGTTCGCAGGTCGCGTCGGCTACTGCGCGGGACCCGGTCCTGCGTCAGGTGATCGGTTTTGTTCAACGGGGCTGGCCAGACAGGACCAAGGGCCGGGCATCAGATCCCCTTCGCAATTACCATGCCTTGCGCCTTCGTCTGTCTGTTCGTGAGGGTGTTGTTCTTCTGGCCACGGATGGCGCATCTCCACGGGTCATGGTGCCAGCTTCTCTTCGCAAAGATGTTCTCAAACTATTGCATGAAGGCCATTGGGGGATTTCTCGGACTAAGTCCCTGGCCCGTAGGCATGTTTGTTGGCTCGGTATCAATTCGGACATCACCCACATAGTCGCTGCGTGTGGTCAGTGTGCTCAACAGCTGGCTGCACCCCGTACAGTGCCCTCTCCGTGGCCTGATCCGGCGCAGCCATGGGAACGGGTGCACGCTGACTTTGCTGGCCCCTTCTTCGGCACTTATTGGCTACTGTTGATTGACGCCTTCTCGAAGTTTCCATTTGTTGTTCGATGTCCATCGCACACCACTGCGGCGACGACGCTGGCTTTGTCCAAAATCTTTGCGCTAGAAGGTCTTCCATCCACGATTGTCACGGACAACGGCCCTCAGTTCTCTTCGCAGGCCTTCCGTGATTTTTGTACGGGACAAGGGATTCATCATGTTACAGCACCGCCCTTCCATCCCCAATCGAATGGGGAGGTCGAGCGCCTTGTCCGCACTTTCAAAAGCCAGACGAAAAAATTCCTTACTGATTTTTCTACCGATGACACTCTGTTGCAATTTCTGAGTTCTTATCGCTTCACGCCTCTGGGTGATCACAGCCCTGCTGAACTCTTGCATGGCCGCCAACCGCGCACTCTCCTGCACCTGCTTCACCCTGTCGGGCCTAGCACTGTGTCCCGTAGTGCGGGAAAATACTCGGTGGGTGCTGACGTGTGGGCACGAGGGTATGGATCTCGCTCTAAATGGATCCCAGGGGTGGTCAAGGCTCTTCGCAGCCGCCGGCTTTGTGAAGTACGTACGGACGACGGCATGGTTGTTCGCCATTACAACCAGATGCGCCCATGAGTGGTGGCCATGCCGGTGCCACCGCCCCTTCTTTCGCCTCCACCGGCCCGCGAAGCCCGTCCTATCGCTGCTGCCGATCTCCCGTGCGTGTTGCTGCAGCCAACGTCGCTGCCGCTTCCAAGTACGCCGGAACCGGCCCCAGTCGCGACGCCGCCTTCTCCGGGACCCATCTCGCTGGAGCACACCCCCAGGTCCATGACACCTATGGAGGCTGCTCCGGAGTTTTCACCCATCATCTCGTCCAGGAGGCACGTTCCACGCACAAGCTTCCGTCCTGGACATTTTCGACCATATTCTCGTGTTTCTCCGCGGGATCTTCTCGGGGTCTCCCAAGAGGTCATGGATGTCTCCGCACTGTCCGTGTCTCCAAGGAAGTGAGTTTTTTATTCAAGGGGGGAAAAGTGTTGTGACAGTGCCACGAGATTTAAAAGTGCCGCTACATCAGTACGCGAACTCGGCGATAGAGGCGCTCCGCAGCTCGGCTGAGCGCGGGAGCGCCACCTAGCTATGAACGGCGCCGGCCGCATGTCACGGCACGGCAGTTGAGTGACAGATACGGAGTTGGTAGCATGAAACCCACTATTGTTTGTACGTTTGTATATCCACGCAATTTATTAGGGATTTAAAGGTTATAACAGTTACTGTGGTTGGACAGTGCCCATGGAGAGAGACCCCAGTCAGAGTGGTTACACCAGGATGGATAATTCACATTGAGCCCATCAGCTTGAGTGGGCGTGAGGCACCAGTGTGATTGAACTTCTTACATACTCTATCTGACCTGTATTAGCTGCCAGGATCAACATCTTTCATTGACTAATGTTCACAATTAATAAAAATAAGTGAAAAATACAGGAGTACAAACAGTTGGTTGTCAAAATGGTAGCTAGTTTTGCAGTGACTGTTGAAAATCTGTGTTATCGGATCTTTGATAACCATGACTGTGCCCTTTCACCCTCAGATGTGGCGAACATCACGTTAGACTCCCTTTTCACTAACACTGGTGATCTCAGTCTCCTGCCCTCAGCCAGAGAAGCAGCACTCTTGCTCTGTGGTTTTCCACCCATTCTTCCTCTGTCTCTGTCCTGAAAATGGATAAACTCCCACTGCACTCAGAAGTTTCAAGAGCTACAAAGGAAAGCCCTATCTGATTCTGAAACTGTGTATTTGCACTTGATGCAGCACCCCTCCAACCTGTAACAAATTGTGACTGGCCCACCCCTTCATCCCAATGCATACAGCCTCCCTCCCTTCTCCTTTCATCGCCCCAAGACACCCACAGAGTGGTCACTTAATGGAACTGGAAGAAATATAACTGCTACATCTCAGAACTGCAAGATTGTCATACTACTTCACAGTCTACGAGAGCATGCTGAAAAGTGATGTCTTCAAATTTTTAATGTGAAAACTCTTACAGATTTTTTAATAAAAGAAATGTTATTAACATTCTCTGCCTTTATTTTTCACATCTACACATTTGTAGCCCTCTGCTACTAGAGGGCTCGAATTGTAACATCTACATGGCAGTGTTTAACATATGTCAGTGTGTGAGAAACAGCTTACTCTAGTCAAGTTTCAAATTCGAAGAGCTCTTCCACACATGGAAATAACCTATCCTTCAGCATGACAATGCCAGACCATACACGAGTGCTGTGACATCTGGAACAGTCTGATGCCTTGTCTTCATTTTCATTAATTGTACTCTATTGCAGTCTCTGCTTGGCCCCATCCGATTTTGATCTGTTTCCAAAATTTAAAGGAGGACTTCACTTTGATAGTGATGAAGTGATGCAAGCAGGGCTGAGGTTGTGGCTCTGTCAACAAAGTCAAACATTCTACATTGACAATATCAACAAACTGGTCCCTCATTGGGAGAAATATCTTTATTGATGGGGTAACTATGTTGAAAAGTAAATGTGTAGACATGAAGAATAAGGATGTAGACTGTTAGTAACATTTATTTTATTTTAAAAAAGTTTTGACTTTTAACATAAAGAATTAGGAGGCATTGCTTTTCAGCACCCCCACGTACATGGCCCTACAAGAAACACAGTTCGCTGATAAGCATTCTGTTTCACTCGGGCATTACTGTGCCTAGTATAGAAAATTTTCTAAGCCTGAGGGGGACATCAGGCAGAGTTAATATGATGATTTGCATTATATTCAAAGTGCTGATGTATGCAATGTTAAGATGATAACTCTGTGTGTTTGGACAACTACTAAAGTCACCCACAGTAATATTTATCTCCCTTGTGATAAGTAAATAATGTATTCCAGATGGTAAACTTGTTGCAGCAATTCCCTTCACCCTCCCTCTTGGTCAGAGATTCCAATACATACAGTCCTCTGTGGGAGAGCCTCAAGCGACATGGAAGAGGTCTCCTGCTTGAACGCAGTGGCTAGCACATTGGACTTGCATTTGGGAGGGCGCCAGTTTAAATCCCCATCAGACCATCCAGATTTAGGTTTTCTGTGATTTTCCTAAATCACTCCAGGGTAAGGCTAATTTCCTTCCCCATCCTTCTGTAATCCGAGCTTGCGCTCTGTCTCTAATGACCTCACTTTTGACAGAACATTAAACTATAATCTTCACCCCTCCCCTCTCTCTCCTGCTTGAGCAACTAATTTCTAATTTTAATGTCAACATTTGAAGTCCTATTCATTTTAATGCAGCTCGAGACACATTCCACGGCACTGACTTCTCAATTTTCTCTGCCAGTCTAATTGGTGGTCTGTGCACAATTACCTTTGTGACTGATCACCTTTCTAGTGATCCTATGGCTTCTATTTTGCCATTCATCAGTTCAGTCACTATGCTGCACACTTCAGAGGGCAGACTGGTAGACCTATACCTCCCGTGTCATATTTGTAGCCCCCCACCCTCACCACAAAGAGTCAGTGACAATGTCCACAGAGATGTCTCTGCTGTGATCATCCATACTGCTGACACAGCGTCCCCATTTCCATGGGCTCTTGCTACCAGCAGTCTGTCCCATTCTAGTCTGAAGAAATTAAAGTGACCGTCTAGGACTGTCACGGAGTTTTTCTACAATATGAACTCCACTCCTTGGTGCAATGCCATAAGCATTTATGTGCAAGGGCTCATTTCTTAATCAAACGAAGGAAAATGAATCACTGGAATTTCCCTTTGGGAATGCACACATCATGCTCCTAGGACAAACTGCGTGGTCTATTAGGGCACCAATGACCAATAACCAATCCTAGTATCTCACTTAATAATAGTGTGTCTACTGACCTGTTGTTCTCTGTTGAACATTTTATTATGCATTACATTAACAGTGATGTGAAAATCTGCTTGTTATCCTCCTGCCTTCCAAGCACATAAACAGTAGGTGAAAAATACCTGCCTTTGGTTTACTATAAACAGCCTCGAGACATGTAACTCGCCTTTTAATAAATAGTTATTGCATAGAAGCTTTCACTTGGTCCATGGTACTGCCCCAGACTTTGGCTTGATTAACAATCTAGTGATTCAGTACCTGAGTCTGGATCATCTTGGTGGTTTTCAATAATATATGACCAAGAATGGTGTGACAGTATCATCATTACAATTCCTAAGCCGAGCAAAAACCCAACTTCCATTGACAGCTGTAGACCAGTCATCTTATGAAAGTGCTACACAGAGTGCTCAAGTGGATGGTGGCCAATCGATTGTGCTGCATTCTTGAATCATAAGACCTTTTCTTGTATCACAAGACCTTTTCTCCTTCTACCTGTGTGATGTTAGGGAGGGATGGTCAACAACTGACTACCTGGTCTGGTTTTTATGGAGGAATGTTGCAGTACAAGGAAATACTTTTGTTTCAATACTGAGTTCTTTTAGAGACTTACTCAGGGTACTAACCGAAAAGTACTCGTATTGAATTGATTCTACACAACATATCCAAGTAGTGAGTGACTATTTGCTTGTGTCTGTGGTACTGCTTTCCACCTGCCTGCACTGTCCTTCGTCCAGCGGGGCTGTTCATCTGTTAATCAGCTATATTGTTTGTTGTTCACAATCATGGAGTGCTTTGTTAGCAAAGTGCAAAAAGTTTATGAAAACTGTGAAGTTTTGCGAAAAAATGTCGAATTCATTTACACCAGAACTCACAGAACTATTCTAGAAAGAAAACAACAGAAAGTCAGCAGTGCCTCTGAGCCTGGTAAAACAAGTGAAAGGTATGTATGAATCTAATAATTATTATTTTTTAATATTCTTTGATATGCCAACTGCTGTAGAGATGGAAACCCTGAGTCAACTTAAAGATTTTTGAAAGCCTTTGAACCACGTTGCTAGAGAAGCGTGGGGAGAAAAGTATGTTACAATATCCAGAATTGTACCTATAAAAATTGTTTTGTCAACAGAACTTAATAGTGTCACCCCAGTCTCACTAATTGCTAAAGAATGCAAGGACTTTTAATTGAAAGAGCTGAAGAAAAAGTATAGGTAAATTGAATTAAATGACCAACTCTATTGGACACAAGGTTTAAAAACCTGCATTTTCGAGATCCAGCCATACACAGACTCAAAAGTATGGTTTACAGGCAACAAAGTAGTCAAAGTGAATTGGAGGATGATGCTGTCTTGTTTATTATAACATAGGAATACGACTCTTGGAAACATCATAAAGAGCCAGTGCAGGGTTGCAAAAAGAAAAATGAAACACAACAAAGTGATGAAGTATCTCTTTATTTGTTAAAACTTTGTAATATTCTTAAGAAGCTATACATTTTCAGAATAGACTTCTAAAAAGGTGTATGATGCTGCCTGATGTCACATCTTGACTATAGTCCAGACTGTTTCCAAAGTGTTGAACTGCTTTTTATCCACAACATTTTGTCAGCTTGATGGTTTAGGGTTATCATCAGTGCACAGTTCCAAGAGGATGGTGTCCCTTAGGGCTCAATGTCGAATGGTATACATTTTCTCATAGCTCTTTATGTTGACTACTATTACATTTGGTACACTCTGATTCTGTGGCCTTAGCTGAGTGTCAACATGAAGGAGTCATATGGAGGGCCTCTTCCTGGGCCCTCTGCCATGGCGTCCAACTTTCTCTTGCTGAAATATGGGTCATGCACTTTTGGCACCACACCATATTCCATCCAGAGCCGAAGCACTACGTTGGGAACCAATGCCTCGAGATAGTCATACAATTCCAAATTAGGTCACCCCTTCAGCAGTGAACTGATATAGTTATCCCCCATCCAACAGACTGTAACAGGTTCCAAGTGGAAATTTAAATGCTCTCTGCATTCCTAGCTATACCTCATACATACATAGGCTTCTACAAAGCACTGATCTTGGTGTGTCTTGACAGTATGCCATACGTATGATTTGACAGCACTATCAGCTTTTCAACTGTTAGATCCAGTTAATCACTGTGGGATGAGGCTAACTACTGGTGTCTTTCATATGAGACCTGCTGACTGTCTTCTGGTGGAATTAAGTTTCAGCAATGCCAGCTGCTATTCAGTTACCATCTGACAATTATCAAAGCTAACCAAATTATCAAATTTTGTTCCTCTCTGTGGAGTATCAACCTCCCCTAACAAATGACCTAGGTCAGGCTTCCAAATTGGAATGTATTTGGAAAGTCTTCATACCTGTCTTCACCTCCTTCCTCTCAAATGTACCAGTGCTCTTCCCAGGTGTGTAACCAGACAATAGGTCCAATTAGATTTATTGCAAGGCTCTAAAATCTGTTACCCCTGTTGATTTCCATTGTAACTTTCTCGTAGTCCCCTGTGACTTTCAAGGAGCTGAAATAAAATTTATAATGATTGTTCTAAAGGTGCAGAAAAGGCAGGATGTGTTTTTATATATGCCTAAAGTCAGGAACAACACTCTTTACCATATGCCCTTAAGTATCTAGTTGCTAATCTGTTACCCCTGTTGATTTCCATTGTAGCTTTCTCGTAGTCCCCTGTGACTTTCAAGGAGCTGAAATAAAATTTATAATGATTGTTCTAAAGGTGCAGAAAAGGCAGGACGTGTTTTTATATATGCCTAAAGTCAGGAACAACACTCTTTACCATATGCCCTTAAGTATCTAGTTGCTAATTGCTAGAACACCCTGTTTCATCAAAAAGGAAACTCAACACGTTTTTTGGTATGCAGTGACTCTCTCGGCAATCTCTAATCTATTGACTGAGGCTATCTTCACCATCTGACAGTGTCTAGTATCCTTGAACTCCTTATGGTCTTCCCCATACTGCATGCTCAGTCATTTTCCTCTGGATCCCGAGTCATATGGGAATCTCAGGGAATGTGAGCTAGCTGATTGCTTGACCAGTTAAGTGACCACACAACTTACACTAGTAATGGAGATACTGGGCTCTGATTTACAAGGAGCAATGAGACTTGCGATTCATTGCAAATAGAACAGAGAATGATGGGCTGCTTCTCTGTCCAATAACTGTATATCATCGAGGAGATCACAGCTGCCATTGTCACAGAAAGAGTTCTCTGTCTAGTGCCAGTTCCATATTGTTTACATCTGACTCATGGTTTTATCTCTGCAATGGAACACTTCCCCAAAGCGAGCACACATCCTCATGGAATGCCCCTTCTTTACAGCTCACCGGTGAACGCAGGGTCTAGCTGTCCAAATCCTTTTACTTGCAGTGACCTCTACTTCATGCATTTTGAAGGGAGTTGTGTTTTATATGTGTTTTGTGTCACGTGGGGTCAGGGTAGGTTCTGCACCTCTTGACGCGAATGTGCGGGAGGGGGGGGAGGGGAGTGGCAATTCCCTCTGACCCACACACCAGCCTCATTTCAGATCTTTTTCACTCTTCCAGTAGTTTCAACTCATAGCATTATTAATGTTGTCATTATCATCTTATTGCACCTATCTATTGTTGTCAGACACATTTTTTCTCATATTTTTGGAGTTGTTTGTAATTTTATTTTTACAGTGTGTAGCTGGAGTCAGCCCAAACAAGTGCTGCTTCTCATGTCTTTCATGTAACACCCATTGTTGACAAAGAAAACACTGGCTCATTCTGTCACAAACAAAATTATTTCTAAAGCAGAATTTCATACACTCATTCAACTCAAAAGTCTGCTAATGATGAACGAAGGGATCATGTTGTTAAAAAGTGTTCTGTGGATACCAGCTATTGAATGTTGGGTCCTATTTCGATTGCATATGAGGATGGATTCTAGCTACACATTGGTCAGGGGGGCTGAGGAAGGCATAGTGAAACACTGAAAGTGGTCGCTTAAATAAAAGAAAAGTTGAAGTATAGATGGCTGAAGGTGTTTTTGATTTGGGATTTGAATGGTGTCTTGGTTATAGGAAGGGAGACTGCAGGCAGTTAGTTGCTATAGATGCTGGTCAACCAAGGCAAAAGATCTTGCTGTGGGAGTGCTTTAACTGTCCACAAGGGGATGGCCAGTAGCTCTTGTTTGTGGAGTTTTGGGATCAAATAAAATATGCAATGTACAGGGAGTGATTAGGGAGGCACATTTAAGTGAATGGTTTTGAAATGAACCTATATTGGAATATAGTGAGCCTCTACATAGGCACTTCTAATGAGAACCCAAATTCAAAAAATGTAACAGTTGTTTGCATTAAATGGTAGGATATAGCAAGAAAACTTGGCAGACATATGTATGTGTCACAGGTAAACAGATTAAAATCAAACAATGGAAAATCTGAGATGGAATGTCGCAATATTATGAAAGGAAAGTTGCTACTCACCATATAGTGGAGATGCTGAGTCACAAATAGGCATAGCAAAAACACTCTCACAAATAAGCTTTCAGTCAGCAAGGCCTTTGTCAAAAATAGATGACTGAAACACACACGCAGGCGCGCGCGCATTCACACACACACACACACACACACACACACACACACACACACAAAAGTGCAGTCTCTGGCAACTGAAGCCACACTGTGAGCAGCAGCACCAGTGCGTGATGGGAGTGGTGACTGGGTGGGGGTAAGGAGGAGGCTGGGGCGGGGAGGGGGAGGGAGAGTAGGGTAGGGGGGGGCGGGACAGTGAAGTGCTGCTGGGGAGCATGCAGGTACATGGTGGAGAGAGGGTAGGACAGCTATATGCAGTTGGGAGGTTAGATGGAGGGCAGTGAGGGGGGAGGGGGGGGGGGGGCGGAAATGGAGAGATGTAAAGGACTGGGTGTGATGGTGAAATGAGGGCTGTGTAGTGTTGAAATGGGAACAGGGAAGGGGATGGATTGGTGAGGACAATGACTAAGGAAGGTTGAGCCCAAGAGGGTCGTGGGAACGTAAGATATATTGCAAGGAAAGTTCCCACCTGCACAGTTCAGAAAAGCTGGTGTTGCTATGAAGGATCCATATGGCACAGACTGTTAAGCAGTCATTGAAATGAAGGATGTTGTATTGGGCAGCATGCTGAGCAACAGGGTGGTCCACGTGTTTCGTGTTGCTGAATTGATAATGAAGTGAACGAGGCAGTAATCTGAAATGTACAAAGTGTGGAAACAAATATGTAAAATTAAATCAGGAGTTCTTTCATGAAATCATTGCTGTTATACCAGTAACAATATAGCTGTTTTTATACCAGTAACAATATAGAAGAGAAGGCGAGGTTTCTACTGACGCAGTATATTTGCGAGGAACAGAAGATGGAAGAGGTATGGCAAGACCCACAAATATATCAGCCAGTGAGTCAAATTACTCTTCTGTATCTTTATTTGTACCTTGTACTGTACGATGTTCAACTGTAACAATTTTGCCTGGTACAGTTCCTTGTTGCCTAAAAAAGTAATTTGCAAATTGATTGTGAATCTGTTTACATGCTTTTGAAGTTCCTCTTGGTATACTTAGAAGTGCAGTAATAGATGAAATATAATCATCTTGTTTCTGTGTCTCTCAGATAACATTAACACTCTGTAGGCAATAAGAATCAAAACTTCCTTATGAACTGTAATAGTTCGTTTTCTCACATTACATTTCAGAAAAGACAAAACACCAAGGCCATAATACCAAACATGTTTTCTACAGCCATCAGTGCCTTGTACAATTAGGAACTAAAATTATTTCTTTTTAGGCTAAATTGAATATTTTTGGATATGGCTTCATGATTTTTTCCTGTAGTGGAAGAATACCACACACTAGGAATACAAATGATAGTATCTTTGCCCCATCACATAGACATTAATGAGGTGGCAAGTTTAGACTTTTTGTGAACTAATTCACTTATAAGAACCATTCCTGAATATACTTCCATGTAAAATAATTCTTTGCTAACCCAGGTCATCTTACAAAAAGTTGTAATAACATCAATGACAGCAAGTAGCACAATGTTAAATGTTGCAATTGTGAATTTTATTCCCACTTTCAGAACGGCAAAATAGGGCAATTTTTCCCATCAGTTGCTTCCACACAGTGGAGGAAGTAGAGGTCCTTGCAGAACACATTTGGTTTTTCATGTTTTTCGTCTTCAGTCACCAGCATTTGAAACAAATAAATTTGATTCAGGTTCCACGAGTACCAGTTCAGGAGAGAGTATAAGATGCTGCAGATTCATCTTATGAACTGCCTAGTACTACACCTCACAAGAATGGTTGAAAAAGGGGGGGGGGGGTGTCTTTGGAAATGTGACAACATAAATGAAGCTGGACTAACGTTGTTGAAGATGCAACTAAAAGATAAGATCAATTCAGTCAGTGCATCTGGAGAATATGTTACTCGTGTATTACATAAACTGCCTCCTTATGACAGGACAGGTGTCAAACACAAATTATTTTAGGGTCTCTCTGAGGCAGAAATAAAATGATACAGAACCATTGTTGCGCACAGGTAGCATCATATCTGTGGCTGGAAGACTTGTGTGACTACCCCAGGACAGTTCTGAGGAGAGACAGATATTATCCACATTTGGACTTTGGAATGACAGTGTGTGACATTATGGGGGATGCGAGCTACCACACTGGCCGGTAGCTGGTGTCGGCCTGTCACTGCAGCTGGGCAGCCTTATGCCTATCACATGTGGCCACAAACCTTCCTTGTGAATCATTCTAGCTATTGGTGAAAACCACATCAGAATCCCTACAGTTGTTACTGAGGTAATAATCTGTATCACTTCAGGCAGGGGGGGTTACCTTCATAGTCTCGGATGTTATTGAATTTAGCATATGTTAAAATTCAGGAGTAAGTAAGAAACACACATTTTTTGTTTTCTCCAAATAAATTCCCACCCTGAGATACAGGCCTACAAAGATGACACTGCAAACACCATTCTGAAGATACGAATTTCGGATTTTTTTTTTTAAATGTAACAGTTCTTGATATTTTGTTAGAGGTTTTTTATTTGAAAGATAATTGCTTTATGATTACAGTTGTATCCTCCATTGAGGCATATCTGTCAAAGATCTTTTACCGTCACCTTTTGAATTTTTTTTACAATTTACAGATTTTTTAAAAAAATGCCAATCCAGTCAAGTTAGATTTTTTTATGTTGATTAGTACCATGTAGTACTATGTTCTCTGTAAAGGAGAGCGTTCACTTTTAAGTTGGACAGGTTTTATTTTGAAAAATCTTTTTTTTTTTTCAAGCATAATGTATGTCTTCACTGAGGAGGTTGTTTCTTATCAATTTCTTTGTTACAATGTATATTTCTATTGTCTTTGTTGCAGTTATTTTTTATCACTTTCTTTGTTGCAGTTATTTCTTTTTACTTTCATTGCCACAGATATTTCTTACACTTTGTTGTAGTTCCTTGTCAATTTCTTTGTCATAGTTGTTCATTGCAGGTTTCTATATTGCAGTTGTTCAGTTTGTTTGCTGAAGAGGCTTTTAAGAAATCTGAGACCATCCAGTGAGTTCTTTGTTTTGTGAGGAATTTACCAGTTGACGCAGTTGCTGTGTGTTTTGTGGGATGGACTGTTTTAAATGTCTTTTTGACTGAGGCCGCAGGAGAGTGAAGTGTGCTGACTATTTGCATATCCATAAAAGAGTGATTATAAGACAAACAAAGAAACAGACTTTGTTCAGGTTGGGAATAAGTGTTCTCATTTGAAGACTCTGTTCCAAAGAGATGATGTTTCCAGTGGCAATTTTTTGTGTTCTAAATATTTTGACAGAATAACAACAATGATAGTATCTGAACAAGGTGACTCCTCCCATGGTGCAGATTTTGCAACAGTAGAGGAAGAATTAAATACCTGAATTAATGCAGATTTTGCAACAGAAGAGGAAGAATTAAATACCTGAATTAATCAACTGCAGAGGTAGGTGTTAGTCCTGTTAAGAAACCATGGTCAGTGAAGTCGAGTCATAAGCTCTATGTATCAAGAAAGCACAGAGAAATTACTAAAGCCATGGATGAATACACTACAGGAAAACTGACCACACTCTTCAAAGTAGAAATTCCATCTTCAGAAGGAAATGAACCAAAGCACTTTTGCACCTCTCACCAGGAATTTTTCACAAATATCAGTTCAGCTGTTGGATATTGTGCTTTCTACAGTGAAAAGGTGCAAGTTTTAACTATTATTCCAGAGACATTTTCAAATAAAACAATTTTGAACCATGTTCCATCAGTATCAAAGTACATGGTAGGCAAATCAAGAAATGTGAGGTCTGTAAAAGGAGTCTTTGGAACACCAGATCCCTATTATGGTCATCCTGTAAAAGCAGTTAAAGTTCAGAGTGGGAAAAAAAAGGGGGAGTCTAAAAGTTGTGAAAGTGAAGAGGTACATGTACATGCCTTGCAGTATTAAAGAAACTTTTGCAATTTATAAGAGCAACTAAACAACTTCACAATTTTATACGCTATGATGTAAGTGAGTAGTTCCACACCCACCTAGAGATGTCTGTTTATGTGTGTACTGCATGAATTTTGAACTTAGTGTGTTAACTTTGAAGAGCACATGACATATGACACCTTGGTTGGGCGTGTGAAGTCATTAGTAGTCTGTAACGTAAAGCGAGAGACTTGTTTGTTTTAAGAATGTGGTGACTGTCCTGGAAGGGAGGACTGTCTTTACAGACACTTCGCCTGGAAGACATAGCAGGTAACTGCAGAAATTACATATGTGACATGGGAGGAAAATAAGCTAATTAAGAAAACTGTTGCCTTTGACAGTTTCACTGATGAACTTGGTAAATGGTCAGTGAAAGCAGTAACAGCAGCATCTGAAGAAACTGAAACAGCACATTGAAGAAGTGAAATGGTGTGTACAGGCTGAAGAACTATGTTTAGCGCTTTACTGGGATTTTGCTGAGAACAGGTTTGTAATTCTCCCACAAGAAGTACAAGGAGTAATGACCAGGTTTCACTTTTTACAGGAGTGACATATTTTGGAAAACAAGGCCACAAGTGTTGCAGTTATAAGTGAAGACACAGGGCATGACTCAGCACATGCTTTGCTAGCAATGCGCAAAATTCTTCAACTGCAAACAGGGGCAGAGAAGATCATCATTATTTCTAATGGTGCTCCTAGTCATTTTAAAAATCGTTACCAACTGTTTGAATTGAGAAAGTTGCTTGTGCCAACTGACTGGGTATACAGTGCTTCTGGTCACAGGAAGAGCCCTTGTGATGGTGTAGGTGGCCTGCTGAAGCACCATGCTACAAAACATAATCTTTCCAGACCAAATACAGCTGCGATTGAGAATGCTGATGAATGTGCAACAGGCGTGAAATCTTACTCATCCACAGCCCTCATTCTTTTGTCCAAAGAGGAAATCAAAGGGATCCGTGAGCAGAAAAAAGAAGAATGATCCAAAAAAAAAAACTACTCCTGTGAAAGGAATTTAGAAGACTTTTTGGATTCAGAATGATGGGCGAACTCATATTGCACACGCTTTAAAGAGCAAGAAAGAAGAAATTTCGTTTGTTCAGCCAACACCTCATAAACAGCAGGATAATATACAGATTCACAGCCTGAGAAGGGGGATGTTTGTGGCGTGTGTGTATGATTGTGACTGGTGGATTGCAGAGATTATAGACACCAGTTATGAGTTAAATGAAATTGTAGTGAACTTTATGCTACCACATGGACCAGCTGCTGATATAGGTTTCCAACTGAAGGACAGCAACAACACCATCAGTGCTCACTTCCTGTTCACAATGTTTTGAGGATTGTAAGTGCTCCAGTTCCCATTGGATCAAAGAAAGGCATCACTCTATATCAAAGGAAGATACTGAAGCAGTGGAACATATATTTAGTTCACTGACTGGCTAATTTCAGTACAAAACAGAGTGCACAGAAGTTGTATAAATTGAAACCTTTTAAGTCTCTGGACCTTTGACATACATTTTGGAACCATTTAAAATGCTTGACACATGAGTCTCTTACTCATCTTTAAAAACCATAATTATGTTAAATAAGGCAGGTTTTGATTTTTATGAGCCTGTTATGTAATTATGTGATGATAAAACAGGTTTTATGTATGCCAAAAATTTCAATTGTTTATAAAACCTGTTCAACCTAAATGTGGAAGCTCTCCTTTTCAGGGAATGTAGAACTACATAGTGTTAATCAACAGAAAAAAAAATCCAAATTTTATGGATTGGCATTTTCGAAAAAAAAAAAAAAATCCATAAATTATTAAGTTCAGAACACTGTAGTAAAAGAAATTTGACGGATAAGTCCAAATGGAAGATTTCTTTGTAATCGTAAAGCAATTATCTTTCAAATAAAAGAAAACCCAACAAAGTATCTACAACTGTTTCAGAGGTACAGCATTTTAAATTTTTTTCCAAAATTCACATCTTCAAAATGACATGCCAGTGTTATCTTTTGAGGGCTGTATCTCGGATCAGAATTTTTTTTTTGAGAAAACAAATGCTAAATTCAATAACATCCAAGACTATGAAGGTAAGATTTTTTTCCTAGCCGGCCTGAATTGATATGAAATATGCCTGAGGTTAATTGAACATACAGACAGAAACCACAGAGGCTAACTTAGTGTGTGTATGGAAGATAGATAGATAGATAGATAGATGGACAGATAGAAGAGCATGATGCAATCGTTGTTAAGGATTGTTAATGTAGCTCCACATATCTTTATTCAACCTCTGCACTGAACATAGTGTAGTACGATGGAATGTTTTACTTGAGGTTTATCATAGCAGATCATAGGAATTCACACATAAACATGTTTTAAACATGCAAGAGGACCTTACAGATTAACTCTGTTCAGTTTTCTTCATACTTCTAGGACTTGAAGGATTGCTGTATATAGACGTCAATTTACTAAAGCAGAACAATGCAATTCTCAAAAATACCCTAAAGAATTAGGCTTGAAAATTTGAAAATTCAAAGCACTGTTAACTACAAAATATTTCTGTCAATTTAACCACATTGCCTGTAGCTGAGTACATATCATTTTAATCTGATAAGCTCTAGATCGCTGGTTGGGTTCCCAGCAGAGATAAAATTTTTAACTTTTATTTGAATTCATATTTATTTTCACATTGAAGTGTTAGCAAATTTTGATGTGAATCATAATTTTTAACCATAATTATGTATTTTCATTTTTAATTAGTAATTGCATGAAAAAAATGGTGTCAGTAGTAAATTAATTTTTTCAGTGATATAATATTTGTGTTTTTGTTATGTTTCTATTTTTGTAATTATGACGAGTAAAAAAGTATTTTAATTTCTAAATGATGTTTCCCAGTTTTCATTATGAATATGTGTTTTTTCATGTGAATGGTAGTTAAAAATGAAAATTTGTTATTTTGATTAAGAAATTATGATTAATGCTGGCATTTGTTATCTATGAATTCTATTTATTAATAAATGTTGAATCCAAACAAAAGTTAAAAAATCTACCTGTAATGGAAATCAAACCAGAAACCCTGTGGTTACAGGGGTAGATCGCTACATCCTGAGCTATGGGTTGTTTGATAGGATAAATAGAAAACTCTTATTATTTTGACTTTTTTGAGAATTTTATTGTATTACTGTAAGAAATTGATGTGTGTGTACTGATCTTGAATTACTATAAGTATGAACAAAATCCGGGTGGGCCTGTCTATAAGGTCTCCTTCTCAGTGTAAGTGCAACTTTATGGAACAGTGGAAAAATGTTGAACATTGCACTTGTGAAAACTGACAAAGACAGTGTAACTGGACAACCAATTGCTGTTCCTGCATTACATATGTAAAACTTAAATTTATTTGTTACAAAAAAATGTTGACTTGCTGTGTCAGTGCTAGTAACATAATATGTGTACAATTATAACCAAGATGTTTTCCTATGACACTCTCAGTTGAAGTATTGTGTTTTACAGTTTGTTAGTTTTGTGATTTTCCACAAAAATGTGTATTATTGCATGACAGGTTTAATCAGAAATGGTATTATGAACAACAGTTGCTTGTTGCCCTTTACACACACACACACACACACACACACACACACACACACACACACTGCACTGGTGAGATCACCATAGAGCACACATGGGAGTTTGGGAGTTGTGTGCAGAAAAGATGAAGTGTATAGAAATAGTTTTAACAGAGGGAGACTGCAGAGAGGAATGAGTGGGTGTAGATTTATGGAGTGAAGTGGTGGATATAAGGACAGGAATGGAATTGGGTGTGGGAAGGGGGCCAGCAAAGATTGAGGCCAGGAGGACTGTGGAACTGAAGACGGTTGTAAAGAAAATTTCCATATCTTTGTAATTCATAGGACATTGCCTGACAGCTCGGCAACACTTTCAATCTTATTTATGTACCTGTCTATCATTCAACGTTAGCTTTATTCATTATCATATATACTACTCACTCACCATCTCTTACTTTTCTTGTATGCAATGTACGTTTGCAATGTGTCTTACGATTTCTCCATAAAATGTGGATGGAACTATTCAATTTAATTTGATTCATATTCCATGTGGTATGACAAAAAATTTGTACTTATTGGAAACTAACTGTCTGGTGTACGACCTGTTAGAAGTCAAGGAGAGGATAAATTAATTACTGAAGCAATATTATATTCGTTGCCTGAACTTGTAGTCAGAGCTGATGATAAGAGAGAAATACTTCAGATTAAATTTCCTTAGTATAGGTTCCTTAATCCTTATCTGCTACAGACCATCTCAGACTGCTACAATTTTTTCTCTCTTTATATTTCACACACCCCTGTAAAGCGAAGTGGACTGGTCTGGTAAGCTACATTTGCCAATACTCTTGCATTGTTGCTGCCTTTTGTTTCATATTTATGGGCCATGAGAGGTGGCACAGATGTACCATTATGTTTACAAGCCTTGTTTCTGTTGAGTATTACCGTTTCTTCATAGCGAGGAAAACAGGACAGTCTATGTGACCTTCTGTGTTTCTACAAGAAATTTATTCACAATAGCAAACACAGACAACCACTAGCTGTGGTGACACTGAAAATTTGGGATGGACCAGGACTCAAACCCGGATTCCCCCTTATTGCGAGTGGTTGCCTTACCATTAGGCTATCCCATCATGACTCATGGCCAGACCCAAAGTTCCATATGTTGTCAACCGTGTGTTTCCTCTTGTTTAAATGAGACAGATGTTGAATTACAAGAATGCCTTGTTGAATTGTCAGAGGAAGACTTTGCTGACAGTGATAATGACCCTGATATTGATATATTTAATGATCCCAACATGAACTTGGAGCTGGAAACTTAAAGTGATGAAGACGTGTTAGATGGATTATGGAGAAGCTTACTTCTTCAGTGAAAACAGATTTTTTTAATGGAGAAAATAGCAGATACCAGCTTATGTAAGAATGACGACACGACATTGTCTTGCAGCTTCTGTGGGCTGCGACATAGCAAAAAGTCTCAAAGAAAGACCTACTGTTTTGGAGATATGGAATCTGTTTTTGCCCAAGATTTTGTAGACAAAATCAATCTTTGGACAAATGTGAAAATACCTAAGCTTACAACACAATACACCAATGATGCTCATCATATCTAGACGATGTTGATGCCATTGAATTTAAGGGACTAATTGGGCTCTACCGTATTCAGCCATTTTCAAATCAGGGAGTGAATCATTTTACGTATTATTTGCAATTGATGGAAAAGGCAGAGATGTTTTCATACGGTATGTTAGTAAAGATAGATTATTGTTTTTATTATTAGCATTATGATTTAACAACCCAGATGATAAGAAGGAAAGAAGGAAGGTAGACAAATCAACAGCAAATTGAAATATCTTTCTGCATTTCAAAGAAAACAATCAACTTAGCTAGTCTGTAGGTGAAGCATGGAGTGTCAGTTAAATTCTTGTATATTTTTGTGGCAGATGTGGTTTCAGAATGTATATGGCAAATATGGCTTGAAAATTAAGTGTTTGGCTGACACACATACAAATTACTTATATAATGCTTACATTTATTCCAGACATACAGTGGTAGTCACATCCTTTCAACCAATGAAAAAAGCCGCAGTGTTCCCATGTAGGCTGTTATTCGATTGGTGAAAACTATTGAAAACACATTGAGGAATCGCGCATTGGTTGGTAGGCTGTATAGAAACACAAAGGAGATTCCATAGCGATTTCCAGCAAATAAGAATCAAGTAGATTTTTTCATCTACCCATTTAAATAAGAATCAAGGCATAAAGACAACTGTTTATGGTTTTATTGAAGAAATGACACTGGTTTCTGTTGTGTTCAAAAAAATTCAAAGCTTCAGTACTAATTTCTTCTATGCACCATTCAGTAAACAATGATCCTGACTCAAACCCGATATCATCATGTTTTATAACATGACAAAAGATGATGTTGGACTGTCTCGGCTTGTTCATTAAGTTGCTGAACAAGGTGATGACCTTTTCTTCACATTAGTGGATGTTGCTTATGGTGTTAGTTCACATGTATTACATCGAGTTTATCCGAAGGCAGAAGTAGCAATGAGGTTGATCTTCATGGAGACTCTAGCAAGAGATCTTATTGAAACTCGTATGAACCATAGACTTCATATTGGATGCTTGCCACAATAGTTGAGTGGCACCATAAAAGAATACTTAATATAAAAAATGATCCTCAAACACGTAAAGAATTGTTTGAAAACCATGTGTCTTTTGACCTCCTTGTCTGAAGAGGAAAACAAGATAACCATATTTTGATTTGTTAGGAATATTCTAGAAAGTTCTGCATGAAATGTGTGCATGTTGAAAGTTATTAATATGTTATCCAAGGCATCACAAGAATGTATAACTACTTTGGCAAATTTTCTCCTTTTGTAGAATTAAGGGGTGCAATAATCACTTAGTGTTGAAACAATGATAAGTAAACTCAAAGCTGATTTTGCATATGGTTTCTTGTAAGTGAAATGTGTTTTTGCGTATAGTTATGTTGCAAATCTGTGATGTTATCTTCCTCGTATTAAGTTGTGAGTGAGTGGAGAGGTAATTATGTATTATTATTTTAGTAAGACATTACTCAAAAATATACCAAAATTTTGCTGTGTTTTAGTTGTCCAAGTGTTTTAAATCCTGCATTGTTTATGGAAATTTGAATTTTTTAAAAGTATACTTCCAAGAACTGTAACAAACAGCAAGCAGTCATGAAGTTATATAATCACCATGGTTTTAGACATGAAAAATAAAAGGCCGATCTGAGAGACCCCTCCATAGTAATTGTGTTCCTGTCCGACAGACTTAGTAGTTGAGGGTTAAAATTAATGTAACAACTTTCCACTTAAGGTAAAAAACCATAAACACATTCACTAGTAATGTAGCAGCATATAATAAGTAGAAGTAACTGAGTGTAGGCTAACAGACTGTGCTCTTCGTACTTCGCGTTATGTGAACTTTCCAAAATAAGTTGGCATTCTTCATTCTGTTTCCAGTTAGTTATTTTACAGGTTCTTATCCAGACAAAATTGAAATTTACTGCAGTTGTGGACCGTTTTCATGTAAATAAATCTGTATATCTACTCACTCCAAATACAGAAAAATACATGATGATCAATATTCTAAAGCAAATTTTTAACACAGCACAATGAAACTGCTTGTACCTAGTGCTGAAGTAGAGTTTGAATATTTCTCAGAGTCCATTACAATGTTAGTGTGAATAAACAAGAAATTTGTTTCAGCATTTCAGAGTTGTATCATAGACCCCAGGTAGGCAGAACCAAAACTTGCACACTTGAAGCGAAGAAAACAAATTGAAAAAAGTTAACTGGAAATTTCTAACAATAATTTGTTTTGTAGCTACAGTCATATCATTTACCTTTATTCATGTTTTAGATTTTTTTCTGATTCATTTATCTATTACAACTGTTGGTGAATTGCCAATGAGAACTTTTGTAAGTATGCAAAATTATTTTGACTCATTATTTTTGTCTTTGTTTTGTTTTCAAGAATGCAGCAACAGAGCCATTTGGTGAACAAGCAGAAAATACAGTACGAGTGAATTATTTTGGAGTTTTGGAGACATGTAAAGCATTGTTTCCTCTGCTTCGTCCTCATGCTCGTGTTGTCAATTTGTCAAGTTCAGCTGGGCATCTTCTGAGAATCCCTGGAGAGAACCTTAGAAAAAAGTTTGTGGATCCTAACCTGACTGAAGAGCAGCTTTCAGAACTAATGAAAGAGTTTGTAGAGTGAGTAGCTATACACAGTTTACAAGTTGATATCAGTTTTTTGTACTTGGCCTGTTATTGAATTACACATGTATTTAATGAAGATTATTTGAAATAAAATGGAGGATGGGAGGATATATTAGGTTAGCCTCAGATAGGTATTAGTTACGGCGTTGTTCAGCTGTGTGACAGACCATGTACATGGAGTGTAATGATGTGCTCAGAAGTGGTGTTAGTACTAACTACCAAGATGTGGGGTGTATGTTGTTGTTGTTGTGGTCTTAAGTCCTGAGACTGGTTTTATGCAGCTCTCCATGCTACTCCATCCTGTACAAGCTTCTCCATCTCCCAGTACCTACTACAACCTACATCCTTCTGAATCTGTTTAGTGTAGTCATTTCTTGGTCTCCCTCTACGATTTTTACCCTCGTCGCTGCCTTCCAATACTAAATTGGTGATCCCTTGATGCCTCAGAATGTGTCCTACCAACCGATCCCTTCTTCTAGTCACATTGTGCCACAAACTCCTCTTCTCCCCAATCTTATTCAATACCTCCTCATCAGTTATGTGATCTACCCATCTAATCTTCAGCATTCTTCTGTAGCACCACATTTCGAAAGCTTCTATTCTCTTCTTGTCCAAACTATTTATTGTTCATGTTTCACTTCCATACATGGCTACACTCCAAAAAAATACTTTCAGAAACGACTTCCTGACACTTAAATCTATATTCAATCTTAACAAATTTCTCTTCTTCAGAAACACTTTCCTTGCCTTTGCCAGTCTAAATTTTATATCCTCTGTACTTTGACCATCATCAGTTATTGTGCTCCCCAAATAGCAAAGCTCCTTTACTACTTGAAGTGTCTCATTTCCTAATCTAATTCCCTCAGCATCACCCGACTTGATTCTACTACATTCCATTATCCTCGTTTTGCTTTTGCTGATGTTCATCTTATATCCTCCTTTCAAGACACTATCCATTCCATTCAACTGCTCTTCCAAGTCCTTCGCCGTCTCTGACAGAATTACAATGTCATCGGCGAACCTCAAAGTTTTTATTTCTTCTCCAAGGATTTTAATACCTCCTCTGAATTTTTCTTTTGTTTCCTTCACTGTTTGCTCAATATACAGATTGAATAAAATCGGGGAGAGGATACAACCCTGTCTCACTCCCTTCCCAACCACTGCTTCCCTTTCATGTCCTTCGACTCTTATAACTACCATCTGCTTTCTGTACAAATTGTAAATAGCCTTTCACTCCCTGTATTTTACCCCTGCCACCCTCAGAATTTGAAAGAGAGTATTCCAGTCAACATTGTCAAAAGCTTTCTCTAAGTCTACAAATGCTAGCAACGTAGGTTTGCCTTTCCTTAATCTAGCTTCTAAGATAAGTTGTAGGGTCAGTATTGCCTCACGTGTTCCAATATTTGTACAGAATCCAAACTGATCTTCCCTGAGGTCGGCTTCTACTAGTTTTTCCATTCGTCTGTAAAGAATTCGCGTTAGTATTTTGCAACTGCGACTTATTAAACTGATAGTTCAGTAATTTTCACATCTGTCAGCACTTCCTTTCTTTGGGATTGGAATTATTATATTCTTCTTGAAGTCTGAGAGTATTTTGCCTGTCTCATACATCTTGCTCACCAGATAGTAGAGTTTTGTCAGGACTGGCTCTCCCAAGGCTGTCAGTAGTTCTAATGGAATGTTGTCTACTCCTGGGCCTTGTTTTGACTCAGGTCATCCAGTGCTCTGTCAAACTCTTCACACAGTATCGTATCTCCCATTTCATCTTCATCTACATCCTCTTCCATTTCCGTGATATTGTCCTCGAGAACATCACCCCTGTATAGACCCACTATATACTCGTTCCACCTTTCTGCTTTCCCTTCTTTGCTTAGAACTGGGTGTCCATCTGGGCTCTTGATATTCATGCAAGTGGTTCTCTTTTCTCCAAAGGTCTCTTTAATTTTCCTGTAGGCAGTATCTATCTTGCCCCTAGTGAGATAAGCCTCTACATCCTTACATTTGTCCTCTAGCCATCCCTGCTCCGCCATTTTGCACTTCCTGTCGATCTCATTTTTGAGACGTTTGTATTCCTTTTTGCCTGCTTCACTTACTGCATTTTTGTATTTTCTCCTTTCGTCAATTAAATTCAGTATCTCTTCTGTTACCCAAGGATTTCTACTAGCCCTCATCTTTTTACCTACTTGATCCTCTGCTGCCTTCACTGTTTCATTTCTCAAAGCTACCCATTCTTCTTCTACTGTATTTCTTTCCCCCATTCCTGTCAATTGTTCCCTTATGCTCTCTCTGAAACTCTCTACAACATCTGGTTCTTTCAGTTTATCCAGGTCCTATCTCCTTAAATTCTTACCTTTTTGCAGTTTCTTCAGGTTTAATCTACAGTTCATAACCAATAGATTGTGGTCAGAGTCCACATCTGCCCCTGAAATATCTTACAATTTAAAACCTGGTTCTTAAATCTCTGTCTTACCATTATATAATCTATCTGAAACCTTCTAGTATCTCCAGGCTTCTTCCATGTATACAACCTTCTTCTATGATTCTTGAACAAAGTGTTAGCTATGATTAACTTATGCTCTGTGCAAAATTCTACCCCCCCCTCCCCAATCCATGTTCACCTACTACTTTTCCTTCTCTCCCTTTTCCTACTTCCGAATTCCAGTCACCCATGACTATTAAATTTTTGTCTCCCTTCACTATCTGAATAATTTCTTTTATCTCATCATACATTTCTTCAATTTCTTCATCATCTGCAGAGCTAGTTGGCATATAAACTTGTTCTACTGTAGTAGGCGTGGGCTTCATATCTATCTTGGCAACCATAAGGCGTTCACTGTGCTGTTTGTAGTAGCTTACCCGCACTCCCTGCCGCCGTTGGATAAGCAGCTGCCAGCAGAAAGTCGTATACTCCTAGCTCACTCATTTGTTACATAGTTTAATTCTTAATTTCTTTGCGTGTTTTTGGTACTTGCACTGTTTAATTCATAAATTTCGGGCGTATTATAGTATTTGAGGGTTGTAGCATCGCGTTTCAGTACCTGAATAGTGTAAATTCGCGTAGTCTCCTTCCGCCGCCAAGCCGTGTGTCAGCAGTGCGCAAGTAGCAGCATTACTGCATTTACTAGACAATCTTGTATTTTAATAACCGTTTAAATTTTGTGTTGATTTGTTTGTGCTCTCTGTAGATTAGTTCAGACGTTCTTTGCACAACAGTTTTTAGCATGGATAGGGACTGCAACTGCTGTGTTCGGATGCAGGCTGAGTTGGCATCCCTTTGATCCCAGCTTCAGGCAGTGCTGGCTTCGGTCACACAGCTTGAGGCTGTTGCCAATGGGCATCACTGTGGGGGTCCGGATGGGGGTTTGTCGGGGACGGCCAGCTCGTCCCATGCATCCCCCTATCGGACTACGACTGTGGCTGCCTGGGGTACTGCCCACATTGAGGCTGATCCCTCACCTGTGGTAGAGTGGGAGGTCGTCTCGAGGTGTGGCAGGGGGCGAAAGACATTCCGGAGGGCTGAACGGAAGGCCCTCTCCAGTTTGTCTGACGAAGAACCGGTTTCAGGCTCTGTCTCAGGCTGATACTGATCTTCGGCCGGACATGGCTGCTTGTCCTGTTCCAGAGGTTGCCCCTCAGTCTGCAAGATCCGGGTGGTCACAAAGGGTGGGCTTACTGGTAGTTGGGAGCTCCAACGTCAGGCACGTAATGGGGCCCCTTAGGGATATGGCAGCAAGAGAGGGAAAGAAAACCAATGTGCACTCCGTGTACATACCGGGGGGAGTCATTCCAGATGTGGAAAAGGTCCTTCCGGATGCCATGAAGGGTACAGGGTGCACCCATCTGCAGGTGATCACTCATGTCGGCACCAATGATGTGTGTCACTATGGATCGGAGGAAATCCTCTCTGGCTTCCGGCGTCTATCTGATTTGGTGAAGACTGCCAGTCTCGCTAGCGGGATGAAAGCAGAGCTCACCATCTGCAGCATCGTCGACAGGACTGACTGCAGAACTTTGGTACAGAGCCGAGTGGAGGGTCTGAATCAGAGGCTGAGACGGTTCTGCGACCGTGTGGGCTGCAGATTCCTCGACTTGCGCCATAGGGTGGTGGGGTTTCGGGTTCCGCTGGATAGGTCAGGAGTCCACTACACGCAACAAGCAGCTACACGGGTAGCAGGGGTTGTGCGGCATGGACTGGGCGGTTTTTTAGGTTAGATGGCCTCTGGCAAGTACAGAAAGGGCAACAGCCTCAAAGGGTGCGAGGCAAAGTCAGGACATGCGGGGACCAAGCAACAGTCTATTGTAATTGTAAACTGTCGAAGCTACATTGGTAAAGTACCGGAACTTCAAGCACTGATAGAAAGCACCGAAGCTGAAACCATTATAGGTACAGAAAGCTGGCTGAAGCCAGAGATAAATTCTGCCAAAATTTTCACAAAGGCACAGACGGTGTTTAGAAAGGATAGATTGCATGCAACCGGTGGTGGCGTGTTTGTCACTGTTAGTAGGAGTTTATCCTGTAGTGAAGTAGAAGTGGATAGTTCCTGTGAATTATTATGGGTGGTGGTTACACTCAACAACTGAGCTAGGTTAATAATTGGCTCCTTTTACCGACCCCCCGACTCAGCAGCATTAGTGGCAGAACAACTGAGAGAAAATTTGGAATACATTTCACATAAATTTTCTCAGCATGTTATGGTCTTAGGTGGAGATTTCAGTTTATCAGATATAGACTGGGACACTCAGATGTTTAGGACGGGTGGTAGGGACAGAGCATCAAGTGACATTATACTGAGTGCACTATCCGAAAATTACCTCGAGCAATTAAACAGAGAACCGACTTGTGGAGATAGCATCTTGGACCTACTGATAACAAACAGACCCGAACTTTTCGACTCTGTAAGTGCAGAACAGGGAATCAGTGATCATAAGGCCGTTGCAGCATCCCTGAATATGGAGTTAATAGAAACATAAAAAAAGGGAGGAAGTTTTATCTGGTTTGCAAGAGTAATAGAAGGCAGATTTCAGGCTACCTAACAGATCAAAATGAAAATTTCTGTTCTGACACTGAAAATGTTGAGTGTTTATGGAAAAAGTTTAAGGCAATCGTAAAATGCGTTTTAGACAGGTACGTGCCGAGTAAAACTGTGAGGGACGGGAAAAACCCACCGTGGTTCAACAGCAAAGTTAGGAAACTACTGCGAAAGCAAAGAGAGCTTCACTCCAAGTTTAAACGCAGCCAAAACCTCTCAGACAAACAAGCTAAACGATGTCAAAGTTAGCGTAAGGAGGGCTATGTGTGAAGCGTTCAGTGAATTCGAAAGTAAAATTCTATGTACCGACTTGACAGAAAATCCTAGGAAGTTTTGGTCTTACGTTAAATCAGTAAGTGGCTCGAAACAGCATATCCAGACACTCTGGGATGATGATGGCATTGAAACAGAGGATGACACGCGTAAAGCTGAAATACTAAACACCTTTTTCCAAAGCTGTTTCACAGAGGAAGACCGCACTGCAGTTCCTTCTCTAAATCCTCGCACAAACGAAAAAATGGCTGACATCGAAATAAGTGTCCAAGGAATAGAAAAGCAACTGGAATCACTCAGCCTCCCTTCTAACAGCCGTGTACCGCAAGTCTCTAGAGGAACGGAAGGTTCCAAATGATTGGAAAAGAGCACAGGTAGTCCCAGTCTTCAAGAAGGGTTGTCGAGCAGATGCGCAAAACTATAGACCTATATCTCTGACGTCGATGTGTTGTAGAATTTTAGAATGTGTTTTTTGCTCGAGTATCATGTCGTTTTTGGAAACTCAGAATCTACTCTGTAGGAATCAACATGGATTCCGGAAACAGCGATTGTGTGAGACCCAACTCGCTTTATTTGTTCATGAGACCCATAAAATATTAGATACAGGCTCCCAGGTAGATGCTATTTTCCTTGACTTCCGGAAGACGTTCGATACAGTTCCGCACTGTCGCCTGATAAACAAAGTAAGAGCCTACGGAATATCAGACGAGCTGTGTGGCTGGATTGAGCAGAACACAGCATGTTGTTATCAATGGAGAGACGTCTACAGACGTTAAAGTAACCTCTGGCATGCCACAGGGGAGTGTTATGGGACCATTGCTTTTCACAATATATATAAATGACCTAGTAGATAGTGTCGGAAGTTCCATGCGGCTTTTTGCGGATGATGCTGTAGTATACAGAGAAGTTGCAGCATTAGAAAATTGCAGCGAAATGCAGGAAGATCTGCAGCAGATAGGCACTTGGTGCTGGGAGTGGCAACTGACTCTTAACATAGACAAATGTGATGTATTGCGAATACATAGAAAGAAGGATTCTTTATTGTATGATTATATGATAGCGGAACAAACACTGGTAGCAGTTACTTCTGTAAAACATCTGGGAGTATGCGTGCGGAACAATTTGAAGTGGAATGATCATATAAAATTAATTGTTGGTAAGGTGGGTACCAGGTTGAGATTCATTGGTAGAGTCCTCAGAAAATGTAGTCCATCAACAAAGGAGGTGGCTTACAAAACACTCGTTCGACCTATACTTGAGTATTGCTCATCAGTGTGGGATCCGTACCAGATCGGGTTGACGGAGGGGATAGAGAAGATCCAAAGAAGAGCGGCGCGTTTCGTCACAGGGTTATTTGGTAAGTGTGATAGCATTACGGAGATGTTTAGCAAACTCAAGTGGCAGACTCTGCAAGAGAGTTGTAGCTTGCTCGCCAGGTTTTGAGAGGGTGCGTTTCTGGATGAGCTATCGAATATATTGCTTCCCCCTACTTATACCTCCTGAGAAGATCACGAATGTAAAATTAGAGAGATTCGAGCGCGCACGGAGGCTTTCAGACAGTCATTCTTCCTGCGAACCATACGCGACTGGAACAGAAAAGGGAGGTAATGACAGTGTCACGTAAAGTGCCCTCCGCCACACACCGTTGGGTGGCTTGTGGAGTATAAATGTAGATGTAGATGTAGACTCCTATTTTTTTATTCATTATTATACCTACTCCTGCATTACCCCTATTTGATTTTGTATTTATAACCCTGTATTCACCTGACCAGAAGTCTTGTTCCTCCTGCCACCGAACTTCGCTAATTCCCACTATATCTAACTTTAACCTATCCACTTCCCTTTTTAAATTTTCTAACCTACCTGCCCGATTAAGGGATCTGACATTCCACGCTCCGATCCGTAGAACGCCAGTTTTCTTTCTCCTGATAGCGATGTCCTCCTGAGTAGTCCCCACCTGGAGACCCGAATGGGGGACTATTTTACCTCTGTAATATTTTACCCAAGAGGACGCCATCATCATGTAACCATACAGTAAAGCTGCATGCCCTCGGGAAAAATTACGGCCTTAGTTTCCCCTTGCTTTCAGCCGTTCACAGTACCAGCACAGCAAGGCCGTTTTGGTTAGTGTTACAAGGCCAGATCAGTCAATCATCCAGACTGTTGCCCCTGCAACTACTGAAAAGGCTGCTGCCCCTCTTCAGGAACCACACGTTTGTCTGGCCTCTCAACAGATTACCCCTCCGTTGTGGTTGCACCTTTGGTACGGCTATCTGTATCGCTGAGACGCGCAAGCCTCCCCACCAACGGCAAAGTCCATGGTTCATGGGGTGTATATGAGAGCCCAATAATGGATAATTTCTTCAACACGTGAACTCTACTTTTGGACAATAGTTGATTAACTAAGGAAGACACACATTTAACAAGATACTGTAAGTTGCCCAGGTTACTTAAGTTTATGATATTTATTTAAAAACAGAAATACTGGTTTAGGTAATGTGAGAAACTCTGTGGATTCATATTTGAAGCCTTGAGAGGAACTTGATGTGTGTAGGAAGTTTTGCAAGTTTATATGCAGTGTATTTATTTGTTTCCACACTTCCAGTCAAAAAACTCCTTTATTGTTGCTTTACACAACTGGTTTTGAGCTTGACAGACATTTTCAAGTACAATATGTAAAATATGTATACACATAGTATCACTGTATCAGCTGTGCACCAAACATGTGACAGAATTACTGATTGTCAGTGTTTGATTAATGCCAGAGAGTGACATAATCACAAATAATTAAAACAACAGTATTTGCATATCTTATGTAAATACTTTTGGACTAAAGGAAACCAATAATGAAAACTAGAAGCATTGAGTTGTCGATAAGAACACACAAAAAGAAGGAATACTTTCTAGCTTTCGGAGTAATCTTTTTTGAGCTAGAGTAAAAAAAAACCACACACACACGCGAGCGCGCGCGCGCGCACACACACACACACACACACACACACACACACACACACATATTTTTGACAGTGCTGCATTTTGACAGGTAGACTAGGTTGTAGGGTGATGTTGGATGGAATGGACAGAGGGAGAGAGGTGGGAGGCAGGGTGGGGAATTGGGGAGGGCAACTGGCGGCTCAGAATGAGGCAGCCGGTTTGTCAGTTAGGATTGTGAGGGGGAGGGGTGATAGGTACACAGTGGGGTGCACTGTTGTTGGAACCTTTGGGGAGCAGCGCACGCTGAAGGTGATGTGGAGACATGGATTTTTAAAAGAACAGAGGAAAGGTTCACTATTGGGTGGAGGGTGTGGTGCGGGAGCAGTGGGCTACTGGATATTGAGGCCAGAACAATTACAGGAGTGAAGAATATGTTGCAAGGATAACTCCCATCTGCGTATCTCAGAGAAGCTGGTGGCGGAGGGATGGATCCAGATGACTCGGGTTGTGAAGCATTGAAATTGAGTATGTTGTGCTCAGTTGCATGTTGTGCCATCAGGTGGTCAATTTTGTTCTTGACAACAGTATGGCAGTGACCATTCATCTTTGTGGAAAGCTGGTTGGTAGCCATACCAACATAAAGAGCTGTGTAGTGTTTGCAGCTGAATTAATACTGTATACGACATCCCTGCTTTTACAGCTGACCTGGCCTCTGATGGGTTAGGATAAGCTTTTGACAGAACCAGATTAGGAAGTGCTGGGTGGGTGGATTGGACAGGTCTTGCACCTTCTCTACCACAGGGATGTGATCCATGTGGTAAGGGATCAAAGTCCTGACAAAGGTCATGGTTCAATTATTCCAGTCCAGTATTGGGTGACAGGGACAGGGGGTGGGGGGGTACTGCTTTGTAGCTGATACTTGGGGGTGGTGTGAGGATGGGGATTCATGAGAATATGGAATGGAAATCTTTTGTGGACTAGATTTTGGGGTAGTGTCTGTCTGTGAGGAGTGTGTAGTAAGGACTGCATGTGGTACTGGGATGCCTGTGACATGGAGAGGTTTCTTTGGTGTATCAAGTTTTTGAGGGATAGGCACTGGCAGAATCAGGAAAGGTGTAGGCTATTATGAAAGGAGGATTGGGTCCCAGAGATGGGGATTTCTATGGATAAACCATTGGGGAAGGGGCGGGGGGGTGGAGGTGGAATTCCATGGCTTAGGCAGCATTTAATGAATAGTATGTGGGGCTGGGCTTAGCCAGGGAAACCTAAGTTTCTGAACTGGTGCAGATAGCTGGAGCAGGGGTCCATTGGCGTAGAAATGGTGTTGAGAAATGATGCGTGAAATGGGCAAGTGAAAGCATGATTGTAGAAGGAGAACTGGATAACAGAGCATGAGTGGGAAGTGAAAAGGACAAAAGAAATTGTGCTGAGGGCAATAGGATAGTTTTGTGACATGAGGATTTTTGATCACACGTGCGTTTGACCATCAACCTGTTTATGGTCCATATTGAGCAGGGGTGTCCATTCTCTTAGCTTAAATGGGCTACGTTGGCAGAGGATCAGTATTTTTGGTCCGCACATAATAGACTTAACACTAACAATATTGCTGAAAGGGAGGAATAAAAGACGGAACGAACCAGTGATAGAATAGCTACAAGTGGTGGGAGTTTGAAATAGAAAATATTCAATTTATCATAACTTTACATAAACGGCTGTTCTTTCTTGATCATGTGATAGTTGCTCATTTCTTGGGCTGCTTTGATACTTGCTTTGGGCTGTATGTGGGCTGCTGGGTGGACACCCCTGATCTAGAAGATACTTTCCTAACCACCCAGTCCATAGTCTGTCTGATAGCTTCATGCTTTGGACTCAGGACTGAAACACCCTATCCTCATTCCTTCACAACCTCACCATCTTCTATCCCATCCTCTTCAACCAACCTCCTTAATCAGACATGCTACCTTCCTGGACATTGACCTCCACTTCTGTGATAGCTTCATCCCTCCGCATTTCACCCACTAACCACCAACAGACCTATATTTCAACAGCTGCTGTCCCTTCTATACCAAAAGATCTGGAAGCTAACGAATATATAGTTGCTGTCTTTGCTCTCAAGCTTGACACATATAACTATTTCCTGTTGTGCCATAAGATAGATTGTTCATGTGAAGAATAAATTAATTATTACACATGTGACCTTACTCTCGACTGGAAATTACTTCTTTACTTTATCATTACTTTAATATTATTTATGGTGCTCATTAATGAATATTGTTCCTTGAGACTTTTCATGTTACTGGTGGGTACTACAATAAAGTTTTCACTCACTGCTCTCCATTAAATGAGATGTATTGAAATTAAACCTGATTATATGTTTGTTTATGAGGTTTCAGCAAAAGACATGAATTTCTATCAAACTTTGCTTGATGACTTTCACAAAATTGATCTTCATATCGAAAGAGCCACTATTCTGATGTTGCTATCACAGTATCCATTCTTAATTATCGAGTTATAACATCAGTATTATATAACTTACTAGTGACATGTCCTGGCTTTGCACAGGTAGCATTAATTTCCTATGGCCGCGTTTGTGAAGCTTAGATGCACTATGATGTGTTGTTAAGACTCCTTGCTGCAATTCTTTGTTGTGGACTCTTTATGGCAGACTTCTTCGCAGTGCCATGCAAAGAATCGTGCCCACATCCAAGTTTGACTCAAGGAAAACAGAAAGATGAAAGTTGTGCCAACTGCTGCACTATTGCAAAACTTACTTTATATAAACAAAGTAAAGCTGCATTTCATGCTACACTTCACCCTATACATAAATAATTGAAAATCACAGATTTTAGACTCACTTGATTTTTCACTATGCAGGTGTTCTGAAAAAACTGCAATCAGTCGGATGTCACTTAGTGGTGAATCTCCACTTCATTGAGAGATGAATACTAGGTTAAAAGGCAAACTGAAAAAAAAGTACACATTCAAGTACTCATTCAGGAGCCCATCCTACAACCTTTCGGTTTCTAGCCAAACGGTATACCATAGAGCATCACACCAGATGCGAATTTAGTCATGCTTTCTGCTGCCTCAAGCCACTGCTGCTTTCTCGAGTTATGGCAGCTGTTTGCTAAGTGGCAGTGGCACTGTTTTCTCATCTTAACTTGAATTCATCATAATTCAGACAATTTGCTTGAAATAATTATGTTACATACAAAAGCTTTCGTCGTGAGTCAGTGCATCTGTTAGTGATCCAAATTCCTACAGCAGTTCCGGAGATTAGCCTGCACTTACAGAAGGACACGAGATGTGTGTGTGTGTGTGTGTGTGTGTGTGTGTGTGTGTGTGTGTGTGTGTGTGTGTGTGTGTTATATACACTGATGTTCAAAATTAAAGCAAGAAATGGAAATTCTGCAAGGTTGTGTTTACTTTGACACAAAACCATATAAACAGGCGATAGTAAAGTAGAAACTATGTAAAGAATACAGATCACAAACAACTGCATAATGGTAGAGAAAAATGTTGTTCTGAATTTTTTCCGAGTTGGATTTGCACACACATTCTAACAACTGGCTAATGTGTTCAGTACGGGGTGTGACCACATCTAGCTTCAATACAGGCCTACCAACAATTTGGTATGCCATGAATGATGTCATCAATCTCGTGTTGAGGAAGTAATACCTATTCTTCTTGCAGAACTGATGTCAAGTCTTGGAGAGACTGCTTATGTGATGCAACCCGTCTCCCAAGAGTGCATTCCAGACATACTCTATGAGATTCAAATTGGGAGAGGGAGGAGGCCATGTCATGCTGGCAATATCCTCTCTTTCCAAGAAAACATCAAGCACCCATACTCCATGAGGTCGAGCATTATCGCCAGTCAGTATGAAGTCTGAGCCCCCAGTACCTCGCAACAATCACACATGAGGTCCCAAGATCTCGTCACAGTACCTGCCAGCAGTTAAACCTTGCCGATTCACCCATGCAGTTTCATGCAGAGGTGTTTTTGAGTGGTCAACATAATCCCTGCTCACACCATTAGGGATTCTCCTCAGTATTGGTCTCTTTTCACAGTGTTTGGGTCTGGAAATCGTATTCTGCTGTACCTCCAAATGCGAATCTGTCGAGAATCACTTTGCAGACCAAATCAGGACTCATCTGTGAAAAGAACATTGGCCCACTGTTCGACTGTCCAGGTGGCATGTTGACGTCTCCGCTTTAGACATTCCCTTCTGTGAAGAGGCATCAGAGGTACACATACTGCAGGTATCTGACAATAAAGGCCACTCTGCCAAAGCCTTCTGTACACTGTTTGCCTTGATACAATACATCCAGTGGGTGCTACATGGTCAGATGCCAGATGCTGTGCAGTACTAAGGCAGTATCGCAGTATTCTTACAGACAAGTACTAGTCCTCTCTTTCTGATCTCACATCTGATCAGCCCTGTCCTGGCCTTCGGGATACAAGTTTGATCTCTATAAACTGTTGCCTCATCCGAGAAACAACAGAACGATTCACTTTAAGCCATGAGGCCACATCATTTTGCGACTGTCTGCTTCTATTCTTCTTATGGCCCTCCACTGCAGAGAGTCTGGTAGGTGTCTTCTCTGTGCCATACTGCACCATCTGTGACTGTGTACATAATGATTATGGATGTGGGACTATACTGCAACAAGCACTACGCCATTTGATGGGTGCCATGACATCATTGCTGGCGTGGTTGTCTGTCGACCAGATTGCCATCTTCCGTGCAGAACACGATCTTACTGACATGTGTTGACAGTTCGTATGATTATATCGTGAATTAGACATAGGAAGGGAAAATAGCAGTTTGTTGCTTTAATTTTGGACACCAGTGTATATTTTTTGTTCTGATTCATGTGCATGTTTACTCACCACAGGAACCAACACTTGACTGGCCTTAACAACTGGTAATGTTTGACAATAACAATAAAATATACAAAACGTGTAACAAATAAATGAAGAGGAGTTCACCACCTGAAGAGGTACAGGCCAGCTTATCTGCCACCTGTAACTTTTTGAATTGAGGTTTTCTCTCTTTACAGTTCTGTTTCAATAATGACAGACAAATAAAGAAATGAAGAATTTCCCTATTTTAGGTAATAATTTTATCATGAAAGTGATCAATTCTCACTTCAGCATTACAACAGTTGAATCCCAAGCCTTCAGAAACAGATCCACTTTATTGAAAGAGCACTCAGAGCTGAAAGTACAGGCATTGGAAAGGACAGAAATAGTCCGGCTTGATCTCTGAGATTTGAGCCCTTTTACTACTCCCTGTTGCATTCTCATTGCTGGCAACATAGATGCCATCTATGTTGTGTTCTATATACAACCTTCCTTAGTTTAACACATCAGCATGAGAATATGTTGCAATTGTTAAGAATGTGTTGACTAAGCGAGAAAGTATATATTTGTTTATTTACTAGCCAAGAAACTGTCATTGGACAGGTATTTATTTATTTATTCCAATCCTCTATTAATGCATCTCCTCCTCCATCCTATCTGTACATCTCCTCCTTCCTCCTCTCCCTGTATATCTCCTTTGTCCTCCTCTCTCTGTCCATCTTCTCTTGCCCCTCTCTCTGTCCATCTCCTTTTGCCCCTATCTGACCATTTTCTCCTGCCCCTTTCTATGACCATCTCCTTTTACCCCTCTCTGGCCATTTCCTCTTGCCCCCTCTCTCTGTCCATCTCCTCCCTTCCTCTCTCGTTTTATCCACCTCACTTCCCTCCTTTCTGTCCTCCCCTCCTCGTCTCTGTCCATCACGGCTACCACCCACTCTTTCTGTCCATCTTCATCACCTTCTCCTCTCCTTTCCTTTCTGTGTCCATCTTCTCCCCTCCCCTCCCCTCCCCTCCCCTCCCCTCTCTCTGCCCATCTCTGGCTCTTCCCTTTGTCTGCCCACTTCCATCTTCCCTTCACTCATCTCTCTGCCTGTCTCTTCCTCCCACTGCCTCTGTCTGTCTGTCTGTCTCCTCCTCTTCCCTTTTGCTGTTATCCATCTCTTCCTCTCGCCTCTCTCTGTCCATTTGCCCCTCGCCTATCTCTGTCCATATACTCCTCCTCCTATTGTCGCCTACCTCCTCCTTCCCCCTCACTGTCTGCCCCTCTCCTCGTCTTCCCTTCTCTCTCTCTCTCTCTCTCTCTCTCTCTCTCTCTCTCTCTCTCTCTCTCTCTCTCCACGTTACCACACTCACCCCAGTAGGAGGATGGTGGTTTTTATCCCTGCAGTATTACTTTGCAAATTATAACTAATATGTGTACCACATTTCATTGAAATCATTCCAAGAGTGTAGGATGAGCTATTTACCTCTGCCTTTGCATATGCACATGTCAGATATATTTCATGCATATTTATTGTATTCCACGTGTATTTGTACCAGTTTCACCTGTATGTCTAGCAAATTTTGCCCTGCAGTTTCATTTCCATGCAACTTAATGTTTGTGATGTCGTATATCCTGAACTATTTGCTGTATGATATATAATTTTGCAAGTACATCCAGTGGTGTATGTGCCTGCTGTCTGTGGGGGTGTTGTGAACAGAGTTAGTAGTAAACAACTAATAAATTAAAACTTCATGCTCTATGTGGGGATGATGACCATGCAGTTAAGCGTCCGACAAACCAAACATCATGCTTTATGTGGCAGTTTTAATGCACGGGCAGTGAAAATGTAATAAATGACTAACTTTTTTTTCCTTTCATTATTTTGTGGAGGTTGTCAGTGAGAAAAAGTTTTATTAAGGTTGGAAAATATATTTAAAGGTTTTTGTAAGTATCTAATTGCTCTCATTATCAATTAAGGGATAACTAAAGTATGGGTATTCTCAGATTGTGGACTACACTGCTTTTTCACCCCAAACACTTTGATAGATGGGTGTTTCCTACCCCCACAGTGATTCTTTCCGGACAGGAAATGAGATTTTACCAAGTTTGGTTGATATCAGTCCATTGTTTAGGAGGAGGTTTGGAACATACATGCATACGCACAAATACACTATGTGATCAAAAGTATCCGGACACCTGGCTGAAAGTGACTTAAAAGTTTGTGGCACCCTCCATCAGTAATTCTGGAATTCAATATGGTGTTGGCCCACCCTTAGCCTTGATGACAGCTCAGCTTCCACTCTTGCAGGCATACGTTAAATCACGTGCTGGAAGGTTTCTTGGGGAATGGCGGCCCATTCTTCATGGAGTGCTGCACTGAGGAGAGGTATCGATGTTGGTCAGTGAGGCCTGGCATGAAGTCTGCATTCCAAAATATCCCAAAGGTGTTCTGTAGGATTCAGGTCAGGACTCTGTGCAGGCCAGTCCATTACAGGGATGTTATTGTCATGTAACCACTCCGCCACAGGCCGTGCTCGATTGTGTTGAAAGATGCAATCACCATCCCTGAATTGCTCTTCAACAGCGGGATGCAAGAAGGTGCTTAAAACATCAATGTAGGCCTATGCTGTGATAGTGCCACGTAAAACAACAAGGGGTGCAAGCGCCTTCCATGAAAAACATGACCACACCATAACACCAGTGCCTCCGAATTTTACAGTTGGCACTACACATGCTGGCAGATGACGTTCACTGGGCATTTGCCATACCCACACCCTGCCATCAGATTGCCACATTGTGTACCATGATTCGTCACTCCACACATTGTTTTTCCACTGTTAAGTCATCCAATGTTTACGCTCCTTACATCAAGCGAGGGGTCTTTTGTCATTTACCAGTGTGATGTGTGGCTTATGACCAGCCACTCTACTGTAAAATCCAAATTTTCTCACCTCCTACCTAACTGCCATAGTACTTGCAGTGGATCCTGATGCAGTTTGGACCCTCTTCAACAGTCAGTGGCCTCTGTCAGTCAACAGATGAGGTCGGCCTGTATGCTTTTGTGCTGTACATGTCCCTTCACGTTTCCACTTCACTGACACATTGGAAACAGTTTATCTAGGGATGTTTAGGAGTGTGGAAATCTTGTGTACAGATGTATGACACAAGTGACACCCAATCACCTGACCACATTCGAAGTCCATGAGTTCTGCGGAGTGCTCCACACTGCTCACTCACAATATCTAATGGCTACAGAGGTTGCTGATATCAAGTAGGTGGCAGCACAATGCACCTAATATGAAAAACGTATGTTGTTAGGGGATCCAGATACTTTTGATCACATAGTGTATCTTTATAATTTTTGTGGATTTAACTTTATCTGATCATGGTCATCAGTTCCTCTCTTACATTGGACCAGTGTTTCACACATACAGTATCTTCTTTTATATTATAGTTACCTAAGAAATAATAATTTTGAGATTACAAATAGTATTAAATTGATTTGAGTGTCTAAAAGGGCAGTGTGAGTAAATTATACTGACTATAAACTAATAAAGTTAATACTGGCAGTACTTGTACTACTGCAGCTGCTTCCACCAATAGTTACAATGGTAACAATGCCCCCATAGTATTCAGTCATATCCTCCAGTGAGTGGAATTGTAATGGATTTTCCACCACCTGGCTGAGCTACAGCTGCTTTTAAGCAAATACCCTGCATTCTGTATTGCCACCCAGGAAACATGGTTTCCAGCAACTCGGACCCTGTTCTTTATGGCTACTGAGGTTGTTTTAAGAATTGTACCAACTATAGAGGGTGTAGGATGGAGTTGGTAGGTATGTGCTGGACTCCGTATACAGTGGCTTTGTGCCTCTTGATACACCATTGGAGGCTGTCGCTGTTCGGGTATTGGCATTTCAGGATTTATTTACAATCTGTAATGTTGATCTCCCTCCCAATGATGTTATGTCCCAAAGTGTACTGCCTGCATTACTCTCTCAACTCCTCCAACCTTTCCTAGTCTTGGGCGATTTCAATGCTCATAACACTTTGTGGGGTAGAACAATGATTACTGGCTGTGGTACAGCCATCGAAACTTGACTGGCACATCTTGATCTTTGCTTCTTGAACTCTGGTACCCCCACACACTTCAGTGTGGCACACAGAACTTTTTCAGCCATTGATCTCACCTTTTGCAGTCCTGGTTGTCTACCATCTATCCACTGGAGGGTGCTTGATGACCTGTGTGGTAGTGACCACTTTCTGATCTTTCTGTCCCTCCTTCAGCATTGCTCCCATAAGCACCCACCCAGTTGGGTTGTCTGTAATGCTGACTGAGATGGATTTACCTCTGCTATCGTCCTTAGTTCCCCATTGCAAGGCAGTATCATTGAGGCTGTTCACCATACAATGGCAGTCATTCGTTTGGCAGCCAACCAAGCCATCCCTTATTCCTCAAGATCCCTCTGTCGGAAGATGGTGCCTGGTGGACCCCAGAGATTGCTGCAGCCGTTAAGAGATTGTAGGCAGGCTCTCCAAGTCCATAAGTGGCATTCTTCGCCGGAGCACCTCATTGCCTTTAAAACAGCTGCATGCCCATGTTTGCTACCTCATAATAAAACGACGAAAGCAAGAATTTTGGGTTTGGCACGTTTCCACCATTGGACCATGTACCTCTCCATCACAGGAATAGGCAAAGATCAGGCGACTCTACGGTTTCCAGTCTCCTGCAGGTGTACCAAGTATTTCCTTAGATGATGCCATTTATACTGAGCCAGATGCTGTTGCCGAGTATTTTGCTGAGCATTATGCTCGTGCATCTACCACCCCACCTTTTATCTCATAAAAACAGTGGGAGGAGTGAATGCACAGTCATATAATGCTCCATTCAGTGGATGAGAACTCTCCAGTGCCATAGCCCATTGCCCTGATATGGTCCCAGGGCCAGACTGCATCCAGAACCAAATGCTGAAACATTTCTCAGTGGATTGTTAGCATCGCATCCTTGGCCTCTTGGAATGGGGGTGAGTTCCCATCCCAGAGTCAAGAAAGCATGATAGTTCTGGTACTGAAACATAGGTAAGAACCCCCTCGAGATGGCCAGTTATCATCCTGTAAGCGTTACCAACCTTCACAGTGTTGGCTCCTTGAGTCTCAAGGCCTTTTGGCTGTATCACAGGGTGCTTTCTGCAAAGGCCACTCCACTGCTGATAACTTGGTTCACCTAGAGTCCGCCATACGGACAGCCTTTGCTCGTTGTTAGCACCTCATCGCCATATTTTTTGACCTACAGAAAGCTTATGACACGACATGGCATCACCACATCAGTACTACGTTACATGAGTGGAGTCTCTGGAGTCCACTCTCAATTTTTGCCAAGAATCACTGTGGCACCGTATGTTCTGAGGTCAAGTGGGCAGATCACTCAGTACCCACCCTGCCCCCCTCATATCCAAGAGAACGGTCCCCACAGGGACTGTATTGAGTATCCCCATCTTTCTGAAGGCTATCAATGGCCTTGCATCACTCTTATTATATGCTGATGGGTTTTTGTTTTCATCACTCCTCTAGTATGGTTGTTGCAGAGTGCTGCCTACAGGAAGCCATAAGAAAGGCACAGTTGTGGTCTCTCACCCATGGCTTTTGGTTATCAGACTCATGTCATGCTCTTCTGTCACCATCATACTGCCCACTTCTTGTAGTTGAGGTGCCCACTGGTCTTCAATCCTGGCAGACATGGCTTGCACACCTTCATGAACTTAAGCAAAATTTCTTGTGACATCTCATTACACTTTGCTGCCTCAGTAACACTAGCTGAGGTGCAAATTGCTCTACCCTTTTGTGGCTATACAAAGCCCTGATTCAGTCCTGTCTTGACTATGGGAGTCTTGCAAATGCTTCAATGTCATCCTCAGCATTGCGGATGCTGGACCTCGTTCATCACTGTGGGATACAACTTGTGACAGGTCCCTTCTAAACTAGCCCTGTGAACAGCCTATTGGTCAAGGCTGGAGTCCCTTCATTACCTATCAGGCACCAACAAAAGCTGCTGAATTACACTGTATGCATTTGTAGCTTCCCTGAACATCCAAACTATCATGTCCTTTTCCTTGGAAGTGACTCCACCTCCAACAGAAGCGATCCAGAACTGGATTTACAATTGTTGCATGCCTCCAGTTTCTGTTTGGAACTGCAGCTTTCTCCACTGTCACCTCTGGTCAGAAAGGCATTGCATATGCCCCCATGGCTTGTGCCCCAACCTCAGATTTTCCTACAAGTCTCCTTTGGTCTAAAAGATTCTGTTGACCCCATGATTTTTCGCCACCTGTTCTTGGCTGCACTTGTGAAGTATCCAGGTTTGGAAGCGGTATTCACCAATGACTCGATAGTTGACGGACGAGTGGGCTTTGCGAACTCACATGCCTAGTGCAGTGAATTCCACTCTCTACCAAATGGCTGCAGTGTCTTCACTGCTGAATTGATGGCCATTAAATTAGCCCTTAGCCATGTTCGTTCTTACACTGGCAAGAGTATTCTAATCTGTTGTTCTTCCCTTAGCAGCCTTCAGGCTGTAGATCAGTGCTACTCTCCTCACCCACTGGTTATGGCTATCAGGGATCTTGTCTCAGACGTCCATCAAGCTGGTCTGTCATTTTCGTTTGGACTCCGGTCATGTTGGGATTTCGGGAAATGAACGAGCTGACCGGTTCGCCAAGCTGTCCAGCAGGATGCCAATTCTGGAAATGGGGGTCCCAGAATCGGACCATTGTTTGTTTATAAGCCATCAGCTGCTGGAAGTCTGGAACTCAGAATGGCCTGTCCTGATCTCCCCAAACAAACAGGACAGTTACGGAGAACATGACAATGTGGCAGTCCTCCCTAAGTGCTTCTCACAGGGAAGCCACTGTCCTCTGTGGACTCTGCATTGGCCACACTTGGCTGACCCCTGGCCACATTCCCAGATGTGAGGCTCCCCCTCACTGCCAATTCCAAGCCCGCCTGATGGTGGTCCACTTACTCATAGACTGCCCTAACTTGGCTGCTTAGAGACAGCATGTTAATCTTCCTGACATGCTACCTTTGGTGTTAGCAGACAATGACAACTTGCCTGACCTGCTGTTAAGTTTTTGCCCACATAGGCGGTTCCTATTCATCCCTATAAGGTAGGGCTCTTTGGTGTCATTGACTGCCTTTCTCTTTGTCCTTTTTCATTTCTTAGTTTAAATGCCTTGTCTTGACTGATCTTTTAACAACTTGTCTGTGTTGTCTTTCTTCTGAACTTCATCTCTTTTTATTGTGTTAGTTACACTTAGGCTTTCCAGGATTTGCCTTTCACCTCCTTCCTTTGACTTCTACTCCTGGTTTGCCACTTAACGGATGAAGGAACTGAAGACCTTGCAGTTTAGTCCCTTTCACTCCAAACAAACCAGTCAGCATCCAGGAGATGGTATGTTGGTTTGAGATCACAAATGTGCAATAAGACAAGCCCAATAACTTATTTGAAAAGGCTCAGAATAGGCCCACAGCTACAACAGTGGCATGAAACATTTGTTATATCTGTGGTTGAAAGTAGTAAACAGTCACAGAGAGAGAGAGAGAGAGAGAGAGAGAGAGAGAGAGGTTCCTCCCTCATTTCATAATATTAATTTTTCGTAATTAAGTGTTCTTGTTATTGCTTGTCATTGGCATTCATTTTTTATGAAATGCATTAAATAATATCTGAACAGTACTGCTTGCTAAAACATTACAGGATTAAATTCTGACATATTAAACTTGCTTCTAACTGATCCTTCCTCTTCTTTAGGTCAGCAAAGAAAAATACACATTCTGAAGAAGGCTGGGGCAACTCCGCCTATGTTGTATCAAAAGTTGGAGTTAGTGCTTTAACTTTCATACAACAGAGAAAGTTTGACTGTGATGAGAGACCTGATCTTGTTGTAAATGCTGTGCATCCTGGATATGTTGATACTGACATGACAAGTCATAAGGGACCATTAACCATTGAAGAAGGTATTGGTCTTAAATGTGTCTGTGATAGTTAATAGAGCATATTTATTTAGAAAGCAAATGTATGATCAGTAATATGGCATAACTAGATTAAAATGTTCAGCAGTATTTTAACATTTAAATTAACGTACAGCCCATACTAGATGCCTGACCTCAGCTTTAGTTTACAATGAGTCAAATGTAGGGAGAAATCTGACTTTCGGGATCAAATCACATCTCATCCTTAAACAGAAATTTAAATATTTCCTCGCAGTACTCCTGTGAAGTGACAATGGAATGTGGCATTGTGGTTAAGAATCTAAACTCACATTTAGTTGGAAAGGGCTTGAAATGCCTGTCCAGCCAACTAGATTTAGATTATTCTCAGTTTTCCCAAATCACTATTGGCAAATACTGGATGGTTCCTTCAAAAGTGATGTGACCAGTTTCCATGGCCGGTCTTTTTCCAGCTTGAGATTATGTTACTTTTCTAAGGCACTTTTTGTGGACAAGATGTCAAACCCCAAACTTACTTACTTTTTTAAGAGCTACTTCACTGCCACATATTTACAACACTTTAATTTAGAACTTCGTTTCATGGTGAAACATTCTTTTAGTGTGTTTTCTCCACAATTACTGTGGGTTTCATAAATCACAATTTATTTCTAACTCATCTGCTGCTTTTATTAAGGTTTTTAATTTTCTTATTGTTAGGTTTAGAATTGCACGACTGAAGATAACCTCTCAGCAGATTTTAACATTGTTGCATAGCTTTTGTACTTGAGCTGTTCATAGGAACATGGAAACATTCTCTGCACTGTGCAGCTCAAAGGATGGTCAGGCATCAGATTCAAAGAGGTGTGTGTGTGTGTGTGTGTGTGTGTGTGTGTGTGTGTGTGTTTAAAAAAAAAGCTTTACTGTTCTATTTCTTGTCTGTGCATCTGTCAGCTGCTCAGTACTGCCGCCATCTGGTGAAATCATCTTTATTCATCCCATTGCTTTTAATTTATCCAAGATTTTCCAAAAACATGACACTTTGCAAGAAATTATCACTGGAACACTCTTTATTCATAATCATCACCTCCTCTTTAATTTATTTGTTTAGGTGTAATTGTTCAGCAGTATGTGCTAAATTTGCCAATTTATTCAACTGCTCACATAAAATCAAAATATCTAAATCTGTGTATTTTCACTGTTTCAGGTGCTGTTGCACCTTTACATTGTGCTCTCCTGCCACCTGGAGTAAAATCACCTCGTGGCAAATATATTTGGTGCGATAAAAAAGAGGTTGACTGGATCAGTGGACCAGTTCCGTCACAGTGCTAACTGATTGTGTCTGTTACAATGAAAGCGATGTACTTTGATTGCATGAACTATACTTGCTCAAAATATTACCTGCTCTGTTAGGACACACATTCATGCTTCTGTTACCCTTCAGTGTAAGAACAATGTACAAAGGAAAAAAATAAAGTGTTTGGGCAAGTAATTACACAGTGTAAAGACATACTTACTGAAATGAATTCAGTTGGTAGTTTTTGGGTTAATGTACCATTTGCTGAATAAAAATATTGTGTATCATTCAGTGAATTTCAAATACGAGGGCTATCCAGAAAGTAAAGAACGTTTGCGCATACAGTCAGTGTGCCTGTCTTGTGGCAGCCACTCATTGGTTTGTGGTGTTCAGTGTGGTGCAGACAATTGCCACAAGTGATTGGTCAGACATTGTCATCTGGTAAGTGCAGAGATAGCTGTGACCAAGGTTGTGCCAGTTGCGAACCCTGTCGACTGTGAGGTATGTGGTGTTATATGCTTTCTCCAGGTGGCAAATGTTAGACCCCATGACATTCACCGCAGACATGTTACCCGTTATGGCATAATGTTCAAAAATGGGAGAACAGATGTTCATGATGAAGAGAATCAGGATGACCGCACTTCTTCACAGATGCTATTAACCAAAAGGTGGAGTGCATTGTTTGAGAGAATTGGCAACTTAGTGACTTGCATGAACAATGTCAGGGAGTGGCTTGTTCAGTTGTGCACAAAGCTGTAATTCAACACTTAGGGTACCACAAAATATGTGCACAGTGTGTGCCACACATGCTCTCAGGTGACCACAAAGCTGTGAGAATGGGAGCTGCATTAGCTTTCTTGGAGCATTGCAAAAGAGATGGTAACATGTTCATTGACTAGGTTGTTAATCGAGATGAAACATTGTTTTCCCATAACACCCCTACAATAATGTGACGGTTTTAGAGTGATGCCATCCTCAGTTGTCTCAGAAGCCACAAAAGTTTAAAAAACTGTTTCAACTCAAAAACTGATGGCTTCTGTATTCTGAGATAGCGAAGGGCTCCTACTCGTTGATTTAATGCCCTGAAACACAACAATCAGTTGTGATACATACTTTGCAACCCTTGAATGTCTTCATCAGGCTATCCAGAATACAGTGCATGTCTGCATATTGCCAGCAGACACAAGCCTTGCTGCGTGAGAAATTCCGGTGGGACATATCCGAGCATCCTCCCTGTGGTCGTGACTCGGCACTGTCAAACTTTTTCCTGTTTCCAAAACCAAAGGAGCACCTTGCTGGTAAAGGCTTCACAAATTATGAAGACCTCGAGGATGCTGTCATGACATGGTTGAATAGGCAGGCAGCCACATAGTATGAAGAGGGTATACACCAACTGGTGTGGAGGTACACATACCTTAATGTCAAAGGCGACTGTGTGGAATAGTAGATAAAGTATGTGCCAAAACATGTATATTCAGCTTCTGTATTATTGTTAAAGAATATCTTGGTATGTTGAAACATTCTTTACTTTCTGGATGGCCTTTTTTTTATCATCCTACTCCAAAAGTATATGTATGCAGAAGAACACATTGAATCTTGAACTTCCTGATCTGAAGAGAGAGGGAGGTGGAGGCTGTAAGGTGAGGTGGAGGCTGTAAGAGAGACGAAATGTATGGACACAAAAGCAAGCATTACTCAACAAAGTTGTGTACCCACCCATAACAGAACTAACTTGGTCACATGATTAGATTCATCTGTGTTCCAGCTTAAAGCAGTGCATGTTGTTACATTGCTGTGCAAGCATGGAAAGCCCTGGTGGAAAATTCCTTCATGGTCAGCTATGATTTCTTGCAGTTTGTCATTTAATTTACTAACAGTGAAAGAGAAAGCAGTGACAGTGCTGACAAGAAACACAACAGAATGAGCAGGCAAAATCTTAAAGTTAAATAAGTTGACAGTTTGCAAATTACAGCAGGAGGAGCGTAGTACTCAGCAGAATACAATCAAGTATCGCCCTCCAAAGAGTGTACCCAAGATCAAGGTTGGGTGGTGGGGAAGTAATTTACTCTGAATGACAAATCCGCTTCTCAAAAGAAATAGGAGAACATGACTTTGGGTGTCTGCAGTACTCCATTGAGCAACAATTGAGGACTGGATATGTTATCAAATTATACGTTTATCTTTCACAAATACAAGAAAACATCATTATGTCCTTGATCTTTTACAAAAAAAGAACTGAAATGTCCAACAGGTTTCGAAAACAAAGTGGAAACAATCATTCATCCTGTCATTGGACTTCGAGAGCTTGCCTTTGAGAGTATGTCCTCCACAAGCATTTATCTCTTCCTGAAACCTGTGTATAAGTCTGTGAAGGTCACCCAGTGGTATTCATTCCATTTTTCAGGGAGTGTTCTTTGAGAGTCTATGATGGAACAGCACAACCGTAAACACGACTGTCAAGCATGTCCCACACATTCACAATCGGGTTTAGGTCGGGACCCACTGCCGGCCATTCTGCTACTTCAGTATCCAGGCTTTGGAAAAAATTTCTGCTGTTGCCTGCCACATACGTCCAACATTAGAAGGAATTCAGGGCCATCACCATATGCAGAAGCCACCACTTGGTACAACAGTATCTGTTCAATGTACTGCCTGATGGTAAGGCAACCACAGACAACGAAAAGATCCATATGGCTGTCAACACTGAAGCCTCCCTACAACATCACAGAACCTTGAAAATTGTTGATTTCCTGGACAACAATTAGCAGGTACCGCTCACTAGGGTCTCCGCACGTGGACACTGGCATCTCCTTGCATCAGAGGACATCTGGACTTGTCTGTGAAAAACAGGTTTCATCAGAGATGAAGCTGCCAGTTGACTTGGGAATGGCAGAACTGATGGTGAGCTGCAGGACATTGTCGCGTCAAGTAGGGTCTCGAACAGGGTGTCTGGGTTGTAAGGTCCTTTCTCGTAACCTGTTCATTACAGTCTTATCGGACAAAGCAGCTCAAATGGCCCTTCTAAGATCATTTTGCAATGTTCTGGCGATATCCATACAATACCGCAATGCAGAAATGGTCTGGTATTGGTCTTCACTTGATGTGGTAATACATCAGCGACGTTGTCTAACTTGCCTTGTCTACTGACCTGTGTTCCTATAGTATGTACACAACCTGTGGATGACACATGAAGAAGCATTGACATCTGCAGCACCAAGGCCAAAAGTCCATCCTTTTCGGATCAGTGCAACTTACATTTGAAATGCATATCCTTGGTTGAACACAACATCCAAAAATGACAAATGCCACCTGTTTACTTCACTAGGAAACACTGGGACATTGGTACTCACTTCCTTCTGAGGGGTCACCTGATACTTAATGCATAACACAGACAATAGATGAGAAATGATTTTAACTTACATTGAAATTGTAACTCTCAAGCCAAGCAATATGAACACAGGTACCACCTGTATCAAAGTAAATGCTATGTACCAGGTTTGACAAAGTATTCCCCTAATTTTTTTGAATAGCATAGTTTTGAGATTTCACCACAAATGACTGAGTACATTTGCTACTTACTAGTTATCATTCAGGACACATTCCGACTTTCTCCAAATTGATACATCTGTCTGACGAGGTAGGGTGCTAGTTTGGTTTGTGAAGTTACAGTTTTTTGTATGGTGGTGGTGGTGACACAGCTGTTTTCCCCTGTCCCCCTCTGGCTACGCCCTTGGATCTGTCTCAAAGATAAAGAATTGCACACAACAGATATCCTACTGATAGTGGGGACCAATATGTTATTTATTTCTGTAGCACTATGATCAATACAGTGAAATACCAACTTTGTCAACAACTGGAATGCAAGAATGGCAAGGAAATTCTGAGAAAACTGATCTCTCTGGTAGATATGGTTTTAAAAGACAAGACAAGGTCTCTCATATATCAGTACAAATTCTGGAAACACCCATTTCATAGAACTGATGTTTTATATTAAAAGCACAGCCCATAAAAGCCAAGTACATGTTTAGAGGCCTAAGACTTCGATAAAGTGAAACCCAACCCAAAGTCAATGAAGTCAAGTGCATTCAGACTGATGGTTTCTTTATCAGGCAGAGCTCATAATTGCAATTCGGATAAGGACTCAGCCACAGAAAGCAATACTGCTTGACTCATCATTTATAACAGTGCAACCTGATTTAATTTGCAGCAGTCATAAGTGTGTGGATTATCACTCTTTTAGTAACAACACAAGAAGAGAGAAATTGATCTATTAAAGAAACTTTTTTACAAAGCATTATTGTCTGCTATATTTTGTACTGTACGAGGTCATCACAACCACCTCATATTAATAAAGTGGGGTGAATCAGTACACTGAACAGAAGAATCAAAATATTTATTGACTCAATTATCAATTTCTGTTTGTTTGACTCCAGAAAGCTGAGTGATTTAAATTTGTTAACAATAAGGTGAGTGGTATCTTGTCAGAGATACAGTTTCCAGGAAAGACTGTGAAAACCACTTTCTTGTTTCATTCATGATGCTCCATAGATTTAATAAAAAAAAAAAGAATCTCTGGGAATGTGGACTAAGTCACAATTATGCATTAACAAAAATGAAGAAATTGCAAAAATAATATTTATACTGTATTAATAACAAACTATCACAATACTGCCGATATTCTGATAGCTGCTGTTTACCTGATACCGATAGTTTAATATTAACTTGATTACAAAGGTATTTTTCAAAGAAAATTGTTCTCTACATCTGTAAACACTGAACCCTATTACAAGAATTTTACTACTTGTCATGCGGCATTGGAGCAAACTTACAGCTACTTGTCATGTTGTCAGAAAAATGTTTGTCATTGAATTTAAATATTTGAGTTATATGAATGGACAAGTATACCTGTCATTTGTAGATGTATACTTAGTAATATTGTAAGAATGTTTATGTACATTCAGCTGAACAGAGCTTTTATTGTTATAACTATATATATTCAGTGGATAGGCCGTGACAGGCAAGTCATGGCTATATATACTGCCAGAAAAAAAAAACTTCAGGATTACAGAAAATATGTCAATTCACAGTGCAACTATTTGCCCATATTGCAGCTTCTTTTCCATCACAAAGTAATATTACAGGGATCATAAAAGAGTAGAATTTTCCCCAAATGGAGAAATAAACAAAATGGTAGAAATTCTTAGAACTGTTTGCCAACCTTTTTTTCTGAGTAAGAAAGTATATGTGTGAAATCTGTCACTTTAATGTGAACAAGAAATAAACAGCTGTTTCTCTCGTGGTTTACATTCCAGTAGTCAATTACCAACAAAGATTCTGAATTGACCAGCAACCAGGATCACAATCTTTCAGAATATTGCACATTCTTCAGACCAAAGCAGGACCAGAAAATACTGACAATGTCTAAAGACAGATGTGAACTTAAATGGTTTAAAGAGAATAAGTACTGGGAGTATTAAAAAGAACAGGAAATATAAAATGTTTCACATGTCATTAGATTACTAAGGTATGAATGGCGAGTTGGATAGAATAGCTGTTTTCACACTCACCTTGATTTTTTGGTCCACCAACAGAGACAAGTTACTCGGTTCAGCATCACATCTTTAGAAGCAGCTTATTTTAAACAAGACAAGGTGATCCACATAAAAGATGGGAGTGGCGGTATTTTGTTTGCAACTCATTCCATTTCACACTATCTTGGTTAACATTAAGATAATGATTGTAAAATTTATAGGCTGTACAAAATTCCACACATTTACAAATTTTTGATTCTATTAAGGCAAAGTTTGTGAAGGGCTCATCAGTGAATTATAGCACTTTGGTGTACATCCTGGAAAAGCAATGGTGATCTGCTTTAGGCATCACATAATTAAAAGGTTCCTGGTACACAGAAAAATATAATGCTTTAACACAGCAGCAAGCATATTCTGCCATTGATTTATGTTTTGCTCCTTTATTAGTGACTGGTACAACAGCAACTGAAAAGGAGATGAGTAGGAGGTTACCAAAGGATGCTCAGCAGTCGAAACTGAGTCATCTAGCCGTCAATTGAAAGGTAGGTGTCAAAGCACACTTAGCAAAACCAGCTGCACCGTGTATGTTCTCTATTTTCAAATCAAAGATATTCTGATACAGTTAGTCATGGACCACCTGGCTTTACAAAGCTGCGCAACATTCTTTCACATATCAGAAAAACAAACAGCCCAGTTATCCCTAAATGTAGTGAGCATTGCAAATCAAGGGCTGTTGATGCTAGTCTCTTACACAGCAAGTGTTAAGCATTATCTGATCGGAGATTATCACAGCATAATTTCATGGATCTAGTAGATATATGTTTCAGGTTATCACACTGGAATGACTGAGATAATTGATGGGAATGGTATATATCTTGAGTGATACACATACTGGACAAGGCTAGTTTTTATTTAAATAAGTGAGCTACAAGAATATATCAAAGTCACCTAAGAGCCAGGTGGAGTGCAAGGTGGCATGACACACTAAATTTATTTCAGTGAAATGGCTCTCTTATTCAAGAAAACTTGTCTGAGGAACAGAACCCTGAAACAATGGGAGATGATCACAAGAATCTGCATTTTTATTGGAATGTAATGCTAACCTGCACAGGGAAGCTCTACATGTTCGTATCAATGATAAGTATGAATTTTTTGGATACAGAAAGTTTACTATTCATTTGCAGTGCAGTTTTCTGTGATTACTCTACCTTTCACAGAGAGATTTCTTTAAAACTCATGAGACATTTGTCCACAAAAACCATCAGCATGTCTGTCTTCCCTTAAATGATTACTAGAAGATACTTTATTTACATGCAGTGGCAATTTTTATCAAATTAAACCTCATGATACAAACTAAAGTAAATGCTTTTCCACAGCAACAGCTGTGTCCATAAACAATGTAAACTGCTTAATTGTCTCTCGCGCTTTTACTATTTTATGCCTTTGGTGTCATTAATGCTTTGAAATTTATGACGGGCCGAATTAGCTTTGTGGTGAACCCTACATAACCACAGGTTATGTTCAGTGCACATATAAATGACAACAAATTGTTTTACAATCAACACACATAAAAAGTGAAGAACCCACACCATTCAGTTCTCTAACGTAAACAGTAAATAATTTTCAGGACGGAGAGGCACAAAGCACAGGGTTTGCCACAGTTCCTGCAACATACAGAATACCAACAGATTTCTAACAACTGAGATACTGAAGCAAAAAGCAAGCATAGATAATACTGATATATTTTAACATCTTATATTTCTCATGTAACTGTAGATGGAACATGTTGCAAAACTGTCAAATACACTACATGTAAACAGTCACTTATTCTGATACTATTAATACATGTGGTAGACAGAAAATATTTTTGACAGTATCCCTGTTGCATACTAATGGCAGGAAGACAACTGTGTATGGCTGCATTGTGGTATTACAAAATGTGAAGTTTAGTTTTTGGAAAATGATAAAAGAATGGAGGCTCTTCTGTTGTCCTGGTAGTACTTACATATTAGACAAACACCAAAGCACACTGACATCAATGCTACAAAAACTTGATGCACTGTTATTTGATATACATAACTGTACTCACACAAACATCACAGCACACTGATACCAATCCTACAAAAACTCTATGCTTTTTTTATTTTTTCAGTAAGAATGAGAAAATAATTCAATTTTCATGTCATTTTAATTTTTTTAAACTCGTGTAACATTTTTTAACTTATATGACACAATCTTCAGATTTACAATGCAGTGGAGGAGGATGAGGAGGCAGTTGCAGGAAGGAATAATATTTAAGAGTATGTAAGTAAATTATTATCATAGATTTAGACTCTCACTAATAAAATCAGAGTTTCAAGTACGTTTCTACCCATTTAAAATTAACAATTTACTACAAGAGATTACTTAAGGATTCTCACAAAATTAGAGAACAAAAATTTGCACTTCAAAGACACAGACTGATGTCTTCACAGGGTACAAGAATGTACCCTAAACTTTTTTTTTTTACATAGTTTAAAGAGACTAAAAATGTTCAAGATTAACTTAATTACCATGGGGGAAAAAACAAACACTTTCATAAGACAGTGAAACCATATACCGTCCACTTTTATATGGCTTTTGATTTGGAACAATCAACTAAAATATATTAGTTTTCAAAACAAGCGGCTATCAACATGTACAAATGATTAATCTTTATGAAAAGTTTCGTATAAAGGAGCTGCACACTTTCATGGAGCACTAATGTGTCTTATTTTATATGAAGTTTTGCCCAAATCTATATGTACCATTACAATACTGTTAAATAACATTTTTACAATTCGGCATGAGAATTATGGAAACTAGGAGATCCTTTGTGATTTTTTGAACTTTTACTTTTGGACTTCGGTATTTTCTCCCTCTTTTTGGATGAGGACGAACTTGTTGACGCTGAGTCTGCTGGTGACGACGTATTTGAATGTTCTTGTTCCCAACCGCGACCCACAGACTCTCTCATACTATGTCCATCACCTTCGTCACCAATATCCCCGTCCACATGCAACAGTTCTGGCCCACCATTCATTTCTGGTTCCTGTTGCTGAATTAATGATGCTCTCACTAAGCGTCTCTGTTCATCAGTATGTTGCGGGCACCTCATTGACCTAGTGCAAAGCTTTCTTGTATGCTCTGATATAACACCACAAATCTGAGTCAGCAACGTCTTTTTCTCTTCGTTTGTCATACCATCATAGCTCATGTGTGAGCCTACGTCGGAGCTGACACTGGTTTCCGAGCTGACGTCTCCGTTGCGCATCGCCTTGGGATTTCTGGATCTTTTTGTACCATTGCGATCACGCTTCTTGCGTCTCCTATCTGAACCTACGGTCCAGTCCGCGTCATCATCGTCATCACTCATCATACCACCATAACCCACGCTCTCTTTACTATTGTTCGCTATCCTTCTGCTCGCAATTCTCGAACTATTTCGGCCCATACCCATACATTTTTCAAGATGTGGTGCAAATCTTAAAGCTGCGAGGCTACGTTTACAGCTTGGGCAGGTGCATTCCTGCGGTTTCTTGATTGGTTGTTGGCCGAAAATGTCCAAATCAGGCGCATCTACAATTCGAAATTCATTCGCATCCTCCTGTATCGCTTCTTCAATTTCGTACAACCCAGTCTTAACAGAGCGGTGCACTTCGAACACAACACCAAGGATAACTTCCTCGAGCAGACTTTCGAAGACGTTTTCTGATGCTGCCTGAAGGTTATCTGGGTTGCTGAAGAATATTTTAAGCTTTCTATCAAGTTCGTTTTCAACTTCTTCAAAGGATGACATGACTGTAACACTTCTTTCGTTCGCAGAACTCCTACCCAACACAGACGCTTTACAACTATGAACTAACAGTTGTCACACACTCACGTCACACTCTGACACCCTTACACCACGGAGCGCAGCTGACACTGAAATATCCCTAAGAACCTCGTTGAGATACGGTGCTCAAGTAATATCTTTAACACTACATCAATTCAAGTCTGAGCGTTACTATGCATTTGAAACTGGCACTTCACTGACTTTATTAAGCAATTGTGATCACTGTAATCTTCCCATCAGAAAGCCAACAATAACTGCCACACAAGCAAAGAAAACTTCCACTTCCACGACTGGAAATCAGAAGGTGGAATTCTCAATTACGCTTCAAGGCCAGTTCAAACTGGTCGCCACGTCACGTCAAAGCATTCTGCACTGCTTTTCAAATGGCGTCATCCACACTGGCCGTTCCCTCACGTCACGGCACTGCCAAGGTTTCTCGGAAAGTAAGTTTTGACGGCTGACGTCATCCGTTGATTACGTGTGACGTGACCCTCAGACTCAATTCCTCCCGATACCATGTGGTTGATATCAGTTGTTTGTTGTTCGTTATTTTTGTTGTTTCTTATAAATTGTTTCGTTTCGTTATTTCTTTTGTTAAAATTTATAATTTTATAATAAAGGACGAAATATTAACTGAATCACTGAGGCAGCAGTACAACATGTACAACATGAGCGTGCTAAATTACTTATCCTCTATTGAATATATTCATATTAAGTGGATTTTTATACATACCAGCAATGTACGTAATATTATACAATGAAATGGACTGCAATATGGCTGCAACTTGAAGTGAAACAAAATGCATGGGTAGAATCAAACTGATTAGTAGGCCTAAGTGTAATTCATTTGCATACTGTCAGGCATTTGTAATATTTCATGTAGAAATGTAGTGAAAACTTCAGACATTACAACCGTGGCAAAATGCTTTTTTGTGAAGTATACATTAGGTAATGTATTAAAGTCGTTTCTTTAAATATGTGTTTGTGACAGGCTTATTTATTGTGTGTGTAAAACAGTTTTGCAAGCATGAGTGATCTGTATTTATGTAGCTTTGCAAGCTAATCTCAGAAGAAGTAAAGCACTTGAACTACTAAAAGCCAAATAACAAAATGTGAAGAAAACCTGTAATTCTTGAAGGGAAAGGTATTGCATGAGATACAACTATTGTACAAAAATTTACACTGGACCGGCAACTACTAATTCTAACCTCAAATAAACCAGTTTTTCACTGGATGTGATAGCCACTCGTAACACTGTGTTCCTTTTGGCAACTCTGGGTGCAATTTGACATACCAGTAACAAATGAAAAAGCTGGTGCTTTGACTTTCTAAAATATTGATCAAGTGCAGATTCCTCTTCCTTGAGCTTCTTGTATTGTGTGTGACATTCCTTTTCTGCACCACAGAATGACATTTTTAGGGCTCACACTCATTTTTGCGTTGCTTGTCTTCCTCGTCTAATACATAAACTATCCCAGCACGCTGCAAGCAATTTTGAGTCCAATACATGTCATTTCCATACATGCTCACACTTTGTGTATGTGCATTCCGTGTAAAAACAATTATAAATCATCATGCGTAGTTCGCAATTCATCATCATTATCATCATCACCTTCCTTTCAAGGATAAGGCTGTTGCCTTTTCTGAACTTGCAAACAAAATCATTTCCATCTTTTTTGAGGTCTTCCAATATCTCTTTTCTCATTCGGCTTGTTGTTCCGGATCTACTGATGAATTCTGTGACTTGGTATTCTCGTGATGTGTTGTATCCAATTTTCATGATAATTTTGAATTTTTTCACTGATGCTGAAAATATTCCTGTTCTAACATCTTCGTTTATAATCATATATCTCCTTGTGCAGATCTACATCTTTCTTAGGAAACTCATCTCTGCTGTCTGAATTTTATATTTTCTTTTTTTTTCTTTTTGGCAACCCAGATTTAACTTCCATAGGGTAGTGCAGGAACTGCCGTTACTTTATAGAATTTCATGATGGTTTCTTTTTGGTCTTTGTGGCACAGTGTTCTGCCAATGGGACCACAAACAGCTTGGAATTTGTGTATTTTATTTTCAGTGTCAGAATCAAAATAAAAACTTATAGCACAGCCTAAAAAAGAGATTTGAGTCACTTGTTCTAAAAGTGAATTATCCAAAACAATTTTTGGATACTTTCCTCGGAATGGTATTTTTTTTTGTCTTGTTGCTAGAAATTTGAAAGTTGTTCTTCTTGCAAATTTCATTCAGCTGGTATACTGATCTTCGGAGGTCATATTCATTCTTTTGAATCATAACTATGTCATATGGAAACAAAAGTACATTCAGGTATTAATCAATCGTTACTTTTTGTTTACTTTAGATCTCCATTTGTGAAGAATGAAGTCAATGTAAATATCGAAAAAGGTAGGTGATAGTCCACACCCTTGTCTAATAATTATTATTTTTTCAAATCAGTTCCTACCTGTGTTTATTAAAATGTGTTCTCTGCGTTTTTCTATATTTAGAAACACAATGTCTGTGCGTGACTGAACTGATCTAAATCGACTTTGTTCTTCAAAAATAATAGCTTCTCTGATATTCTACATGCAGTTATTGATTATCTCTGCATAAAGTTTGTAGATAGCACACAGTCTACTGTGAGATAGTCTTAAGACTAATGCCACAGTACTTTTTACAGTCATTATGTACCGAAATTTTGTGATGATGTTAAATAAAGTGAACATTTTTATTTGCTGAAATATTTTTGACTATGCAAAGACCTTAATAGAGGCATGCATAAAGAAAAAAAGAGACTGAAATTAATTTAAGAATCATATCGATAATATCAGTGCAGAAATGGTACAATAATAAAGAGACTCTTTGTTCTGTGTAATCAGAAATAAAAGATTTGATTTGTTAATAAAAGTCGTTGCTGGTCAACATTACCAGCCATAACATTTCTTTTAATTTTTTCACAGCTTCTCTGAGACGTAAATGCTGGAGAGCATATAAATAATTTCTCTTTGACAGGCCTTATATGAATATATTAGTAAGTTTAAGGCATTTGCAGTATTTATCGTAATTTGTGGATTATCAGTTTAGTGATTTAAATATGTCACTTTATGGCAATAGTTAGTATTTCAAAGACAATATTTTAAAGTAAAAAAGGTAAATAGTAAACAAAAATAATAAATAGGCTAAAGTAAAGTAATTTTTGCTGAAACTGTACAATCTGTTGAGCAGAATATGTAAAGTGTTTACTACTACAGAAGTGTTAAGCCTTCACAGTTAGTGTTATTTAAAAAAAAACGAATAATTACTATGGAGAACTGTATTATCAGCTATACAGTATTGTAGAATTTTAAGGTTTTTTCAACTTCAAAAGTAATTAAACATTATAGTATTTATTGGTTAGGCTTAAGTGTCTCGTGTTACTGTGTGGTACTGTATGTTTTCGTATACATAATATCACTGTCTGTTTTTTAAACATGGGTAGACCCAATAGGCAGGATGAAGCAGAATGAGATGCCACATCAGAGGTCGAGATGATTGAAGATGTGCAAGAATGTCCATTTACTGATGAGGAAGATGACTCGGTAGCGCAAAATTTGGAACCAAAAATCACGAGAACGCAAAATGTGCTGCGTGGATCTAGTGCTGAGATGCTGCTACAGCAAACAGGCGCCAGATCAGCCGATGGCCGAGACAAAACAGAGCCGGTTGTGGCTACAGCTGATGTGCTGTCACTGCCGGCGCCTGCAAACGATTTCCTTTCGTTATTGCTAACTAAGTTGACCTACGGGAATGTCAAAGGGAGAAAAGGAAAAAAGCAGAGGAACTGGAAAAGGAGAAAAGGAAAAGAGTAAAAGAGATAGAGAAATAAGGGAAACAGAAGGAGACTAAACTTGACACTTGACGGTGCACAGCAGACACCGGAGAGTCAGGACACTCACTATTAATGTAGATGAGTTGTCTAATAGAATCGAGTGTAAGGTAGAAAAGGAGATAACAATTACCTTATATAGATTAAATATCGATGTGGAACAAGAAAGTCAGGACTATCGCCAAAATTAAACGAAATTTATCAGCGCATTTCAGCTTTGGAGAAAAATGGCAAACAAAAGAAACAGAATAGTTTACCGAATGTTGGCTATCAGTATGGCAATGTTCCGATAAATACGGTAAATAGAGAACAGTTCTGTCGTGAGAATGTGGGCAATGAAAGTCCATGAGCAGTGCAGCCGCATTGTGTTAGTGTGGGTTACCTACACCAAGTGCAAGCGTGCATTCAAGGGCAAACTTATTGTTCTCCTTTGATTGACAGGTCCTTAACCTATTGTACCACTAAGTGGACTATGACCCCTGGGAATTATCGATCCTTCCAAGAAACCTCACACCTCCTTCACCCTCTCCTCCTCCCTCTCCCTCTCCTCCTCCTCATCCTCTGCCTCCTCCTCCTTCACCCCTTTTGTAACTCCTATCGCTGATACAAGTACATTTCCAGGCCTGAGTTATCTGAATAGCTCCATCTCACTGTAGCAATTTGATTGACTGATTAATTAAATCTATAAATTAATTGACCCCTCTCCCTCTCGAAAAGTTCCCCAGCCCTCCCCTCCTATCCTTCACTCTCCCCCCCCCCCTCCCCCCACTTCCATCTGGAAATTGGCGGGGAAAGGTCTCAGTCTCTGCTGGAAAGAAAGGATATCGTGAAAAGAAATTAAAACGAACGTCAATTATATACCAAAGGATATACTGTTTATTTACAAAATTTAATTCGCAGGGTTGGATCTCTCTTTCATTTGGTGGGAAAAGCTCAAATCCAGCAGCAACATGTCATAATTACATAACTAAACTTACTAAAGCTGTCGTCTTGTTCGAAAATTTTCGTGTGTGCGCTCACCTTGACATGCAGGGATTGATTGAGCCAGTGCACAATGCCACCACGAGAGGACGTCCCTCCCCCACCCCTTGCCCCCTTCCACCCTACCTCTCCCACGAGAAATTGGTGGGAAGAAGAATCACTCTGTGCTGGAGGGGAACGATTTCACGACACGAAATTAAAATAAAATCAATAATATATTGATGCATATTCTTCATTTAATCAGTCTGTTGGAACAGGGCTTACCCACTTTGGTAGAGACACGTCTGTATCCCCCACCCCCAGCTTCACTTCACGCTATAACTGTAATCACCGAGGAATGGAATGAATTGTGTTGTAGTAGCCACCGTTTCGGGTGTCTTGCGCCGCTGTGAAGGTCAAAACCGACCATTGTCGTCATTATGGATCACGTTGCTAAATAGCACGACCACGGACCATATATCGGCTTGCTCTGATCTGCAGCCCCAAAACAAAGCAACACGTGGTGGCATTCTGTTGATCGGGAAATTCCAGACTCGCTTCCTGTCTCTGTCTCTCTCAAGAGGCCACTCCCTGTCTGTCCATGTGAACCAATGTCTCCCAGCACACAGATAGACATTTTCATCTCTCCTAGAATAATGTGTTCCTATAGGATAATTCTGGAGACAAAGGGAGAGCTGACGCAATTTCGTTATCAAAAATAGAGTGAAATAATACATTTGCTCTACTCTATCAAATCGCTTAAAACACCACCACCTTATGATGACCGTTCTTCTTAATAAAAACTATTTTCAGTGCTTAAGTATTGCAGGCAAACATTATACAAATCAAGTAATGAAATTCCCGCCACAAATAGAAAGTAGCACACACTTTATATCCGAGGACTTGTACGCACTGACAATAGAGAAAACAAACACTCTCCTGCACCACAACACTTCCACTAAACATATCTGGTGTAAAAAAAACTTACTGGCCATACAAACTCGCAATCGCGAAGTGCTCGCCGTCCCCCCAGGAACAACGCATCGTGTCGCAAGCGCCATGAATCCATGCCAGACATCGTGGCAGGTACGCGCCCAATCCTCGGCATTACGTGCCAGGCGTACCGAACGCTTAGAGGTCGTTGAGAGACTGTCTCAAGGTAGTCAACTGATCAATTTACGTGGGGGGAATAATCGTCCAGCGAAAACATCCGTCATATTGAATCTTCTCACACAATATATCCAAGAGTTTTTAGGTGATGGAGGATGATGGTCGATTGAGAATGATCAGATGCAGTAGATGGGCTGCTTGTGGGGAACCCCATAAAAATGCAATTCTAGATTCAAAGTGTAAGAAATGTACAATATCCTATGACCAATACACTGACTTTTCAAATCTACGCTTTCTGGTAGAAACACTGTCTGCGATTTTGAATTGAGCATTATTCATTCAACCACATACTTGCATTGGATCCTATGGATATATCTTTTAATGATAACAGCAACTGATGAATCATATTCATGGTCTGCTAAGGACCCCATACAGCAAAATTCCAGCATGGTTTTTCAGACAGTCCCTCTGAATCTTGTAAGACTTCCTCAGTCTCTGTCCCACCCTCCCTGCAGCTTTATCCATGAAATAGATCCCGATTAGGACGTAACTGAGCGGAAGTCAGAGACCTTCTACACCCGATGGAGAAACAGGGTGAGCTGAGTTAATGCGACAGGACCATGTTTTGTCCACTTAGTGGAAATGAGAACATGTTGTCATAGCTGCGCCAGCTGTGTACAATGTGGTAGGCCAGCGCCAAACGAAGCTTTCTCCTGCAACACACGGTAGTAGAAAAGACAGTATGAGGAGTTATGGTGGTGTTTTTTAGTGTGAAAATTATCAAGACTCCACGTCATATGCAAACCGGAACGATGAGGATTCTGCTATTGCATATGGTGCATCTCAAAACTACATACAGGTACTGCAGTCCATATGAGATCTGCATCCCTTAGGGTGCAATCATGTCTGCCACCCAAACATTCTTTCTATCCTCATTATTTCGTACCATTCAACTGAAAAAAGCTATAAACCATAAAAACACTGCTAACGTCTCCTGGTAGAGAACTTGGTAAGATGTTACCATGTCCCTCTCTTCCGATATATCGAAAGTAAATACCTACTGATTGCTGGCATCAAGCGTATCTGGTGATCCTATTAAATATACAGGTATTGATCCACTGGAGCAGGTAGCCAGTGATCGAAGTCACTTGCTCAGACCAGTGTAAAGTTTCGTCGCCTTTACTCTAGGAGGATCATATCCCACACACTATCACTCTCAAGATAGGATATCTGTGTTGTTCTTTGATAAACAATTTGATTCATTGTTTTCCACTGTAACACATCCACCTACACCGTTCTACTCCACCATACATTTTGCTTTTCCACCACATCTTCGATGTCTGTGTCAGGTGCTAAACCGACATTAACACATTTCAATCCATTTGCTCTCACAGAAAGCTGGACATCACATTGTATAAACTATGCTGCTCTCACCTAACACACAGGATAATTGAAATAAAAGACAGAGACGGTATTCCTTACTGACAAAAATGTGGGAAACATCACAACAGATGGGAACTTGAAGGGTTTGCGAAGTTGTGGCGTGTTTTCAAACAGCTGCCCAAACGTGATGACCTCTACATTTAATCTCATCTTTCACAATGATGGGGTGGCAGATGTGTAGGTGTTCTGCTTTGAAGAGAACAAGAGCATTTATTCCATATATTGCATCCATGTACTTCTTCACTATTTTTGTGTTGGCCATCCCTGGAAGGTGTTGCTCCCACCAAGATTCTCCCCAACTCAGACAAGTGGTGTCAGTCAATCACTGTGTGGTAATCAACAGTGTACCAATGGACAGATGGGACAGAAAAGACACTGCCGATGTATTGTAATAAGCACCACAGTTGATACTGCGATCAGTTTTAGCAGTTTTACCAGTTTTTCCATAATTTCAACACTGACCAGTGACACAGCAGCATGCTTCACAATTTCAGTATTATCGCTAAACCACCCCTCCACTACTTTGCGTGTACCATATACTAGATTGTGAATGTAAATATATGACTATGCAGTATGTCGATTCCTGGTTAATTCTCGAACATACACACCAAAGTATACCAGACAGCGTCCTATATCGATGTAATTAGATTATATACATATTTTTAGTAGTTGAATAGTGGTGCGTAGTATGCGATTACGATTGTCCATCTTTCCCTAAGTGGATGGGAGTCATAGAGTATTCTCGCATTCTTAGGATAGAGTTGGCTATTGAAAGATATCCCCACATTGTCTTTGACCAACCTTCCCTACAACAATGTCGCTCATTTAATTTACAGCTGACAGGAGGTAGAAGGGTACTGAACCCTCTAAATTGCAAGTCTTGTGACGGAACAGGGTGAGCTGAGTCCGTAATGACTATTCAGTGACGACTGTTCCACACCAATCTTACTCATGGCACCCTCCAAATGACAAGATCTCTTCTGATACGTGCTTGTTGAGGACGTCAGAACCCCTTTTCAGGGTACAGCAGATGTGAGAGTGTTGCGATGATATAACAGTCAGTTAAGTTTGGATGTGTGGTTTACGTATGATGGAGCTCGAGATGGACATATTTTGAGACATCTTATGTAAACCAACTGTGCTATCAATTCTGAAGTGTTGTTCTGGTGTTAGGCATTCGTACCAAGAAGAAAAGAGAAAGAGGGATCGTGGAATGTAAAAACATTCCAAGGGCTACACGGTTCTGCACTTAAACACGCTATACTGCTAGATTGGTTTGATTGATTGATTGATTTCTTTATTAATCCATGTAACAATTTACATTGTGTGGATTTTGTCAGCAAAATCAAATACAAGACAATATACCTACAATTTATACACATAAAATTAGTATTTACGCACAATTTTAAAGTATCTTACATTAGTTTTATATCCTTATGTAATTTTCTTGTAGTACTGTACAATTCTGGATTTCCTATTATAATTATTTCCTCATGCATTACAATGCAGGCTACTTTAATTACACTACATGTTTTAATTCAGATAGTCTGTTACTGCGTAATAACTTTTATTTAATAAAATTTTTTTAGTTTTGTTTTGAACTGCCCAATTTTGTTAATATCTTTTATATTTCTGGGTAGTTTATTATATATTTTAACGGCATTGTACAACAAGCTCTGCTGCGTTTTAACTTTATTTTTCCTCTTAGATGCAGATTGTATTTGTTTCTAGTTTCATAGCTGTATACTAACGAATTTTTAACATAGCAGTCAACTTTTTTTACGTACATAATACTTTGAAAATGTATTCACAGGGGACAGTTAGGATTTCCAGCTTTTGGAAATGTTCAAGGCAGTGAGCCCTACTGCCACTCCTCGTTATTATACGAATTGCTCTTTTCTGTAATTTGAAAAATATTTGAATATTCTTACTGTTGACTCCCCAAAATATTATTCCGTAGGTAATAACAAAGTGGGTATACGAAAAATATACAGATCTGACACATGTAGTATCACACACTGCAGTCAGAATTCTAAGAGCATAGCAAGCTGTAGCGATTCTGTTACTAAGTATTTTAATATGTTCTTCCCACTTTAACTGACTGTCAACATGCATACCAAGAAATTTTCTGTAGTCTACACATTCTATAGTTTCATTGTTTGACTTAAAGTTGTTATAGTGTGGTTTTTTGCAGACATAGAAGTTAACAGCATTTGTTTTTTTTAAATTTAGTGTTAGTTTATTATTGGATGCCCACTCACGTACACTGTTTAGTGTTTGTTCGGCATTTTCTTTCAGTGCATCTGGTGATTTGTCACTGATTAGAACATTTGAGTCATCTGCTGACAATATTGTTTGTCCATGCTTGATGCTCTGTGGGAAGTCATTTATGTAAATGAGGAATAGTATTGGGCCAAGGACACTATCCTGTGGGACACCTATATTTACATAATTTGGGTCTGAAGTATACTTTACAATATAGTTTGAGCGACTTGAAATATGTGAGATTTCAGTTACATGTCTTCTAATTTTTAGATATGACTGGAACCACTTCTTCACAAGTCCCCTTATTCCCAGTTCATCTAGCTTCTTTAACAATATGTTGTGGTCTACTGTATCAAACACTTTAGTTAGATCGAGAAATATACCCTTTATCTAATGCTTCTAGAATGTGTTTTGTGAGGTGTGCTGTTGCTGATTCTGTGCTTTTCCCTGATCGAAATCCAAACTGGTCAACAGACAGTAAGTTGTTTTTATTTAAATAATTCATTAGCCTATCTTTCATAATAGTTTCTAATATTTTTGCAAAGCATGAGAGTAGAGAAATTAGCCTATAATTTTCTATTTTTCCTGCATCACCTTTTTTGAAGAGAGGTAGTAATTGAGCATATTTTAAATAGTCTGGAAAGTAGCCATGCTTGAAAGACTGATTTATAATATCAACTAAAGGTGGAAGTACGCTCTTGATACAGTCCTTAATTATAAAAATGGGGACTTCATCCAGACCAGCAGAGTTTTTGTTTTTCAGTTTGCTGACTGCTTTGTAGACTCTCTTCCTGTGTTGTAGGGGATAACACCATTGAGTGTGATACACCATTATTTGGCTTTTTGACCTGAGGGGGTGTTAGAAAATTTTCCTGTAATTTTATTCCTATGCTACTAAAATAATGATTTAAATATATTGGGCCTTTAATTAGAGTCCCTTCCTCTTTGACTTTCAAGTTTGGTAGATTCATTTTCCTGGTACCAGTTTCCTGCTTTACAATCTTCCATACTGCCTTATTTTTGTTTTCAGCAGAGAGCACCAGTTTGAAGTTATGAGCTCTCTTTGCTGCAAGCAATATTTTCCTATATGTTTTCCTGTATCTTTTATAAAAGAGTGAGAAAGCAGTATTAGTTTGGCTGTGTTTAATGGAGCTCAGGTACTTTAGTGTTTAGGACGATTTTTTATGCCTTTTGTGACCCACTTGTTTTTTCCTGCTGTTGATAATGGACATAATACTTTAGGAAACGTTTCTTCAAAATTTAATTGAATAATGTCATGAAATTTTTGAATTTTTCATTTGCATCTACCTCTGAGTATCCTGATTCCCATGTTTGTCCTGCTATCTGTTTGGCAAACTCATATCTATTTTGTTTAGAAAAAATTCGTCTGTAAATATGCATTTTCTTTGTTTCCTCTGGAGCCACTTTTATATTAATCATATGACCTGAGTGATCAGATAATTCTAGTTCTGCTACCACCACCTCACAGTTTTCTTTGCCTAAATCTGTTAATACCTGATCAACAGCTATCTTTCAGTATTTTGTTATTCTTGTTGCACTGTTAACCATTGGAACTAGATTGAAACTTCGAACAAGACTTAGTAATGAGTCCCATGTAGCATCAGGATTCAGTTTATCTACATTTAGGTCTCCACATATGAGAATGTGGTTCTTTGGAGTGGATATATTGTCAAGAACATGATTAAGTTTGGAGAAAAAGTTGTTGAAGTCTCCACTAGGAGATCTGTATATACATAAGATAATCAAATTCCTACACCTGTATTGGTCCCTAATTTCAACTGCTGCCAGTTCAAAATGTTGCTCTTCACTGATTACACCTAAATCGCTTCTGGTCTTATACTGATAATTTTGTTTTACATAAATACAACACCCTCCACACTTCATAGAAGTCCTACAGTATGCACACGCTAAATTATAAGACTGCAAGACTAATTGACTAATTTCTGCCTCATTGCACCAATGCTCAGTGAGACAAACAACTGAGCACTCTGTAGACTCCAGCTCCACTTCTAGCTGTTTTGTCTTATTAGCTAGGGAACATATATTTTGGTGAACAACTGTTAAGTAATTTTTGCCAACACTATTTGCATTGCCACTTTTTTTCGTTTTAATGTCTTTCTGCGTTGGTTCAACTGCTTCCTTATTACGATTACACTCGCGTTTTATGTTTGCATATGGTATTCTTGGATAGTCACCCCCTGCTGACTGTATCAGTTTCCCTTATTTTTTTATAATTTTACATAAGTCCAGGAGCATTTTGCTGAAAGTCATTGCACCTAGTCTGTTTAGGTCCAGGCCATCCCTACCAAGACATTTGTCATCATGAAATTTATTTGGATAAACAAATACAACACCAAGTTCGTCGCACTGTTCCCTGATGCCAGTGTTTATTTTGTTTATATACGCGTTACTCACCTATCTTCTATGTAGAATTCCGTTGATAACAATTCTGGCGCTTGTCGATCTGTTTTGCTGGATTGCTTTCACATTTATCTTTTTTCTTATACGTCACAGTTTTCCAGTTATATTTCCTTACAGATTTACCGCACAATTCGTTTTCGGCCACTGTTTTCACTGGGATTTGCACATGAGAGTTCAGACAGGTTTGTTTACTTTTCAGTAACGGAGTTTGCACGCGGGAGTTTACGGAATTACCACATGTATCGCTTCCTGCCACTGGTTTTGCTGGAATATGCACATATAAGTTTTCACGATTTTGTTATTTGCTCGGTAACGGAGTTAGCACACAAGAGTCCTCACATTTGTTTGTTTTGTTATGTAATGGGTTTCCACATACGCAGCTTGCCGATTCGCTTTTTTAGCTTTGTGTTTTCTTCTTTCAGAGACTGAATCTCTTTTTTGAGAGTTCCGATATCACTTTTTAGCACTTTAATTATTTCTTCTTTCGACTTTATGGTACTTACAAGTTCTGATGTTTCCCACTGCAAACAGTGGGTGCATGCTCGCAGAAATTCGTCACTAATGAATTTCGGGTTGACTTTTGCGCACTTCTCATGAAGCCAAAAATTGCACTTTACGCATAAGATTCCTTTGTACCACACGTTTTCTGCATTGCTTGCATGTAGTACCGCCGATTTTTTCCTTTTTGGTAGAGACAGACGTGTCGTTACACTTTTCATTAGGCGCCATCTTAGTTGATCTGTGGTGTGGTTTTCAACCTATTAGTCGTGTGGAATTCAACACTGTAATAATCCGATGTAAGAGATATTTTTGCAACGTGTGGCACACATTCTCCCCACAAGGTGTTCTGCGATAAACTGTGCTGAAAAACTGTAATATGGTAAGCATCTACCTCACACAACCAAGAAATTATCGATTGATTGTAACACAATCACTATGTAGGTTTTCGGAGATTTATGATGCCTGCTGTTTACAGAGTTGAAGCCCGGTTACAGTTCGAAAATTATGGTACCTTCACAACAGCCCTATAAAATGATAGTTGGCACCCGAAAATCCATATGAAGAAACCGTGTTTACTTACAAAAAAATAAACACCGTGATCATTAGCCAGAGGAGATGTAACAGTCTTACCACATCCCTGATAACCTTCCTCTTCCACACAGAAGTCATGGTCCGATGTTAGATTTTATTGCTCATGTGTAAGGTAATATTGCATTTTGCGTTGACGCCACGTCTCTATAATGCCCTCCTCTTTCCACTATTAAGGTGTGGATATGTAGCATGAGTCTTCTCTTCTTCTCTAGAACACGCAATTTTGCTGATTTCGCTCAGTTCTCATTTTTACTTATTCTCAGTCAATTTCTGTAATTTTATTAGGTCTGGAGTATTTTGCATGCATCTTCATTTGACTAGAGGATGTTATTGGAATAAGTTTTCCATCCATGAATATAGTTCATCACACATGAATTGGAAGCCGTTTGCTGACAGTTGTATGGAGACGTTGGCTGTTAACGATTGCAAGTACATAGTCACACACAGAACATGCAATTATATACAAGTAGATCGCAAGTTATACCACACAACAGACGCACCACGACAGAACAGTGGGGAAAAATGGTAAAATGCGTAATAAATGACGTGCAACAACATCTCCCTCTCTCTACAATGCTTCGTCATTCTATCATTAAATGATACCTCATTACAACCCCACTCAACCAATCACTCCATCTCATACTATCATCCTTCAATGTAGATCCATCTCAATTTAGAGGAAGACGGTTCTATTTCCAGGAAAGCATTAAAGATGGTAGTTAGCTTGCTGGTATCGCTATTACCTCAACAGCATACAGTAGAATGTTGTTAAAGGAGCCATACAGCAACTGTTCTGTAAGATGTTTGTTAGCTGACACTGCATGGTTGTGATTGGTGGAGAGTACAGAGAAGCACATTGTAAACACTAATTGTTAGGGTTTAAAACATCTAAACAGTCTTGTGCAGCGTCAAACACGTGTTCCGTTCTTTAGTGGTATATTGCAGTCACCCCAGCTGGCAATAGAACGCTCTTTAGCTAAGGACGCTTTATAAAAATCTATAAGGTGGTTGACAATAACTTTGGGATCATAAGTGGGCTTATGATCGCATATATGTAAATTTATTACTCTACATCTGGTAGTCATCCACATTAAACATTCTATTCCAACTGCCTTATCGCTGTTGACGAAAAATGACTGTTTCCCTGGTTCCTCGTGCTTCCATGTCTATTTTTTCTCGCATTCCTCTTGTTGTCCCATACTCATTCCCATGTACAAGATTTTTCCTGCTTGAAGCAAGAGACATGCAACTACTTCCTCATTACCCCTCAATTTTGGCGTGTTTTCCCTTCACTTTATACATATTTTCCGACATTTTCCGTAATCTTGTCGATGTTATGTCCCTTCTGCTCATGCGATCATGACATCACTTCTCACCACGTATGCTAAAATAGCTTGTAAATGTAGTGCAGGTGTCAGCAGGTAGTGCAAATGCACTATTTTTATGGTCATATGGTATAGTGAAGCACTGTACTCGAAAGCATCCAGTGACTTCCAACCACATATTCTACAGTTGCAGTGCATTTGCTCTGTTTTCTGTATATCTGTATCTGTGCATGTGTTGCGGATGGCTGCTATGACCTGAGTTAGTATTCAAGTGTGGATGTGTAATGCATTGTATCTGGAGTGATGTCGGATGCAGTTCCACTATACTTCACATTCGAGATAGCATTTGAAGATGAATCCACATCGAAACATTGTTCCAAATATAACACATGATGGTAACCACATTCAGTTACTAACTCGGGGGAAACTGAGGGGAATGAGGGAGCTCTTGCATTTCTTTTTTTGGGAGCAACAAACTTCTTGTACATATGAACTTGTAAATAACACCAAGAGGAATAATAATGGAATAATAACTGCGTTGTATTCCACATGACTAAAAGGTTGGAAACTGCGCCACTCTAGCAAGCAGATTGTTGTAGCCCTTGGAATGTGTTTATGTTCCATGATCATGTCTCTCTTCCTGATATCTTCTTGATAGGAACACCAAACACTGGAACAATTGAGAGCACAGTTGAATTACGTAAAACATTCTAAACTATGTCTGTCTGGAGCTCCATCACAAATAAATCACACGTTTTCTCCTTAACTGTCTGTTATATCATCACAACACTCTCATATCTATTATAATCAGATAAAGGGTGCTGAACTACTCGACAAGCGCGCATGTGGGGAGATCTTGTGCACTTGGATGGATGCCGCGAGTAAGAATAGTGCTGAATAACAGTTACAGACTCGGCTCGCTCTACTCCTTCACGAGACGTGGATTGTAGTGGTCTTCTTCTGGTCAGCTGCAAATTAAATCGTCGACAGTGCGGTAGGGAGGGTTAGTCAAAGACAATGTGGAGAGATCAATCACCAACTCTATCCTAAGAATGCGAGAATACTCTATGACTCACATCCATATAGGGAAAGATGGACAATGTAATCGCAAATTGCGCACTATGATTCAAGTACTAAAAATATGTAGATAATCTAATTACATCAGTATAGGACACTGTCTGGTATACTCTGGTGTGTATGTTCAGGAATTAACCAGGAATGGACATATTGAACAGTCATGTATTTACATCCACAGTCTAGTATATGGTACAAGCAAAGTAGTGGAGGGGTGGTTTAGCGATAATACTGAAATTGTGAAGCATGCTGCTGTGTCACTGGTCAGTGTTGAAATTATGGAAAAACTGGTAAAACTGCTAAAACTGATCGCGGTATCAACTGATCAACTGTGGTGCTTATTACAATACATCGGCGGTGTCTTTTCTGTCCCATCTGTCCATTGGTACACTGTTCATTACCTCACATTGATTGACTGACACCACTTGTCTGAGGTGAGAGAGTCTTGGTAGGAGCAACACATTCTGGGGATGGCCAACACCAAAACAGTCATGGAGTACATGTGTGCAATACATGGAATCAGTGCTCTTGGTCCCCTTCAAACTGGAACACCTACACATCTGCCACCCCGTCACTGTGATAGATGAGATTAAATGTAGAGGTCATCACCTTTGGGCAGCTGTTTAGAAACACTCCACAATATCGCAAACTCTTCCAGTTTCCATAGACTGTGATGTCTTACACATTTTTGCTAACAAGAAACACTGTCTCTGTCTTTTATTCCAATCATCCTGCTTTATGTGGGAGCAAGATAGTTTATACGATGTGATGTCAAGCTTTCTGTGAGAGCCATTGAATCGAAAGGTGTTAATGTCGGTTTAGTACCTGACACAGACATCAAAGTTGTGGTGAAGAAACCAGATGTTTGGTGGTGTACAAAGGTGTAGTCATACAGTGCTTGGATGTGTTACAGCAGAAAAAAATGTATCAAATTGCTTATGAAAGAGCAACACAGAGACCCTCTCAAGCGACTTCGATCACTGGCTACCTGCTCCACTGGATCAATACCTATATATTTAATAGGCTTGCCAGGTATGTTCGATGCCAGCAATCAGTCGGTATTTGCTTTCGATATATCTAAAGAGAGTGTCATGGTAATATCAAGTTGTCAACCAGGTGACATTAGCTGAGTTTTTATAGTTTATAGCTTTTTTCTGTTGAATGGTACGAAATAATGAGGATAGAGAGAATGTTAATTTGACAGACATGAATACACCCTCAGGTATGTAGACTTCCTTTGGATGGCAGTACTTGTATACAATTTGGAGATGCACTACAATGCAGTAGCAAAATCCTCGTCCTTCTTCTGGTTCCCGTATGATGTGGAGTCTTCCTAATTTTCCCAATAAGGAACAACACCATAACTGTTCGTACTGTTTTTTCTACTATCTTGTGGTGCAAAAAAAAGCTTCGTCTGGCGCTAGCCTTTCACATTGTACGCAGCTGGTGGAGCTATGGCAACATGTTCTGTCATATTAACTCAGTTCACCCTGTTTCTCCACGGGGTGTAGAAGATCTTAGATATAGTGCTCTCTGATTTCTGCTCAGTTCCGTCCTAATCTGGATAGATTTCATGGATAAAGCTGCAGGGATGGTGGGACAGAGACTGAGGAAGTCTTACAAGATTCAGATGGACTGTCTCGGAAACCACGTTCGAGTTTTGCTCTATGGGGTCCTTAGCAGACTGGTTCAAAAACGGTGTCTCATTTCGAGATATGAGAGTACCATGAATATGTTTCATCAGTAGCTGTAATTATTAAAAGATATCTCCATAGGATCCAATGCAAGTATGTGGTTGAATGGATAATGCTCAATTCAAAATCATAGACAGTGTTTCTACCAGAAAGTGTAACACTATAGATTTGAGAAGCCAATATATTGGTCACAATATTGTGTACATTTCTTATCACTTGACTCTAGAATTGCATTTTTGTGGGCTTCCCCATATAGCATACCATCTACTGCATCATTCTCAGTCAACCATTATCCTAGCTTGCCTATAACCCCATGGATAATTGCAGAACCTCTGCGGCACTGATAGAATGCGGTACAGATACTGTTTGTTAGTGCGGGAAATATCTAGCAGCAGCAAGAGGCAGATGGAAATATCGGTTTAATACCACGTTACTTAGCCAAGTTTGGTAATAAGGGTGATTTTATTACACTGGGGACATGCACCACACTTTCAGTCTGTTAATACACGCCCCACAATTACCGTCTATATTCAATGTCGCGGTATTTGTGTGGAAGACCACTTCATTTGGAAGCAATACCATACTTTGAATTATAAACCATGTATAGTTTTTAACATGAATATCGTCAGCAGCTCTTGTGTGTGTCTGTAGAACCAAGACCTCTTTTATGCAGGGTGACAGTATCATAGGGATTCCCATTTGAGCTACTTGGTGAGTACACTCTGACTGGCCGAGCGGTTCTAGGCGCATCAGTCTGGAACTGCACGACTGCTACGGTCGCAGGTTCGAATCCTTAGGTTAGTTAGGTTTAAGTAGTTCTAAGTTCTAGGGGACTGATGACCTCAGATGTTAAGTCCCATAGTGCTCAGAGCCATTTGAACCATTTTGAACACTCTGACTTCTGAAAAAACGTACTCCCTACACAACATGACACTCTTGATCAATTTAATTAATCAGCCTATCAAACTGATATCAATGATGGGTCACCAGGTGGGTGGATTTGAGGGTGAGAGTACAGATATGATTCGAGAGTTGGAGTGTTAATAGGCCTTTTTTCGTTGCGATAGATCTTTTAACAGAACGTACACAGGGCGTGATGATTATCGTAAGAAAATTAACTGTATTATCGAATTTATAGAGTGCATGTCTATAAATCTGATATTTAAAACTTCTCTGTGTTGTTACCTTCAGCGACTTTAATGTAAAGAGACATTTGTTTAGTTTAAGTGAAAGTTCGAAAGTGAGGAGGTTTCAATCAGGCGTTTTTTCATTACAGTGAGATCTTTTAAAGGAACCTCCATGGGACAAAATGATCATCATAATAAAATCTGAATATTTACAACTTCTCTGTGGTGTTACCTTAAGAGAACTATGTGTGTGACGAAGCATTTGGTTACTTTAAGTCAGAGTTCGAAAGTGAGGAGGCATCCTGTGACAGATGTAGATCTTAGCGCTCTGTCACATGCCAAAAGTGAGGTTAATATTGTAGTCCTGTGATGCAGGACGTGGCTCATAAGAAAAGACATTTTTCTACCTGATGAGAGAATACTTAGAGGAAATATAGCCTATGCCATGGAGTTGTACAGGATTGCCACAAGTAACGGCACTTTGGCGATGTGAAAACACGTGTAAACCCCAATTTCTTCTTTCTTCGAAAATAGCTCATATAAATGGGAGGAATCTACATTTTGTGAGAGAAATTCTAGGTGTATGGTGAACATCTTCGCTGTCTTGGATTGGGTAAAGTGGTCATCTTTTTAACCAGGGGTATATGTCAGGGTAGAACTAGTTAGAGGTACTGAGTACATCCAAGTCACAGCTGTTTGTTTCACAATGCATTGCACCTGGCTACAGGAATGGTTATGAGGCTTTGGCAACAGAAAGTTTCGGATTAGCTCACCTGCGAAGGGCGGTTAGATACAAAGAAAGCGCCGAACTGTCTGATCTTGTTTACAACAGCAGGGGCTGTCGAAGTGGCCAGTGAGCTGGGTGACTGGCGACAAAAAATGGTTCAAATGGCTCTGAGCACTATGGGACTTAACATATCAGGTCATCAGTCCCCTAGAACTTAGAACTACTTAAACCTAGCTAACCTAAGGACATCACACACATCCATGCCCGAGGCAGGATTCGAACCTGCGACCGTAGCGGTCGCGCGGTTCCAGACTGAAGCGCCTAGAATCGCTCGGCCACAACGGCCAGCGACTGGCGACAGAAGCTGTTGTGTGTGTATTGCATGAGAAGATTCAAATTGATGGATGTTTGCGCTGGACGATTATTCCCCCCATGTAAACTGAGGGGTGACTTGCCTTGTAACAGTCTCTCCATAACCTGTGAACGTTCGGTATGGCAGGCATGTGGATGCTGGTGGTTGAGCCTGCAGCTGCCGGCATGGCCCGCACGGGTGGGCGTCTCTCTTCACCGGCGCTCGCGAGACAATGCGATGTCGCTGCCGACGGTGCGTGGCGCGCTCTTCGCGATCGCGAATCGGTAGGTCCTTTTTCACCAGATATGGTTGGTTAGTGGAAACGTTGTAGTTGATGAGGGTGTTTGTGTTCTCAAATGTTGGTGCATATAAGACATCATCTATATTTAACACTACGATATACACTCCTGGAAATGGAAAAAAGAACACATTGACACCGGTGTGTCAGACCCACCATACTTGCTCCGGACACTGCGAGAGGGCTGTACAAGCAATGATCACACGCACGGCACAGCGGACACACCAGGAACCGCGGTGTTGGCCGTCGAATGGCGCTAGCTGCGCAGCATTTGTGCACCGCCGCCGTCAGTGTCAGCCAGTTTGCCGTGGCATACGGAGCTCCATCGCAGTCTTTAACACTGGTAGCATGCCGCGACAGCGTGGACGTGAACCGTATGTGCAGTTGACGGACTTTGAGCGAGGGCGTATAGTGGGCATGCGGGAGGCCGGGTGGACGTACCGCCGAATTGCTCAACACGTGGGGCGTGAGGTCTCCACAGTACATCGATGTTGTCGCCAGTGGTCGGCGGAAGGTGCACGTGCCCGTCGACCTGGGACCGGACCGCAGCGACGCACGGATGCACGCCAAGACCGTAGGATCCTACGCAGTGCCGTAGGGGACCGCACCGCCACTTCCCAGCAAATTAGGGACACTGTTGCTCCTGGGGTATCGGCGAGGACCATTCACAACCGTCTCCATGAAGCTGGGCTACGGCCCCGCACACCGTTAGGCCGTCTTCTGCTCACGCCCCAACATCTTGCAGCCCGCCTCCAGTGGTGTCGCGACAGGCGTGAATGGAGGGACGAATGGAGACGTGTCGTCTTCAGCGATGAGAGTCGCTTCTGCCTTGGTGCCAATGATGGTCGTATGCGTGTTTGGCGCCGTGCAGGTGAGCGCCACAATCAGGACTGCATACGACCGAGACACACAGGGCCAACACCCGGCATCATGGTGTGGGGAGCGATCTCCTACACTGGGCGTACATCACTGGTGATCGTCGAGGGGACACTGAATAGTGCACGGTACATCCAAACCGTCATCGAACCCATCGTTCTACCATTCCTAGACCGGCAAGGGAACTTGCTGTTCCAACAGGACAATGCACGTCCGCATGTATCCCGTGCCACCCAACGTGCTCTAGAAGGTGTAAGTCAACTACCCTGGCCAGCAAGATCTCCAGATCTGTCCCCCATTGAGCATGTTTGGGACTGGATGAAGCGTCGTCTCACGCGGTCTGCACGTCCAGCACGAACATTGCTCCAACTGAGGCGCCAGGTGGAAATGGCATGGCAAGCCGTTCCACAGGACTACATCCAGCATCTCTACGATCGTCTCCATGGGAGAATAGCAGCCTGCATTGCTGCGAAAGGTGGATATACACTGTACTAGTGCCGACATTGTGCATGCTCTGTTGCCTGTGTCTATGTGCCTGTGGTTCTGTCAGTGTGATCATGTGATGTATCTGACCCCAGGAATGTGTCAATAAAGTTTCCCCTTCCTGGGACAATGAATTCACGGTGTTCTTATTTCAATTTCCAGGAGTGTATTTATCGTCCATGTTTCACTTCCATACATGGCTACACACTGTACAAATACTTTCAGAAATGTCTTCCTGACACTTAAATCTATACTCGATGTTAACAAATTTCTCTTCTTCAGAAACGCTTTCCTTGCCATTGCTGGTCTACATTTTATATCCTCTCTACTTCGACCACCATCAGTTATTTTGCTCCCCAAATAGCAAAACTCATTTAGTACTTTAAGTGTTTCATTTCCTAATCTAATTCCCTCAGCATCACCCGACTTAATTCGACTACATTCCATTATCCTCGTTTTGCTTTTGTTGATGTTCATCTTATATCCTCCTTTCAAGACACTATCCATTCCGTTCAACTGCTCTTCCAAGTCCTTTGCTGTCTCTGACTGAATTACAATGTCATCGGCGAACCTCAAAGTTTTTATTTCTTCTCATTGGATTTTAATACCTACTCCGAATTTTTCTTTTGTTTCCTTTTCTGCTTGTTCAATATACAGATTGAATAACATCGGGGAGAGGCTACTACCCTGTCTTACTCTCTTCCCAACAACTGCTTCCCTTTCATGTCCCTCAACTCTTATAACTGCCATCTGGTTTCTGTACAGATTGTAAATGGCCTTTCGGTCCCTGTATTTTACCCCTGCCACCTTTAGAATTTGAAAGAGAGTATTCCAGTCAACATTGTCAAAAGCTTTCTCTAAGTCTACAAATGCTAGAAACGTAGGTTTGCCTTTCCTTAATCTTTCTTCTAAGATAAGTCGTAAGGTCAGTATTGCCTCACGTGTTCCAGTATTTCTATGGAATCCAAACTGATCTTCCCCGAGGTCGGCTTCTACTAGTTTTTCCATTCGTCTGTAAAGAATTCGTGTTAGTATTTTGCAGCTGTGGCTTATTAAACTGATTGTTCGGTAATTCTCACATCTGTCAACACCTGCTTTCTTTGGGATTGGAATTATTATATTCTTCTTGAAGTCTGAGGTTACTTCGCCTGTTTCATACATCTTGCTCACCAGATGGTAGAGTTTTGTCAGGACTGGCTCTCCCAAGGCCGTCAGTAGTTCCAATGGAATGTTGTCTACTCCGGGGGCCTTGTTTCGACTCAGGTCTTTCAGTGCTCTGTCAAACTCTTCACGCAGTATCGTATCTCCCATTTCATCTTCATCTACATCCTCTTCCGATTCCATAGTATTGTCCTCAAGTACATCGCCCTTGTATAGATCCTATATATACTCCTTCCACCTTTCTGCTTTCCCTTCTTTGCTTAGAACTGGGTTTCCATCTGGGCTCTCGATATTCATGCATGTGGTTCTCTTATCTCCAAAGGTCTCTTTAATTTTCCTGTAGGCAGTATCTATCTTACCCCTAGTGAGTTAAGCCTCTACATCCTTACATTTGTCCTCTAGCCATCCCTGCTTAGCCATTTTGCACTTCCTGTCGATCTCATTTTTGAGACGTTTGTATTCCTTTTTGCCTGCTTCATTTATTGCATTTTTATATTTTCTCCTTCCATCAATTAAATTCAATATTTCTTCTTTTACCCAAGGATTTCTACTAGCCCTCATCTTTTTACCAACTTGATCCTCTACTGCCTTCACTCCTTCATCCCTCAAAGCTACCCATTCTTCTTCTTCTGTATTTCTTTCCCCCATTCCTGTCAATTGTTCCCTTATGCTTTCCCTGAAAGTCTGCACAACCTCTTGTTCTTTCAGTTTATCCAGGTCCCATCTCCCTACGTTCCCACCTTTTTGCAGTTTCTTCAGTTTTAATCTACAGGTCATAACCAATAGATTGTGGTCAGAGTCCACATCTGCTCCTGGAAATGTCTTACAATTTAAAACCTGGTTGCTAAATCTCTGTCTTACCATTATATAATCTATCTGATACCTTTTAGTATCTCCAGGGTTCTTCCATGTATACAACCTTCTTTCATGATTCTTAAACCAAGTGTTAGCTATGATTAAGTTGTGCTCTGTGCAAAATTCTACCACGTGGCTTCCTCTTTCATTTCTTAGCCACAATCCATATTCACCTATTCCATAAAATATGTTAGTAATTTTAAAGGAGAAAAATTGGGGCAGTTCATGTCCATTATTATTGAGGGTCGTTTCCCTAAATAGTCCTTCTATTCCTGGTGTAGGTAGACTTCCAACTCTTGTATTAAAATCGCCAGCGATGAAAACATAGCGAATGCACCTTCAGTTCTGCTCAGGAGTGTTGGCGTGCTTTGACGAAGTCGGGAGCTGTGCCGGCAGTAGTGTAGCTGCTGACAGGGTCATCGTAGCAGAGTGGTCTCGATTGAGGAGCCAGACGAAGAGTGGCTCAAAACATAGGACTGGGAGGCCTCTAGAGGCGCAATGAAGCCAGTTTCCCTGAGACAACCCCAACAGAAAATCAGTCAGGTCACTCCATCACGGAATTTAAACTGCGCAGCGCTCGCAACACGGCCAGGAAATTGTAAAATTACTCACAAACTCACAAACAGCCTTACATGTGCGCCTGGATCAACTGGTGACAACCAGAAAATATTAAAGATCGCAGTTCTCACGAAAAAACAATTGAGGATAACCATGCAAGCTGAGACCTTGTGACTTTAATTGATTTGACGTGCCCTGGCGAGACAGACAGTGTGAATACACCTTGATATCATGGTGTCGTGGCGGCCAGTGTGAATTTTCCTTCAAATGATATTCGTATTACGAACGTCTCTATGTTGCTGGTCAGTGGAGGGAGATGAGAGAAACATTTTTCTCCCCATTATTTGATTCTCAGCTCCATTTCTGAACACCATGAAAAAGCCCACAACAAAAATTTCACGTGACAACTAAGTTAAAATTCTGCGATCTGAGTTTAGTTTTTTTTATTTGAAACAATACAGCCATTCCAAATGCTTATCAAGGTTAGTGAGGCAACAGTTAGATCTTAAGTATGTAGCTATTTTATGCATACACTGATAGAAAGAAATCACAACACCAAAAAATAATTTATGTAGAATAATGAAGTTTCGAGAATACATTTGTCTATGTAACATATTTAAGTGGTTAACATCATTAAGATCACAGGTTAATGTAAGAACGATATAAGCCTTTGCAAATTTGAAATTCTGGTATGTTAATAACCAGTGTAGCCGTCAGGATGTTGACTGGAAGCATGCAAACGTGCACCCATACTGTTGCACAGGTATCAGATGTCAGTTTGTGGCTTGGAGTTCCATGCCGTTTTCACTTGGTCAGTCAGTACAGGGATGGTTAATGCTGTTTGTCGATGACACTGGAGTTGTCATCTGATGATGTCCCATATGTGCTTGACTGTAGACAGAACTGGTGATTCAGCAGACCAAGGCAACATGTCGACATTGTGTAGAGGATGTTCAGTTACAGCAGTGGTATGTGGGTGAGTGTTATACTGTTGGAAAACGCCCCCTGGAATGTTATTTACGAGTGGCAGCTCTACAGATCGAACCACCAGATTGACATACAATTTGCCTCAGATAAACACGAAATAAATAAATCTATAAATCTATTTATAGATTTATTTATTCCTATTCAAGAATTCATATATGGTGTAGAAGGAGTTGTCAAGGAGATATGACTTCAATTAATTTTTGAAGCTATTACTGCTGTCTGTCAGACATTTTATTTCATCTGGTAATTTGTCTAAAATTTTTATAGCAACGTATTGTACCCCTTTCTGTGCCAATCACGTACAGTGGCTATATTCCTGGCAAGTCGTTCTGCAATATCGCAGAAGGAACATTCAACTTCTCATAGCCCTACTACACGAACTCGTTCAATTTCGGTGTGGTGCTGATAATGGCGTCACTGTCGGCTTGTAAGTATTCTTGACTAACTCTCCACATCGAATTTCAAAGCTAATTAACGTTCACGACCGTTACAGCATGTATTTAAAGCAAACCTAATTTGCATCATCACAGTGGCGCCACTAGCGCCACTCTCTATCGACTCGCCGAAATTAGAACGGATATCGTCTTTCAGATATAGAAACACGACTAACAGCTTTCGTATGTGTCGCACACGTCCGTCTTGGTGTTGCGATTTTTTGATCCCAGTGTATATAAATTTACCGGTATCAGTATTTGATATGTCAGAGTTTGATTTCCACTTCAAGCATGTTACCAGGATGACACATGTGTTTTTGGATGAGATTCTGTAGTTGACTCCATTGTGAGAAAGTCTGTAACAGAGAGAGTACTTATTTTTTAAAGTACGAGTTCCTTAGGCTCAGTGATATACTATAACATAAATAATAAATTTAGTGACACGAATTTAGGGAGGAAATGGAAATGAAAGATTGTTATTAGGTTCTCAGTTGCAAGTATCTCAAGGTAGAGGACCTAATTTATGCATCCGAGGGGAGGAAGCATATGTCTCGATTACATGAGATTGAGACCTTGCAAGATTTATCAGAAGTGATGCGGTGGTAGTTCAGTTGACCACTTATAACCATATTATAACTCATTGTAAGATTATGAGATTCTGTCATAGCAGCTCGGAACATGTTTATTTGTGAGAAGAGTGATAGTGACTGCCTTATCTGAACAAAGCAGCTTATTAAAAATATAGAAAAAGATCTCAAACCTGTCTACATGATGAATCGTCAGAACAGGCTATTAACTTTTACAAGGTCATAAAAATCATTTTAGAAAGTCTTCTGTAGGAATAGCTATAGCATGGGAGGAGAATCCTTGATAATGACAGGTCAATAGAGTCTTTTCGTTGTCAGTCTACTACAGGAAGCCAGACAATGACGGACTGTTACTGAACAGGTAGCATGAAACTCATTTCTACACTGAAAAACTAGCATGCACGTGTCTGCAACGTACTTGTGCATATCTCATGCGCCGGCCGCTGGTGGCCGAGCGGTTCCAGGCGCTTCAGTCTGGAACCGCACGACCGCTACGATCGCAGGTTCGAATCCTGCCTCGGGCATGGATGTGTGTGATGTCCTTAGGTTAGTTAGGTTTAAGTAGTTCTAAGTTCTAGGGGACTGATGACCTGAGATGTTAAGTCCCATAGTGCTCAGAGCCATTTGAACCATTTGAACCGTATCTCATGTGTAACTAGTGGTGTCGTTTCGCTTTGTTTAAGTATAAGTCTATTCATTGTTTACTCTCTATTTTCTTTCAGACTATGTCCAGTGGGACAGTTGGTGCAATCCAACATGTACAGATAAACAGAGGAAGAACAATACGTTACATAGCCAGATCTGCATATCCATGTGTTTGGTGAGCGACTAATTTGAGAAAGAAAAGGAAAGAGGCAGTTATTTTTCCTGGTGGTCTGTTGTAAAGGGGCTGCAGCAGTCTTCAAATACTATTTTAATCATTGGGAAAGAACGGTTCAATATAGAGTGTAATGGAAGTTGCACAACAAGGCTGTAGACATCAGCAAGAAAGTGGCTGAGGAAGAAGCAAATGGCAATTTTGGATGCTTCCCAGAAAGTCGATATTGATGGTCATATAAACAACTTTTATAAGGGAAAGGAACATCCCACGTTATTGAAATTACACACTGCTTCAGAAAGATGACTTTTTTTTAAAAAAAGAAACAAGTTTTCATTATGTATAGTAGGCTTTAGCTATTTAGTTTTTAATGGGAATAGAACATAAATGGAAAATAGTAGGGCAAACTATGTCTCAGAGCACATTGCGGGCTGCCTACATCAGAGGAAAGTATATGTTCAGGGGCAAACCTATTGTTCTCTTTTGATTGACAGTTCCTTAACCTATTGTTCTGCTAAGAGGATGGACACCCTGGGGATAATCTGTTCATTTGATTGACAGGTCGTTAACCTATTTTCCCTCCACCCCTGCTCCTCCCCCTCCTCCTGCCCCTCACCTATCCCTCTGGGAGCTCGCCTTGGTAATACAAGCACACTTATGATATCAATTTGATTGACTAATTAATTAAATCTATCAGTTAATGAAACCAGTCCATCCCCCACCTGGAAATTGGCGGCAAAAAGACTCAGTTGATCAGCTATTTGGAGGGAAATCGATTGCAGTGTGTGGAATATTCGGATCTGAGAACTATGGGACTCAACATCTGAGGTCATCAGTTCCCTATAACTCAGAACCACTTAAACCTAACTAACCTAAGGACATCACACACATCCATGACTGAGACAGGATTCGAACCTGCGACCGTAGCGGTCGCGCTCTTCCAGACTGAAGCGCCTAGAACCGCTCGACCACACTGGCCAGCTGTGGAATATTGTTTAATCAATTTACACAATATAGTTTATTTATTTATTTAAAGAATTTGGTGGATAACCGATTGCATTTTATGGAATATTGTTTAATCAATTTAGAAAATGTGTGGAATATTGTTTATTGAAACAATTTATGTGATATGAGACCATGTATAGAATACATTTTATTTATTTATGTAAAGAATTTGGCAGGAAATCGATTTCCATGTGTGGAATATTGTTTAAACAATTTAGACAATATTTGGAACATTGTTTATTTAAAAAATTTATGTGATAGAAGGTGATACACGAACTATTTTAACAATTGCGATGATGCATTAAATGCATTCACAGTTGCGAATTAGGTAGCTGTAGAATGGAATGAGGACAATGAAAATTTGTGCTGGGCTAGGACTCGATCCTGGATTTCCCACTTATTGTGAGCAGTCGCCTTACCATTTAGCTATCCATGCAAGACTCATGGCCAGACCCAAACTTCCATATGTCATCAACTATGCATCTACGACCTGCACTCATACATCCATTATCTATATTCCCATACCGGTCAGACATTGTATTTGAAAGTCACTTGCCCAGTGTTGGCAGATAAATACGGTATTGCAGTGCCTGTGTTATTCTGATTACGATGCAAAATTCCTTTGGACATGCATGCATTTTTCATTCTGATTGTGCAAGGAATACCATTATGAAGCGCCCATCACACGTAATTAACCTGTTAAAAATCTTTCGATCATGAAGCACACACTATCTGCCATCCTGCACCCAGTGCCAGCTTGCGCCACATGCGTAGCTGCCTGGAGTTTAGATGCACCGGCGGCCCCGTGAAGCGATATGACCATCAGCAGCTGCACCACATGCTGGTGTCCAAGGGGTGTCTGCTCGAGCCCCACTACTGACAGACCAGCTGTCACGCTAATCCCTGAACAAAAGTACCTGAGAAATTCCTGTTAAAACACATGCTCTCTCTCTCCCTCTCTCTCTCTTGTCCCATAGTGTGCCACTGCCGAACATGCACGCACCGTATGTCGTGGTAGGACCGAACCGCAAAAAAAAATTAGCATTTACCCAGTAAACAGCTGTGGAATAGCGACACAAGTGAGAACTCCTTCCAAGGCAAATACCTGACTGAGAATGGATTCCGCCATCAGCTCTAAGCTGAAGCTCTACGTCACACACCGAGCGAGGTGGCGCAGTGGTTAGCACACTGGACTCACATTCGGGAGGACGACGGTTCAATCCCGTCTCCAGCCATCCTGATTTAGGTTTTCCGTGATTTTCCTAAATCGTTTCAGGCAAATGCCGGGATGGTTCCTTTCAAAAGGGCACGGCCGATTTCCTTCCCCATCCTTCCCTAACCCGAGCTTGCGCTCCGTCTCTAATGACCTCGTTGTCGACGGGACGTTAAAAAACACTAACCTAACCTCTACGTCACATGCACAAACACAGAAAACAGAACTGACACCCTGCAACTGTAGAATATGTGGTTGGAGGTGACTGGAGGTATTAGAGCACAGTGCTATACTATGCCATCCGACCAGGAAAATAGTGTACTTGCACTAGGTATTGGCAACTGTACTACATTTACAAGCAAATTTCGAATACAGAACGAGAAGTGATGTCATGATCGCATGGGTAGGAGAGACACAAAATAGCTATAATTACTGATGCAGTGATCGGTTCAGATGGAGTTGTAACGAGGTATGATTTAATAGTAGACTGATTATGCACTTGAGAGAGAGAGGGATATGTTGCTGCAGGTCATTTCACCATTTTTATCCGTTGTTCTGTCGGGATGCATCGATTGTGTTCTGTGTGTGACTTAGACACTGTCTACTTGCGATCGTTAATAACAAAGCTCTTAGTCATCTGAGGACTTCCACCTCATGTATGATGATGATGAAACATTCCATCCTGTTTCGACACATTCCTCTAGCTGAACAAAGATTTACGCCATGTAGTCCATTTCACTGCTGCACCTTGGACATAAAATCGAGTCTTCACTTTCGTAACTACGGTGATTGTAAGTAGAAACACGTGTTTGTAAGGTAGTGCAATCGCCGTGTATGCATCTGCTTGACAGATGTCCTGTTTACGGAGTTAGTAGCGGCATGATGCGTAATTTCACGTGCCAAACACCGCTGCTGTGCGCTTGTCTCTTTCTTTGTAAAAGGCATTCTCTGTTACTAACGATCATTTTATATGCAACTGATGCGTGCATGGTATAATTTCTGAAACGTGATCGGGTGTGAATAGTGGGCGTGTATCACAAAGAATCGATGTTTTAAGGAAGTAGTTTCTTTATTATACAGTTTGTCACCATAGCTTTCGTAGAGAAACCTGAAAGGACAATGTGTCTCATGCGCTGGAAATATGTTTCTTACATTATAATAGTAACTGCTTTGCGTTCATCACGACTAGCAGGTCGAAAACGGCAACAATCTTAACATTATAGCGTGTTTTAAGTGCAGAACCAAGTAGCCTTAGGAGCGCATGTGTTTATGTTCTCTCTTACCAATAGCTTCTTGGTAATCACCTCAGACCCTAGAATAATACTTTAGAATTGATAGCACAGTTGATTTACGTAAAATACTTCAAACTCTGTCCCTCTGGAGATCCATCATGCATAAAAACTATCCGTTTCTTGTTCTTAACTGTCTATTATATCATTACAACACTTTAATATCTATTACACACCGATAAGGGGTGCTAACCTCCTCGACATTGGCGCATCAATTTTGTGCTCTTGGATGGGTGCGGGACAGCAGTTACGGACTCAGTTTGCTCTGCTCCTTCACAAAACGTGGAATGTAGCGGTCTACAACGGGTCAGCTGCAGATTAAATTGGTGATAGTCCTGCAGGCAGCGTTGGTCAAAGAGAATGCAAGGAGATCGTTCTGTGACTCCCATTCACATAGGGAACGATGGAAATCGTAATCGTACATTACGCACTATGATCGAAGTGCTAGAAATATGTAGATGACTGTCCGGTATACTTTGATGTACATGTCTAAGAATTAATAATGAATGGACGAACTGCACATAATCTGCACTACAGGAAGCCAGACAATGACGGACTGTTACTGAACAGGTAGCATTAATCTCATTTCTGCACTGAAAAACTAGCATGCATGTGTCTGCAACGTACCTGTGCATATCTCATGTGTAACTAGTGTTGTCGTTTCGCTTTGTTTAAGTATAAGTCTATTCATAGTTTATTCTCTGTTTTATTTGAAACTATGTCCAGCGGGACAGTTGGTGCAATCCAACATGTAGACGAGGGGAAGTTTATTGATGATACAGGAACTAGGAAGCATGCTGCCGTGTCACTGGTCGGCACTGTAACAAACTGATAAAATTGCTAAAATTGATCGCACTATCAACTGTGATGCTTATTACAATACATCGATGGTGTCTTTTCCGTACCATCCATCCACTGGTATGCTGTTGATTACCACATAATGACTGACTGACGTCGATTGTTTGAGATGGAGAAAGAGTCTTGTTGGCTGGGCAGTACCTCCCAGGGATCGCAAGCATCGAAAAAGTAATCGCGAACATGACTGCAATATGAGGTATCAATCGACACGTAACACCGAACCATCAGCTATCCCATCACTGTGAAAGATGGGTTTAAATGTAGAGGTTGTCAGTCACCCTCGGACTGCAGTTTGGAAATGCTCCACAATGCCGCAAAACTCTTCCAGTTTTCTTATGTTGTGACTGTCTTTAATTTCGATCATCCAGTGCGTGTGTTTTGGGAGCAGCGGAAACATGGTTTACACCATGCAATGTCCAGCTTTCTGTGAGAACCAATGGGTCGAAACGTGATTATATCAGTTTAGAACCTGACACAGACTTCGAAGTCGTGGCGGGAAAAAACAAAATGTGTGGCAGTGTACGAAATATGTTACTGCAGGAAATAAAACAATATATCGAACAATAATACATGGACGGTCTCTTGCGATGGATAGTCTGTGAATTATAGTCCTCCTGCAGTACAGGCGATGAAATTTTACACTGGTCTGTGCAAGAGACTTTGATCACTGGCCATCTGCTCCAATGGGTCAATACTTGTATATTTAATAGAATCACCACATACGCTCCATGCCATCAAACCGACGGTATTTGTTTTCGATATATCGGAAGAGAGAGATGTGGTAAAAATCTTATCGAGTTCTCTGTCAGATGAAGTTAACAGAGCTTTTATAGTTCGTTGTTTTTCTGTATTGGATGGTCCAAAATAACGATAACAGGTTGTTTGAGCTACGGACGAGAACGCACCCTGAGGGATGTAGATCTCCTTGAGACTGTAGTACCTGTATGTAGTTTAGAAACGAATTGAAATGCAGTAGCAAAATCCTCGTCCTTCTTTCAGTTTCTGTATGATGTGGAGTCTTCCTAATTTTCCCAATACGAAACACTACCATAACTGTTCGTACTATCTTTTGTACTATCTCATATTACAGGAGAAAGATTCGTTTTGGCGCCGACCTTACACATCGTACACCATTGGCGGAGCTATGACAACATGTTCCCATTTCTTCCCTGTTTCTTCTACATCTACATCTACATCTACATCCATACTCCGCAAGCCACCTGACGGTGTGTGGCGGAGGGTACCTTGAGTACCTCTATCGGTTCTCCCTTCTATTCCAGTCTCGTATTGTTCGTGGAAAGAAGGATTGTCGATATGCCTCTGTGTGGGCTCTAATCTCTCTGATTTTATCCTCATGGTCTCTTCGCGAGAGATACGTAGGAGGGAGCAATATACTGCTTGACTCTTCGGTGAAGGTATGTTCTCGAAACTTTGACAAAAGCCCGTACCGAGCTACTGAGCGTCTCTCCTGCAGAGTCTTCCACTGGAGTTTATCTATCATCTCCGTAACGCTTTCGCGTTTACTAAATGATCCTGTAACGAAGCGCGCTGCTCTCCGTTGGATCTTCTCTATATCTTCTATCAACCCTATCTAGTACGGATCCCACACTGCTAAGCAGTATTCAAGCAGTGGGCGAACAAGCGTACTGTAACCTACTTCCTTTGTTTTCGGATTGCATTTCCTTAGGATTCTTCCAATGAATCTCAGTCTGGCATCTTCTTTACCGACGATCACCATTATATGATCATTCCATTTTAAATCATTCCTAATGCGTACTCCCAGATAATTTATGGTATTAACTGCTTCCAGTTGCTGACCTGCTATTTTGTAGCTAAATGATAAAGGATCTATCTTTCTGTGTATTCGCAGCACATTACACGTGTCTACATTGAGATTCAATTGCCATTCCCTGCACCATGCGTCAATTCGCTGCAGATCCTCCCGCATTTCAGTACAATTTTCCATTGTTACAACCTCTCGATACACCACAGCATCATCTGCAAAAAGCCTCAGTGAACTTCCGATGTCATCCACCAGGTCACTTATGTATATTGTGAACAGCAACGGTCCTATGACACTCCCCTGCGGCACACCTGAAATCACTCTTACTTCGGAAGACTTCTCTCCATTGAGAATGACATGCTGCGTCCTGTTATCTAGGAACTCCTCAATCCAATCACACAATTGGTCTGATAGTCCATATGCTCTTACTTTGTTCATTAAACGACTGTGGGGAATTGTATCGAACGCCTTGCGGAAGTCAAGAAACACGGCATCTACCTGTGAACCCGTGTCTATGGCCCTCTGAGTCTCGTGGACGAATAGCGCGAGCTGGGTTTCACATGACCGTCTTTTTCGAAACCCATGCTGATTCCTACAGAGTAGATTTCTAGTCTCCAGAAAAGTCATTATACTCGAACACAATACGTGTTCCAAAATTCTACAACTGATCGACGTTAGAGATATAGGTCTATAGTTCTGCACATCTGTTCGACGTCCCTCCTTGAAAACGGGGATGACCTGTGCCCTTTTCCAATCCTTTGGAACGCTACGCTCTTCTAGAGACCTACGGTACACCGCTGCAAGAAGGGGGGCAAGTTCCTTCGCGTACTCTGTGTAAAATTGAACTGGTATCCCATCAGGTCCAGAGGCCTTTCCTCTTTTGAGCGATTGTAATTGTTTCTCTATCCCTCTGTCGTCTATTTCGATATCTACCATTCTGTCATCTGTGCGACAATCTAGAGAAGGAACTACAGTGCAATCTTCCTCTGTGAAACAACTTTGGAAAAAGACATTTAGTATGTCGGCCATTAGTCTGTCATCCTCTGTTTCAGTACCATTTTGGTCACAGAGTGTCTGGACATTTTGTTTTGATCCACCTACCGCTTTGACATAAGACAAAAATTTCTTAGGATTTTCTGCCAAGTCAGTACATAGAACTTTACTTTCGAATTCATTGAACGCCTCTCGCATAGCCCTCCTCACACTACATTTCGCTTCGCGTAATTTTTGTTTGTCTGCAAGGCTTTGGCTATGTTTATGTTTGCTGTGAAGTTCCCTTTGCTTCCGCAGCAGTTTTCTAACTGCGGTGCAGGAGATGTTATATATAGCGCTCTCTGACTTCTGCTCAGTTCTCGCTTAAATTGGAACGATCACACGCGCAAAGCTGGAATGGTGGCGGGGAACGACTGAGAAGCAGTTACAAGATGCATAGGGACTCTCTAAAACCACGATGGAGTCTTACTGTAGCAGATAGGTTCGAAAAAGGTGACTTGTTTCGAGATATAAGAGTGCCACGAATATGATTCACCAGAGGCTGTAATCATTAAAATACGTCTCCACAGGATCCAACGCAAGTATGTGGTTGAATAGAGAAACTCGATTCCAAATCGCATACAGCATTTCTGCCAGAAAGCTTTAACGTTGTCAGCAACTCTTGTATATGCCTGTGGAACCAAGACCGCTTTTTATGCAGGGTGACGTTGACACAGTCGTTGTGATCGTGTTTTTAATAATGCTGTCCTTACGCGAAATGTATGTTACCGGCGGTAGAATTCTTCTGCGGTCAGCTTCAAATGTCGGTTCTCAATAGTGTTGCTCGAAAAGAACATCGTCTTTCCTCCAGGGTTCCCATTTCAACTACGTGGTGAGTGTAATCTGACTACTGAAAAAGAAAAATTCCTCACCACGCAAAGTGATTCTCATGATCAGTTTCATTAATTTGCCTAGAAATTTGATATCAGTGACATGCCGCCTGGCATGTGCTTAGGGCACCACGGATATGATTCCTGACTTAGAGTTTTTTCCGCTGCGGTGATATCTTTTAATGATGTTGGAATCTCTCACTTACACAGGGAGAGACAACCATCGTAATAAATCAGATGTATTACCGAATTTATGAAGTGATACGCAATACAAACCTTATATATACAACTTCTATGTGTTGTTACCTTAAGAAACTTTGTATATTATGAGACATTTGGTTACCTTATGAAAGGGTTCGAAAGTGAGGAGGCATCCCGTGACAGTTGTAGATCTAAGCATTCTGTCATGAGCCAAAAATGAGTTTAATATTGTAGTCCTGTGATGCATGATGTAATAGATAAGACAAGAGTTTTTTCTTACCTGATGAGGAAAATACTTAGAGGTAATGTAACCTATGCCATACTTTTATAGGATTTTCACAACAAGTAACGATACTTCAGCGATGGGGAAAAAAGCTTATATGCTTCGATTTCTCCTGTCTTCGAACTGACTTTTACAAAAAGGAGGAATCTATATTTCATGTGAAGAATTCGAGGTGTATTGTCAATAACATCGCTGGCTCAGATTGGGTAAACTGGGTTTTCTAAACAGGTGGGTCTATGTCAGGGTGGAATTGTTTAGAACTGCTGTATACACCCAATTTGTAGCTGCTTTTTTCGGAGTACACCAGGGCTGGCTGCACTGGCGGTCATGAGGAGTCGGCAACCGGAAGTAATGGATTAGTTCAGCTTGTGAGAGGCACAAATAATGCTCCAACCTGTCCGATGTTGCTCATGGCAGTGAGGGCTCGCGTAGTGACCAGTGTGCTGGGTGGGTGCAAAAGAAGCAGACGTGTGTGTTGCATGAGAGAAGATTCAAAATGATGGGTGCTTGCACTGTATGTAATAATATCCAAATTCCTACCACTCCAATAACTCCACCCCCCCCCCCACCCCCTTCGACACCCTCCAATGCCAAGGGAGTGGTGCACCCTGGCATACACGCACATACATGACTGCGGCTATGATCATGACAGTAGTTTTCAACGACCTGTGAATTTCGGTGTACACTGATGGTGAATGAGGAGACAGGTGCACTGCATGTGGACATCTGGAAGGTGAGTGTGCAGGATGTCCGAGTGTTTTATATCTTGCAGTGGTATTTGCTGTTGTCGTTATCCACCATGCAGCAGCCCTTTCTCCTTCCAAAAGTAGCGGAGAAAACCATTTTCGGAGTTCTATGGTGCTTGAAAAACCCAATCGCAAAGTCAGATTCCCGACTGATAGCTTTCTCTGACTTCTAGCCACGACAACTACTACTACTACTACTACTACTACTACTACTATGGGTTGGGTTGTTGTTTAAGTGTGTCGTGTTTAGTGCTCTCAGTACATCACTGCATGCAAGTGTTTTCTATGGGGAGGCACGACCTGTGCGGTTGTGTCTCTCTCTGGTCAGTGCGGACAGGACTGCCCTGTAGTCAGTGGACAGCACTTGCCTCACAATCGCTAGTTTTTCACCAGAAATGCTTAGTGGAAACGTTGTGATGGAGGAGTGTGTTTGTGCTCTCATACATCGGTGCATACAGGACCTCGGATACAATAAGCACTGTGATAGAATCGTGGCGGAAATTTCATTACTTGATTTGCATAATGTTTGTCTGTAATGCTCAAACATTGAACATTTGTTTTTTTTATGAAGAAGAATCGTCACAAGGTGGCGATGAGTGTTTTAAGCGATCTATTTGACTCATGCAAATTCCTAACAATTAATTTAATAGGGTAATGTAAATGGCCTATTGCACTGTATTTTTGATAACAGAACTGCGTCAGCTCTCCCTTTGTCTCCAGCATTAGCCAATAAGAACTCCGTATTCCGAAGAGAGATAAAAACCTCTGTCTGCATGTTTCGGGATATTGGTTCACAGAAATAAACTGGGTGTGGCCTCCTGAGAAAGACAGAGACAGGAAGCGAGTCTGTACTTTCCGACCAACAGAATTCCGCTGTTTGATGCTTTGTTTGGGGCCCGTGAGATCTAAGTAGGCCGATATGTGGTCAATGATATTTAGTAATGTGATCTGTAATTATGGCACTGTGCAGTTTTGACTTTAGTGGCTGCGCCCTCATGGTACATGCACGCATGGAAGACCCCAAACAGTCGCTACTATACTGCACTTCATTCCATTTGTGAGCTGTAGACCCCTTTTGCAGGGTTTAACTGTCAGTGCAGTATGACTGCTGTATGTTTCTCTATCTGAAAAAAAAAAGTTTGTCACTGGGAGTCTAGTAATTTGTCTGTCTGCTGAAAGTGGCGGTGGGTTTCGAAATATGTCATGAACATTTGGATACCAATGTAATTGTTCTGATTTTCCCATCTGTTCTTAGACATCAGTGTGTTTCGAAAAGTGAGGAAAATTAAAAATATGAGCCTTAACATCCCTAACTGCAGCAGCAAATGTAAACTGAGCCTTCTCAGTGTTTCCATGCAACTGTTTGAATACTTCATACTGCACTCTATTTTCTGAAAAATTCTTTAAATAAATTATATTCCACACACCATCTTGTATCCCATAAATTGTTTAAAAAGACAGTATTTTATACAATGCAGTCAATTTCCTGACAAATTCTTTAACTAAATAAATAAACTATATTCCAAACATCGCCTTGTATGCCATAAATTGTTTAAACAAACAATATTCCACACATTGCTTTGTCTACCAGAAATTGTTTAAACAATATTCTATACACTGTGATCCATTTCCCACCAAGTTCTTTAAATAGGTACATAAATAAACTATATTCCATACACTGCCTTGTATCCCATAAATTGTTTAAATAAACAATGTTCCACACATTGTCTAAAATGTTTACACAATATTGAATGCACTGCAATCGATTTTCCGCCAAATGGGGCGATCAAATGAATCATTTTCGCGCCAGTTTCCAGGGTGAGGGCTGGAAGGTTTCCCAGAGGGCAGCGGTTAGTTAACTGGTCGATTTAATTAATTTGTCAATGAAATTGATATCAAAAGTGTGTTTTTATCAGTGAGGGGTGTTCCCAGGGGGATAAGGTGGAGGAGGGGGAGGGGGAAGGAGAGGGGGATGGTTAGAGATTTTTTGGAACCCATTTAACCAAACAATAGGTTAAGGACCTGTTAATCAAAAGTACAGATTATGCTGATGGGGTCATAATCTTCTTAGCAGAACAACAGCTTAAGGACCTGTCAATCAAAAGAGAACAATAGGGTTCCCCTGAATGTATAGTAACCCCTGAATGTAGACAACTCACGCTAACAAGTTGCACTGGTGCCCCTCCCTTCCCCCCTTGCCTCACTACTTATAGTCATCTTCATCGCTCTTTCACTGGAGTTTATAAGGCCAATGATAATACTGAAATCAATACTGGGACCAAGGAGAAGAATAAAGTGAAGGTGAAAGCCGTTGCTTCCCATGCTGTGCCTGATAGTCCGTGTGTTTTTGCAGGTGGAATTTTGAATTTTTCGCTTGTAAAGGAAGCATACAATTGTTCATGTCAAAAATATGCTGAATATATTTTCATGTTGTCCACCAAGCACAAACACAGGTACATGCATCTTTGGAAGACTGTTTTATCATATATGACTGAATTTGGTATTAATGATTGTATACGTTTTGCTATTTGTCAAATGTCGAAGTGAAAAACAAAATAGCAAGGGAAAGGGATTTCTAAAAAATGCCTTTGTCAACAAATTTTGGTGACGGTTGTAATGCGAATTAAAAACTATAGTACGTTTACTTCTAGTTCTTTTTATATCCATTACTGTTTCAACAATATTTATTCAAAAAATTAAACTTAGTTTCTTGTTCAAAGAATGTGTTTCATCCCCTTAATGGTAGCGTGGCCCTGAATGAAAAAGTATGTCTCCGATCTACTCTATGTTGTTGTTGTCGTGGTCTTCAGTCCTGAGACTGGTTTGATGCAGCTCTCCATGCTACTCTATCCTGTGCAAGCTTCTTCATCTCCCAGTACCTACTGCAACCTACATCCTTCTGAATCTGCTTAGTGTATTCATCTCTAGGTCTCCCCCTACGATTTTTACCCTCCACGCTGCCCTCGAATACTAAAATGGTGATCCCTTGATGCCTCAGAATATGTCCTACCAACCGACCTCTTCTTCTGGTCAAGTTGTGCCACAAACTCCTCTTCTCCCCAATCCTATTCAGTACCTCCTCATTAGTTATGTGATCTACCCATCTAATCTTCAGCATTCTTCTGTAGCACCACATTTCGAAAGCTTCTATTCTCTTCTTGTCCAAACTATTTACCGTCCATGTTTCACTTCCATACATAGCTACACTCCATACAAATACTTTCAGAAATGACTTCCTGACACTTAAATCTATTCTCGATGTTAACAAATTTCTCTTCTTCAGAAACGCTTTCCTTGCCATTGCCAGTCTACATTTTATATCCTCTCTACTTCGACCATCATCAGTTATTTTGCTCCCCAAATAGCAAAACTCCTTTACTACTTTAAGTGTCTCATTTCCTAATCTAATACCCTCAACATCACCCGACTTAATTCGACTACATTCCATTATCCTCGTTTTGCTTTTGTTGATGTTCATCTTATATCCTCCCTTCAAGACACCATCCATTCCGTTCAACTGTTCTTCCAAGTCCTTTGCTGTCTCCGACAGAATTACAATGTCATGGCGAAACTCAAAGTTTTTATTTCTTCTCATTGGATTTTAATACCTACTCCGAATTTATCTTTTGTTTCCTTTACTGCTTGCTCAATATACAGATTGAATAACACCGGGGAGAGGCTACAACCCTGTCTTACTCCCTTCCCAACCACTGCTTCCCTTTCATGTCCCTCAACTCTTATAACTGCCATCTGGTTTCTGTACAAATTGTAAATAGCCTTTCGGTCCCTGTATTTTACCCCTGCCACCTGTAGAATTTGAAAGAGAGTATTCCAGTCAACATTGTCAAAAGCTTTCTCTAAGTCTACAAATGCTAGAAACGTAGGTTTGCCTTTCCTTAATCTTTCTTCTAAGATAAGTCGTAAGGTCAGTATTGCCTCATGTGTTCCAGTATTTCTACGGAATCCAAACTGATCTTCCCCGAGGTCGGCTTCTACTAGTTTTTCCATTCGTCTGTAAAGAATTCGTGTTAGTATTTTGCAGCTGTGGCTTATTAAACTGATTGTTCGGTAATTCTCACATCTGTCAACACCTGCTTTCTTTGGGATTGGAATTATTATATTCTTCTTGAAGTCTGAGGGTATTTCGCCTGTCTCATACATCTTGCTCACCAGATGGTAGAGTTTTGTCAGGACTGGCTCTCCCAAGGCCGTCAGTAGTTCCAATGGAATGTTGTCTACTCCGGGGGCCTTGTTTCGACTCAGGTCTTTCAGTGCTCTGTCAAACTCTTCACGCAGTATCGCATCTCCCATTTCATCTTCCTCTACATCCTCTTCCATTTCCATAATATTGTCCTCAAGTACATCGCCCTTGTATAGACCCTCTATATACTCCTTCCACCTTTCTGCTTTCCCTTCTTTGTTTAGGTTTCCATCTGAGCTCTTGATATTCATGCAAGTGGTTCTCTTTTCTCCAAAGGTCTCTTTAATTTTCCTGTAGGCAGTATCTATCTTACCCCTAGTGAGATAAGCCTCTACATCCTTACATTTGTCCTGTAGCCATCCCTGCTTAGCCATTTTGCACTTCCTGTCGATCTCATTTTTGAGACGTTTGTATTCCTTTTTGCTTGCTTCATTTACTGCATTTTTGTATTTTCTCCTTTCATCAATTAAATTCAATATCTCTTCTGTTACCCAAGGATTTCTACTAGCCCTCGTCTTTTTACCTACTTGATCCTCTGCTGCCTTCACTACTTCATCCCTCAAAGCTACCCATTGTTCTTCTACTGTATTTCTTTCCCCCATTCCTGTCAGTTGTTCCCTTATGCTCTCCCTGAAACTCTGTACAACCTCTGGTTCTTTCAGTTTATCCAGGTCCCATCTCCTTAAATTCCCACCTTTTTGCAGTTTCTTCAGTTTTAATCTACAGGTCATAACCAATAGATTGTGATCAGGGTCCACATCTGCCCCTGGAAATGTCTGGTTCCTAAATCTCTGTCTTACCATTATATAATCTATCTGATACCTTTTAGTATCTCCTGGGTTCTTCCATGTATACAACCTTCTATCATGATTCTTAAACCAAGTTTTAGCTATGATTAAGTTGTGCTCTGTGCAAAACTCTACCAGGCGGCTTCCTCTTTCATTTCTTAGCCCAAATCCATATTCACCTACTACGTTTCCTTCTCTCCCTTTTCCTACACTCGAATTCCAGTCACCCATGACTATTAAATTTTCGTCTCCCTTCACTATCTGAATAATTTCTTTTATTTCATCATACATTTCTTCAATTTCTTTGTTATCTGCAGAGCTAGTTGGCATATAAACTTGTACTACTGTAGTAGGTGTCGGCTTCGTGTCTATCTTGGCCACAATAATGCGTTCACTATGCTGTTTGTAGTAGCTTACCCGCATTCCTATTTTCCTATTCATTATTAAACCTACTCCTGCATTACCCCTATTTGACTTTGTGTTTATAACCCTGTAGTCACCTGACCAGAAGTCTTGTTCCTCCTGCCACCGAACTTCACTAATTCCCACTATATCTAACTTTAACCTATCCATTTCCCTTTTCAAATTTTCTAACCTACCTGCCCGATTAAGGGATCTGACATTCCACGCTCCGATCCGTAGAACGCCAGTTTTCTTTCTCCTGATAACGACATCCTCTTGAGTAGTCCCCGCCCGGAGATCCGAATGGGGGACTATTTTACCTCCGGAATATTTTACCCTATTCTACTCTATAAGCTATACAAAACTGATTAAAATTGAAATGTATTCCTTTGGTAAGTTGACTTATTAGCTACATTTTTCAGTCGCATTCTTCCTGCTGTCAGAATGCTTCTTGTTGTAGTTGTTTGGAAACCTGTTCCAATGACACAGGGGAAATCTCTCTCTGTTCATGCTTTCCGACTATCAAGCTACACAAATGTTTCCACTCAGAAAAAATTGAACAAATAATACCACAAGATGCACTTTTTTACTTTAAGTCAAACTATGAAAATAGTAAAAGAACAACTGCACGAGAATCTATACACCATCTCACTGCTTACACTCTACTGGCACTCAAACTAGGCAACTATGGACATTCCCAATATTCGAATGTTAGAGAAAGAAAAAAGAGAGAGAGAGAGAGAGAGAGCACTACGCGAGACTGGGCATAAGTGTGACATCAGCGCACTTGCAAGTACCCACAAGTACACCTGGCCAGAGCTATGGTCTTGTTAGGACTTAACATAGCAGTCAGACATGGGGACATTAACCACTGAGATGTTTTATCGGGAAAAATTGCATCCGCCATTGCAGTTTTTTTTCATTACAGCCAGTGTGCATGGAACTGGAGCTGCCATATACAGGGTGGTCCACTGATAGTGACCGGGCCAAATATCTCACGAAATAAGCATCAAACGAAAAAACTACAAAGAACGAAACTCGTCTAGCTTGAAGAGGGAATCCAGATGATGCTATGGTTGGCCTGCTAGATGGCGCTGCCATAGGTCAAACGAATATCAATTGCGTTTTTTAAAATAGGGACCCCCCCATTCTCATTACATATTCGTGTAGTACATAAAGAAATATGAATGTTTTATTTGGACCACTTTTTTCGCTTTGTGATAGATGACACTGTAATAGTCACAAACCAAATGTACGTGGTATCACGTAACATTCCGCCAGTGCGGACAGTATTTTACCAATTGCGGAAAAGGTTGATATCGTGTTGATGTATGGCTATTGGGATCAAATTTGCCCGACGGGTGTGTGCTATGTATGCTGCTCGGTATCCTGGACGACATCATCCAAGTGTCCGGACCGTTCGCAGGATGGTTATGTTCAAGGAAACAGGAAGTGTTCAGCCACATGTGAAACGTCAACCACGACCTGCAACAAATGATAATGCCCATGTAGGTGTGTTTAGCTGCTGTGGCCGCTAATTCACACATCAGTCGCAAACAAATTACGGGAGAATCGGGAATCTCAAAAACATCTTTGTTGAGAATGCTACATGAACATCAATTGCTTCCATACCATATCTCTATACACCAGGAAATGCATGGCGACGACTTTGAACGTCGTGTACATTTCTGCCACTGGGCCCAAGAGCAATTTGGGCGATGATAGATTTTTTGCACGTGTTCTATTTAGGGACGAAGCGTCATTCACCAACAGCGGTAACGTAAACCGGCATAATATGCACTACTGGGCAACGGAAAACCCACGATGACTGTGACAAGTGGAACATCAGCCACCTTAGCGGGTTAATGTATGGTGCGGCATTATAGAAGGGAGGATAATTGGCCCCCATTTTATCGATGGCAATCTAAATGGTGCAATGTATGCTGATTTCCTACGTAATGTTCTACCGATGTTACTACAAGATGTTTCACTGCATGACAGAATGGCTATGTACTTCCAACATGATGAATGTCTGGCACATAGCTCGTGTGTGGTTGAAGCAGTATTGAATAGCATATTTCATGACAGGTGCATTGGTCATCGAAGCACCATACCATGGCCGCACGTTCACTAGATCTGACATCCCTGGATTTTTTTCTGTGGGGAAGTTGAAGGATATTTGCTATCGTGATCCACCGACAACGCCTGACAACATGCGTCAGCACTTTGTCAATGCATGTGTGAACATTACGGAAGGCGAACTACTCGCTGTTGAGAGGAATATCGTTACAAGTATTGTCAAATGCATTGAGGTTGACGGACATCATTTTGAGCATTTATTGCATTAATGTGGTATTTACAGGTAATCACGCTGTAACAGCATGCATTCTCAGAAATGATAAGTTCACAAAGGTACATGTATGACATTGGAACAACCGAAAAAAATGTTGAAACGTACCTACGTTCTGTATTTTAATTTTAAAAAACCTACCTGTTACCAATTGTTCGTCTAAAATTGTGAGTCATATGTTTGTGACTATTACAGCACCATCTATCACAAAGCGAAAAAAGTGGTCCAACTAATAGATTCATATTTCTTTTCATACTACACGAATATCAAATAAAAAATGCGGGTTTCTATTTTAAAAAACGCAGTTGATATCCATTTGGCCTATAGCAGCGCCATCTAGTGGGCCAACCATAGCGCCATCTGGTTTCCCCCTTCAAGCTAGACAATTTTCTTTCTTTGTAGTTTTTTCGTTTGACGCTTATTTCGTGAGATATTTGCTCTGGTCACGATCAATGGACCACCGTGTATGCTACAACAAGTGAACATCTACATAGACAGGCTATGCCCATCCTCGGCATCATGTTATGGAGTTACAAAAGTGTTGATACATAAAGACATTGTGACATGCTCCCAGTAATGTTGCAGACAGCCACTAATTCACACACTGCTATGACTGCAATACTCAGGACTTTTACGAGTATTAAGCCGTAACGAACTACTGTTCCAGAAAACTTACAATGACTGGCCTCTGATAGTGTCATGGATGTGGGATAAACCAGCAGACGTACTCTAAGACAAAAAAACCATGCACCATGAAGAAATTATCCTGATGGGACGGAAATCAGCATACATTGCATCATTTAGATTGCCATCGATAAAATTGGGGCCAGTTACCCTTCCTCCCATAATGCCGCACCATACATTAACCCGCCAAGGTCGCTGATGTTCCACTTGTAGCAGCCATCGTGGATTTTCCGTTGCCCAATAGTGCATATTATGCCGGTTTAAGTTACCGCTGTTGGTGAATGACACTTCGTCGCTAAATGGAACGTGTGCAAAAAATCTGTCACTGTCCCGTAATTTCTCTTGTGCCCAGTGGCAGATCCGAACACAACGTTCAAAGTCGTTGCCTCGCATTTCCTGGTGCATAGAAATATGGCACGGGTGCAATCGATGTTGATGTAGCATTCTCAACACCGACGTTTTTGAGATTCCCGATTCTCGCGCAAGTTGTCTGCTACTGTTGTGCGGATTAGCGGCCACAGCAGCTAAAACACCTACTTGGGCATCATCATTTGTTTCAGGTCGTGGTTGACATTTCACATGTGGCTGAACACTTCCTGTTTCCTTAAATAACATAACTATCCTGCGAACGGTCCGGTCACTTGGATGTTGTCGTCCAGGATACCGAGCAGCATACATAGCACACGCCCGTTGGGCATTTTGCTCCCGATAGCCATACATCAACACGATATCGACCTTTTCCGCAATTGGTAAATGGTCCATTTTAACACGGGTAATGTATCACGAAGCGAATACCGTCCGCACTGGCGGAATGTTACGTGATACCACGTACTTAATACGTTTGTGGCTATTACAGCGACATCTATCACAAAGCGAAAAACGTAGTCCAACTAAAACATTCATATTTCTTTATGTACTACACGAATATATAATAAGAAATGGGGTGTCCTATTTAAAAAAAATGCAGTTGATATCCGTTTGAACTATGTCAGCGCCGGCCGATGTGGCCGAACGGTTATAGGCGCTTCAGTCTGGAACCGCGCGACCGCTACGGTCGCAGGTTCGAATCCTGCCTCAGGCATGGATGTGTGTGACGTCTCTAGGTTATTTGGGTTTAAGTAGTTCTAAGTTCTAGGGGACTGATGACTTCAGCAGTTAAGTCCCATAGTGCTCAGAGCCATTTGAACCATTTGAACCTATGGGAGCGCCATATAGCGGGCCAACCATAGCGCCATCTGGTTTCCCGTTCAAGCTAGACGAGTTTCGTTCCTTGCAGTTTTTTCGTTTGATGCTTATTTCGTGAAATATTTGGCCCCGTCACTATCAATGGACCTAAGATAAAAAATAATTAAATTATTTAGTTTTAAATCGGATTTTTACGCTCCCATTCGATAAAGCGCTCCCATACTATGCCAGTCCGATATTCGGTCTGTTAATAGGTATTAACAGGGACAGTAAAACATTAACATTAAACAGCAACCTAGCAGCGAATCAGAAGCACTGGGTGCTTAGCGGTAGTATCAGCGCCGCCCAGGGCAGTATTATTACTTGTGTTGGGACCCTGTACGATTACATAAAGCATTGTGCCTCACTTGAGCATAATTTATGATCTTCCGTGATTCTCTCATTTTGTCTCTAATGTTTTTGGGACTTCATTTTCTGACCTAACATTCCACTTGTATCTATCGTTTCTGTACATGATTCTCTCTTCAGTTTCTATTTTATCGACTTGCGCTTGTTCAAGATGATGTTTGACTTGTATGACCCATGGTATTGTTGACTTGACCCTTGTACATATGTTAGAATTCTGTTGGTGAGCCTTGCTAACAGTAGCCTGCTGATGTACCTGTTGAATGTTAACCTTCTTTTCTGACTGCTGCTATGTTTGACATTTTCTGTGTGGTTTTCCTGGAGTGTAATGTGTTTCCCTCTTGTCTCAGCTTTGGACCAAGAATTTTTCACATAATTTTGTGTTCTTCCTTCAACAAACTTTCCAAGTCGCTTTTCATATGGAATGTTAGTGCCTCACTAGCATATGGTATTTCAGGCTTAATTACACTGTTGTAGTTTCTGGTCTTTGTTTGAATTGACATGCATTTGTTATTACATATCTCTTATGTTTTTTTTGTAGTCAAGTCTTGTAGTCAAGTCTTGTGTGAGATCTTTTCCCATCCTATAATTTCAAGGATTTCACCTGGATATTTAAAATTTATAACCCTGTCTGTCTTGCAATATTTTGTCTCTAATTTTTGTATGTTTAATTTTGAATGGAAGAATTCACACCTGTGGAAAGGGACTTGCAGATGACTTTTTTTGCACATTCTTTTAGTCCATTTAATTTTAAAATATTTAATTCGGTGCCGGTACGTATAAAAATTCACATTCTGAATGTAGTAGAGGGCAAGCAAATTAGCACGCTCCAGTCCTACAATTTGGACTGCTACCTCACTGCTTCAGGTAATCTTTAGTCATTTATTAAAAAATTTAAGAAAATAAATAACGAAGCGAAATTATTTATAACAAACAATGAACAACAAACAACTGATATCAACTATGGAACGTCATGATGAAAGGAAATAAGATCTGCAAGTGGACGTGTATCGGGAGGAAATGAGCTAGGGATCACGTGATCAACAACGGACGGATGACATCAACCATCAAAACTTTCTTCCTGAGAAGCCTTGACACTTGACAGTTGACAGTGCCATGACGTGACAGGACGGGGCCACAGTCTAATATATACAGTCGCGACACTGGTGTGAAAGTTGTTACCATTTGACAGTTCAAGTGACACTAGCGCCCCTAGAGGCCAGAAAGCTCGCCTTCCTCTGACCGCAGATGCGACATAAAATAATGTTTGTTTTTAATTCGTTTTGTACGTAATTTACAAAATAATTGGTATATTTTGCGTCACAAGTGTTAGGAGAACAGCGAGAGACATAAATAACTGTGAAATATAAGTAAACAGAGCGCGAACTATTGAATGAAGTGACATAAGCTGCAACATATTCTTGAAGAAATAATCAAGAAGTAGCATACAATGACACATCACTTTTCATTACGTTCTGCTTTGCAGGAAGCCCGCTTCCAAAAATACAATTTCCATCTTATTCTTTGTGGTATCAGGTTATCTCAATAAAAAGCATGACTGTTTTAAATCTTTATAATATCCCATTGATACATTCAACGAAAATAAAATTAAATGAATTGGCCAGTCCTAACACTTTAGCAACCCAAATGAGCCAGCTTCATCACTTTTTTATTTCTTCTCTGGCTCCTACAAACTAAGTCTTGATTCCTGAATTTAATAATGTAAAAGAGCCTCACTTTCACAAACAGTCTTATTAACAGCAGCTTGGTTTCAGCACAGCACCCAGATGGAAAATTGGGGATGTCCATCAACATGTTCACAAAGAAAGCACCACAATTACTTATGTGAGCATATTCATCAAAAGTAGAAGTCATCTAAGTCTCACAATGAGTTAAAAATTCTTTGACATCTTCTGTACAAATAAATAGGCTTCCAAAGCTGCCTTCATAACTTTTAAAATGACAATAAATTTTGTGTCTAAGTCTTGGCTGCCATCTACAAGTACTGTCCTACATTTATAACAGTCATGAATTGTAAGCAGTTGCTTTAATACATAACCAAAAACGTATCTCATGCTGTTTGCCTCTACGAGGTCTGTTTGGACTTCCACATTTGGTAGTCTGTTTACTGAACTAGTGTCGCTGATGTCCAACAGTGGTGAAACAAGTAATTTGGGCGCTGCTTTCATATCCACTATTGGCTGACCCCAGTTGATCCCCTTACTATGGGAAGTAGCTGCACTGTGTGTGTTCTTTAATTTCCTTAAAGCACAATTATTGAATGTAGCACAAAACTGTCGTGGTGATGGGTTACTAGAAAAACCACCTTTATGCCTTATCAGTGAGAAAAAGTTTTCCAGTGGATCTTGATTAATTTTGCGTGTTAATAAATATAATTTGGTTCCATCCAAAACATCATCAACAAACATGTTCAAAGCGCTTATGTTACCCAGAAGTCCTTTAACACGCCTAATACTAGATGAAAAGTCTCTCCCATCAACATCTACAAATTTCCAAGACTGTATCCATGGCTTCAGTGTCATTAATATTTCCAAGTGTCTTGAGGCACTTGTAATGCAGTTCCTTAAGGATACAGGCCCTTTAACACTATATGCATTCAATGTGTCAAAAATATCGTTTACTTTATGGCAAAAATCTGCAGCAGCAGTAGCAGATGATGATATGGTGCCACAAGTAACAAGTGTCTCAATGCCTGCTGCTACTGTATGACTTAACACACAAACTGCAGTGCTTACCTTCATTTTTGAAAATGCTGGCAGTTGGACAGCTCTTTTAGTGAGCTTGGGGGCCAACTTGTACTTCCTTTCTCAATCACTTGAGTACAACTGACGAATGTCCTTCCATGAAGCAGTGCCAATCCCTCCTTCATCTGTTGTGTGGATAATGTTATACCTGAATAAATTATTATGTATGCTTTTTATCAGGTGTGGGGTGTCATAAAAAAAGTAGATCTTACTCCCTTCGTGTACTAATCATGGATTAACTGGTGTGATACCCAGTCTGTGCCTCCACTCCACAAAATTCGAGCCTTGGTCAGTCACTCTTGTTTTTACATCCAAACCAATCTCTGTGAGTTTTTTGACAACTTCGAAAAATATGCACGTCAGATGGGTGGCTCCTACTGGTCCTTTGGAGAAATAATTTACTAATGGTTGTTTAAAATTTGAGAAGATGCCGTTAATCATTATACTAATGCAGTATTAGCAACCACAAATGTACATATGAAACCCATGTCTTCAAATCCAATAACACTATCCCTAGAGCTGTCATATATCAAATTTTCCATCGGTGAAAGCTCATCCATAGACAGATTAACAATTATATCAGTTTCTGGCAACTACTGCACTTTCTGCTTTAAAAGATGAAATATGTTATTATTTGTCCCACAATTTAATTGTTTATCTTCCACATACCTTTGTAAGATAAGTACTGATGGAAGGCTAAAACAGTGTTATAAAACTGTATGCCTGAGTACTGTAATACAACAAATTGAGTGCAAATAGTTTAGTTTCATCTTTCCATCTCGCACCACGTTTTCCATTCAATGATATACTGATCTGGCTTATCAATAAATCGAGAGCATCTTTTTTCAAGTACTTGGAACCAATACTTTTTAAAATGAGCTTGTCCTTTTGTACCTGTGTCCTGTGGCGTTGTGGTTGCAGTTTATTCTTACGATGGGCACTTTCCTTGTCACATAGTAATTTTGTACGAAGTCTAATGATTTGCTCGTTTTTACATTTCACACGATTTTCCAACACTCGAATAATTTCACGTAATCTAAGCATTTCATCTTCAAAAGATGCCTGTGTTGCAGATTTTATATGTGTCTCTCGTATGTGTTTCTTCTGTGTCAGGAGACAGTTTTATTGTTTTTGCAGTAACACTTTCACGTTTGTATGGCAATTTTCTCTTCATCACCACTAATTGTAGCTTATTCGGCACGTCAAATAACGTAGGAACTGCATTTCATACCAATGTCTTCTTTTCCGCGCTCAGAACTGGTTTGACTCGAAATGTAACACACAAAATTTCACGTTATTATGCAAATAAAGGACATCTTTTTGTAGCAGGTCCTGTCTTCTACTATTCATTAAACATTTCTTGCTCCTAAAAAAGAAAACAAATTCAGTAACTCGATACAGTTTAGAAAAAAAATCGTAAGTAAAGAGCGCTCTAATGTAATGTTTCATACTTCTCAGGGTCCTTAGGAAACCTGAAGAATGACAAATGTGGTGTCTTCTTCCTATTATTACTGCAATTGATTACGCTACATATGCTGCCTTACGTAAAAACCATCTTAAAAATGAATATAAACGATACTGTTTACATTTACTGAATACCGTATTCAGCAGTGTAGCTACTCCACCGTTGGGGCGGTGTTGTCGCGGTGTGTAACAAAAATCAGCGAGAGTGTCGCGACTGTATTTATTAAGCTGGGTTTACACTAGCAAGTTGCTTGCAGAAGTTATTGCTGGAAGTTATTGCTAGCCGCTTGCAGCTGTGTTTACACAGCAGCGCAAGAATTAAGCAAGATTCTTCCGCAAGTTCTTTGGCAAGAAACTTGCGTCAACAACTTGCTGATACTGTTTACATATGCTTTCAGTACCACTACGAGTGTCAGCCGAAGTGTAAAATGACAAGTGGGCGGGTGAGATATGCTGCAGCTTTTGTAATTGTAATGCAAAACGTGAAAAAGAAAAAGAGAAGTATTTTGGTTAGAGAGTAGATAATGAGAAGATCGCAAAATGGTGCCTGTAATAACCTTTTGCAAGAACTTAGTATCGAGAGCATGGATACTTTTGCAGAATGTCCTCAAATGATCCTCCGTATTTGTTGATGTTAATAGCGCCCGTCATATCAAAACGAGACACAAACTTCGGTACTGCTATTTTAGCAAAGGAACGTTTGCTAGTCACTCTATGATTTATAGCTACTGGTGAGCTACGAATAAAATAGGCATTTCATTTATTTATGTGAAACATACAACCAAAAAAGTTTGAAATCTTTTCTTTGTAGGAGACTCATACAAGTCCCTAATGTACTTGTTTCATATTACCGTCTGCACGATTTCTCTGATCGTACCCGATGTATGTAGAGCCTTTTTTAACGTCTTGAAAAGGGAAAATTATTTGAAGGTATGTGAAAACACAACAACGAAATAAAATTTTTATTGAAATAAACTGCATTTTACAGAATGATATGTTATAAAAATGTTTTTTTTTCTAATGCTCATAAAATGGAAAGTGAAAAGCTAAGTAAATAGAACATGTAATAATTACACATCGTCTTAGACTCCTAAAACAACAAGCGAGTGGATGCAGGTGGCAAAGGGGTTGTGTCTTCAAGTTATGCTACTTCCTATGTACTTCTTTTATAGATGTGTCGAATATCGACGAGATTTCATTTAAACCGCTCATCTTCTTCACTCTATCCTTAAAGTCTCGGTTATGCACGTTCCGTATTTCGGGGTAACTCTCCACGGCTTCAATAAAATGTTCTGTATCCTGCTTCATCCATTCCCGTTTCTCCTCCATTTCTGAAATTTGTCTGCATATAATACGTAAGATGGTCGCATAAAATTAACTCACCACAGTAAGTAAAATGTTAAATATGAATGTTATGCAGACAACATACTTACTATAACTTGTGCTTCCTACTTGCAGGAAATAGACATAAATCCTAAAAGCTGCAAGTTACTTGCAGATACTTCTTGCGTGGTGTTCACACTGGAAGCGGAAAACGTGCAACAAGTCACTTCCGCAATAAATTGCTACAGTCGCAAGTCGACTTGGCGATATGTTTACACTCGCAAATCGCGCGGCAAGTTCTTCCGCGCAAGTAAAAGCTGCAATAACTTGCTACTTGCTAGTGTAAACCGAGCATTAGACCGTGACGGGGAGGCCAATGGGGATGCCGCTATTTGAAATGCATTGCAGAATGTTTTGACAGGACGGGACGTGACGTGACGATTAGTGTTCCGCAATTTCGAAGCTGTACTGCTAATTTTTTATCACGAGTGGTAACTGATAACTTCATTTTCAACGTTCGATACTGCCCCAAGTCAGTTGATGACAGACAATGCCAATGAATCCTGACGGGAAGGTGCCGTGAAGTGATGTGGCAGACTTCCAATGTGCTTTGCCGTTTCGGGAACCACCATTGAGTCTAACTTCCTTTCCTTCCTAAAATCAAAGATACTGCAGCCAATAAGAAACATTCTCAGATACAAGATCTTTGTAGTGAACTCACTTGATTGGTAGTAAAATCTGTGGACGAGTTGTGTTTGTGAGTTGTGGTTTAGATTGTTTACCAGCCGAGGGCAGAGGACGACAAATATGTCTATTCAATTGCAGTACATGAAACGTGTCGTGGATGTGGAAACACCAGCGACATACGAGAAAATCATCACGGAAGTTTCGGAATGGACGGTACGTTAGCTTCCTACTCCAGGTAGTAACATGTTTGTCCATTGTAATTATTACTAGAAGTGATTTTTGACCGAGCGTCTTGCAGCTGTTATCTGATAATAATAAATTTATTTCTTCGGTGATATTTTTGAAATTATATGCGACCTGACTGCTTGTTACAAGGGAAATGTCAGTCTTACATACCGACGTGTGATATTCAGATGTCTTTAATTAGAAGTGAGAGATTTTGTTTAGCTCATTTGCATATTTATTTGTATTTATAAGTAGTAGATGGAGTAGGCACAGTACAGACTGTCAATACCAGACGGGGTGTGTCGAAAATCTGAACACCCTGTGTAGTTGCCCACAGTTATTACTAAAATTGATACATTCCATGCCGTGGCAGAGAAGTTCTCTGTGGTAGTAGACACTCAATTATATGCTGAGGTTAATATCCTTCAAGAAGTCACTGTAATATTTATTTGATAAGTTTATCACCTTTTTGGTTGCTTGATAGTGATATTAGGAGGAAAGCAGAATTATAATTTGATTGGCATTATAGGAAAATTTAAGTTCTGATTTCAGTACCCATTATGCGAAAAGGATGTTAGGTTCAATTCTGCTTTGATGATGACTGCCATAGACAAGTTGGAGACTTTCTTGACACTTGTCGCATGGAATTGGGGCTATCACATTCTTATCATGGATGTTGGTTGTTATCATTTTGTTGAATACCTGTTCTGTAAACTGTTATCTTCCTTGGGAGCACGCTGCACATGATAAAAGGTTAGACTTATTAAATAAATTGTAGGGTTTTTTCATGTTCTTCCTGACCTCATTCCAGGATTAACATAAAATTGTAGATTCTTGCAATCGGACACAGTCTGTGTCAAGGGAAATTAACGTGTACTTCACCATACTGAGTAGAAAATGTCACTGTTACATCCCTTTGAAATCTTAATGCTTTCCTATTTCATGAATGCTGTGACATGGCAGAAATCAAATTGATAGAACATTCTTTGGTTTGTATAATTGTTAAGATGCTGAATAGTTTATAAGATTTTTTTTTGTAGTTGTGGGATGTAATGGCAAGAAATAGACTTTACCTCTTTGAGGATGTCGACATCGAAACTAGTACCAGTGACCATGAGGCAGTTGTAGCAACGGTGATTACAAAAGTATAAATGGCATCTAAATCAAGTAGAAAGATTTATGCGCTCAGTAGTCCAGATAAAGAATCAGCAGTGTGTTATCTCAAAGAGAAACATGAAACATTTAGTTCTGGACAGGAGAGTATAGGAGGACTATGGCTCAAGTTAACAAGAATAGTCCACTGGATAGTTATGTACCTACTAGTACAGTTGGGGATGGGAGGGACCCTCCAAGATATACAGTCACTGTAAAGAAACTTCAAAAGGAACAGATTACTGCACGATAAGTGTAAAACAAAGCTTTAAGATAGAGAGGTGATAAATGAAATATATTTGGCTGTTGTGAGAGCAGTTACACCATAACAGAATATTGTCAAAGAATCTCTCATAAAGCCTGTTATTGGCAATGTTAGCACTCAGATACTTTAGACAAGGCAGGAACAGAAAATGAGGATAAGAAAGCAAAAGCTGAAATGCGGTCTATTTTTAGATGTTCCTTTGCACAGAAAAATTGAGTGTGTTCCCTCAATTTAATTCTTGAACCACTGCAAAGATGAGTGAAATAAATATAGTGTGACTGGCATCAAGAAACAGCTGAAATAATTAAAATTGAACATAGTTCCAGGGCCTGATGGAAGACCTATAAAAAAGTGTTGTCGAGAGCCATTGATCAAGGCAATCATGGAAGATTGCAGAGCAGCCAGTATGCACGTGCCTCTGTTTGCACAATGAGGCAAGGTGGTCATTAGTCATGCAGAAGTGAGGAGAGAATGTTATATTAATAACGGACGAAGCAAGCAGCACAAAAGATGTTGCTACCTCGTTTGGAACAATGGGATGGAACCACCCAACACTGAGAATGGGAATGTGTTTCTGTGGTGAGACCAATTTATCTTACTGAAGCTCTAGGTGCACTCGTTTTTGGCTTACAAAAAGCATCTGATGCACTACCACCCATACACGTATTATCAGGAATCCGATTGTATAGAGTATAAAGTGAAATTTGTGACTGGATTGAGGATATGTTGGTAAGGAAGAGATAGCATGTTATCTTTGATGTAGAGTCATTAACAGATGTAGGAGTAACTTCAAATGTGCCCCAGGAAGTGTATTGTTACCCCTGCCACTCATATTGTGCTAGGGCCTAGTGACCTTGCAGACTTTTTGTGGTTGGTGCAGATATATATATAAAAGTATTGTTTGAAAACAGCTGCACAAATATTCATTCAGATGTGGATAAGATTTCAGAGTAGTATAACTATAGCAGACTTGTTTTAAATCTTCAAAAATGTAAAATTGTTAACTTCACAAAATAAAAATAGGAAAAAAAGTAATATCCTATGACTACATAATCAACGAGGCACAGTAGGAATCATTCTGATAATGCCTGGGTGTAATAATTTGTAGGTATATTAAACAGAATGAGTACATAATCTGTCATATGTAAAGCAGATTGGTAGAACACAAGAAAAATGTGATCAGTGCATGAAGGGAATTCCTTACAAAGTATTTGTGTGATCCATTCTAGAATATGGCAAAAGTATGGGACCTGTACCAAATAAGACCAATTAGGGATAGTGAATGTATACAAACAGGGCAGTGCAAATTGTCACGTTTGTTTTACCTATGGGAGAGTACAAATGAGATGCTGTATGTTTGGCATGTGGCTTGCAGTTGAGGCGGCTGGGATGACCTCGTGGCAGTGCATGGTAAAAATGACAACCTTTGCATGTGTGCCTCAGTCCTTTGATCGTCGGCTGGTGGGTGGTGTACCAATATTTCCCCCTACCAGCAAAGGCTTCTTCACTGTTTCCCACAGAATTTTTTGCCTTCACATTTCCTATTTAGACTGGCATAATTGGTAGGCTGTATTCGTAGCTTAAAAATATGTTCATCACTCTTGAAGATGGTGGTCAGTTGCACAAGCGAAATATTATGGGGCTTTCACAAATACTTGTGATGTTTTAAGTACCCTTTGTACAATAAAATCTGAATCTTTAAAGGCACAGGGATATGGCCAAGGTTCTTGTGAAAGAATTTTTTGCACAGCAGAATTAGGTTGATGATGATGGATCATGGAGCAGAAGTAATGAATTACCCCTGTCAATATGCTCGTGAAATCTGCGCTTCAAAGAATAAAGTGTGAAGTGAAGTGCTGGGAAAATAGCAATTACACTCTTGTCATATTGTGCACTATCAATAATCCAAATAATTTTGAACCCATTTTCTTTCAGTGAGTTATTTTAACAAGTATTGCAGAGCATATCTTTACACAGTTTTATTGTTTATGGATGAGGTATCTTAGTCAAGATGAAGTTTTTAGTTGCTGCAATAGCAGTGTATGGTGTGCTGCAAAGCCCCATGCCCATGCTCGTTTCAGATAATTTGTAATGAATAATTATCAGTGTTGGACCTGCAATTGTAACATAGCAAATAATATGACCGTAATTGCTGTTACCTTGTTTGAATGGGTCTCATTAACTGGCCATTCACTCAAAATGTGCTGTCACCATTATTGGAGACTATAACACACATTGAATGTGAGAAAATGTTGCTTTGTTATTTCAGCAGAACAGTGCACTATTCCATTTTGATATTAATGTGGACCTGAACAACAGATATTTTCATTATTGGACTGGAAGAGAAGATCATGTCTTGTAGGTGCTTCAGTTGTCAGATCCTGCTCTTGTGGATTTTTCTGTAAGACTATGTGACCTTATTGGTATATGAAACCCCCAGGCAGATACTAAAGAGAAACTGACTGTTAGGGTCCAAGTTGCATTGATCATGTCTTAGGCACATATGGCACATATGAAAGAATGCAGCAGAATTTTATTTGTCATTATAACACAAACATTGAGATTGGCAAGTTGCTGTGAACTTCAGTAGTAGTTGTAAGGTGCAGGTTGTTGATGTTGGTTAAAAAACTATTTACAACTATTAGTTCCTTATCCCTTATCAGCAGTCTGTGTAAGTACCATCAGCATAATTTTGACCCTAGAGCTTTGGGACTCCATTTATAATATAAACATCTGTGTGGGTAAGTGTCTGCAAATCCAAAAGTCTGGGGATCACTCCTCAGTAAGTGCTAGAATTTGTTTTTGTGACTTACTCCTTCCTCTGCAGTGATACATTAATGTGAAAATTGCATAATGGAGTTCATGTTAAACTAAAGTTTGCCCTATAACAGTCTGAGTAAGTCGGTTCAGCGGTCATTCACTTAAAATATGACTATGGTGCGTAAAGCACTGTGGTATCTGAACCAGTCTTTTTGATTGATATCAACTTTAACTAAACCCTACATTAATCTGTGATGCAATAATGTGTGTCGTGGAAGTACTTCGGCCTTCAAGAAAAATGTAATAATTCCAGTATCAAAGAAAACAGGTGCTGCATGTGTATTTCCAGGTCATCAGTTTGTCATGATCACAGAATACAGTGAATTATTTACAGAAGAATTGAGCAGTTAGTAGACACTGACCTGCGGAAGATTCAGTTTATACTATGTCAAAATGAGTGGAACATGTGAGGCAGTTCTGAGTTTTCTTGGAAGATAGCTTGAGGGTAGATAAGCCTTCATTTTTAATATTTGTGGATGTAGAAAAAGCTTTTGACAATGTTGACTGTAATACATTATTTGAAATTCTGAAATTATCAGGGATAAAATAGAGGAAGCAAAAGGTTATTTAAAACTTGTACAGAAACCAGACTGCATATGCAAGATTCTAAAGACTGAGAAGCAAACAGTATCTGGGAAAGGAAAGAGACAGAATTGTAGCCTAAACCTGATGTTTTCAATCTGTTCATTGAGCAAGTGTTAAAGGAAACCAAGGAGAAACATAGAAAAGTAAATAAAGTTCAGGGAGAAGCAGTGAGAACTTTAGGGTTTTCCATTGGCATTGTAATTCTGGCAGACACTGCAAAGAACTCGGAAGAACAGTTGAGCGGAATGGAAAGCGTTTTGAAAAAGAGGTTAAAAACATCAATGGCAGTAAAAAAAGAGTAATGGAATGCAGTCAAATTAAAACAGGTGGTTCTCAGGGAATGTCACACTAATACTAATAGATGAGCTTTGTTTTGTGGACAGCTAAATAACTGATAATAGACAAATTAGAGAAGATATAAAATGCTCACTAACAACATCAAACAAAGATTCTGTGAGAAAGAGCAATATAAATTTAAATGTTAGCATTTCTTTTATGAAGGTATTTGTTTGGAGTGCAGTCTTATATGAAAGTAAAACACAGTATAGACCAGAGGAAAATAGAAAAGAATAGATGGGTATATAAAGTAACTAATGGGGCAGTACTGAATCAAATTGGGGAGAAAAGAGCTTTGTGCTACAGCTTGACTAATAGAGGAGGTAAGCTGATAGATGTATCAAGATATGGTTAATTTGGTAATGGAAGGATGTGTTGTGGGTTTGGGAGGGGGGGGGGGGGTGGAGGGGATTAAAAATTGTAGACGGATACTGAGGTTTGAATACAATAAGCAGGTGAAAATGGTTATAGGTTGCAGTAGTTGTGCAGAGATGAGAAGGGTTGCACTGAATACGTTAGCATTGAAAGCTGCAGCAAAAAGTCTTGCAAATGAAGACCAGAAAAATATATTATTTCATAAAATTGAGTCATTCTATTGTATTTCACTTTAACAAAATACACATTTGTAACTTTCTTCCACATCACAGGGATTAACTCATCGTGCAGTTGCAGTAACAGTTTCAGTTAGTTAATGGCCAGTTGTGCTCTTTACATTGATTGAAGTGCATCCCTAGTGACCTCAGTATGGAGTTAATTCCTCTACGCCCACCCTTCCTTGTGCAAATGTTGAAAATCAGTGATTGAAATTTATAGGATGGAAAAAAACCCTCCAGGCAGTGCAAGGGCTACGACGTAATTTCCTGTCTTCCCCTCTTGAGAATAAACTGTTGCTCACAGAATATTTACCTGTGTGATGCAGAAGAACAAATGGTTCTCCTTAGAACATGTTATATAGTAGTTTAGTTGTATTTGTACACATGAATAAAACTTTTGGAAAGTTGTGGACAAGGAGAGACGGACCTGCTTATGACAAGCAGAGTAACAATTTTAGGCCCTCAGTTCAGTGAATATGGTAGAAAAAATAACTTTATTCTTTTTTTAGAACTCAATTCTATCCATCAGCCAATCATATTTCACTTGTGTGATTTAAGAAACCTCATTGGGTTTTGTCTCTGAACTGCTGAAAGCACGTAACTGGTAAGAAAAGTACAAACCAATGAAGAAGTCTAAAACAGTTAAGGGCTATATGTTTGATTGAAGAACAAAGATATGTTTGCTAACTTTAACATTATTCCTCTTATTTCACAAGCTAAAATGTATTATATTGCTTACATATTTTCAGTATTTTTCGTATCCTGATAGAAAGAATGAATTTGATTTCAACAATTTCACATTTATTGCTCAGAAAATAATAAATTGTTATTCGTTAGTTATAGACATGCAACATTCTGTAACTAAATAAATGAAGTAAAACAGAAGAAAAAAGTTTTCAATGAAAATATGTCATACATTTTGCAGGGATTGGACACTGCTGAGTTTTACCTACTGTACAATGGCCGTATATTGTGTAACACTGACAGCATTGAAGATGGGAATGTGCACATTATTCCTAGACTTGTTGGAGGCAAAGGAGGTAAGTGCATTCTTTAAGGGCATTATTCTGGTCATTGAGGTGTGTATTATGTAATGAAAACACTGGAAAATCCAGAATGGAGTGTAACATTTTGTGCATAATGGAGTGTAACATTTTGTGACAGTCTTTCTGTTGTGCCTACTGCGATCAGCATCTCTGCTATACAGTGAATAGCAACTATCCTTTTCATAATATTGTTACATTGTGAAAAGGTTCACTTGCAAACTTTCCTGTTATTGAAATTACACTAGTTTAAAAATAAGGCTTAGCACCAAAAAATATTGTGTATAAGGCTTAGCACAAAAAAATATTGCTGCAGGTGAAATAAGGTGATTAAATCTTACTACATAATTTGAGTTCTCTATAGAGTCATTAAAATTTGATTAGATGAGTTGATATTTCTTTCCTAGGCACTTCAAAAAAAGATTAATTTCTTAATTTTTCTTGCTGCAAGATCAAGGTAAACAGAGCTTTGAAAGTTCCAGTAAGGCAACTTGCAATACAAATAAGTTTATGTTAGGGTTATTTGCAGGTATTTTATTAAAGAATTATCTCTACAAAAATAACTTCAGTATCAGCATTAAATGAGAAATTGGAGAATTGTACAACTTGAAATGTGTGTGTTAAAAAAGTGTTGTTCTTTTGTGCAGTAGGTTGTATTAGTCAAAAGTAGAAGGCAAGTTTCTACAACATGTCTGCAAACCAGTATCTGTTGCGATGTGGACCAATCTCTTCTTTCCTTCCCATCTGTGTATTACATACCATTATATATAACATAGAATTAAAAACCATCTGCAGTGCTGCACACGGTTACTATGTGTCCCGATACATATTTCAATCCTTCTTCGCAGTGAATCACACACTTTTTCAAATAGACCTGGCCCCATTCTGATAATGTCACATGAATTGGCCACAAGCTTCTGTAACATCTGCTTGTAGTCAGTGGGTTGGGCATACACCAATGTCTTTAAATGTCCCCGAAGTCAAATTCCAAAGGATTCGGGTCTGGGGAATAGGCAACTCTTCTAGCAGTTCATTGCCCATGAGACATTGTGGTGAGGTACCTCACACAATCTGTAGAAAATGGGTGATGTCTCATCATCCATAAACTACAGTTGTCTTTCTGCATGGGTAGCATTCTCCAATAGTGCTAGTAATCCAAGGTGCAGAAATCAGTGATACACAACACTTGTTAACCTTTTTGGTAAAGTGTATAGTCCTATGAGCCTGTCACCAATAGTTCCTGTCCTTAAACTGATACTCAGGTGGTCCTGATGTCACTCCTTCACATTTGCTCAAGGATTTTCCTCTGCCCACATGTGCATACTGTGGTATTTAACTATGCCATCCCTTGTGAATCCTGCCTCACCTGTAAATAAAATACAGACTGTGAACTACATACCTTCAGTGGCCCATATCGTGCCAGGCATTGGTTTTTGGGCATATCAGTACCAGAACTTTTCTTCTAGTTTTGACCAGTACTACCTCCTGGAGCAGTATTTGACATTTCTTATCAGCGTTCTGTATATTGAAAGAACAGAAAACTGAAAGTGTTGAATATTTTGTGTTGAGAAGTGATGACAAAATCAAATCTTGTAGACACACTGTCTCATGTGGCTGATCGGTATTAAAGTGAGAAGTGTTAGTATATTATAAACCAGTAAATGTGAATTGAGTGATGAGTTATGCAGCGGTTATTGCCTATAAAATGTGAGGAAAGATTCTGGAAAAGAGGGTGGGTGATATGGAAAAACAAACCAGCTAAATAGCTTATGCATAAACCATCATCAAAGTCAAATTCACTGTAGTATAACATAATGATATCTTAAACTTACCTCACTTGACCCAGTCAGGTTATCTCAAAAATGTTTCCATTCTGCTTACCACCTAAGTACTCTCCTGGTTGTCATTATTGGTCTCAGGGCCATATTCTGATAATTTATTTTTCCTTTCTGTTCCAGTCATCTCTTGCTCATTTAACCACACCTCATCCTCGTGTTGTATTGGCATTTGGTCAGTGTCTGGTAAATATAAAGTCACCTGATCAGTCATAATTCAATAATTAGTTAGTTATAATAGAAGGAAACATTCCACGTAGGAAAAATATACCTAAAAACAAAGATGATGTGACTTACCAAATGAAAGTGCTGGCAGGTCGACAGACACACAAACGAACACAAACATACGCACAAAATTCAAGCTTTCGCAACAAACTGTTGCCTCATCAGGGAAGAGGGAAGGAGAGGGAAAGACGAAAGGATGTGGGTTTTAAGGGAGAGGGTAAGGAGTCATTCTGGTCCCGGGAGCAGAAAGACTTACCTTAGGGGGAAAAAAGGACGGGTATACACTCGCACACACACACATATCCGTCCACACATATACAGACAGCCTGCTTGTGCCTGTATATGTGTGGACGGATATGTGTGTGTGTGTGCGCGAGTGTATACCCGTCCTTTTTTCCCCCTAAGGTAAGTCTTTCCGCTCCCGGGACTGGAATGACTCCTTACCCTCTCCCTTAAAACCCACATACTTTCGTCTTTCCCTCTCCTTCCCTCTTTCCTGATGAGGCAACAGTTTGTTGCGAAAGCTTGAATTTTGTGTGTATGTTTGTGTTCGTTTGTGTGTCTGTCGACCTGCCAGCACTTTCATTTCGTAAGTCACATCATCTTTGTTTTTAGGTATAATTAGTTAGTTATAATCACCCACCATCATCGATCAACAGCACCAATGTAAAATCAACCCTTTCCTGTGCTTGTGGGCTTGTGTGTGTGTGTGTGTGTGTGTGTGTGTGTGTGTGTGTGTGTGTGTGTGTGTGTTCGTTTTTATTGTTTTTATTCTTCTCATTTGTATTTGTTTATCACTTGCGTTTTGTCAGGTCATACTTGGGTCTTACTGTCTCTGTGTTTTCTCTCAAGACTTTGCCCATTTTTGTTTCCCTTTGTGCATGCTAATACACAAAATAATGGACTTTGTGACAGGAAAATGTAGTATCTCATCTGTTCCTGTCCTCTCTGATTTGAAGATTGTTGTTGAGTAGTTGAATATAATAAAACTGTAGACAAGAATAATAATTTATTTGTTAACAAACAACCTTAACTTCGTAAGATCTTATTAGATGCCATAGTTCCTCAGTTCTTTGTGATCAACATTTATCCTTTGTTTCAGAACATAGATGTGGAATGAAGCCCTTCTGTGATATCACATAACACACACACACACACACACACACACACACACACACACACACACACACACACACACATCGCTGAAAAAAACATACAGAACTCTCCTTTCAGAAGCAATTCTGTTACTGATTTTATTCAATGGGGATTATAGGTTTCATTGAATTGGTGCATCTTTCTGCCATTGAGGCTTACAGGCATTCCAGTATTTTAGTGTGTGGTTTGAGAATAAGTGTAAGTTACTAATTTTGATATCAGCTGATGGCATTCAGATGATCACAATTGAGGAACATGAACCAGCTTCCAGGTAGCTTTAAAACTGATTAAAAGGTAGCTTAATTGAAATTATAGAGTGCTACAAATAATCATAAGTTCTGAAGAATTTAGGGAATCCTGAATGGAAAAGAGATTTTGTTAGATGAATGGAGTGTTTACTGTACCTACAGACCCGATGAAGATGTAGTTTTGGTCTTACAGCTTTCATTAACCTCTGTGAGAGTTCAAATTTGAGTGATTGTTTTATGGTGTGTCTGTAATATAATCTTAGAACGAATGAATGTTTACAAATCAAGATCATTGCACAGAGCTGCCCATTAAAAACCAAATTACTGATATTAGAATGATGGAATTAAAAAAAAAAATAAATAAATACAACCTCCTTGGTAAAACCAAATTGAACATCTAAATCAAGTCACTTGTGTCGCTTGCATAAATGTTAATTGTTAGTGCCTAATGAGAAGCAGAACACACATCTACTGCAGGTACTTATTGGGTGTAATAGAACCCTAGGATAAAGCTCTCATTATTTGATGATGAATGTTGCTTCTAGCAGTTTTTCTAGGGGAGACTTTTCGTATTCATAAATACTAAGAGTAATGTAAATTACAAATGTTAGGCACGGCGATGGTATTTATTACACATAATTCAAAAACTTGCTGCTGTTATTGGCTTAACTCTTGTGGACAGTGACAAAACTAAATTTCTGATGTGTATCTACAGCTGTATCAATCCATGACAGTTTCAGCCCAATATTTTCTGTTATTTATTGGGATTAATTTTGATGTGTATTGGTATGTGAGACATAACTCAGTGTGATCCAAGTCTCATATTCACTCACTCTGTTGGCTTCTTTGGGACATTATGATCCCATACTGCTGTGGTCCGCTCTCGCTGTCTGCCCCCAGTTCTTACTGTCTTGTGCTGCTTTCTTCTATTCTGTGATACTCGACACTCTGCAGTTGGAGGCCACCTCATCTTGCCATCTGCTTCTTGGTCATCCAGGGGGTCTTGACACTTCAGTCTTCTTGTCGTACAGATTATTCTGCCAGGGTCCATTCTGACAATATGGCCCGACCAATGCAAACATCTCACTTTGGCTATGTTCACTACCAGTGGTTGTGGTTGGTTAGCGTAACTGGTTCTTCATTGGGTCTTTAAACCCCTCTTTGTGTTTCATGGTTGAATATTGGCCCATTGATTTGTCTGTAAACTTTATTTTTGAAGACATAGGTTTGGTGCTCTTTTTGTTTGGTCACATTCCATGCTTCGGCTTCGTGCAGAGCACTGGCCTGATAATGATGATGTATTAGTTTTCTGGATTCATGTTTTCCCTTTGTCTTACCATGTATTCTGTTTTTTATTCATTAATTTTTAAACCTATTTTCACGGTGGTTTCATTTAGTTTCTTGAACAGTGTGTTTCATCACTGTTATTTCCTATTAAAACCATTTGCGTAGGCCAGTATATTTGGTTGTTTATATGTGATGTTTCCATTTGTAGCTTGCTTGGTTTTTCATGGTTCTTTTTCATGGAAAAGGTTGAGGCCGATCACCACCTTCTTTCAGTCCAGTTTTGTTCTTAAAACAGCCTGATAATGTCCTGCAGTATGTTGCCATGCTTACTGCCTTCTCCACACAAATTTTGACCAAGCTGATGAGTTTCTCAGGAATTCCATATTCTGACATGATTTTCCGTATTGGTTCTCTGTGAACAAAATCATAAGCCCTCTGAAGGTCTGAACAGGCAGTGCATGTTCATGTTTTATTCCCATACATTTAGTTTATGGTCCTGAAGCAAAATGTTGTTGTTATGTTTATCCAAAACCTGTTCTGGTAGTCCCCTGTTATGTCCTCAGTTTAGGGGGTAAGTCTTTGCAACATTATACGTTACAGTACTTCATATGCTGTGACAAGTAGGGGAATTTTTCTGTAATTCCTGCAGATTCATTCATCTGATTTCTTTTGTGTAGGAACAATTATATATTCCTTCCATTGATCACGTATTTTTTGCACCTCAATGAATTTTAAGAACAAGGTGAGACAATATCTCAGGAAGTTTATGCCTGTCATATTTCAGCAATTCCACTGGAATTCCATCAGTTCCAGCTGCCTTGTGGTCTTTCAGCATTTCAAACACTGGATACAGCTTCATATATAGGGTCATTTACAAGAGATTCAGCTGTTGTAGAGCAAGTTGTCTACAGCTTGTTTTCTGGTTCAGGGCTGTTCAGTAAGTTGTCAAAATATTCTTTCCAAGCCCATAATATATCGTTTTATCCAGTGATAATTGTTCCATCAGCATTTTAGAACTGTTGCCCGCAGTTGATATCCCTTCTTATGCATGCAGTGCCATATACTTCGTGAATGTTGTTTCCCTTAAGGTTGTTCCCAATACTCTCAACGGTGCACTTCGGGTATAGTCTTTCTTCTCTTCATAGGATGTTACTTGTTTCCTTCTGTGTCTCCCTGTAGCCCATTTCTAATTCTTCATTTCTCCTATACCCATGCAATTCTGGCTGTGATGCTGGCTTCTATCGCTGTTTTGCATGTATTGTTGAAACACTTCCTCTTCATACATTCTACATTTGGCAGTGTGTTTTTGGTTGCTGCTTGAATCACTTTTTTCAAATCTGCCTGTCTTTCGTTTAACTTCCATTCATTTCCTCTATTGTTTTATCAAATACTTCAAATCTGTTGCGTTCTTCCATTTGATACTGGCAAGTTCCAGAATTGTCCCTTGTGGTTGAACCTCGTACTGCACTATGCATGGTTGTGTTTTCTGTGATTTGTTTGCAGTTTTACTTCCATAGATGCAGCCACCAGGTTACCATTAGTACAGGATGTATACGACCCGGGAGATCCGGGAAAAACCCAGAAATTTTTTCATCCGGGAGAAAACTGGGAAAAACCTGGGACTTTTTTAGAATTCAGTGAATTTTTCATTGTTTTAGTTTTCAGTTAAATTTTTGTAACTTTGACTGGTAAGAACCAATAATCTAACAAAGAATATTACTGTATATCGCTACTGTAGAATAATCCTGCAGCAATAAAAAGTGAACAAGAGAAAAAAGAAAAACTTAAGTTGCAAAGGAAATGCATCACATACAACAACAAAACACAGTGCTCATACAAGTGTCTACCTACAGCAAAATGTGTCAGAGGCTTTAGGAAGACTATGCAATGTTTCATAACAACAAATTGCCTCTGATGAGCATGACGTAACAACTGTTGACATTAGATTCGTTCGAGCAGTTGCGAGCGAACTTATGGGCATGTGCAGTTGACACGCGTATGAGTAGTACCTTCTCCCACTTTCTGCTCCAGAAGTGTGGCAGTTAGCTGTGTAAGCAATAGCAGCAAACAGCCAGATGCTATCCGGAAAAATTTTCCTGGTGTGCTTAAGGTGCCTGAGTCACACATGCACAGCAGGCCCGATACTAGGGGGTGGATGCAAACCGGGGTATCTGCCTCTGGGGGAGGGATGCCAAATTCATATTACTGAGAAAAAAGACCTTGTTTCACAAAGCACCTAGCATCCAGCGCATGTTGGTATATCGATTACTCTTATGATTTTGAAAGCATCCCTGTTGGTTTTTGACCAAATCCTAAGTTGATTTCTGAATGAATCATAACTTTATCTTTGAATGCGAGCATAGTATACGTGATGTCTCTGCCAGGAGAATCCCCATCGCATCTAGAAATAAACTTTCCTGCAGACAAAAGCGGACGGGTCTATAAAAGCTGAGTGGAATAAAGCCAAACTGGTGAATGCCAATCGCTGTTTATGTGGTTTGACTGGGTTTGCAAATAATCGGCTTTGTTTAATTACTAGTGAATGCCATAGATTCAGACTACCAGAGTGGAAATAAATGACTTACAGGATCAGGCAACAAAGATTACGTATTGTCTTCTCCGTGTATCCAAGAAAATGAAATTTTGACAGAAAATTTTTGACCGGACTGCTAAGGGCCAGTTATACAGTCCCCGGCTATCAGCCACTAAAGTTCTATTCTGGAAGTAGTGCGGAAAACGCGTTGTACAAACATGTAATAACGCCTTTTCATGTAACCGGAGAATAAATGCAGGATAACTAAACCGGTGATTGTGGCAGGGTTAGTGAAGTTAACCAGAGAATAAGTTTCGACACTGGCAGGAATTATAAAAATGACAATTTGTGCTAAAACAGTCTCATTTATTTGGTGTGTGTAACAATTGCTGCAGTATTAGGCAGGCCTATTTCATTTTATCTAGCAGACAGTGAAAAAATAGGTGTAATCAGATCAAGAAACCACACCAGTCTTGGGTAGAATTTGTATTAACAGCTTTCTAGTACTAGACAACGGCATTTTGTCTTTTCATGTAGCAAAATGTTAACAAACTTTGAGGTAATAGATTCTTTCCCAGAAAGGAAAGCACACCATATGAAGCTGTGGCAAGATTAGAGAGAGAAAAAAGCTAAAACTTAAGGATTGAAGAAACGTGTACTGTTGTGCTTGTCTCTTGTCTCTACTCGTTTTATGTATCCTATATTTAATTTTATGTCACACAAAACAGCAAGTTATTAGCTAATAGGCAGTAAAGACTGCAAATTTTCTGAAGAGTTCTTGTTCTGCCGGTTACAAATAACCTCATCCAGTACTAATTGTGAGATGTTTTTTAAGAGGGGCAGGATGTCAAACCGGCCAACTGTTAGCTGGAGAGGCACCACAGGGCATTTTAATTTCCACTGGCCTGAATATAGTTTGGCACCCATTACAAAATATTACATGTTTGAAATCCACAGAGCGAAATACAGAGACGTGCAATGGAAGAATGCTATGTGAAGAGGTGTGGCACTGGACTTTGGCACACTTAAGACCAAATGACATGCCTTATGTTCCCTCGAACATATATGTTTTATGTATCAGACTCTTCAGAAAGATGTATGCTCAAAATGAAGATATTTTTGAAAAGTCAACTGTTTTAATTTTTGGCGTCCTACCTCAAACACTCAAGGGAGGGGGAGCGCCACTGTCTAATATTGCCCCAGTTCGGAAATATCGTAGCTCTGGAGCTGATGCACAGAGCAGTGGGGTGGTGGTAGTCTCCACGTAACCCGTGTTTACGTTAAGTGATCTTCCTGTTTCCTCTTCATTTATTGCTCTCACATCAAATGAAACAAAATGGATTTCTGTGACTGGGAGCTATCAAGTGAATTAAAATACATTCACATAATGACAGAGGGCTAAAATATATTATTCCACCTTTCTGACAGCAAGTGTTAATCGCCTTGCAGAACGATGAAGTCATTTTTGTCGGTTTGTTAAAGACATTTGACTTTCATTGATCTTTTCTGCTGAGGCAGTCAATTTATTTTAAACAAAGTGTTTAATTCCACACTATTGGCTAGTTTCAACTGTTCGCTGCATTTCAAGTTCACGATTTCATCTTCTAGCACATGTGGCATTATGCCATAATAAAGAACAAAATATGAGGTAATACAGTACTGGTACTCCAAGACAATTTACATCTGAATCTGGACATACGAATGTGCACTTTAAGCTGAATTATGCATTTTAGTATGGTTCACAAAATTCCCATGCTCTTGGAGTATGCTCTAATGTCTTGTTTCTTTTTTGACATAATGTAAGATCTTTTAATGTTTTACTTGTACGAACGCACTGGCTTCCTGCGTCGTCATAGCTGCGCAAGTGTGGCGACGCCTGTTATCTGGCACTCTCTAGCAACTGCTGAAACGAACCTATTTCTAACAGGTCACAGGAAAGTATTCCAAATGGTTGTTTGAAAAGTGTTACTTTCAAAGTAAATTTCCTTTTATGCAAGATGAACTCTGTGCGCGAATGTCCAATGAATTTCGTAAATCACAGAGCGTTTGACTCTTGTTCAAAAATCAAATCTTTGAAGACGACCATTTAGAGTATTTACGAGCCCAGAAGGTCAAACATTTGTCTTTGTTACTGGCACATTTGTATCTTGAAGTGTAACATGCTCAAAAAAGATCAACATTATGTGCAAAAGCTTAGCTTCTCTTGCAGCTTATTAATCTTAGAGACCAACATTAAACGTGAAAGCTTTTCTTTTCTTGTAGGAGCACTATGTATATTAATTTAAACCATTACCTTTTCCTATTTGTGTGTTTGCGCTACTTAACAGTGATGTTGCTATTGGCTGACTACATCACGTGTCCTATGCTCTGAATATCCGCTGTCATCGGCTGGTGAGATCGCATGACACGAGCTAAGCCTGGCGTACAAAAGCGCATCGCAATCTCAATTTCAATCCTTCAGAAGGTAACATGTGGTGTTTGGTCGAATTTGAATTAATACTTTCGTAATTCGAAAATATGTAGCATACATGTTGCTGCACATCAAACATCTTTCCAAAACGTGTTTTTTCCCCTGATTTTCATTTTCTAAAGTGCCGGGAAGTTCTACGCTGGTGTTATGTACCACAACCATTGAAAGGATTGATAAGTTTTACAGTTACGAGGAAAAGTATACTGTTACTTAACATGGAAAAAGTGTACTTTCATCCAGGAGAAAGTGTATTTTTAACCGAGAAATCTGGGAAAAATCCGGAATATTTTTCCTTGTCCATGTATACACCCTGTAGTATCTATGTCAGAACACTTTTTTGTACCTTTGCCCCACATCCACACGGGGTTCCTTCCTGCCGACAGCGTATCACTCTCCAGAACTGAATATGTTCACCCCCAACTTTCTGCGTATAGTGTTATTCATATGAAAGAGTGCGAACATTTTCCAGGAATGTACAAATTGTGTAACTAAAGCAGGACTTGGGTACCAGCCTGGTACTCACCTAGTCAGATGTGGGGAAACTCCTGTCTCTCTGAAATTAATATATAGTTGATTTGGTTTGCTGTCTTTGCATCTTCCGAATACCATGACCCTTTGTGTGCATGTAACATACATGTTTTCTGCAAGCCTCTCTTTGTGAATCAAGTCAAGCAAATGATGTGTGTTATTGCTCCCTTCCACTCATCTTTCTAGCCTGAGGTGGTTATTTTGGACAGTGGATTATTTTAGGTTTTTCCTGTGAAACTTAATTTTTCCTGTAAACCTCTTTTATTGTCATGAAACACTGGCAAATCCAGGATGGAATGTAACGATACTATGAGAAGGAAAGTTGCTGCTCACCATATAGCAGAGATGCTGAGCCACAATAGGCACAAAAAAAGAGACTCTCACAATTACAGCTTTTGGCGTGTCAACAATACACACACACACACACACACACACACACACACACACACACACCTGATGGCTTTTCTTTGATCTTAACCCAGTGCTCTTTTATTGTCATTTTTGTCAAAAATTACTGGTTAAGTAGATTGAGTTCTGAATGCTTGAAATACATTGCTTTTGTTTTTTATATTAAGATCTATTACAGCCTTCATTATTTTTAGTGAATATTGCCAAGTAATTAAGTCCTTGAAAGAGAAGTGACCATTGAACTCCAGAAACCAGAATGTTTACATGAAGTGAATTATTTTCATGTTATAAGAATGCATTTCATCTAAAACAGACTGCACTTGAAACATGTTGCTGCCTTTTGGCTGTATATTTTGTAATTAGGATTTAAAGAGGAAGGTGCAGATTGCAGATGGTCAGTTGTGACAAACAGTAGTCAAACCACAAAATAATTATTAATTCAATATTTTCCTCTTCAGGGATTATGTTAATGCAGTGGAAAATGAAATGCCATACAAATGCAAATTAGAATATCAGGAAAGTGGAAGAAAGAGGGGGTACTTTGAAAAGAATACAAGACAAGAGAATACAAGACAAGTTGAGATCAGGCAAAAAAAAAAAAGTTATAGAAAGTAAAAGAAGTAGGCAAAGAGGCAAAAAATGTGAAGAAATGAAAGTTATGCTGCTTGAAAAGATGTATTGGAGTTACATTAACATTGAATGGAAAAAAAATTATGACTGCCTATTAGCCAGTTAGTAAATTGACAGCTTGCCCTTCAAGTGTGTGTGGATTGCTGAAGGTGGCCCAGAGTCGATAACAAATAATAATTGGTTGCTTGAAGCAAAAATTGTAGTTCAGTTAGTCACTAGATACACACCATGAAGCACAAAAATAGTTTGAGTATGACTTGGTGTCTCACAATGTTGTCAAAATGAATAAGCTACACGAAGGAGTTTTGGTTAGCATGGAGATAAAATGATGTAATGGGCTCATATGCAACAACACACCTGTCCAGCTCAGGGACAGCCCATTTGAATCACAGGACACTGTAGTTGAGCACAACCCATCAGGCCAGGGATTGACAAGTCCCATTGGCCTGTTGCATCTCAATCACGCAGGAGTACCCTGTCACTTCTGCTGCATTAAATTCTGCCTCTGTCTGCAAATTGTAATATTTCTCCTCCTTTGTTATAATTTCAATTAAATGTGCAGGGGCATGTGGGCAGCAGTTTCGAAGAATATTTGGGCATGCTTACTTCATAGTAGTGCCAGTTCATAATTTTATTTTACTTCCAACCAGTTCCAGTATTCATGTAGGTGCTTTTTGTGATCACAAGGGTGCATGTGATAGCGATAACAATTAAAGAATACCTTTGGATAGATTCTTAATATCCAAGTTGTTCATCATCAGAACTAAAGACATTGCTCAAATAGGGCGGAACCACTAACAGTCACAATGTATGAATCTATTACTGCCCTAGGCATAAACTAGTACACTGTCAGGGCCATATCTTTTCCACAGAAGTTTTAGGATGTAGCAGACATAGGCAAATTGTGATGATACTCTTCTCTGGTATGTAGCCAGATAATGTAGTCATCTTGAGACAACATTTCAATGAACCAACTGGCTGCCGTCTTCAGGTTAGTATGCTGATGCCCAGTCTCTCTGGAACTGAGTTTCCATACAGAGGAGCTGCCAAATCTGTTGGAAACTCAGTTCTGGTGAGATTGTGCATCAGCATACCCACTTGAAGATGGCAGCCAGTTGGTCTGTTGAAATATTATGTCAAGATGACTACATTATCTGGCTGTATACCCAAAAAGAGTATCATTAGTCACTACTCTGGGAAAGTCTATGTAACCACAGAAACAGTGGACTGCAGCACATGCAACAGGCTGGATCACTGCTTGGTAGCAGAGTGCACAGTACAGCAGGCTGGTGAGCTGACAGACTGATGGGTTGACCTGCAAGCGTCCTGTCTTTAGTGCAGTGGATGGTTCCGCCAGCCCAGCAAGCTATCGTGTGACACATAGGGGCCAGCAAGTGACACATGGGCTGGCCAGGCTGAAACCAGTGTTGTGCACAACTCTAATTCTGACCCTTCTGCTGTGGCTGCATTTGAATCCTGCATAAAAAATTTGTACTACATAAAAATAATCTGTTTGCCAATTGTTCACAAGATACCATCACATGTGAAATTTACAATGACTTATTTGAACATACTTTTGCAATTACTTTTTGCGATTGATGGTGCTTCTTTCTATACCGGTATTCAGCATGTTTGACAAGTAAGTTATAGAACATTTCTTTCTGAGAGACCTGTGACGCTATTACTCACGTTAAACACGTGTATTATTTTTGGCTCATTGTTTCCCCTTTAGTAATGGGATTCTGGGAACCAAGAACGATACTGTGGGAACAGGTAGGACACTTTTTTAATGTTATTACTTTTACTGACCCTTTGACTCCAACATTCCCAGATTTCCTTCTTTCACCCAAGTTCATTTATAACAGCATTAGCTGCCTGAATGTGTGAGCTTCATATTAATTGCAGATTAACTGATCTGGTCTTCTATCATAAACCAAAACAACTTTACTGTGCCGGTACCGTGAACAACTGAATTTAAGGGGAAACTAAGGCCGTAATTTTTACCCAGGGCAAGTATCTCTACTGTATGGTTAAATGATGATGGAATCCTCTTGGGTAAAATACTCTGGAGGCAAAATAGTCCCCCATTTGGATCTTTTGGTGGGGACTACTCAGGAGGATGTCGTTGTCAGGAGAAACAAAACAGGTGATCTACGGATCGGAGTGTGGAATGTCAGATCCCTGAATCGGGCAGGTAGGTTAGAAAAATAAAAATGCAGATAAGCTACTATGAACAGCATACTGAATGCATTATTGTAGCCAAGACAGACATGGTGCACACACTCACCACAGTAGTACAAGTTTATATGCCAACTAGTGCTGCAGATGAGGAGGAGATAGAGGAAATGTATGATGAGATAAAAGAAATTATTCAGAAAGTTAAAGGAGATAAAAATTTAAGTCATGGGGGACTGGAATTCAATAGTAGGAAAAGGAAGAGAAGGAAAAGTAGTAGGTGAATATGGACTGGGTGAAAGGAAGGAAAGAGGAAGCTGCCTGTTTGAATTTTGACCAGAGTATAATTTAATCATAGCTAACACTTGGTTTAAGAATCATAAGAGAAAACTGTATACATGGAATAGACCTGAAGACACTCAAAGGTTTCAGATTGATTATATAATAGTTAGCCAGTGAGTTAGGAACCAGATTTTAAATTATAAGACATTTCCAGGGGCAGATGTGGACTCTGACCACGATTCATTGGTCATGAACTGCAGATTAAAACTGAAGAAACTGCAAAAAGGTAGGAATCTAACAAGACGGGAGCTGGATAAACTGAAAGAACCAGGGGTTGTAGGGGGTTTCAGAGGGAGCATTAGGGAACGATTGTCAAGAACGGGGGAAAGGAATACAGCAGAAGAAGAATGGGTAGTTTTAAATAGTGAAGGCAGCAGAGGATCAAGTAGGTAAAAAGACGAGGGCTAGTAAAAATCATTGCATAACACAAGAGATATTCAGTTTAATCAATGAAAGGAGAAAATATAAAAATGTGATAAATAGAGTAGACGAAAGGGAAGACAAATGTCTAAAAAATGAGACTGACAAGAAGTGCAAAATGGCTAAGCAGGAATGGCTAGAGGACAAATGCAAGGATGTAGAAGCATATATCACTAGGGGTAAGATAGATACTGCCTACAGGAAAATTAAAGAGACCTTTGGAGAAGAGAGACCCGTCTGTATGAAAATAAAGTGCCCAGGTGGGAAAGAAGGGAAAGGAAAAAGGTGGAAGGAGTATGTAGAGGGTCTATACAAGGCAGACGTACTTGACGGCAATATTATGGAAAGGGAAGAGGATGTAGAGGAAGATAAGAAGGGAGATACGATACTGCGTGAAGAATTTGACAGAGCACTGTTCAGACTGAAGTTGAAACAAGTCCCTAGGAGTAGACAACATTCTATTAGAGCTACTGATAGCCTTGGGATAGCCAGCCATGACATAACTCTTACATTAGGTGAGCAAGATGTATGAGACAGGTGAAATACTCTCAGACTTCAAGAGTAATATAATAATTCCATTTTCAAAGAAAGCAGGGGCTGGCTGGTGCAAAAATTACTGAACTATTTGTTTGATAAGTGATGGCTGCAAAATACTAACACAAATCCTTTGCAGAAGAATGGAAATACTGGTAGAAGCCGACCTTGGGGAAGATCAGTTTTGATGCCGGAGAAATGTAGGAGCACGTGAGGCAATACCGACCCTACGACTTCTCATATAAAATAGGGTTAGCAAAGGCAAACCTACATTTATAGTGTTTGTAGACTTAGAGAAAGCTTTTGACATTATTGACTGGAAAACTCTCTTTCACATTCTAAAGGTGGCAGGGGTAAAATACAGGGAGCGAAAGGCTATTTACAGTTTGTACAAAAACCAAATGACAGCTGTAAGAGATGAGGGGCATGAAAGGGAAGAAGTGGTTGAGAAGAGTGAGAGACAGGGTTGTAGCCTATCCCTGATGTTATTCTGTCTGTATATTGAGCAAGCAGTAAAGGAAGAAAAAGAACAATTTGGAGTAGGTATTGAAGTCCAGGGAGGAGAAATAAAAACTTTGAGGTTTGCCGATGACATTGTAATTCTGGCAGAGACAGCAAAGGGCTTGGAAGAGCAGTTGAACGGAATGGAACAGTATCTTGAAACGAGGATATAAGATGAACATCAACAAAAGCAAAACGAGGATAATGGAATGTAGATGAATTAAATCAGGTGATGCTGAGGGAATTAGATTAGGAAATGAGACACTTAAAGTAGTAAATGAGTTTTACTATTTGGGAAGCAAAATAACTGATGGTCGAAGTAGGAGGATATAAAATGTAGACTGGCTATGGCAGGGAAAGCGTTTCTGAAGAAGAGAAATTTGTTAACATCGAGTATAGATTTAAGTGTCAGGAAGTCGTTTCTGAAAGTACTTGTATGGAGTGTGGCCATGTATGGAAGTGAAACATGGATGATAAATAGTTTGGACAAGAAGAGAATAGAAGCTTTCAAAATGTGGTGCTACAGAAGAATGCTGAAGATTAGATGGGTAGGTCATGTAATTAATGAGAATTGGGGACAAGAGAAATTTTGGTACAACCTGACTAAAAGGAGGGATTAGTTGCTAGGACACATTCTGAGGCTTCAAGGGATCACCAATTTAGTACCAGAGAGAAGCATGGGGAGTAAAAATTGTAGAGAGAAACCAAGAGACGAATAAAGCAAGCAGATTCAGTATTGTTTAGCAAGTGCATAATAATATTAATAATACCTTTGCTTTAATTGTTTACTATTCCAATCCAGATATTCTTGGTCTGTCATCTGCTGTGATTACCCAATGAGATGTACCCATGAGAAAGTGGATTGTGCCATTATGATTTCTTGCTGGCTGCAACAATTCATGTTCATTCATGACTTACAGTCCACTAAAACATGATGTGCAATAGCTATTAACTCTCCTTTACTCCTAATTATTAACGTTCTACCAGAATGTTCCTTACCATAGTTATTAATTCAGTGACATATGACAGTGTCATAACTTATTTAAAATACTGCCTAAATAAATTTATTGGTGTTATTCTTATTTTGGTTATTTTAAATTTTGTAGTACTCGTGACCTCACTTGTTATTGTGTGGTCTTTCAGATGAACTTTAAAAATTATTTGATAATTGAGGACTTGTGAATGAGTACCTTTCTCCTCCCTATTGTGAATAGAGAAATATTTACAACTAATATTTCCCACTGTGTTCCTGTAGTTTACAGCACATTCCTGCAAACAATGTGCACCTTACATCAGTTCGCTCCACTTCTGTTTTTAACATATTCTCCACTGCCAATTCGTGATGCCCAACTTGACTGTTAGCTGATTGCTTGTGTTCGTTTATGATCACATTGTACTGTAGCGCATTTCTCACTGTTGTGTGTGTAATTTGCGATTGAACGTTTTTCATTGTGAGCATGCCTATTTCTTCCTGCTTCTTTAAAACATTTTTTGAGCTTCCTTCTAGCTTTCTGCATGGTTTTCTGTATACCACCTATGATTTATTTCCATTATAACACTTCAACCAGAATTGTCAGTTTTCTTATTTTCAGTCTGTTTAAACAATTTTTTCAGTAAATCCTTTCATCCTTTTGTCTCCCGATAATCCCACCATGAATTCCTGCTCTATCTGTCTCTGCCAGTTCTGAAAACTATCTTTTGTCTTTGCAGAACTCTAGTCGCACATCCTCGTCCTGAAATCTTGTGTCACATGGTATCCCACCTAACGAACTTACCAATAAATTGGCATCCCAGGCTGTCACCCATCCTACTGCAAGAATCTCCTTCTTTCCTATTCCATCAGTCCCTCATGCACACCAATCAAGTCCTTCATAATCATACAAACCAAGCTCATACGATACATGACAGCCTCCACTATTTCCAAAAAATCCTTTCAGTCTGTGGCTACAACTTCTTGAATGCCATCACTGCAGTAGAAATTTGCCTTTCAGCAGTTGGAACAGCATTTCCAGCTCAATTCGAGGAAGCTATTCCAGCTACTCTTATATCTGAGTAAGAGCCTACCACTCTAGTCCAACTCCCCCCCCCCCCTCCCCCCCCCACCTCCCCGTCAACTGCTCATAGCTTCTGGACCATCCCTTGCTGACTTATTCGGCCGTCCATGTCCCCAAAAACTTGCTCAGTCGTCCATGAAACACCCTATTCCTATCATGTAACACTTGTCAATCTATCTGCATCCATGCAGAAGTCTCTGTACTTTGTTAAGGAATCATCTTTAGTACCTAACCTAATTTCAACCATACTCAACTTGTGAAGGACCGTCTTTCCTTTACTTGTTCTTTGCAGTGGAGACATTTCTTTGTCACATCCATTGACAACATCCACTCAAAACTCCATATAGAACCTCATTTGAAACAGTTCTAACTTCCCTCTAATTGTGATCTTTCCCCTTTCCTTCCAGTTATCCCATGGTAATCTTTCCGAAATTCGTCACTTCCAACCGGGCCTCATCTTCCTTTCCTAAGTTTCTCTCCATTGAGCCAAACATCTCCGCCAACTTTCAGACACCTCTGCATGCAAACTTTATGACCATAATCCCATTCCTGAAGTCCAAAATGACCTCCAGCAGCTCATCTAAGCCCTAGGTCCATCCCAAAACCTGATACCTGAACCCACCTCCCTCCTTACACTAGCACCACCCCCTACCCCAAATTCCTATTTTCTACCCACTCCCCAAAGACTGCAAACAGGTCTCCCTACAGGTTGTACCATTGTGGTTGGGTATAGTGCTTCCACAGAATGCATCTTTGCCTTTGTTGCCCAACACCTCAAAACTGTTGTCCATAATTTCCTGTCCTACAGCCGAGACAAGGCTCATTTCCTTCACTTCTTTTCCACAGTTCCTGTCCTGTTACCACTAGACTTCTTGTTGATCACTGTTAATGCAGTATCCTTATTCACTATCATCTCTCATGTTCATGGCCTTACAGCTATGGAACACTACCTTTCCAAATGTCCCCTGGAAACCTTTTTTCTTTCCTCCATAACCTCATCACCTACAAGTCTGCTTTAACTGGTCCTTCTCAACTTAACAAGTCACCTGCCTAGATATTGATCTCCAACTCTCAGATGGCTCCCTGGATACGTCTGCTCATAGCAAGTGCACCAACCACCAAAAGTTCCTCCACTTCGATAGCTGTCATGCACTCCATGCCAAAAAGTTTCTTCCTTACATCCTCACCACCTAGGGATGCAATTTCTGCAGTGGAAAGCAGGAGTTGTGGAAATATACTGATAACCATAACAGAACCTTTACTGATAGACACTATTTTTTCCAGCTCGTCCACAAACAGGTCTCCCATGCCATCTACTCCAACACCAGTAAACCAGTTAACCAGCCACCAACCAGCACTCTTCTTATCACCCAATATCACCCTGGCCTTGCAAATCTCAACCACTTTCTTAGTTCTCATTGTATCCTGAGATGAGGGATATGTCACCCAAAATCCTACCCACATCACCCAAAGTTGTGTTCTGCCATCCACCTGACATACATAATGTACTTTTCCATCCCTTTTCCAATTCTGCTTTCCAAGGGTCATTTCCATGCAGTTGGTCCAGCTTTAATACCTGTCCCACACACCCACCCACACCTCCTTCAACAGTCTAGTCACAGGGTTTTCCTGTCCAATAAAGGGCAGGGCTAAGTGTGAATTTAGACATGTTGTATACTGGTTTTGCTGCAGTTACTGTACAGCATTCTATGACTTGCAAGAATGGCCACTTCCAAACTGTGGCAAATGAGTCTTGACCATCCAGTTGATGAACATGTTGCGCACCACAGCAAAAATGACGTCGACAGCTGCTTCACTGTGCAGTCATTTGGATACTTCTTTCCAGCACAAGCTTCTATGAACTATGCCTGTGAGAATTGTCTGTCCAGCATATCGTGCACTCGCAATCGCCATAGACTAAACCTCCGCCAATCTGTTTCCCACTGCCTCACTGTACTTTTTTTCCTTCTCTCTTCTGTTGACACCTCTCCTTCCCCATTCATATCGTGTACTTCCACCACTCTTCCTCCCCCTTCAGTATGTGGAGTCCATCTAATCCGCCCTTTCCCTTCTCCCCTCCCATCCCTCCTCCCTTTCTACATATCTTATAAGCTCTTCGTCCCTCTTTCTTCCTTTCGTCTTGTTGTCCAGCTGCTGAGTTATATCAGTTGAAAGACTTGTCTTGCACTAATCCTCTACACTCTCCTTGTGTTGTGCATCTTCCCCTTATGTCTCCCCACCTTCATCAGCCCAGGCAGTTGTTCTCAACAATCAATAATCAGTAATTAGTCTCACAACAGGCTTGGGAATGTGCATTTTGTTGTCTTTGTGGTTGTGTGCATGAATGTGTGTATTTTTGCTAGGAAAAAGGCAAGAATTCAAAAGTTAGTGTGAATACTGTTTTCTGTTATTTGTTTCTGTCTGCTGTAGATGAGTGATTGCCTTTTGCTTGTTTTACATTTTGTTTGATTTTATATGCATTCTCTTGTTAATTAGGCAATTATCATACAGAGTTAAAAATAAATTTTCTTCTTCAATAGGTTTTGGATCCATGCTTAGGGCAATCGGTGCACAAATAGAAAAAACAACTAATAGAGAGGCATGCAGAGACCTGAGTGGGCGACGGCTGAGGGATATAAATGAAGAGAAAAGGTGACATAAACATAGATATTTTACACAAAAATTATATTTTGTTAGTAGTATGTGATTTTACAGAGCATTTATTGTTCAGTTGTGGATGCTTTGAGGATCTCACCAAAAATTTAATTTTTTTAGATGATTGTAAAGGGTTGTAAATGGTATTAGATACTATTGTTTTGCATTTGTTTTTGAGTATGCTGTATTTCATGCTTGCATCATATCGGAGTAAACACACTTTAGTGCACCTGTAGTGTATATGAGAGGTGGATGGAAAGTCGTACTAACTTGGCAGATTGAAATGATAATGCTGATATGATTAGATTAAAAAAGTTCTCTTTTTTTGTTTTGCTGTTGCTGGTCATTCCGAGTTTTGAAAAAAAAAAAAAAAAAAAAAAAGCGTGGTCAGTGTAAAACATAAAATAATTGTTTGTCTTCATTGTCATGTATCACTCGCAATATTACTCGTACACTTTTCTGTTTATTGACATCTCAGCCTCCTTGTTTCAAATAAGTAGAATTTGGGAGACTTTGGCCTATTAGTTTGCTGTTTCTGGTTGTTGCCAATCTTAGCAATTGTTTGTTACGGTAATGCAGTAATAGTGCAGTAATGGTTACTATTTCAGTGTACAATGCTGTGTTTGACTGCTTTTCATGCTAAAATAAATGATGAAACAATTATTTGGACATGTGTGTGTTACGTACAACCCCTTATCATAAAAACTGGACTTATTATGTATAGTGGGGGCTAATCTTATAGCCCCTGGACACACAGCACTGTATTAGAGGGGCAGAGCTCTGTCTCTACATGCAGCAATCTATAGGTGGCACTAAACTTTAAAGAAACAGATTAGCTACATTAATTAGGCAGATCAGGAAGAGGAGATGCTAATATTTTAGTGTGTCCCTGCTAGAGTCGTAGAATTGGTGTTTTATTAATGCTAATAAAACTCACACGTTACTGGGAATATAAAGCAGTTTGAAATCAGAAGTGAATAGCAGTGAAATGTAAGTCAGATTGGAATATATATCACAGGGATAGGCTAGACAATTATGATGGTGGCATAATTATCATTGTAAAGAAACTGTTTTTACATGATGAGGTTATTACAAATTCCAAGTGCATCATACAATGTGTGACAGGGAGTGCTTTTGGTACCACTGTTGTTTCCCACCATTTGCTGTTTTGTTTATGAATGGAGTTATTTGATTCATGGGAGAGAGTTGCTGAGAAATTTAAAAACCGTAACTATCCCGTAACGACCTGTTTATGTAGTTTCAGGAACCAGCATTACATGAGGATTTTAGGTGAGTACTGAAACCTCCTCTATATCACTCATAGGGTCTGTGAAGACAAGGTTACACTAATTACAGTACACACAGGTCATTTAACTACACTGCACCTGTATGGAGTGAGAAGACATCCTGGTAAGCAGTACAATGGTACTTCCCATGCACTTACAGTGGTTAGCAGGGTGTGAGTGTAGATAAAGGTGTATGAGAAGAATAACTGTTAGTAATCCTCTGTAGGACATACAATTTCTCTGATTAATTTTGCTAGATTTGTGCAGAAGTAAGTAATATGTTGCTTGATTCTTCTTGTAATGTACTCTGTCAGAATTTTATTGTAAACCTCACCATGAAACAAAACTTTTTTCTTGTATTGTCTTTAATTTTACTTTGATAAGCATCCCTCTCTGTAACTGTCTCACATGTACTAAATAATAACAATATTTTGAAAAGAAGAGATTGTTACTATATAGTGGAGATGTTGAGTTGCAGACAGGTGCAACAAAGACTACTAAAAATATTACCTATTGGCCAGAAGGCCTTCATCCAAAAAAGACAACTCTCTCTCTCTCTCTCTCTCTCTCTCTCTCTCTCTCTCTCTCTCTCTCATTCGCACACACACACACACACACACACACACACACACACACACACACACGCGACTGCTATCTTTGGCTACTGGGCCCAGACTACGAGCAATTGCGCATGATGGGTGGTGGGGATAAGGAGGAGGCTGGGGAGGGGAGCAGGAGAGAGTGCAGATTATGGGTGGTGGACAGTAAAAGGCTGTCTGTGGGAGTGTAGAGGGGCGAGGTGGAGACAGGGTAAGGCACTTAGGTGCAGTCGGGAGGTTAGACAGGGGAGGAGGGAGCAGAAAAGAAGAGAGGTAACAAGACTATGCGTGCACTTGTGGAATAGAAAGCTGTGGAGTGGGAACAGGGAAGGGGATAGATGGGTGAAGGACAGTGACTAATGAAGATTGATGCAAGGAGGGTTATGACAGGAATGTATATTGCAGGGAGAGTTCCCACCTGAGCAATGCAGAAAAGCTAGTGGTGGTAGGAAGGGTCCAAATGGCACAGACTGTGAAGCAGTCGTTAAAATGAGGAGTATTGTGTTGGACATGTGCCAGCAGCTGCGTGGTGCAGCTGTTTCTTTGTCACTGTTTGTTGGTGGCCAATCAGGCTGACAGTCAGCTTGTTGATTGTCATGTCCACATAGAACAAAGCACTGTGGTTGCAGCATGTTTGTGACCAGACTGCAATAGATGGTGGGAGGAGGATGTATGGAACAGGCCTTGCATCTAGGTCTATTACAGGGATGTGAGCCATGAGGCAAAGGGTTGGGAACACAGGTTCTCTAGGGATGCGCGGGGATATTGAGTAAGTTTGGTGGGTGATGGAATACCACTGTGGGAGATGTGGGAAGGATAGTGGATATGACATTCCTCATTCAATGCATTATGAGACATAGTTGTTTCCAGTTCTGGATGGTACTGCGTTGTAAGGGGAATCCTCTGTGGCCTCATCTCAGTATATTCCCACAAACAGCATTTTTTTGTACTCAACCCTTACCCTGCTCTCCATCCTCCCTCCCTGCCCCAACCTCTTGCTTACCTCCACCACCCAGATTCCTTCGCCCATCATGCACAGTTGCTTGCAGTCTGGTCCCAGCTGCGAGAGACAGTGCTGTTGTGTGTGTGAGCTGTGTTTACATGAATATGTGTGTATATTTTCTTTTCAGAAGAAGGCCTTCTGGCTGAAAGCTGACATGTTTAGTAGTCTTTTTGTTGCACCTGTAAGCGACTCAATATTTCCGCTATATGGCGAGTAACAATCTATCCTCTTCATAAAATTGTCATTATTCCACCCTGGATTTTACGTTTATAAATAAACATATGACAAAATGTGCTGCTCTATATTAGATCTCCTCTATTAATCCTACCTGTTAGGGCTCCCACACTGATAAGGAACTCTCAAGAATCAGTTGAACAAGTGTCTCGTAAGACACTTCATCCAGAGATGTGTGACATTTCCTTGCTATTCTCATAATGAGTTTCAGCCTAATTCTTGTTTGGAAGGGTCCTTCAAATTCAGGTAGCTCTTAATTGTTGCTCCTGGATATTTTGAAATTGTTGTTGTTTCCAGTGATTTATCATAATAGTGTAACTGAACAGTAATAGTTCTTTCCACCCATTTATTGTCTGTTTTTGGAGAAATTGTGCCATTCAGGCAATTGGCAAAATGTGTGGGTAATTCCCGTTTTCAAGAAGTTTCATTGGACAGATGCACATAGTTATACACTTCTGTTTCATGATATTCTCCGTGTCTAAAAATATCCTTTGCAGGAATAAAAAAGGATTTTGCAAACAGTATTTCTGTGAATTTAAACTGATTTTGTTCATCCAGGAGATGCAGAAGGCAGTATGTGGCTGCACCATGTTTGATATTTTGTTGCTTAACTTCTGTAAGGTATTCAGTACAGTTCCACACTGTTAGTGAACAAAATACGAAGCTACAAAATATAAGGCAAGTATTGTAACTGCATTGAACACTGAAGCAGCTAGGTCTCAGAACACTGTTCTTAGTGGGAGTAGCTGTCAGATATGAAAATGGCTTTGGACGTACTACAAGGAAGTGTTAATCAGGCTACTGCTGCTGCCTTTAATATACACACAGGGCATCCACAATTATAAGTTCCAGTTTAAAAATACTGTAGAAAGGGAACACTGGTTAGAATGATGCCAAATTTGAACACCATGTTATTAACACAGGAGGGAAACGTCATGGAACAAAAACAGAATTTAACAAAAATTTGACCAATAGATGACACTTAAGAATATTAACATAAATGGGGTCAGGTACAAATGTCAGATGAATTGCAATATGATGGATATGGTTTAAGTTTCACAGTACAACATCTCTACTGTTCAATGTGCACGATTGCACAAGTTGGCTGTCAACAGCTGTGGTACTGTTAGTGAGGTAAGTCTATCTACCATGGCAAGGTCGTACTACATCAGCTAGAAAAAGTTGGGTTTGAATTGTCCTGAGGCCAAAAGTAAGATAGAGAACAAAATGACATTGGTTTTTAATTGTCTTGGGGCCAAAAACTGCATAAAAGACAAAGTGGCATCGGTTTTCAATTGTCTTGAGACCAAAAACACATAAAAAGCAAAATTACGTCAGTTTCTGATTGTCGTGAGACTGAAAAAGACATGGCCAATATGCTGCCCACTTTATTCCGCCATAAGTTGAAATCGAGAAACAATATGTTCCACAACAGATCAGGGTGTCTCGGGGGTAACATTCAGAAAGCGTTTCACAACACATGTGTTCATTTCAGTTACGTTCATAATTGGAGCAGAGAACACATTTTTCAGGTAACCCCACTGCCAGATGTCACATGTCTAATAATTATGATATTTATGAAATGCCTCTGCAACAGTCATTTCACAGGCTTCGCTGTGTGAAGAGGAGCATTGTCTTGCATAAAAATGATCCTACCTATGTGTCCATGTGTTGAAGGGTTGGAATGATGTTGGGGAGCAAATGACTGTCATAATGTTTGCCAGTTACAGTACAGGTTAAAGAACCCACAACACTCATCTCCTCCGAAGGTCCTGCAATAAATGATTCCGTCAACTTGTACCACACAGTCACCTTTGCAAAATGGAGTGGTACCAACTGACGTGTGTGCGGATTTTCCGTTGCCCATGTCCTGTATTTCTGTGTATTGGCATCAGAATGTTCCATGGCCATTCATTATCCACTTCCATGCGAGCAAGAATTTCCAGAGTGAACATTTGCCTTGCTGGCATGCCAGCAGGAAGCAAATCCTGAACATGAGTGAATTAGTGTGGATAGCTATGCAGGATGTTTCGTAGTATTTGACGCTTTGTGCTCGGGGCATGTCCAACGTTTGGACAATTTCCCACGCACTGGATGTTTACACACCATCGCTCAACCTCCCGTGCAGTGCTGTGGTCACATCTTTGACAGACTGCCACTTCAAAAGAACCTGTCTTTTCGAATTTTTTAATCATTTTCTCCCAACCCTTAACTGACATTGGACCAATGCCTTTTTCTATACCCTTGAGTGTCCAGAACTTCTGCAGGTCTACTAGCATACAATTTTCATTCTTGTAAAAAAGCTTTATCAGCAGTACATGATCCATCATGGAGACAGTGAAGCTACGCATCTTGGGTGAAATGATGAACAGGCATGTGCCGTCCAACTGTTGATGTGCATATTATTGTGCTTATAGTTTGGTCAAATTTTCATTAAAATTTTTTTTTTGTATCATGGTGTTTTCCCCTGCGTCAATAATATGATGATCAAATTTGACATCATTCTGAGCAGTGATACTCTTCCTACAGCATTTTGATACTGGAACTTTAATTGTGGACAGACTATATATTTGATGTGGCGGACAGTCAGATGTGAAGTGAGGATGTCTGCGGGTGATGCTGTTGAATGTATGGAAATCACAACTCCAGAAAATAATGTTGTGAAATGCAGAAAGATTTGTTGAGGATTGATGCTTGGTGCAGGGATAGGTATGTAACATATTGTGTATAAATGGACAGAAAGATCCATTGTGTCTTATTGCACCATTGGCAATTATTCACAGGAAATATTCACGAGCCAAAAATTCAAGAATATATCTTGAGCATGATTTAAAGCAAAACTACCACATACTAATAGTAGCAAGACGGATGAATCTGAGACTGATTCATTGGAAAAACACTAGAGAAGTGTAATTCACCTGCAAAAGAGTTAACCTACAGAAATCATAGTGCAACTGATTCATAGCTATTGCACTTCAGGCTTAGACTCTTCAAGTAAATTTAGTAGAGATATAGAGAAGATTCAAAGAAGAGCAGTGTTTAACTTCACAGATTTGTTTAGTTACCATAGAAACATCAGAGAGATGTTCATTCATCTCCACTGGCTGATGCCACAAGAGCATTGTGCATTTCATATACTGATGAAATTCTGTTAGTTGACATTCCAAGAAGAATTTATCATTGTATTACTTCCTCACTCATCGATGTGACGTTAGCAGTAAGTCCAAATCTTACCTTATGTGGAGGCTTGCCAGTTCTTCATGTGAAGCATTCATGAATGGAACAGGAAGTGGGGTACATCACAGTGCATACAAAACAGTCTCTGCCATACACTGTAAAGGTCTCCTGGGGAATGTAAATGTGGAGGGTCTAGTAAAAGTAATTGTGGAAAGCACAATGATACCTGTTGCCACATTAATTCTTCATGTAGTAATGTAATATTCTTCCTCACTTTGTTTGCTGTATTACCTAGTTAGTTGTGGACACTGCTCTGTTCGCTTTGAATATTACAGCAGTTTTTCTGTTGCTTACTTGGAATGCCCTTACCACTAGAAGCTGAGTTATAAATTTTCCTTTTTGGTTCTAAGAATACATTTTTTTATGTATCAATTGTAACAAACATTCATTGTATATTGCTGTCGCCACTCTGTGTTGGCCATTGCACAGAAAAACCGTGGCAAGGTATTTTGTATTTCCACTTTTCTTTTGGATGTATAATGTAATACTTACAACTTTCACCAAGGTTTGTATGATCCCAATTCCTGCTTAGATTAAATAATGTGATGGACGTTCTGGTATTGGAAAAATACTAAATATTTTACTCTTTAATGTTTTCGCCTTTTGCGGCAGACTGAAGAAAAACTGGTATACTCATGCTTATCACTGATCGCAGTATGTTGTTTAAGCTAAAACTGTTGGTTGTGTTGTTATATTTTCTGATGAAATTGCTTCATCCTTAGTGTAACATGTAATTTCACACCATATTGAAATAGCATTAGGTTTTACAGTCATTTTACTGTGTGATGTTTGGTCTTTCCATATGATCTGGACAGTCGTTAACACTATACGTCGACTTGAAAAAAAAAAAAAAAAAAAAATGGAACTATTGTGGAAATAGTAGCTGCTGTGTTTCCAGAAGCGGCAAAATTATTCTTAAACCTTGGGAAAAGGAAGGAACAACTTTCACAGGAAAGAGAATTAAATTTTTAATCGTCAACATTTTAAGTAATCTTTTATGGTGTGGGTGGATTACAATTATGTGGGAGTAATTGACTGTTTCTTTCTTTCTTTCATTTCTGTTACAATAAAAAAAATCATATAAATCAAGACAAATGTTTACAGCATAAAAACACACAATGCATGATTGTGGTCACCAAATTTAAGGTGTATAGTCTAAATACTGTGAGACAGAAAGACAATATCCAATAATGACTAGACATTGAAATCACCGCTTCAATTGTATGGCTGGTTTTGGGCTGACAGATCCCATCATTAGGTCAAATTACTCAAAACAAACAAGAGAAGAGCACTAAAAATAACCTTTACATATGCTTGTGAGCAGAAAATAAAATGAAATAGGAATATTATTTATAAAATTCTAACAGCAATTCGCATAGGTGTGTTAAAAAATAAGAATGGAGTACATAAAAATACCATGGCAACAATTAATAATAAAAGAGAAACTGTAGTTGAAGAGCCATGTTTAAGAACCAGAACACCTAAGTCGGTGTTGCGACCCCAAGTCCTGTGAGACTGGGTAAGGCGGAGGAGACTGCCGCACTCAAGCTCAGAACACGGACTAGCGCACATGAAGGATGTAGTTCAGTTGGTAAACTTTGGTGTGACACTACTGTAACTATCTTTTAGAATGACTGGAAGTGAATGGCATGAGATCAAGAGGTTCAAGTCCTCCCTCGGGCATGGGTGTGTGTGTTTGTCCTTAGGATAATTTAGGTTAAGTAGAGTGTAAGCTTAGGGACTGATGACCTTAGCAGTTAAGTCCCATAAGATTTCACACACATTTGAACATTTGTGTGTGTGCGCGCGCACGTTTGTGTGTGTGTGTGGGGGGGAGGGGGGGGAGGGTCTATTTTTGATGAATGTCTTACTGGCTGAAAGCTTTATTTGTGACAATCTTTTTGTTGTGCCTATCTGCGACTCAGCATTCCTGCTATATGGTGAATAGCGACTTTCCTTTTCATAATATTGTTACATTCCATCCCGGGTTTGATTTTTATCTTCTATTATGCATTTAAAATTGTTCATTTGAATTTGAATGGCTGGGCTTGTTGGTCTCAAGCCATTTACTTCCAGTGATCGGAACCGATGGCTATTGTATCCTCACACCAAAGTTTACCAGCTTAGCTTCCTCCTCAGTGTGTGCTAGTCTGTATTCTGTGGAGTTTTTGTTCTTATACATGCCTCTTCACCTAGGCAGTTTCTCTTCTTGTTATTAGCTGTTGCCATGATATTGAGGCGTATTCCTTTCTCACTTTTCACCATATCTAGCCCTACTGCCGTTAGAATTTTATAAATGACAGTCCTCATTCAGTTTATTTATGCAGACAAGCAACATGGAAGTGATTTCCACATCTATTACAGTGCTGAAGGTGCAGGCACTCTCTCTGCAAGATTATTTGTGCCAGTATTGACAATTTTGTTTAAAATGTTCAAGATATTGAAAATTCCTTAAATTGATCAAAGTCTGTGCTATTTTGTTCTCATAATTTCTTTCTCCTCCCCCTTCCTGCCCTCCCCTCCCCTTCTCTACTCCTCCATATGTATAAATGTGGGATATAACTGTAACTGCATGTTAGTTCATTGCAAATATGTTCTGGAAAAATCAGGACAGCAGTAATTGGAACAGAATGATCCCCATAAATATGATTGCAGGAGACGGCAGAGGTATTACTGAAGTGTCATTTATGTAACATGAACAGAAACATAATGGTCCCTAGGGGTAGGAACAAGAAGTCACAGCTGAGAGGAATTGCTCTGTATACTGATGTATTGTCAGTTGTCATGCAGTTTATGTATGATGTGTTGTCAGTTGTCGTGTAGTTTATTGTAACTTTTTTTTTTTACCATGACAGTCATAGAGGATGTTTTAAAGCAAGAGGTCTGAAAGAATCATAGTGATGGTGATTTTCACTGTATTTGTTGCTGTTTCATGTCATATTGTCTCTGAGAAGTATTGCAAAGTATTTGTTTGTTTGCAATTGCACTTTGCAGTCTTCTACATTTTCCCTGTTTGCTATGTAGCATTATATTTAGGTCATTGGCCACAGATACATGGAAAGCATTGAATATTGGTATCTGCATTTTTATTGTGAAAGACAATAGGTATCAGCAGTCATTGTGCACTTGCAAAATGAAAGAACTGGTGCGATTGCACGGTGTTTATCCACACCAACTGTAATGACATATGTTTGCATACTACCATCATGAGATTGCTACCACCATAAAAATAATGTACAAAGGAAATTTAAATCTTAAATCTGTTAAGAAATTTTCAGATTTTAAGAGAGCAGTCACACTTAATCATTCCTCATAGTAAACAAAGTCAATATGTACCTAGAAGAGAGAAATAAATCAGTACCAAATATCTCATCAAATTTTGTACATAGTGTGATCCAAAGGCTTTCCTAATTTTATAAGTATACTTGTAGCTCATGTGCTACGTATTACTATATAGGTATAACGAAATTGTCATGATTCATTCCTGAACTTTCCATTACTATCTAGGTACCGTTATTATGCATTACTACATATTCTGTCGAGAAACATTTCTGTAACATAATGTTACTTAATTGTTACATTTGCTGTGTAAGAGGAAAGTTATAACCCATATAATGAATGGTGTATTTGGTTTTAACATTGATTTTATTTCAGATTAAAAAACTGGATAGCTCAGCAAGCAGAGAGGGAACAGGAAGCAGCAGAAAGACGGCAGAAGAAACTTGAACGACTGTGCTTGGAACCGAAACATGAATTTAAGGACATAAAATATGAAGAAGAGCGATCTGTGTTAACAGAAAAAGTTTGTGATGCTGTTGAACAAGGTAAATTCTACATTGCAGAGATTTACGGTGTATGGACTCCCTTTTGTATAGAGAAAACTACTTTTGAGTCACAATTTATCTTTCGAACTGTGTGACATGTTACTCTTTTATTTAAAAAGTAGTGTTAGTTAGGTTCCTAATAGTCGTCTTAGATGTAAATGGAAGCAGATTCATTTATGTTGTTCACCTCTTCTGCAAAAAGTGATAATGAAGTGCAGTAAAAAAAAGTCAAATGAAGCTGAAGAAATTAAATTAGGAAATGAGTCACGAAGTCGGAGACCAGTTTTTCTGTTGGACAGCAGCATAATTGATGATGGCAGAAATGGAGAGGGTGTAGAATTCAGACTGACAGCGGCAAGAAAAGTGTTTCTAAAACAGGGAAATTCTTTAATATATAATACAAATCTGAGTACTCGGAAGTCTTTTGTGAACGTATTTTCCTGGAGTGTAGCTGTATATGAAAGTGAAATATGGATGGTAAGCAGTACAGACAAGATGAGAATAGAAGGTTTTGAAATTTGGTGCTACAGAAAATGCTGGAGGTTAAATGGGTAGATGAAATAACGAATGAAGAGGTTCTTGGGGTCACAAATCTGTTGTTACTTTTGGAAAATGTCCCTGCAAGAATGTGTCACTTACCTCGGTAAGCTCCACACATTCAGCGATCTGATTGGTGGTGACACACGAAGTATCCCAGACAATAAAAGCTACGAAGAACTAATTGTGTTTCACTTGTCTATAGACTACATCATCTTAACTATAATTTTTCAGAAAGTTGACACCACACTTTGGGGTTAGGTTCCTTACTAATTGACATAAATTCTTCGAAGAGTAACTGATCTATATTTTAAAATATTGAAGTCACAAAAAGCTACTACCAAGCCCATACTATAACTGCAAGTGTACAATTCTGATGCACTATTCATAGAGTACGGTTTAATTGTTGAGCTGTTATTGTACTCCTCAGATCATTCATATAACAGTCACAATAACAGTATGTATCTATATTGAATCCACTAACTCTTGGTAATAAATCATGAAAGTCAAGTTAACTAACAGTCTAAATTTTACGTGATGCCCAGTAACTTGTTATACACACCAAAAATACTACAGAGTTCATTACTTAGTATTGAAATGATGTCTCGAACTGATGCCTGTGTGATGCATTACATCAGCAACAACATAAATTCTCAGAAACATTATCCAAACCAGACATCATTGCACATGTTTACTTCATACTGTCAGCAATCACAGTGTACCTCACCAAAACACAGTTTGGTAGTATATTACTTTTCAGAGCCACTCCAGACAAACCTTACTCTTTGGTGACTAGATTATGACTTCTTGATAACTTTGCTTCACAAAGTACATTGAATGCAGTACTGGCTCTTTTTACACTATATCTTTCACTCAGTGACCAACTCCACTATTGCACAACATTATGCACAAACTCACATTCCTATTGGCCCACCAATTCCCGATTCATTCTTCATGTACATTTCCTATTCACTGTACGCACATTCTAATTACAAGTAAACAGTATATTATTATTACCTACAGAAAATTTGGGGGTTTAGCTAATTTTCTATACCTCAGAAAATTTTGCAGGTTTTAACTTGAAATTAAATTGGTAAACTGCTGTCGCTGTATAACATTGTTGTGTACAGTTTTATTAAAATTAGTTCATTGAAATGTATAGAAGTAGACTCATAGGCTTGCATATGATTAAGCATCTCTGTATGCCCCCACAAGACACACCTCTCCTTACAGCATCTACACAGATGCTCAGTACTGCGTCTAAAGGAGTGAAAAACACAATTTGGATCACTGTGTGTAAATTAGTCATGAGCAGTTTTAAACTGACAAGGAAATCACCTTCAGAAACAAGTTTAGGAAACTCACAGAAAGAAAATTGCTCAATGTAAAAAAATTATTATAAGTGTAACACTATAAATAATGCCAACAGTTGTACTACGAATAACATTAAAACAACATAGTGCTACACAGTACAGTTTGTCGGTAGTGGTAAAAATTACATAAAACTAACATAAAAAGATGGAGGATAACACGAAGAAAGTTGCATAGTCTGTCACGTCACATGTGCACAGGTCAGTGGCCAGTACATTGATATGTTGTAAACAGGATTCCTTCATCATAAAATACACAGAATTATTTAAAAAATAAAAAAAAATGTGTCAATCAAAGGCATTTCAATGTGACAATGTGTTACAAGGTAAAAGTAAAAGTACAGTTGTGGGAAATACCCTCACAGTAAATTGTGTATATATGTTGTATATTTTTGCATGTGTTTATATATTTTGTAAGACCAAGTTCGAGATTAACAACCATGTGTCTCTTCCATCTGTTAAAGCAAAGCTTGAAGAACTTCTGTTCATTTAAAATACTCGAAACTCGTATTAAACAATAGAAAATCCAGGATGGAATGTAACAGTGTATGAAAAGGAAAGTTGCTGCTCACCATATAGCGTAGATGCTGAGTCGCAGATAGGCACAACAAAAAGACTGTCACAAATAAAACTTTGAGCCTGTAAAGCCTTCGTAAAAAAAAAAAAAAAAAAAAAAACACACACACACACACACACACACACACACACACACACACACACACACACGACTGCAGTCTCAGGCAAATGTAACCACACCATGAGCAGCAGCACCAGTGCATGATGGGAGTGGTAACTGGGTGGGGATAAGGAGGAGCCTGGGGCGGGACGGCGGAGGGATAATAGAGTAGGGGTGGCGCACAGTGCAGTGCTGCTGGGGAGCACACAGGGACAAGGTGGAGAGAGGATAGGGCAGCCATGTGCAGTTGGAAGTTTAGGCGGAGGGCAAGGGAGAGGTGGGGGAGGGGGGGGGGGAGAAGAGAAGTAAAAAGACTGGGTGCAATGGTGGAATGAGGGTTGTGTAGTGCTGGAATGGGAAGAGGGAAGCCAGATGGATGAGGACAGTGACTAATGAAGCTTGAGGTCATGAGGGTTACGGGAATGTACATATATTGTAGGGAAAGTTCTCATCTGTGCAACTCAGAAAAGCTGGTGTTGGTGGGAACGAACCATATGGCACAGACTGTGAAGCAATAATTGAAATGAAGGATGTCATGTTTGGCAGTGTGCTCAGCAACAGGGTGGTCCACTTGTTTCTTGGCCACAGTTTGTCGGTTCGTTCATTTCAATGACTGCCTAACTGTCTGTGCCATATGGAACATTCCTACCACCACCAGCTTTTCTGAACTGCGCATGTTACATTTTCGTAACCCTCCTGGGCTCAACCTTCGTTAGTCATTGTCCTCACCCATCCAACCTCCCTGTTCCCATTCGAGCACTATACAGCCCTAATTCCACCATCACAACCAGTCTTTTTACTTCTCTTCTTTTCCGCCACCCCACCCACCTCCCCACCTCTCCTCTGCCCTCCGTATAACCTCCTGACTGTGCAGACACCTGCCCTCTTCTCTCTCTCTCTCTCTCTCTCTCTCTCTCTCTCTCTCTCTCTCTCTCTCTTTTTTCTCTTCCGCAGCAGCACTGCACTGTCCGCCACCCCTAACCTGCTATCCTTACCCCTCCCCACTCCAGCCTCCTCTTTACTCCCACCCAGTTGCCACTCGCATCGTGCACTGGTGGTGCTGCTGGCAGTGTGGCTGCAGTTGCCCGAGACTGAAGTCGTGCGTGCGTGCGTGCGTGCGTGCGTGTGCATGTGTGCATGTGTCAGCCTTACAGGCTGAAAGCTTATTTGTGACAGCATTTTTCTTGTGCCTGTCTGTGACTCAGCATCTCCGCAATATGGTGAGTAGCAACTTTCCTTTTCATGTTATTGTCGAAACTCATATTAACATCTAAAAGAAAATGTATAAAGGTATCTGGTCACAAAAACAGTAGTTCAGATCGAAACTTGCCTCCATTATTAAAAAAAAAGTTATTCAGATGCTGTTTCTCATTCATTCTACCAGTGATGGTCTCGGTTTCCTGGGACTGGCTGCCAATTGCTGTCCGCGCAAATGAAGTTGACACTCAGTGCAGTGGTTGATTAGGATGATAATAAAGGGGAAATGCCTTTATGGTTGCTCCTATCAGCTGCTGTGCTGAGTATCAACATAGTTTGTGCAGACAGTATGAGTTCCACTAAATACTGTATACATACTGTTACGGCTCATACTGAATCATTTTGAGGAGAAAAATATGTTACGCACAGTTGAACTAAAAGAAGGGAGTGGTAGCCAGGATGGATCCTGATTCATCAAAGAATAGTCAGTTTTGTTATTTGGGGGAAAGGAGGAGTAAAACTTGATCTCAACCAATTATTACATTCTTTATTGGGCATTTTTTCTCGCTGACTCATCTTAGGGTGTCTTCATTCCTTACTTGATCAGTGCATTTGATCTTCATCAGTCTCCTAACATTAAGTGTGTGCTTCATAGCTTTTTTGAAGAAGACTGTCATATTGCCAGCAAGCTGTATGATGCTGAGTTTCTGTTGTGTGTGTTTTGTTACTCTTCCATCAGCTGTATATGAGTGGTTGCACTTCATCTTCTCTGTTAATAGTATTTTTTTGTACATTGTTTTTATAGTGTACTGAGAATTACATGTTTATACTTCTCATGTGTCTAGGATTCAAGGCATCAACAAGTGGTGGAAATGGCGTGAAGAGAAAACAGGAGAGCAAGGAAATGAGCTCAAAGCCAAAGAAAAAGAAGACATGCTTGTGGTATGTGTGAAAATCATATTCCAACATATGTTCCCAGCTTTTAATTACTTTTCTAGAATAGCCATAGATTTCAAGTGAAGAAATTAGTATAGTATAAAATCTTCTAATTTGTATAAAATTTTGAATCATTTTATGCCAATCAATTTAAAATTTGCCAGTTATCCCAAAGAACAGAATTAGAAATTGCAGTACGTACCAAGCCCAGAGCAAGGTCCGGCTTACCATTGCTCTGTGCCCACACGTGGTAGAGGAGCTTATAATTTGCATTATGCCATTTTTCACATACTCTTCATGCAGATGCAAGCTATAATGTAGTAACTGCAGTCACCTAGATGTGCCACACCTGTTTCTTCGGGAATTTCAAATTATCTTTGTCTATGTTTGTATTGTGGGGGCTTCATAGATACTTCTGACAGTGGCTTTAGTCATGAATTGACATTGATATAAACTCAGTGCCTTCAAGAATAAATTCATATTGTGTAGTGCAACAATACCTAAAACTTCATGAACACAGTATATGTCGTTTAATTTATAAGTGACTAGCAATTTCAGCAATGCTTTGCAATTACTGAATAAGAATGGGAACTGGATATTACTCCTAATGGGGTATCCCTACGAACTGTCAGGATGTCAATTTTGGCTCCTCGTTGCGACTTCACCGCTTTGGAGGTATAGAATATAAATGAAAAAGACTCCTTTGTTCCAAGATATGGTTTTAGTTGCTATTAAGGTTTTTAACTTTTTTAGGATACTGTTACATAAATTCAGAGTATACAACAGTTTTCATGTTTTGGACACACTGTGGTAAGATTATGAAATGGTTCTTTGAATTACCAGTTCTTGAGAGGACAACATGCAGAAAACACTCTGATCGCTTAAATTGAGTGTGTAAATCAATTGAGATGATTGTTGTATGGGGTGTGAGAAAGGCTTCTCCAGCTGCTACCTGTGCGCATATAGTAGCTTCAGTGACATTATTGCGCATAGTTTTAATTTGCAAATGGGCAGCATTACAAAATTTTTGGACAATTGAGATTGCATAGTAGCTCTCCAATCATAAGTCAATCATCTATAAATAAAACTTTTCAAATATGTATAGGTTTTGTTAAAACTGACTTTGAAGAAGAAACAAAACAGCACATTGTTGTGTATACAATTTTTGGTAAAATTATATACATTGAGAAACAATGTACAGTAAAACTTCTAGATAAACAGCATCCAAGGAGTAAATAAAAAGTCCCCTTTTAAGAAGTGTCCACTATTAAGAAAAGAATAAAAATGCATTGTACAGTGCAGTACATACAGTGTACTGTATGTAGAATAGTACATTACATCTGTATATTGTACTAGTAAATTAGTGAAGATTTATCTTTATTTAACTACAGTACTACCCATACACTAGCATAATACAGTATTAAATTTTTTTTCATGTGTTCTGGAGGGTTGGTTTGAAGTAATCATATTTTTTTCTGATCCAGGGTGTCATTTATAATTGTCTGCTAAATGTGTGTTTCAGCTACTAACATTAAACTGAGTCCCTCTTCATCACTTTTCACTGAAAAGTAGTGTTTCAATTTTCTTACCTTGGAATAAAGTCCAGTCCAGTTATGTCATCATTAGGAACTACAAAAAGTGGCATCTACTTTTGGGAAAATTCACACTTATTTTTTGCAAAATTCATGTCTATTTTTGTCAAAATTCACACCTACTATTTTGTTTGTAAATGATTAGACACACACGTGAAGACAGACAAAGCGTTAGTTCGTTGAAAAGGACTGTTAAAAAAAGTGTCGATTGGAAACTTTTTGACTGGAGTGTTTGCTCATGCAGAAACTTTAATACCTTTTTTCCCCAAAATAACCTTCGTTGTCTTTGTTTGGCTGTCTTTAAGCTTTCAAAAATGATTGTTCTGTTGAAAAGCTGCAGCATTTTCCCACCCATTACCTGAATGCATCTCCATTTTAAGGCATTTCTAGGGTTGGCCTTTCTCCACCCAATTCAATGATTTCAAAGTCTGCAGACTGTTAATTTTGAACTTTCATGGGCATTCAGCGTAGAAAACCAATGTACGGTAACTGTATTTTAACGTTAGGGGAAGAATTTCAAGATAGTCGAAAAATTTTACAGATTTTGCTTTCCAGTTGCGCACTGTGTGGGCACTACAGGCAGGAGTGGCAAATGGCCCCAAGCATAAACAAATTAGAATTTTGAACACTGGGTGGGAGGGGGCGGGGAGGGGAGTATTGTGGGGGAAATGTGAATTTTTCTGGTCCCTAGTCAGCATTGTCTTCATCCTGTAGTCCATTCTCGACATTGTCACCACACCCTTCTTCATGAAGTTCTGGTAGGAGTTCACATACGCTAGTTGATGTACTTTCCATGAACAGTGCATCATTGACATTGGCATATCCATCAGATTCTACTAAAGTGTGAATTTCATGCTCATGTTCCTTGGGGTTGTTTTCTTCAAGACCATCATCAATTGCTGAAGCCCTGTCGTAAATGAACCCTGCCTTCTTGAAAGAGCAGTTGATTGTGGTGGATGTTACTTGTTTTAAGGCTGAAGAAATCCACAGAATTTCATCCAATACTCTGATAGATTTTCAGAGTTCATATCCAAATTCAACATTGTCCATTCAAGATAAAATATGTCTCAAGTAAAACACTTTGAAATTTTGAATAAACCCTTGATCCAGTGGTTGGCAATATGAAGTTGAATTTAGTGGCAAAAACATTACTTTCAAATTTTTTTAGTGCAGCATCACAAGAAGAAGTAGCATTATCTATAAAGAAAATCATCTTCCTCCTTTGTCTTTCCATTCTTCAATCAAATGCCAGCTACCATTCAGTCATTGTTGCCCTCATCATCCAAGATAATTTATTTGCATATCACTCCACCTTCAGTTTACTTAAGTCATATCCTTAAACATTTGGAGTGTTGCAGCGTTACCAATACTTAAAGGCTTTTCAAATTTGCTTATCATATTAACACACAGTAGTACAGTGAGTCATTCTTTTGAAATTTTGCCTCCAGAACAGTTTTCACCTTTCAGGCTGTTGTTTTACTGGGAAGAGTTCTGAAGAAAAGACCAGTTCCATGATGGTTAAAAATATTTCTTTCTTCATAAGCTTCACAAATTCCTGTTACCCTTTCTTTCCAATCTGACATGTTTTCATCCACTGACCTCAATTCACCACAACAGTTAGAAAAGAGATGGTGTGACTGCTTCTAAATTTGACAAGCCAACTTACAGATGCTTTAAAATCCTTAAGTCCCAACTCCTTGACAGTTTGGAGTGCTTCCTTGCAGATCAGAGGTCCAACAACTTTCAAGTAATTGCTGCAAACACAGCAGAACCATTCAAAAGTAAAAAAAAGAAAGAATTTTTAAACCTGTTATGTTAGGAAAAGTGCATTTACTGGTAAGGTTACCATTTCCTCTCCATGACTTCAGAATGTCATCCTTGTTTCTTAAAATCACACTGATCTGTGTTTTTTCAACAGCAGACCTCATTGTCGTGCCTCAACCACTGAGCTTTTCCTTTTTGTAGACATTGATCTCAAACTTTTCCTTCAGTTTCAACTATTTCTGTTTTTGTAATGTCTTAGCACTACAGTACATAAGCCCCCTTGCTTGAAGACAGAAACAGTGTGCACTTTAACATAAAAAATGTTCAGAAGGATGATACAGATTGTTGCTGTTTAATTTTCAAACATCTTTTCCTTTCGCACTGTCTGTTATTTCGAATTTTCATTGTTGGGGGATACATTTCAGTGTGTATGACCATTAGCGAGAGTGTTTGCTGTTCAGAAGAATTTTACTACAAAGGCCAGAGTTATTTTACAGGGGAATTTTAAAATGTCCTCTTTTGAGAGGAGTCTGCTATTCGAAAGTGTTCATTAGGAGAAGTTTTACTGTATATAGGAGGAACAATCTGTCTATTACTTTACTTGCTCAGCCATCGTAGTTAAAACAAACTGCAAGAAAGAAAATGAAAATGTACATTTTTACAGTATGGCATAACATTTTCTTTCTCTCTGTCAATTTTAACAGAAAACGTGCACATTGATGTTGCATTTCTGTCCAAATGTTATTAGTGTGTGGTGCAAAAACCTGAAGTAAGACAGTCAGGAACTTTCCAAGGTTTTTGAGAACAACGTTAACCATCTTGATGAAAGAATTTGTCTCTGGAAGACGTGTCGTTTTGTCCTCAATAAATTCTGTGGTAATTTGTGACTGAAGTGGTTACTGTTACTGCTTTTTGAATCATTTGCAGATTCCTGTCATTTTTGCTGTTGTATGATAACAGCCTGATACATGCATGTGAAGGACAAGAAGTTTCTTTGCTATTCTTTCCATTGTAGGTTACACCAGTTATTAGCTGGCAATTTTGACATTTATCGCTTAACAGTATACTATAAATGCATTCTGACCACCATTAGTAGATCTTGCAGATCACTTGCACGGAAATAACAACACTCTGAAATGAAGTGGTAGGCACCAAATTATTGTATGATAAAGGTTATATAAGTTTTATTTGTCTAGAACTTGTTAAACATTGAGAGTCATACAATGACATTCATTTAGGTTTTTGAATTTCAGAACTCACAGTTTTATTCTGAAATGTTCAGGAATGTCACTTATTGTTAAAGAAGCTGTAAGTATTGTCGAAATCAAGAGAATGTTGCCAGGCTGCTGTCGTTCAGAGAATTAACCTTTCTCCTGTACTTGCACTTTAACCTTTTGTATTCTTTTCATGGTTTTCATATAGCAATTTTGTGTTATTGTCCATCACTTGCATTCTATTTTTGTGATAATAATGCTGTAAACCAGACTTTTCCTAATATTTCATATCATTAAACTTAAGTCACCCAGATTTTAATTTTGTCTGTTGATTTCTTTTAATGAATTATGTGCGTTGTACTCAACAAATTCTGTGGTAAAATACAACAGTGTTCTATTACAATATTATGAAAAGGATAGTTGCTGCTCACCATATAGCGGAATGCTGAGTCACAGGTAGGCATAACAAAAAGACTGTTAGAAAATGAGGGGGGGGGGGAGGGAGGGATGGAGGGGGAGAGAGAGAGAGAGAGAGAGAGAGAGAGAGAGAGAGAGAATGTTCTATCTCTGATGAAGGCTTTGTTGACCAAAATCTCATTCTCTGACAGTCTTTTTGCTGTGGCTATCTCTGCTATATGGTTAGTAGTAAATATCCTTTTCATAATATTGTTACAGTCCATCCTAGATTTTACAATGTTCCATAATATATTTTCTATAGAAAATAGATAAACTTTCACTATTACTCCATATAATTTTGGATTTTTTTTCCTTCTGTAGGATTGATGCTGATAATGAACTTGACACTGAGGATAGTGATGATTGCCTCAGTGACGACAATGATGGCAGTACGTCATCAAAAAGTGCTTCTCAAAATGGTTCCAGTCAGTTAAGTGTTGACAAAAGGATAACACAAGCTGTGTAATATTATTGAATCAGTCTCCTTTTAAGGAATCAAGTGATTGTACTGTATGTTTTTGTAAAATAAAATGTGTAAAAATAATTATTATACAAATATATTAACAATTGAATTTGTATGAATAATAAAATAACTATTATTCAGTATTGTTCAGTGGATATTCTTTACCAGTCCCTATTCAGTATTGTTCAGTGGATATTCTTTACCAGTCCCTCCCTTATTAATGCCATAATGCGTCCCTTGCCCATAGTTAAATGGTGCATTGAGAGTTCTTATTGTATGTCATAGTTAAAAGCACTGTGGTTCAGGTTTCAATCTACAAGCAAGCCAAGATGGTTCTGTCAGCAGAACATGACCATTCCATTTTCCTTTTTTTGGCTAGAAACTTAATTGGTACTGTTTGTAAGGTTTCCAGTAATGATGGGCTATATGATTATAGGAGGGAAACATTAGTACTACATTCAAATAAAATGTAGTATGCAGGAGCAACAGGGTTACTGGATGTCAAATGGATGGTGGTGGTGGTGATAATGCTTCTCCTGTGTTAAATTTTAAGTGTACAATTGTTCTCTGGAAATTGTGCTGCTTTTGGTAACCATGGTGTTGTGCAAGTCTATTAACCCATTTCTGCCTAGCATAACGTATATGTCAGATAACATCTATTGTTTTCTCTTTTTGCCAACAGTGCATGCATTTGAAATGCCTGTTGTTGTATGTCTCTGTTAAGGAAGCTCTATTGTTGATATTTAAGTAAGTTTCTGCCAGTAGAAAACAGGAAGAGGACAGTGTCTGGTTGTTCATCAACTGAAGACTTTTTCCAAATAAGATTATGACTTGGAATAAGAAGTAAGTACTATTTTCTGAAGCAATATACCACACAATTTTTAAAACTTTTGCTTAAGTATAATGTTAAAGGTGCCGAAATTTATATTATAGGTTAGCCACAAAATGCAGTTCATTATTACGGTTCCAAATCCAATTTTTAATTGTGTGGTGCCCGTATGTTAATACTAGGCAGAACAGTCAATATAATGTTCCCTACTTTCCCAGAGGCCTGTCTATGCATGGAATCCTGGATGTTCTTGCGGAGGAGGAGGAGGAGGAAGGTGCAATGGATATGTTTATTGAGCCTTCTGAAGTTAATGTAGAATTGGATGAACATTGTAGGGAAGAAAATAGTGGTGGACAGATAGATAATATTGGACCAAGGCAATTTCATGCTGGTGCAGAAGTGGTATTGACCAACAAAGATAGGTTAGGTGGTGAACCTGAAACTGCCTGTTCTCATGATATTAACCAGGAAATGTCATTTCAGATGAAACAGAAAAGCTACAGATCTCAAAAACTATAGTAAGAGATTGGAGAAGGGAGGATATGCAAAGCAATAACACTTTATTTCCTGAGAATGATCACAGTAAATTGGCAGCTTGTCTCCAGTTCAGTGCTTTTAACTGTTTTGAAATGAATAATAATTAAATTTCTAAGTACTGAAGCTACAAAATACAGTTTTGTTCAAGAACTGCCTAGATCCCAAAATAATACTCAAAGAGACAAAAGGTTTTCTAGGAATTCTACCTAGCAGATGATGATACTGGGATTTAGGGTTGGACATGAGAAATGAAATTGTGCACAATGTGATGAGAATAGGCAGATTCGAAACAATTATGAGATTCATTCACTTGTGATAACACACAAATCAATGTAAATGATAAAATGTGTAAACTTTCAGCCTGAGCAAGATTTGGATTATGATGAGAGCATAATAAAGCATTTTGGCAAGCTTGAATGACAACAATTTGTGAAAGGTAAACCCATTAGATTTGGGTACAAAGCATGGTACCTAAACACAGATGTGTTATCCAGTGGATTTTCAAATACTCCAGGAAACTGATCCACAAAGGAACGAAATGTACAAGAAAGCATTTGGAAAATGTGCTGCACTTTTGGTTCAAATGATTGATCCACTTCCTGATAAAAGTAAAAATCTGGCCTACAGGTTTTATTTTGACAATCTGTTTACATTACCAACATTGTTGGTTCACCTACAAGAACGAGGTTATTGTGCAACTGGCACTATTCGTGAGAATCAGCTGCTGAAAGAATGTCAACTTATACCCTCTAAGACAATGTCCAAAAGGAATAAGAGGAGATTTTGATTACGAGAGCAGCAAGGAAAGTGGAATCATTATTGCCAGATGGCTAGAAAGTTCTGTAGTAACAGTTGCTTCGACCAGCCATGGGATCAATCCAGTGAACTCTGTGGGCCGATATTCAAAACAAGAAAAGAATACTTGTACAGTGACCACATGTTATTGGAGAATACACCAAAAATTCGGGGGAACTGACCAAATGGACAAATATTTAAAGTTATATAGAGTCAGTATCAGAGGAGAGAAATTATGGTGGCCAATTTCTACATGTCTACGGGATGTGTCTGTACATAATGTGTGCTCCTCTACGGAAAGAGAGATACGAATATGCCACAGCTCCAGTTTTGGTGCTACATTGTGAAATGTTACCTGACATCCAATGGAACAATCCTAGAGGTCCTGGTCACCCTGCAGGTAGTCTATATCGAGGCAGAGTGCTGCATGGCATCAGATACGATTAAAAAAAAAATCATCTGTTAGTTGTGGTGCCACAGAAAAAAAAGATGTTGTGCTGCTGAAAACTGCAAAGGAACTCCAAGAACAATGTGCTGCAAATGTCGTGTTGAATTGTGCGTAGTGTGTTTTGTACCATATTACAAAAAGTGAATGTTGTTGTCTAAACATAAGGTAAATGACGTACACTGCTTTATTTTATTTACTGTCTTGCAGTTACACTTAAAATGTATGTGGTGGTGGTGGTGGTGGTGGTTAGTGTTTAACATCCCGTCGACAACGAGGTCATTAGAGACGGAATGCAAGCTCGGGTTAGGGAAGGATTGGGAAGGAAATCGGCCATGCCCTTTCACAGGAACCATCCCGGCATTTGCCTGAAATGATTTAGGGAAATCACGGAAAACCTAAATCAGTATGGCTGGGGATTGAACCGTCGTCCTCCCGAATGTGAGTCCAGTGTGCTAACCACTGCGCCACCTCACTCGGTTTAAAATGTATGATCTGCCTAGCGTGACATATATGTTACACCCTATGTCGCTCAAATTATTAATTGCCCTGTTGTTTAGCTTGTTGTAGTAGTCTCATTGATGACAGTGAATCAATAAATATCTTATTTCTAAAAGACAGAACTGAAACTTAATTCAGGCAGAAATGGGTTAAGATTGTAGTTTACAATAGTTATCCCCCATTTTTATGTTAAGCTCATATCTGACAATCCAACTCGTACATTCTGCAAGAGAAATTGTGGAAATATACATGTCAGTCATCACTCCAATTTAAATTTCTGTAAACAACACTACACAGTCCTTCAATGCTGTTCAAAGTGGCTCTTTTTCACACTATTCCTACTTTGCATTTTTCACTTGATCTCCACCATCCCACCCTTCTATCTTTTTATTACTAGCAAAATAATTCACAGGCAAATAGTGTGAACTATTTTAGCAGTTGTAGGGACTTACAAGATGGCAGTCTGATGACTGGTCATATGGCAACAAGTCTGTGTATGCTCTATTGTGGTTTGGTGTTCATCTTGTTTATGAGCAATCCCCTCAACCATTGTAGTGTATAACCATATATATTGTAATCCATAAATATTTCACATATGTTTAGCAATATGTAGTATTGGTTTTTTCATTGTGTTTAGGATCTCAGTGGCTACTTTTTCTGTTAACTACTTGTGTTTTATGTATGGAGTGCACTATCTCAAGCTATCCCTACATCTAATCTATACCACACAGAAACAGTGACAATGTAACTAGCCATAGCTGGTGTGTGTAAAATCATCTGTAACTCTCTGATATTTGAAGCACTATCCCAGCATTTCTGCGTTCCATGAAATGGCTAATTATTTCATAAAATAGTGGTATTCATTGTGTTCAGACTTTTAGCACCAAAATAACATTGACTGTAATGACTTGAGCTACATAGTTATTTAGTTTTGTAGCAAAGTGTGAAATTTTGCAGTATAGTAGCATGAGGCATTTTAGATTGGGACACTTTGTAGCAGTTACACAGATTTCAAAATTACTGAAATGTGAATTTTAGTTTTTTAATGATGTTATATGTGTTTTAAGTATTATGCAGTAGATAAGTTAAAGTTAAAACTGATTCACTGTACATAAATGAAACTAACAATTTTAATTAGTTCCGATATGGGCATTGGGTGATAAGATGCAGCATTCATGTATACAGGAAAACGTGATCTCCAGTGACAAAATTTTGGGGTTTGTTCAGATATATTTTCTGAATATTTAGGTATGAGAGAACCATAGAGTAATAATGTAATATTTATGGTTTATTTGGTTTGTTACACCAATTACCTTTTTTTGTGAAAATGCTTCATAACAGTTAAAAAACCTATAATATGCAATCACCAAAATGTACAACCCAAAACACAGTAATAAAAGTAAGGTCTTTCATAAGTAGACACTCAGATGCAAATGTACTGTAATGTGATTGCATCACTGCAGGAACAACTCAGCATAGCATTGTTGTGCCACTTTTTAATTGCATTCAGTGAACTCGTACACAAGCAGCATATCGGCCAAATCTTCATCATTTACTGCTGTGTATCACTGTTAACGTACTACCAACATGGTGGGCCGAAGGGTGTTAATGGGTGTTAATGTGCTTACTAACATGGTGGGGGGTGGAGGAGGGGGGGGGGGGGGAGCAGAGGAGGAGACGAAGAACTGGGCTGTGATGAATGCAAGTTAGAGGAAAAGTAGTAAAGTGGGTATTTACTGTTGTTTACAGCAAGTACTGTGAGTGGATGGAACAAGTTAGTTTCCTAACAGGGCACACAGTAATAGTCATTGACATTTACACTATTGTGCAAGTATTTTCACTGAAAACATACAAATATAAGTGGGTTAAGAAACAAATGGAAATGCAATTACTCTGTAACAATCCAACTGGTCTCTTACACCAAAATACTCAGAAACTATCTCTGAACAACCTTCAAAATTTTGTTGGTAGAGTTCGAGTTCATCACATACTGGATGTGCTCGGTGCTCTCCATACAAACTATGCAATACTTGGAAGTCAAACTTGAAATGCTGTTATATGCTAGTTACGTTAATCAAAGAAGATAAAGTGTCCCTGGGAGAAGCAAGTATGTAGAAAGAAAATTTTATAGTTGAAAATTTTTTACAACAAAGGCTTCTTATAAAAGAAAACATGGCTCATTGTAGGCTGTAGTGTAAATGTTCTTTATTTAAATTGTGTGATTACCTAATTTTGACAATAAATCATTTTCAAGAATGAGTGAAATCTCATATTACATATTGTAAGTGTCAGAATCTTTTACCTCACACATACAAAACCATACATCATATTCCATAATCACAGTAGAACAGAATCCCCATTAAAAATGTTACATCATTGCCTCACGTATTGGTAACTAATCTTGATGGCTCTTCCACTCCATCACCCGGTTTTCTGAAATGTGCAGATTGGATTTATAACACATTCTCTGCTCCTGAAATTATCTTGGCCTCAACCTACAACAACATATTGTCTCCACACCCTTCATTTAACAGTCCCCCCCCTCCCCCCCTTCTCTGTCCTGTAAGCTCCTCCCTATTCTTATCTACCACTCTCTTTGTGTGTTGCCTTCTACCAACGCACCCACTCATCTTTTCCCTTTTCCCACTCCTCTCCTTTTTCCCTCCCTATCTGCCCCCTCCTCTCCCGCTTCCCTACCTCCCTGCCCTACAGCCTCCCAACACTCCACCCATTGACAGTCTAGTACCTGCATGCTCTGCCAAACAGCACTCTTCTTGCTCCCCACCTGTACACTGCTATCCCTTCCCCTTCCTTGTCCCCTCCAGATTGCTACAACCATTCTGCATGACAGTTGCATTCTGGTCCGAGCTGCTGGAGATGACAGTCATGTGTGCTTGAAGTGTGCTTACTCATGTGAATGAATGTATGTGTATGTTTCCTTTTCTGATGAAAGCCATGGCTGAAAAATAATGTGTATCTTATACTTGTGACTGTCTGCAACTTAATATCTCATCGTTATGGTAAGTATCAATCTGTCTTTTCCTGAGATTATTGACATTTCAAGCTGGAGTTTCCATTGTTTGATTTAAGGAATGATGTAGGGCAAATGCATTCTTGTGCTTAAACATATATATTTCCAAAAATATTACAGGTAAAATAGTAAAACTTGAGACTGTTATGTATAACATACTGCTTGATATTCTTTGTAATTTTTGTTTGAAAATGTGGATTGACATATGTTTTATAAGGATGTGAATTTTTAATTACCATTGTTTCTATAATGTACCCTTTCTCTTAAGCTAATCAAGCAGTAAAACTGGAGCTATGAAATCTCCATGGGTTATCAGCCAAGTGACGTCTTCTAGTCGCAATGTTTCAGTGGGTTGTGCATCTATGATCTTCAGGTGAAGATGATGGATACGCAATCCATTGAAATGTTGCGACTAGAAGACGACGCCACTCAGTTGATAACCCATGAAGATTTCATAGCTGAAATACACTGAGAAAGCCGGCAGTTGCAAATGAAACTGGAATTTCATAGTTTACGTCTGCATAAGAGGCTAATAAAACATGTGGAAAAGATTTTTGTTTAAGGTCATAGTTGCTTTGAAATTAATTTTTCAGTTTTGTGTTAGCCGGGACTGCTCTGTTTTTCTCAAATTTTAAAGGAGAACTATTCTCAGAGGAAAGATAATGGAAAAGTGCTGCACAGGATTATTTAGTAAGTAATTCTTAAGACCTCTGCCAAATTTCAGCTTTTATAGTTCCTGAGAAAAGGTACATTATAGCTCAAAAGAGTCAGCTTACGACAATTTGCATATAAAGTTTTTATTTCAATTTTTACTGTATTGTTATACCTCTAGCAACTAATTATGTCCATATCCATAATCTTTATTCTCGTCTTTGTCTTCCTGGAGTAATCTCTTAACCTTGCCCCCTTTGCCTAGCGAACTTTTGCAGTTTTTTCTTCTGCTGCCTGAGCTTCATTCAGTTGCGCTTCATTGATTTGTCTGAGTATCTTCTGTGTGAATGCACACGGATGGAATCCTAGTCTCTGCAGGCACTTAATACAACCTACATTTCCGCTACTGAACACTTAGACAGGCATCACATGCAGCTATCTTCACAACAATTGAGGACAAATACTATTTTTGGACGATGCATCCATATTGGGTGATTGTAGGTCTCATTTGTATTCTGTGTTTTCCCTTGTAGACTTTTTTTCAGCAGTTCAATATTCGCTAGGTACCTAAAAGTTGGTGTTATAACATCTAAGTCTGCAAGAGGCAAACCAAGGCAAACACTGCATTAATTCCTTCACTAATTTTCTTCTTCGATGAACTCGGTGACTTTGTCAAAAAATGTTTTTCACACTTAGCAGCAGCATCTGTAACACAGTTATTTAAATTTTCTGTCCCTTTTAACGTGAAATTTGAGATTTCTACAGTTTTTCTGAACGTGCATCCACTGTTACAACCCATTATGCAAAACTGAAAACTGGAAAAAGTTTGTAGCACGCACTATTAAAAAAAACCATGTTGTAAACAAAGGAACAAGCAAAGATAATCTTTCTCGCAGCCTTCTGGACTCTTTTGTAGTTCATTTCAATTGTGGGAATGAAAAAGTAAAGCACAAAAAAATTCTAGTGTAGAGACGGTGTGGATCATGGCATAGAAAGAGGGGGCGTGTCAGGCGCAGATGCCCAAACAAATTTTTAAAAATGTATTTCTAGCCAGAATTTGATTATGAAGCTTTGCAATGTTATTCTTAAAGAATCAATCTAATGAATTACCCAATAATTAAAAAAATCAAAATTTTTCACATTTTTGCGCTATTAAGCATAAGTACTGACACTTTATAACAGGTGTTTCTAAAGAAATATGTTTTCAGTTTTTGTAAGGATTTACGGAAACTCCAGATTTCCTGCATTAGTTCTGTGGCCACTAAGCTTCATATGACAAGCTAGATTTTGTACAGAGGGGAAAGTTGGTCCCACAGGGAAAGGTGAGAGACATGATATTGGAGGAGAACACGGTCATTATGATTGAACTGAATGTTTAAATTCACACATATACACACACACAGACAGACAGAGAGAGAGAGAGAGAGAGAGAGAGAGAGAGAGAGAGAGAGAGAGGTGGGGGTCAGGGTTGGAAGCAATATTCAGCATCTGTCACTCCTTTTTCATCAGTTGTGGGAACACTGGGAAGCAGACCATATAACGGACTTGTGGGTATGTGCCTTTCACAGGATAATGTGAGTTATTTTGTAAAAGAGGTGAGCACAAAACATCCAAGTCATTACACACAATTAAGACCTAGTACTATGTAACTGCTGATAAGCAAGATGGGTGGTTCAGTACAAAACTTACTTATCTGAAGTAAATACTTATAAAGATAGAGGTCAAACCAAATTTTCCTAGAAATGAGAAAGATGTACAATGGCATTTATTATTGAAGGATACTTAGAAGAAACTGTATAAATTGGATGGTAAAGAAAATATTTAAAAGAATGTTTGTAAATATACTACAAAGATAAGTGTAGGACAGCATTTACTGTGGAGTTACAGGATAATTGTCAAGCAAATAAAAACCTGTTATTAAATGTAATTACAACAAAAATCTCAAAATTTGGCAAAGTGTGTGGACTTAAGAATTTAGTTTAGGTGGAAGCAGAAAGCAAATGGCAGAGCACAGAAAGGTAATTATTATGCCAGTTAGTGTCTGAGATACGAACAAGCTGTACAGTACTCCATCTGGAATGAAAATAAGATTCTAGTTGGTTGAGTAAGTGCTCTTACTACCATCCGTTTATAAGAAACAGTCATGAAAGTACCCAGAAGGCATTAAAAAGTTGGGAGACTTGGGTGAGGGAAATAGTTGAGATTTTTAATGGGTGCTTTATTTTTTGTCTTCAAACATAGGACCTTCTGGAAAACATTAAAATTTGCTCAGTATTTGTATACTTATAAAATTTTGAAGGAGCTTGGAGTTGGACTTGGAGTTGCCTGAAACACTGTGGATACTGTGGAATGGGTGCAGTGTGCAGCTCCACAGGCCTAGAGAGGCTGTCAACAGTCTTACAAGAAGCTATACAAATTACTGCTACTTAACTGATGGTACTAAGTTTTATGTGGTGATTTCAGGCGAACATCTGCAGCAATGTCCAAAGGAAGGGATTTGGTGACATGTAAGTCCACTTAGATAATTTACATCTCTGGTACACTACCACAATTCTTCATTATATTGACTTCTGAATCATGCCAAATAGTGAGTACCTCAGGGAACTTGGCTCCTGAGTTGGGGACTGGTGAGTGCTGCCAACCTCTGTAAACATAAAACTCTGGGAATGCTCCAGTGACCACTGTGAGGTGTGGTGGTGGAATGTCTGTCAAGTGGTACAGGGATCTTGACTTAACTATTCAGATCGCGAGGATGGTGTAAATACTTATAAAGAATATCTCAATTTTTAAATATGCTGCATGCTGATGAGACTAAACAGTTATTAGCAGGCAACCTCTGTGGAATTTGCTGCAACACAGTTGTATAAGGCTCACCTTAACAAGTGGGGCTTTGTGTGAGTGGACTTTTTGTATCTCCTAGTTGCTTGCGGGAATCCTACAGCATCAACAAATTCTCAAAGCATCACTCCCAGCAGCTGTGGTAGTCTGTTGGGCATCCATCCAACAAAGAGAACACGGGAGGGTAAATACCCTGAGTAGCCATTCTCCAGAGTAGAGGCATTGCATTATAACAGTGCATCACTGGCATGTCAAAATGTCTTTATTGCCATAAGATGAGAAGGTACTTTCAAGAATGATTCGGCCTTCAATACCCAAAAAAGCTTTTGACAGTTCAGCTTGAACTTTCAGATCTGTTAAGCCACTACATAATGGATCATTACTATTCAAAACGGTGACATAACAGCAAGCTACCAACCCTTTGAGGACAAAATAGCTGGACAAGTACAACATTGTGACTGAACTACACCATAAGTTGTAATAAAATGCAGAGGCATCAGGTACATAGACAGTACAGAGCTTAGGGAGTTATGGGCTGACAAAGAAGTCATTGAAGTGCAAAATGTAATGGGTCGATTGACTGTAATGATAGAAAAACAAAATCATTTACGTTTACATTGGTCAGTTTCGTCAGATCATACACTGCTGGCCATTAAAATTGCTACACCACGAAGATGACGTGCTACAGATGCGAAATTTAACAGACAGGAGAAAGATGCTGTGATATGCAAATGATTAGCTTTTCAGAGGACTCACATGAGGTTGGCGCCGGTGGCAACACCTACAACGTGCTGACGTGAGGAAAGTTTTCAAGTGATTTCTCATGCACAAACAACAGTTGACCAGCATTGCCTGGTGAAACATTGTTGTGATGCCTCGTGTAAGGAGGAGAAATGCGTACCATCACATTTCCGACTTTGATAAAGATCGGATTGTAGCCTATTGCGATTGTGGTTTATCGTATCGCGACATTGCTACTCAGGTTAGTAGAGATCCAATGACTGTTAGCAGAATATGGAATCGGTGGATTCAGGAGGGTAATACGGAACGCTGTGCTGGATCCCAATGGCCTCGTGTCACTAGCAGTCGAGATGACAGGCATCTTACCTGCATGGCTGTAATGGATTGTGCAGTCACGTCTTGATCCCTGAGTCAACAGATGGGGACGTTTGCAAGACGACAACCATCTGCACGAACAGTTCGATGACATTTGCAGCAGCATGGACTATGAGCTCAGAGACCATGGCTGCGGTTACCCTTGACGCTGCATCACAGACAGGAGCGCCTGCGATGGTGTACTCAACGATGAACGTGGGTGCACGAATGGCAAAACATCATTTTTTTGGATGATCCAGGTTCTGTTTACAGCATCATGATGGTTCCATTCGTGTTTGGCGACATCGCAGTGAATGTACAATGGAAGCGTGTATTCATCATCGGCATACTGGCGTATCACCTGGCGTTATGGTATGGGGTGCCATTGGTTACACGTCTCGGTCACCTCTTGTTTGCATTGACGACACTTTGGACAGTAGACATTACACTTCAGATGTGTTACGACTGCAACTGGCTCTTCACAATACACCAGTCACTGCTCTTCATGAACTGTGGTATCGAAGCTGCATGGGCAGCTGTATCTGTACATTGCATGGGCAGCTGTATCTGTACACGCCATCCGAGCTCTTATTACGGCCAGAGGTGGTTGTTCTGGTTACTGATTTCTCAGGATCTAGGCACCCAAATTGTGTGTGAATTTAATCACATGTCAGTTCTAGTATAATGTATTTGTCCAATGAATACCCGTTTATATTCTGCATTTTTCTTGGTGTAGCAATTTTAATGGCCAGTAGTGTATTAAAGCTTAGTTCGTAATACCACAAGTAAAACTATACATTTTCAGCCCAATGATGGCCAGAAATGTAGAAAAAGCGCTATGGGGTGTGAAAGTCAGGCTGTGTGTGAAAGAGTGATACGCCATGCACGCTGAAGAAACTACATATGCCTCAATTGATTTCTCTTCAATCATCCATTGAGCAGTAAATATGTGTATGGTATTCAGAGAAGAAAAGAAAATCTAGGAACCAAATATGACTTAAGCAAGCATCATACACTGAACCGAAATCGCTGCAACCCCTAATCTTTGCAACAGTGTTTGCTGCAGCACTCATGGAAAAAGAGTAGGTGCATCCACATATCACTAATTGATTCTAACACAAAAATTTGCTGCATGTTGATGAGGCTAAACAGTTATTAACGTGTTGTGGAAATCTACAGCAACCTGTCCCAGGGATCAAGCTGTTGAAAGCTGTACTGTGTCAGAAGAGCTGTGTATTCCTTTTTTTATTTTTTGTGGTCATCTATCTTCGACTGGTTTGATGTGACCTGCCATGACTTTCTATTCTATGCCAACATCTTCATTTCAGAGCAGCAGTGGACCTAATGTGTTGAATTAGTAGTTGGATATATTCCAATCTCTCTCCTCCCCTTACAGTTTTTATCTTCTGTAACACCCTCTGACACTATGGAAGTTATTCATAGAGATCTCAATAGATTTCCTATCAGTCTGTCCCTTCTTCTTGTTAGTATTCTGCATAAGTTCCTTTTCTCTCTGATTCTACTAAGGTCTTCCTCATTTGTTACCTTATCAGTCCACATAATTTTTGACATTCTTCTGTAGCACCACATGCAAACACTTCAATTCTCTTTTTTGCTGATTTTCCTACAATCCATGGGTCATTTCCATACAATGCCGTGATCCAAATATACATTCTCTGAAATTTCTTCCTCAAATAAGGCTAATATTTGATACTAGTAGATTTCTTTTGCCTGAAAGTGACTATTGCCCATAATTGTTATGTTTTCATCACCCTTTACATACTATATTAACTGTTCAATGTCCTCACACACTTTTTCTGTCCTTTCAACCTTAACTTGTGATGTTTACATTAATATTTGAACGGGAAGAAACCCTAATAACTGGTGCTGTGGGACATACCCTCTGACATGCATCTGATGGTGGTTTCAGAGTACAGATATAGATATTGTTGTTGGTGTTGATTTGCTTTTGATTCTGACGAGAAGAATCCTATCACTGTAACATTCACAGTAACTCACTCTCTACCCCACCTTCCTATTCATGACAAACTCTACTCCCATTACAACATATGCTACTGCTAGTGATATGGCCCTATTCTTGTCTGACCAGAAATCCATATTTTCCTTCTATTTCAACTCACTGATCCACATGATTTATAGACTGAATCTCTGAATTTTCGTTTCCAGGTTTTCTAGCTTTCCAGCCACATTCAAACTTCTGACAGTCTACACTCTGACTCATAATATGTTGTCCTTTTATTGGTTATTCAAACTTCTTCTCATAGTTACCTCTCCCTTGGCAGATCCAAATGGGAGACTGGAATCTTTTGCCGATGGGGAGATCATCATGACATTTTTTTAAAAATTACAGGCCACATAATCTGTGGATACAAATAATGTGTCTTTCATGCAGTGGTCCTGTATTCATATGGTGATTCCTCTTCAGAAATGTCTGTGATGTTCTTTCAGAGCTATTTGAGCAGGAGGCTGGTGTGCCTCAGCAATATGTTTGAAGCATTACAGTTTCCTATAGCATTCAGTGGTATTATGGACACAGTTAAGTCTCCTGTTCACAGTTTATTGTTTGTGGACTTTATAGATTCTGTTATTCCTCTATCAGTCATTCATTCATCATGATCTGTACATCCACCAAGATGAGGAACCTTCAGGGATGTGGTACAGGTCAAGGTATACAATATAAAAAGACTAGGAAATCGTAGAAACTTGGCCTCTATACTGCATGAACAATAAACTTATCACTATATTCCCTAAAGTTATTTATGCTTGTGACATACAACCTAAAAATCATCAGCTGCAACAAATGATAAGATGATTGGAGGAAAGGGCAAATAAAACAAATTTTAAATTTTCTTCAGAGAAATGTGCTTGTGTTGATTTTAATTGTTCCTTTCGCCCTTTTAACCTACCTATTCTTGATATGAGTTACACTTTTCTCAATTTTAAAACTTTTCTGGGTCTCTCATTTGATGACAGATTGACATGGTTACCACACCTGAAGAATATACCTAAAGGTATTAAATGTATTAAAATGCCAATGCCACAGTTTGTGGGAGCAAATTGAATATTTTTATTCCCCAAATGATTTGCAAGTGTCCCATCAGATAGTGTTGTAAAAAATGCACAATATTTCCATTAGACACTTGCTTGTCATCTTCAGATGATTACTAATGCATTGCTGTTGTGGTTCACCAATTTATGCACTGACTTTCTAGAAAAGCCCGGGCACCAAGGGATGGGGACTATATCATCATCATAAATGAATTGTGGAGAAAATCAATATCTAGAGTCCCTGCTGAAGAAACGGTCCATGGTCTTTGCATGCACGGCATGGGACAAGCACAGCTGCAAGTTGTAGACTCAGCATATGCACATGAGCAGAGTGTTGGTGCCCAGCTTAAGTGTCCTGAATTTGATGCAGACTCATTGTATTCATATACTTGCAGCTGACAATGCTTTAGTGCCACCAGTGCTGGTTCCCAAGTTTTATAAGCTAAACTTGTATGTCTATTAACAAAGTCATTATTTACACATATTTCAACTGCTTCTTTAATGATAGAGTCCCAGTATATGGAGGCAGACAAAAGAATCTTGGTCTTTCCATAGTTCATGCCCTGTCCCGTGTCAGGACAGTGTTCACCAATAACAGATTTATCCAGCTGATCTAATATGATGTGTCATCTATGTTCATCACATCTATCTTTAACAGTATGACACATCTGGCCAATGTAAGCCTTCCCATACCAGCATGGGATTTTATATATTCATTGTTTCATTAGACATAGGTGGTCTTACCAGTAAATGGAACCTAGCATTGTTTGCACTTATGTTGGAGGGTGGAAGACAACTCCTGGCATTTTGACAGGTGACCATCCTATCATTTTCCAGGCAGAACTGTAGGAAGTAAGCATTGTGCAGGTGAGTTTAAAATCTTGGTCTGCAGGGCAATTCTGGAGAGAGAGAGAGAGAGAGAGAGAGAGAGAGAGAGAGAGAGAGAGAGACTGTTGGCACTAGTGTTTACTGTGTGTGTGTGTGTGTGTGTGTGTGTGTGTGTGTGTGTGTGTGTGTGTGTGTGTTTTCTCTCAGAACTGCTCTGCAAATGGAGGATTTCAATTCACCTTGACAGTGCTTACTTTCTGTAGTTTCACCTTAAAAATGACAGTGTTGTTGCCTGTTGAAATATTGGCAGTTGTCAACAAAGTGACCCGCTGGCCTTCCCATAAGTTTTATGAATGTTTTGAATCTATGTACCAGAGTACCCATTCTGGAGAAACACAAAGTGGAGATGGCTAAGCTCTGCTGATAAGTTCTGTGGATCTGACATAGCTCTAGCCATATGAACCAGATTGTTTTATAATACTGCGTTGGGACAGTGGATGACAGCTCACAGCTCTTAGATACAGATTGGTGCATGCTGGTGTGCAAAACACATTGTGGTCCAAGGAACACTCTTCTTTTTTATGAACAATGATGTCCAGATAGGAGAGGTCTCTCTTTTTATCCACTTTCATGATGAAGCAGATGTTTGGATGGATGGAGTTACGATGTTTCAAAAATGAAGGAAATGTTGTTGTTCCATGAGGCCATACCACACTGGTTTTGTCCACATATTTCCAAAAGCACATAGGTTTCAAAGCCACTGACAAAGTGCCTTGTCCTTAAAATCTTCAATAAAAAGCTTGGTTACTATGGGAGACAGGAGGCTAGCCACAACAACACTGTCCATTTGCTCAAAATATTGTTCATTAAATAAAAGTTATGTTGAGGTAAGCAAATGTTTGAAAACATGTAAGGTGCCCCTCCCCATGACTTGTAATGAATCCACCAGAGGCACTCTTGTGGACAGAAAGACCACATTAGAACTCACTAATACATTGGTTGGTTTGAGACGCAGATTCTTCAGTTATATAAAATATTCTGAATTTCAAATATGATGTTCAAATTTTGCTACCAAAGGGCTCAAAAGGGAGGCCAGGTTTTGATAGGTAGTCAGTTTATGTTTCAGCTGTCTCATCATATCTTAAACTGTTAATGCTGTCACCATGAAGGAATTAGGCTGGCAATAGTGCTTATAAACTAGTCTGATATCCAGCCTGTGTGTTGAGGCTGGTGAGCTACCATTTGTCTTCTGAGGGCAGATCCTCATGATGAGAAATGTGAGCAGGATATTCTCAACCCCGTAGCCACCAGCATCTCATACCGTTGCTGCTTGCCTTCCAATGGAGCAAATATTCATAAACAGGATGTGAGCAAAGAGGCCATTTGAGATTTCTATGAAGGAGGACCTAGTAGCACTTAATGCAGACCATATTATTGTGCTTTATTAATGTTAGACTCATTCACTACCCTGGCTAATATGGAGACCCAGAAAAATTGTCAGTGTTCAGAAAAAATTGTACCAGAGAGTATGTTTTTAAACCCACATTTCACAGAATTTTTCTGGCCAGTGCAGCGATGTTATAGTTTACAGTGAATGTTCTCAGCAGGGAAATTCCACTGGCTGTGCTGTGTTTTTTCTTGAATATGTCCTCAGAATTACCTAATATATTCACAGTGTGTGATGCTGAATCACCTGCACAAACACCCTAAGTGCCCTTTGGGCTATCCGTTGTATATACCCAGCAGAGAAACATGTCCAGATGACCCACAACTCCATTTGCCTTCTACAGAGGCAGGGAAGTGAGGTGTCATTCTGCTGGGTACCAGACAAGGGAATTCATGGTAAAGAAGCAGCAAATGAAGAAAGTAAGGATGTCTGCATGGAAAATACAGTTTCTCAATGTGCTGCTCCCATAAATGGAGTTGTCTTATTGCTGAAACAAAGGATCTTGATCTTTGGGAGGAAGAGTGACTGTGGTTGAGGAACAATGAGCTGCAATCAGTGATACAGACAACATGGCCTTGGGATTCATCCTCATGATGAGGAGAGAGAAAGTAATTGTCTTGCATCTGTGGGTAGGGCACTTACTGTCTTCTTCACCCAGTAAGAGGACCCACCAATGTGCAGTGCTTATGGTGTACAGACATCTGTTCACCACATTTTAACAACAGGACATGTTTTATATCAACATATGAGGGCTGTAATCAACTTACTACATGATCTGTCCTCTAGTTTAGGTTACAATAAAACAAATGTCATTCTTGTTTCAAGGATACAGGATACTTTTCTGGCTCAATATTATGTAAAAATCAACACCTATTTCTTTCAGGCACTGTTTATAATGAATATGTTTTACAGATTTTTTGTTGGTATCAGGTAATGCAGAACACTTTCTAAACAAATTAGAAGTATTTTGAATATTTTTGAACCTGAAGAAATTGATCCAAAGAAATTGATGCATTTTTTTTCCAAAATGCTTCCTCAACTTGAGGCACCATTTACTCCAATGTTACACATTTGAAGGAGACCAAATTTTTACCAGATATTCATGACATGATGGCTGAGGTACTAGACCTATTTAATTCCACCTATTATCTGTATTACAAGGATAAAAAACATTGCATCTTACATTTTAATTTTTATAATTTTTTTCCTAATAAAAGTGTTATTTTTTCCATGATGTAGTTGATTCTGCAATAAAGCTTAAGTCTACCACATAAGTATGGACTATTGCAAGTTACAGGAAACAATTAGAGCAATGCCTTATAAACTTCAGGAAACATTTATTTGTACATGCATTCTGAAAAATACAACTTCCAGGAAATTGTGAATGAAGATATGAATCTGATTAAACTGTGCCTCAGAACATTCCTGAAGCATAGTCTTCATCCTGCAGCATTTCATCATTTTCAAGCTTCCTCTTGGCATTCCTTTTAGCACTTTTTGCTTCTTTAGTAACCTGAATAGTGAACCTTTCAGCTTCTTCCACTCATTGTCTGTCACAGGCAAGCAATTGATGTTCCATATTAGAGCCACATTTTATGCTTAAATTTCTCAGGATTTCCAACCTTCCTACCACTCCGTCATTGAAACATATCACTACATCTCGTACACCAACGTTTAATGTATTTAGTCCTACAAAAGCATTCTTGGGTAATCTTTGCCATATGCAATGGTTGGAACTTTCATTTGTATTCTGCCCCCATGAAGACATGTACTAAGCAAAACAGGGTCACTCAGGTCTCTAAAAATTGATTTTATTTCATTCATAACAGGCCCAGGAAGAGAATGCTTATGATGGTATATCTGACCACTTCCTTTTGCTTTTTGGTAACCACACCAAGAATCTACTTCTTTAGGGTGAAGTCCATGAACAGGGTGGTCATCTGTCGACAACTTATGAAAGTAAGTGTCCTATACAGCTTTTCTGATTGCTGTAACATCATTCAGAGATGCAGTTCATCTAATGGCTAGTCCATAATAACTCTGAAGAAGGTCTATTTCAGTTTCTGTCAGTCTGTCATGGCCAGTCAGAAATTTTCCACCAGATAGCAACTTTCCTTTCATTTCTCTTCGTAGCTTCCTCAATCTAGGACCCATCCTCTTTTGCACATGCCCACAACACTCCAGTTTTGTTACCAAGGTATCACCATAAACATTGAACTCATTAATTTTATTGAAAGCCTTAGAGTCCCCTTCACCTAGGTACTTTGTATATCTAATGTTATAAATGGGCACCAACCTCTGAAATATTTTTAGAGTTCCATCACACTCCATACCTCCACTGTAACCATCATAATTCTTAGAACACTTATGTTCAATATGTCCTTCAGTGTTACCATGGCAGGTGTAGCAGTACTTAGATAAGCACTCAACATCAACAACTTTTCCATTCTCCAGAGAAGTAGCACTTAAAACATCATTTTAGGAACAATGTCCTTGATGTTGCCATGTCCCATCAAGTGCTACAGCAATGTCCCTGGTTCCACTAATATTTGCAGTTTCCTCTACTGCATGTTTCATAGATGCTTTAGACACAACAATCAAGGCACCTAAAAGTATTTTTATGTACTTGCTGAACCTACTGGAAGGAGGAAGAAGGTCCATCAAACCACAAAACGTTTGAGCAGCCTTTGTTCCTTTTCCTATTGCATGCATTGCATACACTAACTTTGAATTCACATCATATGAGTTATGCACAATGTTCTAAGTCATTTTCGAGCTAAATTTATTGCAGGATCTACACAGAACAACTAATTTTGATGCTAAACCATTCCTGCTAGTTTGTTGTTCAGTTATTTCCATACAGCCTACACCATCACATTGTTTACATTTCGCCACTTCCTTTATCAAAGAAGATAAGGTGCCCACATCAACAACAACAAATCCACTACAAACAGCGTCATTGTTAACACAAAAATTTGAATCACCAGGAGGCATGCCATGTGAGAGTTTCTTCCCTGAAGAACTGATACTCAGCTTACTTTCAACAGTGTGGCTTTGTGAACTGGTTACCACGGAATTTCCTTTTATTGAATTTCTTGCTGCATGGCATAGTTCACATTTATTACACACTAAAGGAAATGTACTTCCCCAAATATATGTAGCAAAAGTAAATACTAGCAAAGATAATCATTTACAGACACTAGAAACCTGCACTGTTACCAACATACAATGTATCATACGTATAATTGCTGGAAACAGAAAGTTCACAGTTCTTTCCGAAATAATACTGGTTTCTGTAACAGAAATAAAGGGGTCTTGGCAGCATACATGAGCGTAACTTTAAAATTTGGCATATATAGATCATTTTCAATTTAAAACCCTATAATGTATGTATCAATTTAATCTGGAAAGACTATAGAATTTAATAAAATCATAAATTTTTTTTGATTTTTCCACCATTTATAACTACCCCGTATCCTTAAGATTCTGTGTAAAATGTGACCTCCTACATATCCTATTAGCCAGGAGATCTTTGTGTTTTTTCATAATGGCTGGTTTGTTCTGCTTTTTGTAAGTGATCATCTAGTCATGCTTCCCTGCTGTCTTTTACAGTGAAGCTATTTCATTGGCCAAGAAGACATGAAGGGAATAAGGGTTTCATGCCAGAAGAAAAGACTACTTCATGAAATATGTAACTCAAAAAATTCCTCACCTGTAGTCTGCGCATACTATAAAAAATACTCCAAAATATTAAGAAAAGTAATAAAAGCAGCAAAAATAATGCATAATGATGATATCATTTATAATTCAGCTAATAAATCAAAGGCTATGTGGAGTGTTATAAAAAAAGAATGTGGAGAATACAGACAACCTTGGAAAAATATAACACTATCACATAAAAATAAAAAAGTAACAAACCCCTTAGAAGTAGCTAACACATTTAACAACTTTTTCACAGGTGTTGCTGAAAATATGTTACAATCAAACTTTAAGAGCATCCAGGCAAATGAATATAAAATAAGTACATGTAGAGGATCAATGTACATCAGTTCTGTTTCACAAGATGAAGTAGCTAAAGCAATAAAAGGACTAAAAAATTCCAAATCGGCAGGTATTGATGGTATACCTGCAACAATGTTAAAGAAGAGCGCATCAAACCTAATTGAAGTACTCACACATTTATGCGACTGCTCACTTCAGGCAGGCACTTTCCCTGGTGTGTTAAAAACATCAAAAGTTATTCCTGTATATAAAAAAGGGGATAAAGACAATGTAAATAACTACAGACCCATCACAATTTCCTCCTGCATCTCTAAAGTACTGGAAAAAGTTATGTATGAGAAACTTATGAAATTTATAAATAAAAACAGAATCCTATGTAATGAACAACATGGATTCAGAAATAAGAGGTCAACGACAACTGCTGTCTATGAGTGCATCAATTCCATCCTAAACCTGATGGACAAAAAACAGGAAACAATAGGAGTCTTTATTGACTTGTCAAAATCTTTTGACATGGTGGACCATAAAATTCTGCTATCAAAGCTAGAAAGATATGGTATTCGAGGTCTGTCCAACAAGTGGATCAGTTCCTTCCTGACAAATCGTATGCAGGCAGTGTGCGTCAAGCACACAAATATTGAACTAAAAACTGTATCTAATCACTTATCTGACTATAAACAAATAAAATGTGGTGTACCTCAAGGATCCGTGTTGGGACCCCTTCTGTTTCTTCTGTACATAAATGATCTAAGCTTAAATATTGATGCACACAAATCAATCATATTTGCAGATGACACCACGATTCTACTAAAAGGAGACGACGATGAACAGTTACAGCAGACAGTAAACATGGTAACGAAACAACTTAGCAGCTGGGCACAGAGTAATCAGCTTGTAATAAACAGTAAGAAAACCGTTGCTCTAAAATTCCACAATGTTCCTAACAAGGACATGTTTATCCCATCAGTCTCTATCAATGACGAACCAGTTGGTAACAGTACTGAAACCAAATTCTTAGGACTTTGGCTGCAGAGTAACATCAGATGGAATAAGCATATTGAATGTCTCAATGCAGAACTGAGCAAAACATGTTATCTTCTTTGTTCATTAAAATCATGCTGTAGTGAGAAAACAGTATTGAATGCATATCATGCGTACTTTCATTCTCGTCTTAGATATGGGGTCACCTTCTGGGGAAACTCTAAAATAGCTAATAGCACTTTTAAACTACAAAAAAGGGCCATTAGAATCTTGTTTGGGTGCAAGCCTAGAGACTCTTGTAAACCCCTGTTTAAGAAATCTGGTATTCCCCCATTACCGTGTGTATACATTATGGAAACCCTTTTGTTCTTTAAATTAAATGTAATAGGCAAGGACCAGAGGCTACAAAAAAACTGTGATATACATGAGCACTTTACCAGACAAAACAGGAACTTACATATGACTCAAATCAGCACAGCACTGTGCCAAAAAGGTACTTTTCACATGGGAGTTAAGCTTTATAACAAACTTCCTGAAAACATAAAAGCTATCACTGAGGTCAATACATTTGGAAAATCTCTAAAGTCATATTTACAGCATCACTGCTTTTATTCCATTGAAGAATATTTAAATTTATGAAATGTGTTATATAAATACTTGTGTGTAAAGTGTATTATTGTAAGCTTAAATATGTATGCCTTGAAATTACTTTCAGCCTGTATATTTATAACTTGACTTGTCCAATGTCTTATGCATAAGCTGCTATGTAGACAACAGAACCAATAAAATACAATCTACAATCTACAATCTTTGATTGGTTATGCAGATCCATTTCGTATTGCTTAATGGATGGCCCTCCCTGCCGCAGGATGTTTACTACATATCATCATCATCATCATCAACATCATTGTTGTCTTTGTCATATAGTGATGTTTGCATGGTTTTATATGATGACTACATCACCTCTGTGGCATACTTTTAGGGAACTGATGATGTAAGACAATATTTAATTGTGCATACATCTTTACAAAAGTTTTAATGACTTACTCTCACCAAAATAAGTAGAGATTGGTGCTTGTTGTGACTGTCTGCCTAGTGGTAACACATTATGAAAACATTATTCAATCATTATTGAGGAAGAGAAATAATTTATAGCTGGTTTAATAGGCCAAAAGTATGTTTTATTCAGCTTAAAATTTAAAATGTGACTTGTTACATATCACATAGTTAACACCACATAGTTCACACAAAATTTACATGTTATGGATTTGTATCACGAATACAGAAAATGACAGACAAGTAGTTTTAATACGGAATGGGTACAAATTCTTTTGTGTAAAGAGGTATACAGAGTAAAACCTTAATGTCTATTTAATACAAATCTTTTTGTAGTTATTCAAAATCCACGAGTTACTCAACATGGAATACAAGGATTGTATCTGAGAATCTTCTGTGATGAAAAGACATCAATCCATCTAAAACTTTGCACTACGCTTACTCTAATTTGAAGAGTAGTTTTGCACTGCAGTGACGATTTTATAATTAAAAGAGCAGAGTGTAGGGTGCATTCACAGTCTGTACAAAGCAAATACGATTATCATTGTAGGTGAAAAAAAGAGAGAGAAAAATATGCACAAGATGTACACCATATAAAAGACAGCTTGAAACAGAACTGTCATTTGTGACTGAATGAGAAAAGACAAGTGACTGTCTTGAGTCCAATAGCTACAGTACAAAAAGTTACTCACAGGAAGGTATTTACAGTTATTTCTTTTCAGTCAGTTTGTGGGAACAGAATTGAAGATAACTGACATTATTTACAGTACTGGACGTGTTTCAGTTATTAAATATTGTTACCATAGTGTCTTTTGTTTTCTTAAATGTACTGACTAACACACAATGCCTTTTGTTATTGTTGTGTGCCAAGCATTTGGCTTCTGTTTGAGTAATCTGCTCTGCTTCATCTGCTCTGGAGCCTCACGAATTGAATCAATTCCATACTTTTTTTGCTGTTAGAACAAAAATAATATTTTTATTCCATCACTGTAACAATGATTGGTATAGAACTCTGTCACTATTTAAAATTCCAATGATGAAAAAATACTGCCACCAATTACAGTTTCATCAAATGAATGATTTATTTAACTGTAAATAGCTTTGGACATATCTTCAAATTGTGAGATTCTTTTCATGATCTAATCCATTATTTTAGAAGGAGAATTCTTTTGAGAGTCTGTAGCTAATGAAGTAGTCCATAACTACACTTTATTTTTGTTGTACTTATTCACTTTTTTGTGACAAGTTCAGGGGTTGCATCCCAGTTCTCAGGCACTCATTCATGTACACAGCCAAGCTGTTACAGTAACCTGGAATCTGACATCATCACTGAGGTCAATGATTCCAGCATTGATCTTTTGTCACATTGACAATGTCAGATTCCAACTTAACAGATCTGCTGCATAGGGGTTAGTGTTGTACCTTGACAGTAGTGTGCATTGGAACACGATGTTTCCTGGTTGTAATTTCAAAACAGTGAGGGCACTGGCACATTTGCCAGCAGATCTGACTAGCTCACTAGGGGACTAGCTCACCCTGTTCTTCTAAATGGTCAGTCAGTCAAAAATTCCTGTGCCTGTATTTTTTTATTTTTTTATTTTTTTAGCTCTTCTGTGGTTTTACTTCTATTTTAATCCCAGGTGTACCATGTTTCACTATTTTTCCCTTGTCTTATGGAGTGTGATATAGAGTGAATGAATGGTCAATGCATGTGAGGTTAGAGTGAGCAAGTGATTGTGTGAACATTTTCAGCCCTTTTATCAACATTCATTTCTTTTAATATTCACAAGGGCACTGATAATCTCACTGCTGAGTGCCCATAAACACCAAAAACATACATACTCAATCTAGTGACCTACTTTAGAATCACACTAGAGACTACCACAAGCAGTTTCTGGCACTTTTTACTGTTTTAGTCATCAAGGGACATGAGGTTGTGTTTTGTGCAACATTTGTAAATATTTTTAGTTCAACATATTTAAGTGACTGTGTAATATATTAAAGTTATGTGGAGGATATTGGTTATTATTCAGTTACACGGTTTTGTGGCGAGTAAAACTCTACATATTTTTAGAACTAGTTATATAATGTGTGTGCAGTTGAGCCATGTATCATTGGTTGTGCAACATCTTGTACCATGTAACAGGAGGTGGTCTTCTACCATGGAACATGTGACATTTAAAAATGAACTGATTTTTTTAGTGTATCAACAATTTTACCAGTCTTGAGAATGTAAACTTGTGCTTGTTTTCCTTAGCTTCTGTTTCAAAATGTGTGTAACTTTTAGTTGGTAATTGATGATACTTCTACTTAATTTGATTTCACTTATTGATTAGTGGTTTTTAGCAGAGTAGTAATGTAACAGATAGACTCTTTAATATGGTGTTGACAAGAATTTCTCAAGTGCAAAACTTTTATATTTCATTATTTGTTCTGAGGTACATGGCCATGCTGTATCTTGGAAAATATTTTCACATTTGGAAATTCACTTTTGTAGTAATTTTTGTAATTTTGGAAAAGACTGCAGCATATGGAAAGTGAATGCTATCACCTACAAATGGAATAAGAAAATATGTTAAAGTTCAATTACAGGGCTGACTAGAGGGAACGATCTGAAAAGTGTTCCATGGTGCAACATTCTCCCCTACACAAACGAGTGTTGAAGAACGAGACTGTGCCCCTGAAAATAGTCCCAAAAAACTGAAACATAAATAAAATGAAAATAAAGTGTAGCTGTGGGACATCAGTTTTTGAAATAAATGACAAACTTTCCTTGTGTAAATTAAATACTGGTATACTTTGTCATGGGATTTTTCCTAAAATTAAATGAAATGTCTTCTGTGTACCATGTTGACTTACAAGTAGACTTGTGTACACCCAAGTTTGCCAGCCCTGCAGATCTGCAGATTGTATTCTGTACTGTTTTCGAAAACACACCTATAGCATTTTTGAAAAAAAAAATCTTTTCCTCTGAGTGATAAATAATGTGCATGTTGAATGAAAAGTGTATGCTGCCATCTGAAGTTGAGCTTAGGCCCGAAACTGGAGACGAGTATATAAATTCTTCATTCGAGTAAAGTACGACTGACTTCAGTGTTGTTTTCTCACAGTTCTGTTTTTGTTTAGTATCCTGTTGTACATTTGTCACTAGTGCACAAACGGATCCACTTGTTTCTGTCCTGAAACCAAATGTGGGTCAGTGCTGCCCTTGTCCTCGAGCACATATTTTCTTGATCGGGCCTCTCTTCGCAGTAAGTCTGGCGATCGATTTGGGTGTTGCGTTTCTGCTGGAAACTATGTCACAGGGAGGAGAAAACGTGAACCAGCAACTTGTTGTTTACAGAGTACAATTGTTTGTCACTCGGTTCAGAGGAGAGGCTGACAAGAAGTAAGCAACTTGTGCGCCGGGGGATCGCGCTATCGGGAGTTCGGCACTGTGGAGGGGCGCTGTGGCCTAGACACTAGCGCGGCCGGCTTCCATCTTGTAGCCCTTGACGGCGACGCAGTTGCAGAGTCCACGCCACAGGCTGCGCGCTTTGGAAGGCCTGTGGTCGGAGCTGCCGGCGGCACCGTTGGCCGTCGCTGCCGCCGCCGCCGCGGTCGCCGTGGTGGTGGTAGTGGTGGTGGGGGGCGTGGGCCCCCCGTGGGGGCGCACCTTGTCTCCCGCGCTGTCCGCCGCCGCCCCGCAGCCGCCGCCCCCGGCCACCGCCCCCGGTCCGCGCCGGCCGCCGCAGCCGCGGATCGCCGCCCCCTCGCCGCCCCACGGCCACCGCAGCGTGCGCAACAACGTCGCGCGGAAGTCCTCCGAGAAGAGGCAGTAGATGTAGAAGGTGAGCGAGTAGTTGGTCACCTCCAGCAGGTTGGCGACGGCGCGGAACACCTGGTACGGGAAGCGGCTCAGGTTGCCTTGCGACAGTGTCACGTTCAGGATCACCATGGGCGACACGCACACCTGCAACACCGTAGTCGAGCCCCATCTTAACGTATTTGACGGCAATATTACAGCAAGTTATTTTTTTTTTTTCAAGAGAACTTGCAATGGGAGGTTTTGCCTTTTCTTGTTTAGTCTTGTATTTCACATGTTATAAATATTCTGCTGATGATGATGAGTCCCATACTTCTTTACAGAGCGTAGGGGAACGACGCGGGAGACCCGCGCCGCCTTAGTAGGCAATGTCCTAGTGGAGGTGGTTTTCCATTGCCTTGAATGATGATGATGAAGACGACACAATAACACCCAGTCATCTCGAGGCAGGAAAAATCCCTGACCCCGCCGGGAATCGAACCCGGGACCACGTGCTCGGGAAGCGAGAACGCTACCGCGAGACCACGAGCAATAGAAACAGTGATCTAGTTAGAAAGCCCTCAAGATTTTACTAAAAATTGAGAACGGTGAAGTAATTTTTAGGGATCCGTGCCTCAATCTATAAAAACGGAACCCTTTTAGGATCGCTCTGTTGATTAGCTTGGGGTCTAGGTTTGCAACAACAGATATAATTGCGTGAAAGTAATCAGGGCAATTAAGATGTACTTAATTGGTGATTTGAGGGAAAACTGAAATATTTTACGAACAACTGCTGCTAGTTGTGCAAATGAACTGTCTGTATACATAATTAAGCGTAATTAAGTTTGTGCGGAACCCTCAGTGCGCAACTCCTACTCGCACCTGGCCTAATTTTTTTATATTATGCGGGAGACTATTGCAAATTAGTATAGCACCTTTTGTAACGAAAATTTGAAAAGCGTATGTCCTTACTGACTGGACGTGGAACTTCCCTTTTTGGTCAAATTTTTAAGCAGAACGGAAACAAGGCTTTAGAAATCGCTCAATGTATTTTTGTCCGACTGTTATGAACCCTTCTTATCAGGGACGAGCAGATGTATCACTACCAAATTTATGTCACGTACAGATATTAAGGTCCATGGACCCTTGGCGGTATAAAAATTTTAAGCTTCGAAGTTAATTCAATCAAAAGATGTGGCCATTTATGTCACATATTTTGGTACTCGAAAACCTACTCATTAAAACCTGTAGGATGCTTTCCGTTCTCTCATAATCATCAAATTTGGCAAGAAGCAAGGTTTCACAGTGTAAGCAAAGGAAAAAATCCGGAAATTGTTAATGTCTAAATATATCGCACGAAAAAATATGTCTTTATCCTTCGTCATCCGATTTCAAACTTGAAATTAAAACATTCTCGAAAGTTCTGGAATCCCTGTGACATATCTGGCCAGTATCAATGTCGTTAACAGGCAAAAATCGTCGATATCCTCGAATTCCGGAATGGATGTACTGTGCTCAAGTCCTACTCGCACCCGGCCAATTTTTTTTATATTACGCTGGAGACTATTGAGAATTAGTATAGTACTTTTTGTAACGGAAATTTGAAAAGCGTATGTCCTTATTGACTGCACGTGGAGCTTCCCTTTTTGGTCAAATTTTTAATCAGAGCGGAAACAAGACTGCAGAAATTGCTCAAAGTATTTTTGTCCGAATTTTGATAGCGAAACAAAGAGTGTGAAATGGCAAATGGGGTACCGAACTGATCAAAGCGAGGTATAGTTTTGCACATAGACACCTTAAGAGCAATCGCGGTAATTAAGAAACAATTAGTGGTTCGAAGGAAAATTACGCAATGAATTTTTGTCCGAATTTTCATACCCATACAAATGTAGGGAAGTGGGCGATGGGATATGAAATTGACCAGCGTGGGGTCCAGGTTTGCAATAACAGATATAATTGCTTGAAAGTAATCAAGGCAATTAAGATGTAATTAATTGGTGATTTGAGGGAAAACTGAAATATTTTACGAACAACTGCTGCTAGTTGTGCAAATGAACTGTTAAAAATTTCTTCTCTTCAAAGACGGCTATTTGGCGCACAAAAAGTAACGTTATTGTGATAGTTCGCTATCAAAAATTTTTAAAATAAAAATTAGAAAACGGTCAAATGTTTTATGAAAAGATTTTTTAAAAGTATGAAGTAAAATATGCTAGAGAAACATTTTGCGCGTCTTTGAATGATGCTCGAACCCTTGTACAGCTAATGAGGTGCCTATTGAGGATTTAAAGTTCAGTGTTGAACTTAGAATTTCAGAATCTCAAAGAGTACTAGAGGATATTTGTTTGATGGATTATGTGGGCCGTGGAGTCTCCTGTTGTGTGGCATCGTAGAAATGCGCGTTGAATGTTTCTCTGTTCTATTCCATTCCTTACCTTCAGACAAATCATGTCAAAAAATATTTGACCTTTTTTTCCCCTTCTATCATGTTCATGGATATTGAAGTTTTTGTTAATGTATACTGCAGATTGAAAAACACGTCTCGCATGCGGACGAGGGAGGAAATGTACGTTTTAATAGAGCTAAGATAGCAATTTTACGCACGTCCATTTCTGTAAACAAGCTGTGTGATTTGCGAGTCAGATACAGCTGACAACTTCTCGCAAATCACTGTCAGGAGCACTTTTCGTATGATGCAGCACCAACCATGATGGAAACCACTTATAGTGTATTTCACGATGAGCTCACGTTCCGTGTGGGTATGGCTTTACGCTGCAGTGATTATCGAAGAAATAGTTTTCGTACTGTACAACAAACCAATCAAGAGCGTACCAAGGATCTGAGTTAGGATTTGGGGTAGGGGATTAAATTATTGTGCGCTTTTGACACAGCTCAGTGAGCCTTGAGCAGCCGCTGGTGAAGTATCAGTGCAGCAGCAGTGCAGTAGCGAGTCGGATATTTAGCTTTCATATTTGTTTTGTAGTTTGATTCTTAATTTCTTTCCTAGTGTTTGTGCGCTTGCAAATTTAATTACATAAAATCCTTGCGTATTCTCGTATTTGAGAGGACTAATATTGCTTATTGATAGCCGTAGAGTGTAAATTCGCGGAGTCGTTGGATATTAGCAGTAGGATAGATAGGATGTGTGCGTGCTGTGTGCAGGCGCAGGAGGAACTGGCCGCGGTTAGCAGCTGAGCGTGCTGTTGGCCACGGTCAGCCGCCTTCAGGATGCTACCTCGAGGTGCAGCGACGGCGGAGGGTCTGGCGCGTCGCTTGAGGCACCCCAGGTGTCGCTTGCTGCGTCCGCTGACTCAGCCACCGAGGCACCTTCTGGTGTACCCGGTGCGTTGGGGCCGCCCTCACCTCAGGGAGAGTGGCGGACTGCAACGCGTTCGCTTCGCTCGAGGCGGAGGGCCAATGAGGAGGCTGGCCGGCTGGCCTCGCCCGTTCATCCTGTCAGTAGGCAGGTGGCTGCTCCTTCAGCAGGGCCCGAGCAGGCACACGGGGGCAAAGGCTTGCTGGTTATTGGGAGCTCCAACGTTAGGCGGGTGATGGAGCCCCTCAGGGAAATAGCGTACAGGGCTGGAAAGAAATCCAACTTGCACTCGGTTTGTCTGCCGGGGGGCCTCATCAAAGATGTGGAGGCGGCCTTGACTGCGGCTATCGAGCGTACGGGGTGCAGTCGTCTGCAAGTAGTTGCTCACGTCGGCACCAATGATGCCTGTCGCTTGGGTTCTGAAGCGATCCTCAGTTCGTACAGGCGGCTGGCGGATATGATGAAGACCGCTGGCCTCACACGCGGGGTGCAAGCAGAGCTCTCTATTTGCACCATCGTTCCAAGAGTGGATCGGGGTCCTTTGGTTTGGAGCCGAGTGGAGGGTCTCAACCAGAGGCTTCGTCGACTCTGTGACGGTCTTGGCTGCAGATTTCTAGACTTGCGCTATTGGGTGGGGAATTGTAGGACGCCCCTAGATAGGTCAGTGGTGCACTACACAAAGGAAGCGGCTACTTGGGTAGCAGAGTACTTGTGGTGTGCACATGGTTTTTTTAGGCTAGGCAGTAGTGCGAGGTGTCCTGATGAACACTCACCAGTCGACTTGCAGGCAGGGAAATCAGGACGCGCTCAGTATAAAGACACTTCAGCTATCGAGATATTAGCAGTAAATTTTCTGAGTGTTCAGATTAAAGTTCTTGAATTTACTGCCCTCCAGGAAGTGTGTGGCGCGCAAATTATTCTCGGGACTGAGACCTGGCTGAACCCTGAGATAGGAAGTTCTGAAATATTTAGTGAGGGTTGGAACGTGTATCGGAAAGACAAATTAGATATTGTAGGAAGTGGTGTCTTCATTGCAGTTGACAAAAATATGGTGTCTACTGAGGTCGAAGTAGAGTGTGATTGTGAAGTTATCTGGACACGTTTAACAGGGCTCGGGGAAATAAAGTAAATTGTGGGGTGTTGTTACCGGCTACCAGGTTCCACTGTGACAGTTCTAGAATCATTCAAAGGGAGTTTACATTCTGTATCACAGAAGTACCCGGATCATGCTATATTAGTCGGAGGCGACTTCAACCTACCTAGTATAGACTGTGATGTCTATGGATTAATTACAGGTGGTACAGACAAGCCGTCGTGTGAATTACTTTTGAACACATTATCCGAAAACCGTCTTGAGCAGCTAAATCGACAGCCAACGCGTAATGGAAATATTTTAGATCTGGTAGCCACGAACAGACCAGACCTCATCGACGGTGTCAGTGTTGAGACAGGGATTAGTGATCATGATGTGTTGTCATTACGACTATGGTTACGAAAGTTAAAAAGTCAGTCAAGAAGGCTAGGAGAGTATTCTTACTAGAAAGAGCGGATAAGCCGTTGTTAGCATCCCACCTAGTAAATGAATCGACTTCATTTACTTCCTGTACGATGGACGTGGAATAATTATGGGTAAATTTTAAACACATTGTAAATCACCCATTGGACAAGTATGTGCCAAAAAAGTGGGTTACAAACGGAAAAGACCCACCGTGGTTTAACAGCGCAATTCGGAGAATGCTCAGGAAGCAAAGGCAGTTGCAATCGTGGTACAAGTAAGATCGGGAGAATGAGGACAGGCAAAAGTTAGTACAAGTAAGATCGGGAGAATGAGGACAGGCAAAGTTAGTAGAGATTCGTGCTGCTGTAAAAAGAGCGATGCGCGAAGCATTCAATCACTACCACCGTCATACCTTAGCAAAAGATCTTGCTGGAAACCCAAGGAAATTCTGGTCTTACGTAAAATCGGTAAGCGGGTCGAAGGCTTCCATCCAGTCACTCACTGATCAGTGTGGCCTGGCAACGGAAGACAGCAAAACGAAAGCTGAAATTTTAAATTTAGCATTTGAGAAATCTTTCACGCAGGAGGATCGTACAAACATACCGCCGTTTGAGTCTCGTACAGATTCCCGTATGGAGGAAATAGTGGTAGACATCCCTGGGGTTGTGAAGCAGCCGAATGGGTTGAAAATAAATAAATCGCAAGGTCCTGATGGGATTCCAATTCGGCTTTACAGAGAGTAATCTACTGCATTGGCTCCTTACTTAGCTTGCATTTATCGCGAATCTCTTGCCCAACGTAAAGTCCCGAGCGACTGGAAAAAAGCGCAGGTGACGCCGGTATATAAGAAGGGTAGAAGGACGGATCCTCAAAGTTAGAGACCAATGTCCTTAACATCGGTTTGTTGCAGGATTCTCGAACATATTCTCAGTTCGAATATAATGAATTTCCATGAGACAGAGAAGTTGCTGTCCATGCATCAGCACGGCTTTAGAAAGCATCGCTCCTGCGAAACGCAACTCGCCCTTTTTTCCCATGATATCTTGTGAACCATGGATGAAGGGCATCAGACGGATGCCATATTCCTTGACTTCCGGAAAGCGTTTGACCCGGTGCCCCACTGCAGACTCCTAACTAACGTACGAGCATATGGGATTGGTTCCCAAGCATGTGAGTGGCTCGAAGACTTCTTAAGTAATACCGAGCGAGGTGGCGCAGTGGTTAGACACTGGACTCGCATTCGGGAGGACGACGGTTCAATCCCGCGTCCGGCCATCCTGATTTAGGTTTTCCGTGATTTCCCTAAATCGCTCTAGGCAAATGCCGGGATGGTTCCTTTCAAAGGGCACGGCCGACTTCCTTCCCCGTCCTTCCCTAGTCCGATGAGACCGATGACCTCGCTGTCTGGTCTCCTTCCCCAAACCAACCAACCAACCAACTTCTTAAGTAATAGAACCTAATACGTTGTCCGCGGTGGTGAGTGTTCATCGGAGGTGAGGGTATCATCTGGAGTGCCCCAGCGAAGTGTGGTAGGTCCGCTGTTGTTTTCCATCTACATAAATGATCTTTTGGATAGGGTGGATAGCAATGTGCGGCTGTTTGCTGATGATGCTGTGGTGTACGGGAAGGTGTCGTCGTTGAGTGACTGTAGAAGAATACAAGATGACTTGGACAGTATTTGTGATTGGTGTAAAGAATGGCAGCTAACTCTAAATATGAATAAATGTAAATTAATGCAGATGAATAGGAAAAAGAACCCTGTAATGTTTGAATACTCCACTAGTAGTGTAGCGCTTGACACAGTCACGTCGATTAAATATTTGGGCGTAACATTGCAGAGCGATATGAAGTGGGACAAGCATGTAATGGCAGTTGTGGGGAAGGCAGATAGTCGTCTTCGGTTCATTGGTAGAATTTTGGGAAGATGTGGTTCATCTGCAAAGGAGACCGCTCATAAAACACTAATACGACCTATTCTTGAGTACTGCTCGAGCGTTTGGGATCCCTATCAGGTCGGATTGAGGGAGGACATAGAAGCAATTCAGAGGCGGGCTGCTAGATTTGTTACTAGTAGGTTTGATCTTCACGCGAGTGTTTCGGAAGTGCTTCAGGAACTCGTGTGGGAGTCTCTAGAGGAAAAGAGGCGTTCTTTTCATGAATCGCTACTGAGGAAATTTAGAGTACCAGCATTTGAGGCTGACTGCAGTACAATTTTGCTGCCGCCAACTTAACATTTCGCGGAAAGACCACAAAGATAAGATAAGAGAGATTAGGCCTCATACAGAGGCATATAGGCAGTCATTTTTCCCTCGTTCTGTTTGGGAATGGAACAGGGAGAGAAGACGCTAGTTGTGGTACGAGGTACCCTACGCCACGCACCGTATGGTGGATTGCGGAGTATGTATGTAGATGTATATTTTGGTTAGCGGTGAGTGACAAGATACAATTGCCACTTTGTTTTACATCTTTCATCTTCTGCGTTTATGACGGAGGACGGCTTTTCGCGAGCTTCCAGAAAAGTGCTCTTTGCAGCCATTGGGTTGTAGTTTGTACTGTTTTGCATCTTTATTGTTTCTTACTGGTGATATCACGGGTTGGTTTTGTATTTTCTTACCCTTTTTTCTTCGAATATGAGGTGGACAGTTTCTTGTGTTTCTCAACTTGGAAATTTATATGGAGGGGATTACTGGAGACTGGTCTGGTAATCATCATACAACCAGTGGAAACCTGCTCTTCTCTGCCCCTTCCAGCCACTCTTAAACCACTGTTTATGATAGTTAATCCCTTTCATTTTCTAGGATGCTTTCTGGTTCGTTTGATGTAGATACTGCATGAGACTCGTTTGATAAGGGAGATTTCTTCTGATCTGCATCTATATTCCTAGCTATTATAGTTGTTATTTTCACCTCTACACTATGTTTACTGCTTTTTAACTAACGTTCCACGCCCACCGTCATTAGCCTTTAAAGTTTTAGCCACCTACTGAAGCTATTTAGGCCCAATGTTTTACCTAACTTCAAGAGCCACAAAATGCTTTATTCAGAAACCGGCTGTTTTTTTAAGTTATGATTTATGACCCCAGCCATTTTGTGCACTAAAGCTGAAAGAAGATACATTCAGAATGGATCAACCACATTTTGTAGCTGTTCTCAGAATTCAACAACACGTGTCCATCTCTGATGGACTGAAACTGCCTGCCAATTGGTCCTTTTGCGCTGTGCAGTCTGGAGCAGTTTGAAACGGTTCAGGGTTTTTGCACTGCTGGTATGTGCTGAACACGAGGGTCAAATATCCATCCAGCCATCCGGATTTAGATTTTTCATCGGTTTCCTCAGCTGCTTAAGGCAGATAACAGGACTGTTCCTTTGAAAAGAACGGAAGATTTGTTAGCGGTAGTATCGATCAAGGCGCGAGTATTACAGAGATGCTCTGTGAATGCAAATTGGAGTTCCTGGAGGGAAGACGACGTTGTTTTTGCGAGATACCACTGAAATAGTTTAAAGAATCGTCACTTGTGACTGACTGCAGAAAAATTCTACTTGCACCAACGTACGAGGGTGAGTCAAATGAAAACGTTAAATATTTTTTAAATATTATTTATTGTGCAGAAGTGATACAAAGCTGTATCACTTTGCAACATAATCTCCCCCACGCTCAATGCAAGTCCTTCAGCGCTTACAAAGTGCATAAATTCCTTTAGAAAAAAATTCTTTTGATAGTCCGCACAACCACTCATGCACCACGTAGCGTACCTCTTCATCAGAACGGATCTTCTTTCCTCCCATTGCGTCTTTGAATGGTCCAAACATATGGAAATCACTTGGGGCAAGGTCTGGTGAGTACGGTGGATGAGGAAGACACTCAAAATGCAGGTCTGTGATTGTTGCAGCTGTTGTACGGGCAGTGTGGGGCCTTGCATTGTCATGTTGCAAAAGGACACCTGCTGACAGCAATCCACGTCGCTTTGATTTGATTGCAGGCCGAAGATAATTTTTTAGGAAGTCTGTGTATGATGCACTGGTGACAGTGGTCCCTAGGCATGTAATGCTCCAAAATGACGCCTTTTTCGTCCCAAAAGAGAATCAGCATAACCTTCCCTGCTTATGGTTCTGTTCGAAACTTCTTTGGTTTTGGTGATGAGGAATGGCGCCATTCCTTGCTCGCTCTCTTCATTTCCGGTTGGTGGATGTGAACCCAGGTTTCGTCTCCAGTAACGACTCTTGCAAGGAAGCCATCACATTCTCGTTCAAAGCGCCGAAAAAGTTCTTCACAAGCATCAACATGTCGTTCTCTCATTTCAGGAGTCAGATGCCGTAGCACCCATATTGTGAAACTGGAGCACATCATTCACAATGTGGTGTGCTGACCCATGTCTAATCAGTAAACATGCTGCAATGTTATTCAGTGTCACTCGGCGGTTTTCTTTCACTATGGCTTCAACTGCTGCAATGTTCTGTGGAGTCATAACTCGTTGTGCCTGACCTGGACGAGGAGCATCTTCCACTGAAGTCACACCATTTTCGAACTTCCTACTCCATTCGTAGACTTGCTGCTGTGACAAACATGCATCACCGTACTGAACCTTCATTCGTCGATTAATTTCAATAGGTTTCACACCTTCACTACGCAAAAACCGAATAACAGAACGCTGTTCTTCCCTGGTGCAAGTTGCAAGTGGGGCGGCCATCTTTATACTGATACTGCGACGGTATGTTTGCATCTGCACTATGCTGCCACCTACAGGCCCTTCTGCACGCTGTTTGTAGCACGCTTACCAACTTATAGGATAGCGGCGCGAAATTTCGATTTGTTATTACAAATTTAATGTTTTCGTTTGACTCACCCTCGTATATTTCGCGTAAGCATCGCGAAGACAAGACAAGAGAAATTACGGCTCGTCGGGGCATGCAGACAGTCGATTTTTTGTCGCTCAGTTTGCGAATGGGACAATAAAGGAAATTACTAGTAATGCTACAAGGTGCACCACGCCAGGTGGTCTATGGTGGCCTGCAGAGTACGTAGCTAGGTGTACATACCATGATGTGCAAGTAGTTGTATTTTTTTAGTAACGGTCATCGGTAGCGTGTGAGATAAGAATTGCTGTGGGTTTGCGACAGCATAAGTGGAAAAATTATACTTTTTTTATACCGAAAATGATCTTTTTCGTTAGCTAGTGACCAGTGTTGCTCTCAGTTGCTAGTTAAATAATACATTATTTCAGGATTCCATCCCAATATCAACTGCATTAGAATGTTAGTGAGATGAATCTTTATAAACTCTGCTAAGTTTTGGTAAAAAAAATTAACATGATAACTAAAGAAGTGTAGGTGTTGCTCAAAACTCGCCACTGCTGGCACTCATTTAAAGAAAAAAAATTCTTTTTCATCTTTTCATATCTTGAAGATGTAATCTATTATCATCGTGACGGACAGTTGTAAATGCTGACCATCATGAATTACCTGGAAGAGATCTATTGACGTAAATTCAACATGGATTTAATAAACACCCTTCTTGTGAAACACAGTTAGCTCTTTACTCTCATGAAGTGTTGAGTGGTATCAACTAGGGATTTCAAATTGATTCCGTATTTCTAGATTTCAAAAAGGCTTTTGACACCATACCTCACAAGCGGCTTGTTATCAAATACGAAATATCGTCTCAGTTATGTGACTTGATTCGTGATTTCCTGACACAGACGTCAGAATTTGTAATAACTGATGGAAAGTCATCGAATAAAACAAAAGTAATTTGTGGCGTTCCCCAAGGTAGTGTTACAGGCCCTCTGCTGTTTCTCATATAGATAAACAATTTAGCAGACAATATGAGCAGCCGTCTATGGTTATTTGTAGATGGTGCTGTCGTTTATCGCCCACTTAAATCATCAAAATATTAAAACAAATTACTGAACGATTTAGAAGAGATATCTGTATGGTGCCAAAATTGCCATTTGACCCTGAATAATGAAAAGTGTGAGGTCATCCACACGGGTGGTAAAAGGAGTCCCTTAAATTTCGGTTACAGGATAAATCAATCAAATCTAAAGGTAAGCTCAACTAAATATCTAAGAATTACAATGACGAACAACTTAAATTGGAAAGGACACATAGAAATTGTTGCGAGGAAGGCGAACCAAAGACTGCGTTTTATTGGCAGAACACTTAGAAAATGCAACAGATCTACTAAAATGACTGCCTATACTACGCTTGTCCTTCCTCTTTTGGAGTACTGGTACGCGGTGTGGGATCCATACCAGATAGGATTAGCGGAGTACATCAAGAATGTTCAAAAAAGGGCAGTACGTTTTGTATTATCGAGAAATATGGGAGAGCCGTCTCTACATTAAAACAAAGACGTTTCTCGGTGCGTCGGAATCGTCTCATAAAATTTCAATCATCAGTTTTCTCCTCCAAATGTGAAAATATTTTGTTGATGCCGGTCTACATAGGGAGAATCGATCATCATAATAAAATAAGAGAAATGAGAGCTCGCACCGGAAGATATAGGTGTTTGTTTTTTCCGCGCGCTGTTCGAGAGTGAAATAGTAAAGAACTGCTGTGAAGGTTGTTCGATGAACCCTTTGTCAGGCACTTAAGAGTGATTTGCAGAGTATCCGTGTAGATCTAGACTTACAAAAGGAGTTAATCTATTTTGTCGAACAGAATTATTCCTTTTTGGAAACCAAATAATAATTCTCTAGACAATACAACTGTTTGGTAGCCCGGAAGCATTCAGCACTCTTGACAACGTGCAAAATGCCACCGAGCACTCATCAAAGTGAAAATCTATTATCAATGTTTTTGACGAACTGAAAGATATTTGAGGTGAATTGTTCAGTCTTTCACCCTGTAGATGGATAGAAAAAAAAGATGGCCCACTATTTCGTGCGAACTTTTCTCAAATTGCTCAGGTAATTGAGCTGTAGAAAGAAAATCGTTTGGTTAGTGTCAGTATCAGCCGTTCATTATTAAAACACAGTGTATTACAGGTTTATGCCGAAATTTGAACAGAAATACCACACATTTCTCACTTTTTTTTCCTTCCAAGAAACGTAATTATTGACTAGTTTAGAGAAATACGTACACTTCTTGTCTTTCCATGTTAAAATGCGCTCCCTTTGCCAAAACACAACAGAATTTACGATTCACCTCACTAACCCTCATATACAGTTGAAATTGCGACAGAATCCTAAAATAGTGTGTTAATAAAGAAGCAGCCAATGGTAAGGTAGATCAATAACTTGAGAGCGAAGTCTTTCGCGACAGCACTGCTATATGAAACATTCTCATACTTCTTGCAGCGTCAGTTCAGAGTAAAAACTCGAGCTTTCGACGATCACTTCCATCGTTTTCATCAGCAGCAACTGTCTCACAAGTGCTGCGGTGATGGTCTTATGTAGCCCAAAGACGGCTTCTGATAGGACGGTAACTACGTCATGATGTCGAAGACGTTCACCTCTGGATGGAGAGTCCGCTTCCATGCACCGCTAAGATTATATTCGCTGTCACGGTTGAAGGTTTTCTCACACATTCTTATTTCTACAGCCTCCTTAATTACAGTCTTCCAGTATCTAGTAGCTGGGACAAAACTTTTGTTACGTGAAACAGTATTTTATGTTTGTGTTTGAGGCTATTCTCAACAACTGCAGTGTTACCCAATTTTCGATTTTTAATACACTACTGGCCATGAAAATTGCTACACCACGAAGATGACGTGCTACAGACGCGAAATTTAACCGACAGGAAGAAGATGCTGTCATATGCAATTGATTAGCTTTTCAGAGCATTCACACAAGGTTGGCGCCGGTGACGACACCTACAACGTGCTGACATGAGGGAAGTTTCCAACCGATTTCTCATACACAAACAACAGTTGACCGGCGTTGCCTGGTGAAACGTTGTTGTGATGTCTCGTGTAAGGAGGAGAAATGTGTACCATCACGTTTCCGACTTTGATTGAGGTCGGGTTGTAGCCTGTCGCAATTGCGGTTTATTGTATCGCGACATTGCTGCTCGAGTTGGTCGAGATCCAATGACTGTTAGCAGAATATGGAATCGGTGGGTTGAGGAGGGTAATACGGAACGCCGTGCTGGATCCCAACGGCCTAGTATCAATAGCAGTCGAGATGAGAGGCATCTTATCCGCATGGCTGTAACGGATCGTGCAGCCACGTCTCGATCCCTGAGTCAACAGATGGGGACGTTTGCAAGACAACAACCATCTGCACGAACAGTTCGACGACGTTTGCGGCAGCATGGACTATCAGCTCGGAGGCCATGGCTGCGGTTACCCTCGACGCTGCATCACCGACAGGAGCGCCTGCGATGGTGTACTCAACGACGAACCTGGGTGCACGAAAGGCAAAACGTCAATTTTTCGGATGAATCCAGCTTCTCTATACAGCATCATGATGGTCGCATCCGTGTTTGGCGACATCGCGGTGAACGCACATTGGAAGCGTGTATTCGTCATCGCCATACTGGCGTACCACCCGGCGTGATGGTATGGGGTGCCACTGGTTACACGTCTCGGTCACCTCTTGTTCGCATTGACGGCACTTTGAACAGTGGACGTTACATTTCAGATGTGTTACGACCCGTGGCTCTACCCTTCATTCGAGCCCTGCAAAACCCTACATTTCAGCAGGATAATGCACGACCGCATGTTGCAGGTCCTGTACGGGCCATTCTGGATACAGAAATTGTTGACTGCTGCTCTGGCCAGCATATTCTCCAGATCTCTCACCAATTGGAAACGTCTGGTCAATGGTGGCAGAGCAACTGGCTCGTCACAATACGCCAGTCACTACTCTTGATGAACTGTGGTATCGTGTTGAAGCTGCATGGGCAGCTGTACCTGTGCACCCCATCCAAGCTCTGTTTGACTCAATACCCAGGCGTATCAAGGCCGTTATTACTGCCAGAGGTGGTTGTTCTGGGTACTGATTTCTCAGGATCTATGCATCCAAATTGCGTGAAAATGTAATCACATGTGAGTTCTAGTATAATATATTTGTCCAAGGAATACCCGTTTATCATCTTCATTTCTTCTTGTTGTAGCAGTTTTAATGGCAGTAGTGTATGTTGTTGATGTTCTGCACAGGGGTCGGAAACGGTGCGGATGGACTGACTGATGTTAGTGCTACCACACGCGCATGGGATGTTGTAAATTCCAGGCATCCTGAGGCCGAGGCTGTCCTTCACAAGGCGCAGCATATGCTTTATCTTCTTAGGAGGCGTAAAGTAGATCTGGTACCAGGACTCTATTTTACTGCATGTAGCGCCACAGAAGGGAAGGAATGCTATCGGTGGCTTGTCATATGAACGGTCAATATTTTCACGTTTCCTTTTCTTAGCGAACGCTGACTTCATATCACAAGACCCATAGCCGTTCTTTCGGAACACATACTTCACATGATTAATTTCGGAATCCAGGTGGTCCTCGTCAGACACAGTTTTTGCTCTGTGTACCAGTGTATTTAAATCTGCTCTCTTCTGGACTGGATGGTGAAAACTCTGGGCGATATAAATCAATGTGCGTTGGTTTGCGATACACTGAGTGGTCGAGACGTCCATCCGACTTTCGTTGTACCAATATAGCACTCCATGTTGTGCATGAAGCAACTTGATTAATTCAGGATAGGAAATCGGAGTAAACTCAACCTGCTTCCTATCATCTGAAACCTCCCTTAAGAGCTACGATACGTACTCACCAAGCGTTCACCAAAGAGTGCCGCTTCCTCTTTCGAGATTACCTAGCTCCCCGGGCAGCTACTTAAAAAAAAAAAAATTGCATACTTGTAGTTAAATGATTAAAGTAATTAAATTAATAATTTTCCAGATCCGTTTTTTTTTTTCTAAATGGTTAGGAAGGGTTTGGGCTGGTACGGCCCTGAATTATTATCATTATTTGTGTGAGAGAAGCACCTGGAAATGCGAGATAACGTATATGGCTCGATGAGAAACGTCGTAAAGATAGTAATACGTTACACCAGGCTGACTAAAATATCTACATCTACATCTACATCCATACTCCGCAAGCCACCTGACGGTGTGTGGCGGAGGGTACCTTGAGTACCTCTATCGGTTCTCCCTTGTTCGTGGAAAGAAGGATTGTCGGTATGCCTCTGTGTGGGGTCTAATCTCTCTGATTTTATCCTCATGGTCTCTTCACGAGATATACGTAGGAGGGAGCAATATACTGCTTGACTCCTCGATGAAGGTATGTTCTCAAAACTTCAACAAAAGCCCGTACCGAGCTACTGAGCGTCTCTCCTGCAGAGTCTTCCACTGGAGTTTATCTATCATATCCGTAACGCTTTCGCGATTACTAAATGATCCTGTAACCAAACGCGCTGCTCTCCGTTGGATCTTCTCTATCTCTTCTATCAACCCTATCTGGTACGGATCCCACACTGCTGAGCAGTATTCAAGCAGTGGGCGAACAAGCGTACTGAAACCTACTTCCTTTGTTTTCGGATTGCATTTCCTTAGGATTCTTCCAATGAATCTCAGTCTGGCATCTGATTTACCGGCGATCAACTTTATATGATAATTCCATTTTAAATCACTCCTAATGCGTACTCCCAGATAATTTATGGGATTAATTGCTTCCGGTTGCTGACCTGCTATATTGTAGCTAAATGATAAGGGATCTTTATTTCTATGTATTCGCAGCACATTACACTTGTCTACATTGAGATTCAGTTGCCATTCCCTGCACCATGCGTCAATTCGCTGCAGATCCTCCCGCATTTCAGTACAATTTTCCATTGTTACGACCTCTCGATATACCACAGCATCATCCGTAAAAAGCTTCAGTGAACTTCCGATGTCATCCACAAGTTCATTTATGTATATTGTGAATAGCAACGGTCCTACGACACTCCCCTGTGGCACACCTGAAATCAGTCGTACTTCGGAAGACTTCTCTCCATTGAGAATGACATGCTGCGCTCTGTTATCTAGGAACTCTTCAATCCAATCACACAATTGGTCTGATAGTCCATATCCTCTTACTTTGTCCATTAAACGACTGTGGGGAACTGTATCGAACGCCTTGCAGAAGTCAAGAAACACGGCATCTACTTGGGAACCCGCGTCTATGGCCATCTGAGTTTCGTGGACGAATAGCGCGAGCTTGGTTTCACACGATCGTCTTTTTCGAAACCCATGCTGATTCCTACAATATTTCTAGTCTCCAGAAAAGTCATTATACTCGAACATAATACGTGTTCCAAAATTCTACAACTGATCGACGTTAGAGATATAGGTCTGTAGTTCTGCACATCTGTTCGACGTCCCTTCTTGAAAACGGGGATGACCTGTACCCTTTTCCAATCCTTTGGAACGCTACGCTCTTCTAGAGACCTACAGTACACCGCTGCAAGAAGGGGGGCAAATATCTTTCGGATCAACTCTGATCAGTTTAATTTTCTCAATAAACATCTGAGAGTTTTTGATGTGATGGCCACAGAGGCCAACTATCGGAGTCACCAACTCGGTGAAACCTACGTGGTACAGTGTGCTGTATTTCTCTACGAGTACGGTTCACCGAACTGGGCGAGTGTCCGGCTCGGGCAGCGGCCGCTCACCAGGAAGAGGATGGAGGTGCTGCCGAGCAGCAGGACGAGCCGGCGCTCCTCGGCGAAGTGGCGGGTGTCGTCGTGGTCGGAGGAGGCGCTGCGGCACAGCGTCATGCGGCGCCGGCGCTCGCACGACCGCCGGTACACCAGCATGATGCGCAGGTTCAGCGCCGCCAGCAGCAGCGTCGGGCACACCTTGAACACCAGCTGCCGCACCGGCGCGCCGTCAGCCAGGGCACTCAGAGCAGGCAGCAGGCCGCCAATAAATACTACAGCCAGCGGCAGTGCATGCATTACGAGGGGCTTCTGGACCCGCCACCCTTTCCTTCTGTCAATAAACTGTCTTAAAATTAGTTTATTTTAGTTTACACCGAGGCGACAGAAGTCACGGGATAGCGATATGCACACATACCGATGGCGGTAAAATCGCGTATAGAAAGTACATACATCAAAAAAAAGTTTTGCATCACAGTTTCCAGAACTCCTGTGGACATTGTATCACAGACACAGCCTCTTTGACTGTTCAGAGATGTCACTAAACCCGCCCAAGGATGTAAACAACCGTGCATGAGCAGCGCCTATTAGATAGAGGGGGTCCAACAGCCGATCAGTTCCAGTCATTCCACCAGGAAGGAGGTACACGGCTCGTGTTGTCTGTAGTTCAACCATGCCTAGACGATCAGTAGCACGGTTCGAACGCTTCCGCATTATTACTTTGTGCCAGGAAGGGCTCTCAACAAGAAAAGTGTCCAGGCGTCTTCTTTGCATTTATCGCGAATCTCTTGCCCAACGTAAAGTCCCGAGGGACTGGAAAAAAGCGCAGGTGAGGCCTGTATATAAGAAGGGTAGAAGGACGCATCCTCAAAATTACAGACCAATGTCCTCAACATCGGTTTGTTGCAGGATTCTCGAACACATTCTCAGTTCGAATATAATGAATTTCCTTGAGACAGAGAAGTTGCTGTCCATGCATCAGCACGGCTTTAGAAAGCATCGCTCCTGCGAAACGCAACTCGCCCTTTTTTCCCATGATATCTTGTGAACCATGGATGAAGGGCATCAGACGGATGCCATATTCCTTGACTTCCGGAAAGCGTTTGACTCGGTGCCCCACTGCAGACTCCTAACTAACGTACGAGCATATGGGATTGGTTCCCAAGCATGTGAGTGGCTCGAAGACTTCTTAAGTAATAGAACCCAGTACGTTGTTCTCGATGGTGAGTGTTCATCGGAGGTGAGGGTATCATCTGGAGTGCCCCAGGGAAGTGTGGTAGGTCCGCTGTTGTTTTCCATCTACATAAACGATCTTTTGGATAGGGTGGATAGCAATTGTGGCTGTTTCCTGATGATGCTGTGGTGTATGGGAAGGTTTCGTCGTTGAGTGACTGTAGGAGGATACAAGATGACTTGGACAGGATTTGTGATTGGTGTAAAGAATGGCAGCTAACTCTAAATATAGATAAATATAAATTAATGCAGATGAATAGGAGAAAGAATCCCGTAATGTTTGAATACTCCATTAGTAGTGTAGCGCTTGACACAGTCACGTCGATATGAAGTTGGACAAGCATGTAATGGCAGTTGCGGGGAAGGCGGATGGTCGTCTACGGTTCATTGGTAGAATTTTGGGAAGATGTGGTTCATCTGTAAAGGAGACCGATCATAAAACACTAATACGACCTATTCTTGAGTACTGCTCGAGCGTTTGGGATCCCTATCAGGTCGGATTGAGGGAGGACATAGAAGCAATTCAGAGGCGGGCTGCTAGATTTGTTACTGGTAGGTTTGATCATCACACGAGTGTTACGGAAATGCTTCAGGAACTCGGGTGGAAGTCTCTGGAGGAAAGGAGGCGTTCTTTTCATGAATCGCTAGTGAGGAAATTTAGAGAACCACCATTTGAGGCTGACTGCAGCACAATTTTACTGCCGCCAACTTATATTTCGCGGAAAGACCACAAAGATAAAATAAGAGAGATTAGGGCTCGTACAGAGGCATTTTTTCCTCGTTCTGTTTGGGAGTGGAACAGGGAGAGAAGATGCTAGTTGTGGTACGAGGTACCCCCCGCCACGCACCGTATGGTGGATTGCGGAGTATGTATGTAGATGTAGATGTAGAGTGAACCAAAACGATGTTGTTCGGACATGGAGGAGATACACAGAGACAGGAACTGTCGATGAAATGGCTCGCTCAGGCCGCCCAAGGGCTACTACTGCAGTGGATGACCGCTAACTACGGATTATGGCTCGGAGGAACCCTGACAGCAACGCCACCATGTTGAATAATGCTTTTCGTGCAGCCACAGGACGTCGTGTTACGACTCAAACTGTGAGCAATAGGCTGCATGATGCGCAAATTCACTCCCGACGTCCATGGCGGGGTCCATCTTTGCAACCACTACACCATGCACCGCAGTACAGATGGACCCAACAACATGCCAAATGGACCGCTCAGGATTGGCATAACGTTCTCTTCACCGGTGAGAGTCGCATATGCCTTCAAGCAGACGATCGTCGGAGACGCGTTTTGAGGCAACCTGCTCAGGCTGAAGGCCTTAGACACACTGTCCAGCGAGTGCAGCAAGGTGGTGTTTTGGGGTGGCATTATCAGGGGCCGACGTACGCTGCTGGTGGTCACGGAAGACGCCGTAACGGCTGTACGATACGTGAATGCCATCCACCGACCGATAGTGCAACCATATTGGCAGCATATTGGCGAGGCATTCGTCTTCATGGACGTCAATTCGCGCCCCCATCGTGCACATCTTGTGAATGACTTCCTTCAGGATAACGACATCGCTCGACTAGAGTGGCGAGCATGTTCTCCAGATATGAACCCTATCGAACAAGCCTGGGATAAACTAAAAAGGGCTGTTTATGGACGACGCGACCCACCAACCACTCTGAAGGATCTACGCCGAATCGCATATGCGACACTCATCATTGGGACGATGTGGACCAACAGTGCATTGATGAACTTGTGGATAGTATGACACGATGAATACAGGTCTGCATCAATGACAGAGGACGTGCTGCTACAGGTTATTACAGGTACCGGTTTGTAGAGCAATCTGGTTGGTTCAAATGGCTCTGAGCACTATGGGACTTAACATCTATGGTCATCAGTCCCCTAGAACTTAGAACTACTTAAACCTAACTAACCTAAGGACATCAAACAACACCCAGTCATCACGAGGCAGAGAAAATCCCTGACCCCGCCGGGAATCGAACCCGGGAACCCGGGCGCGGGAAGCGAGAGCAATCTGGGCCACCACCTCTGAAGGTCTCGCTGTATGGCGGTGCAACATGCAATGTGTGGTTTTCATGAGCAACAAAAAGGGCGGAAATGATGTTTATGTTGATCTCTATTTCAATATTCTGTACAGGTTCCTGAACTCTCGGAACCGAGGTGATTAAAAACTTTTTTTGATGTGTATTTAAAAGGACATGCATTGGTGGTGCTGTCATTTGTTCTCTGGTGATTCATGCGAAAAGATTTACAACGTGAATATGGCCGCACGACAGGAATTAACAACGGACTGGTAGTTGGAGCTGCACAAATGGGATTTTCAATTTCGAAATCGTTAGGGATTTCAATATACAGAGTTCTCCAGTGTCCAGACTGTGCGGCCAGGCATTACCTCTCACCACAGACAACACAGTGGTTGACGGCCTTCACTTAACAGCAGAGAGCAGGGGTGTTTGCGTAGAGTTTTGAGTCCTAATGGGCAAGCAACACTGCGTGAAATAAGAGCAGAAATCACAGAATCATACATCCACCCCTAAATGTCAGTTGTCAACCTAGCAACACCAAATACAGCAGACAGAGCACTAATGTTTGTTGTTTCAGATTACTTGTCACCTCCTTCCCATCCCCCACTCCCATTCGTAGGGGCGTTGGCTATTTCCGATGCCCCTACTCCCCCTTTCCCATCAGTATTTTTTACAGAATAAGTCATGCACTTTCAGTGCAGAAATGTGGTGAATACAAGCCAAACAGGAAAGGAAAATGTGGACGTAAAAGAAAAATCAGTCCTAGAACAATGAGAAGACCTACAAACGTAGCAACAATGAACAGTAAACTTACTTCTACTGACATGAGCCATCAGTTGAAAGATTTGGGTGTTGAAGTTTCACCTGTGACAGTGAGGAGGAGGCTGTTTGAATGTGGTTTAAAGGCGTGCCGACCAAGGAAAAACAGAAAATCACACCTGCCATGAAAACCCAAAAGATTGCAGTGGGCTAAACAATTTCAGGAGTGGACAAATGAGAAGTGGGTTATGGTGTGTGCAATTATATGGTAAATTAAGTGGGTCTGATGTCTAAAGTTAGGAGTTTTGGCTTGAAATTGTGATGTTTTATTTATACTGAAGAAATGCACATTTGAATTTTGGAATGTTGAGGCCTCCTATGGTACTATTCCCAAGTTTTCTAACTTGAAACTTTGTATACGTGCTTCAGGTATGATTCAGTGATGAATCTGTATTCACTGTGATTGAAGAAAGCAGCCAGTATGTTCCTCCTCGCAGACCTGGAGCCAGTTCAAAGCTGTGTGTGTGTGTGTGTGCAGCAATGTGTGAAGTATCCAACTTCCTTTTTGGTCTGGCGTGTGGTGCCTGTGAAAGGTCTTGGCAGATTACACATTGTTGAAGGGACAATGAGGCAAGAACAGTGTAAAGAAATCCTTGAAAAGTAACTTTTCCCCCTTATAAAGATGCCATTTTTATGCATGATGGGGCACCTTGCCACAAAGCCAAAAGTATTTCCAAGTATGTGGAAGAGAAGCAAGTGAAAAGTGTTGCCCTGGTCAGGGACAAGCCCTGATATGAACCCAATAAAAATGTTATGGGCTATTGTGGAACGGAGGATAAGGAAATTTACAATAGCCACCAAACAGGATCTCAAGGAGAAACTAGAGGAAATCTGGTACCATGACAATGATATTAAAATGTCATGTGAAAAGTTAATAAAACCATACCAAATAAGAAAAAATGTTGATTAAGAACAAAGGCATGCATACAAAGTATTGAATGTACAAATATAATCTGTATGTGGATGTAAGTGTGTAATAAATGTCTAATAATTTAAACACGTCTGTATATCCATCCATAACTGAGTGTTGGTGGTGCAGGACTTCGTGGACGAACTGACCTCTCGATTATATCTCATAAATTTTCGGTGGTATTCATGTCAGGCTCTCTGTGTGGCCTAATCATTCAATCGAACTGACCATAATGTTCTTCAAACCAATCGCGAACTATTGCGGCCCACGGATAAGGCGCATTCTCATCCATAATTGAAGTCCATGGGTGGCTGCAAATAGTCTCCAAGTAATTGAACATAACCATTCCAGTCAATGATCGGTAGAGTTGGACCAGAAGACAGTCCATTCCATGTAACCACAGCCCACATCATTATGTGGCCAACACCGGGTCACACAATACCTTGTTAACGACCTGGGTCCGCGGCTTCGTGGGGTCTGAGACACAATCGAAACGTACTATCAGCTCTTCCCAACTACAATCGGAACTCATCTGACCAGGTTAGGTATTTCTAGGGTCCAAATGATACGGTCACGAGCCCAGTAGCAGCGCTGCAGGCGACGTCCTGCTGTTAGCAAAGGCACTCGTGTCGGAAGTCTGCTGCACAGCCCTTTAACGCCAGATTTCGCCGCACTGTCCTAACGCATACGTTCGTCGTACGTCCCAGGTTGATTTCTGCAGTTATTTCACGCAGCGTTGCTTGTGTGTTAGCTCTGACAATTCTACCCAAACGCCCCTGCTCTCGGTTATTAAGTGAAGGCCGTCGGCCACAGTGTTGTCCTTGGTAAGAGGTAACGCCTGAAATTTGGTATTCTCGGCACACTCTTGACGCTGGACATCTCGGGATATTGAACTCCCTATCGATTTCCGAAGTGGAATGTCCCAAGCGTGTAGCTCCAACTATCATTCGGCGTTCAAAGTCTGTTAATTCCTGTCATGCGGCCATAATCACGTCGGAAACATTTTCACATGAATCACCTGAGTACAAATGACTGCTCCGCCAATGGTCTGCCCTTTTATCCTTTCTGTAAGCGATACTACCGTCATCTGTATACTTGCATATCGCTATCCCATGACTTTTATCACCTCAATGTATTTCTCGTATTGATTTGAGGGTTTGATTTACTTTTCCTTCCAAGAAAATATACACCTTCATCTCAGGAAACCATGGTGCTAAATGTCCTTTCAAACAGTAAAATTAATACACAGTAATCCCGATTTTATAATGCATTATTGTGCTCTTCACTAACAGGCGTCAAAATACATAGTCAATTCAGTAACAAGGTAACATGAAATATTTTGATAAAAAGGCAGATGTCTAGAATATTTGACCTTTTAACAAAATATGAAGGAAACAACAGCATTTTAAAATTACTTGCAATTAAGACACACTGAAGCGCCAGAGAAACTGGTATAGGCATGGGTATTCAAATGCAGAGATATGTAAACAGGCAGGATAGTGCGCTCTGGACGGCAACGCCTATGTACGACTAGAACTATCTGGCGCAGTTGTTAAATCGGCTACTGTTGCTAGAATGGCACGTTATCAAGATTGAAGTGAGTTTGAACGAGGTGTTATAGTCGGCGCATGAGTGGTGGGACACAGCATCTCCAAGGAAGCGATGAAGTGGGGATTTTCCTGTACGACCATTTCACTAGTGTACCGTGAATACCAGGAATCCGGTAAAACATCTCCGACATCCTGCAAGAACGTGACCAACGACGACTGAAGAGAATCGTTCAGCGTGATGGACGTGCAACAGTTCCGGAAATTGCTGCAGAATTCAGTGCTGGGCCTTCAACAAATGTCAGTGTGCGAACTATTCAACGAAACATCATCGATATGGACTTTCGGAGCCGAAGGCCCACTCGTGTACCCTTGGTGACTGCACGACGCAAAACTTTAAGCCTCGCCTGGGCTCGTCAACACCGAGATTGGACTATTGATGATTGGAAACATGTTGCCTGGTCGGACAAGTCTCGTTTCAAATTTTATCGTGCGGATGGACGAGTACAGTTATGGATACAACCTCATGAATCCATGGACCCTGTGCCGCGCGGAGTAGCCGCGCGGTCTAGGGCGGCTTGTCACGGTTAGCGCGGCTCCCAACGTCGGAGGTTTTCGAGTCCTCCCTCGGGCATGGGTGTGTGTGTTGTCCTAAGCGTAAGTTAGTTTAAGTTAGATTAATTAGTGTGTAAGCCTATGGACCGACGACTTCAGCAGTTTGGTCTCATAAAACCTTACCACAAATTTCCCAAAAAAATTTCCATGGACCCTGCATTTCAGCAGGGGACTGTTCAAGCTGGTGGAGGCTCAGTAATGGTGTGGGGCGTGTGCGGTTGGAGTGATATGGGACCCCTGATACGTTTAGATACGACTCTGACAGGTTAGCGTATGTAAGCATCCTGTCTGATCACCTGCATCCATTCATATCCATTGTGCAATCCGACGGACTTGAGCAATTTCAGCAGGACAATGCGACACGCCGCAAGTACAGAATTGCTACAGAGTGTCTCCGAGAACACTCTTCTGAATTTAAACTCTTTCGATGGGCCCAAACTCCCCAGACATGGACATTAATGAGCATGCCTTGTATAGTGCTGTTCAGAAGAGATCTCCACCAGCTCGTACTCTTACGGATTTATGGACAGCCCTGCAGGATTCATGGTGCAGTTCCCTCCAGCACTACTTCAAACATTAGTCGAGTCTATACCACGTCGTGCTGCGGCACTTCCGCGTGCTCGCAGTGGCCCTACACGGTATTAGGCAGGTGTACCAGTTACTTTGGCTCTTCAGTGCATTTAGCATAGAATTATAGGCCTACATCTACTGTTTCATAAGCAGGCAAAAAGCGAAAAATGATAAAAAAATGACGTCTACCGTTTCAATAAATGGCTATTCATTTACCCTTGTCCATCATCCGTGAATGGATGTAATACAGTACTTGCCATTAAAATTGCTACACCACGAAGATGACGTGCTACAGATGCGAAGTTTATCGGACAGGAGGAAGACACTGTGATATGCAAATGATTAGCTTTTCAGAGCATTCACACAAGGTTGGCGCCGGTGGCGACACCTACAACGTGCTAACACGAGGAAAGTTTCCAATCGATTTCTCATACACAAACACCAGTTGACTGGCGTTGCCTGATGAAACGTTGTTGTGATGCCTCGTGTAAGGAGGAGAAATGCGTACCATCACATTTCCGACTTTGATAAAGGTCGGATTGTAGCCTATCGCGATTGCGGTTTACCGTATCGCGACATTGCTGCTCGCGTTGGTCGAGATCTCGAGATGAGAGGCATCTTATCCGCATGGCTGTAACGGATCGTGCAGCCACGTCTCGATCCCTGAGTCAACAGATGGGGACGTTTGCAAGACAACAACCACCTGCACGAACAGTTCGACGACATTTGCAGCAGCGTGGACTGTCAGCTCGGAGACCATGGTTGCGGTTACCCTTGACGCTGCATCACAGACAGGAGCGCCTGCGGTGGTGTACTCAACGACGAACCTGGTGCACGACTGGCAAACCGTCATTTTTTCGGATGAATACAGGTTCTGTTTAGAGCATCATGATGGTCGTATCCGTGTTTTGCGACATCGCGCTGAATGCACATTAGAAGCGTGTATTCGTCATCGCCATACTGGCGTATCACCCGGCGTGATGGTATGGGGTGCCACTGGTTACACGTCTCGGTCACCTCTCGTTCGCACTGACGGCACTTTGAACAGTGGACGTTACATTTGAGATGTGTTACGACCCGTGGCTCTACCCTTCATTCGATGCCTGCGAAACCCTACATTTCAGCAGGATAATGCGCGACCGCATTTTGCAGGTCCTGTACGGGCCTTTCTGGATACAGAAAACGTTCGACTGCTGCACTGGCCAGCACATTCTCCAGATCTCACACCAATTGAAAACGTCTGGTCAATGGTGGCCGAGCAACTGGCTCGTCACAAGACGCCAGTCACTACTCTTGATGAACTGTGGTATCGTGTTGAAGCTGCATTTGGAGCTGTACCTGTACACGCCATCCAAGCTCTGTTTGACTCAATGCCGAGGCGTATCAAGGCCGCTATAACGGCCAGAGGTGGTTGTTCTGGGTACTGATTTCTCAGGATCTAAGCACCCAAATTGCGTGAAAATGTAATCACATGTGATTTCTAGTATAATATATTTGTCCAATGAATATCCATTTATCATCTGCATTTCTTCTTGGTGTAGCAATTTTAATGGCCACTAGTGATTATCACGGAATCAGCTTGAATACTAATCTTATCCTGACATGTGTCTGCAGCCGTTACTAAGCGACATTCAGTCTCACGGTGTTTAGTGGTCACAGTGTTTGTGGCACATCAGAGTAAATGAGGAATAAGAGAGGAAAAGCGGCAGGTGTTTACCTCTAACGCGACCTTGTAGACGTCGTAGAGCAGAGAGCCCTCGAGCAGGTGGTTGGCGACGCGCCGGTAGAGCAGCCCACCGGTGGACGGGTCGCTGCAGGCGCTGAGGCGCCAGCGGAACGCGGTGGGCATGTAGGCGGCGAACGTGAGCAGCGGGATCAGCACGACGGGCAGCCGCGGCGGCCCGGACAGCGCGCGCGCGCGGCCCGGCCGGCACACCGACACGTACCGCTCCACCGTCAGCGCCAGCAGCATCATCACGCCCACGCCTGCGGGGGGACACGCTCGTCAAACCGGCCGAAAATGTAAATTTTCAATTTTTTAATTTATTAGTAGAACTGATGGACAACAAGGGTCAAGGGGGGAAGCTCATGTAATTGGGCGAAAATGTAAATTTTCAATTTCTTTTTCATTTATTAGTAGAACTGATGCACAACAAGTGTCAAGGGGGGACGCTCGTGGAACTGGCCGAAAATGTAAATTTTCAATTTATTTTTTATTTATTGGTAGAACTAAAAAAATGGCTCTGAGCACTATGGGACTCAACTGCTGTGGTCATAAGTCCCCTAGAACTTAGAACTACTTAAACCTAACTAACCTAAGGGCATCACACACATCCATGCCCGAGGCAGCATTCGAACCTGCGACCGTAGCGGTCGTGCGGTTCCAGACTGTAGTGCCTTTAACCGCTCGGCCACTTCGGCCGGCTATTGGTAGAACTAATGGACAACAAGAGCCAAGGGGGGACGCTCGTGAAACTGGCCGAAAATGTAAATTTTCAATTTATTTTTTATTTATTAGTAGAACTAATGGACAACAAGAGCCAAGGGGGGATGCTCGTGAAACTGGCCAAAAACTTAAATTTTCAATTTATTTTTGATTTATTAGTAGAACTAATGACAACAAGAGCCAAGGGGGGACGCTCGTGAAATTGGACGAAAATGTAAACTTTCAATTTATTTTTTATTTATTGGTAGAACTGATGGACAACAATAGCCAAGGGGGGACGCTCGTCAAATTGGCCGAAAATGTAAATTTTCGATTTATTTTTTATTTATTAGTAGAATTGATGGACAACGAGCTTGAAAATATGACTACGCCTATTCAAGCTGTTTTAGTTTTATTTCTAGACCATGTCCTCTTAGACAAATTATAGATTCAGGTATATCTTCTGAAGAAGGCTCAATTATTTGGACTGAAACCTAGGTAAATGTTGGTTTCATTACCGCAATCGAGGCTGACAGTTTCTTATATATTAGTTTCATTTGTGTTGCTCCGTGTGCGGAGGGCTTCAGTTTAAGACATACCGCATGTATTTACAAAAAAGCTTCCTTGTCTTCCTTCAGACTTCTGGTTGACACGTCTACTGATTTACACAACTGCCATTTTTCACTATGTTTACTCCTTCCCTAGTGACTAATACTAACTTCATGATCGATTACCGGTTACTTGTGTGGCAGCTGAGAATTCTCCAAAGCTACGCTGCTCTCAACCTTTCTTCATTTTTCATTTTTTGCGTACAGAGGTGAATAAGTGATTAACGGTAATAATACTGCACGGTAATATTTTTACGCTCGAATTTAATACAAAAAGTGAATTAAACTGAAAATATAGCATATTTTGTTTTAAAATGAAAATTAACCCCGATTTTATTGTGCCGGAAGTTGAGTCAGAAGAGTCGTAATTGATTTCGATGTGAATTTGATTTCGGCACTAGTCGAATTGTATGCGAACGTAGACTAATTTATTAGGCACTACATTTCTGGTGCCAACTGACTGTAGGTGTTATACAAAACACGATCTAGGCGAGTCTGCTCTCCCCCTCCATTGTGTTCACTCTGTTAGCGTCACGAAAATATGTAAGTGAGCTCACCAACTCCCTGTATCTTGCTTATAAAATGCACTAAAAGGGTGGATAGACTACAGATCAAACGTTGCAGTAATGATCGAAATTGATTCACAATCATAACTGTACGAGTGTCTGACATTAACTGGTTATTCTCGCCAGAAATACCATAGTATCTTGAGCATCAGCTTTTCCGATAATTTTCGGGGATAGAACCATAAGCAGTGCAAACTGAGGACAAATTATTTGAAATATATCCAGTGTTTCAGTGTCAGAAAACGTGATTTTCACTAATATGTACTCCTCTCATTCTTATTTTCGTCTGTTTACTAGGGTGACAAAGAATTTCTGCCTGGCTGCAACTACACAGCTGGTGGGACGGTAAACTGCATCAACAAAATCTGAATATGTAAGTCGCTACGAGGGCACTGCTTTCTTTATTTGCCCGCCTTGATAGCCTCGCCGCTCAGAACCCTAATTAAAAAACATCATCATCTATGTTTTCATCCTTCACTTCTCTCTCTCTACTTTAGTTTTAAAATTTAAAGGTTGATGTTGGAACGGTAAAGATGGCACTTGCGTGTTTTCGACGATGAATATAATTTTACTCATTTTACTTTATTTGTATACGTACATAAATTCTAGTGTTACGAGTGTTTATGTATGTGGTACGCCAGCACCCTCTGCTGCACAACAACAGAACTGCTCGAAGCAGTGAAGTGCAAACTTATGGCTGCGAGAGTTAGAAGAAATTCTATTTTTTTTTCTTGTGTCGTAACTGTTCTCAAATATTTAGGCATTGATTATAAAATGTTTATGTACGAAAATCAATCATTAAATTTGTCGTAAAATCGTAGTCGTAAGCCATGTAGAGATCGATACTGTTTTCGGTAATCGATCATGAAGTTGGTATTAGTCACTAGGGAAGGAGTAAACATACTGAAAAATGGCAGTTGTGTAAATCTGTAGACGTGTCAACCAGAAGACTGAAGGAAGACAGCAGCAAACTTATTTGAGGTGAGTTGGATATAGAATTAAGTGATGCTGACAATATCTTTGAGCTGCGTAGCGCAGTTAAAAATAAAATAAAATACCGTTAACTCTACGTACCGAACATAAATTAAGGGAAATTTTGGATGTGTCGTAAACCAGCAAAACTTTTTATGTCGTAACGAGAACGAACATACTGTTTCTGCCTTGTTCAGTCTGTAGGTACAAGCGGCTCTCATAGAGAAATACACGCGGATCACAAACGCGGCACAATTTTTGTGCTTCGTAGTGTTTGACAGAAGTCGGACTAAATAATACACAGGTATTCATGGTTGAAGGTTGTTTTCGAATTGCGAGTAATGCAACTGACCCATCCTTTGTTTTTCCTTCTGCCAAAAAAATCTGTGGAAGTGCTCTTAAGGTGCCCCCACACGTGTAACTGCATGCTTGACAAGCACTCTTGCACAAGCATGCTTCACCAAGCATGTTTGTGAGTGTGTAGGATAAATTTCCGCAAGCATAAGGACTGTACAAGCAGCTTGAAGCTTGATCGAATTTCGATTATGCATGCTTGTGAAAGGTTTCAAGCGTTTGTATGTTTGAGCATTTATACCAAGAATAGTGAGACTTGTGCGAGCATTTGTCAGTGATCTGGCCTGATTTAATTTTCATTTGGTTCTGTCAAATTAAATTCTGTACAAAGGCTGTACTGTACTGTACGTCAAGTTGAAGAACACAATATTACATGAAGAAAGTGAGAAGAAAATCATGAGTGATGTCAGATAGTTTCCATAGCGGGTCTATCTCGAGTAGTTAATATGGACATTTTTCATTTAATGTGGAAGTTCTTAATTTCTTTAACCACTCCACATATCCCCTTTTTTTTTTTTTTTTTTTTTAATTCGTGACAAGCGAAAAGGTTTTCAATGCCAGAGAATCGTCGCCTGACCTCGACGTTTTCTGATAAACAAACTAATGATTGTACAAGCATGTTTGAACCCTGTGTGCCGGCTGGTGTGGCCGTGCGGTTCTAGGCGCTACAGTCGGGAACCGAGCGACCGCCACGATCGCAGGTTCGAATCCTGCCTCGGGCATGGGTGTGTGTGATGCTCTTAGGTTAGTTAGGTTTAATTAGTTCTAAGTTCTAGGCGACCTCAGAGGTTAAGTCGCATAGTGCTCAGAGCCATTTGAACCATTTTTTTTTTTTGAACGCTGTCTCTGCGCCAGGAATTTGTGCATGCTCGCTCAAGCATGCTTGCACAAACGTTCCTGCCAAGCATGCGGTTACTTGTGTGGCAACCTTTAAGGGCCCAGCCCACAAACGACGGTTCGCAGCGGTATAATACTACCTGCAATTGGTCGCTCGCCGCGGCACCCGAACACGAGCGATTTTCGAAGCAATTTCAAGCAGTATTATGAACGTCACTGTGTCGTGAACTTATGCTATGGAAAATGAGTTGCTGTGTTTAGCAGCAGTTGCAGTTTATTTCCAGAACCTCAGGAACAGGCTACCCGGAAAACATAAATTAAAATAAACGAGAATTATAATTTATTAAACTTATTTTGAAGTCTTTCTTGAGAACTGTACGTTCCTTTACAGGATAGATTACATTTACCACTGACACCAAATGGGTCGTGCATATCTTTCCAGTGTGCCAATGCATTTCGTAACGTTTGTCTACAGTTCTTTTTATTCGCTAATTTTGTATTTTAACTGAATGTATTTACAGTCTACTCGATATGTCTGTAGAGATGTTCTTAATTGCGGCGCTACAGATTACCGTTACTCTTGTTATAAATTGTACAAAGGAGAGCTAGATTACCATGAAATGAGAAGTGACTTTATTATAACTGTATAGTAAACTTGCTCTGAACATTTACCTAAAAATGCCCTCTTAACATTACAGTAGGTACATATGTCATTCTCTTTAAAATTTAAGTTTTAATAATGCGTATAATTATTTCATAAACAACTGAAAATCAAAAGATGAATCCAATTGTATGGCGACTATTACTGTGAACTTATCGTCATTCTACTTCTATAGCATAAGCTTCAAAATAATCACAGCAGAATCTGAGGGTGTCTTGAATTACTTTTAAATGTCAACTCCGGCTTCCTCTTCACTTCTCAGAGTAGTTCTTGGTCCTTTGGATAACTATAAATTTAGAGTTCTTATTCAATGTGGGCAAAGCGAAACGAAACAAAACTGCACAACCACGGCTTAAAAAAATAGAGGAACGTATCGCAGCCATATTGGCGCACACACACCGCTGGTAACCAGTCGGACAGCCATATTGCTTCCTCGAATCGCAAGCGATCCATCAGATTACCTGGGACTGCCATGTGACCAGCAATCAGCGATCGACCACTGCGATTTGCCAACAAATGGGCGATCTGCGAAGCGATCGGTCGCCCGTGCGACGAATCGCTGCAATCCGTCGCTCGTGTGTGGGGCCCGTTAGGCACGGATAAGTCTGTGAATATGTTTATTAAAATGGTTCAAATGGCTCTGAGCACTATGCGACTTAACTTCTGAGGTCATCAGTCGCCTATAACTTAGAACTAATTAAACCTAACTAACCTAAGGACATCACACACATCCATGCCCGAGGCAGGATTCGAACCTGCGACCGTAGCAGTCCCGCGGTTCCGGACTGAGCGCCTAGAACCGCTAGACCACAGCGGCCGGCGAATATGTTTATTGATGTTCTTGAGCGCGACTAGAAGGGCTCCAGCAGATAACGCCGCAGCTCGAGAAAAGCGATCTAGTAACGTCTGTAATCCATTCTTGCAATAGTGGTTAATCTCTTTCAATACAATTCATTTAGTTTATTATTCATATCTTTTTATTCTTCCTTCTTGCCTTTTCCATTTTTCTACAGGGTTGGAATTGGTATATGGGTTTTGGTAGTGTCATAGTGCCCCGATACCCTTCCTGATGACACTATTCCCCCCAGGACGGAATCTGTGTATTCTACGTTTGGAGCGTAGAGTGAATCTCGTATTCAAGTGTGAAGACGCGTTATAAATATTAACGCAGCGCGTATCTGAGGTCCGATACCAGCGCAGTATTTACCTACTGTAGTCGGATGTGGAAAACTTCCCAAAAACCGAGCGAGATGGCGCAGTGGTTAGCACACTAAACTCATATTCGGGAGGATAACGGCCCAAACCCGCGTCCGGCCATCCTGATTTAGGTTTTTCGTGATTCCCCTAAATCGCTTCAGGCGAATGCCGGTATGGTTCCTATGAAAATGGCACGTCCGACTTCCGTCCCCATCCTTCCCTAATCCGATGACCTCGCAGTTTGGTACCTTTCCCCAAACCAACTGCCAAACCTCCTCAAAACCACATCCAGGCTGGTCGGCGCACCAACCCTCGCCGTTAATCATCGAGACGAATTCAATGCGGAGCAGGATGGCCTTGAATTCCGGAAGCGGTGCTATAATGCGGGATCGGCGATGCGATGGCTCAGTTTATTATGGTTGTTTAGCAGCTAATTTTCTTCTTGTTCAGATAAATATTACCGTCTTGTTTTGAAACTCATTAAAAGCCCGTAACTTTATAGTACTTTAATCTAATATGTCAAGAGGAAGAGATGTGACGCTTTTCAACCTAGTCAGTTAGTACAGTCTCTGATACCCAAATAAAATGATTCACTGGTTTCAGAGCCAAATTATATTTTTTGAAGGAGAACATTTTCGTCTGTAACTGTTAGCTTTAGTTAAAAATTACAGTAAATATTCATACAGGTGCCCTAAAATTCCCCGGAAAAACTTTAGGATTGTAGAGGGAACTGAGCAGACAATATTTTAATTGAAACACATGTCCTGTTACAGCCGTTTGAAAACATGTTTGCTGGGTAAGTATACAGCAGGGTAGTCATGGTGAGGGGTGCTTCCGTCTGATCGGCTGATGTCATTTGACTTCTCTGATCTGGTTTGAGCCTCGTTCGCGTGTCTGTGAGTGTTAGAGCAACATGGCTGAGTATACGTTTCCAGAATACACCCACATGATCCTTCTGTAAGGTGAAGCTTACGGTAATGGAAGAGCTGCTTGTCGCCTTTATCAAGATCGTTATCCATAACGCCCGACCGCACCGCGTATCATTTTCGCCGAAATTACGCACTGGCTTCGAGGGAGGGGTACTTTCACTGTTAGTAGGCGTGACTGCGGTGCTCTTAGGAGACGCCGCACACCCGAATTCCAGGCCATACTGCATCACACTGACGAGAACCCACCAACGAGTACAACGGCCCGGTTTATTTGGTTATTAATGAGTGGAATTGTAAAAGAAGTGATGCACTGGGTCACGCCTAATAAATTACTTTTAAAAGTAGTCGCGTAACGAGCATGGGTTACAATTAAAAATATTTTTTATTTACTGAAGTTTCGCCTTGAGTCCCTTGTTCCGCAGAGCAATTTCAGTTATGTTCTGTATAAAAGATAATGGCTAGGAATTACTAATTTACATCTGTACTTTTTTTAAGAAAAAGACTCGTGCCACACTACTACAATTAGTCATACAAATGATCCGTGGAACATAAAATTATCTGACAATTTCGAGGAACACTCCAGGAAATAGCATTAAATCACACCATCGAACAAATTCCTGTTGTTTAGAAAATATGTACAATAAGAGTTATCATACAGAATGTATGGATATACATGTTGCTCTAAAATTGCGACTAGCGCTGATTATCAGCAAATTACCAAACTACGCTGTGGCGGTATACACGGAAAAAAAACTTTCAGGGTTTCTCTTCAAAATGATATATGTATGATAACTGTACAATGTTTGGTTCTTGTGCAATGAATAATTGAAAGTGTTCAGACCTTTCCAAAGACCACAACCTGAAAAACGACATTCTCAGTGCTACCATCGTAATAAAAGAATACCTGCAACAGTGCGCCATAATTGTGTTCTGAATAGTTTATTACGACTTCATAACTTTTTTAAGACTCATCACTTGTGTTTCTGTGTTCATGAGCAGCAATTTGCCAATTGCCTTTTCTTTTTATTACGGTATTTGTAGACATTACTTTTCATGTCCCATAACTTTGGTCGTACTTATGAAATTCGTAGTTCTCTCACTGTTCTACTGAACCACAATTAAATACAGGGATCCTATTCGGTTTCAAAGCTGTATATTTTCCTAAGTATTACATTTACAAATATGATTGCTGAACCGTGAACTCTTAAACTTTGCATTTTGCGCTCCGCAGCTGTGCTACCAGTGCCTCTCGGCCACAGGACACGCGTCCAAGCGGTAAAGTTCGTCCCGTACCTCATGTAGGTACATCCTATCAGTGGTCATCACAGCATCACTGATGTGTTCTCTAAGTTGCACCACTGTTCTTAGCACTGGTGTACGTAAACTTTGTCCTTAATGTAGCTCGAAAGGAAAAAGTCACAATGCGTCAGGTGAGACCACATGGGGGACAAGGGAACGAAGCCACATCACTTTCACCACTACGCCCAAACCAGTGAATGGCACTTCGTCATTTAGACAGCGACGAACATCGATGTTCCAAAGAGAAAGTGCCCCGTCTTGTTGGGAAATGAAATCATTGGAATCAGCAGTCAGCTGTGGAGACAACTACAACTGCCACACATAGAGGTAAGGGGTATCTATCACAGTATTCTCATAGAAAGCATCAACCTTAGGCGAATCTCATTCATGCGTCGCAATTTCATGATGGTGTTCAGTGCCCACACTCTCATATAGTGGCGATTAACCTTTCCAGATGTGAACGGAAGGTTGCTTTGTCGCCTCCGAGCCGAAATGTTCATCCTCAATTGCTTCCTGAATTGTGTCGCGAAACTGAAAGCACCGGCCATAATCTTCCGGTTTTAATTGCTGCACGAGCCGCAGAGCCGGCCGCTGTGGCCGAGCGGTTCTGGGCTCTTCAGTCCGAAACCGCGCTGCTGATATGGTCGCGAGTTAGAATCCTGCCTCGGGCATGGATGTGTGTGATGTCCTTAGGTTAGTTAGGTTTAAGTAGTTCTAAGTTCTAGGGGTCTGATGACCTCAGATGTGAAGTCCCATAGTGCTCAGAGCCATTTGAACGAGCCGCAGACGGTACTGTTTGAAACATAATCGCCGTCGCAAAATCTTCCACACGGTTTGCTGCGGTATTCGAAGTAAGTGGCTCACGCGGACGGTTGATTTTTTTTGTTTTTGAACTGCGTACGAAACTTTCCCTCGCCTTCTCCAAGGTTACGTCTGGCGTGCATTGTCGACCAGTTCTTTTGTGTTTACAGAACAAGTGCCCCTTAAATTGCTGATACCAACGCACAATCTTTGGTTTACATGGCGGTTCTTTTCCGTAATTCTTCTAAATGCATGCTGCACTGTTGTAAAGATAAGCATCTCGCGTATTCCATCGCAGATAAACTCTTTTCTTACGTTGTCGCCATTTGCTTTTTACTCATATGATTAATACACGCCTGGTGTAAATGATTCATTCGTTTTCAAAGTCTTTTACTTATCCTATACTTACATGTACAAACAATTATGATTTAATGATTTTTGATAACATTTGGTATACAGCGATCTAAACTTAGTTATAATGAAGAAATCAATTTTGATCGCAAATTTATGAAGGTAATTTAGATAGTGGCGACCGGTTTCAATCTATATAGATCATCTTCAGACCACTGCTGAGCGGAGCCGAACTGTCTGTCAGGAGACACATTCGTCTGCTACTCGTGTAGCAGTTGACGAATGTGTCTCGTGACACACAGTTCGGCTCCGCTCAGCAGTGGTCTGAAGATGATGTGCACAGACTGAAACGTGTCGGCATTAGCTTCATAATTTTGCGATCAAAACTGATTTCTTCATTATAACTAAGTTTAGATCGCTGTATACCAAATGTTATCAAAAATCATTAAATCATATTTGTTTGTACATGTAAGTATAGGATAAGTAAAGGACTTTGAAAACGAATGAATCATTATTAATATTATGAGTAAAAAGCAAATGGCGACAACGTAAGAAAAGAGTTTATCTGCGATGGAATACGCGAGATGCTTATCTTTACAACAGTAAACATAACTGTAAATACCTTTCTGTAGTCCTACAGCCCTTCAACCGTAGCGTTGCAAACGTTTGGCATACTGATGAGAAAAAAAGTGCACTTTGAAAAGGTACGTCAAACTTCTCTATGAATCACCAGTATCAAAAAACCAAAATGTTGGTTGTGAAGTGATCTACAGCTTTTCACAGTGGTGCTTGCCTCACCTCTTCTCGGAAGAACTGCTTTTACGATATTTTCAGAATTGTTTCAACATTCTAGAAGAGATACATTCAGTTCACGAGTAAAAGTTTCGGCAGCAGTTCGCTTACTTAAGAAAGAAAACATCCACAAAGTCCGAGCTCTCTTGTTCTTGCTAACTTTCTTCCTCGTGTGACGCAAAAACAGGGGAGCCACACTGTTTAGTTCGCTCGCTTTCGCCCCCTTTCTCGACAGTACTGTGGCCCGCGTAAACATTTCTAGCCCGAAAATGTATTGCTGCATGCTATGCCGAGCAGCGCTGGCTCTCAGTGTTGACGATCATGTGGTTGCAATTCAAATGGTTCAAATGGCTCTGAGCACTATGCGACTTAACTTCTGAGGTCATCAGTCGCCTAGAACTTAGAACTAATTCAACCGAACTAACCTAAGGACATCACACACATCCATGCCCGAGGCAGGATGCGAACCTGCGACCGTAGTGGTCGCTCGGCTCCAGACTTAGCGCCTAGAACCGCACGGCCAATCAGGCCAGGCTGCAATTCGTGTGGCCGGCAATGTTGCGTGGCAAATTTACCAGGCTGTGTTTCTGCCAACATGTATTTCTATGTTCGGCGTGAACGTGCCTTTAGAGACTAAGAGCGAAGGCAGTTCCTCTAATAGTTTATCGTACAGTTAGCGCGATAATTAATTTCATGATTAAGTACTCTCTCCCTGCCGTCCGAAAGTGAACCAAAGCTGAATATTTATCAAACTAAGAAAAAGGTAAGCATAAGAGAACAACGAGTAAACGTAAAAGAGGTCGAAGTGATTAAATGGACGATAAAATAAAAAGTTAGGCAAAGTATACCCCCCGCCCCCAGCGTCTACGGTATCTAAAATTGAACCTCACTCTTACCGAGCGATGTGGCGCAGTGGTTAACACACTGGACTCGGCACTTCGGAGGACGACGGTTAAAATCCGTCCGGACATGCAGATTTAGGTTTTTCGATGTGGCGCAGTGGTTAACACACTGGACTCGGCACTTGGGAGGACGACGGTTAAAATCCGTCCGGACATGCAGATTTAGGTTTTTCGTGATTTCCCTAAATCGCTAGAGGCAAATGCTGGAGTGTCCCCTTGTACGGGCACGGCAGATTTTCGTCCCTGTGCTTGATACATTCAGAGCTAGTGGACCGTCTCTAATGACCACGATATCGACGGAACATTAAACCCAATCTTCTTTGCTTCTTGAATCGCACTCGTCGTCCAAACATCTTATTGTTCGTCGTCCGTTAGGGTTGGGTGCGATGATAGCAGGTCGGATGCAATCACCGGTAATAATATCGTGGTCGAGGAGCTTTCTCGAACCTTAATCTTTCTAATGTCAGAGTCTTTATTCGCAGTAAAAACCGGTCTAAATCTGTGAACTGATACTGTAACTGTTAAAAAACCCTGTCAATAACAAAGCGTTCTGTCCATGCGGAGAAACACAGGACATAGATAGTAGTGTGGTGGCTGTAGCAGTTAACGATTGGCATCGTAGCATACAAAAACGTAGCAGCCCTTTGGCAACTAAAGGTCGACAGAAGTCATGTTTGTGCTTGGTGACTGATTTGTTATCGCCACCCACGCCCGGGTTCGATTCCCGGCGGGGTCAGGGATTTTCTCTGCCTCGTGATGACTGGGTGTTGTGTGATGTCCTTAGGTTAGGTTTAAGTAGTTCTAAGTTCTAGGGGACTGATGACAGTAGATGTTAAGTCCCATAGTGCTCAGAGCCATTTGAACCATTTTTTTGTTATCGCCATGTTTGAGATCACAGCTGCCTTATAACAAACACTTCGGCCGTGTCTTCTGATATGTTACCAAAACAAATATCTGATAGTAGCGGTAATGTTTGGCCGATAGCGGGCGTTGCATCTTTAATGCTTCAAAGACGTTCGCGTTTGCCTGCAGATTGCTTTATGAACTCCTAGAGTAAAATAAAAGTAAACCACAAGTTTACGCGATTTATTTATTTTCTTCTAGATACATTACCTGGCTTCGTCCGGGCAAAGGGCTACTATTAGAAAATATCGTAAGATTTTTATCAACCGAAAGATTTGTTTTTGATTTTTTTTTTTTTTTAAATTGATGAATCACTTTTTACTTTTCCGCTAAAACGTTTGCGTATATACTATATTTCATTGTACCACGGCATCCATTTTTCCAATGACTACGCTTCGATATTGACTGTGCTCTTGTGTTATAACGGAAGGCCGCATGTGTCAAACTGCAATTCCTGCGTGCTTGGAATCATAGAGTTTCGCAAAGAGCGATTATTCTTTTTTTTAATTATTTTCTTTTGCAGCTGAAGTTGTTCATTTGATTCTCTTTGGATTTGAACGTGATTTAATTATTATCTCATCTCTGATGTCTTTACATTGCTCTTCACTTCGACCTTCTCTATAAGTTTCACTCCGTCCTGAATAACAGTAAGTCGTTTTCTCTTTTCTTCTGCTTCTTTCATGGCTCCCATCTTACCTCTTCGTGGTTTTGGATGAGTCTGTGTAACCACTCTCTTATGTCTTGGTATTTTTGCGACAAAATATCTATTTTTGATCGTTGCTAAAATAATGATGTCTCAAACGCGTTGAACTTCGCTGAGGATCGAAATTTGTAAAACATTGCACATATAATTTTCGGTTCTAGAATATGCCTACAAGAAGTTTTAGAAAATTCTGTCTTACTCGCACATTTTCCGTCTTGTAGTCTCATTCGCACATCTGTGGTACTCACCGTCACATTCGACCTATCAGAACGTCTGTAATCATTCTCTGCGTCTTCGTATCAAAATGGTTCAAATGGCCCTGAGCACTATGGGACTTAACATCTGAGGTCATCAGTCGCCTAGAACTTAGAACTACTTAAACCTAACTAACCTAAGGACATTACACACATCCATGCACGAGGCAGGTTTCGAACCTGCGACCGTAGTAGACTCTCGGCCACCGCGGCCGGCGTCTTCTTATCATAGCAGCGTATTAGAGAGAGATTCAATTTCACCACATGTTTTTGACACCCACCTACATGGGGAGAAATGATCATCACGATAAAATAAGAGAAATCAGGGCTCGCACAGAAAAATTTAAGTGCTCGTTTTTCCCGCGTGCCGTTAGAGAGTGGAACGGTAGAGAGACAACTTGAAGGGGGTTCATTGAACCCTCTGCCAGGCACTTTATTGTGAACAATACTCTATTGTTCACGTAGATGTAGAACTAAGGGAAAAGACGGGAAACAGAAAAAATGACGAAAATAATGGAGTTAGTTCCGGACGATGAGATTATTAGAGGCAGATGGAAAGTTCAGCGCGAGGAAGAAAATCAGCTGTTTAATTTCAAAGGAACCATCATAGCATTCACCTTATGTATCTGGGTGGGGGAACGGGGTTTGAAACCTATACTCTTGATTGCGAGTTCAGTGTCTTATTCGCCACCACGCTCGATAGAATACCAAGAACTCATTCTGCATCTCCTACTTCCTCCACGAATTGTCCCGTTTACGTAATCGGCTTTTCCGACGGTGAGGCGCTACGCTGTTGTTACGCATCTTGTTTGACTAGTCCCATCTTCTTCATGCTCTTTGTACAGCTGTCTTCTAAGTTGCCATGGGTTTGCCTCTTGCCTCTAAACTGTACCGGTGGGGACTTAGTCATCCGTTCTGTGCAAGACGTGGATGAACTTCTCTGTCTGGAACCTTTAGGCTTGCTTGTAATTGGTACTACTTGTAAACTTCCTGTTATATAATCATTACCGTTACGGGAGGCTGCACATGACCATCTCAACACCTACTATGCTCATTTTTGCTGAATGCAGTGCCTGCTCATGTCATCTTTGCAGCTCATACCTCCCGTAGAGTATTTCTGGTTTGATGGTTATTTTATATAGTTCGTCTTTGGCTCGAAAAAGCATTTTCCTGTCACACAAAGTATGATGTGGGGGCCCCAATTATTTGAAAATGTCATTATCTGATGAGTAACAGCTACGTCTATAGCTCCAATAGCTGATACTATTATTCCTTTCTGTTTGACTGCTTTGCTGTAGCGGTAGTATTCGCTGTCTGGTGATGTGCATGTCATTGGTTCGATTTCCACTTCCGGCAGCTGTTTATGTTTTGACCTTTCTGATTTCTGGAAGGTTCTGGGACGTTATTTCTGAACCATTGCGATCTGTCAGAATAATTCAGACTCTCTGCTGAGGCAGGCAGTTCAGCTACGCGTTTTTTTTGTTTGCCCTCAACACACGTGCTCGACGTGGTAAGTCTTATTATTATTCTTTTTTTGACCACTCTGCTCTCTTAATTGCTACTTAATTCAGAATTCTACGTTACAGTACTTTACCTTTGGTTCGAACGAGCCTTTTTCTGTCATACGATACTCCAGGTTGCGAGCGTCATCTACTCCTAGATATACAGGGTGGTCCATTGATAGCGACCAGGCCAAATATCTCACGAAATAAACATCAAACGAAAAAACTACAAAGAACCAAACTCGTCTAGCTTGAAGGGGGAAACCAGATGGCGCTATGGTTGGCCGGCTAGGTGGCGCTGCCATAGGTCAAACGGATATCAAATGCGTTTTTTAAATAGGAACCCCCATTTTTATTACATATTCGTGTAGTACGTAAAGAAATATGAATGTTTTAGTTGGACCACTTTTTTCGCTTTGTGATACATGGCGCTGTAATACTCACAAATGTAAAAGTACGTAGTATCACGTTAACATTCCGCCAGTGCGGACGGTATTTGCTTCATGATACATTACCAGTGTCAAAATGGACCGTTTACCAATTGCGGAAAAGGTCGATATCGTGTTGATGTATGGCTATTGTGATCAAAATGCCCGACGGGCGTGTGCTGTGTATGCTGCTCGGTATCCTCGACGACATCATCCAAGTGTCCGGCCCGTTCGCCGGATAGTTACGTTATTTAAGGAAACAGGAAGTGTTCAGCCACATGTGAAACGTCAACCACGACCTGCAACAAATGATGATGCCCAAGTAGGTGTTTAGCTGCTGTCGCGGCTAATCCGCACATCAGTAGCAGACAAATTGCGCGAGAATCGGGAATCTCAAAAACGTAGGTGTTGAGAATGCTACATCAACATCGATTGCACCCGTACCATATTTCTATGCACAAGGAATTGCATGGCAACGACTTTGAACGTCGTGTACAGTTCTGCCACTGGGCACAAGAGAAATTACGGGACGATGACAGATTTTTTCATGCGTTCTATTTAGCAACTAAGCGTTATTCACCAACAGCAGTAGCATAAACCGGCATAATGTGCACTATTGGCCAACGGAAAAACCACGATGGCTGCGACAAGTGGAACATCAGCGACCTTGGCGGGTTAATGTATGGTGTGGCATTATGGGAGGAAGGATAATTGGCCCCCATTTTATCGATGACAGTCTAAATGGTGCAATGTATGCTGATTTCCTACGTAATGTTCTACAGATGTTACTACAAGATGTTTCACTGCATGACAGAATAGCGATGTACGTCTCGCATGACGGATGTCCGGCACATAGCTCGGATGCAGTTGAAGCGGTATTGAATAGCATATTTCATGACAGGTGGATTGGTCGTCGAAGCACGTTCACCGGATCTGACGTCCCCGGATTTCTTTCTGTGGGGAAAGTTGAAGGATATTTGCTATCGTGATCCACCGACAACGCCTGACAACATGCGTCAGCGCATTGTCAATGCATGTGCGAACATTATGGAAGGTGAACTACTCGCTGTTGAGGGGAATGCCGTTACACGTATTGCCAAATGCATTGAGGTTGACGGACATCATTTTGAGCATTTATTGTAGTAATGTGGTATTTACAAGTAATCACACTGTAACAGCATGCGTTCTCAGAACAACCGAAATAAAATGTTCAAACGTACCTACGTTCTGTATTTTAATTTAAAAAACCTACCTGCTACCAACTGTTTGTCTAAAATTGTGAGGCATATGTTTGGGACTGTTACAGTGCCATGTATCACAAAGCGAAAAAAGTGGTCCAACTGAAACATTCATATTTCTTTACGTGCTACACGAATATGTAATAAAAATGGGGGTTCCTATTAAAAAAAAAAAACGCAGTTGATATCCGTTTGACCTATGGCAGCGCCATCTACCTGGCCAAACATAGCGGCATCTGTAAGTTGACTGTTTTGGTTTTTATGTTGGTAACGCCACATAGCGCTCTGTATGAATATCACTGGCTGTGCTGTGTGCAGTCTGTGGCTGGTTGGCATTGTTAGAATATTCGCCATGGTAGTGTTGGGCAGTTGGCTGTTAACAGCGCATAGCGTTGCGCAGTTGGAGGTGAGCCGCCAGCAGTGGTGGATGTGGGGAGAGAGATTGGCGGAGTTTTGAGAGCGGATGATTTGGACGTGTGTCCATTAGAGATAGTAAATTTGTAAGACTGGATGTCATGAACTGATATATATGACTTTTGAACAATATTAATGCTAAATATGCCTATCAGTAGTTAGTGACTTCAGTAGTTTAGAATCTTTTATTTAGCTGGCAGTATTGGCGCTCGCTGTATTGCAGTAGTTCGAGTAACGAAGATTTTTCTGAAGTAAGTGGTTCATGAAAGCTGTAGGTTATTGTTAGTCAGGGCCATTCTTTTGTATGGATTTTTGAAAGTCAGATTGCGTTGCGCTAAAAATATTGTGTGTCAGTTTAGTGTTGATCAGAATGAGTAAAGATCGAAATGTCTGAGTACGTTCAGTTCTGCTCAGCTGTTTGAAAATCAAATAACGTAAGGGGTTCACCAGCACAGTAATTCAATATTTTTTCTAAGGGGACGTTTCACATCTGGTTTCCCCCTTCAAGCTAGACAGGTTTCGTTCTTTGTAGTTTTTTCGTTTGATGCTTATTTCGTGAGATATTTGGCCCGGTCACGATCAATGGACCACCCTGTAGTTATCCACTGGGTAGCTTCTGCGTCTATAGCCCCGTTGTGTCTTATTACTAACCCTTTACATCTGAATCTGCTAACCTTTGGTAATTTGGTTGCATCGAGTTGGTCATCATCGTCATCGGGTAGAATGAGTCTGTAAGCGAGCGAGGTGGTTGCTTTGAAAGGGCACGTCCGCTTCTCCTCCCATTCTTTCCCAGTCCCAACTTGTGCTACCTTTCTAATGACTTTGTCGTAGACAGTATCTGAAGCACTGACCTTCCCCTCCAATATCTGTTATTAGGAAATAGGTTTATTAAAGTTACTCCAAGTTCGACGCGCACTTTCCGTTATTAGCACCCTTACGTGTTTCGGTTGCCGGCGTATTGAAAACTGAAGCGGCGGAATTCCGCAAGCAACATGTGACAACAGGAGCCGGGACCACCTATGGCAGCGCACCGGCTGTAACTGCGTATGGGAACTCCCGAGAGCAGGTCGCAGCACCGCGCTGTTCCCGGCGTTTAGGACGGCGCTGTATCCACAGGGAATGCTACCAGCGACACAGAGGCCGTCGTTCGCTAGTGAAGGGGCAGCGCGAGTGCGCACCTGCTGGTCGCTCCGCTTAATGCGGCTCAGGGATGGCGTTGGTACGGTAGGGACAGTTCGGCGCGAGTGCTCTTTGCTGTACAGAACACCATCAGCCGCGGTTTCGCCAACAGCCTGCTCGGCATAATATTGTCAGCTTGAGCATACTCTGCTGACAGAAGCACAGTCCTGGCTCTCCAAGTATCTGCACTGCAGTGAACAGCTGTTAACAATGCGTGCGGGGGTGAGGTGGGGAGCGCAGTAGCAGCTCTCCTCGCCGCTGCCTTCTGCCCAGCTGTTGCCCAATGTCTACGGACGTTCCCATAGCCTACTACTACACTAAACTACGCCCTTGTTGTTTCATTGCTCTCCGCCTGTAGCCAGCCAGTTTATTTTATTTATTATGTACATTGCCAGTGTGAGAGACGGAAACTCTAGTGAAGAGTGCATGCAGATGTTGCATCGACATTGTTAAGTAAGAGAAAGAGCAGAAAACACTACCATTGGTCGTGTTTTAAATGAGTTAAATAACAAGTATGTCTTGGTGAAAACACGCATTTAAGTAATTGCACATACAGTACCTATAATAATAAGCTATTGATGCAGCAGCTACTGATGCCATATACACACAAATGAAGAATTTGGCTGAAGATGTATCGGAAATATCAGTGCACCGAAGAACTTTCAGCACTTCCTATCCCTTCTTAGCCGGCCGGAGTGGCCCAGCGGTTCTAGGCGCTTCAGTCTGAACCGCGCGACCGCTGCGGTCGCAGGTTCGAATCCTGCCTTGGGCATGGATGTGTATGATGTCCTTAGGTTAGTTACGTTTAAGTAGTTCTAAGTTCTAGGGAACTGATGATCTCAGAGCCATTTGAACCATTTATCCCTTCCTAATTGATTAATTAATTAGGACGAGGTGAGGAGTGTTTCTACCATAAAACATTACTGCGTCGGTCTTGCTAACATCGCAAGGTGTTGCGAATTGTTGTATGTGGAACGGTTGCATTGAACAACTCATAACGAGAAGGTCCAGCACACCTAAAAGTTTCCTGGTTAAAAAAAAAAGCTCAAATGTGTGTAAAAACTTATGGGACTTAACTGCTAAGGTCATTACTCCCTAAGCTTACACACAACTTAACCTAAATTATCCTAAGGACAAACACGCACACCCATGCCCGAGGGAGGACTCGAACCTCCACCGGGACCAGCCGCACAGTCCATGACTACAGCGCCTTGGACCGCTCGCCTAATCCCGCGCGGCTTTCCTGATTCACGATTAAGAGTTAGTTTACCTCGTGTCAAGCAAAATTGTCTCTACGTCCCAACTGATTTTCTCATCCATCGGTCGTGGCTCCACACGAGCAGGCCGGCCGGTGTGGCCGAGCGGTTCTAGGAGCTTCAGTCTGGAACCGCGCGACCGCTACGGTTGCCGGTTCGAATCCTGCCTCGGGCATGCATGTGTGTGATGTCCTTAGGTTAGTTAGGTGTAAGTAGTTCTAGGGGACTGACGATCTCAGATCTCAGAGGTCCATGATTAAGAAATTTTTTGCTAGCGCACTCGAGCAGATGTAATTTCGACGGATTGCTCACGCGCTGCCTGCTATATGTAAGCTATAACAGAATCTCAGACCAGAGAGCAGTGTTGTATGCAGTAGGAACTGTGTAGCAGTTGTAGTAGTAGTAGTAGTAGTAGTAGTAGTAGTAGTAGCTAGCAGTCTGGTGTATGGAGTTGTCTGGGCCGGTCATGTGGAGCGATGGCGGTGCCTGAGCATTGTAGTATAAGGTAAAAGCAGCCTCACGCATATATAGTATTGTTATATCAAGTCCCATGTAAATGTTTTTGAAAAAATCTCTTAATAATAATCTTTCTCATAAAAAGTAACTTTTGACAATAATTCATCTCAATTTAAAGAATTTACCAATTTCTCCAATCCATGGTCATCCCGATTATTTTAAAGAAAAATCAGTTGTTTCTTTTTATACATGACAAATCTATCGGCCAGCATTGCACTGAGCTGTGCCAGAAAAATTTCTTATAGGAGCAGATATATATACGCGGTACCCGGCGACCTTATTGAGGTAAGATCTTTCAGGGCCATGACGCAGCACTGCTGACGTCCAAATTTATCAGTTTAGATTCACAGTCAGTTAATTATTGAAAGGTTGTAAGTGAGCCACAATTTTCTTGAGAGATTAGTCACATTTTATTATTGGTAGGTTACGGAATTTTTAATTGGGTGCTTACGCTGAATGTGAATTATATACTTATATGTTTTTACTGTTGGGAGGTTATTATTTGATTTATGTGTTGGGAGGTTACACACTAAATCACTTTAACGTAATAACATATTCAGACCACTGCACATACGTGGTGCCTCCCTTGAAACTAGGCCAAGACTGTCTAATAAACGTTTCCAGAGGCTGACTTATATCTTAATTTGAACAATATAAAATATTGACTCGCAGTGACTACATGTTGTCAGCCTGAATACTAGTAGAAGACTGTCCTGTAAGGTGGCTTCGGATTTTTGTGCCTGCCTGCACGAGGGCGTTTCTCATTGGTCGCTTTAATCGTCCGGTGGCTAACAATCTTAAATAAAACCCCATTTAAAAACGCGGGCTTGAGTTTAAGGTTACTGAAATGACGGTTGAGAAGCTATACGTTTGGATAATGTTCAAATGGCCCTGAGCACGGTGGGACTTAACTTCTGTCATCTGTCCCCTAGAACTTAGAACTACTTAAACCTAACTAACCTAAGGACATCACACACATCCATGCCCGAGGCAGGATTCGAACCAGCGACGTAGCGGTCGCGTGGTTCCAGGCTGTAGCGCCTAGAACCGCTCGGCCACTCCAGCCGGTGTTTGGATAATGTGAGCAGTCTAGTTGGCGTCATATACTAGGAGTGATTGGAAGGTTTTAAGAATGGGCTTGTAATTGTACAATGTTGGTACTCACATACTACTGTGATGTATCTCTTTCAAAATAGTCCCCTTATGACTGAACACACCGACTCCAACGGCGTTTCTACTTTTGGAAACATTCCTGGAAATTTTTTTCCTGATGTGTGTTAAGGACACTCTCCGTATTTGCCTGAATGTCTTCAATCGAGCCAAATCGCTTCCCCTTCAGTGAAAAATTTCAGTTTTTGAAACAGGTAGAAGTCCGTAAGGGCCAAATCAGGGGAATATGGCGGTTGTGGCAGCACAGGCATTTTGAATTTGGTACAAAATTCAACGATGGAGAAGGCACGATGAGCATTGTCATGGTGTAGCACCCAACTCCTGTCTTTCCACAGTGCAGGCGTTTTGTTTCGCACCTTTTCGCGAAAACACTCAAGGACACATTTGTAGTATTCCTGGTTAATTGTCTGTCCTCCAGGTGTAAATTCATGATGCACAGTGCCGGTAGAATCGAAAAAAAAAAAATTCACCAACATTGTCTTCACCTTCGACCGACTTTGCCATGCTTTTTTCGGTCGTGATGAACCTGGAATCATCCACTGTGGTTTCAGGATCATATCCATATACTTACGATTCGTCACTTGTAATTACCCTATTTAACAAACCTGGGTCATTCTTAGTCCGATTAATCAGTTCTTGGCACACTTCATGTAGGTATTGTCTCTGGTCACTTAACACTTCTGGAATGAATTTTGTGGACACTCGACGCATGTTCAGATCTTCAGTTAAAATTGAGTGAACTGCATAGAAATTTAAATTACGTTCATCAGCCATCTCCCTAATTGTAAGGCTATGACCAGAAGTCGCGACTTTAACAACATTTTCATTCGTTTTTGAGGTGGAAGGACGGCCGGACCGTGGTTCATCTTCAAATGATTCACGGCCATTTTTTAAATCTGTTGAAACAGACAAAAACATTTGACTGGCTCATAAAATCATCTCCAAAAGCTGTTTTTAATAGTTCGTAAGTCTCAGAAGCTGATTTCCCAGTTTTAAAACAAAATTTCACACAAACTTGTTGCTCCGTTTTTACGTACATTTTCACGCTGACAGAATCCAGCAACAAGCCCTAACAGACCCACATTCAATCAGCTACCACAAAGAACTGAACAAAGGAAACGCAGTTTCCTGTTAGAGGGCGTTCAAGGACAAGGCAATGACTCACTCCCCACCCTCAGTGTACCTGCCCACCAAACCAGCAAGCAGTAGCGGATCTATTCTTAAAACTTTCCAAACACACCTCGTATATAAACAGTTAATAAACAAAGTTGTGCGCTTGTCGCCGAGCCTCGCAGTGAGAGTCACTATCTTCTCTGCCTGCTCAAGTACGACACGGCTCCTGCTTGCGTCTCCTCTTTCACGCTCCCTGATCATCTCTCGTTTTATGAGATGGGCATTGCTAACGAACCTAACTGTATGCTGGCGTATAGCTCCGTAGGCCTTTCTGTACTTTACGACGAAATTAAAAAATAGCATAAATATTCAGAATGAGATTTTCACTCTGCAGCGGAGTGTGCGCTGATATGAAACTTCCTGGCAGATTAAAACTGTGTGTCCGACTGAGACTCGAACTCGGGACCTTTGCCTTTCGCGGGCAAGTGCTCTACCATCTGAGCTACCGAAGCACGACTCACGCCCGGAAGGTAGGAGACGAGATATTGGCAGAAGTAAAGCTGTGAGTACCGGGCGTGAGTCGTGCTTCGGTAGCTCAGATGGTAGAGCACTTGGCCGCGAAAGGCAAAGGTCCCGAGTTCGAGTCTCGGTCGGGCACGCAGTTTTAATCTGCCAGGAAGTTTCAGCATAAATATTACTTTGGTTACGTAATATACTATTACGATGTGCTGGTGGTTTAAATATAGGTTCAATAAAAGATGGGAACGATAACATTTTTTTTGCCAGTATGTTAACGTTTTTTTCTTGGTTTTACTCGATATTATATAAACTAGACTTAACTGGTTATTGCACCAATGTCTTCTACTACAATGTTAGCTCGGACATAGCAGTAAATACCTATAACCCCAAAACTACTACTCCGATCACAAAATGGCACCGACTCCATGAAAATAATGTCTAATTATACCTCCATATCGAATTTCATATTCGTTGCTTTAATCCGGAGGTGAACTCAATATCAATATTTCGGTAAAACGCTAATAACTCCCGAACTATCACTCACAGAAATATGAAACTTCAGCTCCTGCGGTGTTCAGATCTTCCGAAAACAATCCCGTAGTCAAAATGATCTGTCATCTTACAACGCTAATTCAGTAACTGGAAAATATTTTTAAAACAGTGTTCTTGCCAGTGACAGCTTGGTCCTCGGCTGCGGCGGCCGGACACTGAGCTAGTGGCCAAATACATCTCGTATCTCCACAGAGTGTTAATATTACACTGAGGTTACAAAAGTCAAGGGACATCTCCTGATATCGTGTCGGACGTCCTTTTAGCCGCCATAGTGCCGCAACTCGATGTGGCATGGACTCAACAAGTCCTTGGAAGTCCCCTGTAGAAATACTGAACAATGCTGCCTCTGTTGCCGTCCATAATTGCCAAAGTGGCGTATTGTCACCCATAAAAATTCAATCGTCATTTGAGTACAAGAAATCCAATAATGGCTGCAAATGCTCTCCACGTAGTCGAAGATAACCATTTTATGTCCATTATAATTATCCGGGCTGTTATGCCGTGGTCGGCTGATGAATTCTGTGTCAATTCCCAACGTTTCGTCCCCGTCTGCGGAGGACATCTACAAGAGGGTCTGTAGCTCTATGGAAAGTCCAACACACCCACTGGCTCGCTACTGTCAGTCAGTAGCGAGCCAGAGCGTGTGTTGGACCTTCCATCGAGCTACAGACCCCCTTGAAGATGTCCTCCGCAGACGGGGACGAAACGTTGGGAATTGACACAGAATTCATCAACCGACCACGGCATAACAGCCCGGATAATTATAATGGACATGACACATCCGGCCGTGAAAGTCTACATTTTAGTAGAAGATAACCATTTCCAGTCAATAATCGGTTCAGTTGGACACAGAACCCAGTCGATTCCATGTAAACACAGCCACACCATTATGGGGCCACCACAAGCTTGTACAGTGCCTTACTGACAACTTATGTCCACGGCTTCGTGGGGTCTGTGCTACACTCTAATCCTAACATAAACTCTTATCAACTGAAATCGGGACTCATCCGACCAGGCTACGGTTTTCCGGTAGTCTACGACCCAACCGATATGGTCACGAGCCCAGCAGAGGCGCTGTAGGCGATGTATTGCTATTAGCAAAGGCACTCAAGTCGGGTGTCTGCTGCTATAGCCCGTTAATGCCAAATTTCACCGCTCTGTCCTAACGGACATGTTCGTCTTATGTCTCTCACTGATTTATGCGGTTATTTCACGCAGTGTTACTTGTCTATTAGCACTGATACCTCTCTGCGAACGTCGGTTCTCTCTGTCGTTAAGTGAAGGTTGTCGACCTCTCCGTTCTCCGTTGTGAGGGATAGAACCTGAAATCTGGTATTCTCGGCGAGCTCTTGACACTGAATACTGAATTCCCTAGCGATTTCTAAAATGGAGTGCCCCATACGTGTAGCTCCAACTACCATTCTGCCTTCAGATGCTGTTAATTCCCGTCGTGCGGCCGTAATAATGTCAATATATTTTCACGTGAATCACCTGAATACAGGGACTAACCATTCCCCAAGGTGCGCGTTATCTTCTCGCCACATTGCCAGCCTCACTTGCTGCGGTGTCCCGACGATGTTTTCTGCTGTGTGCAGCAAGCTTTTTCTAGATTTTAGTTGACGGTGGGCTGGCTGGTGTTTGTACAGCGGGTGGGCAGGTGAGGTCAACGCCTTTGTCTTTTCCTTCCTGGCCCCACCAGATATTAGAAGGAAAGTAGCGGCCAGGAAGGAAAAGACAAAGGCGTTGACCTCACCTGCCCACCCGCTGTACAAACACCAGCCAGCCCACCGTCAACTAAAATCTAGAAAAAGCTTGCTGCACACAGCAGAAAACGTCGTCGGGACACCGCAGCAAGTGAGGCTGGCAATGTGGCGAGAAGATAACGCGCACCTTGGGGAATGGTTAGTCCCAAACGAAGAACTCCCTCCCGGCCATATGGAAGGATGGACGACATGGAAATCTCTTAATAGGCTGCGCTCTGGTGTCACACGATCCAAAGAGAATATGCGCAAATGGGACCTCTCAAATGAACCCGCGCTGTGTGACTGTGGACACACTCAAACCACCATCCACCTCACGCAGTGTGTGCTGTGCCCAAGGACCTGCACCATGAAGTATTTGATGAATGCCACCCCGGAAGCGCTGGACGTGGCCAGGTTCTGGTCCAAGTCTTCATAAAATAAAATAAAAAACTACTCGACCCTGCTTATATATCTTCATACTTTTACACAATTTTTGTATTTGTTATATACTTGATATGTATGTGTTAATCATTCTGATTTTATGTACGATGCTTCTGACACGATTAAATAAATAAAAACCTGAATACAACAAACAGCTCTGCAATCCACTGCTCTTTTATACCGTGTGTAGGTGGTACTTCCGCCGTCTTTACATGAGCATATCGCTATCCCGTAACTTTTGTCATCTCAGTGTACGTCTTAAATTATTTGTTTTACATGTCATCTTCTCCCCATAGTTCTGCCACTTGTTCAATAAAAAACGGAAAAAAGCAATGGCAATGCAATGAAATTCGGCAAGTGACAACCCCAGATATTCTAGTCCTTCCATCCTCGATGGCATCGCAGAGCGGTTCGACCTGGTACCAGGCACGCCGATACCTTAGTCATGGAAGAGGACAGAGCAGTGTCCAAAAGTAGTTCCCCCACCGCAGGGGGGGGGGGGGGTACTCACCGAGACAGGCGTTGCCGAGGAAGAGCTCGAGGTGTGCGTGGTAGAAGGCCTGCGGCAGGCTAGCCCAGCGGCCCGCCTCGCGGTGCACGCGCACCCGCAGCCCGAAGGGGATGGCGAAGAGGATGGCCAGCAGCGACGCCGCCGAGTAACCTGTCGGCACACACAGACGCTGTAGCTTGCTGCGGATCTGTTATTTTCTCGGTCTACCTAGTTAATATACCTCATATCTATACTACTGGCCATTAAAATTGCTACATCAAGAAGAAATGCAGATGATAAACGGGTAACCATTGGACAAATATATTATACTAGAACTTACATGTGATTACATTTTCATGCAATTTGGGTGCATAGATCCTGAGAAAACAGTACCCAGAACAACCACCTCTGGCCGTAATAATGGCCTTGATACGCCTGGGCATTGAGTCAAACAGAGCTTGGATGGCGTGTACAGGTACAGCTGCCCATGCAGCTTCAACACGATACCACAGTTCATCAAGAGCAGTGACTGGTGTATTGTGACGAGCCAGTTGCTCGGCCACCATTGATCAGACGATTTCAATTGGTGAGAGATATGGAGAATGAGCTGGCCAAGACAGCAGTCGAACGTTTTCTGTATCCAGAAAGGCCCGTACAGGACCTGCAACATGCGATCGTGCATTATCCTACTGAAATTTAGGGTTTCGTAGGGATCGAACGAAGGGTAGAGCCACGGGTCGTAACACATCTGAAATGTAACGTCCACTGTTCAAAGTGCCGTCAATGCGAACAAGAGGTGACCCAGACATGTAACTAATGGCACCCCATAACATCACGCCAGGTGATATGCCAGTATGGCGATGATGAATACACACTTCCAATATGCGTTCACTGCAGTGTCGCCAAACTCGGATGTTTTATTGATGCTGTAAACAGAACCTGGATTCATCCGAAAAAATGACGTTTTGCCATTCGTGCACCCAGGTTCGTCATTGAGTACACCATCGCAGGCGCTCCTGCCTGTGATGCAGCGTTAAGGGTAACCGCAGCCATGGTCTCCGAGCTGACAGTCCACGCTGCTGCAAACGTCGTCGAACTGTTCGTGCAGGTGGTTGTGTCTTGCAAACGTCCCCATCTGTTGACTCGGGAATCGAGGCGTGGCTGCACGATCCGTTACAGCCATGCGGATAAGATGCCTGTCATCTCGACTGCTATGATACGAGGCCGTTGGGACCCACCACGGTGTTCCGTATTACCCTCCTGAACCCACCGATTCCATATTCTGCTAACAGTCATTGGATCTCGACCAACGCGAGCAACAATGTTGCGATACGATAAACCGCAATCGCAGTAGGCTACAATCGGACCTTTATCAAAGTCGGAAACGTGATGGTACGCATTTCTCCTCCTTACATGAGACATCACAACAACGTTTCACCAGGCAACGCCGGTCAACTGCTGTTTGTGTATGAGAAATCGGTTGGAAACTTTCCTCATGTTAGCACGTTGTAGGTGTCGCCACCGGCGCCAACCTTGTGTGAATGCTCTGAAAAGCTAACCATTTGCATCTCACAGCACTTCTTCCTGTCCGTTAAATTTCGCGTCTGTAGCACGTCATCTTCGTGGTGTAGCAATTTTAATGGCCAGTAGTGTGTATATATATATCAAAAAAAGTTTCACATCACCTCGGTTCCGAGAGTTCCAGAACCTGTACAGAAAATTGGAATAGAAATCAACATAAACATTATTTCTGCCCTTTTTATTGCTCAAGAAAACCACACATTGCATGTTATACCACCATACAGCGAGACATTCAGAGGTGGTTGTCCAGACTGCTGTACACACCGATACCTCCCCCCCAGGGGGTCCACAACTCTTTCGTAGATACGAGCTAATGTGGCCCTCCTTCCATTCCAGCCTGCATACCTTCCTTTTGCGCATCCTTCCCTCCCCCCCCCCCCCATCAGCGACCCTCCTTCCCTCACCTCTGGTTCTTTCCTTCCCTTTCTCCCCCTCTGGGAGTATGGTTTGTGTCTAAATCTGGAGACGGACGCTCGTAAATGTAACGCATTGTTCGCCTTCTCTGCTTGTATGTCTTCATCCTTCCTTTGTCCTTCTCTTTTCCTTACCTCTTCTCTTTCCCCTTTTCTCCGCTGCGGCGTTTGAGACCTCTCTTCTTTCCTTTCCCTTTCTCTTTCTTCCTCCCTGTGCGTGTCTGAAGGCCGACCCACGCATTTTTGTGCGTAGCAGGTGACGGGGTAACGCGTAATTCCCCGCCCCGGGTAGACAGGTAGAACACGTATGTACCCCCTGGTAACGGCCAGGCCCAGGGAGGGGTGATTACCCGAGCTGATACCTTCCGAAAGTGCCGATTGGTCCCTCCGTCCGTTTGTCGGGAGGTGTGAACAATCGCCTAAGGCGGGAGTGCCCTCAGAGAGGGCCCCCACAAGGGAGGAGCGCGCCATCGGAGACGCCGGTAATCATGGGGGATTCTTCCGCAATGGTTTCCTCACCTTCCACTATGTCTGCTCACAAGCGTAAGTTTACTGAGTCTCAGCCACAGACAGTTCTTCCATCGTTGCCACCGTTCCTTGTTGTTTCTCGGTCTGACGAAGGTCACGACTTCTCCACGGTCAACCCTTTCATTATTCAGAAAGGTGTCGACGCAATTGCAGGTCCTGTAAAGTCTTGTTCCAGATTACGGAATGGCACCTTGTTGTTAGAAACAGTCATTGCCCTCCAGGCACAAGAATTGCTGCGTACTTCACTGCTCCACACCTTCCCTGTCCGGGTTGAAGCGCACCGCACTTTAAATTCCTCGCGTGGAGTCGTTTATACACGCTCCCTCGATGGATTGTCTGACGAAGAAATTCAGCACTACCTGTCTGACCAGGGCGTAACGGCTGTTCATAGAGTTATGAAAAGGGTTGACACGAACATCATTCCAACCCGCACTGTCTTCTTGACATTTGACAAAGTTCAACTTCCATCGAAAATCAAAGCAGGCTATGAGATAATTTCCGTTCGCCCTTACGTCCCAAACCCTACACGTTGCTATCAGTGTCAGTGGTTCAATCACACCGGCTAGTCCTGTTCCAATCCGGCCAAATGTGTTACGTGTGACAAGGATGTCCATGAGGGTGCTTGTCCATCTCCATCCCCTCGCTGCATCAACTGTATGGGTGATCACCCTGCTTACTCTCGAGATTGCCCCGTTTTTAAGGACGAAAAGCTCATCCAGGAAATCAGAGTGAAGGAAAAGGTGTCGTCCTTTGCTGCTCGAAAATTATTCGCCAGTCGACAGCCCACCATGCCTCGGACGGGAAAATACAGCACTGTCCTTGCTTCTCCTCGGCCAACAAAGGAGGCGGCCACACAGACTTGCGACCTCACCTTTAGTGCCACGATCGTCAGATCGTCCAGCGCAAAGATCGCCCATTCAACCTCACCACTTTCGCCTGCCCACTCTATGGCTCACCCTTCATCGGGTTCTGCTAAATCTCGAGCCCAAAAGTCAGACACCAAGACTTCGATAAAAGAGCATAGTCGTGAAGATTTTTTATGTACCCCAACTTCACAACCATCGGTTCCTCCTTCATCTAAACATCATATTTCCAAGAAGGTTACAAAGAAACCCAGTTCATCTCCTTCTCCGCCAAGGTGTGTCCCATCTACAGCACCACCTGGCGGAAATCGCCCTCGGCCGTCTTCTGTGTCGCCGAGGCGCACTGCTGGTGGCCGATCAACCGGCCGATCGCTGGTGGCAGGAGCTGCTCCTGAACAACCTATGGATCAGGATCTTCTGCCTTCGGCTGAATGCCATTCCATGCTGTCGGTCGCAAGCTCTGAGCAGTCGTTGAGTTGACGGCAACCTTGGTCACATTCCTCCATTTTCTGTTCACCCTATGTCCATTATCCACTGGAATATCCGCGGCATTCGAGCCAATCGGGATGAATTGTCGATCCTCTTACGATCCTACTCACCGGTCATCTTCTGTCTTCAGGAAACAAAGCTACGTCCCCAAGACCGCTTTGTTCTCCCACATTTTCAGTCCGTCCGATATGATCTCCCCTCTGTTGAAGGCACTCCAGCCCATGGAGGACTTATGATTCTTCTCCATGATACTCTCCATTATCACCCAATCCACTTAAACACTTCCTTCCAAGCTGTCGCCGTCCGTCTTTCCCTTTCTGGATACACGTTCTCTCTTTGTACTGTATACATTCCATCGTCCACACCAATGGCACGAGCTGATCTCCTTCATCTTCTTGGTCAGCTTCCACCCTCCTATTTGCTGGTTGGGGACTTCAATGCCCACCACCCGCTTTGGGGATCTCCACATCCTTGTCCACGTGGCTCACTATTGCTAGACGTCTTCCACCAAGCGGATCTAGTTTGCCTCAACACTGGGGTCCCTACATTTTTGTCTGCCTCCACAACAAATTTATCTCATTTGGACCTTGCGGTCGGTACTGTTCCGCTAGCTCGGCGCTTCGAATGGTTCGCCCTTGATGATACACACTCGAGTGACCACTTTCCATGCGTCCTTAGACTCCAGCCTCAACTGCCATATATGCGCCCGCGACGGTGGAAGTTTTCCCAAGCCGATTGGACACTTTTTTCGTCTCTAGCGACTTTCGATGACCGTCACTTTCCCAGCGTCGACGATGAGGTCACACATATTACCGACGTTATTCTTACAGCTGCGGAACGTTAAATACCACGCACCTCCGAATTGCCCCGGCGCCCCCCAGTTCCTTGGTGGAACGAGGCATGCCGTGACGCAATACGTGAGCGGCGACGTGCTCTTCGCGTTTTCCGCCACCATCCTACTTTGGCCAACTGTATCCGCTATAAGCAGTTCCGAGCGCGATGCCGTCGTGTCATCCGCGATAGCAAGAAGGCAAGCTGGAAATTCTTTATTAGCTCATTTAACACCTTCACTCCCTCCTCGGAAGTTTGGAGTCGGCTTCGACGGTTCTCAGGCGCGCCTAGTTTCTCCCCGGTCTCTGGGCTCACTGTCGCGCATGATACATTAGTGGACCCTGTCGCAATTTCTAACTCATTGGGTCAGCACTTTGCTGAGATTTCGAGCTCTTCAAATTACCCGCCAGCGTTTCTCCCGAAGAAACGTGCAGCGGAAGTGCGACATCTTGCATTCTCCTCTCAAAATCGCGAAAGCTACAGTACTGTTTTCTCCATGCGGGAACTCCAACATGCACTCTCTTCTTCTCGCTCCTCCGCCCCAGGACCGGATGGTATCCACATCCAAATGTTGCTGCAATTATCAACCCATAGTCTGCGTTACCTCCTTCGCCTTTATAATCGCATTTGGACCGACAGTACTTTTCCCAGACGATGGCGGGAAGCTATCGTCGTTCCTGTTCCGAAACCTGGAAAGGACAAATATCTCCCCTCTAGCTATCGCCCCATTTCTCTCACGAGTAGTGTCTGTAAGGTTTTGGAGCGTATGGTGAATTACCGTTTAGCTTGGTGGCTGGAATCCCGCAGTCTTTTAACACCTGCCCAATGCGGATTCCGAAAGCATCGTTCTGCAGTTGACCATCTTGTTGCTCTCTCCACTTATATCATGAACAATTTTCTCCGGAAACGCCAAACAGTAGCACTATTTTTTGATCTGGAGAGAGCATATGATACCTGTTGGAGGACAGGCATCCTCCGCACACTATTCTCTCGGGGCTTTCGAGGTCGGCTGCCTCTTTTTCTTCGCGAATTGATGGCAGAGCGAACATTTAGGGTGCGGGTGAGCACTACTCTCTCCCGTACTTTCTCCCAAGAAAACGGGGTACCCAAGGGCTCCGTGCTGAGTGTTGTACTGTTTGCCATTGCCATAAATCCAATTATGGATTGTCTCCTTCCTGATGTCTCGGGCTCCCTCTTTGTGGACGATTTTGCGATCTACTACAGCTCTCAACGGACCAGCCTTCTTGAACGACGTCTTCAAGGATGTCTCGATCGCCTCCACTCTTGGAGCATCGAAACCGGCTTCCGTTTTTCTCCCAGTAAGACCGTTTGTGTTAATTTTTGGCGACGTAAGGAGTTTCTTCCACCCTCCTTACATCTAGGACCTGTCACCCTTCCGTTTTCAGACGTCGCTAAATTCTTGGGTCTTATGTTTGACAGAAAACTGTGCTGGTCCTCCCACGTTTCCCATCTTTGGGCTCGCTGTCTGCGATCGCTTAACACCCTCCGTGTCCTGAATGGTACCTCCTGGGGAGCGGACCGAGTGGTCCTTCTCCGCCTCTATCGCTCCTTAGTGCTCTCGAAATTGGACTATGGAAGCACAGTCTACTCCTCTGCTCGGCCGTCTATTCTTCGGCGTCTCGGCTCTGTCCACCACCGTGGATTACATTTAGTGTCTGGAGCTTTTTACACCAGCCCTGTGGAAAGCCTTTATGGTGAGACTGCTGAACCTCCGCTGTCCAATCGGCGAGAAGTCCTTCTGAGTCGTTATGCTAGCCATCGGTCTTCCATGCCTGCCAATCCAGCCCATGACATTTTTTTCGACGCCTCCTTTGATGTAGGGTATGCAGGCCGCCCCTCCTCCCTACTACCACCGGGAGTCCGCTTCCGTCAACTGCTCCATTCTCTTTCCTTCCGCTTTCCTAAAACCTTCTTGACAACTTGGGGTACAGCACCGCCTTGGCTCCGTCCCCGGATCTGCCTGCTCCGTGACCTTTGTCGATTTCCCAAGGATGGTACCCCTACACTTGTTTATCGTCGGGCATTTGCTGCTCTATGTGCACAAATGACGGAAGCCACATTTATTTACACCGATGGCTCGAAAACATCGTTAGGTGTAGGGAGTGCCTATATTGTTGGCGACACCCCACATCACTTTCGGCTTCCCGACCAGTGTTCGGTTTATACTGCGGAGCTTTACGCTGTTCTCCAGGCTGTCCACTACATCCGCCGCCATCAGCGGATACAGTACGTTATCTGCTCAGATTCTCTCAGCTCTCTCCTCAGTCTCCAAGCTCTTTACCCTGTGCACCCTCTGGTCCACCGGATTCAGGACTGTCTGCGCTTGCTCCACCTGGGGGGCGTCTCGGTGGCGTTCCTTTGGCTCCTGGGACACGTTGGTATCTGTGGAAATGAGGCGGCCGATATAGCAGCCAAGGCTGCAGTCTCTCTTCTTCGGCCAGGTATTCGATCGATTCCCTTCGCCGATCTACGGAGCGTTTTATGTCGTCGTGTTGTTCTTTTATGGCACGCACATTGGTCGACACTTCCCCTTAATAAATTGCGGGACGTGAAAGCTCTTCCTTGTGCTTGGACCTCTTCCTCCTGAAAGCGTCGTCGGGAGGAGGTAATTTTAACTAGACTCCGGATAGGGCACTGTCTTTTTAGCCATCGACATCTTTTAAGCGGCGATCCTCCCCCACTCTGTCCCCACTGCTCTCAGCTGTGGACGGTAAGACACCTTTTAATTGAGTGCCCCTATTTTAATCCGTTACGCTCCCGTCTACAGCTGTCGCCTGATGTATCGTAGATTTTAGCAGATGACATGCGCTCAGCCGATCGCGTTCTTGAGTTTATTAGTGCCAGTGGAATGACGTCAGTCATTTGAGGCTTTTTTTGAGGACAACCAACCCCTTTCTGTAGTGGATTTTTAAGCCTTCCTTCTGCTTTTAGTTTCTCCAATTTTATGACTTTCGTTCCCATTGCTGCTGGTTTCCATTTTCGGTTTTTTACTGTTTCCTAAGTCACGGACCGGGCGCTAATGACCATAGCAGTTTTGCGCCCTAAAACCAAATAAAAAAAAAACAAAAATACCGATACCTCTAATACCCAGTAGCACGACCTCTTGCATTGATGCATGACTGTATTCGTCGTGGCATACTATCTACAAGTTCATCAAGGCACGGTTCGTCCAGATTGTCCGCCCCGACAGCTGAGTGATCAGCGTGGCGGTTTGTCACACGAAGGGGCCCGAGTTCGATTCCCGACTGGGTCGGAGATTTTCTCCCCTCAGGGACTGGGTGTTGTGTTGTCCTCATTATCATTTCATCATCATCAGTGGAAGGCAACGGGAAACCACCACTGGAATCACTTCCCTGGGCCCTCATGCGGTGGACCTCTCTGACGAGGCTTCCCCCATTACAAGACCAGCCGTAACGCAGAACACAAAGAAAAAGGTCCAAATTGTCCCACTCCTCAACGGTGATTCGGCGTAGATCCCTCACAGTGGTTGGTGGGTCACGTCGTACATAAACAGCTCTTTTCAACCTACCCCAGACATGTTCGATAGGGTTCATGCCTGGAGAACATGCTGGACACTCCAGTCGAGCGATGTCATTATCCTGAAGGAAGTCATTCACAAGATGGGCACGATGGGGGCGCGAATTGTCGTCCATGAAGACGAATGCCTCGCCAATATGCTGCCGATATGGTTGCACTATCGGTCGGAGGATGGCATTCACGTATCGTACAGCCGTTATGGCGCCTTCCATGACCACCAGCGGCGTACGTCGGCCCCACATAATGTCACCCCAAAACAGCAGGGAACCTCCACCTTGCTGCACTCATCGGACAATGTTTCTAAGGCTTTCAGCCTGACCGGGTTGCCTACAAATACGTCTCCGACGATTGTGTTGATGGAAACATATGCGACACTCAGTGGTGAAGAGAACGTGATGCCATTTCCGAGCGGTCCATTCGGCATTAGCTGGGCCCATCTGTACCGCTCTGCATTGTGTAGTGGTTGCAAAGATGGACCTCGCCATGGACGTCGGGAGTGAAATTGCGCATCATGCACAGTTTGAGTCGTAACACGACTTCTTGTAACTGCACGAAAAACATTATTCGACATGGTGGCGTCGCTATCAGGTTTCCTCCAAGCCATAATCCGTAGGTAGTGGTCATCCACTGCAGTAGTAGCCCTTGGGCGGCCTGAGCGAGGCATTTCATCGGCAGTTCTTGTCTGTCTGTATCTCCTCCATGTCCGAACAACATCTCTATCGTTCACTCCGAGACAACTGGACTCTTCCCTTGTTGAGAGCCCTTCCTGGCACAAAGTAATAATGCGGACGCAATCTAACGGTGTCTAGGCATCGTTGAACAACAGAGAACAAGAGCTGTGTACCTCCTTCCTGGTGAAATGACTGGAACTGATCGGCTGTGGGACCCCCACCGTCTGATAGGCGCTCTCATGCATGGTTGTTTACATCTTTGGGCGACTTTAGTGACATCTCTGAACAGTGCAAGGGACTGTGTCTGTGATACAATATCCACAGTCTACGTCTATCTTCAGGAGTTCTGCGAACCGGGGTGATGAAAAACTTTTTTTGGTGTGTGTAGATGGTACAAGAGAAGAAAAAGTTCGCAGTTTCAAATACTGACGGTATAATGCAAATTACTGATAGAGAAGGGAGACTGCCAATAAAATAAGCATGTTTCAGAGAATATTTGGTACAATTAATTGTAAACTACGAGCGGAAACCGAGCTTTCGAAGCAAATAAAATTCTATAAAGCGATAGCAGTCCTCATGTTAACATAAGACAGCAAGAACTGGACAAGAGACGGAACAGATAAGAGGAAATGAGAAACTTTCGAGATGCGACTTTTAAGATCTATATGTAGTTATACACTGCTGAATGAAAGAGATATGTTATAAAGAAGGAACTGGACGTTTCCTGTATAAACATTTTATATGGGACAATAAAAACTATAATGAAAGGAACACACTGAACGAACAGACATTAACATCAATTAGATGATTTTCCAAATATAGCCAATAGGGAAGGAATGTTGGTTGCCGCTCAGCAGATGAGGACAATTTCCCTTGAAGGAGGAACAGTTCCAGCAACGTAAAATTTAAAGAGAATGGTGTTAGGTCAAGATTATGATTCACTGCTCTCTGGTCAACTTATCTTTCTTTTGGCTCTCTCTGTCTTAAAAGTCAAAGTCTGTAGTGATACGACTCATCGATGCATGACAGTGAAATAATATGTTACGTCTTTGTTTATTCACAATGAAAGCAAACTCGCACGTAAACGTCATTCTGATTGGGATGACTGAAATTAGTGTTGTCACATAGTAATGAACACCTGAAAGCTGGCTTGAAGTCAGATGGGTAAGATGTCAGACGCAAAAGCAAACTTGAGAAATAGTGATACTAGTCTTTATTGAGAGGAAGGTCGAACATATCTAACCATATGTGACCAGGTACTGCGCCGGCCGCTGTGGCCGAGCGGTTCTAGGCGCTTCAGTCTGGAACCGCGCAACCGCTACGGTCGCAGGTTCGAATCCTGCCTTGGGCATGGATGTGTGTGATGTCCTTAGGTTAGTTAGGGTTAAGTAGTTCTAAGTCATAGGGGACTGTTGACCTCAGATGTTAAGTCCCATAGTGCTCAGAGCCATTTTACCAGGTACTGCCATTTTGAAATACGGCACGTAAGTGTCCAGGTACTGTTCTGATGAGATGCGGTGTTACTAGAACGAGGAGCAATACTTTAGGTTCTGAAGTCTCCCCGACATGACATACAACGGTGCATCAGAAATAGTTCGTCATCCTTCCAGCGGTTTTGTATCTAGTGAGGAATCTGTTAACAGTGAATTTTAGTTTCAGATTCATTTATCTTTTCAGCTGTACCTACAATGGTTTCAGAGACTACTAAGACTACTGTTTATATATATATATATATATATATATATATATATATACTCCTGGAAATTGAAATAAGAACACCGTGAATTCATTGTCCCAGGAAGGGGAAACTTTATTGACACATTCCTGGGGTCAGACACATCACATGATCACACTGACAGAACCACAGGCACATAGACACAGGCAACAGAGCATGCACAATGTCGGCACTAGTACAGTGTATATCCACCTTTCGCAGCAATGCAGGCTGATATTCTCCCATGGAGACGATCGTAGAGATGCTGGATGTAGTCCTGTGGAACGGCTTGCCATGCCATTTCCACCTGGCGCCTCAGTTGGACCAGCGTTCGTGCTGGACGTGCAGACCGCGTGAGACGACGCTTCATCGAGTCCCAAACATGCTCAATGGGGGACAGATCCGGAGATCTTGCTGGCCAGGGTAGTTGACTTACACCTTCTAGAGCACGTTGGGTGGCACGGGATACATGCGGACGTGCATTGTCCTGTTGGAACAGCAAGTTCCCTTGCCGGTCTAGGAATGGTAGAACGATGGGTTCGATGACGGTTTGGATGTACCGTGCACTATTCAGTGTCCCCTCGACGATCATCAGTGGTGTACGGCCAGTGTAGGAGATCGCTGCCCACACCATGATGCCGGGTGTTGGCCCTGTGTGCCTCGGTCGTATGCAGTCCTGATTGTGGCGCTCACCTACACGGCGCCAAACACGCATACGACCATCATTGGCACCAAGGCAGAAGCGACTCTCATCGCTGAAGACGACACGTCTCCATTCGTCCCTCCATTCACGCCTGTAACGACGCCACTGGAGGCGGGCTGCACGATGTTGGGGCGTGAGCGGAAGACGGCCTAACGGTGTGCGGGACCATAGCCCAGCTTCATGGAGACGGTTGCGAATGGTCCTCGCCGATACCCCAGGAGCAACAGTGTCCCTAATTTGCTGGGAAGTGGCGGTGCGGTCCCCTACGGCACTGCGTAGGATCCTACGGTCTTGGCGTGCATCCGTGCGTCGCTGCGGTCCGGTCCCAGGTCGACGGGCACGTGCACCTTCCGCCGACCACTGGCGACAACATCGATGTACTGTGGAGACCTCACGCCCCACGTGTTGAGCAATTCGGCGGTACGTCCACCCAGCCTCCCGCATGCCCACTATACGCCCTCGCTCAAAGTCCGTCAACTGCACATATGGTTCACGTCCACGCTGTCGCGGCATGCTACCAGTGTTAAAGACTGCGATGGAGCTCCGTATGCCACGGCAAACTGGCTGACACTGACGGCGGCGGTGCACAAATGCTGCGCAGCTAGCGTCATTCGACAGCCAACACCGCGGTTCCTGGTGTGTCCGCTGTGCCGTGCGTGTGATCATTGCTTGTACAGCCCTCTCGCAGTGTCCGGAGCAAGTATGGTGGGTCTGACACACCGGTGTCAATGTGTTCTTTTTTCCATTTCCAGGAGTGTATATATATATATATATATATATATATATATATATATATATATATATATATATATATATTACAGACATTAAAAGTGCTTTGCATTTCGGGGCAATGGACTTGCCGAATGAGTAACGCAGGCAGCGTGTCTTCCATCTGTCTTCACTACGTGTACAAGTTGCCCACCCTCTGTTAGTACGTTCTGATATTCGCTAGTATGTTCCTCCTCACGTTCCAAAGCATCGACTTTAAAGTGCTCCATTGTGTCGGTGTCAACGACGTTAAAATTGTCACAGGCGCTACTGCGACTTCCGTGGCAGTTTATCACTCCCAGTTTTTATCCCAGTACGTAAACGATTCTAGCCTTTCTCAGTTAATGGCGGAAATAATTAGAAAGTAAAACATTTCTGCTTACGCTAGCAACTTTCAGACAGGGAGCGTAAGCACCAAACAAGATAAAAAATGGAAGAAAGGCATCGGATACACTGGCATATAACTTCGCCAAAAGAGATCTCCAAGTGAACAGATTTCTGAGAAAAACTGCGAGTAAGTCGATGAATCTTATTTCATGTTATTTCATGTTATTGCAGGTAGCTGCGCAGGGCGTTCACTTGTCCTATCGATGGGTTTTGTAAGAATAACTTTTCAGTACCAGGAACAGCGGCAGGATTAAAGCGAACAAATTAATTACTTTACAAAGTCAATGACCCGTTCACTATCTATCAACAGAAAGGACTGTTTCATGTCATTCCATTGTCGTTTGTAGTTTGCACTTTGGAAATTCTCCGAAGTATCTGTTCCGGGGAAGTGGATTTGAAGTTAGTGTCAATACAAATATGTCAAGATGCAACACATAGTAAAAAGAGAGAAATTCTCCGAAGAGTAAGGTAGTGATAGGAACGGAAATATGTAGTTACCTTTACATTTAATATCCATATAACGCTTGAAATAGTACGGTGAAGGGTGCTTGCCTTTTTCGGAATATTGTGACGCGTTCTTTGTGTGCGATTGATGATTGGACTGCAAGAAAAATGAAGGCTTATTTTCCTCTGTTTTCGTGACCTCTTACTCAACCACTATTTTTTTTCTATCTCGTCGTTAGAAAAATTAGAAAAATAGACTTCTCTCTTGTAAACTATCTAATGACTTCTCTTTAAAGAGATTTACTGTTTTGCACCCCAAAAGCCTGTAATTTAAAATTCATTTAAGATAGTTCGATTAGTTATTCTTTTCATAATTGAAGCCATAATGTTCGCAGGCTACCGTGACCACTTCCACTGTATAGAAAGACATTAATTGCGAACTACTGCCAAGCGTAGGTCGTCTTTGGCAAAGATTCAGTTAAAGACGAATCTTAACTGAATATTTGCCAACTGAAGAGCTGTACTTCTCTGTAATTCATAGACAATGGATCTGAGGATGACCTACAAAAGGGTTTCCAATAAAATAAAAAAGTGACCTAGATTGTGTTTCTCTTTAATTATGTTTTGCGTATGATGTTTCTAAATGTTCTCGTAGTTTTTAATTTTCTCGCTATTAACTCTCACTAATATAGCGGTTTTCCTGTTTACGTGAGCAAATCACTGATGATCGTTCACATATCCTAGAAAGTCATTTAAGAGGCATGTATCTATTTCGATGTTCATAGCTGTCTTGTCTGCACGAAACTGCCATGTGATACAGCAGGCATAACCAGGATCTTCTAGAAAATTAGTTTTGTTTTTACTGGTTGTCTCTTCCTTAGAATTCGGTTTGTAGGCGTTGGAGTGGAGCTTGCTCCTATCGACGGTAAGTGCCACGTGAAGTAATCATAGTGCCTAATTAAGCTGGGAGTGATTTAGTTGTGACGATGCCACCTTCATCTCAAGTCTCCTTTTTTCTGTGAAGTTAATGCTCTAGATGGATCAGAATGTTAGGCGTGGAAGAACTAGAAAATCTGTAGATTCGAAACGTTTCTTCTGGCACTATTTCTTTGCCTGGGCGAAAACAAATGCCTTGATGGCGTTTTTAGAAGTTTATTTTTTATTTTTTTTATTTTTTAAACCAGTGCAGCGTCCTACACCGCTCCCACCCCAGTCCCTCCAAAGGATAGATGCTTGTTAGGAGAAGAGTGGCCCATGAGAGCATCCATTCGGTCTGTGGGCCTGTTGTAGGTCCTCTGACCACCAAAGGACAACTAGAGGACCAGGAAGTTTCAGTAGTGTAGTTGGATTGAGACCTTGGCGCGGACGAGATTTGTCGAAAGATTAATTTTTTTACCACCTTCGTGGCTGATTAGTCGGCGTGTGTGACTACTATGTGGAGGAGCCGGCTTCAATTCCCGTTTCTGCCATGGTAAGAAGTTAGTTCGGGAGTCACTTAGCCTCGTGATGCCAGCTGAGAAGCTGCACGAATGAGAAGTCTGGAACGCCACAAACGACAGGGAAGAGGGGTGTGTTGCGTTAATCCCATGCCCCTCCATACTGCATCCGAACGACGCCATGTGACAGAGCATTTGTTTTCTCCTTGGAAAAGAAATAGCGCCAGAAGAAATGTTTCAAATCTACAAACTTTTCCACTGTGTGGTTCTCTGTGCCCGACCACGAAGTGTTTTAGTTTATTGTTACATAGTAAGGCCGTTGACGATTTTGTGCCGAGACAATGCGCTTCCTCGTCGTGTTGGTGTCACCACGAAACAGGACTTGTGTGGTGCAGATGTCGTTGCTCGTTCAACAAGGAAGTGTGCCTGACAGTCATAGGAGCGGAGTTCATACACTCTGTCCGATGCCTTTTAGATGGACCGTGGCCGCTTCTTTTCTCTGTCATCTCAAAAAGAGCGAAAGTCCAGTCCTTAATGAGCTAGGGATCTTCCAAGCTTATCATATTCTGAACCTTCTGAGACGAACCTCTAAAAAAAGTGGATTCGGAGTTATGTGAGCGATTGAAACGTGAAAATTATATCGGCCATATTAAGACCTATTAAGACCGGTCCTATGGCCGACCTATTTATAGTCTGATGAGTTATTACTGAGAAGTGAAATTTGTTTCAGAGTAAAGCAGCCGTATTTAGTGAATGAAGTACTCACCGGTGTGCACAATAAAAACATTACACCACGTTTGCTTCACTCATTTATTAATTGCCGACGACCTGATTACTGCTGTTGGTTACAAACACCACGCACGCAGCTTTGTGCAAACAAGCTTGTGGTCACAAAGCAGCGTTCGCGTGATTAGCTCGCTATTGAGGACAATTCCGTGAACCGCCACCAGGCAGCGCTGCCAGCTACAGGTGGCGAACTATATATAGTACGACGTCAAGCGCCCTTTGCCTCGGAGAAGGGTCCTTCCATTTTTGTTTGTTTGGCTTTCTGTGTAATTACTCGCTGGAGTTCTCTATCGTTTGATGGGCCGAGTTGAAGGATATTTTTGTATGTTTCCAATTGAACTTTTTTGCGTATCTTGATGGAGCATAGCACTTTTGCACGACATTAATTCAGTTGATATGAATATGGTGTCTGTTGTGCCATTGGTGATCTTCCAGCTCTCGAAGAATGAAATTACAATGAAATCCAGACTATTAGCTGCTTACAGGCGTTGATAAATATCAACGGGGACACTTGAAAATGTGTACCCCGACCGGAAATCGAACTTGGGATCTCCTGTCTACATGGCAGACGCTCTATCCGACTGAACATCGAGGACACAAAGGATAGTGTGACTGCAGGGACCTATCTCTGGCACGCTCCCCGTGAGACCCACATTACAACTTACTCTCTACACACCAAATTTGTAGTGCCCCTGCCCATTATACTCATTACTCGCGGCAGTCAATCTACCGATTCCCGTAAGAGTTTGAGCAATATGACTGCATCTGCTCTGAAGAGGATCGTTGGCCGGTAAGCCTTGTCTATATGAAGATGGTATCTGTTCTTTCATAATATCTGACCCCCACTGCAAGATCACCAATGGAGTCTGTTCTTTCGGACATGTGTGTGGACAGTAGGTGGGTCTTACGGGGAGCTTACCAGAGATAAGTCCCTGCAGTCGCACTCTCCCGTGTGTCCTCGAGAGCTCAGTCGATCTGTCATGTAAGCAGGAGATCTCTGGTTCGAGTCCCGGTCGGGGCACGCATTTTCAACTGTCCCCGCTGATTTTTTATCAACGCATGTAAGCAGCTAATGGTCTGGATTTCATGGAAATTTAATTCAGTTTGGTCGGTAAGAACGGAGCATTGGCACAGCTTGATAACAACGGGAGAAGAGAATGGATCTTTTATTTTCAATGATTTGCCGTTGTACACGGAACCAAACACTAAGTGGATCGTTGTTGTTCTCACACGAACATACGCTTTTGTATCGGATTTCGTGTCTGTATTTATCAGTATTCTCTCAAAGATCGAAAGTTAAAGATTCTGAAAAGTTAACAATTTTATTTAGTTTACGCGTATACAAGACAACCAAAGGGTTAATACAACTACGAATACGGCAGAATAATTGTAGTCGGTGTGGAGATTAAAAGACGGTAATGTGAAAGAGAGACAGTAAATCCAGTGTGGTAGTTGGAGGGAAACGATATAGACGCTGCAAACGAACAACTAAAAAGTCTCAGCGTGTCCTTGATGACTTTGACACTGGCGATGAAGAGAGAGACGATTCAGTACAATCCAACAAGGTAGTTATTTAAGGAAAGAAAAAATCATAATTTTTGGACGGAAACTGCTTAAAATAATTTTATTTCCTCCTACATGTTTGGAGATGTTACAGGTATCGTATCAGACTAGGATGCAATTTCGCTGCAATTGCTTCAAGAACTGCGTAAGATCTTACATGATCTCAAAGTGAAGCCTACGGAAGTTTCTCTAGTGTGGTGCAAGCTCCTCCTCGGAATCTGTTCCATTGAACAACTTAATGGTATCAAGTGTTTATGCTGCTAGATATTAGACATTCAACAATTAGATATTTATTTATATTGGAATATTTCAACTACTTATGTAGAACCTTTAGATGAAAATTGTGTAAAAGGACTAGGTAATACGCACTAGTGAAATTTTATAAACAATGGTTGTGACGAGTTGCCTACGTGGTTGTGAATGATGGGCTCCAAAAGAAACGGACAACGAAAATGAGATTTTTGAGATTAGTGTGTGACACTACAACACAGTATCTTACTATATGACACGGCATTACTTTTAAATTATGGAATTCTATTCCTTTTCACGAATGAATTTTTTTCTTATATTCTTATTATGTACGGTAAATGTCAGTATTGTGTAAATTTTACTAAAGCAAGCTTAAGAATTGAATTTGTCGTAAAAAATTAAAAAGTTTTTTTGTAACTATTATATAGTAGACATACTGGCAATGTTAGGGACATAGATTTTCAGGTGAAAGGAACTCTTTGGAGTACGCTCGAAGAGTAGGAAAACAGTAGCGAGCAGACAGAGACATGATTCATTTGTGAGTCAGGCAGGAGGCAAGTCTGTGCCTTTTTCGCCAATGATGTGTGCAGCAGTTTTATCCTGGTTGCGAGAGCCGATGCAGGTTCAAAGGGCCACAGTACATTAATGATTTATAGTGAAGCTTGAAGAAGATTAAAGTAAAGAGTACTGCTGAGCCACTGCACCCATTAGGAAAATTTGTATTCAGCGACGAGACACGACTATTACAAATTTTGATGCCTAGCTTTTACTTGGCGCCTGCAACGTCTCATGCTGTAAGATCTAACTTTTTCAGACTTTTAATTTTGTAAAATGCGTGTTAGTGCTCTGAGTTATTGGAACTATATAACATTTGAGTGAACATTAATCATAATTTTATGGTCAATATTAATCCAAGTCTTTGTCATCTAGTATAGGGTCCGCGCCCTATTCCAAGCCTATAGATAATAGTTAGCATCTGATTCTGACAGCAGTACGTGTCACACATGGAGAGATGTGGAAGGTAAGAATATGAACTGGCAACGGTTAGATCTGTAAATATCTAACTCAGTTCATTTGGGAGGGGTCGGAGAGGTAATCAACTCACACAAACCTGTTCAAAGAACTTGATATGCTAAAAGCAACCACTCACTATTCATATTCCATAATCAAAATTATTGTTAATGAAGTAACGCCTTTTTAAGATGAGCTCTTTCTCTAATGTTCTCTTCTTCGACGAAACATTTTTCTCATTTTCCTTCCTTCCTTTCTTTGCTTTTGTGTTTGTTTCTCTCAACCCTTATGTTTATCAAGTCCCTATTCTCATTTTGTCAATATTCTGTTACTTACGTCCCTGACTTAATACGTCTGAACGAGCGGGCGTACAGTAGAGAAACACATCACACGTTCGCTACTTGAGCCTACCTATGGCCAGATTGGATTGTTTGGCGGGCGGCCTATCCCGCACGCCTGTTTAGACACTGCGCATCACACGACATAGTTAACGGCACATCATTTTAACGAAATTTTCGTAGAATTTTTTTTCTATGAGAGCTGTTCATAAATTTACTTACGATTAGTTGTTAAAAATAAATAAATGTTTGTATCTGCAAAGCGCTTGCTTGAATGGTTAATAACCAATCGGAGGTTGATTTATGAATAGCCCTCGTGCATTGGGAAAAAATATTCGCATGTAAATTGCGTTATAGTAAAATGAAAGCTAGGATGCTTTTAGCTCATGACTTTGGCATTTACCTTTGCACAGTGTTGAAGCGACTGCATCCGAACACCGTCCGAAGCAAAACAGCCAGTTGCAGTTATTGGTGATAGTCTCTACATTGTTATCAATGCTCATAATGTTTATAATTTGAGATGGGTGTTTTCTAAACTAATCTGTCTAAATGTCGTAGTTAGATAAACACAGCAACAAACATAAAATAATTCGCCACATACATATGGATGGCTTATAACACCAAATTTCAAAATATATCCTGTATTCTTCACCTGGCCTCCTTAAGAGTAGAATATATATCTGAAAATTTTTTTCATGGTTTTGGTTTTCGAAATATAAAAGTCATACCGCTACATTATGGCACGCTGAGAATGTAACGGTGGAAGGACCCGTCACTTTTAGGTTCTCCATCAGAGGTGATAGCTGTATGTCATCCAGTAGTGCCTCACTCATAGATGCCTCTGAGAGACTTTTGTAACTCGGAGAGGCAGCATAGAGAGTTTAGGTTTGCTTAGCTGCGAGTTTTCTAACAGTGTCAGACACCTATTATCTTACTTACGCATGGATTCTCTCCCTACCAGCGCAAAAATGCGTGCGAGCAGACCGACCCTACTCGCTTTATAAATGTTTAATTCAGCGCTCTTCCAGGTAGCTGAGTTTCCGCAAGAAGGAGATTGTTTTCCCACGTTTTTGGAGTTTAATGTGCTGGACTTAACTATGAAGTGAAACGGCCACTTAGGGAATGAGTGCAGATGATAAAAGTTTGACATGCATCAGTACTTTAACTTTCTGACGTTGCTCAGCAGCATAGCCAGAAAATTGTTTGAGGAATAGTATCCTGAAGAATACTCGCTGAGGGGGAAATAACGGAGCAGCAATGGGACTCACTTTTCTTCAATCCATCAGTGTAAATAAAATTCGAATGTAATTATGATCCCTAAGTCCTGGACTGGCAGTATCAAGACTGAAGTAACATTTTCAGATTTGATGATCGATAGTTATATTTCATTCTTGGCAATGTTTATTTCTGCTATCATGTGAAATCTATACTACGCCCACTTTCCACGGTTTCTAGGCCGTTCTTCGACGTCCGACCCGTCAGTCGGCAAGACTCAGCACAACCAGGAGCAGCTCCGAAGATGTCCAACGTAGCTTTGGAGGAAACGTCAGGGATAGAAGAGTTCCATGGGCCACGTCCATACAACCCGGAAGAATTCTCGGCAGCTGAAACATCCGGTCGTGAAAGCCTTCATTGTATGAAAGCAAAGAAAGGTATTCAGAGTACGAAATTGCGAAGCTTTAAGACTTGTGAACTCACAAGATTTTTCCCTGCTCGTTTCCATTTCTGGAACGTCATTTCTACGGGAGAAATGCGTAGTAGACTGACGCAAAGGATAGCTTCGGAACAGGTTTAGCAGGTGGCCTCGTCTTCGTTTCTGGAAAGCCTTTTCTTGGGAGGAGCAGCCAGCTAGCTGTGGTTGAGTTAGATCACGTAATGGTGCACTCTTCAAGTTTTTAATGTTTTGTGCTAACACTGGTACAACTCACAGAGGAAGACGCTAATTAGGACTGTTGCAGTAATGAGTCTCCTCATATAAATTGCAGCCGCGGATGCAAGATATTTCTATCCAGAATTATAGTACTGCAAGAACTGTATCATCTTACTTTCATCTTATTTCAAGAATGGTTCCAAAAGGTGGACAGCATGATGCGTTTGGTCTAAATGATATGAGACTTCAAGATACTGTGGAAACAGTTTGGCACCATATTCTCAACAGCAGTGCTTGAGACAAGACAAAGTACCGACAATTCTTTCTGTACAAAGAGATGTAACGGGAAAGCCATACTTTTGGTAACAGAAATTGTAGTAATTGTTTTTTTATTTGGATTAATAAAATACCTTCTTATTTCAAGTACCTTGCGTTTATTTTGCTTAAGTTCTATTTTAAAATAGATGAAATGTTTGTGTGGTCCGTTTACATAAGAAACTTTCACGAGTCGCATTGTAACAGAACTTGATTAGGTTCATTTGCTTAGTTTCTCAAGGCTAAAGTTAATTTAGTCTTAAAAGAATAACTAACTTCATTATTATTTGAAAAGTTTCGTAAAGTAGTATTCAGACAGATTCACATGCGGTTAAGATTTGTAAGAGAGTTGAATACAAGTCGCCGAAGGTTGCAGCAAGGTCACGCAGTTTTCCAGGGGCGACTAGGCATTCGTAGTAAGAGATGATAGAAGTACACTATAATTGCAAATAGAGTAGAGGTGTGTAGGGTCGTTAACCTCCCGCCCCCCCCCCCTTTCTTGTTTCAATCGAAAATAGTGCGCGTGAGTGGAAGCAATGTATTAGTTGACTCTTCTACAGAAGTACGCTCACAAAATTTAACTATTAACCACAGCGTGATGCACCATGAATCTCTTGTAACATATGCCACTGGAGTTAGATGAACATCTCCGTGATTCCTTCGTGCTTGCTAAATCAACCTATGATAAAACGCGCTGCTGTTCTTTGGATCAAGTGTATTTCCTGTATCAAACCTTTCTGGTATGGGTGCCAGGCTAACTAGCAATACCGAAGTATCGGTCTAACAAAGCTATTGTAAGCTGCTTCCTAAATGAGTGGACTTCACTTTCTGAGGATTCTACCATTGAATCTAAGTCTGGCATCTTCCTTTCCTATGAGTAGTTTATGGGTGTGCTTTCCATTTTCAATAGCTCTCTTCGTATGCTCCCAGATATTTAACTCCTTCGGGACGGAGGGCGTTTCCCCAAAGCAGAGCAATTCGGGGGCGCTGTGCGGGTTCCATATCCCTTAGGTTTCTTTCATCGCTTGTAAAATCTACAGTTTTTGACTTCTCGCTGTAATTTTTTTGTAAATGAAGCTTAAAACACGCTCATTACTGGCATACTACACTCCTGGAAATTGAAATAAGAACACCGCGAATTCATTGTCCCAGGAAGGGGAAACTTTATTGACACATTCATGGGGTCAGATACATCACATGATCACACTGACAGAACCACAGGCACATAGACACAGGCAACAGAGCATGCACAATGTCGGCACTAGTACAGTGTATATCCACCTTTCGCAGCAATGCAGGCTGATATTCTCCCATGGAGACGATCGTAGAGATGCTGGATGTAGTCCTGTGGAACGGCTTGCCATGCCATTTCCACCTGGCGCCTCAGTTGGACCAGCGTTCGTGCTGGACGTGCAGACCGCGTGAGACGACGCTTCATCCAGTCCCAAACATGCTCAATGGGGGACAGATCCGGAGATCTTGCTGGCCAGGGTAGTTGACTTACACCTTCTAGAGCACGTTGGGTGGCACGGGATACATGCGGACGTGCATTGTCCTGTTGGAACAGCAAGTTCCCTTGCCGTTCTAGGAATGGTAGAACGATGGGTTCGATGACGGTTTGGATGTACCGTGCACTATTCAGTGTCCCCTCGACGATCACCAGTGGTGTACGGCCAGTGTAGGAGATCGCTCCCCACACCATGATGCCGGGTGTTGGCCCTGTGTGCCTCGGTCGTATGCAGTCCTGATTGTGGCGCTCACCTGCACGGCGCCAAACACGCATACGACCATCATTGGCACCAAGGCAGAAGCGACTCTCATCGCTGAAGACGACACGTCTCCATTCGTCCCTCCATTCACGCCTGTCGCGACACCACTGGAGGCGGGCTGCACGATGTTGGGGCGTGAGCGGAAGACGGCCTAACGGAGTGCGGGACCGTAGCCCAGCTTCATGGAGACGGTTGCGAATGGTCCTCGCCGATACCCCAGGAGCAACAGTGTCCCTAATTTGCTGGGAAGTGGCGGTGCGGTCCCCTACGGCACTGCGTAGGATCCTACGGTCTTGGCGTGCATCCGTGCGTCGCTGCGGTCCGGTCCCAGGTCGACGGGCACGTGCACCTTCCGCCGACCACTGGCGACAACATCGATGTACTGTGGAGACCTCACGCCCCACGTGTTGAGCAATTCGGCGGTACGTCCACCCGGCCTCCCGCATGCCCACCATACGCCCTCGCTCAAAGTCCGTCAACTGCACATACGGTTCACGTCCACGCTGTCGCGGCATGCTACCAGTGTTAAAGACTGCGATGGAGCTCCGTATGCCACGGCAAACTGGCTGACACTGACGGCGGCGGTGCACAAATGCTGCGCAGCTAGCGCCATTCGACGGCCAACACCGCGGTTCCTGGTGTGTCCGCTGTGCCGTGCGTGTGATCATTGCTTGTACAGCCCTCTCGCAGTGTACGGAGCAAGTATGGTGGGTCTGACACACCGGTGTCAATGTGTTCTTTTTTCCATTTCCAGGAGTGTATTTCATTATTCCATATCGCGCACTTTTTGACTTGGCGGTGGTGTTAAAATAGAAAGAAATGAAAACTTTGATTTTTTATTACTTTTTTAGTTGAGAGGTGAAGTATTGAATTAGACTTATTAAAGTTAGTTGTATCTTATTCTTTTCAGTTTTAGCTTTAAAACGACATATAAAATACAATTTTATCTCTTATGGGACGTCCGTGGGAAGAAAATAAGTCGATTTTGAGGGATGAAAAATGTAATTTATGTCAAACTACAAAATTACATAAAATTTGCTTAAAACAAACTTTACAACTTTGGCATATCGATTTTTCGATAGGAAACCATATTTTACAAGTGCTTTCGGTACTTTGCTGCTTTGTGATACCTGTTGAAGCACTCAGCCATATGAAGAGAAGGGTTGGACGGACAAGTTTCGCAAAAAAAGGGGGACCGTTTCCGCCCTCCTGGCTTGGAGCGATCACTGAAAACGACACAGTCACCCTGTTTTCTGGTGTCTGTTCTTGCGATAGCATGGTACAGGCCGTCCATTCTGTGTAGGCCACCATGCTCAGAGCGTGGCCTCTTCCTCGATGGGTTGGTTGAGTCCTGACGTCGCCAACAAGCTCCTTGACGAGACACTTCCGAAACTGCAAATGACTCTTTGGTGCTTCTCCTCTTTTCTTTGCTATGATGACATATAGTAAAAAAGCGTTGACGATCCCCTCCAGAAATTAGCCAGAACAATTACCCTTTCGTTAGGATGCCCGTGTCGATATTCCAAGCCAGCCCCTAGTTACAGCGCTGGGTGCGTGACGCGACAATCGGGCCACATATACGGGCCTCGCGTCCCGAAAGTGTTAATGAATGAGACTGCTTGTAGTATTTGTTCGGCACTCGTGTGATCATATAGTGATAGATCTTCCCACTTATTTACGCGCGTTCGTTACATTCGTTAATACTGAAGGCCAACTGCCAATCTCTGCAGCAAGCGTGGACGTTCTGTAGGCCTTCCTGCACTTTGCTGCAATTTTATAGCGGTGCGACTTGTCTGTATACGGGAGCGTCATCCGCGAACAATATCGTGAACTTTCCCACGTGATTGATTGGCGGCCCTGTAATCAAATAAGATCGGTGCTTTTTCCTAATTGCGGACATTGACTTGACAGTTTTATTTTTTGAGCCAAGAGCACCTTTTTGTGTTAACAGTAGATCGTATGCAGGTGTACAGTTGCTTGTACATTTTGCAACAATTTTCCAACGAAGCGACATATAGGTGTAAGGCTGCACTGCGCTAATGGCAGTTAATTTATTTGGCAGCTAATCTGTATACGTCTATTGGAAGCAGTAATTTTTCAATTACACTGTGACGTAGTCCGTTGCTACTTTACTTGCTGTCGATGTGCCTCCATTGACTAAGACACATGTTAAAAAGGAGTGTGCAGTCTAACGGTATACCTGTAAGCTCGTGTACCGTTAACCAGACGACAGCTTTGAACTGCGTTACAAACTTTCCGGAAGGAAAAAAAAGACCGCCAGATGGAGCACGTTGCCTAGAGCATTGTGAATCTCCTGATGTATTTTGTAAGGCAAAATATTCGTCCTACTTTGCAGACGAAAATGAAAACAATCGGGATTAATATCTCTCGTACATCGCTGTGCTACGCACAGACGTTTTAGCTGCCTATGAGAAGGCGATGTTAATCTAGCAAGATATGGAACTTGTACAAGAAAATAAAACCAGATTCAGCAACTTCGGCATAAACCTCCCATTGTTGCAGAATTATTGCGCCATCAAGAGATTTAAAAGCGAGGGCTGTAATGGCTGAGGAAATACCTTCCCAGACGCCAGTTGGATTTTAATCCCAGATGCTTTCATTTACATATTACTGAGCTCCGCCCCCCACTAAGGACAAGAGTTTAAAGCCATTTGCTTCCGCATCTGGGTTACTCGCTGAATAAAAGAAATGGCCTGCCCACCTACATTGCCTTTAATTAAGGCTCATTGCGCAATAATTTCAAGACGAGATCTGAGAACGTACCTTGAAAGTAGGCCACAGGTGAAGAGAAAGTGCTCCGACAAACATTAACCTGGATACGAGGTGTTAAATGCCAGTTTGTTTACGTTAAGAAATCTTCTGTAGCAGCTTCTATTAACCTGCTTTCTTTTAGCCAGTTATGCGTAATATCACAGGAACTCGGAGCGTGGAGTAGTTTTTTTACGCTCTAAAGGAAACATTGCAGGTGGCTAAAATTTTGAAACGCCTGTCTTGTTCATTTAGACGCAGTAAGTACTACCTGATACGTTCTCCACGTATCCACATGTTCACGATAAATCAGTGATAGTGGTTGACTGACTCAAATGAAACATTACGACATTCTCAGACACGAATATACCGGGTGATCAAAAAGTCGGTATAAATTTGAAAACTGAATAAATCACGGAATAATGTAGATAGAGGGGTACAAATTGACACACACGCTTGGAATGACATGGGGCTTTATTAGAATCAAAAAAATACAAACGTTCAAAAAGTGTCCGACAGATGGAGCTTCATCTGAGCAGAATAGCAATAATTAGCATAACAAAGTAAGACAAAGCAAAGATGATGTTCTTTACAGGAAACGCTCAATATGTCCACTATCATTCCTCAACAATAGCTGTAGTCGAGGAATAGTGTTGTGAACAGCACTGTAAAGCATGTCCGGAGTTACGGTGAGGCATTGGCGTCGGATGTCGGTCGATCACGATACACTTGCGACTTCAGATAACCCCAAAGCCAATAATCGCACGGACTGAGGTCTGGGGACCTGGGAGGCCAAGCTAGACGGAAGTGGCGGCTGAGCACACGATCACCACCAAACGACGCGCGCAAGAGATCTTCCACGCGTCTAGCAATACTTTTTTTTTCTAATAAAACCCATGTCAGTCCAAGCATGTGTGTCAATTTCTACCTCTCTATCTACATTATTCCGTGGTTTATTAAGTTTTCAAATTTATACTGACTTTTTGATCACCCGGTATGTCTCCTACTATAATAGCACTTCATCGGTGCCTCGGCAACACAAGTTTGTATTACCCGCGCGGGAAGTAACATCGACGGAAAAAAATCGCATCGGCAAGGAGTTGTGTGACAAACGAAAGATGATAGGCGTGTCTCTACATCTGAAAGATGATGTCCATTAAAATTTCGGGCCGGTTGCACAAGAGTAGCGTTAGCAGAGCCACTATGGGCAGGCAAATAAGGTTTGCCATAAATACACGATGTAACGATCGTGAGTGTTAGTTACCTTTGAGGGATTGCACATGGTGAGTTGTTAGTCAAGAATACCTTAAAGGCGACTAAGACCCCATTATCAATATCTGACTGAGTTTGGGTGGGGTCCTGTAACAAGGCACCGAGAAGAGGACGTCCCTTCTGCGATATTGCAGAAAGACTTGGCAGGAATGTAGACACCGTACATGATGGCTAGCAGCGGTGGTCACAAGAACGTACGACCGCAAAAGTCCGGGATCCTGATGGCCGCGCGGCACTATCGAGAGGGAAGACCATCGTGTTCGGCGGATGGCTCTGGCACATCGTACTGCTTCTGCAGCAGCAATTTGATTGGCAGTTGGCATCACAGTGACGTAAAGAACGGATACAAACCGGTTACTTCAAGAACAGCTCCGATCCAGACGTCATGTAGAGCTTTCCACTGACGGCAAACCACCGCCACTTGCGACGTAAGTGGCATCAAGGCTGAGCTCATTGGAGCGCAGGGTGGAGGTCTGTTGTGTTTTCTGATGATATCTGGTTCTGCCTCGGCTCCAGTGATGGCCGTATGTTGTTTAGGAGGAGGCCAGTTGAGAGCCTGCAACCAACCTGTCTGCGTGCTGGACAAACTGGATCTACACCTGGCGCTATGGCGATTTCGTATGACAACAGGAGCATTCTCGTGATTATCCCACGCACGCTGACTGCAAATTTGTGGGTAGAAAGTGGTTATTCGACCTGTTGTGCTGCCATTCATGAACTGCGTACCAGAGGTGTTTTCCAACGGAATAACGCTCGCCCGCGTACCACTGTTATTACTCAATGTGCTGTGCAGCGTGTCTACATGTGGCCTTGTGCTGCTCGATTACCAGTTCTGCCTCCAACCGAGCACATATTGGACATCATCGGATGACTACTCTAGCGTCATCCACAAACAGCATTAACCGCCCTTGTATTGGCTGAGCAAGTGTAACAGGCATGGAACTCCATCCCAGCACCTATACGAAACAATGCATGCATTCAACATTCCGGCTCTTACACCGGCTATTAGCTGCATTTGCAACGCAACGGCTCATCTCGCTTACATTAACCTGCGGTGTTGCAATGTTAATCACTTAAATATGGTACCTAGACAAGTGTGTTCATTACTAATTTCATTACTAAACATAAATGATTGTTCGGTGTTACAGTTATTTACCGTCAGTGCGTTTATACTTTATTTTTTAGTGTTTGCAACAGCATCTCGTAAATTTAGGAGTTAATTAATGCGGTAAATTCCAACATTCAAGGGTACTGAATAAACTGCTGTTAAGGAATGATGTGTTTGTGGTTAGTTTTACTGTGGGAATGAACTCTGATGTTTATGTGTATACGTTTAATGAAGTGCATTCGTAAGATGATTTTTGATGTGATAGTACGTCATAAATACTGTAAAAAAACATTCTTCAGTCGAGAGACCACGTTGCGCTATTTGTACCACAATGGCCACGCTAACATCTCCAAGCAATGGGAATTGTATTCTACCAGTAGTGATAAAGCTTGTTTTCACTTATCTGTGTACAAGTAATTGTCCTATAAGCAGTGAATAATTCAGTGCAGTGCCGTTATCTGGAAAAAATGTAATTGTTTCAATTACTTCCGTACGTAAGAGAACTGACCATATTGTCTTGGCCACTCTCTTCGTGCAATCTGTTCGTGTAGAAACTATGCACAGACATTTCTGACATAACAATCATTAGAAATAAAAACTCTCAATAATACGCACAAAAAAGATAATAAAAGAACTGTATTACTCTTCGCCACAAATTCGTACGTTCCTTACATCAGTACAAAAATGTACGTCAAAGAACGGCATTTTGCAACGCTGTTATTACATATATGACAGTTATTTGAATTCAGTATAGTGAAGCACTGCTGCACAGTTAGTGCAGTGGGTAGAATGCTGCGTTAGAATTTTGAGATGGAAGGTTCGATTCCTGATATAAATCTGTTTGTTTTTATTTTATAATTTTATTATGCATGGTGTGGTATATGTTTTCTAAATTGTTATACAGAAATTGCATCTCGTCTTATACAAAACATGTGCAATAACTTAGAGGCAACACAGAAATAAGACAATCTTTATTATTCACTTTTAAAGACATATTAATGCGGTAGTGTGTGGGATACACTCTGTTCTCTTACAACACAGTAAACTGCTCCACACTTTTCGGTCCAATTTTCGCACTGATTACCTCTTATTCCACTTACCGACCTACATCCCTTTCCCCAGAGCAGCAAACAATAACTATACCATTCTCCTAATTGATCTACCCTTACGTCTTCATCATCCACTATTTGCCTCATGCTTGTCCTAGGTAGGGTCGTATTAACCAATAGGAGGCAGTAACTGAACTTAAATACACTCTGTGACGGTCTTGAGTCTTAGTTATCTTTGACATTGGATGTGGTGAGTTGACGTTAGTTACGCTACGAGATAGATGGACTTAATATACACCCAAAAGACGGTAGTTAGCTTGGAACAATCCGAAGGCCTGTCACTTCCCATTTTTGTAATTTAATTTAATTTTTAAAGAAAGCAAAGCTGGAAGTTAACGTCACGTTTTGTGTTCGGACTAATAGAGCAGTTGCAGAAAGAAATAAACTGTCCCAGTTCTCTCGATGCTGCTTATCGGGACCACAGGCCTACGTCTCTCTGCTCGAAGCAAACATGTGTTCTAAAACTTTTTTTCTCTTTCACTGTAGGTGCCGAAATAGCACAGAAAGAAGTAGAATATCTCCATTAAGATCAGATTCGAAACATCGATTCACTCTCCACCCTGAGATCCCAAGTAACTGCTGTTACGTGTGTCTGACACCTAGAGCATCATCCACAAAGAGAGATATTTCATACAGTTCTCGGTAAACACTTCGCAAAAATGTTTCGATCCAAAAGTCATCTCCATCTCTTCACCAAGAGCTTCTTAGTGGGCAGTTGCTAGATTTCAAACAGGTACACAAGCGTAGTATACACTGACGGAAAAAATCGCAAGATCAAAAAATAATTAATGCAGTGTAACGAAATTTCGGGAACATATTTGTCCAAGTAACATATGTATTGTGATCGTTTCATATCTTTGGTTACTGGTAATAACTTGACACCAGTTCCTATGAGTTTAATTTGTACACTACAGCACTGAAGATGATTACTATGTGATTGAAAATCGATTTTGCTGTCAATAAACCATCAAAATTACGGCCAACGCTGACCTTCCTTCTAATTTCACATACGTAAGTGATTAAAACTGCAAGATCACAGGTTGATGTAACTGCAAGATAAGCTTTGCAAATGTGAAATGAAATGCTGGGACATTAGTAACAGGTGTAACCGCTTGAAGGTTGAATGTAAGCATGCAAACATGCATGCATTGTGTTGAACGGGTGCTGGATGACAGTTTAAGGGATGTAGTTGTATGCCTGTTGCACTTGGTCGGTCAGTACAGGGGCAGTTAATACGCAGTGTGGATGCCGCTAGAGTTGTCCGATGACGTTCTGAATGTGCTCGCTTTCAGACATCTGATGATCAAGCAACACAAGGCAACATTTCGACACTCTGTGGAGCATGTTGGGTTACAACAGCGGTATTTGGGCGAACGTTATCCTGTTGGAAAACACCCTCTGGAATGCTACTCATGAATGGCAACACAACAGGTCGATTCACCAGATTTTCAGTCAGGGTGCATGGGGTAGCCACGAGATTGCTCCAGCTGTCATATGAAACCGCAGCCCAGACCATAAGTCCAGATGTGGGTCCAGAGTGTCTAATACGCAGAGAGGTTGGTTGCATGCCCTCAAGTGACCTCAATCTAACCAACACATCAGCTTTCGTCAGGAAACACAACAGACCTTCATCATGTCCTCCAATGAGCGCTCGCTTTACACCAATGAAGCCGCAAACGGTGGGGTCAGTGGAATGCACGCTACAGGGCGTCTGGCTCAGAGCTGTCCGTACGTAACCTGTTTATAACAGTTCGTTGTGTCACTGTGGTGCCAACTGCTGCTCAAATTGCTGCTGCAGATGCAGTACGATGCGCCAGAGCCGTATGTCGAACACGACGGTCTTCCCTGTCGGTAGTGCCACAGTCCGGTCTTACTGCGACCTCTGTCAGCAATCACGTACAGTGGCTGCATTCCTGCCAAGTTGAAACATCCCCTTAGAAAAATTAATGAATTACTGTGCTGGTAAAACTCTTATGTTCTTTGATTTTCAAACAGCTGAGCAGAACTGAACGTACTCTGGCACTTCTCTCTTTACTTATTCTGATCAACACTAAACTGAAACAGAATATTTTTAGCGGAACGCAATCTGACTTTCAATAATCCCTACAAAAGAATGGCCCTGCTTAACAGTAACCTATACCTTTCATGAATCACTTACCTCACAAAAATCTTCGTTACTCGAACTACTACAATACAGTGAGTGCCACTACTGCCAGCTAAATAAAAGATTCTAACTACGGAAGGCACTAACTACTGATAGGCATAGTCAGCAAATGAAAGATTTTGATAGAGAACAAACAATGTATTTACCTTAATAATATTCAAAAGTCATCATATATATATATATATATATATATCAGTTCATGATATACAGTATTACAAATTTACTCTCTCTGATGGACACACGTCCAAATCGTCCGCTTTCAAAATTCTGCCATCTCTCTCCCCACATCCACCACTGCTGGCGGCTGACCTCCATCTGCGCAACGCTACGCGCTGTTCACATCCAACTGCCCAACACTACAATAGCAAATATTCCAACAATGCAAATCAGCCACAGACTGCACACAGCACAGTCAGTGATTTTCATACAGAGCGCTACGTGGCGTTACCAACATAAAAACCTAAACAGCCTGCTTACAAAGTCTTTCTGCAGTACCGGAGAAGGAACATCCAGCTACTGTTGCCTCGTTGTACGAACTCTTTGAGACTCAGTAACGTAAAGGTAATGGCGTCTCCGTTGCCTTAAAGGTATTCTTGCCTAACCTCTACTCACCACGTCCAATCTCAAAGGTAACTAACGCTCATGGCCGTTTAAGCGTTTATTTAGGCGAACGTGACTTACATCTTCATATTGGCACCAGAATCGCCACTCTTATGCGACAGGCGCGAAATTTGTGTAGGTATCATCTTTCAGATGTACAATTCCGCATACCAACTTTTGTCTACGTCGCACAAGTCCTCATCCGTGTTGCGTTTATATGACAGCTTCCTGCTGTACCACACGCTGACTGTCTATTCCGACTGACGCTGGCTGAGAAAACATGATTTCCGTTAGTATGAATATGAGAATCAATTTATCATTAATGATCTGACAACGAAGCCACAACTGAAACAGCTAACGTGACAACGATACGACTGATAATCGTACATCCAACAGTATTTTAACTTGTTTGGATGAGTGTTTTAATGGGCAGGCGTCTCCTTCATTTTCATTTACCCCTACATCACTTTTCTCGTCGGTATACCTTAAGAACGCTGCTTGCGTTGTTCCTTCTTGCGACGTATAATATCAATGCCAATAATGGTGTTAAGGTTCTGTCACCTGTTGGTAGCTTGCGCAAGTTTTACCTGGAATTGTTCTCAATTACGATTGCCTTCTGATGGTTTCTTGATGTAGTGGAGCTGCTAACCAAAGCCACTGGTTACCATTGTACGGCCCTTCTCCAATGCAGCTGGTGCGAAGACAGTAAGAGAGTTCTAAATACATCCAGCAGCTACGATATTATAGCTCAACATTCTCTGACAAAACTGTTATATTTTAAATCGGCTTGTACAATCTTGCAATATACTGTAACAGATATCGAATTTCCATATCATTACATCAATACATACCTAACTATATCCCTTACTTCTAGTGACCAAATTTCAACTTAATAATGAATGAACAAATCGTTTTTCCATTCCTCTTTTGTTTTTACAATTATTGATGGTTCTTCTTCCCTGAGGCGTCCAAACCACCTCCAAGAAGCGACGGCACGGCACAATTAAATGCCCACATAAGTTTGCTAGGGTGCCGTCGCACCTTGTTGGCATTCTGTATGCGTCCCATTTCATAGATTTTGTCTGCAAATTATAACGCAGCTACAGGCTACACTTCATGCTTAAAAATGCAGAAGAAATATGATCGATGTGTTGCTGAAATTCCTAAAGAAAGCTGAGCACATGCATTTAAAACCATGTACCGTCACATTCAGTTGTGTTAATCGCGTAATGGTGGCCGCCTCTTTTCCATAAGGTTCCGTTAACTTTTGGAATATTCCTTCAATGTTTCGTCGCTCGTGTCGAGTATTTAAAAAGTGCGAACGGAAGATCATCGCAGCGAAGAGCTGGACGCGGAGAACACAGATGCAAATGCAGCTGAATGAGTGTGCTGCCGCACGCCAGCGGGCTCCTGAGGTGCAGTGGCGAGACTGATGGCGCCACGAAGTAGGCCGGTCCGGTCCGGTCCGGCCCAGGGTATTACTGGCGGCAGCTTCCGCCACCCGGAGGCACGCAATGGCCGGCCGCCTCGCCACGCCCCCCACCCCCCGCCCCCGCATGCCTGCGACCTCAGCATGCAAACACAAGCGCGTCCAGCAGCCGCAGGGACACGTGGCCCACTTCTTAAGCCAGGCCGCCTTATCGCCTTCCCATCAGTTCTCCGAATCTTCACCGACACTGAAGAACGACTGCGTCGCTGTCGTTTATATTACCGCGATCAAGAATATTCACCTACAAAGATTGACACAGAGAAGGGACTTAACATTGAAGGAGTATTCCAAAAGTTAATGGAACCTTATGGAAAAAATGTGGCCACCATTACGCGATTCACACAACTGAATATGACGGCACATGGTCTTAAACGCATGTGCTCAGGTTTCTGTAGGAATTTCAGCAACACATCGATCACATTTCTTCTGCGTTTTTAAGCATGAAGTGTAGCTTGCACCTGAGTTATAATTTGTAGAAAAAATCCATGAAATGGGATGCATACAGAATGCCTACAAGGTGCGACAGCACCCTAGCAGACCTGCTTGTTATGTGGACATTTAATTGTGCCGTGCCGTCACTGCTTGGAGGTGTTTTGGACGCCTCAGGGAAGAAGAACCATCGATAGTTGTAAAAACATCGATTTGTTCATTCGTTACTAAGTTGAAACTAGGTCACTAGAAGTAACGGATATAGTTAGATATGTACTGATGTAATGATTTGGAAATCAGATATCTGTTACGGTATATTGCAAGATTGTTCAAGACGATTTAAAATATAACAGTTTTGTCAGAGAATGTTGAGCTATAATATCGTAGCTGCTTGATGTATTTAGAACTCTTTTACAGTCCTCACACCAAATGTATTGGAGAAGGGCCGTACAACGGTAGCCAGTGGCTTTGGTTAGCAGCTCCACGACATCAAGAAGTCATTGAGAACAATTCTAGGTAAAACTTGTACAAGCTACCAACAGGTGACAGAATCTTAACAAAATTATTAGCATTGATATTATACGTCGCAAGAAGAAACAACGCAAGCAGCATCCTTAAGGTACATCGACAAGAAGTCATGTAGGGGTAAATGAAAGTGACGGAGCCACCTCCCATCAAAACACTCATCCAAACAAGTTAAAATATTGTCGGATGTACGAGTATAAGTCGTATCGTTGTCACGTTGCATTCGCGTGTACTGGAGTCGTCGGCTTTCAGTTATAGTGTCCACAAACTATTTCACCATATGTATGTTACTTACTGTTCACTGTGCCACGAAAAAATGTGAAGGTTCGCCTACTTGGCAGCATATCAAATACCCATGTACTGAGCATGCAGAAGAGACTAGAGCAGCCGATGTAAATTCCGTCCATTTGCATATCCCTCAAGGCCATGCCTTATCAGATGAAAATTAATCGTAAAGTTTTTGCCGATCTGAAGGTATATACTGTATGAACTACTCACAGAAAACTACATGTTTATCGTTTTCTGAAGATAAAAACCCATGAACATCACAAATTCTGCAGGGATAAGTCGTCAATGTCAGCGTAATGCATTTGTAATATACCGGATGCCAGTGAGTACAAAGTATTGTAAAGCGTGACGAATTTCGTCCTCAATTAGACAAGAACGAGGACCAGCTGTATCCATACCATTTACAGCGTGTGCAGGCAGCTGATTTTCCTACATGGGTACTCTTCTGCGATGATTTATTCAACGAAATGTCAATCCTAATTTTAGTGCAACGCTGCAGTTCACAGATCAGGCGCCGTTTCAGCGAGGTCAGATGGTAAATTTTCACAATTTGCATGCATGAGCAGACGTCAATCCTCACGCAACTGTTAAAGCAGGTCATCAACAAAGATTTTCCGTCAACGTTTGGGCCTACATTGTTGGTGACTTTGTTAGGGTCTCACTTCTTTCGCTCAGGCTCAACGGACAAGGTTATCTGTTAGCAGATGTGCCTTTAGCTGTGCGACAAAACATGTACTTCATGCACGATGGTGCACCTCCTGGTTGTAGTGTTAAAGTCCGTAGTTTTCTAAATAACGGATTCGATGACAGGTGGATAGGTAGACATGGACCAATTGCCTGGCCTCGAAGCTCTCTGGACCTAAACCAACTGGACTTTTACTTGTGGGGGCTTTTGAAAGGTGTTGTTTGGAACCCCAGTAAAAGGTGTTCAGAGGCTCCTTACCTGTATTATGCAAGACTACGAAGCCATACGCAATACCACAGGGATAGGCCTACATCAGCGCATCCGAGATTCGCTACGACGGCGTGCTGATGCATATACTGGTCGTTCAAAAAGTCTCTCCGCAGTGCCGAATGATTGTTAGCCGCGCGTGCCCTATGATTGTTCGCCTGCCTGGGTTACCCCCCTTCAAGTGGACTCTCCCAACATTTCACTGTTTCGTTTATCTCAGCCAGTGTCAGTAGTATCGTTAGTGTCCAGTGTCAGTAGTATCGTTAGTGTGTGTCGATACGTGTTGACGTGAACATTTAATTTCAGTTCCTTTGTTCGTTTGTTTCGTTTTTGTCATAAAATGCTAACGACTGAAGAACGTGTGTTTTTAGTCGAGCAAGTGTTCAAAGCTGGCGGTAAATACACAGTTTCAGTTCGTCAAACACTTAATTCAGTTTTCACTGAGACAACTATCCCACATCGCGATACTGTGCGAGATCTGATAAACAAAATTCGAAGTACGGGTTCAGCGACAGATACACCGAGAAGTGGTCGTCCTAGCGTTTTGTCTGTGGATAAACTACTCGATATTTCCGATAAAATGTCAATGAGTCCGAACAAGTCAGTAAGAAAACTCGCCCAGGAAATCTATGTTAGTGTCGGAATGGCCCACACAGCTGTGAGGAAAAAATCAGAACTTTTCCCATACAAAGTGACAGTCGTGCAAGAACTGAAAGATACTGATCATGGCAAGAGACTGCATTATTGTCGATGGTTCAAAAATTTCGTTCAACAAAATGGAAGGGATATTCTTAATGAAACGTTCTTCACTGATGAGGCGTGGTTTCATTAATCCGGGTACATGAACTCGCAAAATTCTCGTATGTGGAGTACTGAAAATCCATTGTGTATTCATGAGAAACCACTTCATTCTGTGAAAATAGGAGTTTGGATTGCAATTTCTAGACGTGGGATTGTGGGTCCCATATTTTTCTACGAAACAATAAACGCACAGCGATACTGCAGTGATATTCTGTACCCATTCATAGGAGAACTTGTGATAAGTGAAATACTGAACGGTTATTTTCAGCAAGATGGTGCAATCGCGCATACAGTTCGCGTTTCAATTTCACTGCTTGCTAATGTTTTTGGTGATCGCATAATTTCACAGGGACTTTGGCCTCCACGATCGCCTGACCTAACACCATCTGACTTTTTCTTCTGGGGTGCAGCGAAAGCAACTGTCTATAAGAACCGTCCAAAATCTATAGTTGAATTGAAAACTGCAATATCCACATTCACTGCTTCTGTTACAGAAGAAATGTTACAGCTTGTGTTTGGAAACATTATTAGACGAATTTGTGTATTCAACAACAGGAGGGACACTTTCAACATTTAATGTGAAAATTTATAAGTAAAAATGAATATTCAATAAATTAATAACTTATATTTCACTGAGTTTCATTTCGGTATATTCACTGCGGCATACGGCACGCGCGGCTAATAATCATACGGCATTGCGGAGGGACTTTTTGAACACCCCCTATCAGTTCCCTCGGAGGGTGTATTTTAACGTCTCCTGTGAGAAAGAGTTGCTTATGGTATACTGGTGCATTCTGTTTTTGTGTATTTTCCATGATTAAAGACTTGGTGAAAATGGGTTGTGACATGGATACAAAGCGTTTCCAGACCCATGTTCATCATCATCATTTGTTCTTCCATGTGCGAGGAAAGTGTCCTACAATTTGTGCCGTACATTTTTGTTACACCCTGTATAAAATTGTATAGGTATTAAACTAGTAATATACCTCTCCGTGATGACGGGAGGTGGAGTAATAGCCGAAATATTTGTGGATTTCTCACGGCAACTAGGTCACAGATCCAGAAGAGTTTTATTTAAAAAGTCTGACAGCTAAGACTTTCTCTTCACTTACATCCACATAGTAGACAAATCCATGCTCTTAATTCACTACGTTGTAGCCTTTCAGCTTTAGGACTACATTCTCCCCAGCTGAGTTTAATTAGCAGTACTTCAACTTAAACAGCTAGCTGTATCAACTGAAACAGCAAACTACATCTACCACCACCACCACCACCATCACCACCATCGCTGCCAATGCACTATAACCTGTTTCGTGCTGTCTATCGCTATTATACACAATATATAATTGAAATTCGTTGTAGAAAGTAGTAATACCTGCTTTTCTTATTTAACATCCGATAAGACACCGTTTCTGCGGAGAGCATTGTATGTGAATCTGGCACTGCTGTTTCTCCTGGTTCCCTAGCAACAAAGGACAACTCTCCTGGTCAAAGCGAATCTTATTGTTCTCGGGCAGGAGCGCCGCTGCGTAATCCGTTTCTCCCACAGTTGGAAGATGTGATTCACTTCCCAGCTTTTTATGCCTGCTATATTATTCTTCAGATTGAATTTGATAACTTCCCGAGAGACTTTCCATAATTGCAAAGTGATTTTTTAAATGATGGTACATGAATTAATGGTTTTACTGTATGTTTTAGTGGACATGTCAGGCAAACAATGATATAAAGAACTTCGGAGCAAGTCTTTGCAACGGACGTCTGATGAGAATGTGTGCGCCAGTGCTTGCCTCTTAGGTGCGCGAGCCAGATTACGCTCTCATAGCTTAACGAAGGGACAGGAAGGGAAAGGACGCAGCAGGCTCCTTGAACAGTGCAGCCCTAATGACGTTCTGTCTGGGTACGTGAGGTCGCAAGCCAACCGCCAGGGGTCTTCCGTTACTCGCCACATTTGCATTCCGACGCAGCGTCCCCCGTTGTACACAAGGGGAATTCCGGAAAGGTAGCCTTCGTATCCATCTCCTCTGAGGGCCGTGAGGGCTGCACCGCACCGCGTGATGTACAAGCTCCACATTATTACTGAAGTTGAAAGAAGCACTAGTGCCCAAAGGTTAGATAGAGCCTGGGAAAGAGCAAAGTGAAGAAGTGAGAAATCTCCACAAAAGAAACCATTCCCCAAAAAACTGGAATTGTGGTAGAACGAGAGTATTCGGGGTTTCAAACAAGTGTCTCCGTATTAAGAACACCGGACAAAAGATTAGTAGTCCTCTGGGGAGACATCTCGCTAACTCTCAATATTCACGCCGCACCTCATAGTAGGCTTTAACCTTAGTTAACACAGTCCACCAGCCGATGGTACAGTGACGTTTCACGCCACATATTCCTCATGTGACAGCTTCCTGCCGCACAACGTCTCTAGCCTGGAAAGTCGTATTCATTCTGTGAGGGAGAGAGTCGACAACTTTCCTCAGCTATGCCACATTCACTTATTGATAATTATCGTCGAACGAGTTCCTAGATTTATGGGATATTGACTGGTACGTATCCGTCCCTATTTCAAAAAGTCCCTGACATTTTCTAGGAATTAAGATTGGTTGACTTTACGAACTAGGCTGCAAACCGGCAACATACGCTTGGAACCTTGTGAACGCGGCTCTTGTCATAGTGGACTGCACTCCGGACATTATACTAATCGCGCAGAAGGGCATCTATAATGTTGAAATAAACTTCGTGGTTCTTGTTCGTGGAAACCTGAAATAGTGGGCACAAGTCATGGTACGATGAACTCCCCTAAAATATCTCAGAGCCATCTTCATCTATATGTATACATTGCAATTCATACTTAAGTGCCTCGCAGAGGGTTCATCGAACCACTTTCAGAATGTTTCTCTACTGCCCCATTCTCGAATAACACGTGGAGAAAAGCCAAACTCTTAACATCTTTCCGTGCGAACTCTGATTTCTCTTCTTTTATCACGATAATAATTTCTCCCTACGTAGATCGGTGTCAACAAAATATTTTCGCATTCGGAGGAGGTAGTCGGTCACTGAAATCTCACTTCAAATCCGTATTTTTCTGTGAACATAGAATTTTTACAGTTAAATTTTTAATTTTTGAATAATTTTATCAGGATGGGAATAATGGAAGAAAGTATAGCAAATCATCACCAAAACGTATTTATTCTCCTGACAACGAAAAACATGAAATATCGCACACAAGTTTTCAACAGAACATTTGAAGAAGGCTTCGACATACCACATACAACAATGTTTTCTACATACTATGAAGTTTTCTGGGGCATATATGTCCCACTATATACAGATTATGTACAGACCAGTAGAATTACCGAGACGTGTACTAATACATCAAAAAATTTCTATGATATGTAAGAAAACACAGTTAGCTACATCAGAAATTCTTGAAGTGGAGAAGACGGTGATTCTGTCTGATTTTCGTAAAAGAAACGCACTACCACCTATAAACATACGCCATCCCATAGGATCGCTCACAGCCCTCTGTATCCATCCCACGGTCCGTAGTACCTTTCTATAAGTTCCCAAAACATCTTGCTACATCCTAGTACTATACACAGATGAGTTTTAGACGTCCAAACGCTCAAAACTGCATATTACTTTAGTCAGAAATATGTATCCCATCACCCACGAAATGGTTAACCGCCTCAGTCATCCGAGCACGCTGCCCATCCGACCCATATTCCCAGCCTGATACACGCTACTAACGTTGCCTCATCGACCCATGAACCCCTCACTCACCATTTCATATTCCCAAAAGATACTGGGCTTGGTGTGCATCCGCACTGAAAGATTAGATCTTTGGTTGCCGCACCTTATACGTATAAACAGGGCGTAACGAATATAGGTGCAGATAATTCTTTGGTTACTGTGGACGGTGTAATGAACAACATTAGATCAGTATTTACATCATTTGCACACTAATAGTCATTATAAGTCGTTTGTTTTTGGGTTGGCTACTACCTCCAAGTATACAGGATGAGTCACTAACTATTGTCTCCTAGAATAACTCCGAAAGTACGATAGGAGCTGCAAAGTTTGTGGGACAAATGTTGCTTGGGACGACGGAGGCCTTAATATGACGTTGGTTTTTTGTTGCTAGGTGGGGTCGCTTCAGAGACATGGTCTACTTGTTTTGGTACTTATTTTCTGATAACGGCTATCGAGACGAATCCAATTGTGTGTAACAGTAAGGTCTTTGAAGGTCAACGAAGGTCACAAAGGTGGCCTGAACGTCCATTTACCGAAAGTGTTCGAAGTGGTGTCCATTGGTATGAATGCACTACTGCAATCTTATTATCATGGACTTAGTGGTATTCCTCATCACTTTGGTACTTATCGAAGCACAAGCTCTGACAATTCTCTCTCGTACATCGTGCAAATAGTTAATATTCGGCGAATACGGCGTATCCATCTGACGTACCACTGACATGTAAACATCATTCGACGGTTTCGCAGTATAACACTAATAGGAACGATAAGACTAGTATCGTCGAATCAAGTGAATATGAATGATGTATTCCTTCGAAGAACAAGTCGAAATGCTTCTGATTTACGGAGAATGCCAACGAAATTCAGTGAGAGCTAGAGACTTATAAGCTGAAAGATATCCTCAACGTACTCACCCTACATGTCGTACATTTAAATATGTGTATGATAAACTGAGAACGACTGGATCTTAAACGCATCGGAAACATATCCGGCAAAGAAAAATTACAAACGAGGAAACGGAAATTGGTACTCTTGCCACTGGGATTCGAGATCTTTGTGTTAGTTCGCGTCAAGTCGCAAGAGATTCTGGCATGAGCCAGAGAAGTGTTGTTCGTGCTCTGCATCGCCCTAAATATCATCCTTACCATATCAGTCTCCACCAAGAATTAATTGGTACGAATTGTATGCGTCGCATTGAATTCTGCCGATGGGCTCAACTTCAGATTCAGAGGGATGACACATTTATTAATTTGATTTTATTTACTGACGAGGCTACATTCACGAACCATGGAAATGTTAATTTGCATAACTTGCATTATTGGGCAACTGAAAATCCATGTTGGCTGCGGCGAGTTGCACACCAAACACCGTGGTCGGTGACTGTATGGTGTGGGATTCTGGAGGACTGAATAATAGGCTCCTATTTCATCGAAGAAAATCTTAATGGTACGAAGTACACCACATTCCTGCAAGAAAAAATACTTTTAGGAACAATGAACAGAATGTGATATCAACACGATGGGTGTCCGGCACATTTTTCGCTGATGACTAGAAATGAGTTGCAGAGAAAATTCCCAAATCGTTGGATTGGACGCGAAGGAGATGTTCGTGACCGGCTCGTTCGCCAAACTGGATTTTTTCTTGTGGGGATTTGTAAAAGACATTGTTTATAAAGACGTTCCAACTACACCTGAAGATATGCGAGAGAGAACTGTCAGAGCATGTGCTTCGAAAAGTGCCGATGTGATAAGGAGTACCACTCAATCCATGATAAGAAGATTGTGTCGTATCAAAATGGCTCAAATGGCTCTGAGCACTATGGGACTTAACAACTGTGGTCATCAGTCCCCTAGAACATAGAACTACTTAAACCTAACTAACCTAAGGACATCACACACACCCATGCCCGAGGCAGGATTCGAACCTGCGACCGTAGCGGTCACGCGGTTCCAGACTGTAGCGCCTAGAACCGCTCGGCCACACCGGCCGGATGTGTGGTATCGATAGCAACAATGCCACGGCTTAGGTGCCAGTTAAGTTCGCACTTCGAAGAACGCAATGTGGAGCAGCAATTATCAGTTTCATAAACGTGTGCAAGACATGGGTCCAAATGATTTTAATCCCATCTGTAGTCTGTAAATTGATTATCTTATAATGCATGGATTGAGATTGTCAGTTGCCGCAATTTGTTTATACCAATAAAAAACTAAATATTCTTTTCCAGCCATTAGTTTCTTACCTCAAAGTGCACAGCTTAATAACTCTTCTTACCTCAAAGTGCACAGCTTAATAACTCTGCCCTAAAAGTGTGGCTCACATTATAGAAATTTCAGGAATCAGCAGACTGTGTAAAACGCAAAGAAACTGTCAAGAAATCTGTTTCTTAATCACAGTAGTGCTGCGTAAACCAGCAGCCACGCAACTCACTCGCCTCATCTGTGTAGAACAGACAACCACATACTTGAGCATAGGACGGCAACTAGTCCTGTGAGAATGAATTGCAGTTTGGATAGCGAACTTGATCGAAATGTTTCGAATCATCCTTTAGAGGCAAAGTTACGTCGGTATATCACTGGTAGATTAGAGGCCTTTGTCCTTCATTTGACTAAAGCTGTGTCTACAAATTTTTCTCAAAGGTTCGATATGCAGATAGTTCAGCCAAGAGCAGCTACGTGCTACGACGCGCGCCATTGACCTATGTTTGCTACCATGCATACTCGAAGATATAAAAGAGTGATTTCTTCCCGTATAGCCCCTACGTTAATTCCCCTGCTGGTAGTATTGTCATCGAGTAGAAGACACACATGGTTTCACGTGGTTTTGTCACCCTCGTGACAACCTTCACCGTTTGCAGTGTCCAGTGTACATTTGCGCGGAACTGCGGATCGATGTAAGACAATTCCCTTCGCGGATGAGTGCCGTTATAGTTTGTAAAGCAACAGTACACATGTTTTGCTTTCGCAACAAGCCAGATCCCTAGTATCATTCGCCGATCATCATCTTCAGACGAGGAAGTGTTTGTGTGGAGTGTTATAGCACCTCTACGCAAAAGAAACGAGTCTTCTCGCATCACTAAGGAATTGCTTGTCTTGGATGTAATAGCACGCGATTGTTTTTCGACCTTGACTGTGTCCCTACCCCTAAACAAGATCCTCCTTAGTCGATCAATTCAGTAGGAGTGAGCGAGCACTTTAATACAGACGTGGCAATGCATATAGAGCGCAGCTCGTACTTAGTCTCGACGGCGGGTGGCATGCGGGAATATTTTTTTAACAGTGGAAGGAAAGAATGCAAATTGATCTTTCATTGAGGCTGACTCCCACTAACCGAACACTTGGTAAGTTCAGAAAATTTCAGCGACAGTCTCGTTTCTTTTGTGTCAGACTTCGAGCATATTCGTGGCAGAGCGCAAGAATACATCTGAAACGAACTGCTCATCCATTGCCACTTTTTTGATCGGTTTGGGCGAATCTTGCCACTGCCTAATGACAAGTTTCGAGGACACAGGAGAGTTCCGTACAAGTTTGTTTTGTCCTGGGAAATATGTTTACGTTTGGAAGTTGCCTGTTAAATACTCACTTTCAATATACAATTTTATTCTGTCTATACTTCATTTATTTTGCGAAATAACTTAACGTAAAGATGACGGTATACTCAACAGACTATAGTTTAGTTATTTCATGTTCCTTAGATCATTTTTACGATTATTTTATCGATATAATGTAGAACAAGTCAGATTACAAGATATATATATATATATATATATATATATATATATATATATATATATACAGTGCTAATATTAATATTACTGAAATTTTTAGCCGGCCGATGTGGCCGAGCGCTTCTAGGCGCTTCGTGTAGAATTGCACGACCGCTACGGTCGTAGGTTCGAATCCTGCGTCGGGCATGGATGTGTGTAATGTACTTAGGTTAGTTAGGTTTAAGTAGTTCTAAATCTAGGGGACTGATGACCTCAGATGTTAAGTCCCATAGTGCTCAGAGCCATTTTTTGAAATTTTTAGTTCTACACATGCAACTACATTTAGAGGTACATATTTTTTTACCAGTTCTGAAACAGAAACTCGTCGATGGAATAGGAGTTATCCAAAAGAAATGATTTTATGCTAGCTTTAAAACTTGATCTGATACCTGCCAGACACCTTATGTTGTTGGGCAAATGATCAAAGATTTTTGTTGCTGAATAATGTACTCCTCTTTGAGCAACTGACGGCTTCAATAACGGATAGGAAACGTCATTTTTCCGTCTAGTGTTGTACGTATGAACATCACTGTTCTTTGCGAATTGCGATGGATTATTTATAACGAATTTCCTTAGCGAATATATGTAGTCTGATGGTGCAGTTGAAATACATAACTCCTTAAATAGGTGCCTATATGACGTCCTTGGGTGAAGATCACTAATTATTCTCACTGCTCTCTTTTGTGCAATCAGTACTTTGTCTAAGTGGTGAATTACTCCAGAAAACTATTCCATAAGACATTATTGAGTTGAAATATGCAAAGTAAGTTAGGAGGCCGATCTGTTTATTACCAAGACTAGCAATTATACGAAGAGCGAAAGAAGCTGAACTTGATTGTTTGGGAAGCTCAGTAATATGCTTCTTCCAGTTCAAGTTGTCATCAATGTGAACACCCAACAATTTGGAGAAATCTACCCTGTTAACTGAGCCGTGTTCGTATGCTACATCAGTTGTCGGTATGACTCTATTCGGTGTCCAGAACTGGAATTGTGAGTTCCTATAACTAGGAACAGTTGGTATTTTTGGAGGTTTTGTCTGTGAGGTTTGAAGGACGCATGCTCCGGGCGCTTCCGGTAGTACGGGTCAAAGGGAGCGTGGCGCGCCCATAGAGCACTGTAGGAGACGGTTTCAAGTACATTTTGTAGTGGTGTGTTCCGCGTCGTAGGCAAGACGGATTTGGTGTTGAATGCACCGTGTCGCGGAGTTGCTGCATGGCGAGATGGTTTCCTGTAATTGGGTTGTGCGTAGGGAATGCATATCTGCACTACCTATCCTGGTAATAATTTTATAATCAAGTCACGTTCCCTTTAGTTTAACTCCCTAAATGGTTTGTGGCTTGTACAGAATTTCTGTTTATATAGTGACCATGTATTTGAACTTTAACAGCCACCTGCGACTTGTGCACCGGCAGGATCATGTTGATTTGATTTTTATAAAGTCAATTATATGAAGCGGGATCCAAGCATTCTCTCTCATTTCAATTCCCGTGCTCTTTTATATTTTATTGTAATGGCTTTTGCGTGACTCCCATTCTGCAGCCATTTTGCGATCGCGTATCGCAAAGCGCAACCTTTGTTTGAACTAGCCTCTGTTACACCCTGAGACGGTTTCAATACTTCCTGATGGTTACTAAACCAACAAACCACCCGACCTCGAGTCTTCGATCGATCAGAATTGTTTGATTCCACCAATAATGGAAGCTATAGAAGTTTGCTAGGGAACTCTATCTCTGACAGTGAGCAATGGACCTCTCCATTGCCCCCGGCTCCTTGCAGAGCTGCTCCCTCGTCCTCCGGGCTGCTTCCAAATCCTCACACCGCTGTCAGCACTTCACTGTTCCGCTGCCGGCCCCGACTGCGGACCAACACACACTGTCTTCGCTTCTATTTTCACACCTGTACTCCACTACGCCACTCTTGGCCTCTACTATCTTATGATTATCCATCTCATAAACAACGTCAGCCACTGTCATTGGTCACTCAGTCCTCGGCTACCCCCACCTCTCTTGCTCCTTCCAGATGAATTTTGCGGTAGAACGGTGGCCTGGGAACCACCATTCCGGGTTGTCAGAACAGCCTCGGAGTTCTCAGATCCACCATGGTTCCACAGCGTCTCCAGGAGTCACAAAGCGTCTTGACAAACATTTCCGAGAAGGGGACAAATTCTTTCAGTCCAGCGTTCACAGGGTTTCCGTCACCGAGTGAATGGCAAGTCAGCCTCTCCATTGCCGGAAACCGCCGTCCAGCCAGCCACTTTCCTCCAGCTTCTCACCCGCTCCCTCTGATTAAAGGGCGACCAGTATCGAGATTAACCTTTTCTCCAGACTGCTGTCCCACTAAGAAAACCGTCATAACAGTATGTTGGTAAGGATTTTTTCTGAGACATGAATGCATTACTGGGAGAGAGATAGAAGTGTGGATTTCGCCCATTGTTGGACGAAGCACGAAGGAACACACATTGCAGCTATTAATTCACAAAACAATTATGCTCCAACAGCTAAATGGAAACGGCTTGCGCAGCTAGTTAATAACTTTTTCCGTGTAGCAATGTGACAACCGCTGACTCTGTCCTGTTTTTACTTGTTAAAGTTTTCATCTAACTGTCTCTTTTTTATGGGTTTATGCACAAGTTTCACCTTTTTATTTTCTTTGGCTTCTGTTTCCTTTCTGTAAAGACTTCATGTTAATTCCATTGTTGATGTTAATTCCATTTCGTATTTACCTTGATAATTGTTGTTATACACGGACAGGAGATAAAGTGTTTAAGTAAGACTTTATTTGTTGACTATTAATTTTGGCAACAGTTGTATTTTTTGCGAGTCCACATTCTTGAAACATTGTGGAAAGTCTAAACTGTTCATTAGTGCAGTCGCAACGTTAGGCGGCCTTCCAGATTTTTGCGTTGTCGCTTCAGTTCCATCAGCCAATTCTTGGTCCAGCTGATCAACAACATATTCAGTAACAGCTTAACAGTCCTATCGTTTGACAACCTTTCTATTATATGGCCACAAGCCTGTTGCCTTAAAACAGTTTAGTGCTACGCCCGTATGAACTTGTCTGTGGTATGCATTACTCACGAATTCTGTAATGTTAGCCTGTTTTATGACACTGTCAGGACTTGAACGTAACCATGAAGAAGCCACTTCACTGCAGTTACTTTTTAATGTTTTCAAGAAGAATCTGTTCAATGATTGCAGGCGATTAGTCGTGTGGACAGAATATGATAGCATGATTATACTATAATCACGAGCCAGCTGCATTGCCTCTAAAGTTTTAGCGTGTATGCTACGCTCATCCAGTAAAACTTCCGTACATTTCATGATATGTTCTAGTCATTGGACTAACAGTTCTCATGTTATACATCCATTTTCCGAGCATCCAAATGCTGTGTTCGGTGGAGCTCTCCGTTTTAAGACATCATGCATTCTGCTGCGCTTAAATATTAACATCTGAGGTACGATTTCGCCTGCTGCATTCGTTGGATATATACATGTCGCGTAAGATCCCTTTCTCCGCTTGTGAATGCTCCTACTGGGTGTCTGCCTTTTTGATCAATTACTTTAGACGGTATCTGTTGATTATGCGGTTTCATCCACGTTACATAGTTGGTCAACAGTAAACTTACATTCATCTAGTATTTCTTCACATTCATCAAAAAGCTCATAAAAACTCCCTTTATTAAACCACTTCCTTCGTGCAACCAATATTACTTCGTGAACTTGGAAGGACAAAGTGGTATGACCTTTCATAAACCTGTAATACCAATTTTTACCTGCTATCTTTTTTTCTTTATCCAAGCGACGCGGTGTATGATATTTCTCAGCAAGTTGGTACGCAAGTTTCCTTAATTCAGTAGTTATTTCTCCGGAAGAAATTGGACTTTAAATTAGTTCAATGCTGTGCTAATTCAACTTCCAGCTCTGCTGTCATATCAAATGTTGATGTTTTACTTAAAACCTTCAAATGACGATGAAGCGTAGGCTTCGGTTCTTTGTATGTTCTATGTGCTTCATTAAATCCAGTTTCACCATTCTGATGTTTCAATATGGACTCGTCCATATCATCCTGTTTCCACTTATTGTACCCTCCTTCGTCATACTGGTCAGGTGAACCAATTTTTATTCGGTGTGTAATTTCCATCAACACATAAGGCGTACCGGTACGGTTAACAAATTCGCCATAGCTACGACTTACGCAGTGAGACCTTCAATGTTTCACACGAGAACTCCAGACATAACATCAAAGATTTCTACCCTTTGTTTACGCCTAAATGAATGGCAGATTATAATGAAAATCTGCATGATACAAAACAATTACTTTATCATCAGATTCTTATTTGAAATTGCTTACAATTGCGTGAGAGAGAGAATGTAATAAAAACAGCCGAACAAACTTAGATGTTAATTATTTTTCTGTCATGACACCCAGCGGCCCACTCGCTTCTTTTTGCTTACTCGTACGACTATTTAGTTCAATTTTATACCACCTGATGTCGCATTTTATAAATATGGGATCGGATATTATTGGAGCACAACATAGGCTGTGGTAGGACTACCGCAATTTACCCTATCATTGTACGACACATAGATGAGAAGATATGATGTCACGAACGCTGAGATGCGTAAAAAAATAGTTTTTGCTTAAAACGGAGGCAAATTACCCGTCACTCACTCAGTGTTTGATAATGAGAGCAGTCAGCGATTTCCAACAAACTTTAAACGTAATTTCAAATTTCCGCTTAACTTTTTCTTTCTTACGTCTTTAACGTCAAATATTTAATACATTAAGTCATCTGTAAGGTAATTGGACGTTTGCAGCTGTTTTATACGTGGGAATTCGATTATTTAAAGAATGATGGTAGATGATTTACTGGTTTCCTACTGACACACGTAGTACTTGCTGTAAGGTGCTGTCTTCTGCCAACCATCTAGGAAGCTTCTTTTCCGAGGGGTATAAGGAAAAACCGTGCTTCCTGTTGTAATAACTCTCCTTTGGAAAAAGTAGAGTCGGGAAAGACCATTATTTCTACATCTACATCTACAAGGATACTCCGCTAATCACATTTAAGTGCCTGGTAGAGGGTTCATCGAACCACCTTCACAATTCTCTATTATTCCAATCTCGTGTAGCGCGCGGAAAGAATGAACACCTATGTCTTTCCGTTCGAGCTCTGATTTCCCTTATTTTATCGTGGTGATCGTTCCTCCCTATGTGGGTCGGTATCAACAAAATATTTTTTCATTCGGAGGAGAAAGTTGGTGATTGGAATTTCGTGAGAAGATTCCGTCGCAACGCAAAACGCCTCTCTTTTAATGATATCCAGCCCAGATGCTGTATCATTTCTGTGACACTCTCCCCCATATTTCGCGATAGTAAAAAACGTGCTGCCTTTCTTTGAACTTTTTCGATGTACTGCGTCAGTCTTATCTGGTAAGGATTCCACACCGCTCAGCACTATTCTAAATGAGGACGGACAAGCGTAGTGTAGGCAGTCTCTTTAGTAGGTCTGTTACATTTTCTAAGAGTCCTGCCAATAAAACGCAGTCTTTGGTTAGCCTTCTCCATAAAATTTTCCATGTGTTCCTTCCAATTCAAGTTGTTCGTAATTGTAATATCTAGGTATTTAGTTGAATTTACGTCTTTTAGATTAGACTGATTTCTCGTCTAACCGAAGTTTAACGAGCTCCTTTTAGCACTCATGTGGATGACCTCACACTTTTCGTTACTTAGGGTCAACTGCCACTTTTCGCTCCATTCAGATATCTTTTCTAAATCGGTTTATCGTTTTACAGTTTGTTTTGATCTTCTGATGACTTAATTAGTCGGTAAACGACAGTGTCATCTGCAAACAACCTAAGACGGCAGCTCAGATTGTCTCCCAAATAGTTTAGATACACTACTGCCCATTAAAATTGCTACACCAAGAAGAAATGCAGATGATAAACGGGTATTCATTGGACACATATATTTTACTAGAACTGACATGTGATTACATTTTCACGCAATTTGGGTACATAGATCCTGAGAAATCAGTACCCACAACAACCACCTGTGGCCATAATAAAAGGCCTTGATACGCCTGGGCATTGAGTCAAACAGAGCTTGGATGGCGTGTACAGTTACAGCTGTCCTTGCAGCTTCAACACGATACCACAGTTCATCAAGAGTAGTGACTGGCGTATTGTGACGAGCCAGTTGCTCGGCCACCATTGACCAGACGTTTACAATCGGTGAGAGATCTGGAGAATGTGCTGGCCAGGTCAGCAGTCGAACATTTTCTGTATCCAGAAAGGCCCGTACAGGACCAACAAATGCGGTCGTGCATTATCCTGCTGAAATATAGGGTTTTGCAGGGATCGAATGAAGGGTAGAGCCACGGGTCGTAACACATCTGAAATGTAACGTCCACTGTTCAAAGTGCCGTCAATGCGAACAAGAGGTGACAGAGACGTGTAACCAATGGCACCCCATACCATCACGCCGGGTGATACACGCTTCCAATGTGCGTTCACCGCGATGTCGTCAAACACGGATGCGACCATGATGATGCTGTAAACAGAACTTGGATTCTTCCGAAAAAATGACGTTTTGCCATTCGTGCACCCAGGTTCGTCGTTGAGTACTCCACCGCATGCGCTCCTGTGTGTGATGCAGCGTCAAGGGTAACCTCAGCCATGGTCTCCGAGCTGATAGTCCATGCTGCTGCAAACGTCATCGAACTGTTCGTGCAGATGGTTGTTGTCTTGCAAACGTCCCCATCTGTTGACTCAGGGCCGGCCGGAGTGGCCGTGCGGTTCTAGGCGCTACAGTCTGGAACCGGGCTACCGCTACGGTCGCGGGTTCGAATCCTGCCTCGTTCATGGATGTGTGTGATGTCCTTAGGTTAGTTAGGTTTAATTAGTTCTAAGCTCTAGGTGACTGATGACCTTAGAAGTTAAGTCGCATAGTGCTCAGAGCCATATGAACCATTTTTTGTTAACTCAGGGATCGAGACGTGGCTGCACGATCCGTTACAGCCACGCGGATAAGATGCCTGTCATCTAGACTGCTAGTGATACGAGGCCGTTGAGATCCAGCACGGCGTTCCGTATTACCCTCCTGAATCCACCGATTCCATATTCTGCTAACAGTCATTGGATGTCGACCAACGCCAGCAGGACTGTCGCGATACGATAAACCGCAATCGCGATAGGCTACAATCCGACCTTTGCCAAAGTCGGAAACGAGATGATACGCATTTCTCCTCCTTACACGAGGCATCACAACAACGTTTCACCTGGCAACGCCGGTCAACTGCTGTTTATGTATGAGATATCGGTTGGAAACTTTCCTCGTATCAGCACGTTGTAGGTGTCGCCACCGGCGCCAACCTTGTGTGAATGCTCTGAAAAGCTAATCATTTGCATATCACAGCATCTTACCCCTGTCGGTTAAATTTCGCGTCTGTAGCACATCATCTTCGTGGTGTAGCAATTTTAATGGCCAGTAGTATATTTAGCTGGAATTTTTCCATGCTACAGAATTATCCCCGTTCCCCCGGTAACAGAGAAACAGGCGGTGGTGGTCACATTAACGACCACTAGTGGATAGGCGCGGTCAGGGAGTGGTGTGTTACACACACTGTTCTCCAGATTTTAGTAACGGAGCTCACTTTTTGGCTGACCGGCCGTAATTGGTTCTTTAACATTGAAAAAGTTGGTCGGTGTTTGACGAACCGTTGGTTAGGCGCCGTGTGCGGCCCTAAAAGAATTTTCCGGTGTTTGCGCGGCTATGTTTAGCGGGTCGGGTGTCGGCCGGCCTCGCCGGGGTGCGAGGGCGGCGCCGGGGCGACCGTGTTTTCCTGGCGTCGGGTTGCGGCGTCTGTTTTATCGGCCGCGCCAGTGACACAGCCTGACTGATACCCGCTGTCAGTAGGGGCGAGCGCTTTAGCAGAATGAATAAAGAGGGGGCGTGCGGCCGGCAGACCGATAACCAGCAGGTGCATCCTGGCCACAGGGCACGCAGAAACACTCATTACGTAGCCAGGTACGAGCAGGAAGAGTTACGGGAAGAGATACGGCTGGCCATGTAAAGAATATGTACCCCATCTCCCATTATAAAACTGACCCCTGCATCTGATGGAACTAGAGGACGATTGTAATTACGCGACTACTACAAAACAAGGAAGTCATTCTGTTTTGAAGGCAGAAGCGGTTAATCATAACATGTAAACTTTCACGGCCGGCGTCTTCACTAATTAAAATTTCCGGTCTGAATTGCCGTGGTCCATATATAAAACTACTTCTCCTTCCTGACGTTTCGTTGCCTACTGCGGGCAACATCTTCCGAGGTGAGTCGGCAACTGGCTGCTAGGCGCTGGTGGTCCCGCTTATATAGAGCGCTTAGATGGCGCCACCACTCATCACGTGCTTTAGACTTTAAAACTATCTCTGGCTAGTGCCATCTCTCTCGATTATAGGCAATCGGTAGTCACTTCGTTGGTACAGAGTCGACCGCCATATCTTCTCTAGTTTTAATCCTTCTTCTTTTTTATTAAAATTATTTTTGTGCTTGTAGATCTTTATAGCTTCTCTATACATGCGGGTATAATAATGTGAGGTCCTAGCTATCACATTTGTCTCACAAAATTTTATTTCGTGGTCACCGTCTTTGAAAACGTGTTCCGCTACAGCTGATTTGTCAATTCCTTGTGTTCCGTGGAACAACTAAAAGGAGTGTTAATACCCGCCTAACGGAACACAAAAGGAACTGTAGATTGGGACAGATTGACAAATCAGCTGTAGCGGAACACGTTTTCAAAGACGGTGATCACGAAATAAAATTTAGTGAGACAAACGTGATAGCTAAGAAAGAATGGTTCAAATGGCTCTGAGCACTATGGGACTTAACATCTGTGGTCATCAGTCCCCTAGAGCTTAGAACTACTTAAACCTAACTAACCTGAGGACATCACACACATCCATGCCCGAGGCAGGATTCGAACCTGCGACCGTAGCGGTCACGCGGTTCCAGACTGTAGCGCCTAGAACCACACGGCCACGTCGGCCGGCCGTGATAGCTAGGACCTCACATTATTATACCCGCAGGTATAGAGAAGCTATAGAGATGTACAAGCAAGAAAATAATTTTAATAAAACAGAAGGATTAAACTAGACAAGATATGGCGGTCGACTCTGTACCAACGAAGTGACTATCGATTGGCTATAATCGAGAGGGATGGCACTAGCCAGAGATAGTTTTAAAGTCTAAAGCACGTGAGGAGTGGTGGCGCCATCTAAGCGCTCTATATAAGCTGGACCACCAGCGCCTAGCAGCCAGTCGCCGACTCACCTCAGAAGATGTTGACCGCAGTAGGCAACGAAACGTCAGGAAGGAGAAGCAGTTTTATATATGGACCACGGCAATCCAGCCCGGAAATTTTAATTAATGCAGAAGCGGTTACTACGAAACCGAAAGCTGCCACAACAAACAAGTCAGGGAAGAAATCTATAGAGCACAAATGCTGTTAGTAGTGAGTTATAATGTACCCAGGAATGACAGTGTGGTACTTACTAGACAAAACCCTACTGTAGAGACCTAAAAAGATACTGTCTGTAAAAAATATTGTCAAGAATTTTTTGTGTAGTTCATATCAAGTGATGTGAATATTAGCACATGGGAAACAATGACTAAGCAACCGTAGAATGATGACGTGAAAAATAACAGCAACATCGTATGCTAGTTTTCTCACTAATACGTAAAATGACTGTAAAATGTTGATCTTCGATACAGACAAGAGTTTTCCTAAAATTAATATGTTGAAACACGCAGATGTGGACCCTCACAGCCGGCCGAGGTGGCCGAGCGGTTCTAAGCGCTACAGTCTGGAACCGCGAGACTGGTACGGTCGCAGGTTCGAATCCTGCCTCGGGCATGGATGTGTGTGATGTCCTTAGGTTAGTTAGGTTTAAGTAGCTCTAAGTTCTAGGGGATTGATGACCTCAGTAGTTAAGTCCTATAGTGCTCAGAGCCATTTGAACCATTTTGGACCCTCACAAACACTTTCTTTCTGTCTGTCCCCATCCCCCTCCCCGCCCCCCCACGCCCCTCTCTGACACACACATACACACACACACACACACACACACACACACACACACACACACACACACACACACACACACACACACACACACACACACACACACACACACACCTCTGTAAACGAAGCAACACAGCTCAACCCGGACGTATGTTTCTATCGCCTTCTGGGTCTCGTAGTCAAACAGGTCGACCTGGGTTTCACGCGATCAGTATCTGTGAAATCCATGTTGATTCCTATAAAGAAAATTTCAGACTTGCACAAAGGAAACAACACGCGGGCATGAAATGAGTTCTAAAATTCTACAACAGACTAACATCAGCAATATAAAATTTTAGCTGATAAAAAGAATGCGGACCCCCGGATTCACCACTAGATGTCGAGAGAGGTGGACCTGCCAGTTACGGGAAAGAACATACACCACTCACATATGAAGGGCTTATTTCAATAGTGGTACAAGTCTATTACCTCCAATTTTCTGCCTATAATGCTTCTGAAATTAATGATCCAAACAAACAGAAAGAAAGGGTTATCTCTAGCAAGAAGCCATATGCTTGAATATTTCTGGTATCTCGACTGCAGATTTTTCAGCGTTCATTTAACTTTAGGACTCTGTATCTGAAAATGAACAAAAATGGACCTGTACCACTATTGAAATAAGACCTTCGTATATACATTTCTGTAAGAAAAGTTAATTAGTGATGATGCACTGATATCGTCCAGACTTCTACGAGACTCAGTAATATGCGAGCAGGGGGTTAACGGACCAGGGATTCTGCGCTGCAGAGTGCGATAAGTTGGTAAATTGAGTCAATCAGGGATCGTGACCGAATGACCGAAGCGACTGCTCATGAAAAATGGTAAATCCGGATTCGAATCCCTGTCCGGAACAAATTTTCAACTCGACATTGTTTCAGTGCGGATGCACTAATATCGTCCGAACTTCGACGAGCCCCGTGCGGTTGGAAGTCATGCGTTTCCCACGCATGCTTCCCTTGCTTTCCCCGTCGTCAGTATCATAGAAGTATAAAAGGAGGCGAGATTATTGTGTTGTCAACAGAGAAGCGGTAACAGCAAAAAATGGTTCAAATGGCTCTGAGCACTATGGGACTTAACATCTGAGGTCATCAGTCCCCTAGAACTTAGAACTACTTAAACCTAACTAACCTAAGGACATCACACACATCCATGCCCGAGGCAGGATTCGAACCTGCGACCGTAGCAGTCGCGCGGTTCCGGACTGCGCGCCTAGAACCGCGAGACCACCGCGGCCGGCCGGTAACAGCAGAGTGGATAGGTCAGGACAGCTCAGTGACTGCCAGTGTGGATTAGCCATTGGTTGTGAACTGAGTGGCAAATCCACTAGGGACATTTCCGCCATTTTAAAGATGTTCAACTCGACTGTTGGTGATGTTAATGTGAAGTGGAAACGCCGAGGAAGAACTACAGCTAAACCGAGACCTGGTGGACCTCATACTTGAGCACTGCAGAGGATGGTTGTAAAAAGTGGTATGAAACCAGCAGAAAGAATCAATCGTGAGTTCGGAAGTGCTACCAGTAATCGAGGTATGGCGATGACAGTGCGTGGGAAGTTAAAAATAATGGAGTACAGCGGTCGAACAGCTCTTCATAAGCAACACTTTTCTACAGTCAGTGTTTTTTGAGTAACGAATCACGCTATGCCCTGTGGCAATTCATTGGAAAGGTTTTAGTTTTGCGTATGCTCGGAGAAAGTTAGCCGCCATCATGTGTAATGCCAGCAGTGAAGTACAGTGGAGGAGTTATTACGGCTTGGGAATGTTTTTCGTAGTTAGGTTGTGATCCCTTCATTCCACTTAAGAAAACTCTGAATTCTGAAGGATATGAACAAATTCTGCGGTATTGCTTACTGCGTACAGTAGAGGCACAGTTCGTGGACGATGACTGCCTGTATCAGCACGACCATGCACCCTGTGATGAAGCAGTATGTGTGATTGAACGGTTTGCGGATGGTAACATTCCTGAAATGACTAGAGAGAGGCTCGACCTGAACCCAATGTAACACCTGCGGCAGGCGTTAGAACTTTGATTTCGCTTCACAGCTTCACAGCTGCAGTGTTCGCTCCCGGTAGCTGAGTGGTCAGCGCCACAGGATATCAATCGTAAGGGCCCGGGTTCGATTGCCGGCTGGGTCGGAGGTTTTCTCCGCTCAGGGACTGGGTGGTGTGTTGTCCTAATCAGGACCATTTCATGCCCATCGACGCGCAAGTCGCCAAAGTGGCGTCAAATCGAAAGACTTGCACCAGGCGAACGGTCAATCCGACGGGAGGCCCTAGTCACACGACATTTGCATTTACAGTTGCAGTGTCCAAATTTACTACATTTTCTAGTTTCAGCTACTGAGGAAGAATGGGTAGCCATTTCTCCATAGACATTCAGACACTTCCATGAAAGTGTGCTAGCAGAGGTCTACATCTACATATATACTCTGCTAGCCAGCAAGCGGTGTGTGGCGGAGGGCACAATCCGCGCCAAAGTCATATTCCCCCCCCCCCCCCCCCCCCTCCCCTCTGTTCCACTCGCTTATCGCGCGAGGGAAAAACGACCGTCTGATGGCTCAAATGGCTCTGAGCAGTATGGGACTTAACTTCTAAGGTCATCAGTCCCCTAGAACTTAGAACTACTTAAACTTAGCTAACCTAAGGACATCACACACATCCATGCCCGAGGCAGGATTCGAACCTGCGACCGTAGCGGTCGCGCGGTTCCAGACAGTAGCGCCTAGAACCGCTCGGCGACTGTCTGAAACCCTCAGCTCGAACTCTTATTTCCCTTATCTTTGAATGATGACCATTACGCCATTTGAAAGTTGGTGGTAATAATATATGCTCTACATCCTCGGTGAAGATAGGATTTCGGAATTTAGAGAGCAGCCTCTTCTGTTTAGCGCGTCGTCTACCTGCAAGTGTGTCCCACTTAAACTTTCTTTGAGATTTGTAACGCTCTCGCGATGGCGAAATGTACCAGTCACGAATCTTGCCGCTCTTCTTTGGACCTTCTCAATCTCTTGAATCAGACCCAACTGGTAAGGGCCCCATACAGAAGAGCAGTATTGTAAGACTGGACGAACTAACGTATTGTAATCTATTTCCTTTGTTGAAGGACTGCAACGCTTCAGGATTCTACCAATAAACCGCAATCTAGAGTTCGCCTTACCCGTTACTTGTGTAATCTGATCATTCCATTTGAGATCATTTCGAATGGTCACACCCAGATACTTGACTGATGTTACCGCTTCCAAAGACTGATCATTTATTTTGTACTCGTACATTAATGGGGATTTTCGCTTTGTTATACGCAGTAGATTACACTTACTAATATTGAGAGATAACTGCCAGTCATTACACCACGCATTTATTTTCTGCAAATCCTCATTGATTTGTTCACAACTTTCGTGTGATACTACTTTCCTGTAGACTACAGCACCATCGGCAAACAGTCTCAGGCCGCTGTCAATACCATCAACCAGATCGTTTATGTAAATCGTAAAAGCAGAGGACCTATTACACTGCCCTGGGGCAGCATAAAAGCGAAGGGCGGAAGCGCACTACATTTATGTGCAGTTACAGGTGTCGGGTATTTTGATCAAGACAGTTGAGTGCGTCTCTTCGACGATCCTTCCTGAAAACGAGAGTGGATTTGCCCATTTCTGCAGTCCCTTGGAACGCCTGGCACCTACAGAGGGCTACGGGTAACTGCTGCTGGAAAAAGAGCAAGTAGTTTCGTATATCGTGTGTAGAACTGTATTGGTATCCCATTAGGACCAGTCTGGACGACTAACCTCGTAGTTTACACCATTTGAAATTCCGAATTAAGGCTGCTCCATTTGTAAGCTCCGGTTAGAAACGTATCTCTGTCGCAGACGTGGCTGTGTTCGCTGGGAGGCCTTGGCAGTGCCTGTAAAAGCCGGCCACCCTAACGACCGGGACTCACGTCGCCGGCCCGCCGCTAGTGATGGGGCGCTTTACCTGTGGCGGCAGTAATTGCCGGTCACGCCGATATACGGCCGGGATTGCCTTCATTTGCGGCTAGCGGAGGGCGGCGCGATTTACTGGTCGCGGGGCGCCGCTGGCCTTGTGGGCGACGGCCCTGCTGATGCGCCCGCACTCGCCCGCCTAATGGCTCGCCGGCCGCCAGTCGCTGCCCAGCAGCTCCACAGCACACTTCAATTCGTACTGCCGGCCACCCCAGATTTGCGACCACAACGCATGTTAAAGGATTAATTTAAGCATTTTATTGTTGTTGTTGATGATGATGATGTTTGGTTTGTGGGGCGCTCAACTGCGTGGTTATCAGCGCCCGTACAATTATCCAATCTTTGCTCAGTCCAATTTCGCCACTTTCCTGGATGATGATGAAATGATGAGGACAATACAAACACCCAGTCATCTCGAGGCAGGTGAAAATCCCTGACCCCGCCGGGAATCGAACCCGGGACCCCGTGCTCGGGAAGCGAGAACGCTACCGCGAGACCACGAGCGGCGGACTTATTGTTGTTGTTGTTGTTATGGTCTTCAGTCCTGAGACCGGTTTGATGCAGCTCTCCATGCTACTCTATCCTGTGCAAGCATCTTCATCTCCCAGTGCCTACTGCAACCTACATCCTTCTCAATTTTCTTAGTGTATTCATCTCTTGGTCTCACTCTACGATTTTTACACTCCACGCTGCCCTCCAATGCTAAATTTGTGATCCCCTGTTGCCTCAGAACATGGCCTACCAACCGGTCCCTTCTTCTTGTCACGTTGTGCCATAAACTCCTCCCCAATTCTATTCAATACCTCCTCGTTAGTTATGTGATCTACCCATCTAATCTTCACCATTGTTCTGTAGCACCGCATTTCAAAAGCTTCTGTTCTCTTCTTGTCTAAACTATTTATCGTCCAAGTTTCACTTCCATACATGGCTACACTCCATACAAATACTTTCAGAAACGATTTCCTGACACTTAAATCTATACTTGATGTTAACAAATTTCTCTTCTTCAGAAACGCTTTCCTTACCATTGCCAGTCTACATTTTATATCCTCTCTACTTCGACCATCATCAGTTATTTTGCTTCCCAAATAGCAAAAATCCTTTACTACTTTAAGTGTCTCATTTCCTAATCTAATTCCCACAGTATCATCCGACTTAATTCGACTACATTCCATTATCCTCGTTTTGCTTTTGTTGATGTTCATTTTATATCCTCCTTTCAAGATACTGTCCATTCCCTTCAACTGCTCTTCCAAGTCCTTTGCCGTCTCTGACAGAATTACAATGTTATCGGCAAATCTCAACGTTTTTATTTGTTCTCCATGGATTTTAATACCTACTCCGAATTTTTCTTTTGTTTCCTTTACTGCTTGCTCAATATACAGATTGAATAACATCGGGGAGAGGCTACAACCCTGTCTCACTCCTTTCCCAACCACTGCTTCCCTTTCATGTCCCTCGACTCTTATAACTGCCATCTGGTTTCTGTACAAATTGTCAATAGCCTTTCACTTCCAGTATTTTACCTCTGCCACCTTTAGAATTTGAAAGAGAGTATTCCAGTCAACATTGTCAAAAGCTTTCTCTAAGTCTACAAATGCTAGAAACGTAAGTTTGCCTTTCCTTAATCTTTCTTCTCAGATAAGTCGTAAGGTCAGTATTGCCTCACGTGTTCCAATATTTCTACGGAATCCAAACTGATCTTCCCCGAGGTCGGCTTCTACCAGTTTTTCCATTCGTCTGTAAATGATTCGCGTTAGTATTTTACAGCTGTGACTTATTAAACTGATAGTTCGGTAATTTTCACATCTGTCAATAGCTGCTTTGTTTGGTATTGGAATTATTATATTCTCCTTGAAGTCTGAGGGTATTTCGCCTGTCTCATACATGTTGCTCACCAGATGGTAGAGTTTTGTCAGGGCTGGCTCTCCCAAGGCTGTTAGTAGTTCTAATGGAATTTTATTACCAAAATCAAAATGTTCTTTATGTCGCGAATGATAGAAAAAAGGGGTAAAAATCAAGTAAGATATAGGCTTGGAAATTCTTGCTACCAGCGAGACGGACGTGACCGGACGCAGCTTATGTGTAATGTCTCCTCTGCTAACAAGAGCGGAGTATGCCGCAACACGAGGCTCGAGAGCTGTTACAATCCACAACCCTTGGGCACAGCGAACATAGCGCGGTACGGCCTGTTCGCCATGTAGGCATCACGTGCTGCCGCCCGACACACACGCAATGCTCGAGAGTACTGGAAACTTCGAGAACAAGTGGTGCCGGGTGCACTACCGGCTATAAAAAGGCTAGCCGCTATGGTGTTGGGCAGTGATGGAACAGCTGGTCAGTCGGTCAGATATGGTTTAGCTGGAGTTACGATGCTGTGAGATTGTAGTGCAGTGCTGCGTAGCCACTAGGGGACTTAGACTCACGGAGCTATGAGAAGTTACACTACTAAGAAGGCAGTTAGTATACTTTGTATATATAACTGTAGGTTAGTTAGGTTTAAGTAGGTCTACGTTCTAGGGACTGATGACCATAGATGTTAAGTCCCATAGTGTTCAGAGTCATTTGAACCATATATAACTGTGTATAAAACAGATGTGCCAGGGGTGCTTCCAGTGTACATATCCTCATGCAATGATTATGATTGCATCCAGTGTACCCTGAGACCCCAGCTGAGTTCCGTATTCTAACTCACTTTACAGCCCTCTTTTCAGTGGAGCAAGTGCACCGAAGGCAGCCCACGACCACGAGACCTCCTGCCAAGTGAGTTCTTTGATGCGCATTCTTGCAGTCCTTCCACTCCTTCTCATGACTCGTCAGTGGGACACGACATTTAGCAAAAAGATTCTTGGGTATTAAACATACAGCTGGTAGAAAGTGTTACAACACTGTTGTGTACGACTTCGTACACAACGACAGAGAGATGGGCTACAGGGTGATGTTGCGACTGTCATCGTAGGAAAGCTGGGCTGGAGCGAAAATTATTAGCAGACAAGTTACACAAGAAACAGAAGACTAACTTCTATTTCTCCAAACGCACAAAGACCCATTACAAATGATGCAGCAAGAAAGAGAATCCAGCTATCGATGTCACAAGGAAGAAGCACGAGTGAAAGTGTCTAGCGTTGGGGGTTTGAGCAAGAGTGGGCTGAGTCTCTGCCACTGTCCATCCCATACCGTGGCGACGGAGAGCGCACATAGTCCAGAGCCACTGGAGGCGTGGCTCAGAGGGTGTTCTCCATTGGGTCTGGTAGATCCCGCACAATCTCTATTAGCATTGGGCAGAAACCTGCAGTTCCGTTGCCAACTGTGATACACTGGTCGGATGGGATTGATATGTGATATCAAAACCACGAACATCTTGACCGAACACTTTCAGACTGATAATTCAGTATTCCCCATCCCTGTGAAGCATGTTGATTAACATTTAATCCCTACGCCACTCCGTCTGTCACAATAGCTGAACGGAGCCGGCACGGTAACTCAGCGTGTTAGGTTAGAGGGATAGCTACCCTCTGCAATAAATAAACTGAGTTAATGGATCAACGACGAACTGAAACGGGTGTCTTGCGACGTCCGCCGTGCGGATACAACAAACGAAAACGAACAAAATGAGATAAAAAAAAAGGGTCAGCGCACTGGAATGCCACGCACGGGGGCCCGGGTTCGATTCCCGGCAGGGGTGGGAGATTTTCGCCCCTCAGGGACTGGGTGTTGTGCTGTCCTCATCATCATTTCATCCCCATTGTCAACGCGCAAGTCGTCCAATGTGGCGTCGCACTCGATAAGACCTGCACTTGGCGGCCGAACTTCCCGACTGGTCACTCCCGGCCACTGACGCCATGCGCTCATTTCCATTTTACGCTACTCTATTTCCAGTAGAGAAAATAAAAGCAACAAGAAAAGATTGGGAAAGGAAACAAAGATGCCTTCTCAGCCAGGAGCATCCGGTTAAGAACTGAAGGCACCCATAGCATCAATTATCACAGTCATCTTCATCAGAATCCTCCGAAGAAACAAATGAAATTAATGACACATCTAATGAATTCAGCAAGATTAAATACGGCGATTCAAAATTGGCGAAACTTGGATTCAGTGTCAAGGCAATGGCAGAGAATGGTACACTAACAGTTGTCTCTGTGCAGAGTGGAAGAAGAGGTTTACTTGTGGAAAATGTGCTGCTATTTTAATGTGATGTACACATTTTTGTACCGATTCTGTTCGCACGACTTATGACACGAATCGCCTTATTTAAGAAGATAGTTTTGTGAAACAACGAAGAACGCTTATGTACTGTAATACATTAGAATCTGAAGGGAAAAGGACCTAGTTCTTAAGTATTTTAGAAGAAAAAAGAATGTCCACGTGAAAATGTCTTTTCGACCCTATTCACCCTGTTTGGTTGTTTTCATACTACACATGGTTCTAATGGCTCTAAGCACTATAGGACTTAACATCTGAGGTCATCAGTCCCCTAGACTTAGAACTACTTAAACCTAACTAACCCAAGGACATCACGCACATCTATGTCCGAGGCAGGATTCGAACCTGCGACCGTAGCACAGTACGGTTCTACACTGAAGCGCTTAGAACAGCTCGGCCACAGCTTCCGGCTTTCATACTGTACAACTTTTGTATTTTGAAAGTAGCTGTTTCAAGGCAATGGTGAATTGAAATGATTTATCAAAATTGTGAAGGTGCCAGTAGAGCTCACGTACTCAGGGTTCTGTGCGACCTTAAAAATATACATAGTTCATCCATCCTGGGAATCGAGAATCTCAACGATCTTCGCCTGTTTTCGATACAGATAGTGGCAAGATATCGGTCCCGGAAATTCGAAGAGCGTGTCAAAATCCATGCAGTAGTTCCTCAGACTAGCCCGGACCTACAAAAAGAGGCGAGCAGGTGACTCCAGTTTTATATGTAGATACAGAAGCTTTAATAAAATATTTTTTGTTTTCTTACTAAAACGTAATTACAACTTACATTTTCTCTTTGCATGCAGTAATATTCGTGTATTATGCTTTTGACGGACGATGAGTGCAATGTTTGCTCTAATACCAAAAAGACATTTTTTGTGTGTGATATAATAAAAATAAGCAATTGCCGGACTTTTTGGTTTACTTGCAGTGTGAAACTGATCGACTTCATAAATTTCGTGATTCTGGGTCAACGGGAAGCGTCCTGTAGGTTTTGATGAGTGAGTTTTCGAGTACGAAAATATATGACATAAACGGCATTATTTTTTGACCGAATTGACTTAGAAGCTTAAAATTTTTACAATGCCAAAGAACTACAGATTTTAATATGTCACATTAATTTGAGCTTGATACGCGCACTCGTTCCCGAGAGTAAGGACGGGCAGACAGACAGACTGCTAGCAATGCGATCATATAAGGGTTCCGTTTTTATACATTGAGGCACGGAACCCTTAAAACTTTCGTATAGATGAATAATGGTGTTAGTGCGTAATGGCTACCGGGTGTGTTTAGCGTTACAGGATCTTTCCAGGTGGAGATTGCAACGCAGCATACCATGCACGTCCAGCTTATCACCGTCTTTCTGACTTTGAGAAAGGTTGAATCACTGGCACTAGAGGCATGGTAGAATCACACCGCAAGATCACACAGAGATATGGCTGTTGTGCAGTGACTGCGCATGGTAAACGAGATGGATTCAGGACAGCAGTGCTGCGAGATGTGTTTCCACGAGACTATCGTATGATTTTTCGACTGGCTCTAACGTGTAAACCGATGACAACGTCTGAAACATGGACCCACGTTACAGGCATGGCTATGTCGTCACGAACCTTCTGGAACAGATTACTGGAAGCAGAGACAAGACCTAGAGTTGCAATGGATTTTTTACCGCTGACACTACGCCACAGACAGCAGACACTTCCATGGTGTAAAGCCACAGTCAATTGGCTCGTTCAGTGGCGCTGTGTGGTATTCGGTGATCAATCTCGGTTCTGTTTGTGGCGCTCGGAGCGATGCTTATGTGCCTGTAGACAAGCCAGTGACAAGTCTGAGCGATTCTCGGGATACATATCTGTCCAACTTGTGCAGTCGTATTATAGGGAGATACTTATCAGCTGTGCCAACAGGAGTGATTTGGTAGTTGTTGAAAGGAGGCTGAATGCCTGACCGAGGTTCCAGAATGCCATGTTGCAAGAGTATAATTCAAGACCCCTCACCGCTATTCACACGACAGACACCTTGAGGAGCGTCCAAATCCTTGAGCTGGCCTACTTGGTGCCCTGATCTGTCACGCATAGAACATGTCCGCCATCAGATGTAAAGGCGAATACTTCGATCGTAGGCCCCAGCAAGCGATCTGATCTTCATGAAATGACACAGCGAGTATTTCAGGCAAGAAATTCTTCAAGATCACATTCAGAGCTTCTTTGCTTTCATGCCACAACGAATTACAGGATTATGCACTTTAAGAAAAGAAAACGACGCAGCACGAAGCCATGATGCGAATGGGACGGAAATGGGTAAATGTTACGTACATGTACAGACAAGCAAACGATTCCAGTTTCAGAGAAACTGGATGATTTATTCAAGAGAGACGGCAAGTCAATGACGCGTTCTCCACCTCTGGCCCTTATGCAAGCAGCTGTTCCGCTAGGCATTGATTGACAGAGTTGTCCAAAGTACTCCGGATGGGTACCGTGTCAAATTCTGGCTAACTGGGGCATTAAATCTTCAAAATACCGTGCTGGTTGGAGCGCCCTGCCCACGATGCTCCAAATGTTCTCAACTAGGGAGAGTTACGGCTACACTACTGGCCCATATGGGATTTGGCAGGCATGAACACACAGTAGAAACACTCGCCGTGTGGGAGCGGGCAGTGTCTTGCTGAAACGTAAATAGCCCGCCTCGGTGGCAGAGCGGTTCTAGGCGCTTCAGTCCGGAATCGCGCTGCCGCTACCGTCTCAAGTTTGAATCCTTCCTCGGGCATAGATGTGTGTGATGTCCTTAGGTCACTTAGGTCACTTAGGTTTAAGTAGTTCTAAGTTCTAGGGGACTGATGACCTCTAGCCCGCCTCGGTGGCAGAGCGGTTCTAGGCGCTTCAGTCCGGAATCGCGCTGCCGCTACCGTCTCAAGTTTGAATCCTTCCTCGGGCATAGATGTGTGTGATGTCCTTAGGTCACTTAGGTCACTTAGGTTTAAGTAGTTCTAAGTTCTAGGGGACTGATGACCTCAGATGTTAAGTCCCATACTGCTCAGAGCCATTTGAACCATTTGAGCTACAATTTGTTTCAACAGCAGCAGTTGCAGTGTTACTTATAATCCGTCTTGATTGCAAAAATGTTTATTCACATGACCGGTTTCGGTTCCTCTAGAACCATCTTCAGATCTGCAATTTCGGTTACAGGAGTAACACGTCCACACACAGCAACCTCCACGCAGCATGTGAAGGTTGCTTTGTGTGGACGGGTTACTCCTGTAACCGAAATTGCAGATCTGAAGATGGTTCTAGAGGAACCGAAACCGGTCATGTGAACAAACAGTTTTGGAATCAAGACGGATTATAAGTAACCTAGTATAACCAGTGATTGCGGTATCTCATCAAACATTGTCTGTTTTTGCAAAGCAGCAGTTGCATCAGGAGCACTCTAGTCAACTACCATGGTCACAGATCAAAACTGTCTGCATAATTTCTGTGATATCAAAGCTTCACTCGTTTCTGAAAGACGTCTTCGCTGTCGTTTAGGAATATCTTTAATGACTCTGTCAAAAACGTATTTAGGCATTTGTCGTTTGCTTTTCCGGCGAATACAGGTTAATTTGAAACTCCCTGGCAGGGTGAAACTGTGTGCCGGAGCGAGACTCGAACGTGGAAGCTTGCAGCGTGAAAGATTCGTTCTTGGTACGTTAATTTGATTGTATCTTTCTTTCTCTTTGTTTTGTGTTACCATTACCTGAAATTTTCAGCTGCGCTTCCTGTATTATTCACAGTATTTCTATCGTACCAGTCAGTGAGTGTATTGTTTTCTAGCCTTCGTTATAACGCGCGGTAGGGAGAACACGTAGGCAAAAAGTGTCGCTGCTAAGGTTTTTGGTTGGGTTCGTAGGTGCATACAGGGTTGGCAGCTTGTGCGCGACGCACGCTTTAAGCCGCGTCCATCACGCGCTCCCTGCTGGGACCGGACAGTGGCGCGACCGCGCGTCATTAAGGTCGCGCTTGTCACGGCGGCTTTTCTTTGGTGGAGCGTGGCGTATTGTGTGCGCCACGGCGCGCCTGTTTTTGGCGACCCACGAGTGACGGAGCAGTGAGGCCTCGTCATTTAGCACCCCTCCCCATCAATCACCCCGGCTGTTACACTCCGCTCAAAAGGGGCGCAAATTGCCGCTCGCCGGAACTCTTCTTGTGGAAAACTGCGTGCCTCTACATCAAAAGCGCCAGCCTCCTTTGATGATATTCGCCCCATAAGCAAAGAAAACCCCTTGCAAGATTCAACGGACGTGTTTCTTCAAGTAATTTAAAGTAATTTCCTTAATTACGCTGACCTTAAAAACGCGACAGGAATAGACGTGCGAGAAGAATTTTGATGGGGTGACTTATCTCTTTGACTCTCCAAATACCTGTGTATTATCGCGTCATACAATCTTCGGCTGTAGTGCTCATTCCGTAGTTCGAATCGGAACTACAATATCTATAGTGACGAAATAAATCTCGGGTGAACGGCCTGGTTCAAATGGTTCAAATGGCTCTGAGCACTATGGGACTCAACTGCTGTGGTCATAAGTCCCCTAGAACTTAGAACTACTTAAACCTAACTAACCTAAGGACAGCACACAACACCCAGCCATCACGAGGCAGAGAAAATCCCTGACCCCGCCGGGAATCGAACCCGGGAACCCGGGCGTGGGAAGCGAGAACGCTACCGCACGACCACGAGATGCGGGCTGAACGGCCTGGTATGAGTGTGCATAGGATACAATATTTCGGCAACTGACCACGTTCCTATCATCAGGTGCGCTGATGTACATATTGTGTCCTATGCACACTCATACCAGGCTGTTCACCCGAGATTTATTTCGTCATAAAATACACCTGGAGAAATTGAAGAATCACAATATCTATAGTGTTTGGAATTTAGTAGCCGTATATGACGAAACAGAATAACCGTTTTCGATTATTACCGTTCCATTTACTTATTGATTATTATCGTGCTCACAGTTCCATCATTTTACGCGATAAGACTGGTGCAGTTACTCTCTAACCACAGCCGGCAGGGGTGGCCGAGCGGTTGTAGGCGCCTCAGTCTGGACCGCGCGACGGTCGCAGGTTCGAATCCGGCCTCGGGCATGGATGTGTGTGATGTCCTTAGGTTACTTAGGTTTAAGTAGTTCTAAGTTCTAGGGGACTGATGACCTCAGCTGTTAAGTCCCATAGTGCTCAGAGCCATTTGAACCATTTCTATAATCACAGAGTAACACTTAGTTTTCAGCAATGCAGGCTGAATTAGGACAGTCAAAATCCTTAATTGGAGATAATCAAATTTATAATGCAACTGTTGCGGCCCTCACAATTATAATAATTTCTTTATGGTAATGCTTACAATAATTGGTGGGTTTTAACCTGAAAATGGTAACAAATCTATTTTCAACATTCGATCAATCAACTAACATTTTAAATTTAATACTAAATTGAACTGCAACATTCTTAGGATTACTGTTAATGGCTTCCTTATCCTGACTAATAACATCTAGAATTAAAATTACCTGAAATTAATTAAATTTAACTCTTCATAATGAATTGAAAACCTTAACACCATAATTATTTAACGACACAAGATTTATCTTTATTTAAATGCTGATTATAATATAGTTATTAATGTCATAACACTAAAATAAAAATTAAAGTTCTTGATAAAACAAAGAAAGATAAATGAATGAATAAAAAATAAATATACGATGAACAATAATACATATAAGATGAAAAACTTCACATCTCAACCTTACAATACAATATATTTTATTAAAATACTTAGGCCAAATTAAACAACGATGTACAGGGTGAATCAGGAGGAAAGGTACATGCTTTGACGGGTCATACTAGTGGTGATTCTGAACAAAAAACTCCTGATAAACAGATGCCATTTTCTTAACCGTCTCCGCGTAAACCAATGAAAACAGCTAGGAATGGGAAAGGTGCAGGTGACGGTAAATTAAGATACTGTTACTTTATGGTTTTTTAATTGTGTACATTTCCTCACAGATGATGTCCAGACAGTCCACCCTCGACTTCAACGCATGTTGCTGCTCTTGTAGACAGGTGATGTGTCACAGATCGGAGCTCTGTTTTGCATTCCTTTACATGGGCACAAGCTTGTAAAATACGAGCGAGAAGTTCCTCTCTTGTGTCCACTCCGCGCTTGTAGATGTCGCTCTTCAGCAACCCCCCCACAAACAGTAATCCAATGGGGTAAGATCGTGTGACCCCTTGGTGGCCAAAGCAGTGACTCCACGGCGACCGTTCCAACGACCAGGAGACGTGTTTAGATACTGTGTCACTGGCCGTACGGAGTGTGTAGGAGCTCCGTCATGCTGAAAGTACATACGAGCTCGTGTTGCCAATGGGATATCCACTACGTATTGTGGTAACATATTTTCAAGAAGGTCAATACACCGTGTCCCACTAAGACGGTTATCTAAAACAACTGGACCGATGAGTTGGTCATCAATAATACCGCACCGCACGTTGGCTGAGAAATGTCGTTCAAAATTCGTTTTCACAGTAGCGTGCACATTTTCATTTTCCCATACATGAGAGTTGCGCGTGTTGTTGATTCCGTTGGAGGGACATCTTGACTCATCAGTGAACAGAATACGTAGAATTAATGGCTCATTGGCAATGATCCATTGACAGAATTCTTGCCGGGCGGCAGCATCTCCTTCATGCAGATGTTGTACACTCTGCCGATGAAAGGCAGCCGCGCGGGATTAGCCGAGCGGTCTCAGGCGCTGCAGTCTTGGACTGTGCGGCTGATCACGGCGGAGGTGCGAGTCCTCCCTCGGGCATGGATGTGTGTGTTTGTCCTTAGGATAATTTAGGTTAAGTAGTGTGTAAGCTTAGGGACTGATGACCTTAGTAGTTAAGTCCCATAAGATTTCACACAGATTGGAACATTGGATGAAATGCATACAGACCGTGCTCGTATACTGTGCGTATCACTCGTGTTTGTGGAATACCAAGTTGGGCAGCGTTGCGTTCCACTACTTGAAGAGTGTTCTCTACTTCGTTAAGAGTTTTTTGTACGGGACGTTCAGAGACAATATTTATGCTGGGAAGCGTACCACGCTCACGCAATCCGTGAAACACCTCGCTATCTGGCACTCTACGATTCGGTAATCGTTGTTGGTATTCTCGAGCAGCAGGTCGGGAATTCCCATTGGAGAAACCATAGACAAACACCATGTCAGCATACTCTGCATGTGTGAAGATCAGTAGCATTTTCACTACACAAAACCGTATTCCTTGTTCACGTAACAACACTGTAGTACCGTGCAATACGACAAACACTGTCGGACTGAAACTTGAGGTAAGCAACTGCACCTTGCGCAAGTGAACTGCGTACTGACACGGTTAGTAAGGACGGTGCCACACGTTCCCCGTTCCTAGTTGTTTTCATTGGTTTACCTGAAAACGGTTAAGGAAAGGGCGTATGTTTATAAGGAGTTTTTTTTGTTCAGAATCACCACTAGTATCACCCCTCAAAGCATGTAATCAAGTGGTTCAAATGGCTCTAAGCACTATGGGACTTGACATCTGAGGTTATCAGTCCCATAGACTTAGAACTACTTAAACCTAACTAACCTAAGGACATCACACACATCCATGTCCGAAGCAGGACTCGAACCTGCGGCCGCAGCAGCAGCGCGATTCCGGACTGAAGCGCCTAGAACCGCTCGGCCACAGCGGTCGCCTTCAAAGCATGCACCTCTCCTCCTCAGTCACACTGTATGTAACCTTTAAACAAAGAATGTTTGAAGGTAATAAATATAAAAGTAAAAGATGTTCAAGTAAACAACCAACTGGTAATACAAAAAAAAAAAAAATCATCTCTAAACTTCAGTATTCAGAGAATTGAGGATACGCATTTCAAAGTTGCAAACCGCCGTTACATCAAGGATACAGTACAGAGGGCCGAAAGCCAGAAAATATGCGGAACTTAAAGCTAGGGTTCTTTCCGTTCTATACGGGAAAATAGAAAGGATGCCTGTCTCTCACCGAATTTCCATTTAAAAAGGTATTGGAAAATTCGAAGACCCTAAGCATACCGCAGACCAAATTCTGTGGGCGCATCGATTGTTACCGCAGGTTTATGTGTAGAAATGACCTCTATTTTTCGAAGTTCTTAATCAGCACAGAGGCTGCCACAAGATTTTATCGAGAAACTCCTCAACTTACAGGGGCACGCAATCGAATTGCAGCAGCAATACTCTTATCCTCCACGCCAAATCGGCAGGACTAGGAGATTCACATCTTTTGGGAATGGTTAAGAATACGGCCATAGACTGTAAAGAGGCGAAAAGCACCTCACTGAGAACAAATGGAAACAAAAAAAAACAAATAATTACTATGGATAGCAACACAATTAAAGATTGTCTGTCTAACTCCTGTTTGAAACTGCAGATCCCTTCCATGCTCAATAAGGGAGCTATGTTAGCGTTGAAACTTCCTGACAGATTAAAACTGTGTGTCGGACCGAGACTCGAAATCGCGATCTTTGCCTTTCGCGGGCAAGTGCTCTACCATTTTTTTTTGTTCGATGACTTGGTCGAAGCAGACGTCACATGACATCCATTGAAATTCGTTGTTGATCTTTTCACTCAGTTTTTTGTTACAGAGACTCGCCAGGTCTCTGACCGAACACGCTGAGCTACCGTGCTGGCGAAATTCCGTTCCGGTATCATCTGAGTTACCCAAGCACGACTCACACCCCGTCTTCACAACTCTACTTCTGCCAGTATCTTGCCTTCTACTTTCCAAACTTCACAGAAGCTCTCCTGCAAACCTTGCAGAACTAGAACTCCTGCAAGAAAGGATATTGCGGAGACATGACTTAGCCACAGCCTGGGGGATGTTTCCAGAATGAGATTTTCACTCTGCAGCGGAGTGTGCGCTGATACGAAATTTCCTAGCAGATTAAAACTGTGTGCCGGACCGAGACTCATTCTGGAAACATCCCCCAGGCTGTGGCAAAGCCATGTCTCCGCAATATCCTTTCTTCCAGGAGTGCTAGTTCTGCAAGGTTTGTAGGAGAGCTTCTATGAAGTTTGGAATGCAGGAGACGAGATACTGGCAGAAGTAGAGCTGTGAGGACGGGGTGTGAGTCGTGCTTGGGTAGCTCATATGGTAGAGCACTTGCCCGCGAAAGGCAAAGGTCCCGAGTTCGAGTCTCGGACCGGCAAACAGTTTTAATCTGAAAGGAAGTTTCATATCAGCGCACACTCCCCTGCAGAGTGAAACTCTCATTCTGGATGTTAGTATTGGATGCCTTTTAAGGTCACCCCGCACCTGTAATAAAGACTAACGTAACTACACCGAAGACAGACCTAGTCATTTAGAAGTATGATCTGTAAGTGTTAATGAAAGACGCCAGTCAATAAGCCTTTCATATACTTTTGTGGTTTTATCGAGTTCTGTACAGTGTCTTTTCTCTGCCTGCGTCTTCTCATATTTTTCCCAAGCCGGGGCGGAAGATCATGCTGGAATCCGAAACTGAGTGTGTTTTGTTTTCATTTTTTATTACATTTGATATTCAGCAGACCATGTGCATATAACCACTTTTCCTGAACATGGATGGTCGTTGGATTGAGTGAATGTGGGTGTAACGGCAACCGTTGAAGAATTCAAGAGGACTTGCGTGCCTCCGCCTTGCAGCAGAAGCCTGAGGCGCAACTGAGGAGGAGAGACGGAGGGTTTTCATGACGGGCACTCTAGAGGTTGGGTCTTTCAGAAACATGAGCGAGTGGCGTATTGTTCAAATTTTAGATGTCGAACCGATGGGAAATTTTGAGGATGAGGAAGCAGGCGTTTTCTCTTCCGTCTTCCGACTAGAGGAGAGATCTTGCACCACTAAAAATTTTGTCTGAGCAGCTCGCCCTCTCCAAGTCTTTCGGCCTTTGTGCACAGAGACAAGCCAGGTTCGATTTAGTACAGAGTTAGTCGGTCGTAGAGAAGTCGCTAGCCGGCCGGAGAGGACGAGCGGTTCTAGGCGCTTCAGTCTGGAACCGCGCGACCGCTACGATCGCAGGTTCGAATCCTGCCTCGGGCATGGATGTGTGTGATGTCCTTAGGTTAATTAGGTTTAAGTAGTTCTAAGTCTAGGGGACTGATGACCTCAGAAGTTAAGTCTCATAGTGCTCAGAGCCATTTAAACCATTTTGAAGAAGTCGCTGAGCTGGTCTGTGGTGGGTATGATGTGCCGACCCTGTGCTCACTTAGACGCCAGTTTTGGATAGAAGTTAGCTCAGATTTATCGAGTCAGGAACTTTCTGTAACTGTAAAGTCATTTGTTAGAAGCGTTAATGGTTCTCACGAGTGGTAATTTTACTCTCATTTAAGTAAATTCAGATTGGACAGTTTTTGCTCTTTACACCATCACAGTTCATTTCATGCAACCTATTTCCCATTGAGTTTCGTAAATCTTTCCACTGCGGAACCTAAGAAGTTTTGTGGACTCAACTTCTGCTAGAAAATGGTGGACTTTATCTCCGGTTACTCTGTGAATGAATGTTCGAGTCCTTGCGCGAGAGCGTACGTGCACCTGTGTTACGTTCCTGTCCCAGCGTCATCCCTGATGAATAATGATGATTAGTATAGTTTATTCATACGGAACCGTAGTATTAATATTTTTCACGTCTTCCATGTTTAACGAAGTTCAGGAGCACGTTCCACTTTGCGAATAAATGTCCTGTAACATCAGTTTAGTTCATTTTACCCCAATGTGATTATCAGCACGCCCTCCTTCCTCCTAACCTCATTCGCTCTGTAAGGGAAAGTTCCTAAGAAGCATTTAGTAAAGCTCAATTCCTGATCGGTATTTCTGAAGTCCGGTTCGTAGATATTCGTTGCGCTTTTTATTTTGATAGAATCTAGAGCTAAAATCCAATTAATATTTGTGGAACTTCAGACAACTTGGCACTGACGGGTAGGCAGAAAACGTTAAGCGCTGTATTTATTCAATAGGAAAGTCACGTCTACGAAAAGTTCAGATTGGAGTGGAAGCTGTTGCTCAGTCTGTGTTGATGAGCAATCAGTATCATTTCATAATTCCTCAAATCTCTATTGTTTACGAAAAATTGGACTGCTTATGGACCATGGACTACGAAAAACAAATTTTTTAAATATAATGTAGGCTGTATCGCTGTATGCCTAGAGACGGTAATAAAAGATTAAATTTTGGTCTCTAGCCTTCATTGGACACTTCGGAAACAATAGCGACAACATTCAACGGTGAAAATTGAATTTAAATTTAACCAATGGCCATAAAGAAGTTAACATTGCATTTTGCATTTCTGCATTGCCCCCGTTTGCTGTGAGTAGAAAACATCAGAAATAAAGAATATGGCAGTGTCCGCGGATAAAATTTCTGATGGCGCTGCATGGGGTGAATAAAGGAGAATTATTGAAAAACAGTGCTGCTGAAGTTGCTTTTGGAATTTCAATGGTGTCAGGTTGAAAGAATAACCGCAAAGAATTTGAGGACTTCTGTGTAAAAATGATGACAAAAGACAGTTTAGGGAGACGCAGGAGAGCTAAAAAAGCAAAGAATGAATTTGATATTTGCTGGATGAATACCCTAATGTTTAGTGGACTCAAAATATTTTTTAAAAAAATTTATTGTTTATCGACTAGAAATGACGGACATTTTTGGTTCACGCATCAAGCGCTTCTTGTATTTGCAAGCACCTGCGATTTTTTAATTATTCGTCAGCGGGGTTACCTTAGGCCTTTCAAATAAAAAGCATTTAGTTCAGCACACTGTGGCCTACAAATTAAAACCGTTATTATGAAGATTATAAGTACGAGTCAAATATATTTATTTTAACATAAGTATCTAGGCTAATGCAATAAAATATACCAATTATATTGATTACTTGTTATTTTTTGCTGAAAATTGACTAATTAATTTATCCCCATCCCCTCACCCCATGAACCATGGACCTTACCGTTGGTGGGGAGGCTTGCGTGCCTCAGCGATACAGATAGCCGTACCGTAGGTGCAACCACAACGGAGGGGTATCTGTTAAGAGGCCAGACAAACGTGTGGTTCCTGAAGAGGGACAGCAGCCTTTTCAGTAGTTGCAGGGGCAACAGTCTGGATGATTGACTGACCTTGCCTTGTAACACTAACCAAAACGGCCTTGCTATGCTGGTACTGCGAACGGCTGAAAGCAGGGGGAAACTACAGCCGTAATTTTTCCCGAGGGCATGCAGCTTTACTGTATGGTTAAATGATGATGTCGTCCTCTTGGGTAAAATATTACGGAGGTAAAATAGTCCCCCATTCGGATCTCCGGGCGGGAACTACTCAAGAGGACGTTGTTATGAGGAGAAAGAAAACTGGCGTTCTACGGATCGGAGCATGGAATGTCAGATCCCTTAATCGGGCAGGTAGGTTAGGAGCCGCCTGGTAGAATTTTGCACAGAGAATAACTTAATCATAGCTAACACTTCGTTCAAAAATCATAAAAAAAGGTTATACACATGGAAGAATCCTGGAGATACTAGAACGTATCAGATTATATAATGGTAAGACAGAGATTTAGGAAGCAGGTTTTAAATTGTAAGACATTTCCAGGGACAGATGCGGACTCTGACCACAATCTATTGGTTATGAACTGTAGATTAAAACTAAAGAAACTGCAAAAAGTTGGGATGAAGTAGTGAAGGCAGCACAGGATCAAGTAGGTAAAAAAACGAGGGCTAGTAGAAATCCTTGGGTAACTGAAGAAATATTGAATTTAATTGATGAAAGGAGAAAATATAAAAATGCAGTAAATGAAGCAGGCAGAAAGGAATACAAATGTCTCAAAAATGAGATCGACAGGAAGTGCAAAATGGCTAAGCAGGGATGGCTAGAGGACAAATGTAAGGATGTAGAGGCTTATCTCACTAGGGGTAAGATAGATACTGCCTACAGGAAAATTAAAGAGACCTTTGGAGAAAAGAGAGCCACTTGTATGAATATCAAGAGCTCAGATGGAAACCCAGTTCTAAGCAAAGAAGGGAAAGCAGAAAGGTGGAAGGAGTATATAGAGTTTGACAGGGCACTGAAAGATCTAAGTCGAAATAATGCCCCCGGAGTAGACAACATTCCATTAGAACTACTGACGGCCTTGAGAGAGCCAGTCCCGACAAAACTCTACCATCTGGTGAGCAAGCTGTATGAGACAGGCGAAATACCCTCAGACTTCGAGGAGAATATAATAATCGCAATCCCAAAGAAAAATGTGTTGACAGATGTGAAAATTACCGAACTATCATTTTAATAAGTAACAGCTGCAAAATACTAACGCAAATTCTTTACAGACGAATGGAAAAACCGGTAGAAGCCGACCTCGGGGAAGATCAGTTTGGATTCCGAAGAAATGTTGGAACACGTGAGGCAATACTGACCCTACGACTTATGTTAGAAGCTAGATTAAGGAAGGGCAAACCTATGTTTCTAGCATTTGTAGACTTAGAGAAAGCTTTTGACAATGTTGACTGGAATACTCTCTTTCAAATTCTGAAAGTGGCAGGGGTAAAATACACTGAGCGAAAGGGTATTTACAATTTGTACAGAAACCAGATGGCAGTTATAAGAGTCGAGGGACATGAAAGGGAAGCAGTGGTTGGGAAGGGAGTGAGACAGGGTTGTAGCCTCTCCCCGATGTTATTCAATCTGTATATTGAGCAAGCAGTAAAGGAAACAAAAGAAAAATTCGGAGTAGGTATTAAAATCCATGGAGAAAAAATAAAAACTTTGAGGTTCGCCGATGACATTGTAATTCTGTCAGAGACAGCAAAGGACTTGGAAGAGCAGTTGAATGGAATGGACAGTGTCTTGAAAGGAGGGTATAAGATGAACATCAACAAAAGCAAAACGAGGATAATGGAATGTAGTCGAATTAAGTCGGGTGATGCTGAGGGAGTTAGAATAGGAAATGAGACACTTAAAGTAGTAAAGGAGTTTTGCTATTTGGGGAGCAAAATAACTGATGATGGTCGAAGTAGAGAGGATATGAAATGTAGACTGGTAATGGCAGGAAAGCATTTCTGAAGAAGAGAAATTTGTTAACATCGAATATAGATTTAAGTGTCAGGAAGTCATTTCTCAGTTCTGAAAGTATTTGTTTGGAGTGTAGCCCCATGTATGGAAGTGAAACATGGACGATAAATAGTTTGGACAATAAGAGAATAGAAGCTATCGAATGGTGGTGTTACAGAAGAATGCTGAAGATTAGATGGGTAGATCACATAACTAATGAGGAGGTATTGAATAGAATTGGGGAGAAAATGAGTTTGTGGCACAACTTGACCAGAAGAAGGGACCGGTTGGTAGGACATGTTCTGAGGCATCAAGGGATCACAAATTTAGCATTGGACGGCCGCGTGGAAGGTAAAAATCGTAGAGGGAGACCAAGAGATGAATACACTAAGCAGATTCAGAAAGATGTAGGTTGCAGTAGGTACTGGGAGATGAAGAAGCTTGCACAGGATAGAGTAGCATGGAGAGCTGCATCAAACCAAGTCTCAGGACTGAAGACCACAACAACAACAAGAACAATTAATTTATGTCATTCTCATCTTACTTGTTTCTACTGCGTCGTTCGTTGATATCTGAGAAATTTATTCATTCAGTTTGGGCGTTACTTTAAAAGTTCGCCCAATCACGGTTGTAAATTCCAGGGGAGTCAGCTTCTTCAGTACATTTTAAACTAGCATCTAAACTTCCTCCTTCTCAACTTTTTTGAACGAGATCCTTGGTCCTCTTGAGGGGGTAAAGTGAAGCATGCTAATCTTGGTTTCGACAACCAATATTATCAACTTCGGCAATCAGCCACTGTTCATCGTAAACTCAAGCCACTATATCTAGCCAATGGTATAAGTACTCCACACCGATGTTCACTATCAGGGGATATTGATGTGAACTTGCACTTACGTAAGTTGTGTGCTGAGGTGTAAAACAATGAAATGATAGAGTGCCTTTAATAATCTGACAAGTGTTGAACGTATCCTCCAAAATTGTGACATAGAGTTCTTGTATTTACTCACATATTACAAAAAAATAGGTAATTTATTGTACATGTTCTTTATAGCATTAAAAAAGTGACTGAGGTGTCAAGACTGGTTTTTATCGGTCCACTGCAGCTTAGCTTTTGTGACAGCTCACTTTGTTGCACCTCCGACACCATCAGACGCGTTGTTTCTCTTGGCATAATGCGAAAAAGTGCTATTCCACATCAAGTCCAAAATCTTTGTGAAAGATGTTAATATTTTTTTTATATGGGCTTGCAGCACCATCAGAAATGTAGACCAGTTTTTTTTATGGATGGTGTTTTATGTGGTTTGTTAATTACAGTCGAAAAGCATCAAAATCTTGGGCATGGTATTTGAAGACATTGCGAGTTGCATGAAACCCACAGGTAGAGCCGGCCGAATCACTTTTTATACAAGGTGTTTGTTTCAACTCGAGACGACAAGATATCTCTAAAACGACGCATCGCACGAAAAAAATGTTCTTTGTGAAAAGTTAATATTACTAAAGGGCGCATCAATCTGTGCTACACCTGGCCACCTCCGAACCATACCTCCAATTTTCAAAGTCCCTCATAGAACATTCTATAGGCCCTTTGAGAAAGAATATCCGCTACACGTTGATATAATGCCAAAACATGCGTTATCCTTATTAAGAAACATTGCCTTAAGGTGAGAAAACATATAGGAAAGAACATTTTTTAAGACGGAGACCTGAAGAACAGAGCAGAATATCTTAGCCTCTTACAGTTACATGTTATTGTTTGATCTTCGGCCCTTCGATGCATCTCTCCATCTCCTAATAAGTACTGCAGCCTATATCCTTTTGAACCTGTTTACTGTATTCAACTCTAGCTCTCCCTCTACAATTTTTACCCCAGACACTTCCCTCCAATACTAAATTGGTGATCCCTTGATGCCTCAAAACGTGTGCTATCAACCGATTCCTCCTTTTTGTCAAATTGTGCCACAAATTTCTTTTCACCCCAATTTTAGTTAGTACCTTCTCATTAGTTAGGTGAACTACCCATATAATCTTCAGCATTCTTCTGTAGCACCACATTTCAAAAGCTTCCATTCTCTTCTCGTCTGAACTGTTTATGATCTACTCGTACGTTTCACTTCCATACAGGGCTACACTGCAGACAAATACCTTCAGAAAAGATTTCCTTTGCATTCGATGTTTACAAATTTCTCTTCTTCAGAAACGCTTTTCTTGCCATTGTCAGTCTACATTTTATATCCTCTCTTCTTCTGCCATTGCCAGTTATTTTTCTGCTCACATAACTCCTTTGCTAATCAAATTCCCTCAGCACTGCATGACGTAATTCGACTACGTTGTATTATCTTGTTTCACTTTTGTTGATGGTCAGCTAATATCCTCCTTTCAAGACACTGTCCATTCCATGCAACTGCTCTTCGAAGTCCTTCGGTGTCTCTGACAGAATTATTCGTGCAATGTCATCGGCAGACCTCAAAGTTTCATATTTTTTCTGCCCTAGCTTTAATTTATTCTCCAAATTTTACAAACTTGTCAAAGAATAGACTGAATAACATCGGGGATAGGTTACAAACTTCTATCACTCCTCTCTCAACCAATGCTTCGCTTTCATGTTCCTCGACTCTTACAACTGTGTCTGGTTTCTGTACAAGATATAAATTTCCTTCCGATCCCTGTGCCTTACACATGCTACCTTCAGAATTTCAAAGAGTGTCCTCCAGTCAACATTATAAAAGTTTTTTCTAAGTCTGTAAATGTTATAAACTTAGGTTTGCGTTTCTTTAACCTATCTGACAGAAGATACAAGGTCAGTATTGACTCTCGTACTCCCACATTTCTCCGGAATCCAAACTGGTCTTTTCCGATGTCGGTTACTACAATTTTTTCGGTTTTTCTGTAAAGAATTCGTGTCAGTATTTTGGAACGGTGACGTATTAACTGATAGTTCGGCAATATTCACGCCTGTCAGCACCTGTTTTCGTTGGAAGTGAAATTATGTCTTATACACCAGGTGGGATAGTTCTGTCAAGACTGACTCTTCCAAGGGTATCAGGTCTTCTGACGAAATGACGTCTACTTTAACAATAAAGCTACTATGCTAATTCATTCGCAAGCAAGATATGTAGGCATGCGTTATTTTTTTAATGTTTCCTTTTCGAGTACAGAAAATACACTCCTGGAAATGGAAAACAGAACACATTGACACCGGTGTGTCAGACCCACCATACTTGCTCCGGACACTGCGAGAGGGCTGTACAAGCAATGATCACACGCACGGCACAGCGGACACACCAGGAACCGCGGTGTTGGCCGTCGAATGGCGCTAGCTGCGCAGCATTTGTGCACCGCCGCCGTCAGTGTCAGCCAGTTTGCCGTGGCATACGGAGCTCCATCGCAGTCTTTAACACTGGTAGCATGCCGCGACAGCGTGGACGTGAACCGTATGTGCAGTTGACGGACTTTGAGCGAGGGCGTATAGTGGGCATGCGGGAGGCCGGGTGGACGTACCGCCGAATTGCTCAACACGTGGGGCGTGAGGTCTCCACAGTACATCGATGTTGTCGCCAGTGGTCGGCGGAAGGTGCACGTGCCCGTCGACCTGGGACCGGACCGCAGCGACGCACGGATGCACGCCAAGACCGTAGGATCCTACGCAGTGCCGTAGGGGACCGCACCGCCACTTCCCAGCAAATTAGGGACACTGTTGCTCCTGGGGTATCGGCGAGGACCATTCGCAACCGTCTCCATGAAGCTGGGCTACGGTCCCGCACACCGTTAGGCCGTCTTCCGCTCACGCTCCAACATCGTGCAGCCCGCCTCCAGTGGTGTCGCGACAGGCGTGAATGGAGGGACGAATGGAGACGTGTCGTCTTCAGCGATGAGAGTCGCTTCTGCCTTGGTGCCAATGATGGTCGTATGCGTGTTTGGCGCCGTGCAGGTGAGCGCCACAATCAGGACTGCATACGACCGAGGCACATAGGGCCAACACCCGGCATCATGGTGTGGGGAGCGATCTCCTACACAGGCCGTACACCACTGGTGATCGTCGAGGGGTCACTGAATAGTGCACGGTACATCCAAACCGTCATCGAACCCATCGTTCTACCATTCCTAGACCGGCAAGGGAACTTGCTGTTCCAACAGGACAATGCACGTCCGCATGTATCCCGTGCCACCCAACGTGCTCTAGAAGGTGTAAGTCAACTACCCTGGCCAGCAAGATCTCCGGATCTGTCCCCCATTGAGCATGTTTGGGACTGGATGAAGCGTCGTCTCACGCGGTCTGCACGTCCTGCACGAACGCTGGTCCAACTGAGGCGCCAGATGGAAATGGCATGGCAAGTCGTTCCACAGGACTACATCCAGCATCTCTACGATCGTCTCCATGGGAGAATAGCAGCCTGCATTGCTGCGAAAGGTGGATATACACTGTACTAGTGCCGACATTGTGCATGCTCTGTTGCCTGTGTCTATGTGCCTGTGGTTCTGTCAGTGTGATCATGTGATGTATCTGACCCCAGGAATGTGTCAATAAAGTTTCCCCTTCCTGGGACAATGAATTCACGGTGTTCTTATTTCAATTTCCAGGAGTGTAATTTACCAAGGAAGAATAACTGTACTTTGGAACAACCGAAGGTTAAATTTGCCTGTCTAATAGGCTTTGTCTGATGCTGACTTAAGTTTTAAAATGGTTCATTTTTCTTAGTGCGTTCCATATTAATTTCAACAAAACAGTGTCAATTTACGTTCTGTAAACTTATCGAATTAGTACTGAATTCGTAAAGGCTTAAATTCGGAAATTTAATAAAGCATTTCTGCTGCAAATGTTTTTCTTATTAGTCTTCACCGAGCGAGGTGGCGCAGTGGTTAGACACTGGACTCGCATTCGGGAGGACGACGGTTCAATCCCGCGTCCGGCCATCCTGATTTAGGTTTTCCGTGATTTCCCTAAATCGCTCCAGGCAAATGCCGGGATGGTTCCTTTCAAAGGGCACGGCCGACTTCCTTCCCCGTCCTTCCCTAATCCGATGAGACCGATGACCTCGCTGTCTGGTCTCCTTCCCCAAACCAACCAACCAATCTTATTAGTCTTCAGTCTTGTGCAAATATCTTCATCTGTGATTAACTTGTGCAACCTGTGACCGTTTCTATGCTCTTATTGTATTCAAGATTTTATCTTCCTCCACAATTTTTACTCCCATACTTCGTCCAATTGACAAATTAACTATTCCTCGCTTCTTGTGTTGTATACCATCTATAAGCGATTTATTTTTGCCAAGTTGTGCCGTAAATCTCGTTTCTACCTGATTTGGTTCTGTATCTGTTTATTTATCGTCTGATCTACCCATCTGTTTTTCAATATTTCTCTGAAACACCAAATTTCAAAAACTTCTGTTCTGTTTTTGTCTGTACTGCTCGTCGTTTCAGTTATTTCTCTATAACGCTATACTTGAGACAAATATTTTTAGAAACGACTTTCAAACACACGAATTTATATTCTCTGTTAGCATACTTTTTTTTCAGAAAAACTATTCTTGTTATTGCCAACTTGCATTTTATGTCCTTTTTTTCTTCTATTGTCAGTTGTTTTGCTGTCCAAGCAACAAAACTAGGCTACTGAGTTTAGCACATTACGAGTACTTTCTAAGCTGATTCATCCAGTTTCACCTGGCTTAATTCAACTACAGTCCGTTATCCCTGTTTCACTTTTATTGACGTTCATCTCATAACATATCTTGAGGAGATTATCCATTCCGTTCTCCTGATCTATCTCTAAGAATTTCAATGACATTGGGGGACTTTCAACTTTTCATTTCAGTTTCCTAGGCGCTCAATTCCTACCTTAGTCAGTAAATTCCAGCTTGCTTTTCTCTGTTGCTTGTACTGTCCAGAGACTGCACGACAGACAAAATAGAAATGACGCCTATGTCACATCGACATGGCAGAAAACAAAGAAAAAATTTGGCAGTCGATGATGATGATGATGATGATGACGATGAAAAACCATTGGCTGAATCGTTTTTGAAAGGGGTATTCTGCTCGTCTAGCTTCTTAGAACACAGCACAGTATCGTCATAGTAGAGGGCTAACACTTACCAATCCATTAGAGTTGGAGAGCTTGTGCATATTGATGCTGCAGAAGCATCCTCCTGCCCCGCAGACAGTTCCTTTTGAGTTCTTTCGCAGTAGCTTCTCAAGAGGAGGGTAAATAGGAACGGAGAGATATGTGCATTTCTCTAGGAGCGATCGTCTGCACGAGAGTGTCGATAGATACCGCTGAAATTCTGCCTCAGTGCTCCTTTATGAGCGTGTATTCTGGCAGCAGTACGTACCCTTTCATCTCTCGTAGACTGCTTGCGAGTGATGGACGCTCCTTCTGATACAGACAGTCAGTTTTGCAATATTCAACACTGTCGAAGCTATAACGGATGCTAGATATATTTCCATCAAAGAGCTCTGCTTTAGATACGAAGTTCATACAGCACGTAAGTTCACCCACCTCTTCAAAACAATTTTATGGTGTTTTCAAACCTCTTGGGCACCTTCTTGACAGGATGCAACGCAGAAACTAAGAATGCTATACGTTTCTTAAATACGGTCGGCATTATTTAGTTCTACAGTACAGTAAAGGCAACATTAAATATTTTAGTCATTATACGGGGTGAACATTAATAAAACAGAAAAACTGCAGGGACGGATTTCTGACTGGAAATGGAGGAAAAAAGACCCTACGAACAAATGGTTCAAATGGCTCTGAGCACTATGCGACTTAACTTCTGAGGTCATCAGTCGCCTAGAACTTAGAAATAATTAAACCTAACTAACCTAAGGACATCACACACATCCATGCCCGAGGCAGCATTCGAACCTGCGACCGTAGCGGTCGCTCGGCTCCAGATTGTAGCGCCTAGAACCGCACGGCCACTCCGGCCGGCTGCGAACAAATGTCCGGAAGTGGACGGTGTGCGTGTAAAAACAGCAAATCGTCCCGGAACACAGTAAAGAGCTGCATTGCATCCACGTCAGTTGCAACAGATATTCAAAGTGGCTTCCATGCATGAAATGCAGGCATTCACGCGTCGCACCATGGGTTGCCGCACTCTTTCTCACGTTCTGGTCTCTCTCCTAATAGCATCACAGGCGTTGTGAACACGCTGTTGAAGGGCCTGCACATCAGGAACGCAGAGGTAAAAATCCAGTCCGGTGACCTAGCAGGCCATGCTACGTGACCTTCGTCCTATCCAACGTCCGTGGAAGACGTTGTTGAGGTTTCGGCGAACTGTAATGCGGATGTGCGTGGTGCTCCGTCATGTAGAAACCACATTCTTTCTTTCGCTACTGCCTTTATCCCGCATTGCGCGCAGGGTCGGCAGGGTGAAGGACGGATTTGGCATGGTTAATGGTTAAGGGGTAGCCGGATGCCCCTCCTGCCGCCACCCCATACCCCTGGGACGGAATTAGTGTACCCCAGCTGTCTGCGTCTAGTGTAAATCGTGAAATAGTGTTAATGTGTTGCAGATATCTGCAAGTCGTGTAACTGAGGCGGGACGTGGGGACCAGCCCGGTATTCACATAGGAGGATGTGGAAAACCGCCTAAAAACCACATCCAGGCTGGCCGGCACACCAGCCACCGTGGTTAATCCGCCGGGCGGATTCGATCCGGGACCTGCGCGCCTACCCGAGTCCAGGAAGCAGCGCGTTAGCGCTCTCGGCTATCCTGGCATCATGTAGAAGCCACATAACCTGTCGTACTGCCAAAGGCACATTCTCATGCAGCCCAGCTAGAGTATTCCGCAGGAAGTCCGGGTACGTTCCTCCGTCGAGGCGTTATGGAATAATAACCGGTCCAAGGGTGTGGTCGCCAAGAATCCCTGTCCACATATTGATGCTGAACCGGTGCTGATGAGAATCCTCAACCATTCATCGAGGATTGTATGTAGCCCTCAGACGATTACGGATATTGATGATGCCAGTTCTGGTAAAGGCTGCTTCGTCAGTAAAGAGGACTGATGACGGAAACCCTATTAATTGTGCAAAAACCATCGGCAAAATCCTGCTCACAGAGAGAAATCCGCTGTTGATAACCTTTGCACTCGTTGCAGGTGATGGGGATAGTAGTGGTTGTCGTGCAGTAGTCACATAATCGTACTTCGGCTTACACCATGTTGGCAGGCTGCTTGACTGGAGCTTGCGCTAGGATTCGACTCAATATCCTGTAGAATCCGGTCCTTCAAATCTGGTGTACGCACAGTCCGCCGCCTACCTGCACGTTCGTCTGTCTGAAAGGGACCATGATCACACAAACGACCAAAACGGGCTTGAAATATTGTGCGATGTGGTTGGTGTCTGTGAGGGTAGTTGTTTCGGTCTAGCCGTGCTGCCCCTCGATCTTTTCCATCTGATTGGCCCAACACAAACACCATCTCGGCTTGTTCTCGACATGAATACCAGACCATTCTACTGCTTATAGTACGCTGCGTCCATCACACAGCCTGCAACACACAAGGAATACACGCGCTTGGTCACAGGAACTTTCATTCGTCAGCGCCAGCTGCCGTGGCAAGGATGCGTTTCCGGACATACTTTCAGAGCACCTTTCTTTCTCCATTTTATTAATGTTCGCCATATACTTGTATGATAGATACCAGGAAACCCAGCTGGAAAATTTCTCAGAGCGGTGAGGACTCTTTGAATCAATGTTAGGAGCAGTAATGTTTGCAAGTAACCCTACTGGCGAGAGGAGAAAGTTTTTGAAAATGTGGTAGGCATTGCTGTTACAACAGGATAACAAAATGCAAGTCAAAAAACCTAACGCAGAACAAAACGAGATGGAGATTACTTCCCTGCTATAAGCGGCGAATGTTAGAGGAACGAGACTCACGTTGGTGCTAAGATTCTTCTTAATTATGCTTACGTATTTAATCCAAACTAGTATCGCCTATGGTCAAAATTCGACCAACTAAGTCAGTGGATCTGATCTGTGACAAAACATGTTGTCTATCTTAAAGTGATACACTCAGAAATGACCAACAGCAAATGCTATATTGTAGCTTCGGTTATTCTTGAAATAATTATTTGATTTCTCTTTATTTGTTTGATCATTTGAAGTGCGTTGAAAAATAAATTTTGTGTTAATGGGGACAAAATAACTTATGACAGCACAATTTGAATGCCGTTGTAATGTGTAAAGTAATATCAGGTGCAAAATCATACGCATTACTAAATTTGGACTGCAGATTCATCAAACCGCAATTATAAATCTGAAAATTATTTGAAATTACGACCAGTGCACATTTAAATGTATCTTTAAAAACAACAATAGAATTACAATTATCAACGTCCGCATTATTCTTATTATTTTGTCTACACAAAAATTGTGTCCCTCTATCTTTTCGTCGAAACGCTACATGAAGATATGACGCGTAATTTGCACGAAAGACTTTCTAAATAATCGTCTCGAAGGAGAATGTATTTAGCTTCTGTAGAGTCACTCAACAGATACTGTCCTTAAAAATTTACAAATACATTTTTCGGTAATAATATGTAATAAGACAAAAATAATTTAACTCAATATTTTACGCAATAGTCTGACGTTGCGTTAACGTATTTTGTAAAAGGAAATGAAAGATGATTAGGATTTCATGTCTTATCGACAACGATGTCATTAGAGATGAAACACAAGCTCGAATAGTACAAGGGCGGAGAAGGAAACCATTCGTGTCCTGTACAGAGGGACCTACCCGGATATCCGCTTACGCGACTGAGGAAAACCACAGAAAATCTGCATCATCTGGATCGTTAGTAGTAGTTGTGGCATTGTAGCTGTCTGTTGTGCGTGTGTTACTGCAAATCACTGTCTGTAGCTTTTAAACATGTACGTCCCTAGAATGTGGTTTCACGAAACGTTCTTGCTTTCGTGAGTCATTGGTACAACAGCACCTGATCGGTACGTGTGAGGGGTAGCAATGTGAGAGACAGAGGAAACATTTTCTCTTTTCTCATGTGTGTATGTCTACTTTCTTTTACCTCTCTTAATGGTGACGTACACACACAATTTTTTGTGCACATCTATAGCAAGGTATCTTTCGAATTATATGTTACTATAAGCGGACGATCTGGACGTGTGTCCGCCAGAAAAAGAAAATTTGTAAAGATATATATATATATATATATATATATATATATATATATATATATATATATATATATATATATATATATATATATATATATATATATATAATGGTGACATTTGAACATTATTAAGGTAAATACATTGTTCGTTCTCTATCAAAATCTTTCATTTGATGACTATGCCTATCAGTAGTTAGTGCCTTCAGTAGGTAGAATCTTTTATTTAGTTGGCAGTCTTGGCCATCGCTGTATTGCAATAGTTCGAGTAATGAAGATTCTTGTGAAGTAAGTGGTTCATGAAAGCTGTAGCTTATTGTTAGTCGGGGCCATTCTTTTGTAGGGATTATTGAAAGTCTGATTGCGTTGCGCTGAAAAATATTGTGTGTCAGTTTAGTGATGATCAGAATAAGTAAAGAGAGAACTGTCTGAGTACGTTCAGTTTTACTCAGCTGTGTTTGTATCAAACAACGTAGAAGTTTACTAGCACAGTCATTCATAATTTTTCTAAGGGGTTTTTTCATAGTCTCATTAAAAGAATTGCGCAGTTGATGCTACTGCAGTAGTTTTTTCTGTATAAGGTCCAAATTTCATCAGGCTATATTGCTTGGCAGTGCCCCATCATGCGAAAGTTACTTTCGTCCTACAATTTCGTACATCAGGGCACCATACACGATGACGACGTTCTGTGTGCCACTAGCTGAGGTACAACACGCGCGGTAAGCGTCACTCCACTGTCCTTGGTCGGCTTCACAGTGTACTTTACATCGCTTTATTATCTCTCTGCTCAGGTTGTTTCATGAATCTAGAAGATTCCTTAGTGGCGCTAGAAGTTGTTGTTACCCGCGTAATAATTACTAAAGGTATTCCATGTAGTCATTTCCCTACATAACAATCTCGCGACATGACTGCATGAAGGTAGCTGATTAGGCCATTCATGTTCTTGACTCTCAAAGCAGAGGCAATGGGATATCGCTACATGCTTACGTCTACTGGTGATACATTTTATGCCGCAAATGGAGCAGATTTTTCGAGGCACTTGGAAAGAGATAGTCACAGGTTCAAATAGTTCAAATGGCTCTGAGAACTATGGGACTTAACATCTATGGTCATCAGTCCCCTAGAACTTAGAACTACTTAAACCTAACTAAACTAAGGACATCACACAACACCCAGTCATCACGAGGCAGAGAAAATCCCTGACCCCACCGGGAATCGAACCCGGGAACCCGGGCGCGGGAAGCGAGAACGCTACCGCACGACCACGAGCTGCGGACGATAGTCACAGAACAGCAGCTTCTCACTAAAGCAGAAATTTACCAAAAATTCCTTTTTGTCTGAGGTGGTATTATTACTGAAACCAAGCAGCTTCTTATGTGTTGGAAAGTATCCTGGAAATCGAAAAATATTGGAAAAGTGATCCACATAACCCTAAGACCGCAAATGGTTTTAAAAAAGTGAATAACCTCTCGTTATTTCCTATCGTTCAATAGGAATTGCAGTTTTGTAACATTTTAAATAAGTATCAACAAACCAAAAAAGTGGAGTGAAGATAGGCAGAGTTAGGGATAGCATGTTGTGTGATGCATTCTAGAGGATCGCCTATATCTTCACAAAGCTACAGTTCACGAAATGAAGTGCTATTAATTACAGAAATAAATCATCGATAACGAAATTGAGAAGACGCTGATGCGATGGTTTCCTTCTCCTTTAGGTGGTCGTATATCGTGAGGAGCCACGGCAGCTCGGCCACGCCACCGGGAGAAAGTAATCTCCCCCGTGCGCCGGCAAAGTGTTATTTTTACGACTGGCTGTTGCCGTATTAGGTGAGCGAAGCAGCCAGCTACTGCCGACGAAGTGATATTGCGTTGTGATGTCGCGGGGCGTTACGGCGTCACCAGTCGTCTTGAAGAGCAGAACGCGATCTGTATCAGCCTTACTAGCAGCTGCCGTCGTATGAAATGGCCAATGAAACCTCGTGGGACTCATGTACGACCTGGAAATCGAATAACAAATTTTCTCACTTGGACACCACAATACGCGTTCAGTCATTCAAGGCTCATATTCCTCTTTGATGTTCTCACTCCTTCGACTGACCTCGATCTCTTCCTAATGTGCGCCGATGTCTTCATTTCTGCAAATCTACTAAGATAAGCATCCTAAAGGGCCTGTCTGTATGTCACTCCTGTTTCTGCCTGATAACGTTATTTCCATTCAGGTATGTAGGTGTATAACTGTTTTGTTAACCTGCACGTTCTTCTAGCCTGCGTTCTATAGTCTGATTTCCTGACTTCTTCACTTCGTTTTTATCTGTACACACAATTCATAAACAGATTTCAAATGCATCCAAAAATGGTTCAAATGGCTCTGAGCACTATGGGACTTAACTTCTGAGGTCATCAGTCCCCTAGAACTTAGAACTACTTAAACCTAATTAATCTAAGGACATCACACACATCCATGCCCGAGGCAGGATTCGAACCTGCGACCGTAGCGGTCGCGCGGTTCCAGACTGAAGCGCCTAGGACCACTCGGCGACTCCGGTTGGAAATGCATCCAGTCTCTGGTTAACAGCTTTCCCTCAGTGCATATTTCAGTTAGATACAATGCTCAGCACAGCTCAGTCGTACGTTTCAATGACCGACTGCGTCTTTTAATTGGACGCTACTTTAGGCAACATGCGTGTCTTATTTATGGATTCTTCCATATTGAGGGTTTTTTGTTCTACTAATTTTTATTTGTATGAACTAGTTTTCGGCTTATTAGGCCATCTTCAGATAACATGCAGCCCTCCATTCCATGGTACATCGCCTCACATCCACACCAATGTCAAAACAGAATTTCCAAACAAAAGTAGACACCATTAAATATATTGCATATAACCCTGAATTATGTGATGGAACAACCCTGAATTAGTTGTCAAAATCCTGCACAAGAAACAAAGAAGGAAAATCTTGCCCTACATTTATGCCCCCTCTGCAATAAGAACTACACCAAAAACCAACTGGTGCACTATACCATATCTAGGTAAGCGCCGGCCGCGGTGGTCTAGCGGTTCTGGCGCTGCAGTCCGGAACCGCGGGACTACTACGGTCGCAGGTTCGAATCCTGCCTCGGGCATGGGTGTGTGTGATGTCCTTAGGTTAGTTAGGTTTAAGTAGTTCTAAGTTCTAGGGGACTGATGACCTCATAGTGCTCAGAGCCATTTGAACCATCTACGTAAGCTATCAGGCGAACTAGCCAAAAGACTGAAAGCCCAAAACTATAAAACATCATTTTATGTAAGAGGTACTACAGCTAATCTCCTATTCAACAGCAAGGACAAAACAAATAAACTAAGCGACAGTGGGGTCTACAAAATAACCTGCACTGACTGCGATAAACTGTAGATTGGTCAAGCTGACTGAACATGAACGCAGCTGGAGATTAAATAAATCAGACTCCACCTTTGCTGAACAAGTGCTCAAAGGTGGTCACAAATACCTAACGCACACAGAAGTACTATATATAGCCATCAAAGGCAGAAAACTCTGCCTACTAGAAGCACTTGAAATTAAGACACTTATCCCTAAATCCCCAGCTGGTCCTAAATGACCAATTGCAATTGAGCACGTCACCACTCTTAAACTTTACACAGGAAAGTAAACCTACTACTAACCACAAAGTGTCCCAACAGTAAACAAATTCGCACCCCAATATAATGTAATATCCCTTATGTGTTTACATTCCTAACTGTAACTCAACTGTAACACTATAATATTTGGTATATATTAATGCACAACTTTCTAATAACAAAATGTAACCGCCAAAGAAAACATCGTTGTTGTACAACCAACAATTAATGTACAGAGCAACTGTTCACAACAAATACCAAAAAATTGTAAAGTTGTAATAATGTGTATTCTAAATGATTCTTATTGTTGTCACACATGGTACTGGGAATCCATACAACATGATTTTTAATGTTAAAGAAAGTTTTACAGAACAAAAAGTCAAAATACCCGTTTGACAATTCCAAAGAAAATACCACAACTAAAGAACGTATGTAAGGGCGTTGTATCTTTGGCCAGAATGTTTGGTTCATAAGAACACAAGCTTCTTGTAAACAATAGCCAGTAGTTATCTGAAGATGGCCTAATAAGCCGAAAACTAGTTCATACAAATAAAAATCAGTAGAACAAAAAACCGCCTGAGTGTTATTCAACCCTCAGCATGCGTGTTCCTAACCTATCCCAGTTATCGAACCGGAGAAAGAGGATATACATTTTAACGCGAAATCCTAACAGCATATTGTTTCTGTCGTATCCTCGTTTCATTGACGGTTAAGGGTTAAACGAATTTTCATGGGCCTACTGGGATTCGATCCCGCAACCATTCGTTTTTTTTTTTTGTAGTTACGCGTTTTTTTTTTGGCTAGCCGTGCAGATCCGTTAGACATATTGATGCTCTCCCAACGGACATTTATAAGCGCTTCAGTAAATCGTCAACGTTTCGTGCCAGTACAGGACTCTTGAAGAAAAAATGATTTCTTCGTTTACCAATCTAACCATGATTTTTCTCTCGTTTCTGTCATCTTAAATAATCTTATTTGATTAGTTCTACATCTACATAAAAATAACTCTGCAAGCCACATGCAGTGAAAGGCGGAGGATATGACGTTCCACTAGTAACCACTTCCTGTCGCATTGCATTCGCATTTGATGCTGGGAACAAAAACATCTGAATGCTTCCATACGCGGTGTGTTTCCTCTCGTGTTGCTTTCGCCAAGCGAGATGGCGCAGTGCCAAGACGCTGACTGGACTCGTATCTGCAGGAAGGCGGTTCCAATTCCCGACCGCCCATCTAGATTTCGGTTTTCCTAGGCTTCGCTAAATAGCTTAAGACAACTTCCGAGGGGTTTCCTTTATTAGGGTATGGCCGATTTACTTCCCCATCTTTCCACAATCCTAGTTTCTACTCCGTTTCCGATGACACCGCCGTCGATGGGAGGTCAAAATCGTGACCTTCGATTCTTTGAAGTATTACTAATACGTGCCCATTTTACTAACCTTTTTATTTAAATGCCATTATTGCCCTCTTACTGGATTTAGATCACTTGTGCCTTACAGCCTTCTTAACACAAAGTCTTACGTCTAGAATTTTTTTGCTTTCAATGTATCCACATGTTTATTTGCCGTTTATTTTATTAGTTTCTTTCTGTACTTTCACCCCATTACTCTCAGGCTTTTGAGAATATTGTACCGTTCTTTACGGCCTTTCACTGCTTCAGGGGTTACTTGTGCTAAAGCAGATTAAGTGATTTAAGAACAATACGGTAAGAAACTAGACGAGAAAGTTATGGCAAATGGGGAAAGTTGAAGTTATTGGAGAACCTGCTTGACACAGACTGAATTAAGGAACAACGAAACGAAAGCGAAAGCTGTAACGAGCAATGACTTTTGGCTATTGTGTATACTCCATCTTCAGCGGCGAAAAACTCTTAACTCACGCAGTGACGCATTAAAACATTCATTCCAGTTAGGTCTCCCTCATTTAGGTTTCTCGTTGTTGGTACAAAATTATTTTAATTCAATGCGCAAACGGTTCCTTCAACTCATTGTCCAACTGAAATTGTACTTCGGCTGCTGTCTCATCGATTTCAACATACTGTACCTTAATTCTTTAGCTTTCTTTCTTTTTTTAGGTTCGGACGTGTATTGGTGATTCGAAAGTTTTCCAACTTTGCAACTAGACCTCTCTTTCTGCGCATTACATACTCCATACGATGCTGTTACCACATGACGTATAACATACTTTCACCTGTCATTCACACTGTATTGCAAATCTTTATGAAAATGCATATGTTATTATATATCAACATCTTGATTCAACAGAGTAACTACCGTAAGCAGTGCGTAACGATTTAAAAAAACTGAGAATTGATCTGAGAGCTTATGCATAAAGTTTGCTCTAGATTTGTCGCCCAGTGAGGTTCACAATCTACGGGCGACTCCGGCAAGCGTGCCTGTTCATGTTTTTTTTTTCTATACCTGTGAATAGCACTTGCACACGAAATCCACTTTATTTTACATATTCCAATGTCTGTTCCCTCAAGGCTTTTACCAGCTAGAGCCGTCTCAAGTGCAATAGAAATTATTCCTTGATATCTCAACGTATGCCCGCCGGCCGCTGTGGCCGAGCGGTTCTAGGTGCTTCAGTCTGGAACCGCGCTGCTGCTACGGTCGCAGCTTCGAATCCTGCCTCGGGCATGGATGTGTATGATGTCCTTACGTTAGTTAGGTTTAAGTAGTTCTAAGTCTAGGGGACTGATGACTTCAGATGTTAAGTCCCATAGTGCTCAGAGCCATTTGAACCATTTTTTTGCTGAGTAGCAATACGAATCCCGCTCTGTTTCCCGCTACGCAGCCAGCAGGAAGTGCTGTATGTCACTCGCTCGTCGACAGGTACGAGGTGTAGATGGCTCACTTCTGCTTGGCTTTTGCTACTTATACTGTGTAGAGGCATTTGCACTCGTTAATATTATATCAAGATGCTTGGCAAATAAATGCGTACTACTGGAACTGTTTTCACGTGTACCTAAGTATTCCGCAAGGTTCTAGACAATTTTGTCTTGAAGATATGTAATAAACGTAAGCGGTAGTATAAATTGATGGCTTTATGTTTGTTTTACTGAAGCTCAGCTCGTATTTTACATATGCACTAAAATTACAAAGCGAGTTGTTAGGATCATGTTTTTCTCGTAGATTTTCACTGGCAGGATTAGGGAATTCAGATAGCACGCTGCGTGTTTTTGTCGCATAAAAATACAGATAAATTTCTTAGCACCCACATGAAGTTATAATTTAAGTAAAAGTTTATTTAAAAATGATTAAGAAAAGAGTAAGAATGAGTTAATTATTTCTTTATTTTTCATACCGCAGAATAATATTCGTAACACGTGTGAAAAAAGGAGACGATTCGTGACAAACGAGGGTGTTGCCATCCGATGTGAATGATGGGAACTTGAAAGAGAAAATTATGGGCCGTCGGTGCAAGTGACATCTGTGAGTAAATGATGTAAACTGGAAATGAGTCAATGACCTTTAAATCAACAGCATCTTCTTATTTCAAAATATATAATTAATATTGGTTATTTTAAATATTTGACAGTAGCATTACGATTAATTTCTGTGGCATTTCGGACAAAGAAATATTCTGTTTTTTGTTTTTTTTTTTCCTGAGAGATTGAAAAGAGATCTCTGAACTTGTGGTCGAGGAAGACGATTTTGTTCGGAGACTGTAAAAATAAATGGCATTGAGAACTGTTAAGAATGTTTCGAGATATTGTAAATGAGAGTTGGATGGTGATTTTTTTGGGTACTGGAATACAGTGTCAGTTACTTTAAATACTAATTTCCATTATTCAGATTGCAGCCTGTTGCATTTTAAGTAACTTACAGCTATAAGGGGAGAAATATTTCTGAAGTTTGCTGTGATACAGGAAGCAATTATCTATTAAATCGGAGAACATTGCACATACACGTGTGTCGATTGCGACAGTTTTTCAGTGAGCAGCGTAGTGTGACGTTTATTCTTCAGGTAAGTAAAAACCACAAATCATTTCACCAGAGTTGAAAGAGTGTGACTTATGTTGTGGCGGTGGCGATTTGTCAGTAGTAATGCTGCTGGCATCGCAGCGTTTTTAACGCGGGAGATGCAACAACAGTTTCAAAAATATGAATACATGTTTCTTCTGCAACCTGCGACAAGCAACCTGTTCCAGTATGAAGGCGCCACTACAAATGACAAAACAAAGAAATGAGTCTTTCTTGTGATACGCAGATCTTAACTTCAGAGCTCATTACGTTACTAACAGCGAACTCGGCGGCTGGCTGTTGTGGCCGAGAGGTTCTAGGCGCTTCAGTGTGGAAACGCGCGACCGCTACGGTCGCAGGTTCGAATCCTGCCTCGGGCTTGGATGTGTGTGATGTCCTTGGGTTTAAGTAGTTCTAAGTTCTAGGGGACTGATGACTTCAGATTTTAAGTTCCATAGTGCTCAGAGCCATTTGAACCGTTATTAGCAAACTCGCCATATTTACTCTCTGATACAGGTTTTTGTCCTGGTATCCTCGCGAACGATTTTCAAATATTTACTGCATATAATATATAGTTCGCCTCACGGACGAATTACGATACACATGGCTTTCATTGAGCTTTTACAATGTACGTTACTGACACAGTTGGAGACCTCGGTAGCCAGTTGCAGATACCTGCCATTCCATGTTAACGTCTCTTTTTGTGCGCTGGCTCAGGCGATAACGGGTCAGGCACTGTTAATTCTGGAATTTTGAGTTAGCAGCGTTGCTCGCAAGTGTTCGCATTTGTTTCCGCCGTTAAGTTTATCCGAGTATATGTGAGTGTGAGTGTGAGTGTGAGTGTGAGTGTGAGTGTGAGTGTGTGTGTGTGTGTGTGTGTGTGGACTTTCTGTATCGTGCGAATAAATAAAGAATTGGGGAAGGGCAGTTAGGGTGCCGCCGTTGTACTGAGAAAAGTTTTTTTTTTTTTTTTGTTGGCTGTTGCGAAAGTGCGTCAGAAGTCGTTTTACGAAACTGCTGCGCCAGCATCAGGGCCTACGGCGGCGTGTATGGCGGTCAACGGCCTGAAAGCAATGGACAGCCGCTTCCTGCGAGGCCATCGGGCGACCAGCCGCTATTCTCTGTCCGTGCGCGGGGCAGGTCCAACGAGCTGGCCGGAGGGGAAGACGCCACGCAGCAGAGCAGCGGAAGGAACTGTCGCGAGTAGGCAAGCGCTGCGCTGCGTGCGCGGCGGGCGCGCCGTGTTAGCCGTCGTCACAGACAGTCGCACCGGCCATGACACGGGAGATCCTCAAAACCAGATTGGCAGCCGTGTAGTAGCAGCAGTAATAGTTTCATTGTGGATAAAAATAGAGGGTCTATACGAGGGCGATGTTCTTGTGGACAGTATTATGGAAATGGAACAGGATGTAGATGAAGAAGAAATGGGAGATACGATACTGCGTGAAGAGTTTGATAGAGCACTGAAAGACCTAAGTCGAAACAAGGCCCCGGAAGTAGACAACATTCCATTAGAACTACTGACAGCCTTGGGAGAGCCAGTCCTGACAAAACTCTACCATCTGGTGAGCAAGATGTATGAGACAGGCGAAATTCCCTCAGACTTCAAGAAGAATATAATAATTCCAATCCCAAACAAAGCAGGTGTTGACAGATGTGAAAATTACCGAACTGTCAGTTCAATAAGCCACGGCTGCAAAATACTAACACGAATTCTTTACAGACGAATGGAAAAACTGGTAGAAGCCGACCTCGGGGAAGATCAGTTTGGATTCCGCAGAAATGTTGGAACACGGGAGGTAATACTGACCCTACGACTTATCTTAGAAAATAGATTAAGGAAAGGCAAACCTACGTTTCTAGCGTTTGTAGACTTAGAGAAAGCTTTTGACAATGTTGACTGAAATACTCTTTCAAATTCTGAAGGTGGTAGGGGTAAAATACAGGGAGAGAAAGGCTATTTACGATTTCTACAGAAACCAGATAGCAGTTAAGAGTCGAGGGGCATGAAAGGGAAGCAGTGGTTGGGAAGGGAGTGAGACAGGGTTGTAGCCTCTCCCCGATGTTATTCAATCTGTATATTGAGCAAGCAGTAAATGAAACAAAAGAAAAATTCGGAGTAGGTATTAAAATCCATGGAGAAGAAATAAAAACTTTGAGGTTCGCAGATGACATTGTAATTATGTCAGAGACAGCAAAGGACATGGAAGAACAGCTGAACGGAATGGACAGTGTCTTGAAAGAAGGATATAAGATGAACATCGACAAAAGCAAAACGAGGATAATGGAATGTAGTCGAATTAAATCGGGTGATGCTGAGGGAATTAGATTAGAAAATGAGACGCTTAAAGTAGTAAATGAGTTCTGCTATTTGGGTAGCAGAATAACTAATGATGGTCGAAGTAGAGAGGATATAAAATGTAGACTGGCAATGCAAGGAAAGCGTTTCTGAAGAAGAGAAATTTGTTAACATCGAGTATAGATTTTAAGCGTCAGGAAGTCGTTTCTGAAAGTATTTGTATGGAGTGTAGCCATGTGTGGAAGTGAAACGTGGACGATAAATAGTTAAGACAAGAAGAGAATAGAAGCTTTTGAAATGTGGTGCTACAGAAGAATGCTGAAGATCAGATGGGTAGAGCACATAACTAATGAGGAGGTATTGAACAGAACTGGGGAAAAAGAGAGATTTGTGGCGCAACTTGACCAGAAGAAGGCATCGGTTGGTCGCACATATTCTGAGGCATCAAGGGATCACCAATTTAGTATTGGAGGGCAGTGTGGAGGGTAAAAATCGTAGAGGGAGACCAAGAGATGAATACACCAATGGGAGATGAAGAAGCTTGCGCAGGATAGAGTAGCATGGAGAGCTGCATCAAACCAGTCTCAGGAGTGAAGACCACAATGACAACAACTTTTACAAGAATGTTAGACATATCATGATAATACAATTTACGGACGTTAAAGGCAGCATAATTCATGTGAAGAATGGAAATGGGAAGCGTTCTAAGCACCAAATCTGACGTTTGTCAGGAGTGAAAAAAAAATCTCTCTGTTTGTAAGTAACTGACTTGTATCCAAAAGAACTGAGACGGTATTCCGATGGCACAGGATTATGGTGCTCGCCTCATGACCCCAAAAAATAATGAGACAAACTAGGAAACAACTATTTTATTAAGAACGATCTAAGTCCCATACCACGAAACTGATTGTTTCTAGGTGCCAATAAATACGTTCTTAGAAGTTGATGCCTGTGAAGAAGAGGGCAGCAACCAGCCGCTATTAATAATTCTGCTTATTTACGCAAATAGCGCTGTTACCGATTTCGGACTGACAGGTTCATCTTCGAGCTGCTGGTAACTTTTATATTACAACAGCACAGAAACCCGGCGATGCCCAGGTACTTATTTACAGCTCTGCATCCGCACCTGTGCCGTGCAGCGCCTGGCTTTGTGCTTAATGTTTACGACGTCATGTCTCCTTAACATTACATCGTACAATGACTTAATTTTCCGGTTACATTCAACAGTAAACGTGTATACTGTCTCCAACATGTGTTGCGAATATAATTAATAATAAAGCTGTAATAAATTATGTCATGCCTCGTACAGTGATTTTACTGCGTGAAAAGCGGAAAACTATTAAGCGATAAACGTTTCTGCTTGTCATTTTTAGGGGTTGTCAGCGAGAAAAATGTTTCGTAATGCTTTGAAATTATGAGTCAAGTTGGTTGCAAGTCGCTAGTTGCTCTCATATTCAGATACTGGATCAATGAAGTTAGGGAATTAATGCGTCGCGGGCTACGCTTCTCTTTCATCCTCACCCCCACCCCTTTGATACGTAGCTGGCTTTTACCCCTACAGCTACTGTTGACTGACAGTATGGTGTATGTGTACCGAGTTTGTTTGAAATTGATGCAGTGGATTAGGAGGAGACCTGGAACATACATGTACACACACACACACACACACACACACACACACACACACACACACACACATATATATATATATATATATATATATATATATATATATATATATATATATATCCATTTTTATAATATCTATGATTTGCCCCGATAGCTGACTGGTCAGCATGACGGATTGCCGTCCTACATGCCCGGATTCCATTCCCGGCTGGGTCGGAGATTTCTCCGCTCAGGGACTGGGTGTTGTGTTGTCTTCATCACCATTTCATCCCCATCCGTCGTGCAGAGCGCTCATTGTGACGTCGAATGCAATAAGACCTGCAACAAGGCAGCCGGACCCGGCCAATGACGCCAAAGCGTATTTCATTTCCATAATATGAATGGATTTCTTGTTGTTTACTTAGCTGTTGTCAATTTTTACAACAACAAATAAATATAAGCGTGAAGAGCCATACGAAGATGAACCCGTCAGTTCGAAATCATTAACCAACTGTCGCCATTCCTCATTGAAACCATTGCAAAGCTCAGTACATTTTTGTGCGTATACCAGAGGCACTACGCCACTCACTGCCACACCCTACTTGTCAGAAAATCTGTTCAGTCAACGTGCATCTCTGTTACTGTTACTCCTCGTTGACAAACTTTTTAAACGGACGTCACCTGTCTCTAATTTGTGCGTTTAATTTGTAATTCTGAATTATTTATATTGCTATGATTAGTGGCTACTAGTATTTAGAGGCGTACTCAGCGTAGATCTCCCCGGATCTGCCTGCTCCGTGACATTTGTCGATTTCCCAAGGATGGTACCCCTTCACTTGTTTATCGTCGGGCATTTGCTGCTCTATGCGCACAAATGACGGAAGCCACATTTATTTACACCGATGGCTCGAAAACATCGTTAGGTGTAGGGAGTGCCTATATTGTTGGCGACATCCCACATCACTTTCGGCTTCCCGACCAGTGTTCGGTTTATACTGCGGAGCTTTACGCTGTTCTCCAGGCTGTCCACTACATCCGCCGCCATCAGCGGATACAGTACGTTATCTGCTCAGATTCTCTCAGCTCTCTCCTCAGTCTCCAAGCTCTTTACCCCGTGCACCCTCTGGTCCACCGGATTCAGGACTGTCTGCGCTTGCTCCACCTGGGGGGCGTCTCGGTGGCGTTCCTCTGGCTCCCGGGACACGTTGGTATCTGTGGAAATGAGGCGGCCGACATAGCAGCCAAGGCTGCAGTCTCTCTTCTTCGGCCAGCTATTCAATCGATTCCCTTCGCCGATCTACGGAGCGTTTTATGTCGTCGTGTTGTTTTTTTATGGCACTCACATTGGTCGACACTTCCCCATAATAAATTGCTCTTCCTTGTGCTTGAACCTCTTCCTCCCGAACGCGTCGTCGGGAGGAGGTAATTTTAACTAGACTCCGGATAGGGCACTGTCTTTTTAGCCATCGACATCTTTTAAGCGGCGATCCTGCCCCACTCTGTCCCCACTGCTCTCAGCTGTGGACGGTAAGACATCTTTTAATTGAGTGCCCCTATTTTAATCCGTTACGCTCCCGTCTACAGCTGTCGCCTGATATATCGTCGATTTTAGCAGATGACACGCGCTCAGCCGATCGCGTTCTCGAGTTTATTAGTGCCAGTGAAATGACGTCAGTCATTTGAAGCTTTTTTTTTTGGGACAACCAACCCCTTTCTGTAGTGGATTTTTAAGCCTTCCTTCTGCTTTTAGTTTCTCCAATTTTATGACTTTCGTTCCCATTGCTGCTGGTTTCCATTTTCGGTTTTTTACTGTTTCCCAAGTCACGGACCGGGCGCTAATGACCATAGCAGTTTTGCGTCCTAAAAACCAAAACAAAAAAAACAAAAAAAATGAGCGTAGATCAACTACTTTGCCTTCAGTTCCTTAAATACTTTTAACTGGCTTGGTTACTCTTTGGAGTAACTGTCATTACGTGACATAATCATAAATTCAAAGAAAAATTATGTAATTTTAAAAGCAGTTTAGATCAGGGCAATAACGGAAGAGTTATTGTTTCTGTCTACAGTAGGTGTAACAGCTTTTATGACATTTTTAAAAAATTACGTTTATAATTTGGCATCGTTACTGTCTTTCAACTCGAAGATCGAGTGTCAGTCTATTAACGAAGGACCAAGCGTTGCTGTTGTTAAACGTTAATTTCCCATACTTCGGTTCCATAGTGAATCTTATCAACTACATTTAACAAATCATTAATTCCACAGACAGAAGCTTTTCCTACGTTTTATTAAAATATTGTATAATAATTACTTGCGACAGGAATAGAACCCCGTATTTAAATGAGTTCGAAGCACTAATCATGCACCTAATAAAAATAGTCATTTAACAAAGTGTTCAATAAGGCAAGCAAATTAATGGCAGCCTTTGACAAGGAATGTATTGCGGCTCTTGATAGCACCAGGCAAATTTCACTAATAGATATTCTGTTTTTTCATGTTGTTTCGTCATGTTCACAAGAAATAAAGGTAAACCATTGCACGTGTTGTATGTACCTTCGCAGTGATGCTAATGAAACAGATCTGCTTTGAATATCAGAGTGAACAGGTAAAGGTGAGTGGTTTAGAATGGTATAAATTTTGGGTTTAATTTTCTGCTTGTTCTCAAGAGAAACGTTAGGGCAGCATATCAATGATGTACAGGCGTGTACGTAGTAAGGAAGCGCTGCGTGACAGTAGGATGAGAGGGTCCAGCAAAGTATAGTTCCAAAGACGTTACCACCAGCTAAACACCGTTAAAACAAAGGTATAACAGAAAATAGTTCTCATTGTACTCGATATAAGCGGTGCATCATCAAATAAATACATGCCACAGTACGTAATACTGCCACTATATAGTAATCATGAAGTGTTAAGAGGCCCGAAATGCGGCACCTCTCAACACGTCTGCAAGCTGAAATGACTGCCTCCGACCTTCTTCGTTGCAGTGTCCAGGGAACAAAATTATTATTCGCCAGAGAGTATCCAGGTCTCTCTGGCCCTATTACGGCCACGTGTCTACTGTTGGGGCGTCGTGCTGGCAGCGGCATTACTCAACGCCGTTCGTGCGGTCCTGAGGGGTAACGGTTTCCGGCGCTCCTGCGGGTGCGGTTCGTATTGTCGCCTTAGCGTGCCGCTGCGTCGGATGGGAGCCAGTCACGCCAGTGGAACAATGCTCTACAGTTCTCTGCCGTACTACAACAAACGGTGGTTCTGAACGCGTATCTCTGACCATTCTTTCATTGTCAGATCATACGTCAGTTTTGTTTGTTGTCATGGTGATGCATACGCAAGTAAATACCAGGTGGTAGGCAAAAGTTCCCGCAATTTGAATTTTGCCCACCAATTGTTGAGGGTACACTGAAGTACTTCCAGGTGTCTCCCCGTACATACTTCTTGAACCAGTGAGGCAAGAGCCTGCGTACTGAATGATTTGGTTAGCTATTTATGAGCGTATTTCCGTTGTCGTGTTTCTTTGAGTTTGCGTATTTGAGATGGCTCGACAGAAAGAGCAGCTTGTCTACATGATATTTGTAGTTGGAAAAGGCACAATTCTTGTTGCTGTAAATTTTTGTAGAACGGTAGGGAAGAGTTCCATAAGCAACATATTAAAAATCCTTACTGGTGGAGTATGAGTTGGGTATGGGGAGAGTGACAGGGCGTTCAAAGGTCATATTTTCGTGTTCTTAAATAACTCGAAAACTGCAGCTTCTAGCGAAAATGTTTCCCAGTACAAAATTAAACTACATTAAATTTCCCACAGAAAACATCCTATTCATTTTTTTCCCTAGAACTATTACTTTCCATGTTGCAGGGAACGAATAATTGCAGATTATTAAAAATTATATTTAATGGTATAAAATTAATGTTTATTTTTAAAGAAATGGACTAAGAACAAATTTTAAATGCGCCACACGGAAGTGCTGTAGAACCGCAGTAACAGATAAATTGTGTTCTGGGGGTGTGACGGGCTGGAGAGGCGAGACTACAAGGTAGACCCACGAGGGAAGGTAGATCGCTTCCTTCCTCCACAGCTCCACAAACTGAAGAGCGAGCAACCGATTCTCCATAATTTCTACTCCACTACGTCACAGGAATCGACTACAGTTTCTTAAAGATATACCAACCACTCCGCAGCGCATTCTATGAATCACTGGCGACACAGTGCGTTAACACTACATGGAATATAGAAATTAGTTGCTAATAATACCAGCGAATATGAACAGAACGTACGTGGATCACTGAAGCTGTTCTACTCTGCTAGAGGAGAAATTGATTCTTGGCCCTCCAGTACAGCAGCTGTAGCGTTATTCCAGGAAAGGCATCTACACCCACCAAGAGCGCAGCTCGCTTTTCTGTTTACAGGCTATACATCTCCAGCATTTTTGCTGTCCAGTTCTCTTACGTGAGCAGACACAGCAACTTCGCTGAGCTCGTGTTTATGTAGCGGACTTCTGTGCAGTTTATTGGGTTCAAATGGGTCTGAGCACTATGGGGCTTAACATCTGAGGTCATCAGTTCCCTAGACTTAGAACTACTTAAACCTAACTAACCTAAGGACATCACACACATCCATGTCCGAGGCAGGATTCGAACCTGCGACCGTACCGGTCGCTCGGTTCCAGGCTGAAACGCCTAGAACCACTCGGTCACAGCGGCCGGCGTTTATTTGATAATTATTTGCAGTTGTTAAGTGAGCTGTTATATAAAAGCCTCAAGAACTGAAGGTTCTACTACACTGAAGAGCCTGCCCTCTCCACTATAAATAACTGGAATATCTTTCGCAGTATCTAATGCATCACACTTGCCTCAGCTCTCTCAACTTCCGAAAAGGCTAAGAGTTCAAACTGTCTCTCTCACTGCGACGAAAGTACATTACCATTATAGACCTGTATATGTTCAGTCTGTTCAGATGTATCGACACCCACCTTGCAATATACAGGGCGAGTTACTAACTATTGCCACCAAGAATTACTCCGAAAGTATGATAGGAGCTGGAAAGTTTGTGGGACAAAAGTTGCATGGTACAACGGGGGCCATAATATGACGTTGTTTTCTTGTTGCTAGGCGGGGTCTCTTCAGACATGTGAAGTTCAACTTGTTTTTTTATTTTCTATTTGTTTTTTTAAAATGGGATGCTATAGTTTGGTTCGACGAATCCAATGATGTGTAACAGTAAGGTCTTTGAATGTCAACGAATGTCACAAAGGTGGCATTAACGTCCATTTACAGAGAGTGTTCGAAGTGATGACCATTGGTATCAATGCAGTTCTGCAGTCTTGTTATCATGAATTGAGTGGTATTCCTTATCGGCACTTGTCGAAGCACATGCTCTGACAATTTTCTCTCGTCTATCGTGCAGATAGTAAATATTCGCCGAATACGGAGTATCCATTTAACGTGCCATTGACGTGTAAACACCATTCGTCGGTTTCGCAGTAAAACACTGTTAGGAACGGTAGGACTAGTATTGTCGAACAAGGGAATATGAATGACGTATTCATTCGAAGAACATGTCGATATGCTTCTCATTTACGGAGAGTGCCAACGAAATTCAGTGAGAGCTAGAGACTTCTACGCTCAAAGATATCCTCAACGTACTCACCCTACACGTTGTACATTTAAATATATGTATGATAAATTGAGAACGACTGGATCTTTAACGCATCGGAAACATATCCAGCAAAGGAAAGTTACTAACGAGGTAACGGAAGTTGGTACTCTTGCCATTGTGGCTCGAGATCCTTGTGTTACTTCGCGTCAAATCGCAAGGGAATCTGGCATGAGGCAGAGTAGTGTTGCTCGTGTTCAGCATCGCGCTAAATATCATCCTTACCATATCAGTCTTCACCAAAAATTAGCATTGAATTCTGCCAATGAGCTCAACTTCAGATTCAGAGGGATGACACATTTATTAATTTGATTTTATTTAATGATGAGGCTACATACATGAACCATGGAAATGTTAATTTTGCGTAACATGCATTATTGGGCAACTAAAAATCCATGTTGGCTGCGGCAAGTTGCACACCAAAAACCATGTCGGTGAATGTATGGTGTGGGATTCTGGAGGACAGAATTATAGGCCCCTATTTTATCGGAGGAAATCTTAATGGTAGGAAGTACACCACATTCCTGCAAGAAATATTAGGTCTGTTATTGCCAGAAATACCTTTAGGAACAAGGGACAGAATGTGATATCAACACGATGGGTGTCCGGCACATTTTACGCTGATGACTAGAAATGAGTTGCAGAGACAATGCCCCAATCGTTAGATTGGACGCGAAGGAGATGTGTCGTGGCCGGCTCGTTCGCCAGACTTGACGTCTCTGGATTTTTTCTTGTGGGGATTCGTACAAGACATTGTTTATTAAGACTTTCCAACTACACCTGAAGATAGGCGAGAGAGAACTGTCAGAGCATGTGCTTCGATAAGTGCCGATGTGCTAAGGAATGCCACTCAATCCATGATAACAAGATTGCAGCACTGCATTGATACCAATGGTCATCACTTCGAATACCTTCTGTAAACGGACGTTCAGGCCACCTTTGCAACCTTCGTTGACGTTCAAAGACCTTACTGTTACACATCATTGGAGTCGTCTCGATAGCCGCTATCATAAAATAAGTACCAAACTATAGCATCCCAATTAAAAATCAAAGTTGACCTTGATATCTCTGAAGCGACCCTACCTAGCAACAAGAAACCAACGTCATATTATGGCCCCCATTGTCCCATACAAGTTTTGTCCCACAAACTTTCCAGCTCCTATCATACTTCCGGAGTTATTCTTGGTGGCAACAGTTAGTAACTCGCCCTGTACCTGATACGAAGTTTAGATTCTTAATGGATGTTCAAATACCCAAGACTCTACATGTGGGTTGTAGTAAGTCTTAAACGGATCCCTGAAGAACACTTCCAAGAGCTGCAACTTGTGGGTCGTATGGGGAGTTAGACACTCAATCACAACTCCATGTTTTCGTGTTGGGTGGATGACGTCGATGACCCTTACGTGGAAGAAATGCTCAACCAGTGAGAAAAGTTGCGTTTTCTGGAGTCGGTTTTATATTCTTCAAGAAATGATGAAACCAATCCACGTAGATACTGCGCTGAATCCATCTAGAACGGTGACAGCTAGCTACTTTTACTGGAGGACAACCATCCAGCAGCCTTCATGTTCTTTCGAAGGAGGACTATCAAAGGTGGAACAAACATATCTGTCGCACTCGTGCAGGAAACCACCGTCATAAGAGTTCCTCTTTCTTGAGAAGGCAGATTTCCAACCTATTTCTTCCCTTTAATATGAACTATCTTCGACCGTCGACTTCGTACAACATTAATCCAATTTCATCCACAATAAATACTTTCGGTCCATTGAAACCTGCTTCCTCTATCTCTGGCTTTAGTATGTCTTTAAGCAGTTCACCCTTTCCTTGGAAAAGCTTCTCACACTAGCTAGCTGAGAGATGGATGTCGCTTTAAAAACTCCTTAACAATTTATTTCCCACCGTTACTTTTACGAGTCGAAATGGGTGGTCAATACTGTTTCTCACAGCAATTTGGAAAGCTAGTTGACTGACCTCGGAAGATCTTATTCCATAATACCTGCACTCCATGACCTTGCAGTACCTAATTAACTCTTCCTCCAGTTCATCTCCTACGATGCACTTTCGTTCAACTTTCGTATTTATTAAATAAAATATATCACTTGGTTCATGTTTTATATAGTCTTCAAGAGTTGATTTCGGCACATGGTAGACTTTCAAAGCTTTTAAAGACCCTTTTTTTTTTTCTTGAACTGCATTAACAGCTTCGAACATGAACTTGTGATTCCATTATTTACGCTTCTGACATGAAGTTGTCAATACGAGATAACTAATCCAAACCTAATATCGGATATCCGATACTGCTAACCCTCTAACCATCCGATTAAGAGCACCACTCACATCACGAAAACAAACAAGCATAGAAAAAACATGTAATGTACTGAATAAATCAGAAGTTATATGGTTATTTCGAAACATATACTTTAAGACTACTTATAACGGTATACACTGAAGCACCAAAGAAACTGGTATAGGCATGGGTATTCAAATAACATATGTAAACAGGCAGAGCACGGCGCTACGGTCGGCAACGTCTGTATAAGACAACGAGTATTTGACACAGTTCTTAGATCCGTTTACTGCTGCTACAATGGTAGGTTATGAAGATTTAAGTTAGTTTGAACGTGGTGTTATAGTCGACGCACTAGCGATGGAACACAGCATTTCTGAGGTAGCGATGAAGTGAGGATTTTGCCGTACGACCACCTCACGAGTGTACCGTGAATATCAGGAACCCGGTAAAACATGAAATCTCCGACATTACTGCGGCCGGAAAAAGATCCTGCAAGAACAGGCCAACGACGACTGAGGAGAATCGTTCAGTGTGAGAGAAATGCAACCCTTCCGCATGTTGCTGCAGATTTCAATGCTGGCCCATTAACAAGTGTCAGCGTGCGAACCGTTCAACGAAACATCGTCGAATGGGCTTTTCGAAACCGAAGGGCCACTCGTGTATCCTTGATGACTGCACGATACAAAGCTTTACGCCTCGCCTGGGCCAGTCAACATCAAAATTCGACTGTTGATTGGAAATATGTTGCCGGGTCGGACGAGTCTCGTTTCAGATTATATCGAGCGGATGGACGTGTACGCGTACGGAGACAACCTCATTAATCCATGGACCCCGCGTGTCGGCAGCGGACTGTTCAAGGCGGTAGAGGCCCTGTAATTGTGTGAGGCGTGTGCAGTTGGAGTGATATGGGATCCCTGACACGTCTAGATACGACTCTGACAGGTGACACGTACGTAAGCATCCTGTCTAATCACCTACATCCATTCATATCCATTGTGCATTCAGACGGACTTGGGCAATTCCAGCAGGACAATGCGACATCCCACACGTGCAGAATTGCTACAGAGTGGCTCCAGGAAGACTCTCCTGAGTTGAAACACTTCCACTGGCCACCAAAGTCCCCAGACATGAACATTATTGATGCTTTGGAACGTGCTGTTCAGAAGAGGTCTCCACTCCCTCGTACTCTACTAATTTATGGACAGCTGTGCAGGATTCATGGTGTCACTTCCCTCCAGTTCAGACAATAGTCGAGTCCATTATAGGTCGTGTTGTGGCACTTCTGCGTGCTCGCGGGGGCCCTACACGATATTAGGCAGGTGTACCAGTTTCTTTGGCTCTTCAGTGTATGGTAAATGTTTACATTTAGCTGATGTCTTGAGATGCACTGAAGGGTGCAAAATATTCCTCAACTGCGCTCTCACAACGTTCCCGCTAAACAAATAAGGCCTGTTCTTCTTACAAGCAAACTCAAAGTGGTCGCGTAGAAGGGGAAGGCAAATAACTTCACGCTTACTACGGTAGAGTGGGGCAGTTACAAGAAAGGAAATCCTACTATCTGATGTTAGGGAAAACCTGATAATTGAGCTGTTCCCTACTATAGAATGTTCAAAATTACTTTAGGGATCGACAGCTGCGACGGAAGTTATAGGAGAGGAATCCACGCGCGAGGCACGATCCGCATTCCGCAATTTCACAATACCTGTAGCCGCAGAAACCACTCCAAGCCGCCAAACCTCCTCCCCACCACAACACTTCCCACTTGCACTGTGTTTCAGGGAGCTTTCTCGTAACAAAACCAAACGTACGACCACTTAGTACTTGCTGCGTGAACGGAACATTGTGCTTCGCATTTAAATGACATTATTTGGTGTTACAAAACTATGGAAGAGTTCCGATTTTATGTAGATGATAATTTGATGCATTCGTAAGATTACATTCTGTTCATGTGTTTATGTGTTCAGTGACAAAAAAGTTTCCCTCAGGTCGAAAATTCGATAACGTCGTCAGAAAAAGCATTTTCGTAAAGTGAGTAACGTGTCTACCACACATGTGTAACTTACCTACAACAAATATGTCCTATGTTCATTTGTGCAAATGGACTCGATAAGCAACCTGAGCTGTCAGTAATAGGAATCTGACCTGCGTAACACTGTGTGCGTGTTGTATGAGTGTCAGATTCACTGTCATTTAAGCCCTCAACAGACCGTTACATGAAAAACTTAAAACTAACATTTGGATGAGCTATCTGACTGCGTATTTGAATATGAAAAACTACGGGAAGAAATGAATCTGTAACAATGAATACCTAGGCTATTTGACTGCGCATTTGAATAAGAATTACAGAATCTGACTTGTGCAACGGAATTTACTGGATTAGAGTACATGACATGTTGTGTTGTGTCAGTGTCTCTGTATTGACCTGAAGTTTAGCACTCACCTCTTTAGATGACTGCCTTTTTCCAAGTGGTTTACAGCAATTCGCAGCAGCATGCAGAAGCAGCGGCTAAAGCTTATTGTTACTAAGAAGGAATTTAATAAAGAGTCCTGATAACTCCTAAATAACTTGTAAGAAGGGATTTCATAAAAGAAGTGTGTTAAAAAACTTCAGAAATCATCATGACCAATAACAGTTTGACAAGTATTAATAATGGCGAAATGCCTGTCAAAGACTTCAAAAGAGTCAATAATGTCTGAGTGCCAGAGTAACAAAATTATTTCAGTTTCAAAGTTACATTAACATTTAATAACCACAGCATATTTATGAATTAGATGTGGAGAATAATTATTATTATTTGGAGGATAAGGAGGCTTCTTTAACTGACAAGCAAAACATGGAATTATTGCAAACTCGGACTAATAATCACGAGCCTAAACCTGCAATTGCGCTTTACGCTATGCTTGCGAATTTTACATTGAATTCCGTTTTAAAGCGTAGGTAAGCCATCTAAATATCTCCCGGCTACATAAATGAAATCAGGCCTTGTGTGGTAAGGTCTGCCATCACCGACGTGAGGGGAGTATGACACGTCTTCTGTCTCCGAGTTCTCGATCAACAATACTGACTCGTCTTGCAGCAATGCTTACAATCGCCCTCAGATTGTAACTATCTATATCTGAGTGCTCATTTATTTCCAATCTTAAACAATGCGAAGAATAGCCTTAAGTTGGTTATATTATTTTCGATACTCAGAATAATATTTAATCAATGTAATGGAGAGTTCTGACACACTCCTTACAAGTGCCCTGGTATCGTGTTAATAATGTGTTTTCGAAAATGAGAACTTGGTGCAGCTCTTTCAGTACACGTTGGCGCAAGTTCCATATTTATAAAGTGAGTAGTTTGCGAGTTTGAGCTAGTTGAATGAAACGTAAGATTTTTCGTGTGCTCAGTGCTGGACGTTACAACTCTTCTCCTCCAGATGGTCAATAGCAAACTACACTGAGGTGACAAAATTCTTGGGATGCCTCCTAATACCGTATCGGACCTCCTTTTGCCTGGCGTGTGAAACAACTGGACGTGGCTCAGACCCAAGTAGCTGGAAATGTCCTGCGGAAATATTGAGATATGCTGCCTCTATAGTCGTCCATAATTGTGAAAAATGTTGCCGGTGCAAGATTTTGTGCGCGAACTGACCTCTCGCTTATGTCCCATAAATGTTCGATGAGATTCATGTCGGGCGATCTTGGTACCCAAATGGCAGTGGTGGTGCTAATATCCTATGGGACCAAACTGCTGAGGTCATCGGTCCCTAGGCTTACACACTACTTAATCTAACTTAAACTAACTTACGCTAAGTGCAACACACACACCCATGCCCGAGGGAGGACTCGAACCTCCGACCGGGGGAACCGCGCGAACGGTCCAGCATGTTCTTCAAACAAATCGGGAGTAATTGTGGCCCAGCGTCATTGCCCATTTTCATCCATAAAAGTTCCATCGTTGATTGGGAACATGACGTCCATGAGCGGCTGCAGATGGTCTTGAAATAGCTGAACATAACCATTTCTATTTAGAGGACTAAGCCCATTCCATGCAACCACAGTCCACACCATTGTGGAACCACCACCACGTTACACAGTACTGTGTTGACAAATTCGGTCCATCGGTTCTTGGGGTCTCCAGCACACTCGAATTCTACCGTCAGCTCATACCAACTGAGCCGGCTGATGTGGCCGAACGGTTCTAGGCACTTCAGTCCGGAACTGCGCTGCTACTACGGTCGCAGGTTCGAACCCTGCCTCGGGCATGGATGTGCATGATGTCCTTAGGTTAGTTAGGTTTAAGTAGTTCAAAGTCTAGGGGACTGATCACCTCAGATGTTAAGTCCCATAGTGCTTAGAGCCATTTTTTCATACCAACTGAAATCGGGACTCATCTGACCAGGCAACAATTTTGCAGTCGCCTAGGGTTCAACCGATATGTTCACCCGTGTGTTCACGAGCCTGAAAGAGGCACTGCAGGCGATGTCGTGCCGTTAGCAAAGGCACTTGGGTTGGTCGTCTGCTGCCATAGCCCATTAACACCAAATTTTACCACAGTGTCCTAACGGAAACGTTCGCCATGCACTCCACATTGATTTCTGCGGTTATTTCACGGGGTGTTCCTTGTCTGTTAACACTGACAACTCCACGCTAACGCTGCTGTTCTCAATTGTTAAGTGACGGCCGTTGGCCACTGCGTTACCCTTGGTGTGAGGTAATGCCTCAGATTTGATATTCTCGGTACGATCTTGACACTGTGGATGTCAGAACATTAAATCCGGTATCGATTTCCGAAATGGAATGTCCCATGCTTGTATCTCGATTTACCAATCCGCGTTCAAAGTTTGTTAACTCCCATATTCAGCCCAAAATGACGTCTGAAACCTTTTCACATGAATCAGCTGGGTACAAATGAGAGCTCTGCCCTTTTATATGTTGTGTCCCGCGATACTGCATATCGCTACTCCGTGACTTTTGTCGCCTCAATGTGATTCTGAACAGCCTACAGGGTGGTCCATTGATCGTGACTGGGCCAAATATCCCACGAAATAAGCGTCAAATGAAAAAACTACAAAGAACGAAGGGGGAAACCAGATGGCGCTATGGTTGGCCCGATAGATGGCGCTGCCATAGTTCAAACGGATATCAACTGCGTTTTCAAAAATAGGAATCCCCATTTTTTATTAAATATTCATGTAGTACGTAAAGAAATATGAATGTTTTAGTTGGACCACTTTTTTCGCTTTGTGATAGGTGGCGCTGTAATAGTCAAAAACATATGGCTCACAATTTTAGACGAACAATTAAAATACAGACCGTAGGTACGTTTGAACATTTTATTTCGGTTGTTCGAATGTGAAACATGTACCTTTGTGAACTTATCATTTCTGAGAACACATGCTGTTACAGCGTGATTGCCTGTAAATACCACATTAATGCAATAAATGCTCAAAATGATGTCCGTCAACCAATTTGGCAATACGTGTAACGACACTCCCCTCAACAGCGAGTAATTCGCCTTCCGTAATGTTCGCACATGCATTGACAATGCGCTGACGCATGTTGTTAGGCGTTGTTGGTGGATCACGATAGCAAATATCCTTCAACTTTCCCCACAGAAAGAAATCCGAGGACGTCTAGGCTGGTGAACGTGCGAGCCATGGTATGGTGCTTCGACGACCAATCCACCTGTCATGAAATATGCTATTCAATACGGCTTCAACCGCATGCGAGCTATGTGCCGGACATCCATCATGTTGGAAGTACATCGCCAATCTGTCATGCAGAGAAACATCTTTTAATAACATCGGTAAAACATTACGTAGGAAACCAGCATACATTGCACCATTTAGATTGCCATCGATAAAATGGGGGCCAATTATCCTTCCTCCAATAATGTCGCACCATACATTAACCCGCCAAGGTCGCTGATCCTCCACTTGTCGCAGCCATCGTGGATTTTCTGTTGCCCAATAGCCAGTTGAAGTTACCGCTGTTGGTGAATAACGCTTCGTCGCTAAATAGAACGCGTGCAAAAAATCTGTCATCGTCCCGTAATTTCTCTTCTGCGCAGTGGCAGAACTGTACACGACGTTCAAAGTCGTCGCCATGCAATTCCTGGTGCATAGTAATATGGTACGGGTGCAATCGATGTTGATGTAGCATTCTCAACACCGCAATTTTTGAGATTCCCGATTCTCTCGCAGTTCGTCTGCTACTGATGTGCGGATTAGCCGAGACAGCAGCTAAAACACCTACTTGGGCATCATCATTTGTTGCAGGTCGTGGTTGACGTTTCACATGTGGCTGAACACTTCCTGTTTCAAATTCAAATGGTTCGAATGGCTCTGAGCACCATGGGACTTAACATCTATGGTCATCAGTCCCCTAGAACTTAGAACTACTTAAACATAACTAACCTAAGGACATCACACAACACCCAGTCTTCACGAGGCAGAGAAACTTCCTGTTTCCTTAAATAACGTTCTATCCGGCGAACGGTCCGGACACTTGGATGATGTCGTCCAGGATACCGAGCAGCACACACAGTACACGCCTGTTGTGCATTTTGATCACAATAGCCATACATAAATACCATATCGACCTTTCCCGCAATTGGTAAACGGTCCATTTTAACACGGGTAATGTATCGTATCACGAAGCAAATACCGTCCACACTGGCGGAATGTTACATGATACCACGTGCTTATACGTTTGTGACTATTACAGCGCCATCTATCACAAAGCGAAAAAAGTGGTCCAACTAAAACTTTCATATTTGTTTACGTACTACACGAATATGTAATAAAAATGGGGTTTCCTATCTTTAAAAAAAAAACGCAGTTGATGTCCGTTTGATCTATAGCAGCGCAATCTAGCGGGCCAAACACAGCGCCTTCTGGTTTTCCCCTTCAAGCTAGACGAGTTTCGTTCTTTGTGGTTTTTTCGTTTGATGCTTATTTTGTGAGATGTTTGGCCCGGTCACTATCAATGGATCACCCTGTATATATTTCCGGTAATGCAGAAATACAGGGTGAGTCACTTAACGTTACCGCTGGATATATTTCGTAAACCACATCAAATACTGACGAACCGATTCCACAGACCGAACAACGTGAGGAGAGGGGCTATTGTAATTGTTTAATACAAACCATACAAAAATGCACGGAAGTATGTTTTTTAACACAAACCTACGTTTTTTAAATGGAACCCCGTTAGTTTTGTTAGCACATCTGAACATATAAACAAATACGTAATCAGTGCCCTTTGTTGCATTGTAAAATATTAATTACATCCGGAGATATTGTAACCTAAAGTTGACGCTTGAGTACCACTCCTCCGCTGTTCGATCGTGTGTATCGGAGAGCACTGCAACACACATCGCGTTTCTACAGAATAATCTGCCAACGTTGCTCGAAAATGTCCCACTGGAAACGCGTCGACGTATGTGGTATCAGCATGATGGTGCACCTGCACATTCCGCAATTGACACTAGGCTGACCCTTGACAGGATGTTCGACGGGCTTTTCATAGGACGTGGAGGACGCATAAACTGGCCAGCCCGTTCTCCTGATCTTACACCTCTGGACTTCTTTCTGTGGGGTACGTTATAGGAGAATGTGTACCATGATGTGCCTACAATCCCAGAGGATATGAAACAACGTATTGTGGCAGCCTGCGGCGACATTACACCAGATGTACTGCGGGGTGTACGGTACATGTACGACAGTGAAAAAGACCAATAAAAAGGTGTTAGCATGTGGACGTAATGTGCTGTTCCAGCCTCTTCTGTAGCTAAGGTCCATCACCGTTCCCTTTGGATCCCTACGTAATTCGGTGCTCTCCGATACACACGATCGAACAGCGGAGGAGTGGTACTCAAGCGTCAACTTTAGGTTACAATATCTCCGGATGTAATTAACATTTTACAATGCAACAAACGGCCCTGATTACGTATTTGTTTATATCTTCAGATGTGCTAACCAAACTAACGGGGTTTCATTTAAAAAACGTAGGTTTGTGTTAAAAAACATACTTCCGTGCATTTTTGTATGGTTTGTGTTAAACAACTACAATAGCCCCTCTCCTCACGTTCGGTCTGTGGAATCGGTTCGTCAGTATTTGATGTGATTTACGAAACATATCCAGCGGTAACGTTAGGTGACTCACCCTGTATAACAGTGATACTGAACGCGTGCGTGTGTGACGCTCCCGCCAGCTCGTGTGAGGGGTTGTGGAGGTAACACTGCTTGTGGAGCGTCCTTGAGACGGCGGCGTGGGCTGTCACACCTACGCTAGGGAGATGCCGGTCGGCGCCTAATGGAAGCGCTAACAAAGCGCCCTACCGCGGCAAGGGCCAGAGCCGGCCCGACACAAACACAGGCCGCCTCCTGGCCTCGTCTTTTGTCTGCACTGTGCGGCTGCCGACGCGCAACCGCACCACGGGTCCACGCGTCTGCCCAGGCACACGGGGTCAGAATTTTAATTAAAGCCGCATTTACTGTCGAGCACTAGTCTCTAGCTAGAGCGAAAATTCTAAAATTGCGCGTGCGTGTGACAGAGCGCAGTGTGGAAGTGAAATGTGGCAAGTGGAAAATTCCTTCGTGCAAGCTGCGGACACAGTAAATAACGTTTCACATTCAGCGGACGGATGAAGAGTAAAATGAGACGTTCGGTTGAGCACGTAAGGAAAATTTGTTGAACAATTACCAAGAGGTAATCGAGGATAGCTAAGGTATATGACATCGCAACATGCCGATGAGTGTTAAGTGGAGGCTGGGAAAAGCCGATGGTATTAGGGGGGAGGAGAAACTGCTTGAAAGCATTTTTGCAACGTTTCCTTAGGTTTCAACAGATTTTGGTACTTTAGAATGAATGGTGGACGCCAAGTGAATATGGAAACTGCAGTGCACCTCTCAGTACGAGACGCACTGGAGCTATAACAATCCGAGATTTCTAAGAACGTAATTTATACTGGTACGAAAGAAAATATTACGTTAAGGACGTCAGAACACAGGGCGTCGCGTACTCAAGGAAATTTCTCTGAAATAAAATCTCTAACGAGTTACCATTTGAGTGCGACGTCGCAGAAGGCCAACTAAGTTTACGGCTTCGACGCCCACACATATTGCGTACCATGTCAGGTAGATAATGGCAACAGGGGGCGCGAGTGGAGGTATCAAATAATGAGACCAGCATGGGGCTACGGCGTGTAAATGAACTGCTTAATCGATGAGTAATCCACAACAGCGATACCGTGCTAGTTGTGGTGATACAAAGCAGAACACTGGCAACGGTAAACAACAAACATCGCGTTATATCTACAGCATCAGTTTCCGAAGTTGACATTTTGTCAGAAAAGAGCCCGAGGAATTCAGCAGTTAGAAAGAAGTGGCAGATGAAATATTAGCGATTTTGCAAGATGAGTTAGTTGATTCTACGATGTCGTAAACGCTCGACTGTGCGGACAATGTACATGAATAGTACAATGATGACATACGTGCTTAACAAGTGATGGTGATATTAAACAGATGTAGTGCGTCATCCTTGTCAGACAGGGAGCCACAAATCCCGTCTCCAGTGAAATGCAAGAAACGACAGTCGTTGTCCAAGGAGCGGGTACTAAACGTAAGTACGTACACTGATCAGCCAGAACATTATGACCACCAACCTCGTAGCTGATATGTCCACCTTTGGCACGGACGCCGGCCGAAGTGGCCGTGCGGTTAAAGGCGCTGCAGTCTGGAACCGCAAGGCCGCTACGGTCGCAGGTTCGAATCCTGCCTCGGGCATGGATGTTTGTGATGTCCTTAGGTTAGTTAGGTTTAACTAGTTCTAAGTTCTAGGGGACTAATGACCTCAGCAGTTGAGTCCCATAGTGCTCAGAGCCATTTTTTTTTGGCACGGACAACAGCGACGATGCGTTGTGCCATGGAAACAATGAGGCTTTCGTCTGTCGCTGGAGGGTTGGTACCACATCTGCACACACAAGTCACCTAATTTCCGTAAATTCCTGGAAGGGTGGCGGTGGCCACTTTGAATCACATCCCAGATGTGTCCGATCGGGTTCACTTCTGGTGAGTTGGAGAGCCACCACATCAACTGGAACTCGGCACTGTGTCCCACTCCATAATTCAGTATAATTATTGTTCCTGAATAAAAGTTTCGTTTTTGTTCCTCTGTGTCTTTCTTTGAGTTACCTTTTGTGCTACTTTGTAGGATTTCTTTCTATGTACGGTTCAAATTTCATCGAGCTATGTTACCTGACAGTGACACATCATGCGAAACTTACTTCCGCTCTTAAGTTTTGCAAGCCAGTCTATATAAATGACACACGCTATAGCCCGGGTCTCGCAGCTTCCGATTTCCATCTCTATGACCCAATGAAGGATGTACTCCGCGGAAAGCAGTACTTGGATGAAGGGAGATCATTGATGCAGCAAGACGCTAGTTTCAACGTCGACGAGTAGAGTGGTACCATGCCGACGTACAGGTCCTCTCAGTTGTGTGGTGTTCAGGCCATCGCACTGAACGAAGATTATCGTGAAAAATAGGGTTTTGTAGCCAAAAGAATGAGGAATGATGTGGTGTATTGGAACGCTGAATATAACCAACTTTCTTTCAAAAGAAAGTGTGTTGCACTACTTATTGAACGGCCGTCGTATGTTATTGATTTAAAAAAATGATTATTTTGTCATCTTATCAAGTAATAATGGCTAACAGTTTCAGTTACTGGATGTGTTATAAATGCATACTTCCAACACTCATCACTGATGATGATTTAGTAAGCTCATGTCGCTCCTACAGTATCTGTGATTATTTCTTTCTCACACTACCTTCTTACGTCCATTTACACGCACATGATATGTTTTAAATGATACGAAGTTTGTAACAGAGAAGTTACACGCTCCAAAAGTTTTTCCCGAATGTGAAAAGTTTAGAATCCGGTTTCCAGGCTGATGGATGGATTATCACCGTACGTAGAAGTTATTCAGTGTTGCAGAGGTTGAAAATACCGCTTCAGTTGTAAATTACTTTATTTTCACACGACCGGTTTCCAGTGCGACACCTGAGGATGGGCTTATAACAGTCCGAAACAGGTCGTGTGAAAATGAAGTAATTTACAACTGAAGCTGTATTTTCAACCTCTGCTATAATGCTCAGTTGCGGATGTTCTTCCAACAGGATTGTTTGTTATTCAGTGTTGTTTGTTGTTGATTTCTTTTGACCGTAGGCCACAGACATAACCCTATCGGATACATACATTTCTAGTAAGACGGCTCAAATTTTACCGTAAATAGAACAGAACAGTTAGTTTCCGCGTTGGCTTTTCACTGCACAAGCCATTGGCTGATATTGTAGAGATTTTTTCTCCTTATAACCCCTTTCCGAATTGATGCCAGATCTAACGATAGTGTACACCAGCTAGCCAAAGCATTACGACCACTGAGTAACAGGAAGTTGATTCACCTTTGGAACACAATACAGCAGCGCTTCTAGTAGGCGTGTATTCGAAAAGTCTATGGTAGGGTTCCGATGGAATGTGGCAGCAGATGTATACGCACAGATCACTAAATTGCCGTATATTATGGATCGGTGGTTTGTAAAGGCGGAGTGTCCAAGGTGCATACCATTAGGTTCAGACCACGCGAACTTGGTGGGCAAGACAGCAGCATGAGTCCACCATCATGCTGCTCAAACCACTATTGCGTGTTTCTGGCCTTGTGACATAGGGAGTTATCCTGCTGGAAGATTCCATAGCCTTCGGAGAAGATATCAAGTATGAAGCGATGCAGGTGGCCCAAAATAAGGTTCTCGTGTTCTACAGCTGTCATGGTACCTTCGGTTACTATCACAGGTCCCATGCAAGCAAACGTGAATGTCCGCCACAACATAATAGTGTCACTATCATCTTGAGTGCGTGGCAAGGTGCATGTTTCACCTGGATGACAGTGTGTCCGGACACTACCATTCATCTGGTGCTACAAGAAACTAACAACCATCAGCTGTATAAGTGAATGACAACAATGAAAATTTGCGCAGGACCGAGACTCGAACCCGGACTTCCGCTTTACGCGAGCGGTCGTCTTAATCACTTTGGCTATCCGTGTACGGTCACGGTCAGGCTCAGACTTACATTGTCATCTTTCCTACGTCACAACCTGTACTCGTATACACATTATGAAATTACTGCACAGGGAAGGCCATTTTAACTAAAAGTCGATGCCTGGTACCGGCGGATAAATACGATACTGCAGTACCTGTGTTGTCAAAAAGAACACAGGCACTGCAATATCGAGGAAACTAACTCATCCGACCACGTTTCCATTAACCAACGGTCAAATCTCGATTATCCCGTTCCCACAGCAATCGTAATCGACGATGTCTTTGGACCGACATGAGAACACATTGGTTTCGCCTGCTGCAGAGCCCCATCCTTCCTCTCCTGCTTTACACAGTCCGGAAGCCTCCGATTACACGTTCTGCAATGAGGATGAGCGTCCAAAATTTTATCGCTCACTCGTGGTCTCACCGCCCTTCAATCACTTTCCATAGATACACCAAGACACAGCACACGAACAGGCCGCCAGTTTAGCCACTCCCGAGATGCTCGTTCCCAGGCGCCATGCCATAACGTTCTGAGTCCCCACTGTCAGTGAATTTCTCAGTTTTTGGTCCGTATTGTCGCCAGAATGATACCCCATTCGTGTCTGCTCCGCATATGTACTTTCCTTTCGACGTCACGTGCCCAAGATAGACGATGTTCAGTCTCGCAGTGGACAGTTACCTTTTGCTTTTGCTAATCGTGTACGTCTGCAAAACTGCGTATGTCACGGTAGCTTCTGCCCTCTTGAAACCTACTTTGTATCTTAGGAACATTTTGAATACACTTCGTTTGTATTCTATGGTGTAATGACCGAATCATGAAAGGCTACCAGAAAAAAAAAGAAAAATAATCGAAATATGAATACCAGCTGTAAGCCTCATAACATAGGTAGAGCCACACAGTGCAAGCCGCTTTCATCGGCCCATTAACAGGTCAAAAAATGGTTCAAATGGCTCTAAGCAGTATGGGACAACATCTGAGGTCATCAGTCCCCTAGAACTTAGAACTACTTAAACCTAACTAACCTAAGGACATCACACACATCCACGCCCGAGGCAGGATTCGAACCTGCGACCGTAGCAGCAGCGCGGCTCCGGACTGAAGCTCCTAGAACCGCTCGGCCACAACGGCCGGCATTTAAGAGGTCATTCCCATCGGGAAACCGCTGATTTCACGCTCACTGATGGCGAATTGGAGGTGGAAAGCAACGCAGGTATCTTTAAGCAAACAAATTTAGCGCCATGTATAGAGGCCCTCAAACGCGAGTGAACAGAAGAGATCCAACGACAGCCGCTTCGAATGAACGAGCCTACTGCACTAGAAGACACTGTCGGACGACAATGTAACATCGTACCGGGTATGTAAATGATTAGAAGAGTATTTCTCGTGACAGAGGAGCTACCTAAGTGCACTAGTGTTGCCATGTTTAGTGTAGTTACCGGACCTTGTAGGGTATATAAAGGGGGTGAACAGCATCAGATGTCGATTGATCACTCTGAAGTCCACAGAGATTCGGCGTAACCGTTTGATACTGCGTTGTTAGCACCTGGCAGGGTCTGAAAAGGGGCTCATTGTGGTGGGTCTGCATTTGGCTGGCTGGCTGAATCGTGCAGCATCCAACTTTGTGACGCATTCATATACACTCCTGGAAATTGAAATAAGAACACCGTGAATTCATTGTCCCAGGAAGGGGAAACTTTATTGACACATTCCTGGGGTCAGATACATCACATGATCACACTGACAGAACCACAGGCACATAGACACAGGCAACAGAGCATGCACAATGTCGGCACTAGTACAGTGTATATCCACCTTTCGCAGCAATGCAGGCTGCTATTCTCCCATGGAGACGATCGTAGAGATGCTGGATGTAGTTCTGTGGAACGGCTTGCCATGCCATTTCCACCTGGCGCCTCAGTTGGACCAGCGTTCGTGCTGGACGTGCAGACGGCGTGAGACGACGCTTCATCCAGTCCCAAACATGCTCAATGGGGGACAGATCCGGAGATCTTGCTGGCCAGGGTAGTTGACCTACACCTTCTAGAGCCCGTTGGGTGGCACGGGATACATGCGGACGTGCATTGTCCTGTTGGAACAGCAAGTTCCCTTGCCGGTCTAGGAATGGTAGAACGATGGGTTCGATGACGGTTTGGATGTACCGTGCACTATTCAGTGTCCCCTCGACGATCACCAGTGGTGTACGGCCAGTGTAGGAGATCGCTCCCCACACCATGATGCCGGGTGTCGGCCCTGTGTGCCTCGGTCGTATGCAGTCCTGATTGTGGCGCTCACCTGCACGGCGCCAAACACGCATACAACCATCATTGGCACCAAGGCAGAAGCGACTCTCATCGCTGAAGACGACACGTCTCCATTCGTCCCTCCATTCACGCCTGTCGCGACACCACTGGAGGCGGGCTGCACGATGTTGGGGCGTGAGCGGAAGACGGCCTAACGGTGTGAGGGACCGTAGCCCAGCTTCATGGAGACGGTTGCGAATGGTCCTCGCCGATACCCCAGGAGCAACAGTGTCCCTAATTTGCTGGGAAGTGGCGGTGCGGTCCCCTACGGCACTGCGTAGGATCCTACGGTCTTGGCGTGCATCTGTGCGTCGCTGCGGTCCGGTCCCAGGTCGACGGGCACGTGCACCTTCCGCCGACCACTGGCGACAACATCGATGTACTGTGGAGACCTCACGCCCCACGTGTTGAGCAATTCGGCGGTACGTCCACCCGGCCTCCCGCATGCCCACTATACGCCCTCGCTCAAAGTCCGTCAACTGCACATACGGTTCACGTCCACGCTGTCGCGGCATGCTACCAGTGTTAAAGACTGCGATGGAGCTCCGTATGCCACGGCAAACTGGCTGACACTGACGGCGGCGGTGCACAAATGCTGCGCAGCTAGCGCCATTCGACGGCCAACACCGCGGTTCCTGGTGTGTCCGCTGTGCCGTGCGTGTGATCATTGCTTGTACAGCCCTCTCGCAGTGTCCGGAGCAAGTATGGTGGGTCTGACACACCGGTGTCAATGTGTTCTTCTTCCATTTCCAGGAGTGTATAATGGTGTCCTGATAATGGACTGCATGACAACGTGAGAGCAGCCATTCTCCTCGTCGAGGTTCCTGTTGACCACGTCTGACCACAGCTAGTGAGCTTCGCCGTATTGCGCAACAAATACGTCATAACTAATTCACATCCATACCTGCCATCTGAGAACAGGTAATGGTCTCCCTGCAACATTTAGGGTCATGCCGCACCACTGGTCAGAGACTGGCAACAGCCGGACTAGGGAGTTACAGTCCCACGCGTAGGCTGCTGTTGACACCACAACACAGACGGCGGCGTCTGATGTGGGGCCGTGACTGGCCAGCAGGGACTGCTGATACGGCGTCACACTGCGTTGAGCGATGAATCGTGGTTCTGTGATACCTCGGATGACCATCGTCAACGTTGGAGAGGCAGAGCGATGCTATTCCTGACGTCACGGTTTTGGGAGCCGTAGGGTATGATATGAGGTAACGGCTGGTAGTCACTGAGGGAACTCTGGATGGCACAACGGTACCCTTTGGACATGCTGCGTCCTCATGTGTTACTACTCATGCCACAGTATTTTGGTACCATTTTTCAAGACGACACTATGAACCGTCTGCGTGATGTTGAGGCACTCCAGTGACCAGCAAGACCCTTTCTTCTCTACCCAATAGATTATGCGCGGGACCAGCTTCGTCGTCAACTCCGTTCCAGTAGTAGTGTTCAGGAAATTAACGACTAATCGGAACAGATATGGGTTAGCTTGCCTCAGGAGAGGATACAGTGGTTTTATTACACCGTTCCCGATCGTATCAGTGCATGCATCCAGGCCAGAGGGATGCAATGTCGTACTGATGTATGGGCTCACACTGTCAAGTTGTAGATATGATTCGAATTTTTATTCACTTAAACACCATCACATGCTCTCTAGACCCGTGAAGTTTCATGTCGTTTCCTCGTCTGTTTCTGGGTGCTTCAATTTTTTTTTCTGTTTTTGTCAAGCAGTGTATTCATCAGTTTGGAAGATTGTGAGTTTTCTAAACTTTTCTCGGGGTCTCTCGTCTTACTTTTTATCCTTAATGAAAATTACTGTGTCTATTTCATTTCTGATGTCAAATTTCGGTATGATGAATGCCGAATAACACCGTGATTTAGTGTCCGCATTAAACTACAAACTCACCCTAAAAGGGAAAGCATACATCACCGTAATAGGACCGAGTCTCGTAAAGCACTGGGGTGTTCAGAACCAACCTTCAGCTTTGGCCGGCCGGAATGGCCGAGCGGTTCTAGGCGCTTCAGTCTCGACCGCGCGACCGCTACGGTCGCAGGTTCGAATCCTGCCTCGGGCATGGATGTGTGTGATGCCCTTAGGTTAGTTAGGTTTAAGTAGTTCTAAGTTCTAGGGGACTGATGATCTCAGATGTTACGTCCCATAGTGCTCAGAGCCATTTGAACTTTCAGCTTTGCCTTTATCTTGAATGTTTGTTCAAAGCAGCTGAATTAATTAGGTATTTCTGCACGAATATTTTTCAGTCTATATTTAGGATCTAGTAGGTTTTGGTGTTCTAAATGCCATGTATTTAGTTTTTTTTTTTCGGCGGAAATGCTGAGACTATGCAGCGCACCTAACAAGTGGAGTTCATTAGCAGCTCTTTGTACAACGCCCTTACTGTAAGCAGTTACTACCTGCTCGCCATAAAGCTAAAACATACACTGAGTTCTGCACTTCTTAATACATGTGCGGCATGTTTGAATTTTGATCTTCTGCATCTATTGGTTCAATATATCACGCACATACAGTTTTTTTTTAAAGGGAGAAAGCTGTACACTCCTATACAGCGAGGCGACAAAAGCCATGGGTTAGAGATACGCACATATGCAGATGGCGGTAGTATCGCGGACACAAGGTATAAAAGGGCAGTGAATAGGCGGAGCTGCCATTTGTACTCAGTTGATTCATGTGAAAAGGTTTACGACGTGATTATGACCACAAGACCGGAATTAACTAGACTTTGAACGCGGAATGTAGTTGGAGGTAGACACGTGAGACATTTCATTTCGGAATTCATTAGGGAATTCAGTATTCAGAGGTCCACAGTGTCAAGAGTGTGGAGACCAGCAATTTTCACTCATTACCTCTCACCACGGACAGGGCGGTGACCGACGGCCTTCACTTAACGAGCGAGAACAGCGGCGTCTGCGTGGAGTTGTCAGTGCTAACATGCAAGTAATACTGCGTACCGTACCGTGAACGTATCCCTTAGCACAGTGCGGCGAAATCTGGCGTTAATGGGCTAAGGCAGCAGACGACCGAAGCGAGTGCCTCTGCTAACAGCACGATATCACCTGCAGCGCCTCTCCTGGGCTCGTGACAATATCAGTTGGAACCTAGACGACCGGAAAACTATTGCTTGGCCAGATGAGTACCAATTTCAGTTGGTAAGATCGGATGGTAGGATTCGAGAGTGGCGCAGTCCCACGAAGCCATGGACCCAAGTTGTCAACAAGACACTATGCAAGACGAAGGTGGCTCCATAACGGTGTGGGCTGTGTTTAAATGGAATGGTTCAAATGGCTCTAAGCAGAATGGGACTTAAAATCTGAGGTCATCAGTCCCCTTGACTTAGAACTACTTAAACCTAACTAACCTAACGACATTACACACATCCATGCCCGAGGCAGGATTCGAATCTGTGACCGGAGCAGCAGCGCAGTTCAGGACTGAAGCGCCTAGAACCGCTCGGTCACAGCGGACGGCTTACATGGAATGGACTGTGTCCTGTGGATTTTACTCTACTTGGAAACCACTTGCAGCCATTCATGGTTTTCATGTTCTCGAACAACGATGGAATTTTTATGGATGACAATGCGCCAAGTTGCTAGGGCACAGTTGTACGCAACTGGTCTGAAGAACATTCTGGACAGTTCCAGCGAATCATTTGGGCATCTAGTTTACACGACATGAATCCCACCGAACATTTACTGGGCGTAATCTGTAGATCAGTTCGTGCGCAAAAGCCTACACCGGCAACACTTTCGCGATTATGGTCAGCTATAGAGGCAGCATGGCTCAATATTTCTGCAGGGGACTTCCAAAGAGTTGTTGAGTCCACGTCGAGTTGCTATACTACGCCGGGTAAAAGGAGGCCCGAAACGATATAGGGATGTATCCATGTTTTGCCACCTCAGTGTAGATGATCAATTGGAACCGCTCGCTTCCAGCTGTGGTTCTATATGTCTTTAGATGCTTTTTATAACAGGAAACAGGAATTTCATTATACACGGTGTTTATAAATGAATATCGGAGTTCTAACGCTTTATAATATTTATTACATTAAACTTACAGTTATAAATGATATGTCAAATGAAAGAGCAACTCAAACAGTTTTACCAAGGACCTTATAAATGTTCAGTGTGAGCACTGGCATAGCGAAGTACGCGATTGGTTGAACTTCAGTGTACTCAAGCTGTCTGGATAGGCCGCAAGGGGCCCAATGACAGGGCTGGCTTTGCATGGCCTCTAAGTTCACCTGACCTAACGCCATGCGATTTTTCCTTTGGGGCTTCATCAAGGATCGTGTGTGTACGTGCCTCCGGTACCAGCAGACCTCCTTGAATTAAGAAACCGGATTGAAGCAGCTGTTGCTACAATCAGTGAAGACACACTTTGGGAAGAACTCGGCTAAAAACTTGATGTGTGCCGTGTGACAAATGATGCTCACATTGAACATTTATAAGGTTCTTGGTAAAACTGTTTGAGTTGCTCTTTCATTTGACATATCATTTATAACTGTAAGATTAATATAATAATTATTATAAAGAGTTAAAACCCCAGTATTCATTTATAAACACCCAGTATTTAAATGAGACGATGTAGCTGGAACATGACCAAGAAAAGTAACAAATCTTCAGGAAGTGTCTGTATAAATATGGAACTAACGTTGACCTATAAGTTTACTTCATTTAAACGATTCCATATTTTTAAAAACACGACGTTAGTCATTATGTGTTTATGTCTCACACGTACGACTACAAAACGTCGGTAACACTAGAGACAATATACTGATGATCATGGCCATTGTCGTATTTATATGGGATCGAATCTCGCAGAGTATTGAGGTGGGATTGTACTTAGAAGGGCTTCATCGCCTCGATCCCACAGCACGGTTCCTGAGGGTCTAGTGGCTACCGGGACCGCTGAGCGGACTCTTTACTGTCCTCCCGACACCCTGCGCGGCGTGCAAGCAATGCGAGGTGCGAGCTGCATTCCTGCTTCCAAGTGGCGCCACTGCACATTCACTGCAGCGCACACGTCTGCTGGCGCCTGGCCCGCATTCCGCTCCCGTCTTCTGTGAGGGAGGGGAGGGGAGGGGGGATGCAGGTTTCGCTGAGTAAAGGAATCCTGCCTTCCAGGTCACCTGAGACGGCTTGCTCGCAAGCTCAAATTATGTTTCACCGGGACTCTGATCTTTACTAGCTTTTTGAATAAATACGTTCGCTGGCAGGTTAAAACTGTTTACCGGACGAGCACTTGAATCTGGCCCATGCGACTTAGAAGGGAATTTTAGAATCGGCGCACACTCTGCTGCAGAGTGAAATATTCCCCAAGACTTTGGCTAAGCCATTTCGCCACAATATACATTATACCGTGATTGCTTGCCGCTAAAAATATGCAAGAGAGCCTCTGTGTAGTTTGCAAGGTAGAAGTAGAGGCAATGGTGGAAGCTGACCTCTGAGGGGGGGCGGGGGGTTCGTGAGTCGTGCTTTGATACCTTAAAATGCAGATTGTCTAGAGACTAAATAACTTGGTACTTCAAAAACGAAGTTACAGTACGCGGGACAAAAAGTCTGAATTACACCCAGATTCACCGTGAAATTCCGGCGGTATATAGGGTGAACATTAATAAAACCGACAAACTGCAGGGACGGATTCCTGACTAGGAATGGAGAAAAAAAGGTCGTATAAACATGTGTCCGGAAATGTATCGTTGCTATGGTAGATGGCGCTGACGAATAAAAGTTCCTCTGACCACATGCCGTGTGTTCCTTGTGTGTTGCAGGCTGTGTTATTGACGGAGCATACTGTGAGCAGCAGGACGGTCCGGTTTTCATGTCTGGTACAATCCGAGATGGTATACGACCAAATAAATGGAAACGACCGAGAGGCAGCACAGCTACACCAAAAGATGCACCGTCCCAGACATCAACCACGTCCCAGGACATTTCAAGTTCTTATAGGACGTGTGCGTGATCGTGGGTCCTTTAAGACAGACGAAAGCGCAGGGAGGCGGCGGACTGTGCGTACACCGGATATGGAGGACTGGGTTCTATAGGATATTGAGAATATCCCTAGTACAAGCTCCAGGCATGTGCCCTGCCAACATGGTGAAAGCCCAAATACGGTTATGTGTATCTCTTATGACAACCGCTGCTAAGTCTGTCATCTGCCACACGCTACGAACACACAACAAATGCTTAGTCTACTTGTAGCTTCTATTGGATCTTTCTCACCATTACTTTTACAACACGTTTATTTTAGGGACGTCTGGAGGTCTCCGAAAGTAAATTACCAATGATAACGGATTTTACTAGGTTTGACTACCGTTGGTGGTTGCGTCAGTGCTCCTCTTTGCACCTTGGAACACTCACTAAGCCATTGAAACAACACTTTGTAGGTAATCTTATGATAGCAAATCACGTCTTTTGTTACTAGTTTGCGTGCCATGACTTTAATTTTTTAGTATTAAGAATTCTGAACTTGGTAAGTCGGTAGTACGGCTGTTATGAAGTTTTGCATAAAAGTTTTTGCGCAGAAATACACCAGACGATGTTCCTGCATGGTACGAAGCCAGTTGTACCAGTCTCTGAGCACACACAGTAAACAGCTAATTTCGCAAAGTGGACTCTCAGCTTTACCAGCATGACGGGACCTCTATATATTTTAATTTGTTTGAGTCTTCTTTCCAATATGCATAGTGAAACGGTGCCAAGAATTTGACGAAGATTCCGCAGACGTGGGTGATCTTCATTGGGAAGAAAAGCTATCGCAGTCGACCACAGACGACAATGTCCTGGCACTCGACGAAATGGTTTGCACAAATTTTAGATTTTCCGAAGTTGAGGACGTTCCCACAGCGGCTCTCTCATGGCTTCGTGAGCAATGAGAGGATTTCTGTCGTCGAGGAACTGAACAGTTAGCAGAAAATTCCGACTGTTGTTTACACAGGCTTCGTGGCAATGTTGGCTTTGGAGTGTAATGGAGAATACAATAAAACTTGCTTGGCCTGCCTTATAATGTGTAAATTTTTTTGAAATTCACTTGCATGAGAGTGCAACGTAGATGTTTTGCTTTTCACGACTAATTTTGTTATGTATAGAGTTTAAGCAAATTGGACAAATTATTTTGATCTAAAAAAATTTTAAAAAATCGTTCATGTTATTTTAATAAATATCGCATGTTCACTTTCTTATAATACACATTAAATTATTATTTTGGAGAAAAATTGATATCCTGTTGCAGTTTTTGCAATTCTCGTGTTTAATCTCTCTATTTTCTTCTAAAGCATTTCAAACAACATATTAACATAGCATAAGAAATAGTTCTGCAAGAGAGCTTATTATCATACTATTTTTGATTCCTTGCTTAATGTGCAAAATGTGAAGGATGTACTGATAACGATTAAGCTAAGCATCAACATTTCAAAACGTTTTAATTCATTGTATTTCAGTTCAATAAAAGATGTAGTTAAAAAAAAAGAGAGGTAGGGCACCTGCCTGTGAAAGGGAAGGTCCCAGGGTCGAGTGCCGGAGTGGTACACAGTTTTAATCTACCAGAAAGTTTTAAGTCAGCGCACACACCGCTGCAGAGTAAAAATTTATTCTGGAATTATTTTGTGATCTTGCTTTTCATTTATTTTTTCCTTGTCGTTTTCTTCAGTTCTCAATTGCTTATCACGTAGGTTGCAGATGTTTATCGAATGTTACAGGTATCATTAGGCGATGGAATCACCTGTACTATTTACTCGAAAATGAGGTATCTAGAGCATGTTTTAATTTCAGACTAGCTGCAACAATTTAGTCAGGTGCAATTTTAATTAGGCAATAACTAAGAAAAACAGTGCGATATTTTATGCTTGAAGTTGCATTTAGTTGCCTGTTTTCGCATTGTCACATATTTTGCCCCTTTGGATCTCTGAGACCTTGATAACGTAACTTCCTTTGTACACACACCTGTGAGAGCCATTATGTTACGTATTTCGCAATGATTATCTTTAACATCTATGCTTGTAATTTTTATACCCCACATTATTATCAGTCTGTGCTATAAATAATTTAGGAACGACTTTAATCACTTGATCTAATATTCGCTCGCTCTAATATTGATAAACTAGAAAATTTGAGTTTCCAAACAATTTACAAATCAAATTTTTGAGGCTGCAGTGCGCGATCTACTGACAGTAGATATGATTATGTACTGGAACTAAATGGAGGTTCTGTCTGAGTATGTAGTCGTCTAGTAAATTAATCTGAATGTGTCTTAAGCTCGAAGAACCGAACATGCGTCCATGTAAGTTTGAAATTAGATTGATATGGCAAAGAAAGCAGAGTGTGACATTCCAAATACAGGAACAGTGAGTCCATCGCAGTTCGCACCAAGGATAATCTTATCAAGCAAGAATGTGCCTAATCTCAGCAAGGTTTTGGACTCAGCATTGGGTCTAATTAAGAAGACGCTCAGCAGACACAAATTCCCGGCGATCAGGGCGAACTAGGCAACTACACTGACGCTACGACAGCGGCCGAAGCAAGCGTCTCTGCGACTGCAGACGCGCGCCTCTGGGCGCGGACCGCAGAGGTAATGGCTGGCGGTGGAAGGGAGTGGATGTAAGTCGTCCGCGTGTCCTCTGTAGCTCTGTTCGTCAACGTACCTGACAATGGCGACATGCCTGATAGCCGAAATATTGTGACCGTTGGAACTATGGACCGGCAGTACACCGTGAACCGTTCGATCATTTCCAATGTTGTCTCCTAGTTTTTCCGTAGACCCATCTTTTAACTGTGCAAAGTTAAATATATCACGTATGTTTCTCATATTACTCAGATTTCCGTGTCCATTATGTGAAATATCATCCAGTTTTGTGATTGTAATTTGGCGTTGGCTGTAAGTTGTGGTAGCACGAAATTAAAAAGAAATCGATTTCAACTAAATACACCCCGCACAACTATTTTACGATGCTATATAAACAGAGTCATTTCCCAGATGGTATTTGAGCCTTGCCACCATGCACCAACACAGTAACAGCAAAACTTCGTTAATGTCGACGCCATCTCCGTCCCAGAGCGGGAACGCACCACTGTGCCCTCGCAGTCCTGCAATAGTTGCAGGAGGCTGTGGCGCTGCACAGGCGCGGCGAAGCAGTAGCCTTCCAACATTTGTCACTGCGAATCAACACGTCATGGTGTACACCCGAGCGTTAATTGCTCGTTAGGCTTGGCCGCAGCTTCGTTCGGCAGTGTCGCGGCCAAGATCCGATTAGAGAGCTATTGTCTGGCGCCAATGGCCCTCGCTGCTGACAGCGATGGCGGGCAGTAATTGGTGGCACGCTCAACCGGCCACAAAGGGCCAGAAAACACTCTAATTACGGACGCTTCGCGCTGATTTTCACCACTGCTCTAGCGGGCTGTCGGTTACTCTTTTAAAATATCCTCACTCGACACCTACAAAGGCCCGAAACATTTCGTGCATCTGATCCATCATCATGAAACCTGAACCCGAAACCTGCATATGGTACATTATTTTCCGCACAAGCATCGCAGATAACGAGATCTGACCCCAGTCTGTGTTCTGGTAACCTCGTTTTGGATATGTGTTCAGTCCACAATGCAATATCTAAATATAGACACATACTCCACAAGCCACCATACGCTACATGACGGACCTTGTATCTATATTAGTCATTGCTGTTCATGTTCCACTCACATACGGAGCGAGGGGAAAACAACTGTATATGCCTTCGTACCAGCCCTGATTTCTCTTATATTGTTTTTGTGATCCATACGTGCGTAAGTGAGATGTATACTATGTGATCAAAAGTATCCGGACACCTGGCTGAAAATGACAAGTTCGTAGCGCCCTCCATCGGTAATGCTGGAATTTAATATGGTGTTGGCCCATCCTTAGCCTTGATGACTACTTCCACTCTCGCAGGCACACGTTCAGTCAGGTGCTGGAAGGTTTCTTGGGGAATGGCAGTCCATTCTTCACGGAGTGCTGCACTGGGGAGATGTATCGATGTCCGTCGGTGAGGCCTGGCACGAAGTCGGCGTTCAAAAACATCCCAAAGGTGCCAAGTCAGGACTCTGTGCAGGCCAGTCCAGTACAGGGATGTTACTGTCGGGTAACCACTCCGCCACAGGCCGTGCATTGTGAACAGGCGCTCGATCGTGTAAAAAGATGTAATCGCCAACCCCGAATTGCTCTTCAACAATGGGAAGCAAGAAGGAGCTTAAAACATCAATGTAGGCCTGTGCTGTGATAGTGCCACGCAAAACAACGGGGCCGGCCGCGTTGGTCTCGCGGTTCTAGGCGCGCAGTCCGAAACCGCGCGACTACTACGGTCGCAGGTTCGAATCCTGCCTCGGGCATGGATGTGTGTGATGTCCTTAGGTTAGTTAGGTTTAAGTAGTTCTAAGTTCTAGGGGACTGATGACCACAGCTGTTACGTCCCATAGTGCTCAGAGCCATTTGAACCAAAACAACGGGTCCAAGCCCCTCCATGAAAAACACAACCACACCATAACACCACCGCCTCCAAATTTTACTGTTGGCAGATGACGTTCACCGAGCATTTGCCATACCCACACCCTGCCATTGGATCGCCACATTGTGTACCGTGATTCGTCACTCCACACAACGTTTTCCCACTGTCCAATCGTCCAATGTTTACGCTCCTTACACCAAGCGAGGCGTCGTTTGGCATTTACCGGTGTGATGTGTGACTTACGAGCAGCCACTCTACCATGAAATCCAAGTTTTCTCACCTCCCGCCTAACTGTCATAGTACTTGCAGTGGATCCTGATGCAGTTTGGAATTCCTGTGTGGTGGTCTGCATAGATGTCTGCCTATTGCACATTACGACCCTCTTCAACTGTCGGCAGTCTCTGTCAGTCAACAGACGAGGTCGGCCTGTACGCTTTCGTGCTGTACGTGTGCCTTCACGTTTGCACTTGACTATCGCATCGGAAACAGTGGACCTAGGGATGTTTAGGAGTTTGGAAATCTTGCGTACAGACGTATGACGCAAATGACATCCAATCACCTGACCACGTTCGAAGTCTGTGAGTTCCGCGGAGCGCCCTGTTCTGCTCTCTCACGATTGACTACTGAGGTCGCTGATATGGAGTACCTGGCAGTAGGTGGCAACACAATGCACCTAGTATGAAAAACGTATGTTTTTTGGGGTGTCCGGATACTTTTGATCACAGAGTGAATGTTGATAACAGGGCAGTTCTGCAGTCTGTCGCAAGTGACGCTTCTCTAAACTTTCTCAATGGTTTTCCGCGAAGAGAACGCTTTGTTCCCTCCAGGGATTCCCTTTTGAGTTCACGGAGCATTTCCCTAATAGTTGCGCTTCGATCGAGCCTGCCCATAACAAATGCAGCAGCACGTCCCTGAATTTCTTCGATATCTTCCATTAAACCACTTCAAATGGTTCAAATGGCTCTAAGCACTATGGCACTTAACATCTGAGGTCATCAGTTCCATAGACGAGAATATCTGCCTCTTTCTGGAAGTTGCCTGCTATGCGTTATCTTCCCACATGAAGATTGTGTAAGAGTGACACTACACTCGTAGGGAGAGGCACTGCCAATGAAGCTAGCCTCCTGTACAGTTGTACATGCCCCTGATTGTACTTCCTATTTGAGAGAAGGATGTGCTTCAGATCAGCTTCGTCACTGTTAGTCTGATCGCATTCCGAGTCACATTCTTATTACGGACGAAAGTTGACCTTTTGCAGACAAGACCTTCTAGAATCCGGCTATTGAGTGCATCTTTGGCGGAAATCTGGAAAACTACATCCCTTTATGTTGTTTTCAAATCAATAGACTGGAACATAATGCAGTCATATAATCTTTGTTCTGAACAGTTTGTCGCTAACAAAGATAATGACCTAGTTTGGTCCTTGATTTGAACAGCTGAAGAATGGACGCTTAAATAAACGGGTGGTCGTATTTCTCTTTAAGATTACGCATGGAAATGATGCTCAAAAAACTGAAACCACAGAAAGAAACATCAGGATTGTGGAAAAAATTATTCTGACCGACCGGCGATTATCGGTAAATGAAATAACTGATATCTTACGCATGTCGGAAGGAAGCGCATATTTCACGTTAAGACTTACGTAAGCGGAAACTTTGGGCAAAACAGCCGCCGCGTTTATGCTGATCAAAAGAAAACGCAATTTTTCTGCTTTGTTTGGCCCGTTTTCAGGAGAACCCAACTGGTCTTGAGTGCGGAGCTGTTGCTGTGGATGAGACGAGTGCCCGCCGTTTGTGGGCAGAAACCCAACAGCAGTCAAACCAATGGGCGGACACCGCAGGCCCTGCAACACAGAACACGGTGACCATTTCATACACAGGGTTGATTACGATCAGAGTTTTCTGGGGTGCAGAACGGAGTAATAGTCTGAAATATTCTTCTTTATTACCTAGCACGAATGACTGATGAATACAGCGCAACTCGTTTGGATCAGCTGAGTGGAAGGATAAAGGACAATGGGCCTCGAATTAGAAACAAAAACGAATTGCTGCGTTTAATCAGAGCCACGTATCTATCCATAAAGGTGGTTTGGCAGTGGGATAACTAAAGGGTTTCAAGTGTGAACTACTGGAAAATCCCCTCCCTTCATCAGATTTGGAGCCATTTGACTTCCAGCTATTCCCACTGTGGTGTGCGTACTGTATTCGGTACACACACCATCAGATTATTTGACTTGTCGCTCTAACGAAATAGGCGAGTATCAGCAATATGTCTCGTGGTCTTATCGTGGCGTGTTTATCTTCTGCCGTTAGGCCAGATGATAGAAATGCCACTTACACACTTAGAGTAGCAGATTGACGGTGACCAACTTGAAACAGAACTTGATTAATTTTCACACACATTTATTAAAATAATAAAAATCATAGATATTACGTAACTTGATTCTGGATGCTGTTTACAATTGACAAATGGTTCAAATGGCTCTGAGCGCTATGGGACTTAACATCTGAGGTCATCAGTCCCCTAGAACTTAGAACTACTTAAACCTAACTAACCTAAGGACATCACACACATCCATGCCCGAGGCAGGATTCGAACCTGCGACCGTAGCGGTCGAGCGGTTCCAGACTGAATCGCCTAGAACCGCATGGCCACTGCGGCCGGCTACAATTGACAATCTGAAGTCCTTTGGTCTTGGTACATAAATCTTATTCTCACATATCTCTGATACTTGACAAAGTGTCTATACATTTCTCTTCATGGCTATGTACCGGAATATGATAATCTTATTAGGCACAGACTGAAACATAACTACAGACAAATGCAGACTAATGCAGACTGGTGCAGACTGACTAATCGTAGGTCTGTACACTCGTTATAATACCTCGCGCATTCAGGTATCACTGCGCGAGTGTGATCTGCGAGGAGAAAAGGTTCTACGTTAGCAGCAATCTCATTGACTGCGTGATATATTAATACGCGGATCGGCAGAATCAGAATTTGGTCCAGCTCTAAGACAGCGCCATCTCGTAGTGCGGAGACGGACTAGCGCTGCGCCTGCGCTGTTGTGCTTAGCGGGGCGCGCTCTAGTGGGAAAGTTGTGTACGCGCTGACTGCGCGGAACTATGTACACAACACCCACATGACTGGTAAACGTCAGCCGTTTCGCTCACTATTGTCTTCCATCTTTGAATTTCACTAATGTCCTCAGTTATTGTCCCTGTTGTATCTACATCATACTTCTCGATATCCTGTCACACTAGCTAATGGCGTGTGACAAGAATGATTGTCGGTAAACCTCTATATTAGTTTTAATTTCCCGAATTTTGTCCTCATGATCATTCCGCAAGGTGTATGTGGGAGGAAGTAGTATGTTGTCCGACTCTTCTCGGAAAGTACTTTCTAGAAATTTCAGTAGTAAACCTCTCCTTGATGCACAACGCCGCTCTTGAAACGTCAGCCACTAGAGTTCGTTGAGCATCCCTGTAACGTTGACGCGCCGACTAAACGATACATTGACGAAACGCGGTGCTCTTCGTTGGATCTTCTCTGTCTGTTCTACCAGCCCTACCTGGTAAGGTTCCAATACAGATGAACAATACTCAAGATTCGGTCGAACAAGCGCCTTCTTTCATGGATGAGTTACATTTCCTTAAAATTCTTCCTACGAATCTCAATCTGGCATCTGATTTTCTCTCTAATTATTTTATGTGGTCATTCCACTTACGGTCGCTATGGACAGTTACTCCCAGATATTTTACGGTAGTTATTGTTTCCAGCGGCTTTTCATCAGTAGCGTAGTTGTACACTAGTGGATTTCTTTTCTATCTGTGCGCAATATGTTGAATTTATTTACATTCAGAGTCAACTACCAGTGCCCGCACCATTCACGAATCATCCGTAGGTCATTTTCCAAATCGATACTGTCTTCTGGCGTTGCTACTTTCTTATAGATCTGCGAATAGTCTTAAAGAGATTTCGAAGCTCTCTACTAGATCACTTATATACACTGTAAACAGTAATGATTCGATCGCACTTCCTTGGGGTACTCCGTAATTGCCTTTACATCTACCGATTTTGTTCCATTAATGGCGAATTGCCGGCCGTTGTGGCCGAGCGGTTCTAGGCTAACCTAAGGACGTGACACACATCCATGCCCGAAGCAGGATTCAACCTGCGACAGTAGCGATCGCGCGTTTCCAGACTGTAGCACCTAGAACCGCTCGGCCACCCCGGCCGCCAGTTATAATTTTATCTTACCTGTGATGAATGAGTGCTGCTCATTCAGTCGTTAATTTGCGCTGAATTTTGCAGACCTCACAGAAGCGAGTAATGAGGTTTACCAGAAACTCGTTGTGTTGCTTGGCTGCTCCATTCGATGGTAGTGAGGCGGATCTACATGGTGGACAATGGGTGAATTAGCTGCCATAGTTTGGAAGCACTGTACCGTGTTCACGGCTGATTCTTCACACGTGGCTTGCTGTCTGTTATTCTGTTATGTTCCAACAATTCCGCAAATTGGGTCGTCTGCAGCTGTTCAGGTGAAAGAGTGCTACTAGGTGTGACCTATGTACGTCCTTCACATTTGGTAGCACCCTGTACACCCAACGACGGATCAGGTTTTTTTTGTAAGCGAAAAATATGTTAATTAGGAGGTTCGGAAGAAAAAGAGAAAACATCAGGGCTTGCAGTTCCGTGAGGCGCCGAGTAAAAACTCTGATTGAAGAAGGATGGGAAAGGAAACTGACCGTCTCCTTTTCCACTAAACCTTCCCGCCACATACGTTGAGCGATGTAGGAAATCGACCGGCAAATCAAATTTGAGTGGTTGGATAGAGATTTAAATCTCATTCCTCTCAAATGCGACTCCGGTGTATTAACAAATGAGCCACCTTACTCGGTACAGATGTAGGTGTTTTTGCGTTTCAGCTTCACAGTTTCAGGAGAGTTTAGATGGAGCACTACTCGTTTTTTATTATTATTTAGCAAATTACGAATACATTTTATCTGCATTGTTGCGAAAATTTAACTAGTAAACTCAAATAGATATAGCTTCCTCACCAGGGATATAATTACTGCCCTATTGTCCAAGTGACTCTGAAAACACATAGGCTTGCTACGATTTCGCATATTCCCGTTTCGGAATCTCAAACAATATTGAAATGCGAATAGCACAAAAGGCACCTAACTCGAAAAATACAAACGAAACCTGGTGGTTATAGTGACTTATCGTATTTTAAGCACACGCACGTACACTGAATAGTGCCCAAGATGTCATTTTCAGACAACGTAACGTCCATGTTCTGACTATCGCTATTCTTTTCATAATGAAGAAAGAAATATAAGCGTCAATGTTACTACTTCTAAAGATGTAATTACAACTTGAAGCGTTCGCAGTTTCAGTGGAGAAGAATTTTTCACTTTCATGCAGTGGTGGGCAGGTGCCAATTTCGTAATACTTGTATGTACCTTCGCGCTGCCATATTTTACCCAAAAAACGTTAAGCGATAACAAGTTTGCAAGTTCGATTTGCTGTGTATTTTACGCTACAGAGTGGAAGAAATATTCAAGTACGAGTAATCCTTACAGAAATACATCCAACCTATACGTTAAAATTTCTTAGAGGCCATGTGCGTTCTTTAATACATATGGGTACATCACTTTCCGGAATCTTGACATTACCAAACAGAGGATGTTACGTTCAGTGCGTCTTATGTTCCGTCCAATTCAGATGTGATGTAATGTGTTTTTCGTGTCTTTTTATCGGCACTGGTCCAAATGCCACGAAACTGCACCCCCTCTGCGCATTGTTGTGAGTGGTTCAGAGTGACGACAGGATCACTTCTACATCTACATCCATACTCCGCAAGCCACCTGACCGTGTGTGGCAGAGGGTACCTTGAGTACCTCTATCGGTTCTCCCGTCTATTCCAGTCTCGTATTGTTCATGGAAAGAACGATTGTCGGTATGCCTCTGTGTGGGCTCTAATGTCTCTGATTTTATACTCATGGTCTCTTCGCGAGATATACGTAGGAGGGAGCAATATACTGCTTGACTCCTCGGTGAAGGTATGTTCCCGAAACTTCAACAAAAGCCCGTACGGAGCTACTGAGCGTCTCTCCTGCAGAGTCTTCCACTGGAGTTTATCTATCATCTCCGTAACGCTTTCGCGATTACTAAATGATCCTGTAACGAAGCGCGCTGCTCTCCGTTGGATCTTCTCTATCTCTTCTATCAACCCTATCTGATACAGATCTCTCACTGCTGAGCAGTATTCAAGCAGTGGTCGAACAAGTGTACTGTAACCTACTTCCTTTGCTTTCGATTGCATTTCCTTAGGATTCTTCCAATGAATCTCAGTCTGGCATCTGCTTTACCGACGATCAACTTTATATGATCATTCCATTTTAAATCACTCATAATGCGTACTCCCAGATAATTTATGGAATTAACTGCTTCCAGTTGCTGACCTGCTATATTGTAGCTAAATGATAAGGGATGTTTATTTCTATGTATTCGCAGCACATTATACTTGTCTACATTGAGATTCAATTGCCATTCCCAGCACCATGCGTCAATTCGCTGCAGACCCTCCTGCATTTCAGTACAATTTTCCATTGTTACAACCTCTCGATATACCACAGCATCATCCGCAAAAAGCCTCAGTGAACTTCCGATGTCATCCACAAGTTCATTTATGTATATTGTGAATAGCAACGGTCCTACGACACTTCCCTGCGGCACACCTGAAATCACTCTTACTTCGGAAGACTTGTTTCCATTGAGAATGACATGCTGCGTTCTGTTATCTAGGAACTCGTCAATCCAATCATACAATTGGTCTGATAGTCCATACGCTCTTACTTTCTTCATTAAACGACTGTGGGGAACTGTATCGAACGCCTTGCAAAAGTCAAGAAACACGGCATCTACCTGGGAACCCGCGTCTATGGCCATCTGAGTTTCGTGGACGAATAGCGCGAGCTGGGTTTCACACGATCGTCTTTTTCGAAACACATGCTGATTCATACAGAGTAGATTTCTAGTCTCCAGAAAAGTCATTATACTCGAACATAATACGTGTTCCAAAATTCTACAACTGATCGACGTTAGAGATATAGGTCTATAGTTCTGCACATCTGTTCGACGTCCCTTCTTGGAAACGGGGATGACCTGTGCCCTTTTCCAAACCTTTGGAACGCTACGCTCTTCTAGAGACCTACGGTACACCGCTGCAAGAAGGGGGGCAAGTTCCTTTGCGTACTCTGTGTAAAATTGAACTGGTATCCCATCAGGTCCAGCTGCCTTTCCTCTTCTGAGCGATTTTAATTGTTTCTCAGATCTTAGATGGGTAGATAACGTAACTAATGAGGAGGTATTGAATAGAATTGGGGAGAAGAGGAGCTTGTGGCACAACTTGACTAGAAGAAGGGATCGGTTGGTAGGACATGTTCTGAGACATCGAGGGATCACCAATTTAGTATTGGAGGGCAGCGTGGAGAGTAAAAATCGAAGAGGGAGACAAAGAGATGAATACGCTAAGCAGATTCAGAAGGCTGCAGTAGGTACTGGGAGATGAAGCAGCTTGCACAGGATAGAGTAGCAAGGGGAGCTGCATCAAACTAGTCTCAGGACTTAAGACAACAACAACAACAACAACAACAACAACAACAACAACAACAACATCCCTTTGTCGTCTATTTAGATATCTAGAGAAGGAACTACAGTGCAGTCTTCCTCTGTGAAACAGCTTTGGAAAAAGACATTTAGTATTTCGGCCTTTAGTCTGTCATCCTCTGTTACAGTACCATTTTGGTCACAGAGTATCTGGACATTTTGTTTTGATCCACCTACCGCTTTGACATAAGACCAAAATTTCTTAGGATTTTCTGCCAAGTCAGTACATGGAACTTTACTTTCGAATTCGTTGAACGCCTCTCGCATAGCCCTCCTCACATTACATTTCGCTTCGCGTAATTTTTGTTTGTCTGCAAGGCTTTGGCTATGTTAATGTTTGCTGTGAAGTTCCCTTTGCTTCCGCAGCAGTTTTCTAACTCGGTTGTTGTACCACGGTGGCTCTTTTCCATGTCTTACGATCTTGTTTGGCACATACTCATCTAACGCATATTGTACGATGGTTTTGAACTTTGTCCGCTGATCCTCAACACTATCTGTACTTGAGACAAAACTTTTTTGTTGAGCCGTCAGAAACTCTGAAATCTCCTTTTTGTCACTTTTGGTAAACAGCACTGAACGCCGGATGACGATAAGATTTTGTACCACGAGTCAACAGGGCACAGCGTGGCCAATTTGGTGCCGCTGTATCCAGAGAGTCTTAGGAGGTAAATCACGCTTTGAATTAATCGCATCGATGTAATGGCAGTTCTTCGATATAACAGTACACACACCACAGAAATCTGATAGACAGGGGAACATTCTGGTCGCCTTTCAGCTGACGTTTCCCATCAGATGTAAGGATGAGCTTTCGCGCTAGGGGCACGTCCGCTGCAACCTGAAAAGTTAGGAAGGTACTTGCGGACAATGGCTACTGTCTAGACAGAAGAGAATCAGTCCAGAAGAAGTTATGCGTCCATTGAGCTAAGAACAGTCGAGCAAGTGAATGACTGCAAAGAATTCTAGTCGAGAACAACTGTTTTTAAAAAGCTAGAAGCTATTAATTTCTAAGGCGGGAATGGATGGCGTTAATTCGTGGCTGTAATGATAATGGAGGTGGCAGAAATAAATAAATTATAGTGAAAGTTATATTGATAATAATATAAATATTAATAATAATATTTGCTTATTGTTATCTTCACGAAATAATTAATCTAATTCACATATTATAAAAATGTATGTACGACAACGTGTCGTAAAGTAACGCCTCCGAATTTTTTAACTTATAAAGCTTTTTGGACGAAACAAACGTTATTAACATTCTACAATTTTGTTTTTCATGTCTACATATGTATTTCTCAAGGTAGTCACCCTGGCGACTTACACTTGTCTGCCAACGAGAGACCAGTTTATTGATACCGTCACTGTAGAATGACTTTGTAGATGGGAGTCACAACCACAGCTCCGTTTGAACCACTTCATTACTATCAATGTAAAGTCCTCGCAGGTGTCCTTTAAATTTTAGGAACAGATGGTAATCGGATGGGGCCAAATCGGGACTGTATGGAAGATGCTCGATGACAGTGAACCCAACGAGTCGGATTGTCACAGGTGTAGCAGCGCTCATGTATGGTCTGACAATATCACGCTTAAGGAGAGGGCGCTCCAACTCTTCGAATTCGAAACCCGATTGCAAATGGTTCAAATGGCTCTGAGCACTATGGGACTCAACTTCTGAGGTCATTAGTTCCCTAGAACTTTGAACTAGTTAAACCTAACTAACCTAAGGACATCACATACATCCATGCCAGAGGCAGGATCCGAATCTGAGACCGTAGTGGTCTCGCGGCTCCAGACTGCAGCGCCTAGAATCGCACGGCTACTACGGCCGGCAAACCCGATTACAGCACGCTGTTTATCACGCACCAACATAGCTACGTTACACACCGCCACATTACACGCTGCAATTCAGGGCCCTCTAGTGGCAGAGGACTTCAAATACGTAGACATGAAGAATAAAGATTAACAATGTTAATGACGTTTGTTTATTTAAAAATATTTAAGAGTTTTGACATAAAATATTTGGAGGCATTACTTTGTCGAGCACCCTCTTATGTATGTTCTACATCTCCTTCTAAACTACTGGACCGATTTCAACCAAATTTGGTATACGTATCACCTATTGTCAGGAAAGAAGCTCTGTGGGTGTAAGATCTACCTACCTCTCAGAGGGGTGGGGATGGAGATGAAAAAGCAGTGAAGGCCACGACCGAAAATACGCAGACTTTATTCATCCAGTATTTGAGAACGAGCGCACTTACTGACTTGCAACAAACTTTACACGTATTTTGAAACATTCAAGAAACTTTTTTCCATTTGACAACACCCTCAAAATGATGAAAGGAAACAAATTCACCACTTACCACATTTGCGCTGTTCATGCACTGAAACTGACACATCAGCAAGACGTTTTAATTGATATCTTCTTCACTACTAACTCTATTTGCAACAAATGTTACAGCCAGTATTCACGTATACCACTGAATGTACCTGGAAAATTATGCCATTTTACGGTACATATTTCAGGAGATACAAAGAAGGGAAGCACGAATGGTCAGTTTCTTGACTCTTGGGAGAGTGTCACACTGATGTTGAATGAACTGACTGGAAGACGCTTTAAGGCAGATACAAACTATCTAGTGAAAGTCAACTTAGGAAAGTTATAGAACCAACTTTAAGTGATGAGTCTATGGATATACCACAACCCTACGTATCGACCCCACAGCGTTTGTGAAGACAAGATTAGACTAACTGCAGCGCGCACAGATGAGTTTAAAAGTCGTTCTTCCCGCGGCTCGCACGTGAATGGAATGGGGAAAAGCCCTAATAACTGATACAATGGAACGGACCGTCTGCCACGCTCTTTACATAGCTTTCACAGTATAGGTGCAGGAGTACTCGTAGAAGCAGATATAGAAAGAGATCACTACCGGCAACCAAAGTAACCGGCAACTTACAACTGACACTACAGAAAAGTTTTAATTTCGATGTCGTAAGTCAGAATTCATTCAAAATTTCTCTCTTCATTCGTGGAGAGGCTGTCGTGATTGAATGAATCTTTTTGAACCACTCTGTACTGTGTAATACCCTATAAAGACGACCAAACAGTCATTTCAGCCATACGCGTGTTATCCGCTGACACACTTACCTAGGAGACTTCAGAACACATGTACGTTCGACAGCACAAAAAGCAACAAGGGGAAACCGTAGGCAAGACCAAACACCGATACAGCACTTAACACGAAAGAACTGCAAGAGGCCATTTTTTCTGATTACGTTGAGAGAACGCGGAGAGGAATTATTGTTTGAAATATCACACAGAAATGCCCCTGCCTGTATTGTAGATCTGTTACAAGAAGACAGGAAAGCTTTTCTGCAGATAAAATAAACGTTTATTGGTTATTGATGGACTACCTTGACTCTTAACAGGAAACGCTTTTGTTAGTACGAGTAGCGACTATAAAAGCATTGTCAACATGTAGGCTTTCTACAAGGTATACAACTTTGCTTCCGCCGTTTTTTCCCCTGAGGCTTTAATGAAACAAATTGGTTGTACATGTATCATTCAAAGTATTTTCCAACGCTGGCCACTACTTTCTCGCATCTTTCGGGCAGTGTATGAATCCAGGGTCTAAAAAATTGTTCATTTTTGAAGCGATCAGCGAATCGATCCAATTTGAGACTTCTTCATGAGATCGGAAGTGTTGGTCAGCCACGCCATACGCCATTGATCTAAACAAGTGATAGTCAGAGGGGCAATATCTGGAGAATACGGCTGGTGGGGTAGAACTTCCCATTTTAACGTTTCCAAGTACGTTTTGACCTCGTTTGCAACGTGGGGTCGAGCGTTGTCGTGCTGCGAAATCACTTTATCGCGCCTCTCGCTGTATTGCGGCCGTTTGTCTTTTAATGCTCTGCTCAAACGCATTAATTGCTTTCGATAACGAGCACCTGTGATTCCAGAATGAGATTTTCACTCTGCAGCGGAGTGTGCGCTGATATGAAACTTCCTGGCAGATTAAAACTGTGCCCGATCCCGAGTTCGAGTCTCGGTCGGGCACACAGTTTTAATCTGCCAGGAAGTTTCACCTGTGATTGTTTCACTTGGTTTTAACACCTCATAGTACACGACACCTAGCTGGTCCCACCAAATGCAGACAATGATCTTGGAGCCGTGAATATTAAAATTTGGCCGTCGACGTGGAAGCATGGCCGGGATATCCCCATGATTTTTTGGGTTTAGGGTTATCGTAATGAACCCATTTTACGTCCCCGGTCACAATGTGACGCAGAAATCCCTTTCGTTTTTGCCTGTCAAGCAACTGTTCACAGATAGACAAACGCCGTTCAACATCTCTTGGTTTCAGCTTACACGGGACCAAGTTCCTCCTTTCTGAATCATACCCATAGCCTTCAGACATTTTGAAATAGCTTGCTGTCTCACTCCCACTAATCGTGCCAATTCTCCTTGAGTGTGACATGAGTCTTCACTCAGCAATGTCTCTATTCTGGATCTTCGAAAACATTCTCTCTTAAACCAGTATACCGGTCTATGACGTTAAAATCACTGTTCTTGAAGCGTTGAAACCACTCACGACACGTTCTTTCACTAATAGAGTCCTTACCATACGTAACTGAGAGCATCCGATAAGACTCAGCCGCTTTTTTCTTTATATTGAAACAAAACAGTAACACCTGCAGCAAATGACGAGAATTAGGCTCGTAAACTGACGTTTTCAATCAGGAACAACTTTATGATGCAGACGCAAATCGACTAGTGTTTCAATGCGATTATGTTGACCGAGGTCCAAGCTAACTGCCTGACGTCTGCGATCTGTTTCTTTCAACAGCTACTTACCGCTGTCGCCACCTATCGGCAAACGGCGGAATCAAAGTTGTACACCTTGTTTGTAAATGATCAGCCGTTAGCTTCCATTTTAAGTTAAAACTTTTTTTGTTTTTCTGCCTTGTCCTAAGAGAGTTACTACACTGCCTGACTAAAAAAGTGAAGCATCCAGGAGACATGGATGTAAATTTAAGTTCGCACATGCATACATCACTGGCGGGTTTGTGAGTGATTATAGTTGCAGTATTCTACGACAGGTAGAACGGCCACCAAAGTGCATTAATGTTATTTACGTGAAATTGTGTTACCAGGCCCGGTAGGATATACAGGGTGAGTCGCCTAACATTACCGCTGGATATATTTTGTAAACCACATCAAATACTGACGAATCGATTCCACAGACCGAACGCGAGGAGAGGGGCTAGTGTAATTGGTTAATACAAACCATAAAAAAATGCACGGAAGTATGTTTTTTAACACAAACCTACGTTTTTTTAAAATGGAACCCCGTTAGTTTTGTTAGCACATCTGAACATATAAACAAATACGTAATCAGTGCCGTTTGTTGCATTGTAAAATGTTAATTACATCCGTAGATATTGTAACCTAAAGTTGACGCTTGAGTACCACTCCTCCGCTGTTCGATCGTGTGTATCGGAGAGCACCGAATTACGTAGGGATCCAAAGGGAACAGTGATGAACCTTAGGTACAGAAGAGACTGGAACAGCACATTACGTCCACATGCTAACACCTTTTTATTGGTCTTTTTCACTGACGCACATGTACATTACCATGAGGGGTGAGGTACACGTTCGACGGGTGTTTCATAGGACGTGGAGGACGCATAAATTGGCCAGCCCCTTCTCCTGATCTTACACCTCTGGACTTCTTTCTGTGGGGTACGTTAAAGGAGAATGTGTACCGTGATGTGCCTACAACCCCAGAGGATATGAAACAACGTATTGTGGCAGCCTGCGGCGACATTACACCAGATGTACTGCGGCGTGTACGACATTCATTACGCCAGAGATTGCAATTGTGTGCAGCAAATGATGGCCACCACATTGAACATCTATTGGCCTGACATGTCGGGACACACTCCATTCCACTCCGTAATTGAAAACGGAAACCACGTGTGTACGTGTACCTCACCCCTCATGGTAATGTACATGTGCATCAGTGAAAAAGACCAATAAAAAGGTGTTAGCATGTGGACGTAATGTGCTGTTCCAGTCTCTTCTGTACCTAAGGTCCATCACCGTTCCCTTTGGATCCCTACGTAATTCGGTGCTCTCAGATACGTACGATCGAACAGCGGAGGAGTGGTACTCAAGCGTCAACTTTAGGTTACAATATCTCCGGATGTAATTAACATTTTACAATGCAACAAACGGCACTGATTACGTATTTGTTTACATGTTCAGATGTGCTAACAAAACTAACGGGGTTCCATTTAAAAAACGTAGGTTTGTGTTAAACACACTTCCGTGTATTTTTTTATGGTTTGTATTAACCAATTACACTAGCCCCTCTCCTCACGTTCAGTCTGTGGAATCGATTCGTCAGTATTTGATGTGGTTTACGAAATATATCCAGCGGTAACGTTAGGTGACTCACCCTGTATAAGTGGCATGAACAGTATCAGGCGGTGAGCGATCTCTGTGAAGGACGCGGAGATGCCGCGTTCTCGCATGGCACAGCGTTATGAGCACCTGACAGATTATGAAAGGGGCCTCGTGCCGGGACTCCATTTGGCAGGCTGCTCCGATCCTGCAGTATCCAGATTTGTAGGGCATTTGACGTGATCGTGGCTCGATGTTGGACTTCATGGGAAGGTGAGGGCAGGAACACTTGTCGTTCTAGGTTCCAGTCGACCACGTCTGGCCATCACAAGGCAGGATCGCACATCATAATCCGTCCGAGAACAAGCAATGGAGTTCCTTTGCGCGTCATCCCACACCATTGGTCGGAAACTAGCAGCAGCCGGACTAGAGAATCACCGGTCCTTGTGTGTTCTGCCACAACACAAAACGCTGCTTTTGGAGTGGTGCCATGACCGGGAAACATGGACTGCTGATGAATGACGTCATAGTGCATTTAGCGATAATCGCGGTTCTGCACTATGCCGAATGACCGACGTCAGTGAGTGTGGCAGTGACCTGAGGAGAGCTCCCATTCTTCCAATATTCTGGAGACGGACTGTGGAGTTACTCCTGACGTCATGGTAAAGGCAGCCGTCGGGTTTGACTTAATCTCACGGCTGGTAGTGACTGAGGGAACTTCGGGCGGCACCGTGGTACGTCGCGGGCATCCTGTGTCCTCGTGTGTTACCTCTCATGGGACAGTATCTTCGTGCCATTTTTGAACAGGACAGCAACGCTAGTCGACACATACCACGTGTCTCTACGAATTGTTTGTACAATGTGGAGGTACATCTGTGGTCAGCAAGAGCCCTAGACCTCTTCCCGATAGCACATGTGCGGGATCAGTTTCGGCGTTAATTCCGTCCCAGTGCCAGTATCCATGATATCATGGACCTGTTACACCAGTTTTTGACCATCTTGCGTCGTGAGAGGATACAACGGCTTTATGACGAATCAAGACATGCGTCGAGGGCAGATGGTGTGCAAAGTCACAGTGATAAGGGTCTCATAGCGCCTTGTAGACTCGATTTTGTAATCAATGAAATAGTATCACACACTCTCTGTCTGTGAAGTTCCGTTTCGTTTCTTCCTCCTGTTCTGAGTGTTTCACTTTTTTTTGTAAGACAGTATACAAGTTTTGCAGCTTGGGTATGTTCGTAAGTAAAATGGCTGCCTACAAGGTCGTATGGCTTATTACTCTCCTCGGCAGCCGTGTTTCATGCTGGTGCAATTTCCGGTTTGTTGACGCAGTAGAAGACGGAATTTTCAGATTTTCTGATGGAGGAATGGGGAACGCGGCAGCGCCGTGTCAGATGGGCTGTCGCCACTGAGAAACGAGCTCCTCTGGCCGTAGCGCAAACACGGGGGAACGCCCTGGCGTGATGCGAGGAGAACTAGATCACTCTGGAGGGATACCGTTTGACAAATACCCGTTACGGCGGCTCTGTGCTTTACTCGTGTCAGCGGAGGAACAATTTGCAATATTTTGTCATAAGCTTATCATATTCCAATCAATTAAAGTAGAGTAGAAATAGAAATTTTGTCACTTTCTCATGCTTCATATTAGAATGTTGCGTATTTTTGCGTAGTGTCACTAAAAAAGACAGGTAGAGATTAATTCTCAATTTGTGGAAAAAATCTCGTTGATAATTCTTTCGGGTAATGTTTGTTAAGAAAACAAAGGAGATCGTAAATTAACATTGTAGGACATATATCCGAAAACTAATCTTTCACAACTGTAGGCCACTGTGTCAAGTGCTTCACCACATCGCCCGCAAATTGTAACGGACAATCGAAAGTCACCTGCGTAGTTCGTGATAAACAGACGCGTCACCGAAAGTTACGCCCAGTCCTAATTGTGCATAGTTTACTCAGCAAGTGAAGCTTAAACACAAGCCTTTTGGGCGTTCTACAGTGTGCAAAACATATAACTAGAGATTAGCAGTCAATATGGACTTTTTGTAAGTTATTGATGAAATTGTAGATATATGCAGTGAGTATGAATTACCGCTATAGTTGGGATTAATACAGGTTGAGAAAGTTTGAACCTAGTTTCGACAAACACTGTAATGACATGTTTCGGAAAACAATGCATTGATTCCACCAGTACATTGAAGAATATATGTGTCAATCTTATTCTTTTCATCAAAATTCATCAGGAGAATTGAGAGGAATTGAAAATTGAAAGCGGAGTCGGTCAGGAAGATTCCAAAACTATTCTCAGCAGCTCTAAGGGACGAACTGTTAACCTGGGAAAACAAAGAAAGAATACCTGTTAATGTAACGTACCCGAGTGGCCATTGTACCGTTTGTATCTAATGCAGATAAAATTGGAATGCGTACGGAAGGACTTAATAGAGGAAGTTCGGAAGTAGGTCTGAAAATATAACAAGGCAAGAATAAGATAAAATGAACATATCGAAAGGAAAATGAAACAGACTAACAATGAAATCATAGGACCATTTCACGGAGAGCTGGAGAGCAAACGGCCTTGCCTCGTTGAATACGCCAATTCTCGTCGGATCACTGATGTTATGCAACGTCGGGCGTCCCCAGTACTTGGATGGATATCCGCGTGGATACGCAAGGTGCTATTGGCAGCTTTCCCTTAGTTTTTATGGCAAAGGGGCGGAAGGATGGTCTCGTAAAGTTCATGACCTCAACAGTTTGCACCAGTGTCTTGGTTAAAATATCAAACCTCTTAGCATTGTCTCACGAAGTGAGCGCATGCGACGCTGTTGGTGTTGATCCGCCCGTCGGAAGTGGACGTTCAGCTCAGCGTCTCCTTTGGTGCTTTTTTAGGGAGGGAAGTCGATGAGCCGACAGTTGGTTTCGCCCTCCCCCTCCCCTTCAGCTATGAAAACACCAACTCAACAATGCACTGTTCACCCATTCAATACATCTACGCTTATTAGATACTCTTAAACACACAACTGTCACACTTCGCGAAGAAAAGGTGCCATTGTTCCGGTAGAACAGGAAGAACGTTCCAATTAGGTGGCTGAACCTGACGTTCTGTGTCACCAGACAACAGTGCGATACGATTTTATTTTACCTACGGGAAATTGTACGTATTTAGGGCAGTTGAAGACACCTTTCAGGTGAACACACAAAGAAATAAACAGAAGAGTGCAAATGGCGTGGAATACCTTTATCAATCGAAATAGAGATTTAGAAACTAAGTTTAAGATGTGCCTGGGAATTCAGTGTGCGTTATCAATTCTAAATTACGGTACTGAGACACGAAAGAAGCATTCTGAAACTGTGGGTTTCTTCGTGAGTGACGGAAAGAGGCATGTTGGGAATCACATGCGGCAGTTCCTTGAATATTGTTTGCCAGCTAGGGACCCCTACCAGATAGAATTAATAGGGGTAATGAAAAGCTAAGGAGAAGCAGAGCATCTGCCTTAATAAGTGCACAACCTTCTTGGATACCCACGTACAGCCCCAATGGCCGGCGCTGCATGAAAGCATCACGGGAGGTGTACCGTTAATATTTCCAGAAGGCATGTCTCAAAAAGAGTCAGGCGAAATATTATGTCATGCTGCATATACACTGCACAAACATGTTTTATACCACTCTCATAATTTACGTTATTTTTTCTATCGGAAATCTCTTTCTCAATAAAATTGTGACCACAGGAAGTCGTTACGTCCTGTATAATGAAGGTTACAGGGGAAGGCAATCTGCACCCTAGTTGTAGTTCAGTAGAGAGCGCTGTCTCCCCAATGTTGAACTGTGTGGCTTATCTACACTTTTCAATCGACATGCATCCAAGATTGAGATAATCTTTAGCTGTGGCCCTAAAAAATGTCTTCAAGTGTCCTAAATACATACGAGGGTGAATCAAATGAAAAACTTAAATTTGTAATAACAAATCGAAATTTCGCGCCGTTATCCTGTACGTTGGTAAGCTGTTATTCGGTTTTTGCGTAGTGAAGGTGTGAAACCTATTGAAATTCATCGGCGAATGAAGGTTCAGTACGGTGATGCATGTTTGTCACAGCAACAAGTCTATGAGTGGAGTAGGCAGTTCGCAAATGGTGTGACTTCAGTGGAAGATGCTCCTCGTCCAGATCAGGCACAATGAGTTGTGACTCCACAGAACATTGCAGCAGTTGAAGGCATAGTGAAGGAAAATCGCCGAGTGACACTGAATGACATTGCAGCATGTTTACAGATTAGTCATGGGTCAGCACACCACAAATGGCTCTGAGCACTATGGGACTTAACATCTATGGTCAGCAGTCCCCTAGAACTTAGAACTACTTAAACCTAACTAACCTAAGGGCATCACACAACACCCAGTCATCACGAGGCAGAGAAAATCCCTGACCCCGCCGGGAATCGAACCCGGGAGCCCGGGCGTGGGAAGCGAGAACGCTACCGCACGACCACGAGCTGCGGACAGCACACCACATTGTGCATGATGTGCTCCAGTTTCAGAAAGTGTCTGCAAGATGGATGCCACGGCAGCTAACTCCTGAAATGAGAGAACGACGTGTTGATGCTTGTGAAAAACTTCTTCGGCGCTTTGAACGAGAAGGTGATGGCTTCCTTGCAAGAATCGTTACTGGGGACGAAACCTGGGTTCACTTCCACCAACATGCATGCTGAGTGTCTTCCTCATCCACCATACTCACCAGACCTTGCCACAAGTGATTTCCATATGTTTGGAACACTCAAAGACGCAATGGGACGAAAGAAGTTCCGTTCTGATGAAGAGGTACGCTACGTGGTGCATGAGTGGCTGCGCCGACTACCAAAAGAATTTTTTTCTAAAGGGATTTATGCACTTCGTAAGCACTAGAGGACTTGCATTGAGCGAGGGGGAGATTATGTTGAATAGTGAAACAAGTTTGTACCTCTTCTGCACAATAAATAATATTTTTAAAAAATATTTAAAGTTTTCATTTGACTCACCCTCGTAGTTTGGCGGCAGCAAAATATTTTCGCATTCGGAGGAGAAAGTTGGTGAGTGATATTTCGTGAGAAGATCCCGCCGCAACGAGAAACGCCTATCTTTTAATGATGTCCACTCCAAATCCTGTATCATTTCAGTGGCACTCTCTCTCCCCTATTACTCGATAACGCAGAACGTGCTACTCTTATTTGAACTTCCTAAATGTAGTGCTTTAATCCTATCCGGTAAGTATCCCAGACCACACAGCTTTACTCCAAAACAGGACGGACAAGCGTAGTTCAGGCAGTCCCTTTACTAGATCTGTTGCAACTTCTGAGTGTTCTGCCAATAAATCGTAGTCTTTGGTTCGTCTTCCCTACAACATTTCCTGTGTGTCCTTTCCAATTTAAGTTGTTCGTAATTGTAATTCCTATGTATTTAGTTGAATTTACGGCCTTCAGATTTGACTGATTTATCGTCTAACCGAAGGTTAAGGGATTCCTTTCAGCACTAAAGTCGATGACCTCACACTTTTCATTATTTAGAGTATGGCTCTGAGCACTATGTGACTTAACTACTGAGGTCATCAGTCGCCTAGAACTTAGAACTAATTAAACCCAACTAACCTAAGGACATCACACACATCATTGCCCGAGGCAGGATTCGAACCTGCGACCGTAGCGGTCGCTCGGTTTCAGACTGTAGCGCCTAGAACAGCACGGGCACTGCGGCCAACTATTTAGGGTAAATTGGCAATATTAGCACCATACAGATATCATATCTAAATCGTTTTGCAATTGGTTTTGATCTTCTAATGACATTACTAGACGATAAATGACAGCCTAAGACGGCTGCTCTGATCGTCTCCTAAAAACAACAGATGGCCTACAACATTACCTTGGGGAAAGCCAGAAATCACTTCTGTTTTACTCAATGACTTTCCGTCAGTTACTAAGAGCTGTAACCTTTCTGACAGGAAATCACGAATCCAGCCGCGTAACTGAGACAACATTCCATAAGCACTCAATTTCATTAGAAGCCATTCATGAATTATGTTGTCAGTTTGCAATCCCTTGTCAATAGCACTCAGTACTTCGTGTGAGCAAAGAGCTAGTTGTGTTTTTTAAATATGTGTTGTCTATGTGTCAATAGACCATTTTCTTCGTGTTACTTCACGATGTTCGGAAACAATATATGTTCCAAAATCCTGCTGCACATCGACGTCAATGATATGGACCTGTAATTTAGTGTATTTCTTGAATATTGGTGTGACCTGTGCAACTTTCCAGTGTTTGTGCACGGATCTTTAGTTGAGTGAGTGGTTACATATGATTGTTGAGTATGGAGCTATTGCATCGGCATATTCTGAAAGGAACCTAGTTGTTATTAATTTCCGTAAAAAAATATGATTTATTGTAGCAATTGATGTGTATGTTGGGAGATTAGAAAAAAAGGAAAACGATGAGAATCGAACACAGTACAGACTTGCAAGTTTGCGCTAACCCCGCTGCTCCGCGACTGCCGCCCTCGTATGGTTATTCTGCATATGTGGCTCCACTCTTCCAGCTGCCCCAATGCGCGACCCGCAGTTCGCTGCCGAGCAGAGGGGTATGGGTAGGAGCGCGCATCTATTCATCATGCTGTGGAAGTAGCTGTACGTTGTACAAGGTCTACATTATGGAACAGATCTAATAATTTTTTTTCCGTGGTTTTGGTTAACTGATGTAAAACAAGTTTTTCCATTCCATATTTCGCTCTCTCATGGGTAGATTTTTGTTTTTACTTTATAAAGCTGTCTGCGTTCTTTCTCGTTCAAGCTATCTCCACGCCAAATTTCAGCGAAATCGGTACAGTAGTTTGATCATGAAACGTAATAGACAGAGTTACTTTCACACTTACAATATTAATTTGTAGTGAAATGAAGATCAAAGCACACAACTGGCTACAGCCAGCAAACGAAAGTGGAGTGTAGTCCACTGATCCAGGAGGAGAAGGGATGTTGTAAGTTCTCGAAACGAGTCGTGCGACAAAATAAAAGCGATTGACACCGAAATTTGTTTCAATTTATCTTTTAAATTATGACTCAATGTATCATTTATTGGCGCTTAAGTTTATAATTTTTAGAAATGTTTAACTCATTAGTGGACTCGGAAAGCTTCTGAGTCTCAGAGATGATTTTTTTTCGATTTTCGTTTTGAGAATTCTGTAGTACCACTTTAGAAAATTGCTGTCCAGACAGTGACCATGAAATCCGGTAAGTACGAGGGTCAGTCAAAGAGTAATGCCTCCTATTTTTTTTCTCCTTAAATATAATTTAAGTGAAAAATTTGAATTTAGTGTTATACAACAGTGCTTGTTGTACATCCGACTCAGTAGTAACTTTCTGTGTCGGCAGAGCCAGTAACACAGTCGCTTGCAAAATGGCCAATATCAGTGTTAGTATTAGACAGCATTCTGTGATATAATGTTTGAATGCAGAAAGTGAAACGCTCATTTGCTTTCATGAAAGACTGAATAAGGTGTACAGTGATGCAAAAGTGGATATCAGCACTGATAGACGATGGGTTCATCGACGTAGTGAAGCTAAGGGCAAATATCGTTGGCTGACGAAACACGGAGCGACGGACCGGTGACTGCTGTGACTCCACACAACATTTAGCGAGTCGATGTCATCCTTCGCGGTGACCGCCAGGTGACTGCAGATGAATTGTGTCGAATTACCTCCCTCACTGAAGGCAGTGTGTGGCGATTATTCAAATGGGATACTCAAAAGGATATCACACACCACTCGTCACACCATTGAAGAGACTGTGAAACTGGATAAGTTTTCCTTCATTCCCCATACAGCTCTGACCTGGTGCCATAACACTCCCATCTATGTGGGCCTCTAAAAGAAGCTCGTTGTGGGGTTCACTTTGAAGATGAGAAGGCCGTGAAAATGTGGTTTCAAAAGCAGGACTGTGCGTTTTACTACACTGGAATACATCCTTTGTTAAAACATGGACCAAAATTGTGGAAGTGGACGGAAATTACATTCAAAAGTCATGAATTTATTATCAGTGTTGTGCTTCTCAACCTAGGTAGCTGCATTTGAAATTCATGACAAATAAAAAAAATCGTTTTGTAGATAAAAATCGCCTTTTATTGTTGCAACGTGTTTAATTTCTTCCGGACACGTTTTGCTTTTTAAGGTACCTTCAGTAGATTCTAGAACGATACAGTTTTATTTTGATATGCGATATTTGTAGATTATAAAACAGTTCATGTCTTGCTTTTTTTTTTACGCAGGTAAGTGACTGCTTACTGTTCGCGTTTTTCGCTGGCATCTGCGTTTCCTTTCATCTGGTCACATCCTGGATGTCACACTATAACACCACTTACGTAAAATAAGCACGTTTTCATGTTACGAAGTTTTAGTGCGACCTCCTGCATGCGACCACAAGTGAGGAAACGGAGATGCCAGTCAAAAATGCGAAAAATTATAAGTAATCACTTATTACGTAAAAAAACAAGATATCACATATCAAAACAACAGTGCGTCACTCTAGATTCCACTGAAGATGACTTAAAGTAAAAGACGAAACACGTCTGGAAGAAATAAAATACATCGCAGCAAGAAAAGGAAGTTTTTATTTGCAAAACGAATATTTCTGTGCTTGCTGCGGATGATGACAACGCAAAAAACCTTGTTAAAAAAATTAGGAGGCATTACTTTTTGACTGATCCCCGTAGGAAGAAAATCGAAAAGGGCCAGTCCGTAAGGTCCCCTCGTATATACGTAATCACTAGAATCGTACGGGAGATGAGCCGATTCGCTGACGCGTTGCCTTGTGCATTGCGTATGCTTGCTTCCCTTGCGAGTGTGACGCTGAGCCGAGCGGCAGAGGTCAGTAGCTCGGAGGAGAGGAAGTCTGTGCGGAGGTGTGCGGCTTGTCTAACAGGCAGGCGCATCCCTCAGCGCGCCACCACATTAATAACGGCGGCGGCTGTCGCCGGCATTCCTGCACTGTGCACGGGGCGGCATGCCTGGCCGCTGTAGGGGTTTAGAAGCAGCACTCTGCGAAGGTCGCTTCTAAACAACGACGGACCAGAGTGCTATTTGTCGTAAATTATCAGACCTCTCGCAAAGTTGCAGTCGCTCTGACAGTAGCCTATATATACACTTATGCTCATAAATTGAGGATAATGCTGATACATGGTGAAACAACGCTGCGGTGGGCGGTTTGCCTCGGGGTAGACCTGCGGTGCATTTGACCTGTGGTCGTCGCACGGTGTCGCTGGCAGCAGTCCACGTACGCAGAAGTGTCTTGGTGCATATTAGAGTACGGTGCAGCGAGTAAGTGTGCAACGTTTTCAGACGTGCTAATGGTGACTGTGTGTTGAAAATGGCTCAAAGAACACATATTCATGACGTTATGATGGGTAGGATATTAGGGCGAATGGAACTTGGTCAAACACAGCAGGTCGTAGCTCGGGCCCTCTGTGTGCCACAAAGTGTGATCTCAAGATTATGGCAACGATTACAGCAGATAGGAAACGTGTCGAGGCGTCACAGTACGGGAAGTCCACAGCGTACATCATCACAAGAAGACCTATATCTCCCCATCAGTACTGCAGGTAGCATTGCTCGGGATCTTACCGCAAACACTGGAACAGTTATCTCCAGGCACACAGTCTACAGACGACTGAACAGACATGGTTTATTCACCCGGAGACCTGCAAGGTGCATTCCACTGACCCCTGGTCATAAGAGAGCCCGTAAAACCTGGTGTCAAGAACACAGTACATGGTCATTGGAACAGTGGTCCCAGTTTATGTTCACGAACGAGTCCAAGTATAGTTTGAACAGTGATTCTCGCCGGGTTTGCATCTGGCCTGAACCAGGAACTAGATACCAACCCCTTAGTATCCTTGGAAGGGACCTGTGTGGAGGTCGTGGTTTGATGGTGTGGGGTGGGATTATGATTGGTGCACGTACACCCCTGCATGTCTTTGACAGAGGAACTGTAACAGGTCAGGTGTATCGGGACGTCATTTTGCATCAGTATGTCCGCCTTTCAGGGGTACAGTGGGTCCCATCTTCCTCCTGATGGACGATAACGCACCGCCCCACCGAGCTGCCGTTGTGGAGGAGTACCTTTAAACAGAAGATATCAGGCGAATGGAATGGCCTGCCGGTTCTCCAGATCTAAACCCCATCGAGCACGTCTGGGATGCCCTCCGTCGACGTATCGCTGCATGTCTTCAAAGCCCTACGACACTTCAGGAGCTCCGACAGGCACTGGTGCAAGAATGGGAGGCTTTACCCCAGCAGCTGCTCGACCACCTGATCAGGAGTATGCCAACCCGTTATGCGGCCTGTGTACTTGTTCATGGTGATCATATCCCATATTGATGTCGGGATACATGCGTAGGAAACAGTGGCGTTTTGTAGCACATGTGTTTCAGGACGGTATTCTCAAATTATCACCAATATCATGGACTTAGAGATATGTGTCGTGTGTGTTCTGTATGTGCCTATGCAATTAGCGCCAGTTTTGTGTAGTGACACGTTGTGTGGTGCCACATTTTGCAATTATCCTTAATTTATGAGCATGAGTGTGTTTGGATTTCCACTTTGTGAAAGGAGTTTCAGACCTATCTCTAGGAGGACGACGGTTCATTCCCGCGTCCGGCCATCCTGATTAAGGTTTTCCGTGATTTCCCTAAATCGCTCCAGGCAAATGCTGGGATGGTTCCTTTGAAAGGGAACGGCCGACTTCCCTCCCCATCCTTCCCTAATCCGATGAGACCGATGACCTTGCTGTTTGGTCTCTTCCCCCAAGCAATCCAATCCAAATCGTATCTCTAGGATATGGGGAAATTGACAGGGGAGTACACACATAAGAGATCATCTGGTTTTAATTGTTTATAGTCAAGGGTCATCAACGTAAGACAGGTGTGGGCAACTTTTGGTGACCCGTGAGCCTGATTCACACACTTAAGCCCACGGGACGTACACAAAACGTCGTTGGTGAATAATGCAGTGAAGAACTGTTGTATTGGTATTCTCAATATTTTATTCAGCAGATGCGTTATTTAATATGCTAAGTAGATATTCCAGAATTCGAATCAAGAACAGCTGCCAACACGAGTAACTTAGAAGTAAACATCCTTGGAATAGTGAAGCAACTTGAATCACTTAATAAAAGTAAGTCATCCGGTCCCGACAATACACCAAATATGTTGCTTCCAGAGAATGCTGACGCAGTAGCTCCATACTTAACAATCATATACAACCGCTCGCTTGACGAAACGTCGATACCAAAGGACTGGAAAGTTGCGCAAAACGCACCAATATTCAAGAAATGTACTAAATTACAGGCCCATACCATTAACTATATACAGCAGGATTTTGGAACATAGATTGTGTTCGAACATCATGAATTACCTAGAAGAGAACGGTTTATTGACATACAGACAACACGGATTTAGAAAACATCGTTCTTGTGCAACACAACTAACTAGCTCTTTACTCACATGAAGTATTGAGTGCTATCCACATGGGATTTCAAACTGATTCCGTATTTCTAGATTTCCAGAAAGCTTTTACACCGTACCTCACAAGTGGCTTATAATCAAACTGCGTGCTTGTGGAATATCGTCTCAGTTATGTGACTGGATTCGTGATTTCCTGTCAGAAAGGTCACAGTTCGTAGTGCCTGACGGAAATGCATCGAGTAAAACAGAAGTGATTTCTGGTGTTCCCCAAGGGAGTGTTATAAGGAACAGCAAAGGGCCTATATGTATATAAAAGGTTTAGGAGACGACCTGAGCAGTCGTCTTAGGTTGTTTGCAGATGAGGCTGTCGTTTACCATCTAGTAAAATCATCAGAAAATCAAAACTAATCGCAAAACGATTTTATAAGATATCTGTATGTTACGAAAATTGGCGGTTGACGCTAAATAATGAAAAGTGCGATCTCATCCACATGAGTACTAAAAGGAATCCGTTAAACGTCGGTTACCCGATAAATCAGTCAAATCTAAAGGTCATAGACTCAATTAAGTACGTATTAATTACAGTTACAAACAACTTCAATTGGAAATAACACATAGAAAACATTGTGTGGAAGTCGAATCAAAGACGGCGTTTTATTGGTAGAATACTTAGAAAATGCAATAGCTCTACTGAAGAGACTGCCTACAGTACGCTTGTCCGTCCCCTTTTGGAGGACGCTGGGTGATGTGGGATCCTTACCAGATAGGATTAACGAAATATGTCGAGAAAGTTCAAAGAAGGGCAGCAAGTTTTGTATCATCGAGAAACAGGGAAGAGTGTGTCACGGACATAATACAGGACTTAGGGTGGACTTCATTAAAACAAAGGGGGTGTTTCTTTGCGGCGGGATCTTCTCACAAAATTTCAGTCACTAACTCCCTCCTTTGAATGCTTAGATATTTTTCTGCCTCTGACGTACGTCGGGAGAAACCATCATCATAATAAAATAAGGGAAATCAGAGTTCGCACGGAAAAATATAGTTGTTCGTTTTTCCCGCGTTCAGTTCGAGAGTGGGATAAAAGAGAATTATTGTGTAGTGGCTCGATGAACCCTCTCCAGGCTCTTAAGTGTGATATGCAGGGTAGCCATGTATATATAGATGTAGAACGCATTTTCGTGATCCGACCGTCACAGGCCCTCCATCAGAACGAATTCCGGTGAGTGGACACCATTGCTCATTGAACATCTCAATGACTTTTTCTCTTCTTCAAAAATATCTTCACCAGTAGTGGTTCATTTTAAAGGCTCTAATGGTGGTAAATTGCACTCCACATCTACACCACGGGTGAAAATTGGTAACTAAGCTGTGTCTGAGAAATCAGTGCTCTCGTCGAAACTGATCGCCAATGCTTCGAATGTAGCGGCATGATCACACAATCTTTTATTAAAATGTCATCAGCCGTCATACCAGTTCGTCGAACAGCTGTCCGTGTCGATACACTTATTTGTTTTGACTCTTTCGCTTAATCGGAACATAGAACGTCTGCTGTGTCCAAGAGGTACTTCTTTACGGATTCGCCTTCACGAAAGACTTCAACAATTTGTCATTTTTTTCTCTTATTATAAAACTAGCTTTAACCAAATTTTTACGCTGTGTCCTTCGTTTGGCAAACATTTGCTGCTGCTTGTCCAATTGTCGGAAATTAATATTTCACTTTGTCTCCTGTAATTGCACTGTGAGGTCTTGTTGAGCGATGTGTTTAGCAAAAAAGTACCTTTTCATATTATATTCCTTGACAACAGATAGCGACTCATTCCAGAAAAAGCCAACAGGTTTACCTTTGTACATGGTAAAGAAATATTCCTCTGTTTGTTTCTCCTGTAACTGACAGCACTCAGCATCTAGTTTTCACGTCTAAATGCCAGAAATTAAACTCATCAAAGGCGCACGGAAACACTTGCTGGAAGTTAACAAAGAACTAGCGCAGATCCTTACGCGTGAACCTAACAACATATATCTAATTTGTTCACGAAGTCATGGTTCTTATTGTCGCTGTTCAAATAGGCACATTTCCCTAGTAATCAGTATTTTCGTGCCATTGTCACCTACTACCAACGTTTACGATCTATCAAAGTGTAACACAGACGTAGACATTAATTGTGTGTTGCCAGCAGTGATTCAGACGAGAAAATACATCTCCCCACACCCATTCAAGGTACTGAGCTGTTTCCCGCACTTCCCGCACGCACATGAGCATATGGCATTAACATTGCGCTCAAACTGGAAAGGTGTTTCTCTTTGTTGTTAAAATCTCTTTTTTTCCTGAATGATTCCTCTGAAAGGGCACGGCCGACTTCTTTCTCCATGAGCACACTGTTTGGTCCCCCCCCCCCCCCCAACACCCGCCCCCCTCCAGAATCAACCAACCTAAGGAACATTTTCACTGGTTTCTGCCATGAGCTACAAACCCCATGTGGACCGAGCGTCAGCAAAAATACACAATGCGAACGCCTCGGTGCCCCCTCCTTCCGCCCCCCCCCAAAAAAAATCAAGGATTTCTTCCGCGGGCCGGATTGAAACCAATCGCGGGCTGGATGCGGCCCGCGGGCTGCCTGTTTCCCACCCGTGACGTAAGATGTTGAAACAGCGTCAGAGTCGGGTAGGAAATGGTTCAAAGCTTTCAAGCTTTAGTTTCGCTGACGTGCTATAACCGAACGTCCGCCAGGCCGAAGCCGCAATGATACCAGATAGCAGCAACGTTCGGCAGAGAACACAAACCGTCCATATTATACGCGATTTGTGAGTTCTGTGCTGGCATCCTGGTACGTACTGGCTGCTGGAATTTTGAACAAACGGTGGAGGGGAGCACTTTCAGGCCGAGTGGTAGCTGAGTCGTTTGACGGGACTCGTTTGTATTTGTGTTAATTCTGTTTCCATATTTCTTGTAATTCCTGTAATTTGGAAGCACACTAATTAAGAAAAGAAAATGTATTGAATGTAGGAGCTGCCTGAACGCAATTCTTCCACTATAAGAATGTAGTATTAAGCCGCAAGCCTCATGCACAGCAGGACTTTCGACAATGGTAATCCAGACGTGGTCTGTGGTCAAGAAGACGATTGACAAGGCTCAAGAATATCACATTCGATAACAGAAACATGTCAGAGGCAGATGCACCCGCAGTCTGAAGACTGGCCGTACGGCTACCACCGTTCTGGCTCCACAACGCAACATTATCATTTGCGCAAGCTGAGAAGCTTCCTTTGTACCATTATAACGTCTGAATCCATTAAGCTTGCTTTGTTAGTTACTCAATTGGATCATCAATATGCTGCCGAAGTGCAAGATATTATAGCTTCACCACCTAACACAGAAGCATACTGAAACTCAAGATTAGTAGGTCAGGTATCGGTGTCACCAAAAGAAGAAGTGCGATGATTGCTAACACTAGAGGAAATTGGGGTCAAGAAACTGTCACAATACCTCGGTCACTTGAAGAGTAAAGTTGATGCATCTAGGGTTCCAGATAAACTAGTTCATTCCTTGTGGGGCAGTAGATTACCGGATCAAGTGAAAGCTATTGTTCTGTCACAGATGGATATGCTGCTCGACACTGCCTGAATTAGCAGCCTATTATGGATTTTCTCTCTTATGTTAGCAGTTCACGCCCTTGCTTAGCTTGGCTGTAAGGCGGAGTACACTAGTTGGCTATGCGGCGGTCTCAGCGGTGGTATATTTCAGAGAATGGGGGTAACTGCCCGCCTGCATCAGTATTCCGCGGCGTCGCACTCTCTGCAGCAGCCTGCGCCCTCGCCATGGCCAGGTGCGAGCCGCCCTAACTGCAGCACCACCAGGCGTCGCGCTCGCTCTCCCTACCTGTCACCTCGATTATGAACGCTGCAGCATGTACGACAATCATGCCCATAATAGCGAGCCAGTGACCTTATTATACGTTGTTCCCTGGTTGCGGTGTACACTTCTGGATTATTTCCTGTGTGTCGCTCGGTGGTCAAGTGGTCCTCCTGCGGCCATGACCACTGGAGATGGCTTCGCCGGCAACTGGCTTTTCTCCTCAGGACGTCGGAGGCGGCTATCTTGGGGGAGATTCTCGTGTGTCCCGATTCAACCTTCTTTCCCCGATCGAAGAACAATGCCATCGTGTGCCTTGTTGGACATTATGCCCACTACGTGAGTGGATATGACGCAGATCCGTGTGGCTTTTCCCAATATATGGCCACAGCCCATTGGACGTGGCTCAGGATGCCCCGTAAACGCGAACTTTTTTCTAATATGCTGTATCTTATTTTTCATCGACAGAGCGTTGGATGATTTCACACCCCTCCTTTTTTTGTGAACAGTCTTGTTTGGATTTAGATCTTCCACGATGTAGAAGTGACGGAGGAAAGAAGGTGTGGGCACGTTAAAATTAACGGCCCATTCCTTCACATACGTTTTTCTGTTTTAACCCTTTTGTTTTAGTCGAAATGACGTCTTTTGTATTATTTTAATTGATTGCCTTTAATAAGTGCTTTGAAAAAAAAAACTGAATGAAGATTTTCGTTTTTTGAAGGAATATACTGCCATTTGAGTGTATATTTCGGTGTGTTTCCTGTGTGAAAAAAAACTGGTCTAAAGCATAGACCGTTAGTTAGCAGGCCCGTGTTCGACTCCTACATACACCAACTATTTTCTTTTTTGATTTTATTTTGTTCCTCACAATGTTAAACTATTAACTGTAAAATTTAAACATATTTCCATAGTTCAATTTATATACGAAGTAGTTTTTATGATAAGAAAACTTTGCTTTTATCTGTTCAGCTGTTACAACATGTCATTTCGGATGCAGACATACATAGTACAGTCGATGTCGAAAGCAAGTAAAAAAATGCAGTAGATAGAGTTTTGGGTTTACATGCAGCAGGTCGAGAGTTCGATCCTGGGTTGGGGCGCATGTTTTTATTTGCTAATATCATTCTGACATTAAAAAAAGTGGATAAATCTCAGACTAAAGATCGGAAGATTCAGTGTTCAATACCCCGTCGTTCGTATGATTTTTTTCTGTCGCCTGCTGCCTTCACCTGTGAGAATGATTTGTAAATGTGAAAAAGCCACGTTGCATGTTGGTCCAGGGTCAACGTTCAACTGATCCCCATGTACACTTCCTGACAAAAAAGTGACACATCCCACAACACGTGCTTGGATCTCAATCCAGCTTCGTACACTTAGACATCATTGCCACGTATGTAAATGATAATAGTTAAAATCCTCTCTGACGGGTAGAAAGACCACCAGAGTGCATTACTTTCGTTCATTTTTAGTGTTATTACTAAGTCTGGTTGGGTAGATAAGCGGCGTGAACAGCGTCAGATGCTGAGTAACCACTATGAAGGACGAGATGATACTACGAACTCGTATGAGACGCTGTTATCAGTACCTCAGAGAGTTTGAAAACAGGCTTGAATGTGAGTCTCCATTTCGCAAGCTGATTGACTCGTGCAAAATCCACATCTGTGGGACATTCCGATATGACAGTGGCCCGATTATTGACTCCATGGGAACGTGAGGGCAGGTATACTCGTCGTCAAGGTTCACATCTGATCTCCACAAGAGGCGATCGCGGTATTGTGCATCAGGCACATCGCAACACCTTCAGGTCTGCGCCTATCGTCCGAAAATAATTAACCGACTCCCTTATAACAGTCTGTGTCACCCAGCAGTACTGGAAGACTAGAAGCAGCTGGACTAGGGAATTACGCAGTCATGCCTAGGCTGCCGTTAAGACCACAGCACAAACGACTGCGTTTGGAGTGGTGCCGCGACCGGCAAGCATGGGTCGCTGATGAATGGCGTCTCAGTATGTCGTGCGTTGATTCTCGGTTCTGCTCTACGCTGGATGACCACCGTCGGCGGCTGTTGCGGCGACCTGGCTGGAGGTCCAATTCTTCGTTATTTTGGGGGGACACAGCGGCCCTACTCCTGGAATGACGGTGAGAGAGCCATTGATCATGACTTCAGGCCACGGCTGACAGTGACTCGGGGGATTCCTGATATCAGAATGGTACGTCATGGGTATCCTGCGTCTTCATGTGTTACATCGCGCTTGATATTGTCTTGGTGTCATATTTCAACATGACAACGTCTGTCCGCAACTGACATGTGTCTCTGTGAGCTATCTTCGTGATGTTGAGGTACTCACGCGGCCAGCATGATACCCAAATACTGGGTGATCAAAAAGTCAGTATAAATTTGAAAACTTAATAAACCACGCAATAATGTAAATAGAGAGGTAAAAATTGGCACACATGCTTGGAATGACATGGGGTTTTATTAGAACAAAAAAAAGTTCACAAAATGTCCGACAGATGGTGCTGGACAGAAGGTAACTGCTACCGTGCCGGGTGAGAGGTACGGCGATTTGTTACAGAATGGCATTATCCCCAGCGTGGCTGATAAACACCTGCTGGAACGTACGATGTTTATGCAGGATGGCGCTCCACCCCATACTGCTAGACGCGTGAAAGATCTCTTGCGCGCGTCGTTTGGTGATGATCGTGTGCTCAGCCGCCACTTTCGTCATGCTTGGCCTCCTAGGTCCCCAGACCTCAGTCCGTGCGATTATTGGCTTTGGGGTTACCTGAAGTCGCAAGTGTATCGTGATCGACCGACATCCGACGCCAATGCCTCACCGTAACTCCGGACATGCTTTCCAGTGCTGTTCACAACATTATTCCTCGACTACAACTATTGTTGAGGAATGACGGTGGACAAATTGAGCATTTCCTGTAAAGAACATCATCTTTGCTTTCTCTTACTTTGTTATGCTAATTATTGCTATTCTGATCAGATGAAGCGCCATCTGTCGGAAATTTTGTGAACTTTTGTAGTTTTTTGGTTCTAATAAAACCCCATGTCATTCCAAGCACGTGTGTCAATTTGTACCTCTCTATCTACATTATTCCGTGATTTATTCAGTTTTCAAATTTATACTGACTTTTTGATCACCCTGCATATGGCCCTCAGACCAGCTCAGATGTCAACTCTGTCTCAGCACCAGTACCTACGGTATCAAGTACCATTTACAACAGTTGTGTGCCAAGTGGGTTCAGGGCCCATATGACACCTTTCCCGACTGAATCAGTAAATGACTGCATGTCAGAGGAGGTGAATGTAACGTCACAATGACACGTGGGCTCATACTGCAGATTTCTTCGTGAATGTGACTCGATTTTAAAATCGCCGCAGTAACATCTCATACCCTCTCAGACCGCGAAGTTTCATTTCGTTTCCTCCTCCTCTTCTGGGTGCTTCACTTTTCATGGCGGGCAGTGTAACTGACTAAGTAAGTCAGTTCACTGGATTACAGAAAGAAAATGCAAACTACCTCCAGTAGGACCATGCTGTGTTCAAAACAACGTTGAGGTAGAAGAAAACCGTACCTTGAGCTCCCTAACGAGAGTTCTGTACCTTAGCCTCCGTGACACCTCGATTCGTAGTCCCCCAAGATTAATGGCTGCAAGTTGCTGTTCGCGTATCTGTTATTCTTCATTCTTTTAGCCTTTTTTTGTTAATACTTACTGATTTTTTTTTGCCTAGTAGTTTTAATAGTTTTGTGTCCGGTAATGCTGTTGACACGTAAGTATGATTCCTTGTATTACACGCGTACTGGGAAAAGGCGAATATAAACTTTTGAAATGTGATGCTGGAGAACAATGCTGAAGACAAAATGGGTAGATTGAAAAAGTAATGGAGAGATGGTGAATCGAATGAGAGAAAATGGCTCTAAGCACTATGCGACTTAACATCTGAGGTCATCGGTTCCCTGGTCTTAGAACTAATTAAACCTGACTAACCTAAGGACATCACACACATCCATGCCCGAAGTAGGATTCGAACCTGCGACCGTAGCAGCAGCGCGGTTGCAGACTGAAGCACCTAGAACCGCTCGGCCACAGCGGCCGGCCGAATGAGAGAGAAAAGAAATTTATGACACAACTTGATTAAAAGAAGGGTTTATTGAATGGACATATGCTCACGTATTGAGTAATAGGCAATTGGCAATAGAGAGAACTGTGTGTGGCGCGGGGAGGGGGGGGGAGAGGAGGGGAAGGAGAGTAAAAGTAAGCAGATTCAAGTGCACGCAGGTTGTTGTAGTTATGCTGAGATGAAGAGGCTTGAACAGAATGACTGGTGTGGAGAGCTATGTAAAAGCACCCTAGGGACTGAAGACCACAACAACAACGTGCGTAATGTATTGAAAACATTTGTTCAATTTGGTGTGTTTCTTCTGTGGGGTCTGTTCGTGAGTAAATGGTAAGTGGCTAATTTAATGCCACACTACAGTGAAGGTAGAAGCTTCTTCACCCTCCGATACTCATTTCCCAGTTTGTTGTCATTTGAGATTGGCAAGGACAAGCGGAGAGAAGATAAAGTGTGAACTCCACAGGGAGCAGCTAGATGAGGTTGACACCGCCCTCAGGGGTGAACTTTCTCCCAGCTAGAAGACAGAGGCGTGCTCTCAGGTTGAAAATTTTGTGTATTGATCTGTTCGTTACTGCGATTTCTAACTCATAAACATTGGTACTAGAATAACCGTATTTACAACAGCAGTTCATTTGCCGACATATTAGCACGTAAATTAAATACGAAAGATCGCTGTCATCACTGCATAACTTGTGCACACTAATTAACGAAACTGCCATGTATTCTGACTCTAATAATCGAAAAGTCTTGAATAGTAGTGGAAAAGAAAGAATCATAGAATGACACATCATAGTATTTTTCATCATATAATCATATCATTATTTTAAAGACGATAGTTTTAACGGAGAGATGTCTGTGTGGGCGGGGGAAGGGGGAAGGGGGAGTGATGTTCAAATTGTAGAGGGAGGCCAAGGTTTTACTACAGTACGCAGGTTTAAATGGATGTAAATTGCAGTAGTTATGCAGAAGCTTGCACCCTACAATCCTATCGTGATTGAATACAGAATTAGTGTTGTGCTACTTCACACAGTCACAGTCTGGGCGTAACGTTGCGAAAAGGTACGACATGGAACGGGCATGTAACGTCGGCAGTAGACAGAATTTTACCAAAGTGTACCTCATTCGAAGAGATCACTTATAGAACACTAGTGCTACCCATTCTTCAGTGCTGCTCGAGTATTTGAGATCCCCACCAGATAGGATTAAAGGAAGATATTGAAGCAGTTCAGAGGCGTACTGCTAGGTTTGCTACCAGCATCTCGATCAACACTCGAGTGTTACGGAGATGCTTCACGAACTCAAATGAGAATCCCGGGAGGGAAGAAGGCGTTCTTTACGCTAAACACTATTGATAAAATTTAGAGCTGCCGTTGACTGCGGAACGATTCTACTGCCACCATCGTACATTTCGCGTAAGGTAAGACAGAAGAAATTAGGACGTGTATGTTTTTTCCTTCGCTCCATTTGCAAATGAAACAGGAAAGGAAATGGCTAGCTGTGGTATAAAGTAGCTTCCGCCGTGCCGAGTGTAGATGAGGATAGATTAGCATGGACAGCTGCATGACACCGAACTGAAGACAACCACAACAACAACGACAACAACGTTTCATATGACACAAGAAAACAAAGAAATCAATTTCCAGTAACTGACGCCATACATTTAACGCTGTGTTTGCGTTGCATTTTATAATCAAATAATTTCATGCAACATACGCTGAGTAAAACTCTCTTTCGTTCGAATTTACGACCGTTCACAGCGGTCGTCAAATTTTTTTGCTCAAGAGCCAGTGCTAACACCGATGGGAAGCAGTTAGGGTCGCATATGTATCGGTCTTATTATTAGTTGGAAACGTACATAAATTAGTATGGTATGAGCCCCCAGCAGAATAGCTATAGTAACGCAGCGCTAAGTTGGTCGCCGGTCTCTGAGTCCTGATGGTTGAAAATTGGCCCCGTTGGTAACACTTCGTGTCGACTGTTTTCTGTTCCTGATTGGTGCCACCCTCAGCGATCTAACAGTTGTGACACTGTAATTGCCAGACGAAGTGTTTTTGTGTTGTCAGTGTCAGCGGATAATAACTTGAAAAATAACAGTAGCTATACCCATATTTAAATGCTTTATATGATACGAGACGCAATCACATATGTTTACTACATGTTTCAAATGTCATTTTTCTTCTAATAGCTGCATTGTATCACAATAGCCTCAATTTAATTTCATATTACTTGCTGCAAATATATCCTGCATTTGAGATGGACATCTTCGTAATGCGCATTCTCGAATCATGTTACTTCCGTTTGAAAATCTTTACAATAGCAGCTTACTGGTACGAGTGGCGCACGACCGTGAGTTGTCAGCACTGGAAGACAAACAGTAAAACAATACCCCGCTCACGTCCTCCTAACACGGCAGTGGCGGCGTTACTTACCCCTCTTGAGGTAAGCCGCGCGGGATTAGCCGAGCGGTCTCGGGCGCTGCAGTCTTGAACTGTGCGGCTGGTCCCGGCGGAGGTTCGAGTCCTCCCTCGAGCATGGGTGTGTGTGTGTTTGTCCTTAGGATAATTTAGGTTAAGTAGTGTCTAAGCTTAGGGACTGATGACCTTAGCAGTTAAGTCCCATAAGATTCCACACACATTTGAAAATTTTTTTCTTGAGGTAAGCGGCCAACTTCGCATAGCTCACGGCAGAATTCACTAACAATAAAAATTAAGCAAATCTTAAAATATTACCGTATCTGTAGTTTTGGTTGTTACTGGCAATGAGGAGGAAAAGTTCTTAATGTTAGCCGATGTTTTCGAATTCGGCAGTTAGTTGTTAAAAGCATACAATTATGAAATACGGATGAGAACTGCGGGCCGAACGAATAACTGATTCGGCCAAGTTTGACGGTCATTACATGATTACGAAATTGGTTTTCCCTTGCTCAAAGCGTGACTGAGTCAACGTTCTTTCTCTGAGAGACGCCTCCTGTTAAATGTACATATTTCAGTGGAGATCAGAAAGAAGAACAGAGATGAAACAATTGTTTTGCTGAACATGTTGCGATGTGCAATGCATATTCCTTCACTTGCAACTGGCATGCAGATTGTGTTTATAAATAAAAACTAATTGTGAAATTTTCCTTTCATTTACTGTGAGTAGTAAACATACGACTGTTGACAGTAAAGAAGAGTGTAGCTTAACAATTTCTGCTTTACAGAAAAAAAGGAAAAAACCAATCGTTCTCAACAGAGCCTCATTCTGGGGTCATAATTCGGTCATGATTCAGATAGTGACATGAAGGGCGCACGTGAGGAAAGCAGTGTGGTATGTATGTTTGCTACCGAATACTTGAACATATGGAACAAGGCTGAAACTTTCGGAACACACATTAAAAATATCAGTCACGTAGCTAGTAGCGCATAGCAATAATTCCTCTTCCTACCTGGCGCTGCAGTCCGGAACCGCGGGACTGCTACGGTCGCAGGTTCGAATCCTGCCTCGGGCATGGGTGTGTGTGATGTCCTTAGGTTAGTTAGGTTTAAGTAGTTCTAAGTTCTAGGGGACTTATGACCTAAGATGTTGAGTCCCATAGTGCTCAGAGCCATTTGAATCATTTTGAACCTCTTCCTACAACTATGATTTTAAGTCTTCAGAGTAGTATTTCGATTGACGTATCATACACTGAAAACGGTTTTGTTATAACTGGGTTTCACTACGAATTGATACAGCGCACAATCGACATCATAGTTCCTCCCAAACGTAGTCGTGGGGGATCCAATGAACTTACTTCTGTTCCTTTGTTTGCAATGTGCATCCTTTTACAGAGCAAGCATGGTTACGCTTCTATAGAATAGATCCGAATGCAGAATTCTTGCCTCAATGTTGAAAGAAGTGCTATCATAGATTTATTAATCAAGAAAACAATTTCCAAATATTTATCTATGCCATTATTACACTTAAAATAATTCTTCCGTTATAATACAATGGGATAGTAGACGTAAATTTAAATAGTGTAAATGACTGTGTAATTAAGTGATGACCTAATTTCGTTAAGTTACACTAACTGAATTTAAGTGTGTTAATCAAGAGTGATTAATCCCAAGTGTGGGATTATGGGGTAAAAAGTAAGAAATTAAATTTGCTATCCAACTCAAAATCAATAATGGTACAGTCATATACTTGCCTTGCACCTTCACTCAAGCATGAAAAAAAAAAAATAAAAAAAATACGAGCTCAAGAAAACTGAATAAACATCATTCTCTGTATTAAATATAGTTTCCTCAAGTATACAGTAGTACTGTTGTTGCATTATGTGTATGCCTGTTATTCACGTTTATACAAAATAGATCCGAATGCAGAATTCTTGCCGCGTTGCTGAACAAATGCTGTCATAGATTTATTAATAAACATATGAAAGAATGTAAACAAACCAGCTCCAAATACGCGTACACCAGCTGTCAGATTTTAGTGCAGTGCTTGTCATGCTTCTAGATCAGTCAGAACTAACCAAATTTATTATAGGCCCTGCGCACACCGTATAATGGCGGTTTGCTACTTCACACACTAAAATTATTTATTTCCTGAGAAATTGGAATCTGCGGAATATGACAAGCGCACTGAATCAGAGGAAATATGTCTGACTACTTTCTTACAAATCAACAGAAAAATTGTAGGCAGGGATGCGGAGGAAACACTACTTTTATATTTTAGTATTGCTGCAGTGACAATGCTGTCGATCTAGGACAATATTACGAATGCAACAACATTTTATTTTAAATAGAAAATATGTAATTCGTTATTGAAATAAGTTTGTTTCGTCAACGGCTTGTGGCAGTGGTAACACCGTTTCCCGTCAGATCACCGAAGTTAAGCGTTGCAGGGCTGGGCTAGCGCTTGGATGGGTGACCATTCGGTCTGCCGAGCGCTGTTGGCAAGCGGGGTGCACTCAGCCCTTGTGAGGCAAACTGCGGAGCTACTTGATTGAGAAGTAACGGCTCCGGTCTCGTAAACTGACATACCGCTGGGAAAGCAGTGTGCTGACCACATGCCCCTCCGTATCCGCATCCAGTGACGCTGTGGTCTGAGGATGACGTGGCGGCCGGTCGGTGCGTTGAGCCTTCCAAGGCCTGTTCGGACGTAATTTAGTTTACTATTTTGATTTTTTCTAATTACAGCTTTATGTAACAAATTTTTCGTGACATACGTGTCTCGCCTTTAGTATTTGAAATACATCTTCAGCGGCAAATTTCATGGATACTGCTCTACATTTGTTGTTGCTGAAGTTTTATAGCTGTTATCGTTCTTATTTCCATACGAAATTTAATTTGCACAGCACCAGGAAAAACTCATTTTCTTAATGTTATGTTTTGGATAAAAAATTATTCATTTATTAGTGCTTAAAAATGAAATTTCGTATGGAAATAAGCAGGACAATTATAAAACCGGAACAAGAACACAAGTAGAGCAGTATCTACAAAATATGGCGCTGAAGATGTCTTCCAAATAATAAAGGCCAAACGCTTATGACCTGAAGAAGTCGATTTGGCTGTATTAGACGGACCCAAAATGATAATAATTTACATAATATTACAAGAAAAGAGGGAGACTAGTGAACGAAAGTTAACGACGTCATTTAACACATGACTTTTACAATTGATGGTATGATCCTTTCAAATATCTTCACTTTGGCTGCACCTCACTTCGATGTAGGATTCCAAGATAGTGTGGCAACGACGAAACACGGTGTTGATATTTGACGTTTCTGCATTGAAAATAACGTTACATATCTGTTGTATACAGGATGGAAAGAAACAATCTGAAAAGCTTATAAGGGTCTTACAAGGCAGGTTGTGCTAAGAAATAATTATTAAGAAAAAATGTCGATACGTTGCGCCGTTTCCGAATTAACTAACAGTCAAGTTACACAATCAGGCCGCTGCGCGCGTTAACTGAAGCGGCCCGCCAGGCACAGTGCCGCCAAACGTGTTCTCCGTTTGATTTCCTAAAACCGAACAAGAAATCGATACCTAAATTGGATATGAGACGGTAGTAAGCATCGAACCCGAGCCAAAGGCTGAATAGTCAAGTGCGCTATCGTCTACGCTGTAAGAAAAGCTAACTCTAACTGTATCTGCGGGTCGTTTGAATTTGCGTGCACTACGGCCCGATTGGCTAACTTCAGTGCTAATTAATTTGGAAATCGCGCAACGTATCGATTTTTTTCTTAACGTTATTTCTTAGCACAAACTTACCATGCAACACCCTTACAAGTATTTCAGACTGTTTCTGACTACCCTGGACATTAGTTATATATCCATTCTAGATAATGGGGTCCGCAGCTCATGGTCTAGTGGCTAGCGTTGCTGCCTCTGGATTATGTGGTCCCGGGTTCGATTCCCGGCCAGGTGGGGGATTTTTCTCTGTCCGGCGACTGGGTGTTTGTGTTGTCCTCATCATTTCATCATCACCATCGTTCGTGACAATGACTAGATAAAAAAAATTGGACTGTGTAAAAATTGGGACTTAGAGCGGGCGCTGATGACTGCACAGTTTAGCGCACCATAAACCAAACATCATCGTCATCATCTAGATAATGGTGCAACTCCTGTACCGTTGCAGTCGTCCTATTGTGCTTAATATCTGGAAATGCAGTTGCAATGTGTATTTATGGAGTAGCCTATATTTGTCTTTACTACGTCTTCTTAGTGGCACCCGCGAAACAGTTTCTGTTCTTTGAGCGATACGACACAGTTCAAGGCTTACTCACAACAAAGTACAGTCCTAGTAGTCTTCAAATGTAATATCGTGCGCACGCGTTGTTTTATCGGTGACACACTGATTTGCGTTCGTTGCACACACGAAAGCTGTCTAAGTCCATCCAGGAATTGGAGCGCAGCTCATAGTTCGCAGTTTACTCAGCATGTATCACTGCCCTTCTACAGTTCATATTGACACGGTACAAACGTTAATTTAAATTTTTTATCCGTGTACTCGCACACGAAAACCAACCCAAAAGTCATGCTGTCATGTCAGTAATCATTACCCCTCGTCACCGACCGCAACCGATCGACTGTTCAGTTTCGATAGTGGAACCAAGCTCTCTAAGAAAGATTCATAAAGATACACTGAAACATTTCCGTTCATATAGCTGGATGATTGAATTTAATAGCATTTAATAGCATTTATAAGGGGTTAAACAAAATGATAGAAGGAGAAACAAATTATTTATATAGCCTCTTAGAGCTATATCTAAACACTGTCCACTACTCATGGGTGTTCTTATTAACAACATAAGTGACAGGAAATAGATTCTTTTTTTTTTAATGCGAATGACTTTATCACAGATTAGTTTGGCTCTGAGCACTATGGGACTTAACATCTGTGGTCATCAGTCCCCTAGAACTTAGAACTACTTAAACCTAACTAACCTAAGGACATCACACACATCCATGCCCGAGACAGGATTCGAACCTGCGACCATAGCAGTCGCGCGGTTACAGATTAGTTTACTCTCCTTCTTTGACTTAGTCTCTTAGGTACTTCACGCTCTACATGCAAGCCACTTGATGCAAAGCTTTTTTTTGTTGTACTGTTTTAATTTAGTATCGTCACATTTATGGCAAAACAAGTACCCTTTATTAACATTGAAATATTTCTGTTAAATTTAGTTTTATTTTATGATTACAGTATCTGAAGATGGCTGTTTTGAAACATATTAATAATAAAGATCATTCTTACTATGAACGCAGGAAACATTTATTGAAATGTTCGTTTTCCTTTCGCCTGTTACTAATGAGAATGTAGGCCCAGACAATCATACAGCCACCACCGAATTTCATTCTCTCTTCAGCACAACTGCTAATCGTTCACCAGCCACCGTCACGTCCTCATTTGCTCATCTGAGGGATACCATGCAAAGTGACTCATCACTACATTGCACCACACAGAATGATCTAATGAAAGATTCAAACAAATCTTTGACTAAAATCATAGCACATATGGAACAAAGAACACATTCTATGTACCTCGACCACTGAAATGGAGTATATTACACAATCATCAAGTCAGTTCCTACTTCCAGAGTAGGAGGCTGCTAAAGTTAATCTTCCATGGAAGATGTGGTGAACGCGAAGTCGGCTACGAGCAGATGTGATTTCAGTGAGGACATAGATGAAGCCTGAAGCATGAGGACGGCATCTTTTGTGATTGGTACCTGATCCAACATATCACGTGAATTAAAAAAAAAAATTCGAAATTTGTGGTAAGTTCCTGTGCCACCAAACTGATGAGGTCATCGCTCCCTACGCTTACACACTACTTAATCTAACTTAAACTAACTTACTCTAAGGACAACACACACACCCATGCCGGAGGGAGGACTCGAACGTCCGATGGGGGGAGCCACGCGAACTGTGGCAAGGCGCCTATACCGAGTGGCTACCCCGCGCGGGTGAATTTAAAACACCTAGCTTCTGCGTGTACCTTTAAAGATATGTAGGAAAAAATCGGTATGCTATTTATACTGCTTAATACTGGAACGAGAAACTGAAAAAAAATTGATGACTTCCGAACACGAAAAAAGGGAAGAACAAAAAGCGAGACTCCATAATTCTTTCTACTGTTGCTACACAACAAATGACGGTGTTGCTTGTACCCCTTAGAGCAGGGCTTCCCAACCTTTTCAGCTGGTGGACCCCCTCTTCAGTCGAAAATCCATGGCGGTCCCCTAGTCTGTTCCCAATGACCCCCCATCCCCCACCCCCAGAAGTATTAATAGTCTTTGGTTTAGAGATGAATGAAAACAACTTGAAGGTCAAAAATCGACTTATGAAATAGGTAGTGCACTGACAAAGCAAGTCTAACATTTAACGATGCCTGGGGCCGCATACGTGCCAGAGAGTGCTGTGATTGGTCGACAAAGCTCGCTCCGCACATGCGTAAAAAGTTTTAGCGCATCTACTGCCGTGATCCGGCGCACAAAGGACCCCGGTATTGTTGCGAAACAGTCGATCAGAGAAGCCGCATTCCCCGGAACTGAACTGTGTATGCGTTCTCACTTAGGAACCGCAAAGGCTGCTTCGGAATACGACCTGAAGTAAAAGTAAACATTTTTTTCACACGAAAAAAAGTGATGAATTTGATTTTCACGTTTTTATTCAATAATTTTACTCATTATTTTACACTATTTCGTGAAGGGTGGCCACGGACCCCCTAGAAAGAGCCGGCGGACCCCTCAGGGGTCCGCGGACCACACGTTGGGAAGCCCTGCCTTAGAGTGATGCAGCGCATTCGTTGTCTGAGCAGCAACTACACAATGAGATACAATCCCTCTCGCCTTTCAATGAATTATTCAGACACTGACACTATAAGCCCGCTATTTCACAGCTGGAGAGTTCATCAGACGTTTGTGATGGGCTGTCACTATTTTAGTATAGTGCGAGTCCGATGTCGACTTTGAGACATTTGTAGTGTCAGAATAGAAGCTCATTGGGCGAGTCATCTGGTCACGCCCTTTGGAGAACAGCCGATAAATACTGGTGCGCGACTCACAGACACTGCACTGCGCTGATTGAAGCCTGCGTCATCGCCACCTCCTAATACCCCAACGTCGATCCGCTTCTCTCTTTCCGTTTATGTTCTCGGACTTGGCATTGGTATTATGTATTTTGAATGGAGACGAGTTTGACTTCATCTTGTTTCCTGATTTGATTTCAGACTCACTTCGAGAATCTCTAGTACAGTTTAAAGGCTTCGTCTGTCGTTCTGATCTATGGAAGCTACACTAAAATGGACAGCCTTTTGCATTTTCGCCGGTACCAGTTGAGCCCACTCGCTACGCACCTTTACTGACCATGTGCCAGTGATACTATTGTGCCAGATAGTATACCCATTTCCTAGCCTTCCAGAATGATAAATGGTTTTCTTACTATCACGACGTTCCAAGTCCACAATAACATGTCTAACCGTGAAGCTGGACACATCAGCCTTCCGCTGCCTCATGAGATGCCTGATTGTGTGGACCCATAAACGTACTCATCATTCATTCTAAATCTTTTTCTGTGACTTATTTAGATAGAAAAAGTTTCTTTTTTGTTTTTTGGAACATTTCACTCGTCCATTACTGGCTGGTCCTGTTGTTGATTGAAAATACATGCATTCCGAATTTGGACAGTAGGTTAAAATGTGATGTATGGTTGAAAGTTCCTACGGGTCTGTTGCTTGTTATTGTGATCTTCAGTCCGAAGACTGGTTTGACGCTTGTCTCCACGCTAATCCGTATTGTGCAAGCCTCTTTATCTTTACGTAACTGCCGCAACCTACATCTATGTGGTCCTACTTACTGTAGTCAGTCTTTGGCATCTGTCTACAAATTTTAGATCATGGACTTCCTTCCATTATTACCTTGACGATTCCTTGATGCCCCAGCTTACATCCTGTCAAAAGATCCCGTCTTTTAGTGAAGTTAATCAACAAATATCGTTTTTGTGCAATTCGATTCAGTCCTTCTGTATTAGCTGTTCGACCTACCCATCCAACCGTCAACAATCTACAGTCTCACCATCTTTCAAAATTTTCTATTCTCTTCTTGTCTGAACTTCTTATCGCCGAAGATTCACTTCCACACAAGGATACATCCCTTACCAGTACCTTCACAAAATACTTCAAAATATTTTAATTTATATTTGAAAATAATAATTTTTTTAAGAAACGCTTTTCTCGCTATTGCCACTCTGCATTTTATTTCCTCTTTGCTTCGGCAATCGTCAGTCATTTTGCTGCCGAAATAGAAAAACTCATCTATTATTATACTGCCATTTCCTAAACTAATTCTATAAGCATCATCTCATTTAATTCGACTACCTTTCATTACCCGTGTTTCACTTTTGTTGATATTCATCTTATTAACTCTCTTCCTTTCCGCTCAACTGCTCCTCCAAATCCTTTTTGTCGCTGACACCGTTGCTGTCATTTACAAGCTACAACGATTTCATTTGTTCTCTTCCTTAACTTTAATTCTGTTTCCAGATTTCTCCTCGGTTTCCTTTACTGCTTGCTCAATATACAGATTGAATAACATCGGACAGACGCTTCACAAACGTCTCACTCCCTTCTCAACTTATGACTCTCATCCACTCCCTTCAGCTCTTATGAGTACTGTCAGGTTCGGTACAAAACGCTGCTGACTGTTCGCTTTCTGTGTTTTACCACTGCTACCGGCACAATTTCAGTGACCCTGTTCCAGTCAACATTGTCAAAAGGTTTCTCTAAACCTACAAATTTTACAAATATAGGTTTGCCCTCCTCATGTCTATCTGATAAGACAAGCCGCAGGGTCAGTATAACCCTGCGTGTTCCTCCGAAAGCCAAACTGATCCACCCTGAGATCGGCTTCAATTACTTTTTGAATACATCATAAATGATTCGCGTTAGTATGTTGCAACCCTAACTTATAAAATAGATGGTTCGGCAATATTCACATTTGACAGCATCTCCCTCCTTCTTTCCGAATAGGAGTTATTGCGAGGGTCACTCCAAAAGATATGCATACTATTTTTTTTAAAATCCATCTTTTATTCTACATGCTCGAAAGTTTTACAGTGTGTAGATACGTCCTTTAGGAACGATATTTTCATTTCTCCACGTGATTTCCATCCCTCTCAACTGCCTTACGCCATCTTGGAACCAGCGCCTGTATACCCGCAGGGTAAAATTCTGGACTAACTTGTTGGAGCCACTGTTTGGCAGCGTGCACAAGGGAGTCATCATCTTCAAACCTTGTTCCACGAAGAGAGTCTTTCAGTTTCCCAAAGAGATGATAGTCACATGGAGCCAGGTCAGGACTGTAAGGCGGGGGTTTCGGTGTTGTCCATTCGAGTTTTGTGATCGCTTCCATGGTTTTTTGACTGACATGTGGCCGTGCATTGTCGTGCAACATCAAACCATTCTGCTTTTGCCGATGTGGTCGAACACGACTCAGTCGAGCTTGAAGTTTCTTCAGTGTGGTCACATTTGCATCAGAATTTATGGTGGTTCCACTTGGCTTGATGTTCACGAGCAAAAGTCCTTCGGATCGAAAAACACCGCAGACATAACTTTTCCAGCAGAAGATGTTTTTTTTCTTGGGTGAATTTGCATGATGCCACTCCATTGATTGCTCTTCGTCTCTAGTGAAAAATGATGGAGCCATGTTTCATCACCTGTCACAATTCTTCCAAGAAATTCATCTCCACCATTCTCGTACTGTTCCAAAAGTTCGCTGCATACCGTTTTTCTTGTTTCTTCGTGAGCCACTGTCAACATCCTGGGAACCCACCTGGCACAATCCTTTTTTAACGCCAGTACTTTCAGTACTCTGCAAACAATTCCTTCCCCTACCTCAACGAAGCGTGACAATTCGTTCACTGTGATGCGTCTGTCAGCAGTCACCAATTCGTTAACACTCTGCACATTGTCTGGAGTGTGTGCAGTACGAGGCCTGCCGCTGCGAGGACAACCCTCAATATTGCCGTGCCCGCTTTCATCACGTACCTGCTTGCCCATCGACTAATTGTACTGCGATCGACAGCAGCATCTCCATACACCTTTTCAACCTCTTGTGGATGTTTCCCACTGTCTCGTTTTCACAGCACAGGAATTCTATGACAGCACGTTGCTTCTGACGAACGTCAAGTGTAGCAGCCAGGCCGGCCGGTGTGGCCGTGCGGTTCTAAGCGCGTCAGTTTGGAACCGCGTGACCGCTACGGTCGCAGGTTCGAATCCTGCCTCGGGCATGGATGTGTGTGATGTCCTTAGGTTAGTTAGGTTTAAGTAGTTCTAAGTTCTAGGGGACTGATGACCTCAGTAGTTAAGTCCCATAGTGCTCAGAGCCATTTGAACTATTTTGTAGCAGCCATCTTGAAGACATGCTGTGACGGCGCCACTCACGGGAACAGGTTGAACTATGTTTGAAAACAAGCGGGAAGGATGTATCTACACACTGTAAACTTTCACACATGTAGAATGAACACTGTATTTTTATAAAAATAATGTACATTTGTTTTGGAGTGACCCTTGTACATTTGTCTTGTACGGATAGGAAAATAAGAAAACGAAAAAAGCAGATGGACGACTGATCTGTGGTGTTAAGACTTTGTGCCTTTGTTTAAAGGGTGAAATTTATTGAACTATATGAAAAAAACGTAAACTAGTTACAAACTATTGCGTACACACCTTATTCAACATGTAAACGTCGCTAGAGATATTCGGATTTAGGTTAAGACATATTCGATATGCCTACCATCATTGGCGGTGATATGGCGCAGACGAATAGCGAAATTCTGTATGACCCGCGGAAATGTCAGTACATGGATGTTGTCGATAACCTCCTAGATGGCTGTTTTCAGCTCAGCAATGGTTTCGGGGTTTCTTTAATACGGCCCCACAAAAAGGAGTCGCATGTGTTCGGTTCCGGAGAATATGGTGGCCAATCGAGGCCCATGCCATGGCCTCTGGGTATGCCAGAGCCGGAATGCAGTCCCCAAAGTGCTACTCCAGGACATCAAAACCACTCCTGCTTCGATAGGGACGAGACAGGGTCACTTTTAATACTGGGGACCATTTGTCAGTCACAGTGCCATAAAGGAATATCGAATCGATTATTCCGTCACTGCACACCACTGCATCACCTGTTGAGGGTGAAGAGACTTATCGATCGCGAATTGCGTATGCTGAGTCCCAGAAATGCGCCAATTTTGCTTATTGACGAACCCATCCAAATGAATAAACCAAACCACTAATTATCATGAACCCCGTTGCCAACCGTACATTTTAAAAGTCGAAACGCAAACCGTTCAGAAGTTATGACGATTCTATTCCATGTAGTTCAATAATTGTCACCCTTTATGTACCCTGTGGTAAATACCGTGACGCCAGATCGCGTCCTTTGTGGCGGTGTACGTCAAAAGTAGCGTGTCCTGAAATCCGGCTGAAGCCAAGTGGCCGTCCTCGATGCAGAGGGTTGGGTGGAAAGGGGGCTGCAGAGTGCAGCCCGCCTCTCAGTATGCGGCGCGCAGCGGCACTCAGAGCTCACTGGAGTCCAGGCTCTTTACAAGAGCACTCGCGCGCTGAATACTTTTTGCCTAGCCGGGCCTAAACATTTATAATCACTTGCACAAATTAGTGCGCGTGTTTATTGGAATGATTCCAAGTCAGCGCTTCCAATAATTACTTTCGCAACGTTTTCGTGATACAAATAAGTGTGATTTCTTTAATGATAATTACATGCTCAGCACAAAAAGAATTCTGGCTAAATTAACGAAAGACAAGTCGTCTATATCTTCTTCATTCGCTGACTAGAAGCGCACAGATGGCCAGAAGGGAAGGTTACGATATTGCTGATCATCCCAAAATTAAAGTCATTGGAGGTTCTCTGGGCTGTATGTGGAATCATCAGTAAAGGGATTACTAGAATTGTACGAACTGCCATACCTCGTGTATCCTTGCGGCCGTTTTTTATACTATCAGTAAATAAATAAATGTTCACTCTAATTATCTGCCTTCTTACAAGGTTTTGAGTATGAGAGGTGGCAGAAGCCCCCTCTCATATTTCTATCTTACTCTGAGTAATTCGATTTTCCTCTCTAATTGCATGCGGTGAAAAGTTGCTATTCCTTCCCACGCGGACTTCCCACGCAGCGTCTCTCGTCACCCGGGTGGTCCGGTGACAGGCGGGCTCTGCTGATCTTGAAAGAGTTAAGCCGACGTGTGTGAGGGAGTCGAGTGAATACTTTCCAGACGCCGACATTGTCAGTAGAGCGGCTGAGACACGCCCGCAGGGGCCTGAAGGAGCGGCTGGGTTAGAGATTCCGTTACTTCGCAGAAACTTAGCGAAAACACTTTCTGGTGGGCTACCAGCGAGGTGTGGGAATGACTTGTGTCCCCAGGCAGTCTTGGCGGGCAAATTCCCGCGTTTTCTGCCAAATCGTAACTGTGATTGGCTTCCTCAGGACATAGCTCCGTGACGTAGCAAAATCGGCGCAGAAATTGGCGACAAGAATCTCCATTGGTGGAATGGTAGTGCTTCGGCAATAGAGTGGAATTTTCTGCTGGTTTTCGAGTTGCTGATTGGAACGTTTGACCACGGCCACTGTCGTGGGGGTGGGAATGTTTTGTGTTCGGTTTGTACGGGTGCTCTTGTGGTAGTCGGCTCTCGCCTTTCGGTTGGAGTAGGTTACAAGACTGAGCTCTCGCTGCTCTGGACAGCCTGCCTTCCGTTGGCTGTCTAATATACTTTTATTTAATTGTAACTGTTTAACGAAGTTGCTGAAGTTTCGATTTCAATGTAACATTCCGAGTACAGTTGGCAATTGAGCGTTCTGCGTACAAGCGGCCTATGTTGTCTGTCTTGGGCAGTTTTGGCTAAAGTTGACTGTATCGGAGTTACTGTGTGACTTCACTTGTTAAAATCAATCACTGTACCGTCAATGATTGTGTGGCGAGCCTTCTTCGTCTCCCTCAGAGGCGCATTTGTATTGCTAGGAAGTCTTTAGTCTGGAACAACCAGACCAGGACAATTTGTTTCGGGCTATACTCGCGACATTATCATCACCACGACGGGACGTCGAAGCAACCAGCCATTGCTTCCGGTACGCCAGATCGTGTCCTTGCAGTTAAGAAGACGGCTTGGTAATGTATGTCCGCAGCACCGACAGATTAGGGAATTTGCACTGCGATAATCAGAGCTCAGCAGAGCGCGTCTGTTCGTCTTTTTCTAACTTTGTTCTGTATTGGGTGTTCATTGTCTGAGTTCTCACTACTGTAGCAGCAATTAATGTTGGGTTGGTTGTGTGTTTTCTCTTAAGATTTCAGTTGCAAGGGATTGTCTCCACGTACCACTTCGTCATAAATGTCACAATCTAGTTTATGGACAACTTCACCTTCACAGCATTTATTTGAGTAACCAATTTGATCCATTTTGATGTATTGTAAATGTTTCATGTGTCTTGTTTATGATTTTGACTTGAGTCATAATAAATCAAATTCTTATTTTGGACAGAACTTTCATTCTGTTAATCGGTAGAGCAACCCTTTCATTTCTCACTACGTTACTGATACTTTCCTTTATTTAATTAATGTCTATCAAATTAAATTATTGCAGGTGCCAAACTCTTATCTACTCCACTTGCAGGGTCGATTACAGTCAGTTCGCGTTTCTTTTTAATCCATGTGCAACAGAAAAAGTCGGAGTTAGAATAGAGGAGGCTTTGAGCATCATTTATATATGAAGATTCTCGAAGAATTTAGTGTTAAATACACTACTAGCCCTGGCACCTCGCACGTATCGAAGAAGGCAGTTTACTAACGGCTTGTAAAGTAAAAAGCATGGTATTAAATGAGGCAAGATTGCGTACTAAAGGTTTAATTAGCGGGGAACTGAAGGAAATTTCACGATTTACAATTGTATTCTAACTGACATTTCATCTGACTTTTGCCTATTATATAACAAAATCCGAAAGTCATGTGTATAATTTTAACTCGAATTCGCAGTTAGTAAAAAAAGTAATGCAAATATGCAGACTCACCCCACCGTGGGGTAAATCTGCGCACTATTATTAATTGAGAGAAACGTATGTGCTATACAGTTTTTTTCTTTAATTTATTTATAGCGTACATAAACATAATATGGCTTGTTTTTCAGCATATATTAGTTACTGTTGATACAAAACTTCATTTAATGAACAATTCTGGGGCCTATGAACAAAAATCTGGAAAAATATTCCAATCGGAGGAAAAGCTGTTGAATACAGATCGCAAATGAGGTTCCAGAACACTCATAACAAGAGCAAGATTGATGCCACCACTCCTCATACTTTAGACATTAAATTAAGTCTTCTGTTGGTGTATTCTTGTACTTTTCAGTACAGCCTGGACAGTGAAAAGTTTGTCGATTTTCCGTCGATGTATTTAAGTTTTTCTTTGCTTTCTTTTTGCTTGCTTGATCTGAATCAAACAGTTTCCTCTTTGGTTTATTTACTTCTTGTTCTGTTGATTGGAATTCCAGTTAGTTCTTGAAGGGGTCTCAGAAATTATTTCTGACTTTTCCCCTTTATTCTGTCTTTTTTTAGTGATCTTTACTTCTTGGCAAAGGAATTATTTCTTTTTGGGAAACGTAGGTACTTAGTCCTGGTTGTTGTTCATTTGTAGATGTCTGTGAACATCGGCTCTGGTGATGGATGCATCGTTAAATTTGACGCTTTGGTCTGTAACAATCGAAGACAGGAAATCTGCCTCGGTAAATATGTGACAATCGATTGGATATCTTGCATATATTGAACTCCTTTGTTGTGATCGCCACTGTGACCGTCCTATGATAAGCATTTCCAAACAATTCAGCAATAAATTCTTGCGTAATTACATATACAGGATGGTTAATGAACCGCTGGTCGCATTATTGTGAATAAAAATCCTGCAGCGACTTGAAAAAACATCGATCCAGTGGCTGCAGTTTGTGGCTGGTGTGTGGAGGAATGGTAAGCACATGAATATTATGGTTCATGCAATAAAGGACGGCGTTCAGACTGAAATGTGACGAATGACTGTCCAAAATTAACAAGACTGGGTTCTCTTCTGTTTGCTGTGTATGTTTCTCAAGATATTAAAGCCATTTGACGTACAATTCTGTTGATGTAACCAATGTAACCAGAGTCGGAACACATCATTAGCGACCCAGGAGGGGCACCGTGCTTCAAAGTCTCCTTTAACCTTTTCCGAGGAAATTTATTCGTGGAAGGATGAAACAACCCCCCCCCCCCTCCTCTCCCAGCTCCCATTCAACATACAAGCGCTGTCAACTGACCATTTTCTCCGGATGCAGTTTTATCTACGTGCTTCTTGCCACATGTTCCAATCATTTTCATCAGGAACAGTTGTCAGTCGTAATCACCGTGTCCTTCACGTTAAATACGTGTTGAGGTTCCAATTTATACCCCTCCATTAACGTCGAAAGATTATCAGAGAAGATCCTCGTTTGCTATTTGTTGAACCCCATTAAACGTCCGACACTCGTTTGTGGGATCCAGGGGGTACGGTTTCGTCTCTGCATGAAATCACAAACTCAGTCCTTTCCGGTCAACTTAGTGTTTTTGTCAATTTTTATTTTTATATTATTCCTCTGAGTGTACGTGAACTAATCTTCTGAAATCTTTCAGTGTCATACCATAACAACATCTATCCAAAGATTTGCTGTCTTCGGTGAGTTCCAGCTTCTGCTCATCATTAAAGTTCTTCCGAATCTCCCGAGTTTGTTTTCCACAAAACCCCGAAAAAAGTAGGGGCGGGAGTATTAATTTTAAGTTTGTTTTTACGTAGGTCACATTCCCCAAAATAAAAGATACAGAGATAAAAGTACACTTGAAAGGGCCTCGTACCAATTTACAGCGATTTCTGAGAGCAGCTTCACTTATTTCAAGCTCCATCGCTACTTGTTTAGACTTCCCATTTTTCAAGCCCTCTTTTGCAACTTCCAGCATTTCTAGAGCGCATGGCTTCCGTTCGGTTTTCCTTCTGTAGAAGCTAAAACAGAAAAACACGTGACTCTTTGAAGACTACTGTCGGTGCATAATAGCCACCTGTAACGTGCACAAACATTTCTAGCTTCATATCAACGGAAGAGCCGAAGATTTAACGGATAAGGTAAGCTTACGCACTGCGCTGTTTACCTCATTTGCGCCGCATAAACTTGCCCCGTACTACGAGACTGCAGCTTTCGTCTGCATAGAGAAACACGTTGTAGAAATTTCGATGTGTTAACGTATCACAAGACTGGCAACAAATGGTAGTACACATTATTGCCCGAGTTGTAGTTCATTTTCCCAACATAAAATTTTATGTGAAAATAACATAGAACAGTTCTCACCGCATTGCCCCGAGTGAGGTGGCGCAGTGGCTAGCACACTGGACTCGCATTCGGGAGGACGACGGTTCAGTCCCGCGTCCGGCCATCCTGATTTAGGTTTTCCGTGATTTCCCTAAATCGCTTCAGACAAACGCCGGGATGATTCCTTTGAAAGGGCACGGCCGACTTCCTTCCCCGTCCTTTCCTAATCCGGTGAGATCGATGACCTCGCTGTCTGATCTCTTCCCCCAAACAACCCCCAACCGCATTGCCCAGCCGTTAATACCTGGACAACAAATCAAACTATGACAACAAAGGGACAGCCACAGAGGCAATTTCGTGCTCTGCAGAGTAGCCAAAAGCTGGATTATTAAAAATGAGATACAAGCGTTGTGCAGTCTTATCCGCAGCGCAGACTTACCCCACTCTAGTTTAGTTATTGTCACAATTTGCATCTATCACTCGTTACAACTTGACCTTGGTGGTACTGCTTCTTCGTGTTCAATGAGAGCCAGCATTTGAGTGCTTACGACACGCACCGTTCTCAGCAGTGATGTTCGTAGGTTTTCGGTTCGTCTCACAGTTTTCATTAGCAAGGCGTTCCGTAATATTTTATTGTCGCCTGCAGATTGAAACAGCCATTATCATTAAATTCGCTTACGTAGGAATCATTATATTATTTTCCAACGAAATAATATTTACCTTCGGAAACAAGGATTTCACTAACATCTGATTTTATATGCAGCTTTGATATCGTACTATTTCTGTGTCTCGAGGAATAAGTATTGTAAGTTCACATTTCATTAAGCAAGAGCTAAATCAACGTATAAATTGACACTGTAAGCATAACAGCCCACACCAGAAAATAGGGAGGCTCCAAAATTTGGAGTAAAGATGCTTATCATCTTCGGTGGCAAACTGACGAATCCTAGGAACCTAATTATGCTTCCCATTAACTTATCAGAATTCTGCAAAATTTCACATATAGTTCTCTACAGACGACTGTGTGTAAAATGTCCTCGAATGGTCGAATTGCATATAGACGACATATCCAGCTGCCGTTCGTGTACTGAGCCTTGTGGTTCTTCAAATAATCTCTGTAAAATCTGTTGGTCCTGTGAAAGTATTAGAGGAACGAAAAACAATGGAGATGCGAAAAAAAATGCAGACGCCACATTATTTAAAAACAAAGTATGTACTGGATATGCGAATAACATGGCTTTTAAGATATTTGACGCATTCGTGACTGCAATAAAGAGTACGTTGTGGTTTGGCATTTAAACCCAGGACGTGGAGGCGTGGTTTGGTAATGAGGAGCTTTATGCCTTCGCCTCTTCTCCCCTTATCGACCCAAGACTGCTGATGAAAATTTCTTCCGCTGCCAGGATTGCAATCTGATACTTCCGGGTCGGGTGGCATTCCACTCCCGTTCCTTAGCGCCTTCCGTTACGGGACTGTGTCTACATTTACCTCAGTAAGTCATTATAGCTCGTGAAATTGGTGATGTACTTAAACATACGGCAGGTTTTCACACAAAGTGAGACTTAGCTGCTCATACGTGTATGATGCGCCTCTATAACCGCAATCACACATCGCTCGTACTATGTTCCACATTTTCTCTAAGGTTGTATTTATTAGGGATTGTCTTTCTCTGTGCTGCAGTTCATTAGAATCTAGCCATGTCTAGACACCTTTCACTTCACGCAACGTTTCGTCATGCACTGCCGGAAAAAAATGCTACCCTCTCCAGGATTGATATCAGAGATACCAGGGTACCTTATGTTCGCCGGCCGGAGTGGCCGTGCTGTTATAGGCGCTACAGTCTGGAACCGCGTGACCGCTACGGTCGCAGGTTCGAATCCTGCCTCGGGCATGGATGTGTGTGATGTCCTTAGGTTAGTTAGGTTTAAGTAGTTCTAAGTTCTAGGGGACTGATAACCACAGTAGTTAAGTCCCAAAGTGCTCAGAGCCATTTTGAACCTTATGTTCATACTGAGGGGTTGTATATTTATTTGTCATATTCATCAACGATCAGATGGTGCTCAGGAAACTTGCCTACGCACGCTCTATTTTGACTCTGCAGGCAGTAGTTATGCTGAGTTTAGAGGGGAACAGTGTTTGCGACATTCATTCGGGGTACAATCGTGCCCCACCGACGAGTACATACTTCAGTTAAACAGCTTCAGCCATTTAAATAGGACCGCATTGTGAATCTGCAGATAGCTAGATGGCTGTATCGAGGGATTGCTGCGCGAATGTTGGGCACAATGTATCGGTGGTGTGTCGCTGCTTTCAGTAGTGATCTTTGGAACATTCCCATAGCTGTAGACCAGGTTCTGGACGTCAGCGTAGTACAGACGCGCGTCAAGATCGACACATTTTCCTAGCGGCGGTGGTCAACCGAACGTCATACAGGTACGAAATCTGGGCACATGTTGCACCCGCTGTGTTATCGGGGAGCATTGGGAACCGTCTGCCTGCAACAGATTTAAGATCCCGTGTCATTCCGGCCAGGCTACTTCTTACGCCAAGACAAGACACTGCCAAGCATGGCTACTCTGGTGTCGTGAAAGAGTTGACTGGAAAGTGGAATGGCGCTCTGTTGCCTTCAGTGATGAGAGTAGGACCTGTTTGTATGTGAGTGATGGAAGTACACTTATGCAGCGTAGACCAGGTGAGCTAGCTGTTCCACAGCGCATTTGGCCACAACACTTAGGTCTCATTCCAGGCTTCATAATGTGGGGGGTTATCAGTTACAACTCGCGGTGGCATTTGGTGTTTCTGCATGGTAAAGCAACCAGTGCCCGCTACATTACACAGACTGTTATTCTCGTACTACTGCTATTTATTAGGCAGGAAGTTGATGTGCTTTTTGAGCACGAGAATGCAAGTCTACATGGAACTGCTGCGGCGCCACGTGCTTATCAACGTGTACAACTACTACCCTGGCCAGCTAGATTGCCAGAACTCTCGCCAAGGGAGCACTTATGGGACATGGTAAAGTAGGAACTTACTAGTTCTTTAGGGCCTGCAAAAACCACTGCCGAATGCCAGCAAAATGTGAAATTTACACTCATGCTCATAAATTAAGGATAATGCTGATACATGGTGAAACAACGCTCTGGTGGGCGGTTTGTGGGTTTAAATCACCTCGGGGTATGACCATGCGGTGCATTTGACCTGCTGTCGTCGCACGGTGGTGCTGGCAGCAGTGCACATTCGCAGAGGTGTGTTGGTGCATGTCAGAGTAAGGTGCAGCGATTAAGTGTGCAGACGTTTTCAGACGTGCTAATGGTGACCGTGTGTTGAAAATGGCTCAAAGAACACGATTTGATGACGTTGTGAGGGGTAGAATACTAGGGCGACTGGAGGCTGGTCAATCACAGCAGGTCGTAGCACGGGCTCTTCCTGTGCCACAAAGTGTGATCTCAAGATTATGGCAACGTTTCCAGCAGACAGGAAACGTGTCCAGGCGCTACAGTACGGGACGTCCACAGTGTACAACAACACAAGAAGACCGATATCTCACAGTCAGTGCCCGCAGACGGCCACGGTGTACCTCAGGTAGCCTTGCTCGGGACCTTACCGTAGCCACTGAAACAGTTGTCTCAAGACACACAGTCTCAAGACACACAGTCTACAGACGACGTAACAGACATGGTTTATTCTCTCGGAGACCTTCAAGGTGCATTCCATTGACCCCTGGTCACAGGAGAGCCCGTAAAGCCTGGTGTCAAGAACACAGTACATGGTCATTGGAACAGTGACCCCAGGTTATGTTCACGGACAAGTCCAGGTATAGTCTGAACAGTGATTCTCGCCGTGTTTTCATCTGGCGTGAACCAGGAACCAGATACCAACCTCTTAGTGTCCTTGAAAGGGACCTGTATGGAGGTCGTGGTTTAATGGTGTGGGGTGGGATTATGATTGGTGCACGTACACCCCTGCATGTTTTTGACAGAGGTACTGTAATAGGTCAGGTGTATCGGGACGTCATTTTGCACCAGTATGTCCGCCTTTTCAGCGGTGCAGTGGGTCCCGCCTTCCTCCTGAGGGATGATAACGCACGGCCCCACCGACCTGTCATCGTGGAGGAGTACCTTGAAACAGAAGATATCAGGCGAATGGAATGGCCTGCCTGTTCTCCAGACCTAAGCCCCATCGAGCACGTCTGGGATGCTCTCGGTCGACGTATAGCTGCACGTCTTCAAACTCCTGCGACACTTCAGGAGCTCCGACAGGCACTGGTGCAAGAATGGGAGGCTATACCCCAGCAGCTGCTCGACCACCTGATCCAGAGTATGCCAACCCGTTGTGCGGCCTGTGTACGGGTGCATGGTGATCATAGCCCATATTGATGTCGGGGTACATGCGCAGGAAACAGTGGCGTTTTGTAGCACATGTGTTTCGGGACGGTTTTTCCAACTTATCACCAATACCGTGGACTTACAGATCTGTGTCGTGTGTTGGTCTTACAGATCTGTGTCGTGTGTGTTCCCTATGTGCCTATGCTATTAGCGCCAGTTTGGTGTAGTGCCACGTTGTGTGGCACCACATTCTGCAATTATCCTTGATGTATGTGAATGAGTGTAGTACGGACACTCTACCACAGGATGCCGTTTGGATCTTCATGATCATTTTCATGCGAGAATATGCTCCTACGTTGCCGCCAGAGGGCGGTTCACTGTGTATTGACGTGACTGCTTACTGTGATATCAGTTTCATTTGGTCTTAATTTGTTATCATATGCTCCTATAATGATGAAGTACCTGTCACCTCACTTGTCAATAAAATGACCTTGTTATCGAGGGTGTTGCGTTTTTGTTCCGGCATTGTACTTTACTAATAAAAGTTTGCTTACTGTCTTATTTGCTATTCTGTGTGTTTTATAGAGATGTTCTTCGTCCTCTAGTGAACAGTCATAAAGAGCGAAAAATTCAGGTGTATAATTTCGGAACAACATACAACGCCATACCAGCTGCCAAGAGCATTCATTATCTGTGACATAGAAGGCAATCACATATTTCATATCAACAGCGATCCAGAGTAACACGTAGCAAACAGTGTATGATGCTGACATGCTTTTAATCTACCGTGTCATGACAGTTAACTTCGCCTGTTGTCACCTGCCAATAGCAGCATCCGCTCTGGCGTCCACGTTTGCGCTATGCATTCTCATTTCAATCTGCATGCTGTCCGCAGGCAGTAATATTAACCTCTACATTCAGTTCGTGTATTGCTAAATTACTCGTATAGCTAAATGTCATAAATGTATTAAGAAGAAACGATCGGATACAGTGACCTGAGCAGAGCTGTTATAATGAGGCTACAGACTGCATTCGAACGTACAAAACTCGCTGCGTAAACTTAAACTTCATACGTTAAAATTTAATTTAGTAGAGCGATGTAGACATCCTAAAATTCTTTATAGTATTTCTGCCCGTGGTTTTTGTGTCTATCGTTGTTGTTTCTCCTGGTATTTTTATGCGGGTTAGTGTTCACTGTTAAGTGGCAAAATGAAGGAATGCTGAGTTGCGTTTCACCCCAGATTCATTAAAGCTTAGAACTGTCAAGTATAAAATAGTTTCAGGAGTCTGGTTAGTTTACAAATGCGTTAATGTGTTAAATATATGTCATTAAACATGGAAACACTTATGGATGAACGAGCAGAACTATAATTAGTTGATTCTTTTAGTTCTTAATTCTACACTCATAGACTAATCACACATCTCAATGTTTATGACGTCACATATCCGGAACTATGTACTGTACAAAATAATTTTTTCTTGGACGTTATTTTCTATTGGTGACTGGGGACAGTGTACTAAACAACATTACATCAGTATTTTCTCCATTTTCTGACCAATAATTATAGCTGTTAGGAGTGGTATGTTTTTAGGTTGGTTAGTACCTCCAGGTACGTGTGGGAAGAGCAAATTCTTAATTTTCCCATGGACTGCAGGTCAGGTTTGAAGAGTGGACGCTGGACGCAAAACTGTTAGTCTATACTGACAAGTGCAGTCCACTTAGTGATGTAGTTACGACCGTACAGAAAACATCAGATAGTAAAAAAAAAATGGCTCTGAGCACTATGGGACTTAACATCTATGGTCATCAGTCCCCTAGAACTTAGAACTACTTAAACCTAACTAACCTAAGGACATCACACACATCCATGCCCGAGGCAGGATTCGAACCTGCGACCGTAGCAGTCGCGCGGCTCCGGACTGAGCGCCTAGAACCGCTAGACCACCGCGGCCGGCTCAGATAGTAAATTATGAGACGTGTTTGTGGGGTGACTGTTAGGTGCACAGAAAAAACAACTAACACACCGAAAATGGTAAGTACAGGGCTATTACAAATAATTGAAGCGATTTCATAAATTCACTGTAGCTCCATTCATTGACATATGGTCACGACACACTACAGATACGTAGAAAATCTCATAGTTTTGTTCGGCTGAAGCCGCACTTCAGGTTTCTGCCGTCAGAGCCCTCGAGACCAAATGGCGACAGGAGCCGAGAAAGCGTATGTCGTGCTTGAAATGCACTCACATCAGTCAGTCATAACAGTCAACGACACTTCAGGACGAAGTTCAACAAAGATCCACCAACTGCTAACTCCATTCGGCGATGGTATGCGCAGTTTAAAGCTTCTGGATGCCTCTGTAAGGGGAAATCAACGGGTCGGCCTGCAGTGAGCGAAGAAACGGTTGAACGCGTGCGGGCAAGTTTCACGCGTAGCCCGCGGAAAATTGGCTCATGCCACAACTGGAGACCGACAGCGTCGACTTCATCTTTCAACAGGATGGTGCCCCACCGCACTTCCATCACGATGTTCGGCATTTCTTAAACAGGAGATTGGAAAACCGATGGATCGGTCTTGGTGGAGATCATGATCAGCAATTCATGTCATGGTCTCCACGCTCTCCCGACTTAACCCCATGCGATTTCTTTCTGAGGGGTTATGTGAAAGATTCAGTGTTTAAACCTCCTCTACCAAGAAACGTGCCAGAACTGCGAGCTCGCATCAACGATGCTTTCGAACTCATTGATGGGGACATGCTGCGCCGAGTTTGGGAGGAACTTGATTATCGGCTTGATGTCTGCCGAATCACTAAAGGGGCACATATCGAACATTTGTGAATGCCTAAAAAACTTTTTGAGTTTTTGTATGTGTGTGCAAAGAATTGTGAAAATATCTCAAATAATAAAGTTATTGTAGAGCTGTGAAATCGCTTCAATCATTTGTAATAACCCTGTATTAAGGCACCAACGATCAAAATATCTGCACTGATACCCCTAACATCCTGTATATTGCTGAGAGAAAGGAAAAAATAAAACTTCTCACGAAAAACAATATTGTTGAAAATTGCAATATGTGGGAGGGAGGGGGGGGGGGGGGCTGGATGTCATTATGACTAACAAGCGTTAGACTGTCAGTCTTCTGTATTGGAAGAAATTTGCAGTGGCTGTACAGGCACCACGCCTTCTCTCCTCCCGCCCCCCTCTCCTAACCACCGCCCTCACCGCTACCTGCCTCTATAATGTCCAAACTTCACAGAAGCGCACCTGCATACTTTATGTACTAACCATCGAATGGAATTATAAACATCACAAAAAATGGCTTGTACACATTCCAGGAGTCTTTTCTCGAATGATATTTGCACTCTGCTATGGAGTGTGAACTGTTTTGAAACTTCCAGGCAAAACCGGCTGTTGGGCCGGACTCTAACCGACAGATGTGTAGCTAAGCCATTTCTCCGCCATAGGCGTCCTGCCTGGAGTCCTAGTCCAACAGTGTTTGTAGATAAGCGTTTGTGACGTTAGGAAAGTATGACAGAGTTACTGGAAAATTTGTAGCTCTGAAGGAAGAGGCAGGGGCGAGAGTAATGCCGGGGTAGCTCAGTGTGTAAGAGCATTGTTATTGAAAGCCAAGGTTCCGATTTCGAATCTCGGCGCACAGTTTAGATCTGTCAGGAAGTTTCAACATGTGGGGGTATAAGCCGGCCTCGGTGGCCGAGCGGTTCTAGGCGCTTCAGTCCGGAACCGCGTGACTGCTACGGTCGCTGGTTCGAATCCTGCCTCGGGCATGGATGTGTGTGTTGTCCTTAGGTTAGTTAGGTTTAAGTAGTTCTAAGTTCTAGGGGACTGATGACCTCAGATGTTAAGTCCCATAGCTAAGGTCTACAGTTTTTCTTATAGAAAAATACAGAAATGAATGAAAGTAAGGGTGAAGTACAAGTGGAACGAAACCGCATTGCCATGAGATCCTCATTATTTTTCTGTTATGATGGTAATCAGCAACATTACTGATAATGGAGTTCTCTATTCCTACGTGTGTCACTGTACTGAACTACTGGCAAACGGCCCAGCGTGGCCCGGCAGCACTCGAGCGTTCGCGTTACCATTTGCGCTCCAACGTCTAAAATATTTTTGGTGCGCTCTTTAAACAACTGAACACATTATAGCGGTAATTAGCGCACTCATCAGTATCCCATTCGTACTCATTACCATCATCTCTATGCGAACTAGAAGCGTTGTATGAGCTTCCATCCTCTTTGTTTCCTTGTTGAATTTCTTCTCTAGGTGGTTTCGCCGGTGCTTTTCTTGTATGCATACGCTCTGAACTTCTTCGATCTACCCTTTTTTGTTACCAGGTATACACAATAGCCAATTTATCGTGACCACCTCATATCACTTTTTGTCTAGAAGCAAAATAGAAATGCTGCTTCTCTACCAAAGCGATGTTAAACCAGTATGATTGCCTATCTTGTACTTTGTTCATTACGAAGAGCTGAACAACAGAACATCTTTTTTAAAGAGCACCCTCTATGTTTTATTAGGTTATCCACTTCCTCTCCTCAAGACCTGTTCGGAAACGAATCATAGTGTGCCATTCATTTAAAATGACGTTATTGAAAACGTAGCACACAACTGCCTTTGATTCGCCTGATACAGCAAACAAGGCAGGTGACGTAACTCGCTCGCTTGCTAGAGCAGACAGCGAACAAATGGAAACACAAGCAGAATGCTTACTGAACAAATGGAAACACAAGCAGAATGCTTTCCGACCATTCAGTCAGCTGTCTTCAGTGGAAGATAAGTGTGACTACAATGCACAGCAACGAACGGAAGGTAGAACTGTTCCTCGTCTAAGGAGGATATAAGTTAGCAAGACATTAATTTCTATAATCATCATATATATATTATTTCTCAAGTCAACATCCCTTTTTCTCATCACATACTAATCATACGGGGGTGAATGAGGTTTCGAGGGAAATTTTTATTAACCGGCTTCTGACATTGCATACCGACTTCGCGCTAAAAGTTACTGTTTGTGGAAAATTTTAATATAAAAGAGATTTTTAATTATCATAGGCAAAAGGGCATTATGGACGTCCAGCTGCATACATACGTTTTACGAAACTAACTTATTAATCGCGAATGAGAGACTCCATTATCATATTAACTTATTACAAATACCATTTTATTTATTCTAAAGTACTTATTAAATGGGTAATTTATATACAACATTGTAATAGATAACAACCGTGACCACTGTGGTAATCAATTATCTCTGCACTTCGTACAGTTTGACTTTTCTAAAGGAATATTCTTTCCTAAATGACAAACATTTTTGTCATTGTCGTCTTGAATTGTGATTTACCTATTGCTACTACGGCCTAACGCGTTTACTATAAATGAACCTGTATGTCGAGTTAAAGTTATAGCTTATGCGCCCTACTGACAGTCCCTGATCTCTGCCCGTCGTACAAGCTGGGACAAACATTCTGAATGTCAGAGCACATTTTTGAACACATAGGAATGTGTATATACAAGGATATATCATAAATAAACGACTATTATTTCACATCGTTCAGTTCATTTGTAAAGATATTTTTTCTCTTCGTTCTCACAACTACCCTTATCTGAACGACTACATTTATTCCAAATTTTGTCATTATTAGAAATCTTAAAGTGCGAAGGTTTCGCAGGGGTCGTCCTGTCTATTTAGAATAATATTGCATGTAGTGCAGTATTGTAAAACTTTTAAACGATATGTTGTGTACAGTAAAGGCAGACCTTGATGGTGCTCATACAAGCCTTCAACTCGGCGATTGATCGAATGTCCGGTGGGCATTTTACTTGATGGTTCCATTTGTTTACTATCAATTCCAGCAAGTGATAGAGTTAAGTTAATCTCTGTACTTTAACTTTGAGCTAGTACAGGAGAGTCAAAGTCGATTTAGTTTACGTTTTCAATATCGTCATGTCCACGCGAATAATGATACACTCTGATACATTTCTGAACAGGTCTTCAGGACAGCAAGTGGATTACTGAATTAAAAAAATGTAGGGTGGTATTTAAAGAAAGACGTACTGGTGCTTATAGATTCGTCACAAACAAAGTTACAACAAAGGCACTCATGTCGGATAATGTCCCCTATGCAGCTAAACATCATTTACAAATCTACTGAGGTTTTCGTGGCCACTTGTTGAAAAATTTCCTCTTGATTTATGTCTCGGGTTCTTCGGCCGATGTTTGTTCGACGATTTTTTTGACGTTTCTCCAGCACGAGTGGCTGACTTTGTCGAAGCTTTACGCTCCATTGTTGGCAAAACATCCGAAACTTATCAAACAAACGTTGGCCAAAGAACCAAAGACAGAAGCCAACAAGCTGGTTTGTAAACACCTTTTGACTGAAAAAAAAATTTTATAATGTTAGTTTGAGTGATCACCTATGGACGTCATGTAAGTACCTCTCCAAGGAGCTAGGTATTTTAACTGGTCCGTCACAATACATATATTAGCTAACGAAATCATTAAAAATAATCCATCACAATTTGAGAAGAACGGTGGTGTGCATAATTACTACACTAGAGGGGGAAAAATGTCCTTTATTATTCATTGTTAAAGCTCTCAGTTACTCAGAGAAGAGTTCAATATGCAGCAACAAATACTTTTGGCATATGCCCAAAAACATAAAATGTCTTAAGGTAGCGTAGCAAGTATTAAACCTGACTAAAAATAATTTCTCGTGGACATCTCCTTCCATCCCGCATCCCCCGTTGACGAATTTCTACTGAACAACTGGTAATTAGTTAAAAACAGATTAAGTGATGTTGCATGAGCAGGGCAAAAGATAATAATGTGTTTATTAATGTTGCCGGCCGGTGTGACCGAGCGGTTCTAGGCGCTTCAGTCTGGAACCGCGCGACCGCTACAGTCGCAGGTTCGAATCCTGCCTCGGGCATGGATGTGTGTGATGTCCTTAGGTTAGTTAGGTTTAAGTAGTATTAAGTTCTAGGGGACTGATGACCTCAGATGTTAAGTCCCATAGTGCTCAGAGCCGTTTTTTTTTATTAATGTTAACACTAATCATGTATACATACCCTGTAAACTGACTCGTTCCACATCAGTTCGATAAAAGAATCGTTCAAATTATATTCGGAGTATATAACTAACTAAATGGGCATCATGTATTACTCCGTATATCGTCGTCGATACACCCGTGTTCCTTATTGTAAAACTTACGCGATAGTGCTGTTGATATTACACAGAGTTGACAAAAGTCTTGGGATACCTCCTAATATTGCGCTGGACATCCCTTTGCCCGGCGTAGTTCACCAGCCCGACATGGCATGGACTCAACAAGTCGTTTGAAGTCCGTTGCAGAAATATTGAACCACGCTGCCTCCGAGGCCGTCCATAACTATGGAAGTGTTGCCGGTGCAGGATTTTGTGCACGAACTGATCTCTCGATTATGTCCCATAAGTGTTCTCAGGGATTCATGTCGGGTGGTCTGGGTGGCCAAATCATTCACTCCAATTTTCCAGAATGTTCTTCAAACCAATCGTGAACAATTGTAGCCCAGTGACATGGCGCATTGCCATAAAAAAAAAATACATCGTTATTTGGGGACACGAAGTGCATGAACAGCTGCAAATGGTCTTAAAGTTCAGTTGGACCGGAGGACCCAAGCCATTCCATGCAAACACAGTCCACACCATAATGGAACCATCGCTAGTTTGCACAGTACCTAGTCGACAACCTGGTTCCATTGTTTCGTGGGGTCTGCGCCACAGTTATTACTCATCTGACCAGGCCAAATTTATCCAGTCGTCTAGGCAACATGGTCACAACATAAAGAAAACGAATGCCATGAATTTCAGTTTGAAGAGAGAAAATGACAACGTTCAATTAAATGTAGATGGCACCTCTATAGACAGTGTAACAAATGCAAAACTTCTAGGAATGCATATTGATTCTGAGTTGATGTGGTGTGAACACACAAAGATACTTGCAAACAGAATGTCATCAGCATGTTATGTCCTTAGAATCCTATCATCAGTGTGTAACATGCAGTGTCTTTTAGTTACATACTGTTTATACACTCAATTCTTAGCTATGGCATTCTTTTTTTGGGAACAAATGTACAAAATATGAACACAGTTTTCAAACTGCAGAAAAGAGTCATAAGAATAATAACCAAAAATAGTAGTCGAGCTCATTGTAAAGATCTGTTCAAAACGCTGGGGTTCTTTAATTGCTCCGTGTGAAAAAATTTATCAGTCAGGTGTACACATCAAAAGTAACATTGCTAATTACTGCACAAACAGCTCTCTCCATGGCCATGGAACAAGAGCTAGACTTAATTTATATTTACCAAGAAAAAATGAACATAAAACTCAAAACAGCATGTTCTACCAAGGAATAAAACTGTACAATAAATTATCAAAAGAGATTAAAGAAATTACAACAATACACTTATTTGAAAAGGAACCTAAAAAGTACTTATTGTCCAATACTTTTATTCATTAAAGGATTACTTGGATAAAACAGAGTAGGGGTTTGGTACAAAAAATGTTATACAAATAAATAATAATAATGATTATAAAACATCCAACATTCCACATAATACCTTCATACTATGTTTTTTTTCCTTCTTTTTTCCTTTTCTAAAATAACGTACCCCAAGCTGTGCATAGCACAATACTAACACCTCTTCCTCTTTCTGAGCTCAACATCTCACTCATTATAGAGGGATGCTGACTCAGTTTTTCAGGATAGCAAACGGGAAGTTGCGGTACAGAAAGTAGCCCAGAGATCACCAGTGTGTGTGTGCTTGTGTGTGTAGTGAGTGAAGTGTTATGAAGCAATGTGTGTATAGTGTGTGATGTGACTGATAGAGAGATATGAGTGAATAGTGTGGCATTACATTATTTAATAAGTTATTTGTAAGAAAAGTATTGTATAGCAGGAGTAAACCTAATGATTGTCTCTAACTAGAAGTCTGTAGATGTACGTATGTATGAATTAGCTTATTTTAAATTGGTCTAAACTTGTAAATAATTTGACATGTCCTATATCCTTGTAAAAAGAGATCTACGGATGAATAAAACTACTACTACTACTACTACTACTACTACTACTACAAGCCCAGAAGAGGCGCTGCAGGCGCTGTCATGCTTTAGCAAAGGCATTCGCATCGGTCGTCTCCGGCCATATCCGATTAACCCCAAATTTCGCCGCATTGTCTTAACGTATACGTTCGTCGTACGTCCCACACTGATTTCTGCGGTTTGTTCATGCAGTATTTCTTGTCTGTTAGCACTGACAGCTCCACGCAAACGCCTGTTACTCTCGGTCGTTAAGTAAAGCCCGTCACCCACAGCGCTGCCCACGGTGAGAGGTAATGCCAAAAATTTGGTATTCTCGACACACGCTTGACAGTTCGGAGCTCTGAATATTGAGTTCCCTAACAGTTTCCGAAACTGAATGTCCCGCGCGTCTATCTCCAGCTACCATTTCGCGTTGAATGCCTGTTAATTCCCGTCGTGCGGCAACGATCACGTCGGAAACATTTTCACATGCATCATCTGAGTATAAACGACAGCTCCGGCAATGCACTGTCCTTTTATACCTTGTGTACGCGACACTACCGCCATCTCTATACGTGCATACTGTTATCCCATGACTTTTGTCACCTCAGTGTACATTGGCAGCATGTTGTTGTTGTTGTTGTTGTGGTCTTCAGTCCTGAGACTGGTTTGATGCAGCTCTCCATGCTATTCTATCCTGTGCAAGCTTCTTCATCTCCCAGTACCTACTGCAACCTACATCCTTCTGAATCTGCTTAGCGTATTCATCTCTTGGTCTCCCCCTATGATTTTTACCCTCCACGCTGCCCTCCAATATTAAATTGGTGATTCCTTGATGCCTCAGAACATGGCGCACCAACCGATCCCTTCTTCTGGTCAAGTTGTGCCACAAACTTCTCTTCTCCCCAATCCTATTCAATACTTCCTCATTAGTTATGTGATCTACCCATCTAATCTTCAGCATTCTTCTGTAGCACCACATTTCAAAAGCTTCTATTCTCTTCTTGTCCAAACTATTTACCGTCCATGTTTCACTTCCGTACATGGCTACACTCCATACAAATACTTTCAGAAATAACTTCCTGACACTTAAATCTATACTCGATGTTAACAAATTTCTCTTCTTCAGAAACGCTTTCCTTGCCATTGCCAGTCTACATTTTATATCCTCTCTACTTCGTCCATCATCAGTTATTTTGCTCCCCAAATAGCAAAACTCCTTTACTACTTTAAGTGTCTCATTTCATAATCTAATACCCTCAGCATCACCTGACTTAATTCGACTACATTCCATTATCCTCGTTTTGCTTTTGTTGATGTTCATCTTATATCCTCCCTTCAAGACACCATCCATTCCGTTCAACTGCTCTTCCAAGTCCTTTGCTGTCTCTGACAGAATTACAATGTTATCGGCGAACCTCAAAGTTTTTATTTCTTCTCCGTGGATTTTAATACCTACTCCAAATTTTTCTTTTGTTTCCCTTACTGCTTGTTCAATATACAGATTGAATAACATCAGAGATAAGCTACAACCTTGTCTTACTCCCTTCCCAACCACTGCTTCCCTTTCATGTCCCTCAATTCTTATAACTGCCATCTGGTTTCTGTACAAGTTGTAAATAGCCTTTCGCTCCCTGTATTTTACCCCTGCCACCTTTAGAATTTGAAAGAGAGTATTCCAGTCAACATTGTCAAAAGCTTTCTCTAAGTCTACAAATGCTAGAAACGTAGGTTTGCCTTTCCTTAATCTTTCTTCTAAGATAAGTCGTAAGGTCAGTATTGCCTCACGTGTTCCAGTATTTCTACGGAATCCAAACTGATCGTCCCCGAGGTCGGCTTCTACTAGTTTTTCCATTCGATTGGCAGCATAGTTGAATACAAAACATTGCGTTGCACTTGTGGTCAGAACAATGCGGGAGATGAGTGCAGGGAGTGGGCTGGTGACAGTGACTACGGAGGGTTGGCAGGCCCCAGTTGGCCACCTGGCTGGCTAAGTGTGCCGGGCCGCTCATCCGCGTCCCCCTGACCCAGTTGGCCGTCATTGTCCCCTGGCTGCCCATATCAGCGCCGAGCGCGCACTACACGCTGTCGCCCAGCCGACGCCAGCGCCGGCAGGCCGCTGCGTTATCAGTTTTACGACTGGCCGTAAATGCGACACAATTCGCAATAAACCCCAATATCTTTAGCAGCCCGCCAACCAGCCTTAATGTACTCCCATTAGAGACTCGCTCACAATATATTGCCTCGCTTACTGGGTCAAGCAGCGCCCTGACTCGGTCACTTACGGTTGATGACATAATCAGATTAAGCAACGAGCAGTCGGTTCGGTGGAATCTGCGGTTTGCAGATAGCTCTCTCATGCCGTGAATCGAACTTTACACTTAATTTATTTGTCCTTCACTGTTATTTCATCCCTCTTGTCTGGTACGGGCCGGGGTGGACTGTCAGCGGTACAGTATTCCGCTCTTCAGCTAAGAGCATTTTAAAAATTATAATAGAGATGATAAGAAATGTTTTTTGAAGGAAAAGCGTTACTCGTGGTTTTAAAAACAATAAACAGAAAGAATTAAGGTAAACTGCTTGGCTTTTGTGGATGATTTCGCAATACTTTCAGAAAACCTGAAAGAAGCAGTTACTCAAATAAACATTCTGGAAAAATTAGCAAACAGAACTGGTCTCAAAATTTCAGCTGAAAAAAAAATTCATGACAAATATAAAAAAATGCACCAAAATACATAGAAACACAAATAGGTAAAATAGAGCGAGTGAATAAATTTAAAATGAGGGACTACTGAAAAAATACGAAACAACAACAAAGGAAGAAGAGGAACTGAAGTTGTTAACGTGGTTCTAGTTGGTCAATACGATTGTAAAAAAAAATCCCATAACGAATTGGTTTGGCAGGTACATAAAAAGTACCTTGAAAATACATGCGTTTTAAAGCTACATCGGAGAAAGGTGAAATTCAAAGAAAAAGCACTCCACTTTAACTTAAAATATGAAGGACCAGCACTGGGAGAGGATTTGACGAGCAAAGAAATATTCCGTAGAGACGGGTGTGGGTAGAAAAAATAGGGGTCTGATAGGTAGGGAATTATGAATTATGCAGGTGAAGGTAGGTGTTGGGGTGGATAGTGGGAGGACAGAGGTCGGCAAGACAGGGGTTGAGAAGCAGTTTGGTATGCAGGAAGGATATTCATAGTAAGAGGAAAGGGACAGGGATAGTTGGAGAAGGAAAAGGAGAGGGGAGCCCTGATGTGGAATGGGATGGGTGGAGAAAAGTTAAAAGTTGGTAGGAGGGATACGGATCTCATTTTCTTCCTTCATTAACACCTAACTCGAAGAGGTGAAGAGAAATGGCTCTGGGCAGTATGGGACTTAACAATTGAGGTCATCAGTCTCCTAGAACTTAGAACTACTTAAACCTAACTAACCCAAGGACATCACAAACATCCATGCCGGAGGCAGGATTCGAACCTGCGACTGTAGCGGTCGCGCGGTTCCACACTGAAGGGCCTAGAACCGCTCATTCACACCGGCTGGCTGAAGAGGCGACGATTTCGGTTGAAAACAGTAAGCAGATCTAATGTTAATTAGTTTTTATCGACCATTGGTTCTTTAAAATGGTTCAAATGGCTCTGAGCACTATGGGACTTAACATCTGTGGTCATCAGTCCCCTAGAACTGAGAACTACTTAAACCTAACTAACCTAAGGACATCACACACATCCATGCCCGAAGCAGGATTCGAACCTGCGACCGCATTGGTTCTTTAAAACAAACAAACAGAACTGAGAAGACTCAATTGCTTTTCTTTCAGAAATTCCGTTTTAAGTTCCCTCCACATCTCTGATAATAAGTTCCCTCCACATCTCCGATAAACTCCACAGTTCGCTATGAGGCCGTGACACGATCTTAGCCGTGTATATCTCATTTCGTTCGATTATTTCTGCCATGAATGCTTGATAATGACTTCCGACAGTAAGGTAAAACTATTCTTAACCCGAAGTTTGATCTGAACGCCACAGTGCATTACCAGGCACAGTATTATGGGAGGTGGTACGCCTTTGCCTTCGTCGGACACTTGAAATGGGTTACCCTTCTAATAACTAGGGAACCTACAATTCAACGTGCAGTCGGAAACATGATGCAAACTGATATTTTGCGGATGCACAGATCATTGGCAATGGATGAGAGAAGTGTGGCCGCTTCTTTTATCAGTTTTCCTTTGAAACGTCCCCTTAGAAAAATTACACATGACTGTGCTTAAACTGACACACAATATTTTTTAGCGCAACGCAATCTGACTTTCAATAATCCCTACAAGAGAATGGCCCTGACTAAATTAACCTATACGTTTCACAAATCACTTATCTCACAAAAATCTTCGTTGCTCGAACTACTTCAATACAGCGAGCGCCACTACTGCCAGCTAAATAAAAGATTCAAACTACTGAAGGCACTAACTACTAATAGGCATAGTTAGCAAATGAAAGATTTTGATAGAGAACAAACAATGTATTTACCTTAATAGTGTTCAAAAGTCATAATATATATATCAGCCCATGATATCCAATATTACAAATTTACTCTTTCTGATGGACACACGTCCAGATCGTCCGCTCTCAAAATTCCGCCATCTCTCTCCCCACATCCACCATTGCTGGCGGCTCACCTCCAACTGCGCAACGCTACACGCTGTTCACAGCCAACTGCCCAACACTACAATAGCGACTATTGCAACAATGCCGACCAGCCTCAGACTGCACACAGCACAGTCAGTGATTTTCATACAGAGCGCTACGTGGCGTTACCAATAAAAAAAAACCTAAACAGTCTACTTACACCTTTACAGATGAACTATACTTCCCCAGAATCCACTACTCTCCCAAGAAACCTGTCTTACGTTGCTATTTCCTATTACTAATCTTACGGTTTCGTTCAGTTTCATGTCGCTTTATCTGTAAATATTTAAAAGACAACTCGAGCTTTAGAAGTTAACCTCTGATCTTGTAATCCAGCTAGTGGTCTAGTGGCTAGCGTTGCTGCCTCTTGATCACGGAATCTCGGGTTCGGTCCCCGGCTGGGTCGGGGATTTTCTCCGCCCCGGGAATGGGTGTTGGTGTTGTCTTCATCATCTCATCATCATTTGGGAAAAGTGACGTGACTGGACTGTGAAAAGATTGCGAATTTGTACGGGCTCTGATAACAGCGCAGTTGAGCGCCCCACAAATCAAATATCATGACCACCACCATCGGAGCTTGCAAAAGTATGCCATCTTTATTTCTCTCTGTGTTAAGAGCGTTTATCTTCCTTCCGTTTATCCGTGTTGCCATAGAATAACCAGAGCGAAAATTCTGGCTACGTAATTCACAATTTCCAAATGATCATCCATCGATGATACTTTCGTATGCAGCGCCTTAGTGAACAGTGTGAGGATGTTGTTGACCTTATCTGATAAAGGGTCTGTGCTTACAAAGAACGTAAGTGGCGGTATTGTGTTTCCGTGAGGTATACCAGACGTTACTTCGAGTTATTAGAGCCTATTCACGAACGTATTCCTTACGATCGTATGTTTGTTTTCAGTTCACAAATACAGGGTGTGCTGATGTTTTGAAAACGACATGAGATCTATTTTCATTCTGCTGAGAACCTGAACCCAATACTACAAGAGATCTGATCTGATCAACCGTTATACACATATGAAAACGATGTCCTCATGTGGGGTATGTCTGTGTGTGACGTAGGTTATTTTTATATAACGATGACTTCGTGTGGAGCTATGTCTGTGGGGTGGTCTGTCGTTTTATAGACACACATACACTGCGTGTTATTGTGACTTCGAAACAATACCGAGATGCCGTCTTTTATGCTTTCTCTTTTTATTAGGAACAACACGTGATGATCTCACCTCAACCATTCAGAATTCAGCTGGCGGACGAGTATTTGCCACACTGGAAGGAGCTTTGCAAGTATATATGTACCACTTGTAAGTGTCACACAGCTCTATGTTTCTCGCATTGCGGCTCACATTCCTTGTTACCCTTTCATGAGCTATACCATTTTGCACGAGCTAAACATTTTGTTTTGTCTGGAAATGGGGTTACATTTTTATGTTATGGAACATCATGCGTTCTGCGTCTTTGATAAGTTTTGTCACATCATAGCATGTGGTTTAGAGCCGATTTTCGTTGTTTAACATATGCAAACTACGGCAGCCGACAGGAGATTACATTGTAATGTGCTGTGTTTTAGTGAATGTAATTCATTTCGTTTCTATCGCTGTTGCTTACGGGAATTGCGTTAGTATACGAAGAGTGGAAATGTCAAACGTTCTAAGTTACAATCTCACATTAGTCAGGAGAATAAAAAAAAATATATATACCCATTTTTGTACGTAATTTATTTGTATCCAAAAAAGGTGTTATAATGCCACATATTTATGCTGCTCATCTCCTAACTAGAAATAATAATAGACATTTAGAAAATAAATAATTTATTAAGAACTTTCTAGCTACTATACCAGGGAACTTACAGTTCTAAATGACAATAAGACAATTTTTGCCTCAAGTGTCTTTAATATTTGTGATAGTAGAAATACAGAAATACGGCAGTAAAGTTTCAACTAGTAGAAATGAAGTCAACAGAAACCGTCTCTCATATCTTTTAAATTTTTACATGAGCATAACAACACTAAATTTAAAAAAAAATCTCTGAGTATTCAATTCTGTTTCTTATACAGTATGTTCTTGGATTCAGATATTACAGAATGTTGGACAGAGCTCACTGTGCTGCGGAGAAAGAAATGGCAACATAGTCATCACGTCTTTCTGCTTTGAAACTGACAAACGTGATTGATCTTTCAAATGATGCACGGTATGGCACACAACAAACATGGCGGTATTTCCTCTTATGAATACACTAGCTTTCTTCCATTCTTCTGTTTCATAGTAAGAATTTTTATAGCGATTTGAGATGGAAGAGTATGAAACACTTGGGACGTATTGGTTTTTAATATTTTTACTTTTTTGAAACCCAAATTATCTCCTTCCATTAGAAAGATGTTTTATTGATACAAACAGAAGCTTACACGCACTCTGCTTACCACACAAACTGACGCTTGGCAGATGTAACTCCAGAAATGCTTGGCACAAAGACATGCGCCATTTTGTATTGAATTGTTGAAACATTTTCTCCGTGATTCGGCACTTGTGACAAGTTTATGGACATGAAACAGAGTACCATGAACAAAATAGTACTGAAAACGCGTTTTGCGAAAACATGCAACATAGGGTGTTTGTCATTTCCGCTGTTCATATATTGTCAGCTGTTGAACTTGTCAGTCAGTGGAATAATTTTGTTCGCAAATGACTGTTATTACATACTCGGTACGGCTTTGGTCAGAGTGTGGCAGCTCTTTAGTATGAACGTCCAGTGGCGAAGATTCTTTCTCCCTGAGAAGCCGCATACAGAGACGACATACAACTTTACAGGTCAAGAGGTCGAGACTGTCAGTACCCAGGTGAATACAGCGGTTTTATCACCGGGTGAATGGCCACATTTACGAGTACAGTTTTAGTTCTCAGCCACTGCCAAGACTGGAATAACAGACATGCGGCGGAACGAGCTTGTTAAGACTTGCCCTGTAAAGTAAATTATCTCTTGAAATTGCGTCTGTGGTCGTACTTCATGTAACAACGTAAAATTGAAGGGTGTAAGGAAATGGAAACAAGAAAGTCAGTACCACTGAAACTACTTACTGTAATTCTGTATGTTATCATAGGAACTATTAGCACAACTAAAACAAATATCTCATTCAAACATCGATTTTATAGTGGTCGGAAAGTTCCCGTTCGAGAGATCGTTAGCCATCTGTTCAGATTATAATCGTAATAAATCAACCTGTCATATTACCTCATTGTTGACTAAATGATCTCGTTCGCAACCACACGTGCTTATTTTTCATAGACCTGTGTTTTCAAACAAGAAGAAGCAGATGTATATTGCGAGGCCATATGACTAAAAATTTGTCGTTGTACGACTTTGAACCGTAAATAACAGTAACGTCACAGTCCTATTATCTATCATCAGTATCATCATCATTATCATGATCATGTCAGTGTGTCCATAATCTTAGCGACGTAAGTGTGACAACTTGTACGAATATAACAGAGTAAAAGCAAACTGAATATATCCAAAAAGGTATATTGATCTGGAGCAAAAAAAAAAAAAAAACTGAAAAGAAATATTCATGGAAATATTTGTGGCTTAAACTCTTACCGTAACTATAACACACACATCTCAAAAATAATAATGCTGAAGATTAGATGGGTACAGTGAATAATTAATGAGGAGGTATTAAACCGAATTTGGGAAAAAAGAGATGTGGCATAACCCGACTAAAGGAAGAGATCGATTGGCACGACACGTCCTGACGCATCAAGGAATTTTGTATGCGGCTTCCCCGGGAGAAAGAATCTTCATTTGCCTCATCGATATTGTTTAATAACTGTAGGTGAGAATTTCATTGTTCTTGTCACTGCTAACATTTAGTTTCGTTGTTAATATATGTAACGATAATATAGAACTTCTCTTTCACAGACGTGGGTCTCTAGTACGGTAACTTTCACTCTGATCAAAACTGCGTACACCTGGCACAAATAACGTACGTCTAAGCGTTTGCACCGCCGTCAGAATAACTGCACACACATTCTGTCTCACAAATAGGCAAAACGAGGTTCTCCAGCCTGCTCTACTTCCCCCAAGGTACCTCGTTATCGAGATCCGATTGACTACTGTCAGTGTCAGAACAGGGCGCGAAATACCGCAGTATATCAGATAGGAACTCAGGAGGTAAAATGAGTTGGAGCGTTTAGTACGGAAGTCGTACGAGTATTAGAATTACTCTCCGTAGTTTTCGGACGGCCCAAAACTAATTATAATAAAAATAAAATGTATGCCAAAATGAGGCGTAGCCCAGGACAGAGTAAATCTTTCATGGCATTTACTTTTATTTTTTATTTGAATAGATCGCAAAATTTTACTGCTAAAACTAAAAAAATTACCGATTGACATGAAATTCGTATCGTAACCACTCCTTATGGTGAACTGATTAACTTATATTTGAGAAAATAATTACAAGATAAGTGTTTTAAATAAAGCTGTTGAAGTTATTAACATCTTGATGTTAGTTTTCCGCCTTTCCCTAATAGGACGAATGCTAAGATCGTTCTTGGAATGAGGTTACTGTGAATTCCTTCGTATGTCTTTGTTCAATCCGAACTAATTCTCCACATCTAATGATCTCGACGCTGGAGTGACATTGTGCTCTAAATTCAGCGTAACAGAAGCACAGAATACGACCTGCGAAAACAGACCTAAATTAACTGTAATATTAATTCCAAGGTCTTTGTCATATGTAACTGAAATATATCATTTTAGATTTTGTCAGCGAAGTTCTCCTGATTCATTGCGGAGCTTCCTGGTTGTGCTACTTCTGCACTACAATTAGTTCAAGCGAACAGGCGAGGGGTAAGCATTCAGTTTTAATTACCAGCTCTAAAAAAAGAAGCTGTGGCCATGGAACGTAGTGAAAGTGTTAGCCCTTCTCTACATGTTATTGTTGTTGCTGTTGCTGCTGTTGCTGTTGTTGCTGTTGTGATCTTCAGTCCAAAGACAAATTTGATGTAGTTCTCCACTCTAGCTTTTCTGTGCAAGCCTCTTCTCCTCTGAATAACTACTGCAACCTACGTCTATTTGAACCTACTTGCTGTATCGGTACCTAGGTCTTCCTTGACAGTTTTTACCCCTCCCATCGTCTCCCCCCACCCCCCATCCTTTCCTGCATTACAAAACTCCTTGATGCATCAGAATGTGTTGTGCCAATCGATCTCTTCCTATAGTCAGGTTATGCCACACATTTCTTTTTTCCCCAATTCAGTTTAATACCTCCTCATTAATTATTCACTGTACCCATCTAATCTTCAGCTTTATTTTATAACACCACATTTCGAAAGCTTACTGTCTCCTGTTGTGTGAACTTCAACACAAAAATGGTTCAAATGGCTCCGAGCACTATGGGACTCAACATCTGTGGTCATCAGTCCCCTAGAACTTAGAACTACTTAAACCTAACTAACCTAAGGACATCACACACATCCATACCCGAGGCAGGATTCGAACCTGCGACCATAGCGGTCACGCGGTTCGAGACTGAAGCGCCTAGAACCGCACGGCCACACCGGCCGGCACTTCCACACAAAGCTAATCTCCCGTTTGGTAAGAGACTTCTTAACATTTAAATTTAGATTAAATGTAAACAACGTACTCATTTCAGAAATGCTTTCCTTTCTATTGTCAGGTTGCGTTTTATGTCCTCTCCACTCTCTTTTCAATACACTATCCATTCGCTTCAGTTGCCCTTCCAAGTCCTCTACCTTCAAGTTTATGTTTCTTCTTCATGAACTATAGTTCGCTTTCCAAATTTCTCCTTGGCTTCCTATATTGCTTGTTCAATGTACAGACTTAATTAGATCGGGGATAGGCTACAACCGTATCTCTTTTTCTTATAATTACTGCCTCCCTTCCACTCACAACTACAGCCTGGTTTCGGTAAAGTCGGAAATGACATTTCGCTTCTTGTATTTTGTCCCTGCTGTCTTAAAAATTTCAAAGAGTGTAGTCCAGTCAGAACTGCTAAAAGCTTTCTCTATATCTACAAACGCCATAAATCCAGGTATGCCTTCATTTTACCTGTCTTCTAAGATACGACATAGGATCAGTATCCGTTCAGAAGGTGCCGCAGTATCTGTCATTTGCCGGCCGCGGTGGTCTTGCGATTCTAGGCGCTGCAGTCCGGAACCGCGGGACTGCTACGGTCGCAGGTTCGAATCCTGCCTCGGGCATAGATGTGTGTGATGTCCTTAGGTTAGTTAGGTTTAAGTAGTTCTAATTTCTAGGGGACTGATGACCTTAGAAGTTAAGTCCCATAGTGCTCAGAGCCATTTGAACCATTTTTGAACCTTGATTTCTCGGAAAGACTATCCCTTCTTCTAGTCAGGTTCTGCCACGGAAGTTCTGTCTGTAGAGAAGCACTATCACACACGCTTGTTCAGAGAAGCTGTAGAAATCCAAAAACACGCGAATAGTTTCAACAAGAAAGAGGAAAGCCTTAAGGTAAACGGATCCTGGCTTCCCGTTCTGCAGCGAACGACCGTCGCAGGTAGCAAGAGGAGAACCGCACCGGAAATGACCGCAGAGAAGCCCTCGGACGTTGACGCGCCAGGTACATATAGCCTGCGGCCGCGAGCTCGCCTCCAGTTCACCACCGGCAATGGAGGGTGAAGCTTTGACAATGCCAGCCACTCGTGCTGGCGAAACGTCAGAAAAATCATTAGATGAACGTCGGCCGAAGAACCCGAGACAGAAGCCAATAGGCAGTTTGTCATTACCTCTGATCACGGACAACGCACTGGCCGACGGCCTTCACTTAACGAACGAAAGCAGCGGCGTTTGCGCAGAGTTGTCAGTGTTAATACACAATCAGTGATGCGTGAAATAACTGCAGAAATGAATGTGCGACGTAATGAGAACGTATCCGTTAGGACAGTGTGGCAAAATTTGGCGTTTGGCTATAGCAGCAGACGACTGACGCGAGTGCCTTTGCTAACAGCACGACATCGCCTGCAGCGCCTCTCCTGGGCTCGTGATCATATCAGTTGGACTCTAGACGACAGGAGACTTCAGTTGGTGGGAGCTAATGGTAGGGTTCGAGTGTGGCGCAGACACCACGAAGCCATTAACCCAAGTTGTGAACAAGGCACTGTGCAAGCTGGTGGTGGCTCCATAATGGTGTGGGCTGTGTTCACATGGAATGGATCTGGTCGCCTGGTCCAACTGAACCTATCATTGAGTGTAAATGGATAGTTCGGTTACCTGGAGACCATCTGTAACCATTCATGGCCTTCATGTTCCCAAACTGTGATGGAACTTTTATGGATGACAAAGCGCCACGACACCGGCCACAATCGTTCGCGATTTTGGTCTGAAGAACATTCTGGACAACTGGAGCGTATAATTGGCAACACAGATAGCTCGACACGGGTCCCATGGAACAGTTATGAGATATAATCGAGAAATCTGTGCACAAATTTCTGCACTGGCAACATTTCCGCAGTTGTGGACGGCTGTAGTGGTAGCATGATGCAATATTCCTGCAGAGGAGTTCCAACGACTTGTTGAGTCCATTCCACGTCGATTTGCTGCAGCCGGCCTCAGTGGCCGAGCGGTTCTAGGCGCTTCAGTCTGGAACCGCGCGACCGCTACGGTCGCATGTTCGAATCCTGCCTCGGGCATGGATGTGTGTAATGTCCTTAGGTTAGTTAGGTTTAAATACACTCCTGGAAATGGAAAAAAGAACACATTGACACCGGTGTGTCAGACCCACCATACTTGCTCCGGACACTGCGAGAGGGCTGTACAAGCAATGATCACACGCACGGCACAGCAGACACACCAGGAACCGCGGTGTTGGCCGTCGAATGGCGCTAGCTGCGCAGCATTTGTGCACCGCCGCCGTCAGTGTCAGCCAGTTTGCCGTGGCATACGGAGCTCCATCGCAGTCTTTAACACTGGTAGCATGCCGCGATAGCGTGGACGTGAACCGTATGTGCAGTTGACGGACTTTGAGCGAGGGCGTATAGTGGGCATGCGGGAGGCCGGGTGGACGTACCGCCGAATTGCTCAACACGTGGGGCGTGAGGTCTCCACAGTACATCGATGTTGTCGCCAGTGGTCGGCGGAAGGTGCACGTGCCCGTCGACCTGGGACCGGACCGCAGCGACGCACGGATGCACGCCAAGACCGTAGGATCCTACGCAGTGCCGTAGGGGACCGCACCGCCACTTCCCAGCAAATTAGGGACACTGTTGCTCCTGGGGTATCGGCGAGGACCATTCGCAACCGTCTCCATGAAGCTGGGCTACGGTCCCGCACACCGTTAGGCCGTCTTCCGCTCACGCCCCAACATCGTGCAGCCCGCCTCCAGTGGTGTCGCGACAGGCGTGAATGGAGGGACGAATGGAGACGTGTTGTCTTCAGCGATGAGAGTCGCTTCTGCCTTGGTGCCAATGATGGTCGTATGCGTGTTTGGCGCCGTGCAGGTGAGCGCCACAATCAGGACTGCATACGACCGAGGCATACAGGGCCAACACCCGGCATCATGGTGTGGGGAGCGATCTCCTACACTGGCCGTACACCACTGGTGATCGTCGAGGGGACACTGAATAGCGCACGGTACATCCAAACCGTCATCGAACCCATCGTTCTACCATTCCTAGCCCGGCAAGGGAACTTGCTGTTCCAACAGGACAATACACGTCCGCATGTATCCCGTGCCACCCAACGTGCTCTAGAAGGTGTAAGTCAACTACCCTGGCCAGCAAGATCTCCGGATCTGTCCCCCATTGAGCATGTTTGGGACTGGATGAAGCGTCGTCTCACGCGGTCTGCACGTCCAGCACGAACGCTGGTCCAACTGAGGCGCCAGGTGGAAATGGCACGGCAAGCCGTTCCACAGGACTACATCCAGCATCTCTACGATCGTCTCCATGGGAGAATAGCAGCCTGCATTGCTGCGAAAGGTGGATATACACTGTACTAGTGCCGACATTGTGCATGCTCTGTTGCCTGTGTCTATGTGCCTGTGGTTCTGTCAGTGTGATCATGTGATGTATCTGACCCCAGGAATGTGTCAATAAAGTTTCCCCTTCCTGGGACAATGAATTCACGGTGTTCTTATTTCAATTTCCAGGAGTGTAGTTCTAAGTTCTAGGGGACTGATGACCTCAGATGTTAAGTCTCATAGTGCTCAGAGCCATTTGAACCATTTGATTTGCTGCAATACACTGGGAAAAAGGGAATCGACACGATATTAAGAGACATCCCATGACTTTTGTCACACTTTTCGACTATTGAGGGGGTGACTCACTATTTGATAGAACAAAGTGGCAGCACGTGTTACTGTGTCGTGTGCAGAGTGACCTGCGGCGTTATTGTGGAGCACAGTCTGCGTCTTTGGGCTGTCAAATTCAGTCTCACTCCCACTGATCCCCTGAAATGGCACTCAGGTCAAGAAATCATTCCGTGGCACTTATCTCCAGAATGCCCAAAACAGCTAAAATACAGTAATCCATCGATGGGGAAAATGCGACGCGCTGAAGGGTGGATATATAGAGAAGGACCAACGCGCTTATTTATTCGACGTGATATTTAATACTCTGTGACTAGCCCTCGTAACAGTGAAACACAACATTTTGTTTCGGTTTCTCTTGTGACGTGCTACGGTATTTGACGCGGGGCTTTCAATGTATACCAGAACAGGAGAAACGTGCGTAACGTTATTTTTTCGAGAGGTAAATTAAGATTTGGCGACTAACTTTTCTAAATTTCCATTAGTTTCTTGGGTTACGGTAACCAATAAGCATAGCGAATTGTTCTAGAAAGAGAAAATTAAGACGCATAATGGCAAACGCCAATGAAATGGAGGACCAGCGTATTTCATCACTGATTATCCTCTAAAATGAAGCGAAAAGGGCACGTTTATTTTCCAAAGATTTCATTTAAGTGCACATTGAACGTACAAGTTAAATTTGCAGCAACTGAAGAACTACAATCTATTAGCAGTAAAACTACTAAATCTGGAAACCATAATTTATCCATTTTACATGCTGTTGAGGTCCATGGCTGTGGATTGTATTATTTTAATAAAATAATAAAAAAATTTAATGCAAACAACCAGCCACTTTGTTAGGTACTTTATTGTAAGCTAATACGCGTGTCGGACTTTCACCTATCTTCAATTAGCGTAATACATGTTTGAGACTTCAATCAGTACATACGAGGGTTAAGATCAACAGAAAATTGGATGCTGCAGCTATTCTGTGCTAAATAACATTTTAATTTTGTTATTACACTTCACGTTGCATATTTATGACTAATTGCTGTTTAAATGTACTTACTTTCTACACCGCTTGTTTCGAATAGCGACATGCAAAGTAGCGGCATCCAATTTGCTGTTGATATTAATCTTGTATGTACTGACTGAGAACTGAAATAGTACTACGCTAATAAAGCATGAAACGCATATTAGCTTAAATAAAAGTACACAACTAAGTGTATAGCTGCTGTATTTATAAAAATTATATTTAATTTAGTTTGATTTCATTTAGAAATTCAGCAACGTTGCTTAATGTTACTAACACTAATGTGACTTTATTAATAGTCCCTTGTCAACAGTGGGCAATAGATGATCCTGCTTAAATAATACTGTAGAGAGTCGCGCAGCTTTACATGTAAGGCTGCAAAGCAGCCAGCAGAGAACTTAAGTGAGGCAGCAGCTCTGGAACGAAGGGTAGAACTCCCACTGGAACGGTGAGTGCGCTGCTGCCATTTCGCTGTTGTCCCCGGGCCAGCCTGAAGATGTATTGGGACTGGAGCACGGCAACGGCTCCGGGGGCCCTCGACGCCAGATACCGCAATTAACTGAGTAGCGGCAGATACGGCGCGCCCGCTGTGCATATTACCGCCAGCGGAGCGCGACCAGATTTATGCAATAGACCGGTCAGTGCTCCCAGTCGATAGCACAGCGCATATGGGACAGATAATCCAGGAGCACAAGTAACAGCACTCGTGGGATGAAGAGAGTTACATCTTCAGTTAAACTACAATGATTCCATTAAAAGATAGTCAGCTACTGCACAGATGGCATGCTATAACCAGATTCGTAGTATCTCAAGCAGCCTTACAAGCGTTTTAAACAGTTCAGAATTTAACAGTCCGTGACTTTCGAGGTCTTTAGTATGCGCATAGCTGAACATCGCTGGGAGAGGAATTCGGCTACGCCTTTGCTCCAGAAAAAGTCCCACAGCTTATAAGAAGCGATTTCAGGAACTACCGGACGGGATGGGTGATATGGATTCGAACGTCTTCTAAAGGTTAAACAATCAGTAAATCCACAAATATGATTATACATTGTCCAGTGACAGTAACACGACCACCTGTCAAAAGCCTGAATGACCACCTTTCGCAGCGCGGACCCACTGCGAGACATAAAACAGTGTGTGTGTGTGTGTGTGTGTGTGTGTGTGTGTGTGTGTGTGTGTGTGTGTCTTTGGGCTTACGGGTGCTCAACGTCGAGGTCATCACCGCCCTGACACACATTAAATGGAACCAACGTAGATAAACTTAGTAAACTGGAAGCATACACGCAAAAAAAAGCAGGAAAAGAAGAAAAATGCTGTATAAGAAAGTTAAACGAAAACGGAGCATCAAGAATGCCACAGAAAAGTGTCACTGGCTGGCCACTTACATAAAATATGGGCGAGCCAGTCACCCTGTGAACAAATTAAGACCCTCTCCCTAAAATCTTGGTAAAAACATTGGACAAGTCACAGAACTTTAAAACTTTAACCACATTCGGTTGAGTATTTCCTAAAAGAGATGGCAGACCAGCCGGCAAGTCAGCCGCGGTCCGCTGGTCAGAAAATAAAACGCAATCCAATGAAACGTGGCGCACAGTGAGCTGGACGCCACAAGCACCACACATTGGAGGGTCCTCTCGCCGGAGCAGGGAGCCTTGCGTTACAGGGCTGTGGCCTATCCGAATCCGAGTGAGGAGAACCTCCTCCCGTCTACGGGGCTGGAAGGAAGTACACCACACACGCATTGTGCATTGTGGGCTTGACTAAACGGAGTTTATTTTCAGTCATTGCCAGCCCCCCATCCTCCCACCGATGCATGACTCGTGAGCTCAACAGCGAGGTGAGTGCGTGTAGGGGGTTGGCACACTGAAATACTTGGCTGCGAGATCTGCCCTTTCGTTCCCAGCAATGCCGACGTGCTCTGGACCCAAGCACAAAGCCACCTCCTTCCCCAGTCCTTGTAGTTTGAGGAGAGCATCCTGGATCGTCTTGACTATTTTATCTGCTGGATACAAACGGTGCAATGAGTGAAGAAGGGCACTTTGTGAATCGGAACAGAGAAGAAATTTAGGACGGGAAGAACATCTCATCTGTTCCAGTGCCCGCAAGATCGCAGACAATTCTGCATCAAAGACAGAGGGATCAGAATTGCCTCCCTCCACAAGTTGGGGAAGTTAACTGCCACATTAGATTAAAACAGTCTGCCACATTACATTAAAACAGTCTAGGAGGATTTCCTGGGACGCCGCTGGCAAATGGCGAAGCATGCAATACCGGATGTGGTCGTGACCGGGTGCAGTGCCAGCAGTCTGAGCCTGTGCCGATTCGAGCTCCCACATAGAGAAAGGGGAGTTGTAGGCCTCAGAACCGTTGGACCTGAAGTCCAACTTTTCCCTCTCTACAGTTGCACGGTAGTGACAAAACGCTTGATCCTGGCTTGCACTGGCAGTAGTTTGGGCAAAATGCTAAGGCAGCGTCGTTTGGAGGCACCCACATTTCAGCACTGCTGCTATCGGTAAACGGCTGCGTGTACCGGAAATCCTCCGGATGGTTTCCCATACTTTTGTGGGACAAGTGGAACGGTTGATGGAATCCAGGAACGTTTTTTGTTCTCTTTAATGACACGGCGTGCCCTGGATCTCGCGATTAGAACAGACATCACACATTCATACAACTAATTCACCTAGATGGGCAATGGATCCACCTTCTTTAGTGCGGATGCACAAGTGCGTCCGACCTCCTGCAGGAACCTCAGAGCAGCAAGCATGGAGGAAATGGACAGGGACTGCTGGTAGGTGGCGCTCTGTGGGAATTTGGGTCGGCTGTGAGGCGTATCGATGTAGCTCGAAAGGCGAAGTAGTTAACGCACCTGCCTACTAAGTGGGAAATACTGGGTTCGAATCCCGGTTCGGTACACATTTTCACTCGTTGCCTCCGATTCCACAAATGCAGCTGACATTAGTAATCCCTTTCTTTAGTCTTCCTTTCTTCCCCCCGCCCCCCCTCGCCACTCCACACTCAATTTACATATAAAGTGAATGAGATTCTGGACGGTACCGAGAGGGATGCGGAGCCATGCCGACTGCAGTACTGTGGACAGCTGCGCTAGGTATCTCGGTTGACGATCCATGGCGCGAACTGCCCGATCGAGATCGTCCCATAGATTCTCGATTGGGTTTAAATCCGGGGAGTCTGGTGGCGATGGGAGTATGGCAAACTCATCCTGGTGATCTTCGAACCACGCACGTAAACTGCGAGCTCTGTGGCTCTGTTGCATTGTCCTGCTGATAGATGCCACCGGTACGGAAGAAAAAACAAACTGCATGTAAGAATGTACACTACTGGCCATTAAAATTGCTACAGCACGAAGATGACTGACTGGTGGAAGTGACAGATTTCGTGAATATGTTAGTGACAGTGATGATATTTTTCATGACTTAGCACAGCCAGAATTGTTACACAAATGTCTACACGGAAAGACGCAGAATCCTAATGAGAGCGTAAACAATTTGATTTGGAAAGTGATTCCTAGAAGGGTGTTTGTAAGCATAAAAACACTGCACTTTAGCATTTATGATGCAATAGCAACCTACAACCAAGGGAACAGTGTGAAGTGTGAAGTTCTGAAGGCATTAGGATTTACAGCTGGGGTGAACACTGTACGAGCACTAAGAAATATTGACAGAGAAAGGATAAGAGGAGCAGAAAGAAGAGAAAGGCATATGAAGTATGATGGAACAACAGGCCAGAAAAGAAGACAGAAGAGGAAGCTTTTGGAGGATGAAGAAGAAGACCCTGATAATCCATCCTATAGTGTAGGAATGTATTGAGATACTTCGATAGCCATTTCCTGTAAATTAGAATTTTTCGAAAATAAGGAACATTTTCTCAAAATCCACTCAAGCTAGAGAGATGAAAATTTTATACAGCACTCCTAGTGGTCAAACTTACATTTTAACACAGCCATTTAGCAATATGTGCAGTAGTTTCGTTTCAGTTTAATTATAAAGCAATTATTTGTAAAAAAAATTTGGGTCATTAATAAAAAAAAATAACTGGAAGGAAACTAGAAAAGATACTCCAAAATCCCTCTGTCATAACTGCAATACTAAACCACTCTACATGTAAAAAAATTCAAATTTTTCTATTTCGTAGTTTATTCATAAATGTTCCTCAAACTTAGTCATTTTAACATGGGCAGCATAGGCACCTCCGGCTCCCCTTAAGTTAATGTTCCTTAGTTCATGGTGTGTTACAGGTAACCGATGTCATATTTACTCTGTTGTACCAACGAAACTTCCCTCTGAGGGCGTTTGCTTTGTGTCTCTAATAAGTTTCACTATCAGTGTACGGTTTAAAAATTGTCTGTCACAGTGCTGATGTTGTTAAACGACTTGTGCTGTTTAGATTATTCACTCAGCAGTGGTGCAGATGTAACTGTTGACTTTAATATTGCTCCTGGCACTATTTTAGGTCAAGAAAAGACATGCATCATTGGAAGGTTTCCATGCAGGTGACGTTACCATACAATGCAAGCGGCTTAGATCAGGGCTTTGTTTCTCCTGATTCGCGACGTCATAAACCGAGACTCCACTAATTATTCTTAGCATATGAAGTTAGTGATACTTCGCACACACTTATGCTAACAATTTGTTGCCTGTAAGAAGTCGTTCACAGTTTGGAGGCTTGATAAGAATGGATCTAAAACTTGATTTAACTAATGAGAGTGCAGTTATTCGATATGCCGACACACTACCATTCGACGGATTTTGTCGTAATATACTGGTTTGGTAAGTTATGTTAAATCACTAACCTTACAGTTATTTTATGTGAAGCATTATACGAAGTTTCATTTTCACTTTTCCCCATGAAAGCAGGCAACTGACAGCGACGTCGCAGTTAGTAAAAACTGTTTTAACAACTGAAATATGCTGTAGCTGCTGGATGTAATTAATTCAGCGGGCTAACTACGCTATTTCAAAATGATCACCTGCAAAAAAATGTTCTAAATCGAAAGAAATAGAAATTTTATACACTGCGCTACGTTACATACATTTTTTGGGGCTCTGTATTAATGTTCCGTTGACAGCGAAGTTGTAGCTAACGGACCACATTTGCTCTCATGTCACGGCATCCGGGGTAGGAAACCCACTGCGACTTCGTCGGAAGAAAAATGGAGCCATTCGTATAAAGTGATATAGGGCAGCCAATGAGGTAATAAATCAGGATGCCAAGACCGGGAACCGAATACGGGTTCTGCTGATTGCGAGCTACGCGTCTCACTGCGGCTGCCTCTCGCTCGGATTCCTAGTACCAGCAAAAGGACGAGAATTGGAACTCGTCGCGCCGTCAGAGTCGCGGAGGCGGAGTAGAGCTAGACGGTGCAACTGCAAGCGAAAGACCTAAAGACGAGGATTTGAAGTTTGGAGCGAGCCTGTAAGTGCTCGTTTGTTACTGCAGACGGGCCATAGTTTTTAGTCTGTAAGTTACGGAACCAAGGACTAGCTGAATGAATTACAGCACTTTTCCCTCAAAATGTTTCAGAAAATTACTCAAATTCACATCTACATCTACATTAGTACTTTGTAAAACACTGTCAAGTATTTGTACAACATACGAGGGTCATTTATAAAGTTCCGCATACTCCTAAGGGGAGACAGAAGGCAATTTTTATCCTTATTCTGCCAATGCTATTTTATCCTTTGAATAGGTACAGTTTTCAAAAGAACTATAAGTGATAAAACAATGAAATTTTTATACAACATATATGCCTCAATTTACAAGTAAAATGAACATAATACCTCTTATGGTTTTGAAGAAAAAAATTTTTATTCTTTCCCTGGTAAAATTTAACTTTTTGAACATTTATTATTATTATACAGTTTTTGATTGTTTCGTGGTTCGCAATTTACTTCTCATAACGTATTACCATCTGCAGTACAAATTGACCAAATTTCATGTTTCTAACCCCATTAGTTCATCAAATAATGGAACCTGAAAGTAAAAAAAAAATGTAGTTTTGAGAAAAACCCATTTAAAGTATAATACAGCAATTCCAGTATAGTTATTGATGAGAATTACTTACCACTAATATTTTCCTGCACCATACTGAGCATCACCTGAATCATACTGATCTTCTCTTGCTCCCTCTTATTTTCTGTCTGGCTTCTTTTGTGCATTTTAAATTAGCAATACCTGCTTCGCGTATTCTCTCTTTATCTATTTGCACCAAGGACTTTGCAGTATCTCCATTAGATTTTATGCCCAATAATTCCAAAACATCCAGTTTTCTAATTTCACCATCATTGAAGCATAAAAGAGTATCATAAACACCAAATTTGAGGGTTGTAAGCTGAAAAAATACAGTTTTCGGTAACCGGTTCTAAATGACAGAATTCACATTCATTTAAATTTTGGGTTTTCCCATGAAGACATTTCTTCAACAAGGTATCTTTACAAAGGTCGCTAAATATGGACTTCATTCATTACTGATGCAGGTAAAGAATGTTTGTGGACATATCTGGCACTTCTTATGTACTTGCACCAAAACTCATGATCATTCGGGCAAAGACCGTGCACTGGATTTTCATTTGTGGAAATCTTCTGGAGAAAGATAGCCCATATAGCTTTTTTCATGTTTTCTAAATTCCCTACATTTCTTCTTATGGTCAAGCCATAATAATTCTGTAATCTATTTCAACATTTGTCAGGCGACCTTTACCACCTATCTTCTTACCATCTTCCAACACTATTCTTGACTTTTCTTTCAATAATCTCCTCAACCTGGACCCCATTATCTTCTGTACATGCCCAGTGCACTCTAATTTAGAAATTGTTACATTATGACCATGTTCTGCACATACACGGTCATAAGCCTTGCTGTCACATTTCCCAGATTGCACAGAGCGTCAAGAAAACCATCATATCTCACGAAAAAATTGTCGTATTTATATAAAACAAAAACTGTTTCACGCAGGAAAGACCAGGAATTTCAAAGATAGAACTGAAGCAAATAAGCCCCCAGTATGACGTCCAGTCTTGCTTATGACAACTATCCAATTTTTTACCAACTTCTGTATTCCGGAGAGGGCACCTTCATTGTTCGGTTGTCTGATTACTTGAGCCCATATAACCTCCATCCCATAGGCCAGGATTGGCAAGATTTTTGTGTTGAATAATTTCTTGGCTGTTTCTAGACTGAGTAGGCGGATGTTTTTGATGTCCTGTATTGCTATTATTGCTTGGGCTGCACGTTCTGTTGTATGTTTTGTGAAGCATTTGGCTGTTGGTTACAATGTCACTCCTAGGTATTTAAGGTCTGATGAGATTTTTATTTTTTGTCCTCTGATACTGATTTCCACATTCTTGGGTGTTTTGCCTCCTTTTCTGAAAATTACCGTTTCTGTCTTTGTTATGTTTATGTGTAGTTTGTGTTCACTGCACCATCTGTCTATTTTCTCAATGATTCTCTGCAGCTTCTGTATATCTGTTGAACCTACGGCTATGTCATCAGCGTATGCATATACATACACATCTTCTTAATTTTCTCCAATTCGGAGTACTTCTTCAGTGGCAAGAATGTACAGCAAAGGGCTCACTGGGTCACCCTGTAAGACTCCGTTCGATTGCAGAATGGGGTTCGAAAAAGAGAGGTTGTCTGATATTGTAATTAAGTTGTATTCGAGGATTGATTTGATTATTCTTGCCCATACGCTATCTTCTCCCATTGTGTTTTCCAGTTTTCGGACTATGAGCAATCTTTCCAATAGGTCAAAGGCTTTGGTAAAGTCTATGAACACTGTGTAGAACATTTGTTTTTTTTGTAGCGCATCATCGATGTTGTTTAGAAGAAGCCTGACTGCCGTAAGTGTTGATCTTCCAGGTCTGAAACCCATTTGTCGTTCTGGAAGATGACTGTCCACAGAGGCTTAGATTTTTTGTGTTATTATCTTTGAAAACGTCTTAAATTGAGTATTTTCCAGGGCTATGCCTCTGTACTTGTTTGGGTCCATTGGGTCTCCTCTACCTTTGTAGAGAACTTTTATTGTCGAGTGTCTCCATTGTGTTGGAATTCTTCCAAGTTCCAGGCATTTGTTAAACAGTTTGGTCCTTATGTGTTGGAGGGCCTCTTTTGCATCTTTTATATGTTCATTATATATATTATCAGGTCCCGCAGCTTTCTTGTTCTTCAGTGCTTTTATTACTTCTTTCACATCATCTTTATTTTGGGGTTCCCATGTATTGTCTTTTTCCTTAGTTTGATGTTGTTTCTCTTTCTTTGGGGGTGTTTTGAGTCCTCGTTTGTTCAGTATCTCACTGAAGTTGTTTTCCCATTCCTTCAGGTCTATATTTGGTGTATGAGTCATTTTTCTTGGTCTTGCTGCTATGTATAGGCCTTTCTCTGCTTCATCCGCTTCTCTTTTTGCCTCTCTTTCTATGTATTCTTTTTTCTTTTCTTCTGTTATGTTTTTTGTAGATTCTCCTCTCTTCTGCGTACAGTTTGTATGTTTCCTCGTCATGCTGGTTTCTTAGTCTGTGGAGGGTTCTTAGAACAGTGTTCCTTTTGCTGTAGCATTCAGCATCGAACCATCTTTTGGCCGTCCTTGTTTTGGGGATTGTTTGTATCACTGAATTTTTTAGGACGTCTTCTATTTGGTCTGTTGCTTTTTCAAGGTCTCCTTCCTCTATGAAAGTTTCTATTTCTGTTAATTGCCCTTCTTTCTATATTACAATATCCATATTGGTCCTACCTCGTACGAGTCCCACAAACTTGAAGAACATTGTAGGATAGGTTGCGTTAATATTTTGTAAACAGTATCCTTTGTAGAGTGACTGAATGTTCTCATTATCCTACCAATCTGATGTACCTAAGCGTACAATTCAGCGAACGTGATCATTCCACATCATATCAATACAAACTGTTACACCCAGGTATTTGTATGACTAACTCCATTTGTGATTCATCGATATTGTAATCAGATGATACTATGTTTTTACGTTTTGTGATCAGTGTTACATTTATGGGCATTTAAAGCTAGTTGCCTATTTTTGCACCATTCTAAAATCCTGTCTAGATCATACTGAATAGTTGTGCAGCTCTTTTTAGGTAAGACTGCCCTGTGAATAATTCTATCGTCTGCTGATGTGCAAAGCCACTGTTGATATAGAAAGCTCATGGCAGATTATAATTGAACGCCGGACCGGAGCTCGAAACCGGACCATTTGCCTTTCATGGAGAGAGGTATTGACTAAACTAAAGATGCGTCAGGGGCCCGCGAGTCGTGTGTGGATGGCTCAGCTGACAGAACATTAACCAACCAAGGTCGAAGCCGCCGGGTTCGAGTTCCAGTGCGCCGCACAATTTCGGTCTGCCACGGGGTTCAAACTGTCGTTCATTCGGCTGCAGAATTAGGATCCGTCCTGGAAGCTATTAACATTTTAGGTCAGGTCATTACCACACAACGTGAACGGGAATGCTCCAATAGCACTTCCCGGCAGCCTCATGAAGTTACACTACTGGCCATTAAAATTCCTACACCACGAATATGACGTTCTACAGACGCGAAATTTAACTGACGGGAAGAAGATGTTGTGATATCCAAATGATTAGCTTTTCAGAGCAATCACACAAGGTTGGCGCCGGTGGCGATACCTACAACGTGCTGACATGAGGAAAGTTTCCAACTGATTTCTCATACACAAACAGCAGTTGACCGGCGTTGCCTGGTGAAACGTTGTTGTGATGCCTCGTGTGAGGGGGAGAAATGCGTACCATCACGTTTCCGACTTTGATAAAGGTCCGATTGTAGCCTATCGCGATTGCGGTTTGCCGTATCGCGACATTGCTAGTCGCGTTGGTCGAGATCCAATGACTGTTAGCAGAATATGGAATCAGTGGGTTCAGGGGGGTAATACGGAACGCCGTGCTGGATCCCAACGACCTCGTATCACTAGCAGTCGAGATGACAGGCATCTTATCCGCATGGCTGTAACGGATCGTGCAGCCACGTCTCGATCCCTGAGTCAACGGATCGGGACGTTTGCAAGACAACAACCATCTGCACGAACAGTTCGACGACGTTTGCAGCAGCATGGACTATCAGCTCGGAGACCATGGCTGCGGTTACTTTTGACGCTGCATCACAGACATGAGCGCCTGAAATGGTGTGCTCAACGACGAACTTGGATGCAAGAATGGCAAAACGTCATTTTTTTCGGATGAATCCAGGTTCTGTTTACAGCATCATGATGGTCGCATTCGTGTTTGGCGACATCGCGGTGAACGCACATTGGAAGCGTGTATTCGTCATCGCCATACTGGCGTATCACCCGGCATGATGGTATGGGGTGCCATTGGTTACACGTCTCGGTCACCTCTTGTTCGCATTGACGGCACTTTGAACAGTGGATGTTACATTTCAAATGTGTTACGACCCATGGCTCTACCCTTCATTCGATCCCTGCAAAACCCTACATTTCAGCAGGATAATGCACGACCGCATGTTGCAGGTCCTGTACGGGCCTTTCTGGATACAGAAAATGTTCTACTGCTGCCCTGTCCAGCACATTCTCCACATCTCTCACCAATTGAAAACGTCTGGTCAATGGTGGGCGAGCAACTGGCTCGTCACAATAAGCCAGTCACTACTCTTGATGAACTGTGTTGAAGCTGCATGGGCAGCTGTACCTGTACGCGCCATCCAAGCTTTGTTTGACTCAATGCCTAGGCGTATGGAGGCCGATATTACGGCCAGAGGTGGTTGTTCTGGGTACTGATTTCTCAGGATCTATGCACCCAAATTGCGTTAAAATATAATCATATGTCAGTTCTAGTATAGTATATTTGTCCAATTACTGCATTTCTTCTCGGTGTAGCAATTTTAATGGCCAGTAGTGTATTTCATCTGTAGATGACTCTTCACCCAAAACAACATGCTCCCCCTGCCCTAACAAAATTCCTCAATCTAGTCACAAGTTAATGGCGACGATAATCAGATACCCAGTAAAGGCAAATAGCGCGCATGGGGTATGGCTTTGGAATTACTCAAAAAATTTCTCATTAAACACACGGGGTGAAATAACGAATCTCGTCCTACTGTATAGCATTTAGTAACGGAAGAGAACAAGAATTATTGTCAAGTGAAAAATGTAGAATAATACACATTTATCAAAATTTAAATTGACGCGTATCTCTACTTTGGGCAGAGAGTTGACGTCACACTATTTTAGCTCTCCAGCCGCTCTCATTGCCACCTGAAACAGATGGCGAGTTACTATTCCAGCTGAGAGCCACTCTCGTGTCGCTTAATATAATGCACTTCGTTAAAATGTGGAGCACAGCGGAGAGTACGATATTAGCAGGTCAGAGGGCAACGCACTTAACAGGGCAGGTCAGTGACCCATTGTCCCCTCAGCGAGACTGGAGTATGCGCCACGTATCTGTACCGTTTGTTTCACTATCGCAAAGCTTTAGGCTTCAATTTCTGATCACGTACACATGACGTACTGCTCAATTCTTCAGTAGTGAGTTCGAGGCACGTATGAAAACGGCCTTTCGGGCCTCTGTGTTTTATCCCTTATAAACCATCCTGAATGCTACGTAACTTACTCGTTTGTTTAGATTTATTTAGGTATCAGTACTCCACCTTCTCAGCTTTCAAGGTATCAGAGGAATTTTAGATGATCTGGACTACTTTACACTCTAGAGATATTCAAAGAAATTTAAGAAACCGGAAGAAATGTATAACTTCTCCTCTAACCAATATTCGTTTTCGCAGTATCCTGTAGTTTACACTACTTCACTAATAAAATTGTATGAACCTGTGTAAAAGTACGACGCTTAACTCAAATGAGACGATGACACACTGCAGGCTATGGTGGCCAGTACTGTGTGATGATTATAGTTTAAGAAGTCTTTGGTCCCGGGTATAACCATAATGAAGACGGCTAATTTCATCAAATAACATGGAGATTGGGACAAATCTATGATATGCGCCAGCATTAAGTTGGAAGGTGGCTGATTGTGATATATAATATTGTATTTGTGTTATTATGAAAGCGTACAGAGATGAAAAGAAGGTTGGAGTCCATATATATTGTTGCTAAGAATATAAAGACCGTCGTCAGTCTAATGTCCTCATCCCATAGACGGAGAAAGGTCAACACAAAGGTAAGCTTTCACTCTCATGTCGCTCAGGAGGGTACTGTAGTTTAAATCAGAAAATTATCGCATAATTTTTAGCCCCTAAACTTCTCCTAGATCCATCTCAGTTGTCCTTCGGGTGACGTTACACATGGGCCACTAACATTGTTCCTTGTGTGTTAAAGTTTCTCCGAGACTTATTCTCGCTCTTGTTATTTATAACAGCTCCCTATTTTCTCCTTTATGTGACCGCTGAATTTTTAAAGCATAACAATTCAACTTCTTCTTGTGTTGTGTCCTCATGGTAGACGTTTTGGTTTCATGCTATTACGTCTTGTTGAAGTAAAATTTCAGGAACCTTAAACCATTCTGTATTTAAGACCGACAGAGCATTTAGGATTACACGTCTGCGCCAATCTGCTTCTAATGTACCTCTCACTTCAGCCATCTTCAGTTACGTGATTTCCGGCTTTAGAATTCTTACCTTTTTCCTAGAGAATTGATTCAATATTTATATTCAAGAAACCACTATTTTTCACTTAAACTAAATACTCTGCTATATAGGCCATCCATTCCGTTCAGTAGTTCTTCAAAGTGTTTCTAGGTCTTGGCAAAGAGGGTTCTGCGCTACGCGAACCTCAGCAATGGAAATCCCTGCCTCCATTTTTGTGTTATTTCCTTAGACTGTCTTCGTTGCTTCTTCGACACACAAGTGACACAACGCTTATGATCGTAATTAAATGTGACCTACACCAGTCGTAAGGTAAGTTACGTTTTCTGATTTTAAGCTTTAACTGCTACTATTTCACCTCTACAGATGTAATAGATTACTGGCTGTATCTATAATTAATACTTGTTCTTCTTGCGATTTCGCACAGCTTATTCCACATTGCTGTATTAAAGAAGCTTTCAAGATCTGGTAATACCATGAGCAGACGTAGTTTTACCTTAGTCTTTCATCCATTAGTTTTCGTATTATGGGCCACTGTGTCATAAAAGGATAATATCAAGTATATTTGTACACGACTATCGTTGGGTAAGTTGCTGGAAGTTGTTGTTGTTTTTTTTTCAGTCGAGAAACTGGTTTGGTGCTGCTCTCCATGCTACTCTATCCTGTGCAAGCTTCTTCATCTCCAAGTACGTACTGCAATCTACATCCTTCTGAATCTGCTTAGTGTATTCATCTCCTTGGCCTCCCTCTACGGTTTTTGTCCTCCACGCTTCCCTCCAGTGCTAAATTGGTGATACCTTCATGCCTAAGAAGGTATCCTACCAAGCCATCCCTTCTTCTAGTCAAGTTGTGCCACTAATTCCTCTTTTCCCCTATTATGCTCAGGACCTCCTCATTAGTTACGCGATCTACCCATCTAATTTTCAGCTTTCTTCTGTAGCACCACATTTCAAAAGCTTCTATTCTTTTCTTTTCCAAATTATTTATCGTTCATTTTTCACTGCCATACGTGGCTACACTTCATACAAATACTTTCAAAAAAGATTTCCTGACACTTAAATCGATACTCAATGTTAACAAATTTCTCTACTTCAGAAACGCTTTCCTAGCCATAGCCAGTCTACATTTTATATCGTTTCTACTTCGACCATCATTGGTTATTTTTCTCCCGAAATAGCAAACCTCATCTGTTAATTTAAGTGTCTCATTTCCTAATCTAATTCCCTCAGCATCTCCTAATTCAGTTCGACTGCATTCCATTATCCTCGTTTGATTTTGTTGATGTTCGTCTTATATCGTCCTTTCAAGACACTGTCCATTCCGTTCTACTGCTCTTCCAAGCCATTTGCAGTCTCCGACAGAATTACAATGTATTCGGCAAACCTCAAAGTTGTTATTTCTTCTTTATGGATTTTTATTCCTGTTTCAAATTTTTCTTTTGTTTCTTTTACTGATTGCTGAATATACAGATTGAATAACATTGGGGAGAGGCTACAACCCTGTCTCACTCCCTTCTTAAGCACCGCTTGCCTTTCGTGCCCCTCGACTGTTATAAGTGCCATCTGGTTTCTGTACGAATTGTAAATAGCCTTTCGCTCCCTATATTTGACGCCTGTCACCTTCTGGATTTGAAAGAGAGTATTTCAGTCAACACTGTCAAAATATTTCTCTAAGTCTACAAATGCTAGAAACGTAGCTTTGCGTTTCCTTAAATCTATTTTCTAAGGTAAGTGGTAGGGTCAGTATTGCCTCACGTGTCCCAACATTTTTACGGAGTCCAAACTGATCTTCCCCCAGGTCGGTTTCTACCAGTTTTTCGATTCGTCTGTAAAGAATTCGTGTTAGTATTTTGCATCCGTGACTTATTAAACTGATAGTTTGGTAATTTTCACACCTGTCAACACCTGCTTTCTTTGATATTGGAATTATTATATTCCTCTTGCAGTCTGAGGGTATTTCGCCTTGCTGGAAGTATGAACAACAAACCAGATTCGTTGCAGGTGTCAGACCGAGGTATCTTGTTAACCCCACGGCTTCATGCCTAAACTCCACTTTCGCTTGGAGACAACAGGCCTTGTAATTCTCGCTCGTGCTCCCGCCCTGTGTTTGGCGTGTTTCAATTAACTCAGGCCCTGCCGCCCTGTTAGCTAAGAACCGAGTTGTCAGACTGCGCTAGCACGCGCTCGAATGCACTGCAATGGATCCGCACTGCATACGGCCTACAATTATCGCACAGTCCTGCTTGCAGTGGTGCTCATTAAACAGTACTGAGTAGTGCAACGTGTAAGGGGGCTGGTTCTGAGGACCGATCTCCCCTGTCGTGTTAAACAGCTTCTGCAATCCGTTGTAGACTGGAAGTTATCACATCTATTTGCAATGAATACTTGCACGTAGCAAGTGGAAGCAAGATAAATATTGCTCAACGTTGTAAGGCCTTTCGGTAATGGTCTTTCTGTAGTGTGCAGGTCACGGAAGAAAACTCTGGTTGTAGCAGAATTACAGTTGCAGATCACCTGGACGGAATAGCCTTATCATACGGGTAAGTGGTGTGGGGACTTTGATCCAAGGTTTGGTTCCGTAATACCTTCGTGGTGTTTTTTTTTTCCTTGTGAGAATATAATGACGCAGTTGATTCAAAACATTAACATACATTTAGGACACACCTTTAAAACATGAAGACAAAGCATAATTTTCGTTCGTAAATTTGTTAATTTCAGTTGATAACTGAGTTTGAGATATTCGCCTATGTTCTGTAAATACAACATTAGTAGCGTAGGAAACTGTTTGCATAAGAGTAAATTTTGTCTTTTTCTGTCTTAGGAAACTAGTAACTGCAGATAGTATTACTTTTGTAATCTGTTCTCTCAATAGTTAAACAACACAGAAGCAGTAGAATGTATAGTAAAATGAAATTAAAATGTGTAAAATATTTTATTATGTCTGTAATAGAACTGCACTAGTTGAGCAGAGATTTCATTTACTGTAACAGCATCGGGTATCGCGTCTGCTGCTGGTTAGCAATATGGCAGCATATGTTACTTAAAGTGCAGTGACATGAAAGCGTATTGTCTGGAAGAAAAGTGTGGCTTGTCATAATTACAATGACGATATATTAATGAGGGACGAAGAAATTTATTGTTCTAGATGTAAATGTATCACAGAGAGGCCACTAAAATTACGCAACGTCCTGTAATTCATCCGAATAAAAACAGAGTGAGAAACTAAAATTAAGAAAATTGCTGTTGTAGCAGTCTTCCAAATCTTGCTTGTTCGAAAGTCGGGATGAGTCACACTGACCACAACAGGAATCAAATATACAAATCGGAGTTAAATTAAGTAATGCTGATACATTATAATTTCTACTGCAATAGGTCTGTTCTGTCGATTCGCTTATCGAATGTGCTAGCAACCACTTGCCGAACCGTTGTTAGCGAGCCTGTAAGTTTGTTGACTGCGGACCGTGTTTGTGTTATCCATGATGGACAGATAATTTTGCATTACGTAGAATAGTACAGGTCGGACATCGTGGAGTAAATTGAGGGTGATAAGGTGTGGAAATCTGCACTAATTGCCTGTGGTTGGCACACAAATCGACACATCGCCAAACCCATCTCCTTCCAACTTCAATTACACTAAAAAATAGAAATTTTGTTATCGTTAGTGACAACTGTTAGAATTATGTTCTGAAAATGAAAAGTATGTAAAAGTATAAATTACTATTATTATTATTGAACTCGTTAAGTGCTAGTACAAGGGTGCTTACATACTAAACTGCTGCAATCAAGAAGGCTAACCAAGAAGAAGTGATAACAGAAGATAAGAGGCGAATAGTGCCTCACTTCTTTACAACAGAATGTCGTAATTCTCATCAGCGATTGCAGTAAAATATACACTGTATCATCAAAAGTATCCGGACACCCCCAAAAAACATCCGTCTGCATTGTGCTGCCATCTACTGCCACGTACTCCATATCAGCGACCTCAGTTGTCATTAGACATTGTGAGAGAGCAGAATGGGGCGCTCAGCGGAACTCACGGACTTCGAACGCGGTCAGGTGGTTGGGTGTCACTTAAGTCATACGTCTGTAAGCGAGATTTCCACACTCCTAAACATTCCTAGGTCCACTGTTTCCGATGCGATAGTGAAGTGTTAAAGTTGAGACACACGTACAGCACAAAAGCGTACAGGCCGACCTCGTCTGTTGACTGTCAAAGACCGCCGACAGTTGAAGACTCAGACATCTAGCCAGACCATCACACAGGGATTCCAAACTGCATCAGGATCCAATGTAAGTAGTATGACAGTTAGGCGGGAGGTGAGAAAACTTGAATTTCATGATCGAGTGGCTGCTCATAAGCCACACATCACGCCGGTAAATGCCAAACGACGAATCGCTTGGTGTAAGGGGCGTAAACATTGGACGATTGAACAGTGGGAAAACGTTGTGTGGAGTGACGAATCACAGTACACAATGTGGCGATCCGATGGCAGGGTGTGGGTATGGCAAATGCTCGGTGAACGTCATCTGCCAACAGTAAAATTCGGAGGCGGTGGTGTTATGGTGTGGTTGTGTTTGTCATGGAGGGGCTTGGGCCCGCTGTTGTTTTGTGTGGCACTATTACAGTACAGGCTTACATTGATGTTTTAAGCAGCTTCTTCCTTCCCACTGTTGAAGAGTAATTCGGGGATGGCGATTGCATCTTTCAACACGATTGAGCGCCTGTTCGTAATGCACGAGCTGTGGCGGAGTGGTTACATGACAATAACATCCCCGTAATGGACTGCCCTGCACCAAATCCTGACCTAAATCCTAAAGAACACCTTTGGGATGTTTTGGAACGCCGACTTCGTGCCAGACTTCACCGACCAACATCGATACCTATCCTCAGTGCAGCATTTCGTGAAGAATTGGCTGCCATTCGCCAAGAAACCTTCCAGCACCTGATTGAACGAATGCCTGCGAGAGTGGAAGGTGTCATCTAGGCTAAGGATGGGCCAATACCATACTGAATTCCAGTATTACGGATGGAGGGTGCCACGAACTTGTAAGTCATTTTCACCCAGGAGTCTGGATACTTTTGATCACATAGTGTATAACAACATCTGCGTTTAATAATGAAATAGCTACTTACAACTTATATCTACAATGCACCGAACCAGGTAGGTGTGTCAAGAAATACAGTAAACTGCATCTTCTCAATGAACTTTTCCGTTTTTCTTTCTATATAAATATTTGGTAATATGATAAACTCGCTTCCTTTCATTCCATAACCTGTCACTATAAGCCAGTAGTTATTTTGGCATTTAAAGGGCGACATTGTGTCTCAGAAGGAATGGTCAATACTCAGGGACATGACAGGAATGATCATTCCAAGCAAAAAAGTCTAGTAAACATGGACTCCAAAATGCATACATTATAAACTCTGAGCACTTGCTCAGTAGAAGAACCGTTTTTCATAGTAGCGAGATGAGCAAGTCTTAAGTGATGCATTTTAGAGCCAATGTTTACTTGCCTGTCCTGCTTTGAATGGTCGTTCCCGTCATATCCCTAAAAACTGTCCATTTCTCCAGGAATCGTTTTAGCGTAATGCAGTAACAAAACACAATTCTGGTAGATCTGTTTCTTCCTTTCCTCCACATCATATCCTCACTTTTTCCTTTTTTCAGGTCTAGTTTTGTCGTCCTACGTACCACATAAACTCATCTCTCTCCAATTTGAAAGGAGACACGCACACTGACTGGACCGGTATATAGACGGATGTGATTCGTACCTCACGCAGTTAATAAAGATCTCTGTCTGCATGAAAATAAGATAAAACTTTAACTGCTACCTGAAGACATATATGCCAGCAGAGCGTAGATATATGATACGTTGCAGAAGACTCGCTAGAACTACTTTTTTTGTTTTATGGCCGCACTCAACCATACATTTTGTATTTCAAAAAGCGGGAAACAGAAATTTCTGAGTACGAGACAGAAACGACGATAAATGAGAGGAAAGGAGAGCAAACGGGATCCGTATAAGAAAATCCCAGACTGGTGGGTGCTATCGTTTCTTTGCAGCGAATGAAACCGAGCTGCCTTTAACGCAAGGTGAAACGGGAGCGAAAACGGTTCGGTGCTGCAGCTATCCGCACACTGTACAAAATGGACAAAATGCTCGTCCACTCTCGACGCCATTCGTGGCTTACACAGGCAGAGCCTCCCGTGTACACTCGCACATTGTCAACACGACTATTGCTCTTCGCTGGTATTAGTGGATACAAAGTTAATTACATTTGGCTTAAATTACCCCTCTGTAGCTGATGGAGTTCAAATATTGCCCAAAAGCCTCCTACTCTCGTGTGGCCGGCCGCGGTGGTCTAGCGGTTCTAGGCGCGCAGTCCGGAACCGCGCGGCTGCAACGGTCGCAGGTTCGAATCCTGCCTCGGGCATGGATGTGTGTGATGTCCTTAGGTTAGTTAGGTTTAAGTAGTTCTAAGTCTAGGGGACTGATGACCTCAGATGTTAAGTCCCATAGTGCTTAGAGCCATTTGAACCATACTCTCGTGTGTCTCACTGTGTGCGGTTCGGATGAAGTACTCAGCAGTATCGTTTTGAGCTTAGCGATTAACTTGCTGGGAATATTGTCTGGTCCCTCTGAGCGAGGAGACGACGTTTTCCATACAACTCTCGCCCTAACGAACACCTGTTTTCCGAACAGCATCTAAACAATGTTATAACACAAATCATTTTTGCTCTGGAACTATCGTTTGTTATCGACAAGAAATTAGTAGAATGAGATTTTCACTCTGCAGCGGAGTGTGCGCTGATATGAAACTTCCTGGCAAATTAAAACTGTAGAGCACTTGCCCGCGAAAGGCAAAGGTCCCGAGTTCGAGTCTCGGTCGGGCACACAGTTTTAATCTGCCAGGAAGTTTCAAGAAATTAGTACACAGCACACTAGTCGATGTACGGACAGGCACTCTTCGAGTTTAGTAAAAGAATTCTTCTCTAAAGGCAGAATATTCCTAAATATTTTTAAATATAAAACTAATCTAACTTTTAATATAGTCACCAATAGCACAGTGCATAATGTATAGGCATTGAACTCATTAAGGCGCTCATTTGCTTCATATTAGTAGCAATGTTGAAATACTCTCATGTTCAGAAAAAACAGGACACCTTGAATGACTAGAGATAGGACGTTCATGTTCACATGACGTTAATATTACTACGTTCTGTAGAAATGATTAGCATTTCAGTCACCTCGGTTCAGCATGTGTCCTGTTGCCTTGAAGGCAGAGGGTCCGCTGTGGGCATCGACGCGTATAAGGCGCCTGTAGTATAGCCATCCATACTGTGTTCACCTGGTTCCAAAGTTCATCTATGGTGATTGGTTCTGGGTCACAGCGCTCCACCTGTCGCTTCACCAAAACCCACGCATTTTCGATTCGCGACAAGTCTGGTGATGTGACGGGCCTGGGCAAAAGGCTCATATCCTGTGACGCCAAGAAGGTAGGTGCTCGTGCAGCAACATGTGGCCGTGCGTTGTCTTGCTGAAAAATGGCGTACGGGGTGTTGTGCAGAAAGGGTATTACTACAGGTCGCAGAATGTCATTCACGTAGGTCACATTGGTCACAGTGCCCTGGACACGCACCAACTGTGATATGTTGTTCTACTCAATAGCACCGCACACCTTAAGGCTTCGAGTTGGCGCTGTATGTCTTGTGAGAATGCAGTTACTGTGATGCCGCTCCCCCTGTCTGAGGCGAACCAAAATGCGGTCATCATTTTCAAACAAACAAAACTTGGGAGAATGAAATTTTCACTCTGCAGCGGAGTGTGCGCTGATACGAAACTTCCTGGCAGATTAAAACTGTGTGCCGGACCGAGACTCGAACTCGGGACCTTTGCCTTTCGCGGGCAAGTGGTAGAGCACTTGCCCGCGAAAGGCAAAGGTCCCGAGTTCGAGTCTCGGTCCGGCACACAGTTTTAATCTGCCAGGAAGTTTCAAACAAAACTTGGATTTGGCCGAAAACTTATCTGATGCCATCCCTGTACGAGTGACGTCGTTCCATACACAATTGCCTCGAGCATGTTTCTGCACATAAGCCAAAGGTAAGCGGAGAAATGGACGACGCGCACGTAATCCATGCCGTAATAAACGAAGACGAACTGATAGACTTGATAGTGTACGATGTGTTACACTGTTTCACTGTTGCCCCAGAGCCGAGGAGGATCCAGATCTGTCCTGCAATACCATTCGGATGAGGTGTCGATCTCCTTGGGGGATGGTCTGGGTGTTGCGACCTGATCCATCTCGTCGTGTTCTACGGCCTTCAGTGAACCATTATGCACACATCCGTTGTCCTGCCAGAATACGTTGTCCTACACGAGCAGCATTTTCCCCGATCGTCTCATCACTGTGTCGCATACCAGTAATGCGCCCTCTTTCAGACTCACTGATTCTACAGTACGGTTCGCGCATACGTCTATGAGGCATCCTGCACATCTGCTGAAGTCACACTGATCCACTACCTTCGGTTTAGAGCGATAACGAGGGCCGCAGGCACATTTTGCCGGTAGGTGGTGTTTCGCCGCGATATCGCTGTTGACCTGGAACCCGCGGGCCGACATGGTTCAAATGCTAAAAAAATGTTCAAATTTGTTTGAATTCCTTGGGGAACAAACTGCTGAGGTCATCGGTCTCTAGACTTACACACTAGTTAAACTAACTTAAACTAACTTATGCTAAGAACAACACACACACCCATGCCCGAGGGAGGACACGAACCTCCGGTGGGAGTGGCCGCGCAATCTGATACAGCGCTTCAAACCGCGCGGCCACCAAGTGCTAAACATTTCTGCATAATATACTACTGTACATGTCCTGTGAATATGATGGTCCTGTCTCAAGTCGTTCAAAGTGTTCCGGTTTTTTTTTAGTGAGAATGAGTCTGCTTTTATTTAAATTATATATTTATTGTCATGGAAATGTTAATTAACAATTACTGATTTATATTTTTAATAAAAATAGCATATTTTTATTTTTAATTAGCTGTTACCTGCAGGTGCGCTGACAATCAGCAGTGTTGTTACGATGAATGATCGTGGGAAAAGAAGATATTGTACATACAACGACGTCAGCTCTGCCTTTTTGGCTAAGCATACCTCGCGAAGTGGTTGAAAGCAATCCTCGAAAGCGCTATGCTCTGAAGAAAATTAATAGTAAGGCATCTACAGTATTCGCTGGTGTGCTAAGTCGTTACAGTCGCGGCGGTTAACAGCTTAACCAACTACTTACGCAAAGAGTGTCACAGAGGTTGACATATTGGAACCATAAGTAACGTCCCGTGAATCAGTGTTAGACTCTGTGCAGCCGCTTCTTGGCGTAGAATCTCGTGATTATTCTTCGCCGAAGACAACGCGTTGGCAAAACCATTCTCAATAACTGTCGTTGTGGAAGGGACGGAGAACAGGAGTAGGTTAAGTCTTTCATGAAAATAAAAGACGTTCATTTTGTCTATTATATCGTCTCAAAATAGTTCTGATATATAGTAATACTGAATTGTTTATAACAATTAAAGAACTGTGCCTGTTCGCAATATGAAGTAGCTACGGAATGATTCAAGATGAATATACGTATTACAAGTATTATGTTCTCAGTACTGTCGATCACTGAGCGATGGCTCTTTTACTGAAGGAACAAATACATTAATTAATTTTTCATAACTGGAATTCATAGTCATGTGAAATTTCTTGAAAGACACCATGTTTACGCCGGTGACTGTTAAACTTTTAATTTCCACTATTGCAATTTCTGCCTAGGCCATTATTAGCGTGCATGCGTTCACACCGTGTCGACTATGTGTGTCCCTGAGCATAATGTAGGTGTGTTAGGTGGTCAAATAACTGCGCTCAGATCGTCGGAACGCCCACCATTGCTGCTGAATAAAACTCCCTAGAGGCGATAGCTTTCAACAAATTGCGATAAGTCTCTCTAACTGTAGGAATGGAAATAAATGAAATCAAAATAATCAGTATCAAAGAAAATGAAACACAATCCTATGAGAAGGCCGAATGGTTGAAGAGATTTTTTGTAGGTTACATGACATCTCCTTTGAGTATGAACTATTATCTCCAGTGATCGAAATCGAGATATGTGGATATATGAGACAGGTGAAATACCCTCAGACTTCGAGAACAATATAACACTTCCAGTTCTAAAGACAACAGGTGCTAACAGGTGTCAAAATTACCGAACTACAAATTTAATAAGTCATGGTTGCAAAATAATAATACGAATACTATGCAGAAGAATGGAAAAACTGGTAGAAACCGACCTCTGAGAAGAACTGTTTGTGTTTTGGAGAAATGTAGGACCATGAGAGGCAATACTGACCCTACGACTTCTTTTAGAAGACAGGTTCTGGAAAAGCAAAACTACATTTGGAGCTTTTGTAGACTTGGAGAAAGCTGCTGACAATGCTGTCTGGAATACTCTCTTTCAAATTCTAATGGTGTCGGGGGTAAAATATAGCGAGCGAAAGGCTATTTACAACTTGCACAGAAACCAGACGAGCCGGCCTTAGTGGCCGAGAGGTTCTAGGCGCTTCAGTCTGGAACCGCGCGACCGCTACGGTCGCAGGTTCGAATCCTGCCTCGGGAATGGATGTGTGTGATGTCCTTAGGTTCGTTAGGTTTAAGTAGTTCTAAGTTCTAGGGGACTGATGACCTCAGATGTTAAGTCCCATACTGCTCAGAGCCATCATCATCAGAAACCAGACGGGAGTTATAAGAGTCGAAGGGCATGAAAAGGAAGCAGTGGTTGGGAAGGGAGTGAGACATGGTTGTAGTCTATCCCCGATGTTATGCAGTCTGTACATTAAGCAAGCAGTAAAGGAAACCGAAGAAAAATTTGGAGCAGGAACTGAACTCCAAGGAGAAGAAATAAAAAATTTAGGGTTTGCCGATGAAATTGTAATTCTGTCGGAGGCAGCAAATGGCTTGGAAAAGCAGTTGAACGAAATGGACAGTGTCTTGAAAGGAGCACGTAAGGTCAACAACAAAACGAGAAAAAAAAATTAGTCGAATTAAATCATGTGCTGCTGAGGGAATTAGATTAGGAAATGAGACACTTAAAGAAGTAGATAAGTTTTGCTATTTGGACAGCAAAATAACTAACGATGTTCGAAGTAGATAGGGAATAAAATGTAGGCTAGCTATGGCAAGAAAAGCGTTAGGTGAAGAAGAAAAATTTGTTACGATCGAATATACACTCCTGGAAATGGAAAAAAGAACACATTGACACCGGTGTGTCAGACCCACCATACTTGCTCCGGACACTGCGAGAGGGCTGTACAAGCAATAATCACACGCACGGCACAGCGGACACACCAGGAACCGCGGTGTTGGCCGTCGAATGGCGCTAGCTGCGCAGCATTTGTGCACCGCCGCCGTCAGTGTCAGCCAGTTTGCCGTGGCATACGGAGCTCCATCGCAGTCCTTAACACTGGTAGCATGCCGCGACAGCGTGGACGTGAACCGTATGTGCAGTTGACGGACTTTGAGTGAGGGCGTATAGTGGGCATGCGGGAGGCCGGGTGGACGTACCGCCGAATTGCTCAACACGTGGGGCGTGAGGTCTCCACAGTACATTGATGTTGTCGCCAGTGGTCGGCGGAAGGTGCACGTGCCCGTCGACCTGGGACCGGACCGCAGCGACGCACGGATGCACGCCAAGACCGTAGGATCCTACGCAGTGCCGTAGGGGACCGCACCGCCACTTCCCAGCAAATTAGGGACACTGTTGCTCCTGGGGTATCGGCGAGGACCATTCGCAACCGTCTCCATGAAGCTGGGCTACGGTCCCGCACACCGTTAGGCCGTCTTCCGCTCACGCCCCAACATCGTGCAGCCCGCCTCCAGTGGTGTCGCGACAGGCGTGAATGGAGGGACGAATGGAGACGTGTCGTCTTCAGCGATGAGAGTCACTTCTGCCTTGGTGCCAATGATGGTCGTATGCGTGTTTGGCGCCGTGCAGGTGAGAGCCACAATCAGGACTGCATACGACCGAGGCACACAGGGCCAACACCCGGCATCATGGTGTGGGGAGCGATCTCCTACACTGGCCGTACACCACTGGTGATCGTCGAGGGGACACTGAATAGTGCACGGTACATTCAAACCGTCATCGAACCCTTCGTTCTACCATTCCTAGATTGGAAAGGGAACTTGCTGTTCCAACAGGACAATGCACGTCCGCATGTATCCCGTGCCACCCAACGTGCTCTAGAAGGTGTAAGTCAACTACCCTGGCCAGCAAGATCTCCGGATGTGTCCCCCATTGAGCATGTTTGGGACTGGATGAAGCGTCGTCTCACGCGGTCTGCACGTCCAGCACGAACGCTGGTCCAACTGAGGCGCCAGGTGGAAATGGCATGGCAAGCCGTTCCACAGGACTACATCCAGCATCTCTACGATCGTCTCCATGGGAGAATAGCAGCCTGCATTGCTGCGAAAGGTGGATATACACTGTACTAGTGCCGACATTGTGCATGCTCTGTTGCCTGTGGCTATGTGCCTGTGGTTCTGTCAGTGTGATCATGTGATGTATCTGATCCCAGGAATGTGTCAATAAAGTTTCCCCTTCCTGGGACAATGAATTCACGGTGTTCTTATTTCAATTTCCAGGAGTGTAGATTTAAGTGTTAGGAAGTCTTTTCTGAAAGTATTTTTTATGGAGTTTAGGCATGTATGGAAGAGAGACATGGACGATAAACAGTTTAGTCAAGAAGAGAAGAGAACCTTTTCAAATGTGGTTCTACAGAAGAATGCTGAAGATTAGATTGATAGATCACGTAACTAATGAGGAGGTGCTGAAAAGAACTGGGGAGAAGAGAAATTGGCACAACTTGACTGGAAGAAGGGATCGGTTGGTAGGACATACTCTGAGACATCAAGGGATCACCTATGCAGCACTGGAGGGAAGCGTGTGTCGTCAAAAACGTAGAGGGAGATCAAGACATGAACACAGTAAGCAAAATCAGAAGGATGTTGGGTGCAGTAGTTACTCGGAGATGAAGAGGCTTGCACAGGATAGAGTAGCATGGAGAGCTGCATCAAACCTGTCTTCGGACTAAAGAAAATTACTCATATCGTCCCACGCCAGCAACACTGTGCAACAGGAGTGGCGCTTTAGTCAGAAACGGAAACGCCGTGTGGCTACGGCCTCCCGTCGGGTAGACCGTTCACCTGGTGCAAGTCTTTCGAGTTGACGCCACTTCGGCGACTTGCGTGTCAATGGGGATGAAATGATGATGATTAGGACAACACAGCAACCAGTCCCTGAGAGGAGAAAATCTCCGACCCAGCCGGGAATCGAACCCGGGCCGTTAGGTATGACATTCCGTCGCGCTGACCACTCAGCTACCAGGGGCGGACTTTCGTCAGAAGAGAGTATATCTTAGGATTTCCTATAGAGACTTCAGGTACATCACAGCATGGGAGTGAAGTGGGGCGGCAATTGCATCCGTACTTCAAATCTGAAGCATACAGGACAGTACGATGCTTGTGGGCAAAACGTCTAAATTGCACACCCAAATTCACCGTGAAATTCTGGCAGCATATGGACCAAATGCAGTGTCGCGTCTAACCGTAGTGAAGTGGGTGACGACCACTGACGTCGATCACAGAGGACAATGTCTAGGCAATCGACGAAGAAAGTCTTGGGGAAAGGGATTTTCCAGCGATGAGAATGTATATTCAGTAGTTCTCGAATGGGTCCGTGATGGAGGAGCGGATATCTTCCATGGAGAAAATGAACGATCAGTCGCAAGTTCCGACCATTGTTTACATGCTTGTGACTATATTGAAGAATAGTATCATGGGTCTGTGTCACTTTGAGGTGTTGTGCAGAATTCAATCAAAATTACTTAGTGAGCAGTTCGGGTGCGAGCCAAGGCTTTCTTCTTGAAAACGTCGGGATAAAAATCATAAGTGCTTCGCATTAATAAGTTATTTAATTACTAATCTGCCGGCCGAAGTGGCCGTGCGGTTAAAGGCGCTGCAGTCTGGAACCGCAAGCCCGCTACGGTCGCAGGTTCGAATCCTGCCTCGGGCATGGATGTTTGTGATGTCTTTAGGTTAGTTAGGTTTAACTAGTTCTAAGTTCTAGGGGACTAATGACCTCAGCAGTTGAGTCCCATAGTGCTCAGAGCCATTTGAACCATTTGAATTACTAATCTATTTAATACACTGCTTACACAGAGTAATATAAAGGTTACAAAATAGATAAATCCCAAGTTATGGCTGTCGCTGGCCAGCTATATAATCGCTTTGCGCATTATTTTCATTTCTGTTTCGACGCTGCCTTAGCTCTCGCATTCGCCCGGCAATGGACTTTTTATGCGTCTTGGATTCCTTTCGACCGAATTTTTCGCTTGACTGACGTTTACTATAAATCCGGACATATTTATGAGTTACGTTAAACCACTTATTTCACTATTTTGTAATTCTCAGTTTAATACCGATTTTTCACTTATACTCCGTCAAATATTTTTAACGTTTCACTTTGGCTCCCAGTAGTGCTCTACAAGTTCTTCACAAATTTGTGACTTCATGCGCATGGTGTGGAACGATGACGTCATAAACAATTCATGTATTTAGCGACAAGCATGTGCAAGCATGATCTATCTGACAATGGATTAACCATTGTCTACGCATTATTAGTCTTGCAGTTACTAGCGATTCGAATCAGACGGTATTTTGTCACACAAGAAAGCTCGACCGACGAGCGAATAGACAGTTTTCCGTCAAAAGTTATTTGGGGAGCCATAATAATGTATAACTCACTTTTTGAAGGCCCCCTGTAAACAACTGCCGTCGTAGCAGACACGAATTACAGCGACGTTCCATACTCGGCAACAATTTCAGATAACATTACTACCATAGCGGCATACGCGCGTAAACAAAAAAGCTCATGACACATCGTAACAGAATATTACTCTCCACGGGTTTATTCGACACTGTCCAGAGGGTCATGTGCGATATGTTATGAATTTTTATGTTTGCGGCAGTGATGATATTTGAAATAGTTAACGAGTACGGCCCGTTGTTCTCGTTCGAGTTCACTACGACGGCAGTTACGTATATAACTACCATACACATTTTATACATTTACACAGGCTGGCGTTTAGAAATTACGGAGATAGGAGTCAGCCCCTGAAAATGACGAACAGCCGAAATCAGCTGATCGTGTGAAACAAGCGACTCTGTCTACGTAAAATCCGATGAGGAAAATGGATCGGTCTTTACGGACAACTTAAATTGGAACGATTAGATGGGTGATGATGTGAGGATGGCGAACCAAAGACTGCTTTTCTTGCCAGAACATTTAGAAGATAGCAATACATCCACTAAAATCCTTACTGGATGGGACTGACGGGGGACATCGTAAAAGTTCAAAGATGGGCAGCTCGTTTTCTGCTGTTGCGAAATAGGAGGGAAGGGTAATGATATGCGAGTTGGTGTCACTCCCAGTTCTGGCAAGGAATTATCTGGTGTCAGCATCAGCATTCCTTGAATCGCTTACATCAGCATCAGTATTGCCAGAATTCCCTCTCCCTCACGCATTTCCTGGAATTCCCTCACCCTCACCCTCACCCTGTGGCCAATGGTGTTGTGTGCGTGCGTCGACGTCATCGTACTTTCAGCCAATCGCTGCAGGGACCTGGGGCACTGACGTTTTTGGCCAAAGGCGTGGAAGCTCAGCCCTCCACCCCTGGAGCAGACTTCATTTTTATAACTGAGTGCAATCACTTGCTGCGTGTACTTTGTACTGAGATGATCAGCGGAGAGAGTCAAGAAGAATAGGACTATCTGTATTTGACTTGTGCATTCATCTGTTATTATTATTATTATTATTATTATTATTATTAGTGGTAGTAGTAATAGTTGTAAATGTTTATGTCATTATACGCGGGCGTGCTGAGAAGTAATAACTCAGAATTTTTTTATGCGAAAATTCTTAAAACTTTCTAAATTTGTTTTGAAAGCGTTAAGATTTTTCTCATTCTACATCTTTATGTTTTTTGACTACATATCTGCAGTCCTTTGCCGCTAGAGGGCTCCGAATTGCAGCGTGTAACATGGCGTTGTGTAGCGTAACGATGTCGGTACGTGGGAAACAGCATTCTGCAATCGAGTTTCGAATTCGAGGAGTTCGTTTACACAAGGAGCTCCGTCTTCTTCAGCATGACGATGGAAGAACAGGTACGAGCACTGCGACACCTGAAACAATCCAGTGCCCTGGGTTCACCGTCAACGATACAGTCCCTACTAGACCCCATCCGATTTTCATCTGCTTCCACACCTTCGGGGACTTCACTTTGATAGTGATGAAGCGGTGCTAGCGGAGTTTGTTGATGGAGCCACAACCTGAAATTCGCTAGCACCGCTAGCACCGGTTAGGGCTCCATCAACAAAGTCAAACATTTTACAGTGACGGTATCAACAAATTGATATCTTGTTGGGAGAAAAATGTTCGTCGCAAATTGTCTATGTTGAGAAATAAATATGTGGATATGAGGGATAAAGACGTGGACTGTTAATAACGTTTGTTTGATTTAAAAAGCTTTATGAGTTCTCACATCAAAATTCGGAGGCATTATTTTTGAGCACGCCCTGACTCTTAGGTTTTTATTATTACACTACTGGCCATTTAAATTGCTACACCAAGAAGAAATGCAGATGATAAACGGGTATTCATTGGAAAAACGTGTTATACTAGAACTGACATGTGATTACATTTTCACGCAATTTGGGTGCATAGATCCTGAGAAATCAGTACCCAAAACAACCACCTCTGGCCGTAATAATGGCCTTGATACGCCTGGGTACTGAGTGAAACAGAGCTTGGATGGCGAGTACAGGTACAGCTGCCCATGCAGCTTCAATACGATACCACAGTTCATCAAGAGTAGTGACTGGCGTATTGTGACGAGCCAGTTGCTCGCCCACCATTGACCAGACGTTTTCAGTTGGTGAGAGATCTAGAGAATGTGCTAGACAGGGGAGCAGTCGAACATTTTCTGTATCCTGCTGAAATATAGGGTTTCGCAGGGATCGAATAAAGGGTAGAGCCTCGGGTCGTAACACATGTGAAATGTAACATCCACTGTTCAAAGTGCCGTCAATGCGAACAAGACTTGACCGAGACGTGTAACCAATAGCACCCCATACCATCACGCCGCGTGATACGCCAGTATGGCGATGACGAATACACGCTTCCAATGCGCGTTCACCGCGATGTCGCCAAACACGAATGCGACCATCATGATGCTGTAAACAGAATCTGGATTCATCCGAAAAAATGACGTTTTGCCATTCGTGCACCCAGGTTCGTCGTTGAGTACACCATCGCAGGTGCTCGTGTCTGTGATGCAGCGTCAAGAGTAACCGCAGCCATGGTCTCCGAGCTGATAGTCCATGCTGCTGCAAACGTCTTCAAACTGTTCGTGCAGATGGTTGTTGTCTTGCAAACGTCCCCATCTGTTGACTTAGGGATCGAGACGTGGCTGCACGATCCGTTGCAGCCATGCGGATAAGATGCCTGTCATCTCGACTGCTAGTGATACGAGGCCGTTGGGATCCAGCACGGCGTTCCGTATTACACTCCTCAACCCACCGATTCCATATTCTGCTAACAGTCATTGGGTCTCGACCAATGCGAGCAGCAGTGTCGCGATACGATAAACCGCAATCGCGATTGGCTATAATCCGACCTTTATCAAAGTCGGAAACGTGATGGAATGCATTTCTCCTCCTTACACGAGGCATCACAACAACGTTTCACCAGGCAACACCGGTCAACTACTGTTTGTGTATGAGAAGTCGGTTGGAAACTTTCCTCATGTCAGCACGTTATAGGTGTCGCCAGCGGCGCCAACCTTGTGTGAATGCTCTGAAAAGCTAATCATTTGCATATCACAGCATCTTCTTGCTGTCGGTTAAATTTCGCGTCTGTAGCACGTCATCTTCGTGGTGTAGCAATTTTAATGGCCAGTAGTGTACCTCTGGTGTGTTATTTTTGAGCTCGCACTGACTCTTAGGTTTCTATTTTTATTATTATAATTGCAGACGAGGACTTGCCTATGTTCCTGCCTGAACCAAGGCGGCAGCATCAGCAGTAGCAGCAGTCGCTTTCCACTGGCTGTCTTAACTGTAATCGCCTTATAGAATTTAAGTGTCCAGAAATGTGACTACGACAGACTTTTGAGTCTGCAAAAATTCTGGGAAGGGAACAAGGCTTGGCTAAAATAAAAAAAGTTCAGGCAGACGTGGGTTGCAGTTATGCAGAGATGAAGAAGTTTGTACAGGCCAGACTAGCGTAAAGAGCTGCATCAAACCAGTATTCGGACTGAAGACCACGAGAAGAACAACATGTTGTTATGTTCTGTAGACGTTTATAGGACTCAGTGTTTGTTAAATTAAAGTAAAGGTTATCGATTCATTACAGTTTTAACTTCAACCAACAGGTAAAATAAACACAGCGTTACTGCGAGAGCGAACGGGAAGACCACACGATTAAAAAAGAAAAAAAAAACGTATCTGCCCCTCCACAGGTAGAAAAATCGTGACAAAATAGAGAGCAGAGAGGATCAGGCTGCGTCAACGAGTGCCCGGCTGGCCTTCCGGGTGGGCGGCAAAACAAACTGAACGGCTGGGGCGGCCAGAGCTGCGGTAGTTGCGGGCGCGTCGCCTTGTTCCCGGAAACGCTCCGGAAGGCCGGAAAGCGGCCGCGAGCCCTAATGAGCTGAGAGCCGGACCGCCGTGGGCGGCGAATTAGTCTCAGAATGCGGCGCTCCTCCCTCCGGCTGCCTCTCCGTCTGACTCCGCGGGGCGCCGGTCACTGACCCCACAGGCAGAATCCGCCGTACAGGCCGGAGGCAATTACGGCTATACAGCGGCCAGGAGGCCAATGCTGCAGTTGCGCGCGTACCGTAATGTACATCTACACTCCACAAATCACCACATACACTGAGGTGAAAAAGTCACGGGGCAGCGATACGTGGATATACTGAGGCGTTCTTGTGAAAAGGTTTCCGACGTGATTATGGCTACACGACGGGAATTAATAGACTCTGAATGAATGGGAATGATAGGCAGAGCCAGACGCATAGGACATTCCATTTTGCAAGTCGTTAGGGAATTTAATATTCCGAGGTCCACAGGGTCAAGAGTGTGCTGAGAGTACTAAATTTCAGGCATTACCTCTCATCACGGACGACACAGTCAGCAACGCCTTCTACATCTACATCTACATCTACATCCATACTCCGCAAGCCACCTGACGGTGTGTGGCGGAGGGTACCTTGAGTACCTCTATCGGTTCTCCCTTCTATTCCAGTCTCGTATTGTTCGTGGAAAGAAGGATTGTCGGTATGCCTCTGTGTGGGCTCTAATCTCTCTGATTTTATCCTCATGGTCTCTTCGCGAGATATACGTAGGAGGGAGCAATATACTGCTTGACTCTTCGGTGAAGGTATGTTCTCGAAACTTTAACAAAAGCCCGTATCGAGCTACTGAGCGTCTCTCCTGCAGAGTCTTCCACTGGAGTTTATCTATCATCTCCGTAACGCTTTCGCGATTACTAAATGATCCTGTAACGAAGCGCGCTGCTCTCCGTTGGATCTTCTCTATGTCTTGTATCAACCCTATCTGGTACGGATCCCACACTGCTGAGCAGTATTCAAGCAGTGGGCGAACAAGCGTACTGTAACCTACTTCCTTTGTTTTCGGACTGCATTTCCTTAGGATTCTTCCAATGAATATCAGTCTGGCATCTGCTTTACCGACGATCAACATTATATGATCATTCCATTTTAAATCACTCCTAATGCGTACTCCCAGATAATTTATGGTATTAACTGCTTCCAGTTGCTGACCTGCTATTTTGTAGCTAAATGATAAAGGATCTATCTTTCTGTGTATTCGCAGCACATTACACTTGTCTACATTGAGATTCAATTGCCATTCCCTGCACCATGCGTCAATTCGCTGCAGATCCTCCTGCATTTCAGTACAATTTTCCATTGTTACAACCTCTCGATGCACCACAGCATCATCTGCAAAAAGCCTCAGTGAACTTCCGATGCCATCCACCAGGTCATTTATGTATATTGTGAATAACAACGGTCCTATGACACTCCCCTGCGGCATACCTGAAACCACTCTTACTTCGGAAGACTTCTCTCTATTGAGAATAACATGCTGCGTCCTGTTATCTAGGAACTCCTCAATCCAATCACACAATTGGTCTGATAGTCCATATGCTCTTACTTTGTTCATTAAACGACTGTGGGGAACTGTATCGAACGCCTTGCGGAAGTCAAGAAACACGGCATCTACCTGTGAATCCGTGTCTATGGCCTTCGCGTAACGACCGAGAGCAGTAGCGTTTGCGTACAGTTGTTAATGCTAACAGACAAGCAACAATGCGTGAAATAACCGCAGAAATCAATATGGGACGTACGACGAACGTATCCGTCATGAAGTGCAGCGAAATTTAGTGTTAATTAGCTATGGCAGTAGACGACCGAAGTGAGTGCTTTTGCTAACATCGCCTGCAATGCTTCTCCTGGATTGTGACCGTATTGGTTGGACCCTAGAAGACTGGAAAACCGTCGCCTGGTCAGATGGGTCCCGATTTCAGTTGGTAAGAGAGTATGGCGCACCCCTCACAAATCGAAGGACCCAAATTGTACAAGGTGGTGGTGGCTGCATAGTGGAGTGGACTGTGTTTACATGGAACGGAGTGGGTCCTCTGGTCGGGCAGAACAGCTCATTGACTATAAACGGTTATGTTCAGCTACTAGGAGACCAATTGCAGCCATTCATGGACTTCATCTCCCATACATGTCATCGGATCACAGTTGTTTGGCATTGGTTTGAAGAGCATTCTGGACAGTTCGACTGAATGACTTGGCCACTGAGATCGCCGTACATGACATGACTCCTATCGAACATTTATGGGACATAATTGAGTGGTCTGTTCGAGCGCCAAATTTTCCACCAGCAGCACTTTCGCAATTATGGACGGCTGTAGAGGCAGCATGGAGCATTATTTTTGCAGGGGGCTTCCAACGCCTTATTGAGTACCTGCCACGTCGAGTTGCTGCACTACACTGGGCAAAAGAAGGTCCGACACTATTTTAGGAGGTATCTCATAACTTTTGAGACCTCAGTGTATACAGGATAGTTTAAGTGTCGGAACAATGCTTATTTCGGCTTGATGAAATGAAAATATCGAATCTCTGGCAACGAAGCTGTCGACTGTTTAGCCCAAGAAGCTGCATAACAGGGCACTCTATCTGCGCTGCAATTCTAGTACAGAATACCGATATATACTGCACAGAAGCATGACAGAAGACTGGCAACGTGTGCGGAGGGAAATAGGAAGATAAGAAGACAAAAATTACTCAATAATTCCCCAGCCGTTCTCTTATTCCACGAAACCCCAAACACATTTAGTGTCTAGACACCTCGCCTCTATAAAAGCAAACCTGAACTTTAATCATATATGTTTCCGTAAAGATCTTTACAGGCTGCACATCGCAGAGACAATTGTCTTCTCTTACTGTAAAGAGGAGAATGCAGACCCCCTTTTCTATCGGCGCCCCTGGCTACGTCGAAGTACTGTAATCCTTTTACAGCTACTTGTGAAACTTGGTCATTCGTTGTCAAACTGCGTGTTACCAACACTGGATATCAGACTTTTCACGCGATGTACAGATTCATTGTTACAGCAGATATCAGCACAAACACAGAACACTAACATATCACAGACATCGGATTATGTAAAATAATTCTACGACATCCGAATTTACAATAGTTATACTGTACTGATTTGTCTACAACGTGCAATCGTCTGCGCGCGATCGCGTGCGTGCGCTCGTGCATGTTTTCATGTGTGTGTGCGTGCGCACACAAACAAACGAATTTACTAACAGTAACGCTCTGTTAATATTTGTAATTTTGTGTAAGAATAAGCTAGCTGTATGGTGCAGATAAAGACCATTGTTCACTGCCGGAAAAAAATTAGAACACCTTGAAAGACGACATCGATTTTGATCCATTGACGGCATATGCCGTCTCGGGGATAGTAGATAATGTATCAATGTCTTTCGCCAGCGGATAGCGTAGGGGCACAACTAGCAGAGCACCATCTGCGTCTACCCTTTAATAGTGAATGCTCACAGCGAGAAGGCTCAGAGTGGTGCAGACGTGTGAAGCATTCTTAGGGTTAATACATTGTTTGCTCTGCAACAAATCTTTCCTTTGCTAACCACATGCCTATTAGTAGTTATAGCCGACAGCAGTGAGAATCTTTTATTTAGCTGACTGTATTGGCGCTTGCTGTATTGCTGTAGTTCGTGTAATGAAGATTTTTGTGAGGTAAGTGATTTATGAAATGTGTAGTTTATTGTTAGGATGTCCTCTAATTCAGGGCCATTCTTTTGTATTAATTATCTGAAGTCAGGTTATCATTTTTGAGCAGTCAGATTTCGTTGCGCTAGGATATTGTGGGTCAGTTTCGAGATGATAAGAATAAGTAAAGATAAAGTAGGTTCAGTACGTTCAGTTTCACTCAGCAGTTTCAAAATCAAATAATGTAGAAGTTACATCATCTCCCAGTTATTGAAAATTTAAATAAAATTATTTAAACAAAGAAGTTTCAAATAAAAGTAACAATATAAGAGGATAACTTGGAAATGAAATGGCGCGCCGCGGCCTTCACCGACGAAAGCCGGTTTTGCTTGCGGTGCAAGTGATGGTCGTCTGCGCGTGTGTCGCGTAGAGTGCATTCGTCCAAGACATACTGGTCCCACCCTTGATCAGCGTTGGTGTTTCTGGAGGGGAAGCCAATAGGCGCTCGGTACTTGCTGAATGTTGTTAGACCCGTTTGTTTGACGTTTCTGCAGCAGGAAGGTGGTGTGTCGTTCCAACAGTATAATGCTCACCCACACTCTGTCCGTGAAACTCAGCGTGCTCTGCAAGGGGGCTTCCTACACAGATAGTCAGATATCTTATTGAAAGTGTCCCCAACAGAATAAATAAAAGAATAAGAAAGGTGGACGAACTGCAAATAAATGTCCACTAATATTGTCCGTATGCTTTTGATCAGTGTTGATGCAAAACTCATATTCTCTTTTTTTCCACGTAAATTGTGATAATGACGCCAGTTTGCGTTGAACTGCTACAGCTGTGTTAATAGTGATTTCCAAAGATACGATTATACTGCACTGACAGAAGTCTGCAGTTCCGCATGTTAGCTAGCTCATAATCTCCATTCGGTTGTTTGTAACAAAATGTACACTATTAGTTTCCACGAATTGGACGCTACCATGAAATCTAAAGTAGGTAACTTGTGCGTCGACTCTTCCCGCTGTGAAAGACTGTCTAGAGTATTAATCCCGTTTTCTTAAGCTAAGTGGTATATTTTATCTAAATACCACTTCGGAAGCGAAACATGAAACTGTATGTTGCTCGAGATACGTTTCGAAAGAGTTAAAAAAAATTAGTGTTGAACACTGGAAACGAAACAAAGCAAAGACTCTGAGGCTAGCGTTGTTTTCGGTGTCAGTACACAAGACGTTTACTGTTTACCTGAAAATGCCATTTATCATTTCCAACTGCATGTCTGTTGTGGTCCTCAATCAGAAGACACGTTTGATGCAGCTCTCCATGCTACTCTATCCTGTGCAAGCCTCTTCATCTCTGTGTTCCTACTGCAGCTTACATCCTCCTGAATCTGCTTACTGTATTCATCTCTTGGTCTCCTCTATGATTTTCACCCCCAACGCTTTCCTCCAATAGTAAACTGATGATCCCTTGATTTCTGTGCCGGCCGCGGTGGCCGTGCGGTTCTAGGCGCTGCAGTCCGGAACCGCGGGACTGCTACGGTTGCAGGTTCGAATCCTGCCTCGGGTATGGATGTGTGTGATGTCCTTAGGTTAGTTAGGTTTAAGTAGTTCTAAGTTTTAGGGGACTGATGACCTAAGATGTTAAGTCCCATAGTGCTCAGAGCCATTTGAACCATTTTTGAACCTTGATTTCTCGGAAAGTGTTCCATCAGACTATCCCTTCTTCTAGACAGGTTCTGCCACAAATTTATTTTCTCCCCAGTTCTATTCAGTACCTCCTCAGTAGTTATGTGTCAACCTATGTATCTTCAGCATTTTCTCTAGCACCACATTTCATTCTCTCCTTGCCTAAATTATTTATCGTCCATGTTTCACTTCCATGCGTGGCTCCACTCCATACCAATACTTTCAGAAAATACTTCCTAACACTTAAATCTATTCTCGGTGGTAACAAATTTCTCTTCTTCAGGTACGCTTTTCTTGCCATTGCCAGTCTTCATTCTGTATACTCTCTACTTCGGTCATCATCAGTTATTTTACTGTCCAAATAACAAAACTCTTCTACTACTTTAAGTGCCACATTTCGTAATGTAGTCCCTCAGCATCATCTGCTTTAATTCCACTACGTTCCATTATGTTTGTTTTGCTTTTGTTTATATTCATTTTATATCCCCCTTTCAAGACGCTATCCACTCCATCCAACTACTCTTCCAAGTCCTATTACAATGTCATTGGCATACGTCGTGGTGTTATTTCTTCTTCTTGAACTTCTATTCCTACTCCAAATTTCTCTTTGGTTTCCTTTACTCCTTACGCAGCGTACTGAATAACGTCAGAGATAGACTATAATCCTGTCCTACTCCCTTCTCAATCACCGCTTCCCTTTCACGTCCCGCGACTATTATAACTGCCGTCTGGTTTTTGTACAGGTTGTAAATAGCCTTTTAGTCCTCTTTTTTTACCCCTGTTACTTTCAGAATTTCAATGAGAGTATTCCAGTCATCAGTGTCAAAAGCTTTCTCTGAGTCTACAAATGCTGTAATGTATCTTCTCAGAATTGGAATTATTACATTCTTTTTGAAATCTGAAGTGTTTCACCTCTCTCGTATATCTTGCACACCAGATGGAAGAGTTAGGTCATGGCTGGCTCTCCAAAGGATGTCAGTAGTTCTGACGGAAAGTAATCTACTCCCAGGGTCTTTCCGTGCTCTGTCAAATTCTTCTTGCAGTTTCATATCTTCTATCTCATTTTCATCTACGATCCTTCCATTTCTATAATATAGCGTTAAGGTTCAACTACTTTGTGTAGACCCTCTATATACTCCTTCCATCTTTCGGCTTCTTTGCTAAGGACTGGTTTTCCATCTCAGCTATTGATATTCAAATGGTTCAAATGGCTCTGAGTACTATGGGACTGAACTTCTGAGGTCATCAGTCCCCTAGAACTTAGAACTACTGAAACCTAACTAACCTAAGGACATCAGACACATCCATCCCGAGGCAGGATTCGAACCTGCGACTGTAGCTGTCGCGCGGTTCCAGACTGTAGAGCCTAGAACCGCTTGGCCACACCGGCCGGCTATTGATATTGTTACTGCTGCTTCTCTTTTCTCCAAAAGGCTCTTTAATTTTCCTATGGCAGTATCTGTCTTTCCCTTAGGGAAATATGCTTCTAAATCCTTACATTTGTCCTCTGGACATTCCAGCTTAGCCTTTCTGCATTTACTGTTAGTCTTTCCCATTTGCTGCATTTTTTTATATTTTCTCCTTTCAGCAATTAAATTCAATATCTCCCGTGTTATCTATGGGTTTCTACCACACCTTTTGTTTTTACCAGGTTGACGCTATGCTGCGTTCACTATTTCATCTCTCAAAGCTAGCCATTTGTCTTCTGCTGTATTCCTTTCGCCTGTTCTAGTCAGCCGTTGCCTAAAGCTCTCTCTGAAACTCTCAATAACCTCTGGTTCTTTCAATTTATCTAGGTCCTATATCCTTAATTTCCTACCTTTTTGCAGTTTCTTCAGTTTTAATCTACATTTCATAACCGATAAATTGTCGTCAGAGTTCACATCAGCCCCTGAAAATGCCTCAAAATTTAAGATCTGGTTCTGAAATCTCAATCTTACCACTATATAATGAATCTGGAACCTTCTGATGTCTGCAGGTTTCTTCCACGTATACAATCTTATTTCATGATTCTTAAGTCAAGTGTTAGCGATGGTTTAATTATGTTGTGGGCAAAATTCTATCAGGTGGTTCAAATGATTCAAATGGCTCTGAGCACTATGGGACTCAACATCTTAGGTCATAAGTCCCCTAGAACTTAGAACTACTTAAACCTAACTAACCTAAGGACATCACACACACCCATGCCCTCTATCAGGTGGCTTCTTCTTTCATTCCTTTCCCCCAGTCCATATTCACCCACTATTTTTCCATCTCTTCCTTTTCCTATAATCAAATTTCAGTTCCCCAAAACAATAAAATTTTCGTCTCTCTGAACTATCTAAATAATTTCTTTTGTCTCATTAGACATTTCTTCAATCTCTTCATCATCTGCATCTGGATCTCTTCCTCAACAGCATGTCTATACATTAAAATACGGAAAACCACATCCAAACCAAGACTAGGCAGACCTCATCTACTGAAGAACAGGGACCGTCGAGCATTACTGAGAGCGGTTACAATAAATCGCGTGAAATCAGCGAACCGCTCGTTACTTTCTGTTCTTATGTTTCTGTTATCCCGCTAAGCGACCACGTGACTCATTCTTGTGTCAAACATTGCCACTTCGAATTATCTACAGATTTAACGAAAAACCATATGCAGTGAAATTTAAGTTCCATCAAGACCATATAATTTTGAAATACAATTTTGAAAAGACGTGCCAAACAAGAGAGCGGATCCAAGAAGTGGGAAGTATCACGCACAGATAGCAAGACCGAAACATTTAATATTCGTATTCGTAAACATTGACAGATGTGTCTCAACAATTTTATGGAAGTATTAAACGCTTTCTAGGTTTCGAATTAGTCGTATCCACAGAGCACTGAAAGAGAAAGGAAATCTTCAAAATGATATGCATTGAGGTGATAAGAGAGTGAAAATATGCACCCAAAAAGAACGGTGTCATGCAATTAAATTCAGTTAGTTAAATTCATTTAGTTATAATGAGCCACATTATTATGCACGCACTACTTAAGGCGGTATCGCTCAGATAAATTTAATGTTCGCAAGTTGGAGATTACGTACAGTTTTAGAATATTTAAATTATGTACGTAACATGAAAAATGCTATGTAAAAATGTTTAAAGTGCAGAGTTTAATGTGAACTGTTCTAAAAACTACAACTGTGCAACCGACAAAGTAATTAAATATATCTTCATTTCCAAAGACACATCATTCTTTCATGTTTATATGAAACCTCTCTGACTGCGTAGTGATATTACAAAGGGTATGTCATCCAAAGTACAATAATTTTTTCTAGAACTTCTATTAAATTTACAGATTTGGAAACATATCACAGTATTTCCAAACACAAAGAAGTACAAAATCTGGACTGATTCGAATAAGCAGGAAATTTGCTATTCTTTTTATCATTTTTCCACGTTTAGAAAACTAAGGAACGTGAGTTCTACATGTACACCCATGTATTCAATCATGCACATTGGCAGTTTGCACGGTGGCGGTACTGACCTCTCGAAATACGCGGCGGGAGACAGACATCACAGAATGAAGGCTTTCACGATGGGATGACACAGCTGCTGGTAAACCTTTCGGGATTGAGGTCGTGGTCCAAGAAACTCTTCCGTTCCTGACGTTTCGTCCAGGACTGCGCTGGACATCCTCAGAGGCGCTCCTCCGCTGAGTCTTGCCAACTGACCGGTCGGACGTCCGACAGCGACATATATACTGGAATGAGATTTTAACTCTACAGCGGAGTGTGCGCTGATATGAAACTTCCTGCCAGATTAAATCTGTGTGCCGGATTGAGACTCGAACTCGGAACCTTTGCCTTTCGCGGGCAAGTGCTCTACCAACTGAGCTACCCAAGCACGACCCACGCCCCGTCCTCAGAGTTTTACTTCTGCCAGTACCTCGTCTCCTACCTTCCAAACTTCACAGAAGCTCTTCTGCGAATCTTGCAGAACCAGCACTCTTGGAAGAAAGGATATTGCGGAGATGTGGCTTAGCCACAGCCTGGGGGATGTTTCCAGAATGAGATTTTCACTCTGCAGCGTAGTGTATGCTGGTATGAAACTTCCTGGCAGATTAAAACTGTGTTCCGGGAAATTGCTCTACCATCTGAGCTACCTTAGCACGATCCACGACCCGTCCCCACAGCCCCAGGCTGTGGCTAAGCTATGTCTCCGCAATATCCTTTCTTCCAGGAGTGCAAGTTCTGAAAGGTTCGTAGAAGAGCTTCTGTGAAGTTTGGAAAGTAGGAGACGAGGTACTGGCAGAATTGAAGCTATGAGGACGGGTCTTGGGTCCTGCTTGGATAGCTCAGATGGTAGAAGCACTTTCCGCGAAAGGCAAAGGTCCCGAGCTCGAGTCTCGGTCCGGCACACAGTTTTAATCTGCCAGGAAGTTTCGACATATATATACTGTAGGAAAAGGGAGCGTGGTCGAAGTAACACGTGATGAGCAGAGATAATCCTTCTCAAAGATGAAACTCAAATATCGATTGTCGTCTTGTTGAAGATAAAATTGTCTAGCGATTCTGCGGAGCTACTGTCCACATGTTGCTAAGTTTTATTGCCTCCTCTTTCCTATTAAAATTATCCTGATGCTTATAAATTTCAATAGCTTCTCTACATACTCGTGGATAGTAATTCGACGTTGTAGATAAAATTTCTGTTTCAGAAAACTTTGCTTTGTGGTTTTCTGACTGAAGAGCATGCTCTCCACATCCCGAAAGGTTTTCCAGCAGCTAGAAAGATTTCAGTTTTGTGTGTTCTGCATCTGATTTGCGACTTCACCAACCACGCTGAATGTACCTAGGGAAAATAAAGCGGAACACATTTCTCTTGAGTCAGAGTGCATCAATTCAGCTAACTCCGTACGTTGGGCAGTGCCCGTGTTTCCGGGACCTGGAGAGACAAATTGCATTTAGATCCCTCTCACTGCGTCTGAGCCGACATTGTTTCCGGCCTGTCCATTACGGGTAGGGGATGGTCAGGGGGTGGGGGATGGCGGGAGGAGGGGAGGGCAGCGGTCAGCGGCGGTCTACGTGCCCGCCCTCGCAGCCGGCACAAAGCTTGCCTGCAATTCCATACGTAGACCGCGGCGCATAGCGCTCGGATTACTGAAACACGCATGGTCGATGCTGACGGTAGCTGATTTGGTATTCCGATTTCGTAAGCAGTGAACGACTAAATAATGGCCGTTATGTCAATGCGGGAGAATGTGAACACAAATAGGATTAATGATGGGATGGAATAGAGTTCACAATACGTACGCTCAATAAATTTGTTCTGCAAGAACGCAGTAAAATGCCTCAAATAGTGGTCTGCTATAACCGCTTTAGCGTTTCTGTGCCAGGAGAAAATAAAATAAAACCTCTATGCAGTGCTTGTTGCACAAAGCAAAAGGGATTGACATATTCATACAAATAGTAGAGAAAAAGGTCTACGGCCCATGCTTTCACGAGTGACAGTGCGGAAAACAACACAATAAAGTTTTTTGGCAGTTCATTGCCTTTTCTAGTATGAAAAATCACAATTGAACGAATAAATGCGACGCGCTGACGAATGAAAAGGTATTTAATTTTCAACTTTCTCCACGTTAGGACCAATGCAGCATCTGGAGTGTTATTCAGAATTACCAGGAATCGTGTGTTGGAAGCAGAACTACTGTGACGTAATAATTCTTTTTATCCTAATCGTGACAGCCTACGAAAGAATGAAATTGCTTTCTGTATGCAGTCCCCGTAGTTACAAAATAATAGTGTAAGTACGCTGTTGGACATTAAAACTGTAACACCCTAAAGGATAGCAAATTACAATGCCGTTATGTTCTGATACGGCATTAGCAGTGTCCTACTTGACACAATCACGTCGTTTAAATATCTGGAGTAATAGTGCAAAGCAATATAAAATGGAACGAGCATGTGAGAATTGCGGTAGGGACGGTGAATGGTCGACTTTGGTTTGTTGGGATAATTTTAGGAAAGTGTAGTTCATCTGTAAAGGAGATCACATATAAGACGCTGGTGCGACCTGTTCTTGAGTACTGGTCGTGTCTGTGATCCACTCCATGTCGAGTTAAAGTAATACATAGAAGCAATTCAGATGCGGCCTGCTAGATTTGTTATCGATGGGTTTGAATAACACACAAGCGTTACGGAGATGGTTCGGGAATCCCTGGAAGGAAAGCGACTTTGTTTTCGAGCAACACTATTGAGAAAGTTAAAGAATCGGCATTTGAAACTGACTGCAGAATTATCCTACTGCAGCCAACATACATTTCGCTTAAGGACCAAGAAGATAAGATACGGGAAATTAGGGCTCATACGAAGGCATGTAGATAGTTTTTTTTCCCTCGTTTTATGTGTGAGTAGGACAGGAAAGGAAACTACTGGTAGTGATCTAGGATACCCTCCGCCACAAACCTTACGGCGCTTGCGAAGTATGTACGTAGATGTGGATGTAGATGTCTATGGCAAATAACGGGGTTTTAGTTATTGCGCAAATACTATGCAGTAGGAAGATACAGGATTAAATTTGTAGGCGATCTGGGATTATAAACGGTGTGAAATTTTGCACCCTGAGCTACCGCTTTTAGCAGCAACAAAGGCACTAAGTCAACTGGTAATCGATTTGAAATGAGGTTGGATGAAAGATACATGGACGTCATTGTATGCTGCTGAAACTCTATACAGGGTGTTTCATAATTAATGCTGTAAACGTATACAGTAGAGAGTACACGATGGAAGGAAGAGCCGGCCGGTGTGGCCGTGCGGTTCTAGGCGCGTCAGTCTGGAACCGCTAGACCGCTACGATCGCAGGTTCGAATCCTGCCTCGGGCATGGATGTGTGTGATGTCCTTAGGTTAGTTAGGTTTAAGTATTTCTAAGTTCTAGGGGACTGATGACCTCAGATGTTAAGTCCCATAGTGCTCAGAGCCATTTGAACCAACCATAATTAACTACTGCGCGTTTATTTCCTGAACGGGATGAAGCTTGACCAAAAGACACTTGACAAGCATCTATGTTCAAATCATGTAATTAAAGAAGTCTTTCAAGCGAAGACAAGAAGACACGAAAAATCTGTTCCACAGCAACAGAACAGGTAATAGGTTGTACGGTATCCCTTACAAACTGCATATGCTCTCCGTGTGAAATTTCTCGGGTTTTGTTTGCTGGTAAACCAATTCCCAAGCAAACGCTACGTAGATGTTTAGAAGAGGGTTCTCAGGTTTGGTGAGGCACGATGCAACACATATCTAGAAATCGTAGAATTAACTCTCTCAAACGAACTGATTATCATATACAGACTCTAAGCCTTCATATTTTTGTCTGGAAGATGTTGTCCCAGGAGCAAAATAAAAAAAGTTCCCATCCCCAGTTGCTGATGAAGTCTGCCTGGATGTTCCCTTCGTTGTAAGATAAATACTGGAAGTGGTATTCCCCTCACAAATATTTCTTGCTGTGAATTCTATCAGCCCCATCCCCGCGTCACAATGGTTTGGAAGAAAAGAACTAGGCTCCACAAATCTCGAAGAGCTCGCCCTGTCCTTGACTCCGTGGTGGCGTTTGGCCGGTGGTAGTTTATTTGCTCAGTGCATTCAAAATTAGTCTTTAGGGGAGCTTGAGATCTGTCTGGGTATTCCATACTCCCAGCAGCTACACCTGCGCGAAGTACGTCCACAAAAGCTGAATCACGTATACATGTCACAGTGTCCTCGAAAACTAAGTCTGGATTAACTATATTTCTTAAAAGCCGTACATTCAGTTGCTCTACCTCATCTGTGTTCCCCTGTGTGTTAAGAGAGTTCTTCTGACAACTGACGAGTATGTGAAGCTCTCAACTCCACGATTCGACCCCTACCAAACTCATCTGCTTCCGTGAAGTTCCAGTCTTGTATCGACTACAGCTTTCCTTCCGCACTAAGAGACTCATTCTGCAAAGTGAAGCTGTATTGATCTGCGAAGAGCACACTGCTCCGTTGACCAATCAAATGGTCCACCCAGGATGTTACTAACTCTATAACAAACGAGCTTGTCTCTGCGTTGTCATAAGCGAGAACATGTACTGCCAAGCATCTACCATATGAAACTTCCTGGCAGATTAAAACTGTGTGGTGGACCGAGACTCGAACTGGAACTCGGGTCGCAGAAGAGCTTCTGTGAAGTTTGGAAAGTAGGAGACGAGGTACTGGCAGAATTGAACTGTGAGGACGGTTCGTGAGTCGTGCTTGGGTAGTACAGTTGTTAGAGCACTTGCCCGCGAAAGGCAAAGGTTCCGAATTCGAGTCTCGATCCGGCACACAGTTTTAATCTGCCAGGAAGTTTCATATCAGCGTACACTCCACTGAAGAATGAAAATCTCATTATGAATATACCATATGGACTAAATGCTGTCACCCTCTGATGGGTAGTTTGTCGCTAAACTGTGCTTTCAGAGGCGGTTGTAAGGTCTGCTCGAAATTTTCTGACAGAAATCGTCGAATATGGTCATCTGCGGAAGGACTGATATAGATGTTGTTGTCGAGTGATAACTAAAAATGTTCAAATGTGTGTGAAATCTTATGGGACTTAACTGCTAAGGTTATCAGTCCCTAAGCTTACACACTACTTAAACCCAATTATCCTAGAGACAAACACACACACCCATGCCCGAGGGAGGACTCGAGTGATAACTCTTGGTGGACCTTTTACTAGCGTTCATTAAACATTTTGCGCGTGTCTGAACCGTCGCCGAAACTTTGAAAGGGCACTTCTTGTGACATTCAGCGCCACCAGCACCACGGTGAGCAACTTCAAACTGATCACTACTCTTCCCTGTAAAACAAAGACTAAAGGGTGTCTTTGTACCATTAAGTCCATAGCTTCATCAAGAGGCTGCTCCCTGTCCACACACTGCTCTTCGTTCGTCACGACTCAAGTAACTATGTGAACAAGATGTAATCCTTACTTGCACAGATGGGACAACTCCATTTGGTGTTGTATAATGTGGCGCTCAGCTACCGAGGTTGTTCACAGTACTTCTTTCCGCTTTCCTCGCACGACACGTGTGGTTAAGATTTATGTGATAGTATAGCTACACTATCTGATCAAAAGTATCCAGACACCTTCTTTAATGTGTAACGCACCACTAGATGTCACTAGAGGCAGACTTGCCAGTATAAAAGGAGACGTGTGATATCGTGTTGTCAGTTGAGAAGTAGTAACATCAGAATGGGTCAGTCAGTAGAACCCAGTAACATCACACAGCGAACAGTTGTATTGTATTGTACTGAACTGGGGACCTAGAAACGACGAAGAGGCTTCGTCCCCGTCGGAGCCCTCAGTGGTTCACAACCTCAAAAGGGGCTGCAGCAGTCCACTCACCCCACCACCGCCCCACACCGAACCCAGGGTTATTGTGCGGTTCGGCCCCCAGTGACCCCCCTCCCCGCCCCCCTCCCCCGGGAACGACTCACAGCAGACGATTGTAACCCCAATGTTTGCGTGGTAGAGTAACTACGGTGTGCGCGTACGTGGAGACAGTGTTTGCGCAGCAGTCGACGACACTGTGTAACTGAGGCGGAATAAGGGGAACGAGCCCGCATTCGCTGAGGCAGATGGAAAACCGGCTTACAAACGATCCACTGACCGGCACACCGCCGGGCGGATTCGTTAACCGGGCGGGCTATGACGAACAGTTACTGGATGTCACCTGAGTCACAAATACGTCAGGGACATTTCACCTCTTCTAAAGCTGCCAAGTCGACTGTTGGTAATGTGATTGTTAAGTGGAAACGCGAAGGAACAATCACTGCTAAACCAAGACCAGGAAGACATCATGTACTGAAGGAGAAGGACAGTCCAACATTGTGAAGGGTGGTTGTAAAATACCACATGCAGTTAGCGGGATGAGTCACTCGTGAGGTCCAAAGTGCTACCAACAGTCCCACTAGCACAATGACTGTGCAGAGGGCGTTAAGAAGAATGGCATGCAGTGGCCGAGCAGCTCCTCATAAGCTACCAGTTCCTGTAGTCAGTGGTGAGAGGCACTTGACGTGGCACAAAGAGCGGCGCCAATGAACGGAGAATGGTAGAAACGAGTCCTTTGGTGTGATTAGTAACGCTGTATCCTGCGACAATCCGATCGAAGTGTTTGGGTTTGACGAATGCCGGGAGAGCGTTACAGCACTGAAATACGCAAGAGGTGGCATTACTGCGTGGAGATGCTTTCTTTGGTCCATTTATTGTGCTTAAGAAAAAGGTAATGTGAATTGATACGTACACGTTTTACGACATTGTGTACTGCGAACAGTAGAGGAATAGTTCAGACACAATTATCGTTTGTATCAGCATGATAACGCACCCTGACATGAAGCAACATTACTGGGACAATGACTGGTGGACTTAATATTCCTGAAATGGACTGGCCTGCCCTGAGTCCCGACCTGTTCCTATTGTGACACCCCTGGGATGAGATAGAACGTCGACTTCGCTCGAGACTCCAGCGTCCAACATCACAAACTTCTCTGGTTTCGGTTCTTGAGGAGGACAGTCAGGACACCTCATTCTTAAAGTTTCCTCAGCAGAGTTCAGGCCATCATAGCGGCGAAGAGTGGACACACTCCATGTTAATGTCCACTAATAGATGTCTCTTTATCACATATTGTACATGTCTGCTAGATAACATGCAGGAGCACAATGTAACTTCCGCAATAGATGAAAACTGCAACCAGCCATATTTTTTGAATGAATGATCTACCACATCGTAACTAGTTTTCGGCCCGGGCTCATCGTAAGACGACAGCGACGATATTTCTTACATATTTCACATTTTCCACTTTAAAATAACAAAATTCATGATTTTAGTGTTTACAGAATTTTTTATATTATGTAAGAGTACCAGGTATTTAAATTTTACTTACTTGCTTCGGGTCTGCATCCTTGATGTTTGATATGTTGCTTACGAGCTAGAATAAAGACGAGATGGCGGACACCTGTGTTACACATACGCTCGCCATATCACACATCAAGAATGCAGACCTCCACGATATAATAAGCAAAACCTTTCCTCAAGTAAGTAAAAGGTAAAGACCTTGTAAAAGCTATTGTAAGAGAGAAAGTGTTACGAATTTTCTAGTAATTTGTAGGGAGAAAACGTAAAATGCGAATGAATAATTGTCGTTGCCACTTGATGGAAGGACCGGGCCAGAAACTAGTTACTGTGAGTTGAATCGTTCATTCAAAAACTTTTATTGCAGTTTTTTCATCAGCGACATTTATGACAACAGCCGCGGTGTTCTCAAACCATCATGGATAAAATGATGTAATTTCTTGTGTTCGTAAGTGCTGTATTTTGAGTACTTTACAATCGAGTAACTTCTGTTTCTGAAAGCAAGTGCCGAAAGCAGTCTGTTGATTACGGTATTTCAGAGTATGTTTTCAACTGAACTGTCGTAAAGTCGATCACGTCAGGTTGTATGAGGAAGATGTGGTGCTTACCTAGACGCTTGGAAAACTCTACACGCTGTACCTCAAACCATTGTTTAGTAGAGGGAATATTCGAAGTTTTACAGCTGTGATGGCTGTGTTTGTTCACTATTGTCGCAAACGTCGATGTCACTAACCTTTCATACCCGTATAATACTAGCAATCTGCCCTGCCTTCACAGGGTAGCACTGAATATCTACGGACAGAAGTCTTATCTGCCGTGGCACTAATTTTGGTTAGAGGCATTGCGTAGAGTAACGATTCAAATTGTAAGTAGGCTGTTTATGTTTTCTTTATGTAAGTAGGCTGTTTAGGTTCTTATATACCATGTAAGTAGGCTGTTTATGTTTTCTTTATGTAAGTAGGCTGTTTAGGTTCTTATATTGGTAACGCCGCCGCCACGTAGCGCTCTCTGTATGAAAATCACTGGCTGTGCTGTGTGCAGCCTGTGGCTAGTTTGCATTGTTGTCTGCCATTGTAGTGTTGGGCAGCGGCAGCTGGATGTGAACAGCGCGTAGCGTTGCGCAGTTGGAGGTGAGCCGCCAACAGTGGTGGATGTGGGGAGAGAGATGGCGGAGTTTTGTAATTTGTCATGAACTGCTATATATATTATGACTATTAAGGTAAATACATTGTTTGTTCTTTATTAATATCCTTCATTTGCTAACTATCCCTATCAGTAGTTAGTGCCTTCTGTAGTTTGAATCTTTTATTTAGTTGGCAATAGTGGCGCTCGCTGTATTGCAGTAGTTCGAGTAACGAAGATTTTTGTGAGGTAAGTGATTTGTGAAAGGTATAGGTTAATGTTAGTCAGGGCCATTCTTTTGTAGGGATTTTTGGAAGTCAGATTGCGTTGCGCTAAATAATATTGTGTGTCAGGTTAAGCACAGTCGTGTATAAATTGTTCTAAGGGGACGTTTCAAAATTTAGAGAACTACATTAGGTAGCTGAATACCATCGCTACAGAGTCAGTCCAGCTCGGGCTGCATTTTCTGTGTGACCTTTTCCCGTATTTCCCTTCAGACCCCCCTTAAACATTAACTTTATACCACAAAATTTGTTCTCGTCAGCTAAATATCTGCTGCTGCTACGGTCGCAGGTTCGAATCCTGCCTCGGGCATGGGTGTGTGTGATGTCCTTAGGTTAGTTAGGTTTAAGTAGTTCTAAGTTCTAGGGGACTGATGACCACAGCAGTTGAGTCCCATAGTGCTCAGAGCCATTTGAACCAGCTAAATATCACCACATGTCGTTTAGCAAGTCGGAGGTAGCTCGCACTGGTGCAGCGCTGCAGTCTGCAGCCTTGTACTTTCCCAAGGAATTTGGCCATCCACCGCTGAATGTCAGAGGCGTCATGTTCACAGCGGCGGGTCGACTTCAATTCACCACAATTCAGTCATTTTGAACAAGATATTTATAAATTAACGAAATGCATCTTCCTCGTAGAGGAGTCTGCCTGCTAGTGAAGACTACATCAAAATCCCTACAGCAGTTCTTGAGTTAACCTGAATATAGAGACAAAAACAGCGGTGGGAAACTTTAGTTTATATACAAACGAGAGACCCATGTCGGCTCCGCACGGGTAGCATTAAGTATTTACGGCCAGACGACTGGACTGGCATAGCGTATTTTGTTTGCGGGCTACGAATAAATTACAGAGAACAGCGTTAAGTAAGACTGTGGTGTCACCGCCAGACACCACACTTGCTAGGTGGTAGCTTTAAATCGGCCGCGGTCCATTAGTACATGTCGGACCCGCGTGTCGCCACATGTCAGTAATTGCAGACCGAGCGCCACCACACGGCAGGTCTAGAGAGACGGACTAGGACTCATCCCAGTTGTACGACGACTTTGCTAGCGACTACACTGACGAAGCCTTTCTCTCATTTGCCGAGAGATAGTTAGAATAGCCTTCAGCTAAGTCCATGGCTACGACCTAGCAAGGCACCATTAACCATTTCTAGAGAGAGTTTCACTTGTATCATCAGAATGCTGTATACAAATGATAGATTAAAGTTAAGTATTCCATCAGCTACGTACTTTTCTTTATAGCATTCATTACGTATCCTGTTTCGGACCTAACGCCAGCCGGCGTGTGTAAACGCGTGCCTTTCGGTTACCCGTCACTGTGGACTGGCTGTGATACACATGATGTACATGTTTAGCTCGTGTCACAGCACACCTCTTGTGAATCTTAGTGCGCACTATGATGTAATGTTGAGACTCATTGTGGCAGTTCCTTGTCCTTGACTCTCTGGCAGACTTCTTCGCTGTGCCAAGCAAGGAATCGCGTCCACGTGTAGGTTTGATTCAAGGAAAGCAGACTGATGAAAGCTGAGTCATCTGCTGCACTGCTGGAAGAACGACTGCATGTAAACAAAGCAAAGTTCTTAGGTAATCGTTTTACTTGAAGCATAAAAATAAAAAAAACATATATTTTGGATTCGCATTTTTTTCGTTATGATATTGTTCTCAAACGTTTTCTGGGAAACTATCGGTGAAAAATCGATTATTTCAAATTGCACCTAAGTCTCAAATTCCAACCTGATAGTGAAGCAGTTATTGCTTCGTTATTTGTCATGTTTATTAGAATACTTCAAAACTCAGTAACTGACTGCGCGTTGTTGAAAGAATTTGCAGTGAATTGAGAGTGCGAATTGCGACTGCTAATCTGAGGGAATTTGAAAAAGTGCAAACAAATAAAGTTGATAAACGAAAGATTTTTATAAAATTAAATGTAAAGTACTGTTGAAAAGAGTAATATTTGGCTACTTACTTAATTTTGTCTTTGAAGTTGCACCGAGCTTGCATTTAGTGTTTACACATAAATATTACATTTTATTTGCGTCATTAGTATACCTCTCTCTCTCTCTCTCTCTCTCTCTCTCTCTCTCTCTCTCTCTCCCTCTCTCCCCGCTTCCCTCTCTCCACACACACACACACACACACACACATATATAATTATTTTCTGCAATTTTGGAGCATGCAACTGTAACGACTCATTTGAAACGTAAATCATGCTCACACCTAAGACTAAAGTTAATTTTATTGGTGAAGTATCACGTATGCTGAATCACTGTACTCTCATGAAATCATGTTTAGACTTAAATCGATAGCAGTTCCAGATATATAGCCTGGGGAAAAAACCGCAATTCGCACCAGCGCCGATTCTCGGCTGACAGTTTTTGGTGTGTAATTAAAAAAAAAACTTTGGGGAAAGGTGTCTTACGTTAGGATAAGAAATTTCTTGTAAACTTACGCCTGAAAATTCTTCGTTTTCGATTTATTAATGACGCATGCACGCGTTGAGTCATGGGTTGCCTCACCCTTTAAGATACTCCTGGCGTTTTCGGATGGTTTCGTTGATGAAGAGTTTCTGCATCCGAGTGGTCTGCTGCATACACGATTTGTTTAAGGTGTCTCCATAGATAATAGTCTAAAGGACTGAGGTCAGACAAATGTGCAGGCCCTGCAATTTGTTCTCTTCTATCTTTCCATGTGTCATTATAGAGATCAGCCAACGTATCTCGCTGAGACTGAAAAGTGCTGGAGCGCAATCGTGGAGAAACCAAATGTTTCTTCATATTTGCAGCGTCGCGTCTTGTAATAGGTCTAGAGAGTGTTCTCAATAAAGTTCCATTAGGCATCACCTGTAAGACTTGCTGGGGGCACACATGACCCTACCAGATATTCATGTAGAATTCTAGCCCATTCATTAATCTTAAGCTGATGCTGATGTCTAGCCTGTACTGCAGCAGGAGGCAGAGGTCGGCCAATATGGGTTGGTTGTGGGAATTTATTAGTCAATCTTTTCCAAATGTTGCCTCGTCTGTAAACAAGGGTGAAGAGACAAACTCGGATTGTCAGTTTGTTCAACAGTCCATCGGCATAAGTTCTCCGGTGGTGGGGGTCGGCAGTGTAAGGCGTTTCGCATGTTGAAAATGATACGGCTACATGAGCTGTTCGTAAAGTATCCTTCACGCTGAACTACGAGATGTGCCACAAGCCAGGGCCACTAGCCGGCCGCGGTGGTCTAGCGGTTCTGGCGCTGCAGTCCGGAACCGCGGGACTGCTACGGTCGCAGGTTCGAATCCTGCCTCGGGCATGGGTGTGTGTGATGTCCTTAGGTTAGTTAGGTTTAAGTAGTTCTAAGTTCTAGGGGACTTATGACCTAAGATGTTGAGTCCCATAGTGCTCAGAGCCATTTGAACCATTTTTTGCCAGGGCCACTTGTCTTGCGCTGATACCCGGCTCTTCTTCAACGTCCCGTGGAACGTTCTCTTCACGGTCAGTCGTACGAGCAACTCGTGGTCTTCCTCGGCCAATAGTCAGTGGTTCTACGGATCCTGCCGCTGCAGCGCGATGATGCACGTCACCAGAAGTTTGATGGCTCGGTTGTCTTCGGTCTGGAAACGCCATCTAATATTGCCGACCATTACTATTCACGCAGCTGTATATCAAAATCATGTCTGCATGCTCACGAAATGAATATCCTGCAGTGTTTGAACTTTCAATTAACTCACTACCTGTAGAACACGTACACAATGAACACGTTGAAAACAGACGAATGACGAATGCAAACAAGTCTTCTTGGTAACACAACACCATCTAGGATGCAACGGGTCAAGCGGGTGCATAGGTAAGTGGAGTTGTTGGGTTGTGCCTGGAAAAGCCTTGAACGTCAACTTTCATTAATAACTCAAAACTTTTGTCCTTTATTTAGACTGTCCAGGAATGACAACGAAAATGAAATGTGTTAAAAACCATTAAGCGTCCATAATAAGTAACGATTCTTACCATGAAATGAGTACAATGGCACGCCAAACAGTTTATTGACAAGTTTGTCGTTCTGCTGGGGTTTAACAGCTCCGTGGAGCTTGAATCTCATTTGCACTCACTGTTGGACACAATGAGAAAGGAACGGCGTTAAAGCGGAGTGTGAAGTAGGTTGCGATATGCAGATTACTGACGAAACTCAGTTACTGTGCAAGCTCAGTTTCCAACTTGCAGTCTGCACAGTCCTAGCAGTATGTAAATATGCAGGACTGCGTTCAGGGCTGTCAGGTTGTGTATGGCTCTTAGCGAAATGTAAATTTTTCAGACAAGGAATACCAAAAACCGGGATTAAAGAAGTTACCGGGATATTTGGTTCGCAGGAGGCGCAGTATATATACGTCGCACAGATTGTTAAATATGAAACGTATCGGTGTGTTTCCAGCCACATTCCACCATTATATATATACAATTAGAATATATAAGACAAAAGATAATTGAAAAGATAGTGGCAAAGCACAGTTTGGTTTAGGAAAAGGTAAAGTTACCAATGAAATCCTGATTATCCACTTAGTAACACAACGAAGCATAATAGGTGCCTTCCTATCATTTGTGGCCTCATATAAAATCTTCTCTAATGCGAGGTCGAACATTGTGTCCGTAATTTTAATTAGAATATATAGAAGGTCAGAGTCAGAAGAGTAATCTACAACACCTGCAAAAATGGAGTGCGAGTGGTGAAACTAGATAGAAAAGTCCTTGCAAAATAGGGTGTGACACAAGATTGCAAGTAAACAGAAAATACAGTAGACACAGTAAACGTCGAAATTAAGGAAGTCACATTAAAAGCAGTGATAAAATTCTGCTATTTAGGTATCATGCCACAAGCGTTAATAAGAAACGAAACACGAAATGGAGATTGGAAGAGGCGAAGAGGGGTTTTTTCATCAAAAGCGCCATAATGTTTTGAAAGAATTGCAGATTACTGAGAAAGAATTTTGTAACAATTTAGCATTGGAGCATAACATTGTATTTTACCGAAATGTTGACAGCCTGAACACCAGAGAGCATATCGACACATAGACGCAAGATTAACACAGTATTTGATGATAATGTCGGTTTGAAGAAGGGAGTGGAAAGAACAGAAGCTATGAGGAAAAGATTTCCAGAGGGTTTGGCGGTTTCCTTTTTTGCACACGGTGCAGGGTATTTATGGTGCTCCAGATTTTAGCGAGCGGCATTGTCCTCAGTTTCCGCTTGAGCGACGCCAGACAGGCCAGAAAAGTGTGTGATTTAATTATGTATTTTCTGCGTATGATGTGCGTACTAAAATGTTGTCTTTTCCGTTTGCTTCACGTCGCATGGGGAGTTCCTGGCAAGTTATCCAGCGGTATTGTAATTTGAGGTAGCGTACTGAGTTAGCAAGATGAGATGAACGGTTTGATACGGCACACTTGTGGTAAATCAAGTCGGGAAACTACCTCACTACCTCAAATTCGCATACAAAAATTGGCCTACAGCGCATGCGCGTCGAGCAAGTTTTTGAACATTCTCGCGCTCTCTACGCACAACCCATTATTTCTAGAGAAAAAAAATGAATAGGACCTTTTTTGTAGGAAATTTAATACTGTTTAATTTTGTACTGCGACAAGTTTTCGGTGGAGGGTGCGGTTTCGAGTTATTTAAGAAAACTTACAAAAGTGATATTAAATGTATTCTATCTCGGAAACCATTAGGAGTAAGGTATACGTCCATATGAAGATTTTTGTTCGGAGTAACTAGTACTATCACCCCTCAAAGCATGTACCTTTCCTTCTGACTCACCCCGTATATATATTCAATTTCATATATATATATATATATATATATATATATATATATATATATATATATATATATATATATATATATATATATGCAGATCGGAATTTCTGCGTGATGGTCTGGATAGATGTATAGATGTCTGCCTATTACACATTATATCACCCTCTTCAGCTGACGGTGGTCTCTGTTAACTCAACAGACGAGGTCGGCCTGTCTGCTTTTGTGCTGCACGTGTCCACGTTTCCACTTCACCATTACATCGGAAACAGTGGACCTAGGGATATTTAGGAGCGTGGAAATCTTGCGTGCAGACGTACAATACAAGTGACACCCAATCGCCTGACCACTTTCGAAGTGCGTTAGTTCCGCGGAGCGCCCCATTCTGCTCTCTCACGATGTCTAATGACTGATGAGGTCGCTGATACGGAGTACCTGGCAGTAGGTGGCAGCACACTGCACCTCATATGAAAAAAGTATGTTTTTTGGGGTGTCCAGATACTTTTGATTACAGCAGAATCAAGGAAAACATTAACTAATTACTAGGAAATTTTCGTATGAGGTGTGGTTCCACCGATTAACATGGATATTTATATCAACGAAAGAAGCCATTTGGAGAATATTAACTAATTTATGGTAGTCTGAAGAAACAATACTACATCTTACCATCATTTGGAGAATATTAACTAATTTATAATAGTCTGAAGAAAGAGCACTACGTCTAATCGTATCTAGAGTAGAACGACCTGACTCTGTGGGTTATTGAAGTACGCAATTATCTACGTTATGTCAAGTGAGAGAGCGGAGCGGTCTAGGGCGCCTTGCCACGGTTCGCGCGGCTCTCCTAGTCGGAGGTTCGAGTCCTCCCTCGGGAATGGGTGTGTGTGTTATCCTTAGCGTAATTAAGTTTAAGTTAGATTAAGTAGTGTGTAAGCCTAGGGACCGATGACCTCAGCAGTTTGGTCCCATAGAACTTACCACAAATTTCCAAAATTTCAAGTGAGAGAGTACGCATTCGACGGACGAGCACCTCATATTTCAAAGAGATTAATCTGATTTCACAAGACTGTAGGCTATCTAATACAATGTATAAGAATGACTATAGAAATATCCTGGCGAATTTTCCTTCACACATCCAAAATAAATCTGAAACGTCCCCTTAGAACAATTTCTGAAATACTATGCTGATAAACCTCTTACACTATTTGCTTTTCAAACAGCTGGGCTAAACTGAACGTACGTCAAACATTCACTAAAGTGACACACAATATTTTTAGCGCAACGCAATCTGACTTTCAAAAATCCCTACAAAATAATGGCCCTGACTAACATTAACCTATACGTTTCACAAATCACTTACCTCACCAAAAATCTTCGTTACTCGAACTACTGCAATACAGCGAGCGCCACTACTGCCAGCTAAATAAAAGATTCAAACTACGGAAGGCACTAACTACTGATAGGAATAGTTAGCAAATGAAAGATTTTAATAGAGAACAAACAATGTATTTACCTCAATAGTGTTCAAAAGTCATAATGTATATAGCAGTTCATGATATCCAGTATTGCAAATTTCAAAACTCCGCCATCTCTCTCCTCACATCCACCACTGCTGGCTGCTCACCTCCAACTGCACAGCGCTACGTGCTGTTAACATACAACTGTCCAACACTATAATGGCAGACAACAATGCAAACTAGCCACAGACTGCACACAGCACAGCCAGTGATTTTCATACAGATCGCTACGTGGCATTACCTATATAAAAACCTAAACAGCCTACTTACAAATCGTCACTCTGATACTGCTGAAAGTTCCTGCTTCATGTGATTGTTTGGAGGGGGGGGGGTTATTGATGAAACAGAGTCAGCGAAAGAACTTTCCTGACAGCTAGTAAACACTGAATACTGTTACCAGATTTCAACTGCGAAGTGCTCACAACTGCAGGCGCAAACAAGACTCTGTTGAGCGTTGACAACAGTAAGTCGTTGCCGCTGAGACCTATTCAAAATCACATTACGTGACTTGTTGAAGCGGACGTGCGAAGCAGCTGTGCCAAGCCCACTGCAGCCGTCAGCAGGCTTCTTTCGCTGACTCTATTCTAGCTCGCTCGCTCTCTCGTTCGTTACCCAGTATGCGTCGAGTAGAAATGGCGATAACACAGCAACAAAAGGAGTTTTCCGTTTTCATTTGTCACTACGATGTAGCAGCACCTTAAGGACCACCACGTGTAAAAGTGTTTCTTTACAATGAGTAGCCTCGAAAACGCAATATTCGTAATGGGCTTACGGAACGCGCTTTGCTGCTCTGGCCTGCACGTTCACCTGGTGTCAATTTCTTTCGTTTGATTTTTTTGGTGTTCGTGAGATATTTCGACTGTTTGACTGCTACCCCCTTTCCAAAACCTTTGAGTAATTTGCAATTTCGCGTAGCGAATGTATGGCAAAAAGTACGAGTATCGTCTGAATGTGCACTGTGCGCCCACTGGAGGGAACACTGAATTTTTGTGAAACGTACGTGAAAATTTTGGTTCTAAAAGTAATTCTAAAAACCACACCAACTTTGTACATGCATTGCATGTAAAACATATATCATGGATGATTGTTTTGAAAATTGAAACTTTGTAGCTCTATGAAAAAGCTAAAATTACTGTCTCTATTCATGTAGAACAGTCTTAAGAATACTCACGAATTCTTCCTAATCACCATGTTTTCCTCGACTGATCTCGGTCACGTGTTTTGAGTAATGGTCTCGCCTATAGACTGCAACACGTGTGATATAGAGCAGCTGCACGTGGAGTAGAGGCAAGACATTGCGGGGCAGCTGCGATGCAACAGTAATTTGATAGTGTGTCTGGTGCTGGCGGACGACGACACGGCACGCCGCGGACCTGGTGCCAGATGAAAGAGCCGGTCTGCGCTTTGAGAGGCAATCAGGAGCCTTCAGAGAGACGGAGGAGAGCTCCCCCTCGCACAGGCGAGAGCCGTATTGCGGTGCTTGCTCTAAGATATTCTCGTAATTCAAGCGTGGCTCTTAAACGATTCCTTACGCCTTCTCTTTCTGTTGATTCCATTGAGACTGTTCTCGTATCAGTAACAGCTGCCAGAGGTTTTACACTTACCACTAAGATCGTCCGACGAATGTACGTAATTGTAGCCCTACCGACATCAGTCTTTTGTAGCATTATGAACACTATACTAGAACACATAAGCAACCCGTGTTCACTCAGGTACGAGCAGCCCTTAGCGGCTCGCCATCTTATCTTATTTACAACTTTTCATGACGTCACATTTCCGGCTTAGATTTTTTTAGAATGTGACTTGTAAGTACTGCATCTCTTTCCAGTCAGTACACACTTTAGTTTATTAATGTCTTACATACCTATTGTGTTTTAGAACAGTTAGTATAATTCTGAAGACGACGCTCATAGTAGCGTCGAAACCTGGTCAATTTTGACTTAATATTTGTGACCGAGGGCTTATTTGTTCTAATATAATTCTGACACGGTCCCTGAACCATAGCAGCTATGTTCAAAGTTTTAGTATTATGAACACGTTTTATGGTCTCCGTTTGTGACGTCCCTGGATAGTAATTATAAAAATCTACATGAGTTCCGTAAACTGGAATCCTCCGAGATTCAACCGATCCTCCGAGATTCAACCGATCTTTCACCCTCTGTATCCAGATTGTCACGGACAGCGAGGCGCACGTTTATTCCCTATTCATAGATATCCGGAAGGTTGGTTGGTTGTTTGGGGAAGGAGACCAGACAGCGAGGTCATCGGTCTCATCGGATTAGGGAAGGACGGGGAAGGAAGTCGGCCGTGCCCTTTGAAAGGAACCATCCCGGCATTTGCCTGGAGCGATTTAGGAAAATCACGGAAAACCTAAATCAGGATGGCCGGACGCGGGATTGAACCGTCGTCCTCCCGAATGCGAGTCCAGTGTCTAACCACTGCGCCACCTCGCTCGGTATCCGGAAGGCACTGATACACTTCCGAGCTGTCGTTTGGTGAAGAAAACAGGAGCTTACCGAGCACCGGATGAGATTTGTGATTGGATTCGGGATTCCTAACTGATAAGCTCAATACCCGGTCTCGACGGGATGAAATCAAAACATGATTTGTAATTTTGGGAGTACCTCAAGGAGCTGTTACAGGGCGGTCGCTGTTTACAGTATGCGTCAATTTCAGTACATCCATTGTGGATGACGAACTGCAACCGTGCCAGACAGCAACATTTGCCTCCTTTGGCATAGTAAACCTCTACGCCAATCAAATTCTACATTCAAAACAGTGGTCTCGCCATGGGTAGCACCCTCGCAGACTTCCTTGCTGACATATTTATTCATAACCTGAAACAAGACCTCTTAACACACCCACAATTTACTGACAAAATTATGTATTATACAAGGCATGCGGGTGACACAATAATACTTTTCAGTGGTCCAAAAGAACAACAAAATAACCTAGGAGGTGAAATGAATAAAATGCAACCAAATATAAATTTCACAATTGCACATCAGACCACTGAAGGAATTAATTTTCTTGACATGGCTATCTCCACTCACAATAACAAGCATACCTTCCAAATACACAGAAAACCCATTACCAGTGATGAGTGATGTTTCCATTAAAAATACCTCATGCCACCCGAACCAGCACAAACCGCTTTCTTCAGGTCATCCGTAAGCCCTATTCTCCGTACCCCTGTCATTGAAGAAGATGCATGTAAAGAAATGAACATACATAAATCTATAGCCCAAAGTAATTGTTATAACACCACCTCGATAATTACCGCAGTTGGAAAAAAAATCCACAGTAAACTTAAGCAACCGCCATCACCATTAAAAGCTAGGATAGAAATGCTAAAATTGGTTGTCTTCCATTCCTTGACAAAATTTCATATAAACTAGCAAATCTTTTCAGACCATACAACATAAAAATATCTTTCCACACAGTCAGTAAACTACGAAATAAAATTGTTCACAATAATAAATCGACTGGAGAGTGGCATAAAAATTCTGGCATGTGCAAACTCACATACTCCTGTTCTTGCTTCTACAGAGGTCAAACAGGGAGAAATTTTGCAACACGCTACAAAGAACGTATGGACGTCCTTCGACTCAAAAAAGGAAATAAACCCAGCATTGCATCATTTTGCTGATCATGAACATTCTGTTGGTGATATCGATGACAGTCCTTCTGTGCTACACCTTGCTGAGGAAGGAATACAGATGGACCTGCTTGAACAATTAGAGATTTACACCCACAAACTAACATCACCTCAAAAAATCCTAAATGTACAAACTGAATCAACAAAAAATTTTTTCTTTCAGAATTTTCAGGACATCCTTTCACCAAAACAACAAAAATGACAATAATAACACGTATTTATCTTCCCGCACAAATTTTGTTCTCCTTGTCACGTAACAACTATGGCATTCTGTAACTTACAAAATTTTTTTAAGTCCATAGTAAATATTACAATATATTTGTTTACCTTTTGTATAACTTTTAACCTTTATTAGGTTTTTGTTGCCAATATGAAAACGCTCCTACAGTTAGCAAAATTTACTGAAATATAATATCTGTACTAGTAATATTTGTAGTGCAATGCAATGTATTTCATGCCAAAGACCATGGTGTAGTAAAGTGTAATATCTATCACATCCATACTGTTTGTTAAAACATCCAGTTTTTACTTTCTGTGAACCAGTGTAAAACCAAGTGCATCTAAATGCTGTGTATATTTGTGTACATAGCTTAATAATGTACATGTTCGGAACAGATTTGATATGGATACCACAAGGCAGTACACTGTAAGTATCTAAAACATAAGAAAGTTTCGGTTTCATAAACGTTTCGTTACCTATTAATAAATTTCCCTCATTTCCACCAGCAGCATCAATACTAAATCTAGCTACACTTGGTCCACAGCATAATGTTCTTGCAACACCTTATAATAGTACTGATATTTAAAAAAATAGAAACTTTTAATCACGTCTGCTGGTGGCAAAGCTTCTGAAATGGTAAAATGATGCACAGAAAATGTTTACTTGTTTAATAATGGATTTGCATTCTGCCAGTCAGCATCAGATTCTCATCAGACCGACGAGAAAGTTGACAAATGGCATTGTTTTGAAACCAGTGATCGATCTCAAAATCACGCAGTTTGCATAATTACATTGCCGGATAGTGATAGAAACGATCGGTAAAAGAGATTTCAGGGACACTGAAATAAAAGTTTGAGAAAGTGAATCCCAACTGAACACGAGTAGCGTTGGACTGTGGCCACCAAACAGTTCGTCGGAAACTCTCCTTCGCTGCGTCCTGCGAAAGTTATTAAATGCAACACAATAAAGTGAGATGTGGCATTTGTGGAAGATGAAAGTAGGTTTCTTGATTGAAATAGGCTGTTATCATTAAATTAACGTAATTATTTAACCTAAAGTTAGCGACACTTACTTTTTCTGAGACAGCAATCATAAACAAACGATAGGGAGTGAGGGATCACAACTCCTGCTTTTATACAGTCAAAACGAATTACGGCGACTGCCTTCAACTTGCTTTACAGAGCTTTTTTTATCGAGTTTCGATAAACAAACATTTGTTTGGAACATTCTTAATATGAGCAATATAAAAATATATTTTCATATTAAATTATGACCTTTTCCCCTTGTTTTACAGATTTATTTACACAGAGGAAATTTATTCTTAATATCTTTTAGCATTAATTAAACGTTTGTGAATATCCTCTTAATTGTTCAGAAAGCAACATTTCAACCTCCGTCTGATGATGAACCTGCAGTGGCTCCAATACATGTTTGAGGTTGAATAACTCGTATCAAAAAACTAGAAAAAGCGACTGGTTGCATATTTATTACCAGATTAGTTGCCACTATATCTAAATGACCTAGTGGTTAACTTTGGAAGCTTTATGAAAATGTTCGCAGGCTAAAGGATGATAGATGATTGGTGCAGTAGACAGCAAACTCTGAACGTAAATAAATATAACTTATAGCTCATATATGGACTAAGAGATCCATTACTTTTCGTTTACGCCCTTAAAAATAAATTACTGGAAGTAGTAACAGCCGTAAAACATATAGAAATAACCGTCAAGGGTGACCCGAAGCAATGACTCTGTCTGAGCTTTATAGGAAGAATCTTAAGAATATATAATTCACGCTACAAAATACTTGGAATACCAGATATTGTTCATTAGTGTGGGAGTGTTAACAGGTTTAATAGACGAGACAGAGAAGAGCCAAAGGGGGTACATTTCCTCATGAAATTGTAGAGACTAGCTGACTTCCAGGCTCTGCCCGACCATGTATTTATTCAAATCTTCTAGAAGTCCATCTCCTCCTTCCTCCTCTCTCTGTTCATCTCTTCCTGACCCTCCCTCTATGCATCTCCTCCTTTTTTTCTGTCCATTTCCCTTTCCCCTCTCTGTCAATCTCTTCCTCCTTCCTATCGGTGTCCATCTTCTCGTACCCCCTCCATGTCTGTCCATCTCTTCCTACCCTCTTCTCTGTCCACATTATAACCTCCACCCCAAAATGAGGTTTCCAGTGCTTGGGTCCACACTATTTCTTTCCAGATAGTAAATAATTTGTGTAATTCCGTTGAAATTGATCCCGGGTTTTATGAGAAACTTTTTATGTGTGGCTTTGCCCGCATTCGCACATATAATATATATTTCACATCTATTTAACATTTTACCACTATTTTGAAAACTTATTTCATGTGTATCTTTAGCGAATTTTGCTTTGCAGTTTTTTTTCACTCAGCTCAATGTCTATGACCTCATATTTCCAGAACTATGTGCCGTACAATGATGTATTTTTCCAGGCACATTCAGTGTTACATGTGAATACATTATGCAAAATTTCTTGCAAACAGAATTAGTAGTAAAGAAGAAATAAATTCAAAGGGATCGCCAGATACAGTACTTTTACTGCATTAACAACGTAAACGTAGTAACTGATAAATGCTTGAAATTATGCGTTAAGTTGGTCGCAAGTCACTAAGTGCTGTCATTCTCAAACACTCGATGAGTGTAGTCTGGTTATTTGCGCCTCCTGAGATACGTTGATTTTTCACCCCCCACTCCTACTCCAACCCCCTGGAGTGGTAGGTGGCTTTTATCAGTACAGTTGATCTTCCCAGGCGTTAAGTGATAAGTGTACGAAGTTTGATTGAAATCGATCCAGTGGTTTAGGAGGAGATGTGGAACACACATACCTCGTACATACATACAATTTCATAATATGTATGGACTCCGATTTACATTCCAAGAAGAGTGGTACAACATATTACTGCCTCGCGCATACGTCTCGCGAGATGACCACGACAAGAAATTCAATGAAATTGGAGCTCGTACGAAGTTTTTTCGACAGTTATTCTTCCCACGTACCATTTTCGAATGGACGAGAGCTGGGGAAATGATAGTGGAAGAAGAAATTCCGACCCTATACATCGTAAGGTGGCTTGCGGAGTGTACAACTGAAGGTGCAGACATACTAACACAACAGAAATAGCGGTAAGTAGTGAGCTACTGCCCTGCGGCTGAGAGCACTGTCACATCCCTGCAGCGACGTGTGTGATGACGTCTACATCTGTAATCACCACTTTCTTTATTGTCTTAGTTGCAAATGCAGATCCATAGATTGGTTCTGGGAGAGGGAGAACACAGTTTGTTACTATTTACTCCAATCGCTGCTCCACCTAATATAACTCTAGCCGGTTGTAGAGGCTCAGAGGACAACGCAACTTGCTAGACTGCATTCGTCATCGCCGTATGGGCGCAGCACCTGGCTTGATGTTGTAAGTTGTCGCTGGATCACAACGCGATCACCTCTGATTCGCATAGCTAGTAATTTTTACAGCATGCTCACATATTTCCAATGAATTAAGGCCAGTGGCTGTGTCTGATCTTAGTGGTCTCTGTGTCTCTGCTTTCAACAAGACAATGCAAAACCGCGCGCGTTCTCCAGATATCTCACCCATTGTAAACACCTGCTCATGGGATACCGACAGTCTGGCATGCCTTCATTCGCCAGCCACTACAGTTGATGAACTCTGGGACTGATTTGAAGCAGCAATGTATGAGGCTTCAGTGTTGGGGCCACTCCTGTTCCTTATTTGTATAAATGATATGCCCTCTAGTACTACGGGTAACTCTAAAATGTTTCTGTTTGCTGATGACACTAGCTTGGTAGTAAAGGATGGTGTGTGCAACATTCAAATGGTTCAAATGGCTCTGAGCACTATGGGACTTAAATTCTGAGGTCATCAGACCCCTACAACTTAGAACTACTTAAACCTAACTAACCAAAGGACATCACACACATCCATGCCCGAGGTAGGATTCGAACCTGCGACCGTAGCGGTCACGCGGTTCCAGACTGTAGCGCTTAGAACCGCACGGCCACTTCGGCCGGCTGTGTGCAACATTGGCTCGGTTTCAAATAGTGTAGTACATGACCCAAGTTCATTTTATTTATTTATTTATTGATTTATTTAACCTGGCAAGATTAGGGCCATCAGGCCCTCTCTTACATCTAACCAGGCATTCTACTTATTTTACATTCATACGTTTTAGTAGGCATGTTAAACTACATCTAGTACAAAAAGTGAAATAAACAATTAGAAATACATACATACAGAGTTTATATTCGTAGTTCATAAGTACTGTTATAATTAGACATTATTGAAGAGACAAATTTTAGATAGGAGTGCTGGCAGCAGGGAGTGTGAGGGAGACTCATGGTGAAGGGAGGAGAAGAATAGAGAGACATGATGAAACATAATTAAGGAAATATAAAGGAAAAGAAGATTGCGTGGCTAATAGAGATAGATGAAGAACAAGGCATCTCAGGAGCAAGATAGGAGACGCTATCTTTGCTATTTGACGGATGAGAGGATTGGCCTGGTACATTAATTTTGTGGAGAACTTTATGAAGATGATGGTAGGAAATGCTTCAACTTCTTCTTAAAAGCAGCAGGAGATTGAATTTTGCGCAAGGTAAGGGGCAGTTTGTTCCAGAGGCGGACAGCGGCAACTGAGAAGGAGTTTGCAAAAGTTTTTGTTTTGTGAGTGGGCACAGTTAGGATACCAAATAAGAGTGACCTCGTGTTTCGATTATGATGGCATGACAGGTTTTTAATCTCTGAAGCAAGGTACTGGGGTGCTTGCGCGACGAGGAGTCTGTGAAGTAGACATATAGTGTGGTAGTCACGCAATTTGTCCGGCCGCAGCCACCCTAGCTCGGAGTATGAAGCACTAACATGATCATATCGGCGAATGTTGCAGGTGTAACGCACACAGGCATTCATGGTTAGCTCTGGCCGTCTTTTGTTTTCACTACTCGTGCCTTGTTGAATCACATCACAATAGTGGAGGTTCGGTAGAACGAGTGCTTGCACGAGCTGGCGTTTCAAGTCCTGTGGAAATATGTTCCGAACTTTTTGAGAGCATAGAGACAAGCAGACGTCTTTCGGCACACTGCGACTGTATTCTCCGCCCAGTTGAGATGCTCATCCAAAATATGGTATTGGAGTACCGTCGAGCAGAATAGGAGGTAGCCGTTCGCGGAAATCTGAACTTATTAATTTTTGATGGGCTATTAAGATTACTTGCGTCTTTTTTGCATTTCGTTTAAGCCCCAGGTTTTTCGCCCATGTCACTACTGAAGACAGATCATCATTCATCTGAGCGATTGCAGTGTTTACCTCTTCAGGTCTGACGCTTAGGTAGAGTTGGAGGTCGTCGGCATAGAAATGATATTTACAGGAGGACAGAACTTTCGAAATATCGTTGACATATAAAGAAAACAAAAGTGGTCCTAAGACTGATCCTTATGGCACTCCCGAGGAAACATGTTTCCAGGAAGATTTTTCATTTACGCAGACAACACATTGCTGTCTGTCTTTTAAGTAGCTTTCAAACCATCTCATTGCACTATCAGAGAAATTAAGCTGTTGCATTTTTCTGAGCAATATGTCAAAGTTAACAGTGTCAAAAGCTTTGCTGAAGTCCAGTAGCGTCAATACTGTTGCCTTTCGATTGTCGATGGCACATTTCAGATCATCAGTTACTTTAATTAGAGCAGTGTTTGTGCTGTGATGTTTTCGGAAACCGGATTGAAATTTGTCATATAGGCTGAATTCATGCAAGTGTTCAGTGATTTGGTCATGAACAATATATTCAAGTGCTTTGGAAACAGCAGGCAGTATGCTAATTGGTCGGTAATCACTAGGCAGTTGCGGGTTTTCGATCTTAGGGATGGGTCGAATTATGCTTCTTTTCCATGCAGTGGGGTATATTCCGTTCACGAGGGAAAAATTAAATATGTCAGTTAAGACAGGTACTAAGATATAGGCAACATTCTTAATCATGGTTATACCGATACTGTCGTTGCCTATTGCATCAGAAGAGATTCTCATTATTGCTTTTCTTGCCGTATTTGTTGTTACATGTTTTAGATGGAAGGTATCGTTGTTAGTTATCCTGTTTGGGGACTCTTGTGGACGGTAATTATCAGCCGTGCTGATATTCAGAGGTGCAGAGAAGAATTCATTTAATTCGTTAGCTGACACATGAAAAGTAGTTTCCGATTTTGCCTTTCCGACCCCCAAGCTACGGAGATTCTTTCATAGAGTCGTGGGCGTCAGATCGCTGCATACAAAGCAGCGAGCGTGCCTGATTTTAGCATTGCGAATGCATTGTTTCACTCTGTTCCGTAGCTTTCTGTATTCTTCGAAACGCTCGGGTTTCGGATCTGCCTTGAAACGCCTGTGGGCAGCATCCCTATTAGTCATCGTTTGACGTAATTCAGCTGTCAGCCATGGAGCACGAGATTTTCTTACACGGATTGTGCGCACAGGTGCATGTTTGTCATAGAGGGCAGTGAGTTTATCACAAAGTTCATTAATTTTGCCGTCGATTGTAGGTTCTCTGATTATTTGATGCCATGAGATTTCTGAGCAATCGGCTGTTAGAGCGTCAAGGTCAATACGTTTCATGTTCCTACAAGTTATGTAACGCGATTTGATCTTTGGGGGCTGCACAGAGTAGGCCAGGAATGTTACATCACGTGCTGAGAGGCCAGGGGCCGATGTTTGACCAACATCTCTTACTTTGTCAGTCTGTTCCGTTGCGATTACGTCTATAAGAGTATGACAAGTTCATGACCTGTAGAAAATAAACTAACACTAAATCACAGTAAGACCCAGTTTTTACAGTTTCTAGCAGACAATACAACTAAACGTGACATTTTAATTTCACAGAACGGGCATATGATTAGTGAAACTGAACAGTTAAAATTTCTAGGCGTTCAGATAGATAGTAAACTGTCGTGGAAAGCCCACGTTCAGGATCTTGTTCAAAGACTTAATACTGCCATTTGTACTATTCGAACGGTATCTGAAGTGAGTTATCGTTCGACACGAAAATTAGTCTGCTTATTTTTCATTCGCTTATGTCGTATGGTATTACATTTTGGGGTAATTCTTCTCATTCTAAAAGGATATTTTTGGCTCAGAAACGGGCGGTTCGGGCAATAAGTGGTGTAAGTTCACGTACCTCTTGTCGACCTCTGTTCACGAGTCTGGGTATTTTGACATTGGCCTCTCAATATATATACACTCCTGGAAATGGAAAAAAGAACACATTGACACCGGTGTGTCAGACCCACCATACTTGCTCCGGACACTGCGAGAGGGCTGTACAAGCAATGATCACATGCACGGCACAGCGGACACACCAGGAACCGCGGTGTTGGCCGTCGAATGGCGCTAGCTGCGCAGCATTTGTGCACCGCCGCCGTCAGTGTCAGCCAGTTTGCCGTGGCATACGGAGCTCCATCGCAGTCTTTACCACTGGTAGCATGCCGCGACAGCGTGGACGTGAACCGTATGTGCAGTTGACGGACTTTGAGCGAGGGCGTATAGTGGGCATGTGGGAGGCCGGGTGGACGTACCGCCGAATTGCTCAACACGTGGGGCGTGAGGTCTCCACAGTACATCGATGCTGTCGCCAGTGGTCGGCGGAAGGTGCACGTGCCCGTCGACCTGGGACCGGACCGCAGCGACGCACGGATGCACGCCAAGACCGTAGGATCCTACGCAGTGCCGTAGGGGACCGCACCGCCACTTCCCAGCAAATTAGGGACACTGTTGCTCCTGGGGTATCGGCGAGGACCATTCGCAACCGTCTCCATGAAGCTGGGCTACGGTCCCGCACACCGTTAGGCCGTCTTCCGCTCACGCCCCAACATCGTGCAGCCCGCCTCCAGTGGTGTCGCGACAGGCGTGAATGGAGGGACGAATGGAGACGTGTCGTCTTCAGCGATGAGAGTCGCTTCTGCCTTGGTGCCAATGATGGTCGTATGCGTGTTTGGCGCCGTGCAGGTGAGCGCCACAATCAGGACTGCATACGACCGAGACACACAGGGCCAACACCCGGCATCATGGTGTGGGGAGCGATCTCCTACACTGGCCGTACACCACTGGTGATCGTCGAGGGGACACTGAATAGTGCACGGTACATCCAAACCGTCATCGAACCCATCGTTCTACCATTCCTAGACCGGCAAGGGAACTTGCTGTTCCAACAGGACAATGCACGTCCGCATGTATCCCGTGCCGCCAAATGTGCTCTAGAAGGTGTAAGTCAACTACCCTGTCCAGCAAGATCTCCGGATCTGTCCCCCATCGAGCATGTTTGGGACTGGATGAAGCGTCGTCTGACGCGGTCTGCACGTCCAGCACGAACGCTGGTCCTACTGAGGCGCCAGGTGGAAATGGCATGGCAAGCCGTTCCACAGGACTACATCCAGCATCTCTACGATCGTCTCCATGGGAGAATAGCAGCCTGCATTGCTGCGAAAGGTGGATATACACTGTACTAGTGCCGACATTGTGCATGCTCTGTTGCCTGTGTCTATGTGCCTGTGGTTCTGTCAGTGTGATCATGTGATGTATCTGACCCCAGGAATGTGTCAATAAAGTTTCCCCTTCCTGGGACAATGAATTCACGGTGTTCTTATTTCAATTTCCAGGAGTGTATATTCCTTACTGCAATTTCTTGTTAACAATATTAGCTTGTTTCAAAAAATAAGCAGCTTTCGCTCGGTTAATAATCGGCAGAAATCAAATCTGCATTTGGATCGGACGTTTTTAACTCTTGTGCAGAAAGGTGTGCAGTATACTGCTGCATCCACTTTCAATAAGCTACCACTCGAATTCAAAAATCTTAACAGTAATCCACGTGCTTTCAAATGGAAACTGAAGAGCTACCTCATGGGTCACTCCTCCTATTCTGTCGAGGACTTCCTTGAAAAATTAAGCTGGTTCTTATTGTATTGTTGACTGCGTTTATTTAAACTTATGGACTGACTTTTTTCGGGTTCATAAACATTTATTTTTATCTGTTATTACTTTTCTATTGTAATTTCACGTACTGACAAGTTCCATGACCTTGGAGATTTGCCCCTTACTTTGGTCCCACGGAACTTGGCGTGTAAATAAAAAAAATTAAAAAAAAAAGTATCTGCAGTCCAAGCTCAGCTCCACTCGACGTCCACCTGTGTTAGACCTGTTGTCGTCGTCATTGTTGTTGGTTTTGTTGTTACTGTTGTCACTAAAGTGGCAGCTGTGTGTACTAAAATCCGCATCCTGTTTATTCCCAAAGAACCTAAAATTTAATAATGTGTTCTTCGTACTATTCCGGCTACAGGCAATAATGAAATATTTCTTTGTTTGCTATGGTTCTTGATGTTCCAGGTTTAATGGTCAGTACTGTAGTTACAGGTATACGGCGAACTATAGCTCTTCATGTACTTTGATGTAACCGTGTTATTATTATTTTCCTTACAGTCACAATCTCTAGAGAAACCCCGCCGTTCTCGATTGCCTCGAAGTGCTTTTTGACCGAGATGGGCGGAGAGCCGCTGAGAATAAATACAGATGTACGGCGGTAGCGAGGTGGGGAGTGGAGTGGAGTGGCGGGTGTGTGTTATTTGCGGCAGGGTGTGGCTGTGTTTGCAGAGCCTCGCCGGCCTCGCGCGGTTGGAGCACCTGGCGAGCGGAAGGCGTTAGGCGTTACTGGGCCACTGCGAACACTTGTCTGCGTGGCCGCGAGTGCTCGCCAAACACACGGGCCAGGAAATTGGGACTTTATCGGAAAACAAATTTCCTCACTTCTCAGGCAAGGCGGCAGTCAAACACACAGCTCCTCGCAATATAGGTCGTTCCTCGCCGCGGGGCTTTCTGCAGGGCGCAGGATTGGAGCTGCAAACAGCGGAGTCGATGGCGACCGGTGGACGTAGCCGTGCCATTGTGCCCGGCGTTACACGCTCTGTTTCTCGTCTGCAAGCGGGTGCGGGTGTGGCAGTCTTGTGTTCACAGGACACAGTGTTGCAGTGTTGCCTCGCCTCCGACGGTTTGTGTTACTTCTCTCTGAGAGCAAGTGTTCTAAACTTCTCATTTCGGTACTATGATACGAGGGTAAGGCAATTATTATCCTCAAAGTAGTTACAAAATTTTATTGTAATCAAATAGGAAACTTACAAGAACATCATTTTTCTTAATTTTTAACATTTTTATGCAGCGACAGCAACTGATATTGTTTATATAAGAATATACGGCCTACAGTTGCAGGTTAACTTTATCGTTTACCTAGGTTTCAACGTTAGTAATAATAATATAAGAAAACGCGAAAAAGGACAACGACTTTAGTTAACACAAATACTCAAACCCAATATAAGACCAAGAAATGGTTGTCGGTTCCTTATATAGGTAATGTCTCCTACAAGATAGGGCGCCTGTTGAAAAATTCAGGTTTTAAAATTTCCTGCTCGACGAGTAAGAGTTTAAAGCAAAATTTGGTTCGTTCCCTTGGGAAAGACGGTGACAAGTCAGTGAAATCAGGCCCTATATAAGATTATGTGTGATGATTGCCCATGTTATTACATAGGTCAAACAGGCAGAGCTATAGCAGTAAGGTTTAAAGAACATCTTCCAATAAAGGGCGTAGGAACACGGGGGTCAGCCTTTGCGGAACATCTGGTGTAAATGGCTCATACACCTAAACCTTTACGTGACATAGAGCTACTACATCATGAAGTTAACGGACATAGACTCGACACGCTTGAGGAACTACAAATTTATGCACACCTAATTACAGATAGAGGCAATTTACTGAACGATCAACTGTATCTAAAAAATAGGGCATACTTCGAAGGATTCCAGCCTATATTAGATTCACAATAATTCATAATGTATCTGACCATTACAGTTTCTGTAATAATAGAACCTTTCCTACAGATGTTCATAGGAGATTTGTTAGTCAGTGTGGTGTCACCGCCAGACACCACACTTGCTAGGTGGTAGCCTTTAAATCGGCTGCGGTCCGTTAGTATACGCCGGACCCGCGTGTCGCCACTATCAGTGATTGCAGACCGAGCGCCGCCACACGGCAGGTCTAGAGACACTTCCTAGCACTCGCCCCAGTTGTACAGCCGACTTTGCTAGCGATGGTTCACTGACAAATTACGCTCTCATTTGCCGAGACGATAGTTAGCTTAGCCTTCAGCTACGTCATTTGCTACGGCCTAGCAAGGCGCCATTACCAGTTACTATGGATGCTGTAAGACATGTACCGCCAAGAGCGATGTTAACCAATTATGGATTAAAGTTAAGTATTCCAGCAGCTACGTACTTTATTTGCTAGTCTCATATCCGTGACCTGTTCCAGACCTCACGCCAGCCTGCGTGAGCTAAAACGCGTGCCTTTGGCTTCCTCCTAGTGGATTGGCTGTCTTGCCAGTCCACAACAGTCAGTTTATAAGGCTCTGTAGTAGAATGTAAAACGTAGTCATGCTGGATACTGTAGTTAACTTACAACAGTAGAATATCAAATTAATTCATAGCAAAAAGATTATCTGACGCGTGCGGAATAAGAGTTTGATTCTATACGTCTCGCGCATGCGCGCCGCCCTCTCTGAGGCAGACTGCGAAGCCCTCGTGGTCCGCACTCTCTAGTCACACGACGAGGCCCATACAACGGGCTTAAAGTGAATTTGATACAGCTTGTTTAATAGAAGTGACAAAACCTTATGGTTATGCATCAAGTTTTATAAAGTTCACTTAGGACATGGCCTGTTTTAGACAAACATTTAAATAATATTTTATGTAAGTACTACACGTTGCATCCCGTAGGATGACCACATCTAATATAATTTACTAGCGCATTATAATATTCACTTGTTGAAGGTTCTGAAGAAGACGTTATTAATAACGTTGAAACCTAGGTAAACGATAAAGTTAACCTGCAACTGTAGGCTATATATTCTTATACATCATTTTTCGACATAGTCTCCTTGGTCCATAGTTGTATAAGCTTCCTGATGCCCTCATAGAAGAAGGTTCTCGGTTGAGCTGCGAGCCAGGAATGCACCGCTTCTTTCACTGCTTCGTCCGAGGCAAATCGACGGCCCCTTAATGCTTGTTTGAGTGGACCAAACAAGTGATAGTCAGAAGGGGTAAGATCGGGACTATATGGAGGATGATCCAGTACTTCAAATTTGAATTTCTGGAGCGTTTCAGCAGTGTGGGCAGCAGTATGCGGACGGGCATTGCCGTGCAACAACACAACACCTTTTGACAGCAATCCTCGGCGTTTGCTTCGAATTGCAGGCTTCAGCCTAGCAGGAAGCATATCATTCTAACGTACACTGTTTATTGTTGTGCCTCTTTCCCAATAATATTCCAGTACTGGATCTTGTGCGTCCCAAAACACCGTCAACATCCGTTTCCCTGCGGACAGTTGGGTCTTGAACTTTTTCATGCACAGCGAATTTGGATGTTTCCATTCCATACTCTGCCGTTTACTCTACGGCTTGCGCGCGACTGCTACGGTCGCAGGTTCGCATCCTGCCTCGGGCATGGATGTGTGTGATGTCCTTAGGTTAGTTAGGTTTAAGTAGTTCTAAGTTCTAGGGGACTGATGACCATAGATGTTAAGTCCCATAGTGCTCAGAGCCATTTTATTCTACGGCTTGTAATGATGGATTCATGTTTCGTCACCAGTAATGATCCTGTCTAAGAAGTTGTCCCCTTCGTTACCAAATGGCTCTGAGCACTACGGGACTTAACATCTATGGTCATCAGTCCCCTAGAACTTAGAACTACTTAAACCTAACTAACCTAAGGACAGCACACAACACCCAGGCTTCGTTACCAAATGGCTCTGAGCACTATGGGACTTAACATCTATGATCATCAGTCCCCTAGAACTTCTTAAACCTAACTAACCTAAGGACATCACACAACACCCAGTCATCACGAGGCAGAGAAAATCCCTGCCCCGTCGGGAATCGAACCCGGGAACCCGGGCGTGGGAACCTTCGTTACCAAAGCGATCCAAATGTTTTTTTTTTTTTTTTTGCAGATGTCCAAGCGCGTTTGTTTATGCAACTGTGTGAGTTGTTTTGGGACCCATCTTGCACAAACTTCATGAAACTCAAGTCTGTTATGAATGATTTTGTAGGCAGAACCGTAACTGATTTGCAGACGATGTGCCATTTTGTCAGTAGTTAATCGTCTGTCTAATAGAATCATTTCACGTGAACGCTCAATGGTTTCTTCACTTGTGACGGTAAACGGTCGTCCGGCTCCTTCATCGTGCGTTACACTTTTGCGACTATTTCGGAATTTTTCAATCCATTCGCAGACACTCAGTCGTGGCAAAACACTGTTCCCGTACTGTACCGAAAGTCTTCGATAAATTTTGGCCCCGGATACGCCTTCAGAGCACAAAAAACTGATCACTGAACGTTGCTCTTCTTTGGTGCAAATCCATTCGCAGACACTCCGTCGTGGCAAAACACTGTTCCCATACTGCACCGAAAGTCTTCGACAAATTTTGGCCACGGATACGCCTTCAGAGCACAAAAAACTGATCACTGAACGTTGCTCTTCTTTGGTGCAAATAGACAGCGGAGCAGCTGTGATTAACAGCACGGCAGCGATAACGAAACTAACCAAGCAGCTTGAAAATACACAAAGCATGCGTCATCGACGTAACACGACAGCACTAACAAAATAAACAGAAATACAACTAAATAACGGGTAATAATTGACTTACCCTCGTATATCAGAGGAAACACTGCTATTTAATATTCGTTCACGAAGAAGTCAATAGCGATCATTTTGTTTAATACTTGCAATCTGGTAATGAGTAATGACATTAGATTTGAAGCAGACATCAATGACGGAGCAGTTATGAGACAAGTAGATAAATTTAAATGTGAAGGGGCATATACTGGCAAAAGTTAATTGGGTAATGCAGAATAAGTAATAGGAAAACTCATTTTCGAGACACAAAGCCGCGCGGTGTGGCCGCCAGGTTTGAGGCGCCATGTCACGAACTGCGCGGCCCTTCGTTCGAGTCCTCTCGCGGCCATGGGTGTGTTTGTTGTTCTTAGCATAAGTTAGTTTAAATAGTGTGTAAGTCTAGGGACCGATGACCTCAGTAGTTTGGTCCCTTAGGAATTCGCACACATTTGAACATTTCGAGACACAAAGGAAGATATTATCTGCCAACGGCCATTGATTTGTATCAATTGGGCAAACGGAACATTTTTGCTGGACCAGGATAAATTTTCAGCTTGCACCGTTGGTATAAATCAATCCCAGTGGTAGCTAATGTCTTTAGTTCCTTTCTGTCTTGATTCTTATTGGCTACAGGATCAAAATGATGTCAGTTCTTTTCGGTCAAGCAAGAATATTTCCAACAACAGTAAGAAAAGAGTGCGTAGGGTAATGGGTGTCTCTGTTCTATGCTATGTGTGATGTATCTTGCTTAGATCTTCTTTTTCGACATCTTCATATCTGATCGTTTGCGTAAGAATCCAGACGCGCCTTATGTACGGCCCGTTTAAAACCATCTTACACCATTTTACATTTTACTCGCTAAAATAACAAAACAGAAAAAGAATTGTTATCCATTTTAGAAGGCCATTTTGGTCTGCCTTCTTGAACTGGCTCATCAGGGAAAGAAAGTTAGTGCTATTATGAAAATGTATACTTAAGCAGTAAATCAGATAATTAAATGACGTAATTTAACTTGATTACATAATTTAAACCAACATCTGCCATTGATAGGCAAATGTAATATTTAAGTAAAAGAGCGTTAGAGATTACAGCATGAAAAGAAGTGAGAGTCGTATAATATAATGTAATGCATTCTGTTTGTATCTCTTTAATTTTTTTTATGGCTAACTTAAGAACCTTCAACTTTGAGATAGTTTCCAAAAATTAAATTTTTCATTTTCATCCGTGAAAGTAAATTTGATTTACGCTGCGGGCCATCAGACAGAACGGGCAAAGCAGTATCATATGCAGGACGTTTGTTGTGTAGGAACATATTTGTGATCATTGGTACATTAATATGTACCAACTTGAGTGTGTATGCTGTTCTTCTTCTGCGTCTAACAGTCTTCACGCAAACACGTCTCTTAATTTATTGCCTGATGTTTTGCGCACAGTCGTAACTATGCCTGTCAGTATAGATTATCTTTTTGCCTCCACGCATCCACACTTCTGTACCCGACCTGCTGCTAAGGGGATAATAAACTTTAATGGCTTGCCCGTGCCACGGTTACTTGGAGGTACCAACCAACCTAAAAACACACTACTCGTAATAACTACGTACAATTATTAGTCTGCAAATGAAGTGAATACTAATGTGATGTTGTTTAGTTCACCGTCCTCAGTCATCACTTGATCTGCACTTATATCCCTCGAACATTGTGTTTTTCTTACGATGTATGACGTATTATATATGGATCAGACCCATGGATTTTTAAATGCTGACCTCAAAAGAAGACTGATAGCTTCGGAAATGGATTATTTCTGAAGGAGCACCAGAAAATCAGGACTCGAGAAAAAAGATAATGATGAAGTAAGATCTAGAAAGAGGACAAAAGTAACAACAAGAGATAGGACTGAAATAAAATTACTAAACTGGAATGAATATTTGTTGTGAATTTTTGAATGGAAGCTACTTGAGAGACAGAAACGCAGCAGATAGCGACGTTCTTGGGAAGACATCATCGACCAAACGATAAAACATCGCGGTGTGTGGAAGAAAGATGCCCTGAATAAAGAGCGTAGGGTTATCAAAAGATAACATGTATACAGTAAAATATTATTCTTAATCGTATATAATAATGGTTTTTTTTTTGCAATTACTGTCTTCAAAATACTGCAGCCTACGAAGTATTCCAATACTGAAATCGAAGACAGGTAATTTCGACCTGTTTTAGGTTTCTCTAACATATTGTTAGGCATTTTTCACACGGCTGGCTTTTTACTGAAATACTGCAAAACTGAGGTAAACCTATGTTCTGCCTGACTGATACTAACAGGTGAACAGCTCGAAAGTCTAACATCAGTGACGAATATAGAAATGTTACATCAACAACACCTTCACCAAACGCTACCAGACTGGTACTCCAATAATTTCATGCCTTTTGGATAAGTTGATTAAAATTCTTTCCTTATAAGAGCTTATGCTGCGTACAGAAAAAAATCCATTCGTGCAGATAAAGAATAGGCTGTTGATGGCTGTTGAGTGTGTGTGATGTTACTTAAACTTTACACGTAGATATCGTAACAAAGCTTGCTGCGGGGAAGAGCATGCGCAGTTCATCGGTATGTTCCAGACTTGCCAGATCGTGCCAACGCGTCCATAGACGACATATTGAAAGCTCACAGGGAGCAGCGAAGCTCGAGATCCATACCACCCCAGCTGCAGGGATCATGGTGTGCGGAGTTGTTGGATGTAACAACAGGACCAATTTGGTAATTGCTGAAGGGAGGTTGAGGTTTGGCCAGTAAGTGACCAGAGTGCTAAACCCCGTTGACAAACCCTTCATGATCAGCTCACCAGAGAGCACCACAGTGATGCAACATCCCACGCTGTACTTCACATCACCAACACACTGAAGAGAGTACAGATCTCTAACTCTACTGCCCGGTAGCCTAGTTCATAGCCTGCAGAACATATCTGGGATCCGATGGGATGACAAATACTTTTTCAAAGAATTTTCTAATGTTGAGAAATCAGAAGGAGCGATCTGTTTTAGTTGATAAAAAACTTTCAGAAGCCAAGGTCGTATAAATATGTCTTTATTTTCAACAACGAGGTTCGACAAACTTTTCTGACATCTTCTAGTCTTCAAAAATTTTAGTTACAAAACGTGTTCATTGTGAGCTGGAAGATCATGTCAAGTTGTGATATTATTTGGTAAAATGTAGCACATTGTGCTGTGGTTTTGGTAAAAATAAAACATTTCCAATCAAAAAACACCTTGTGCGCATGGCTATGTCCGCATATGTGGCTCTCACAGATGATTGTTACGTCATAAAAAGCACAATTACAGCCTACAATAAAATACACAATAACACATCTGTTTGCGTTAGTATGACACGTTCCATTTACGACATAACGGGCATCGGTTAGTGCTACATACACAGCCATGGCCATGTGCACAAGGTTCTTCTTGACGATAAATGCCGCGCGGGGTAGCCGTGCGGTCTGGGGGCGGTTCGCGCGGCCCTCCACGTCGGAGGTTCGAGTCCTCCCTCGGGCATGTGTGTGTGTGTGTGTGTGTGTGTGTGTGTGTGTGTGTTGTCCTTAGCGTAGGGTGTCCATTTCATTTTCATTGAAAGAGGGGACATTTAAAATAAATTACAAAAAAACCTGGGACAATGAAGAAAAAAACGGGACACAAATATTGTATTGATTAAATTTAATACACGTACAAGTTTACGTTTACAACGTGCACTCAGATGATCCCAAATCACTTTTTTCAATTATTCTGCCACACTATCACCGTACTTTTCACTTTAATGTACTTTATCAAAAAGTGCATTTTCGTTTGAAATTGTATCATAAAAGTTAATACACGATACACCATTAAATGTGTTTTGACAATGAGCAAGGCCCTCACTGTTTCAACCTGCATTCTGTTTTTTTCATATGACCACAAAGAGCTCACTAACGAAAACACACGTTCCACAGCAGCATTTGACCCAGGAATTGCCAGACAAAACTCCACCAAACGAATCATGTTTTTCATGTTAATGTTTTTACTTTTGAAATAAGCAAATATTTTACACCACGTTGCACTAACACTTTCTTTGTCTCCTTCTTCACTTTTTATGTAGTTCTGTGCACATGAAAATTCATCGAACAATTCGTCTTCTTCAACAGGAAAATTTGGTACAATACTTTTAACAACAACACAACAGTCCTGAATATACTTCCACTGTAGCTGCTCCTTTTCAGTATTAACCCAGTCAAATGCTTTAAAAGGTGTGAGAAATGGTAAACACCATTCTTTAATATACTCAATGCAAGAGTCACAGAAGATGTCAGCATAAGTATGAAATTGTTCTACAGTAATTTCACTCTCTTCTTCCAGCTTTCTTAGAGTCTCATACACAAAGGATGTGAGAAATCTTTCAGATTTTCTACATTGTAATTTGCCCAATAATTTGTTTATTTCTTGATAAACTTCCACTATTGTGATTTCTTGTTTTTCAGTACATTTAATTGTTGTGGAGAAAGGTTTTATCTGGCTAACAAGAAAATGTAGAAGAACAATAGACACAGGGTTAACAAAGAATTGTTTAAGGATAACAGGACACTTATCAAGGGAAATGAAATATGATTTCAAACCAGGAAGTATCTCTACAATTCTTTCCAATGCTGGTAGCAGAGATAGCCACCTTGTCTTGCTGTGCCCAAGTACAGTTTTGTATTCAGTTTCAGTAAACTGACAGAATGACTTCAGAGATTCAACTCTTACTGTATATATGTGGAAATGCTGGCAGATTTTGTTTACAATTAGTTGGCAATCGATGGGTAGGCAATCTGAGCCAGTTTGTAAAGAATTGTGCACAACATGTGCTGGACATCCAACACCTACTATATTATTCACTGTGTTCTGTTGCAGTTTATAGAACAAATTGTTTTTACCTTTCCTCTGATTACCGACAGAATTGGTGTTAGTATTGTCTGCAGAAACTGAAATCACCTTTTCCTCAAGATCATATTTCTTTAAAACCTCCAGCACATAATTCTGAAGTAAATCTGAAGTTTCTCCAGCTAAATTAACCAATTCGAGCACTTCAGGGTGAAAATACCTGATAAGGAGAGGAACCAACTTCAAATCCAGATGATTCGATGTATCAGTCATTACAGAAATGAATCGAACACTTCTCAGTTTATTTAAAACCTGCTGAGCTGCATACGGTGCAATAACATTTGAAATGATTGCATTAAGTTTTGTGTGTCCACATGTGAATTTAGGATTGAAAAGTTTTTTAATAACTACTGTAGTACAGTCCATTGACTTAAATCTATGGTTATGCATTGCACTGTGGTATGCAAACGTAGCTTTTTTTGCTGCCAACTGCCTATCCATTTCTGTTACTGATTTTAAGTTTACATAATAGTCACTCACGCATTTATTTGCTCTTTTCGTTTGATCGTCTTAATGTGATTCACAGTGTCAGACCTTCCACCATGAACAATAGCAAATTTTGATCTGCACAACGTACAGTCTACAGTTTCTCCACTACCAGTGATAAAAGGAAACTCGCTTTTTATATTGCTGTTAAAATTACAGTTTCGTTTTGGCATAATCAAACAGTGATTGCACAGTGCAAAACATTAACAGTGTGGTGACGAAAGCCAGAGAGCAAGTATCAGTGGTGTAGAGTATCTCTGGACCGAAAGGACGGATTCAGTGGATCGATTTAGAAGAGAAGAATCTTCGTTGTTATGCGTAACCTATAGTGTGTTTAAAATTACTTGCGATTTTTGACAGTTCGGCACGTGTTTGGGGTATGCTGAAAGTCATCACACACTTCCTAGCGTAAATAATTGCGCCGTTAATAGCACGTCAAACAACCAGTAGCGTAAAATACTCTAGCCAAGCGGAATCATAAAAAAACGGAACATTTGACCGTCCCCAAAAAAAAACTTTCGGGACAGCGGGACATTTTGGTAATAAACGGGACTGTCCCGGGAAAACGGGACGAATGGACACCCTACCTTAGCGTAAGTTACATTAATTTGTGTGTAAGCCTAGGGACCGTTGACTTCACCAGTTTGGTCCCATAAAAGATTACCAAAAATTTCAATTTTTTGACGATAAATGTTTTATTTTTGACAAACCTTGGTATAATATGCTACATCTTATACACTAATATGACAGCTTTGCATGAGGTTCAAACTCTACGAACATGGTTATTAATAAAATCTTTTGGAGACCTGAAGATGTCAGTAAAGTATGTATAAATAGATTGTTGAAAATAAAGAATTATTATGCGATCTAGGCTGCAGAATGTACATGTACTTTGATATGTTGGTGCTCCACGGAAGCATCGTATTCTCGACTATGAAGAGGGCGTCCTTCGTCACGTAGAAGAGAGTCCATTAATGAGTACTAGAAGCATTGTCCACGGCATGGGCTGTTGTACAGCACGCGGGTCAGAGCCCATTGTCTCCCCTGTGTGTGTGGCGTGAAGCGGAAGATTTGACGGCGACTCGATCTTAAAAATTATTTTACATGCAAACTATACATTTCCAGTCTTGGTATCATTATCAAAATATTATCAAATAAGTCTACTCTGGCAACGCTAGAAGTTTGTAATGGGAATTGTGGAACACGCTGTGTAATGGTAACACAAAGTCTTACAGATGTAGTGTATGCTGAAGCTATTATTAGGTCTACAACGCAAAACACTGCCGATTAGTTTCCGATTGACGACAAGTCATTGGAGTCGGTGAACGACTTCAGTTTTTCAAGTGATCGAGGAGAAAATGGACTGCGTCTTTGTCAGAGGAACTATCCTAGTATTTGTCTTAAGCAATTGAGGGAACCTAAATATAGATGGGTGAATGAAGTTTCTTCGAACCTGCATATTCCCGACTGCGAGTCTAGTGTATTATCACTTCTTTGCTCGGTGGTAAGGTTGTGGAGAAATTGATGATAGCATTTAGTGATGACTGAAGCTGACTAACTGGACGAATAGCATATAACAACGTTGCCCAGAAATGATGTAGTTTCTTTATAGTATTGTGTATTGAACCGGGGACCTAGAAGCGATAGAGAGGCTTCGACCCGCCGTAGCACTCAGTGGTTCACAACCCCACAACAGGCCACATCAGCCCCCCCCCTCCCCACCACACCGCACCCAGGATCACTGTGTGGTTCGGCCCTGAATGTTATGTTTGCGTGGTAGAGTACTGATGGAGTACGCGTGCGTGCAGCAATCGCCGACATGGTGTAACTGAGGCGAAATAAGGGGAACCAGCCCGCATTCGCCGAGGCAGATGGAAAACCGCCTTACAAAGCATCCACAGGCTGGCCGGCACACTGGACCTTGAGACTAACCCCCCGGGCGGATTTGTGCCGGTGACCGGCACGCTTTCCCACTCGGGAAGCAGCGTGTTAGATCGCGAGGCTAGCCGGGCGGGCTCTTTATGGTATATTGTAAAATGAAATACTAACGCTGCTTTTTTGAAGTATTCTTCGTTTTTAATGCATTTATTCTGATTTTATAGCTGAAGTTAGCGAAAGAGTAAAATGTCCTAAAAATGTCGAACATGTAATAAAGGAAGTGAAAGGAAATATCTGAGGATGAACAAAATTGCTAGGGGAACGGATACTAAAGCTGAATGATATAGGCACATAAGATGAAAATGAAAAAGATCTATTGAACAGAATAGATATCATATTTAGCAGAAAGTATTGGTTCACGATTAAATAGCTAAGCTCTTAGCAATGACTAGTAGGCGAAAGAAAAAAATGCGAATCCTATTACATAGTAAAAGGTGGATAAAATAAAACAGGCCCGGAAAATTATTTCACTTACCTTAACATATGCAACCAAACTTACATCATCCGCCGTAGATGGTCTTATTTTCGATTTAACAAGACTATTCTTTCTTCAAGAATGATTAAAGGAAGTTGGGGCGAATTTTACTTAAATTCTACCTTGACGTCGTTAGAGGACAACCTACTGCTGTTAGCTAGTTCGCTCGCTTGATCATTACCGAAAGCTTTGACGTAACAACAAAATGGGTTCTGCGTTCTTCGTTTCAACAGACGCAATTCAGTAACACCTGTCCGGCGTGATTTTTCTCGAGACTACGACAACGTACCTACTTTAGTGCAAGGCGTGTATGGATCTCGCACTGCACTTTTGGCCTTCTAGGTCACCTGATCTCAAGGTAATGAAGAGTTTTGTGTAGGGGATTGTGGAAGACTCCGCTACGTGCCTCCTCTTCCAACAACGTTGTGTAAGCTGCAACGCCGCGTAGCAGCAGCAGCAGTGTATGCAGGAACTCCAGACCGAGATGTGTGTCGTGCGTCCATTGGCGTGTGCCTATAACGTTCATGAAAGGTAAATGGAAATTTTGATCCTAAACATATTCGTAAAAAGTAGCCAAGGTTGTATGTGCATGCATGAAAAAGATGTACTGTAGTAAAATCGGATTTTTTTTGGAAAATAAGGAGTTTATCAGAAATTTCTTATATTTCCGTCTATGATCACAAAATTAACATGTCCTTAGTATATCGGTTTCGGTCAGTGATGACCTCCTTCAGATCTCGGTACTGATTCACTGCTTCAGTTTACACAGCATTTAGACTCTGTTGTAAGCCACGTCGCAGCTTGCGAAACTAGTGCAATGTCTGGCTCTGTAAACTGAAGCAGGAAATCAGTACCGAGATCTGAAGATAGTCATCGCTGACCGAAACCGGTAGTCTACGGACCTAACAATTTTGTGATCGTAGACGGAATTCAGGAAGGCTGTGAGGGACACACGTGTATTCAGGGAATTCTTTGATGACACTGATCATTATTTAATCTGCAGTGAAATTGGGATTGTGAGGCCGAAAGTGCAGGAGGTCAGGTCCATATGTAGGAGGATAAGAGTGGAGAAACTTCAGGATAAGGAAATCAGGCACAAGTACATAACAGCGATCTCAGAAAGGTACCAGTTAGTTGAATGTAGTCAATTACAGTCATTGGAAAAGGAATGGACAAGGTACAGGGACACAGTACTAGAAGTGGCTAAAGAATGTCTTGGAACAGTAGTGTGTAAAAGTAGGATGAAGCAAACAGCTTGGTGGAATGATACAGTCAAGGCAGCCTGTAAAAGGAAAAAGAAGGCGTATCAAAAATGGCTACATACCAGAACCCAGGTAGACAGAGAAAGTTATGTTGAAGAAAGAAACAAAGCCAAACAGATAATTGCAGCATCCAAGAAGAAATCGTGGGAAGACTTTGGAAACAGGTTGGAGACTATGGGTCAAGCTGCTGGAAAACCATTCTGGAGTGTAATTAGCAGTCTTCGAAAGGGAGGTAAGAAGGAAATGACAAGTATTTTGGACAGGTCAGGAAAACTGCTGGTGAATCCTGTGGATGCCTTGGCCAGATGGAGGGAATATTTTGAAGAGTTGCTCAATGTAGGTGAAAATGCGATCAGTAATGTTTCAGATTTCGAGGTAGAATGGGATAGGAATGATGATGGAAATAGGATCACATTTGAGGAAGTGGAAAAAATGGTCAATAGATTGCAGTGCAATAAAGCGGCTGGGGTGGATGAAATTAAGTCGGAACTCATCAAATACAGTGGAATGTCAGGTCTTAAATGGCTACACAGGATAATTGAAATGGCCTGGGAGTCGGGACAGGTTCCATCAGACTGGACAAAAGCAGTAATCACACCAATCTTTAAACATGGAAACAGAAAAGATTGTAACAACTACAGAGGTATCTCTTTAATCAGCGTTGTGGGTAAAATCTTCTCAGGTATTGTTGAAAGGAAAGTGCGAGTATTAGTTGAGGACCAATTGGATGAAAATCAGTGTGGGTTTAGGCCTCTTAGAGGTTGTCAGGACCAGATCTTTAAATTACGGCAAATAATGGAGAAGTGTTATGAGTGGAACAGGGAATTGTATCTATGCTTTATAGATCTAGAAAAGGCATATGACCGGGTTCCTAGGAGGAAGTTATTGTCTGTTCTACAAGATTATGGAATAGGAGGCAAACTTTTGCAAGCAATTAAAGGTCTTTACATGGATAGTCAGGCAGCAGTTAGAGTTGACGGTAAATTGAGTTCATGGTTCACAGTAGTTTCAGGGGTAAGACAAGGCTGCAACCTGTCTCCACTGTTGTTCATATTATTTATGGATCATATGTTGAAAAGAATAGACTGGCTGGATGAGATTAAGATATGTGAACACAAAATAAGCAGTCTTGCATATGCGGATGACTTAGTTGTGATGGCAGATTCGATTGAAAGTTTGCAAAGTAATATTTCAGAGCTAGATCAGAAATGTAAGGACTATGGTATGAAGATTAGCATCTCCAAAACGAAAGTAATGTCAGTGGAAAGAGATATAAACGGATTGAGTGCCAAATAGGAGGAACAAAGTTAGAACAGGTGGACGGTTTCAAGTACTTAGGATGCATATTCTCACAGGATGGCAACATAGTGAAAGAACTGGAAGCGAGGTGTAGCAAAGCTAATGCAGTGAGCGCTCAGCTACGATCTACTCTCTTCTGCAAGAAGGAAGTCAGTACCAAGACTAAGTTATCTGTGCACCGTTCAATCTTTCGACCAACTTTGTTGTATGGGAGCGAAAGCTGGGTGGATTCAGGTTACCTTATCAACAAGGTTGAGGTTACGGATATGAAAGTAGCTAGGATGATTGCAGGTACTAGTAGATGGGAACAATGGCAGGAGGGTGTCCACAATGAGGAAATCAAAGAAAAACTGGGAATGAACTCTATAGATGTAGCAGTCAGGGCGAACAGGCTTAGATGGAGGGGTCATGTTACACGCATGGGAGAAGCAAGGTTACCCAAGAGACTCATGGATTCAGCAGTAGAGGGTAGGAGGAGTCGGGGCAGACCAAGGAGAAGGTACCTGGATTCGGTTAAGAATGATTTTGAAGTGATAGGTTTAACATCAGAAGAGGCACCAATGTTAGCACTGAATAGGGGATCATGGAGGAACTGTATAAGGGGGGTATGCTCCAGACTGAACGCTGAAAGGCATAATCAGTCTTAAATGATGATGATGATGATGATGATGAGACGGAAATAAAGGAAATTTATTCTACACTGTCTGGATCACTGTTCTACCCGCGACCATGTCGCAGCTTGTGAAAAAGTTTATAGTCCTTTGCGTAAGTTAAAATTTGCCCCACGTTTCTGTTTCATTCATGTAGAAGATATAGTCTTGTACAATCGGTGAATCCTTATAAAACATGTCTGTATGGCAGAGTTTAACAGCTCACTGATTTTGAGCCTGGGCACACACACACTCTTGCTCACGAGCAGTGCAGTGGCGGCAAGGTGGAGAGTAAGGACAATGTTCGCTCGCACTTTGTGGTCGCGACAACAAGCGAGGAGCTCCAGCTGTGAAATAGGGGAGGGTCTTCTGACAGCGGTGCCATCTAACAGCAGCAATGGCGAGTCAGCATTTTGTAACACCGACAATATCTTCGCACTTCAATCGGCAGTACGAGGAATCTTATTCCACAAAAAGAGGCGCAGGCAAAATGTTTAGTGTAGCAAAAGACACTGAATGCTCTCAATAAGGTCATTTACAAATCCAGGAACGAAAAATGTGAAGAACAGAGTGTACACAAGAAGCTGTAAACGTCAAAGGAAGCTCTCTGAAGAAGAGAACGAGAAATGAAATGATTGTGCCGTTAGGATGAGCTACAAATCGCTCTACTATAGCAAATATCTTGTACGATTTGAAGAATGCTGATTTAATAAAAGAATACTTGGTAGCTGCAAAGTAACATTTACGACCAATAGGTGATGATGATAATGACGATGTTTGGTTTGTTGGGCGCTAAACTACGCGGTCATCAGCACCCGTACAAGTTCCCAATCTGTACACAGTCCAGTCTAGCCACTTTCACGAATGATGATGGAATGATGAGGGCAACACAAATACCCAGTCCCCGGGTAAAGAAAATCCTCAACCCGGCCGGGAATTGAACCTGGGACCCCCGAGGCCTAGAGGTAACAACGCTTGCCACTGGACCATGAGCTGCGGACGAGACCACTAGAGGTAGAATAATTTCGCGTAGTATCGTTATCAAACATGACAATCGCGCGTTCTCACAGGCTGTGGCAGACGATTGGTTCAAATGGCTTTAAGAACAGTCCCCTAGACGTAGGACTACTTAAACCTAACTACTTAAACCTAACTAACCGGCGTTCAGAGCCGGCTTGCAAAATCTTTGTAAAGAGTTTAGCGCTTTGTGAAAGTGCAGATATCACAGGCAGACAGCTGGATGTGACATTTTTAGCAGCGTTGAAGAAAGTGTAGTGAATGTAGGTACGTCATGGAAATTATAGATAAAAGGAAAACCGCTAAGGATAGAAACTTGAAATTTCGAGAGGGTGTTAATATAGTACGACAGACATCGATTAATGAGAGATTTTTTTGAAATCCACCACTAAGGTGCTCAAATAGCGGATGAAAGGTATTTTGGGAAATATGTCATTATTAAGGCAGTTCTGAAGTTAGAACTGCGACAACTCGTATTTGGTCAGAAATAAAGAAATAGGTGTTTAAGCATTTTTGGGAATTTAACCCCTATGGGTGTGAAATAGTGGATGAAGGTTTTCTTTGAAAATAAGTAAAGCATATTTAAAACTACATCTCTGAAAATTGGTGTTTGACATCTCAGACAGAAATAAAAAATGTTTTTCAGTGTTTTTGGAAATTTAGCCCTTAAGATGATAAAATAGGAGACTGAAACGTTTTATGAAAATATTTCATGCTAAATCTATGAAAATTTGAATTTGGCTTCTCACAAGGGAACCTCCCCATCGCACCCCCCCTCAGATTTAGTTATAAGTTGGCACAGTGGATAGGCCTTGAAAAGCTGAACACAGATCAATCGAGAAAACAAGAAGAAGTTGTGTGGAACTATGAAAAAAGTAAGCAAAATATACAAACTGAGTAGTCCATGTGCAAGATAGGCAACATCAATGAGACCGCGAGTGTAGGAGCGCCGTGGTCCCGTGGTTAGCGTGAGCCGCTGTGGAACGAGAGGTCCTTGGTTCAAGTCTTCCCTCGGCTGAAAATTTTACTTCATTTATTTTCGCAAAGTTATGATCTGTCCGTTCGTTCACTGACGTCTCTGTTCACTGTAATAAGTTTAACGCCTGTGTTTTGCGACCGCACCGCAAAACCGTGCGATTGTTATTGAAGTCGCGAGCTATATTTGCTGGATTCATAGTGCCCACGGAATACATCTCACGTATTTAATGCACTCTCGTCCAAAGTAGTGAACAGTCAACTGCCAGCCAGGGAGCCGCGTTAGCAGGAATACTCTCTCTTCCGTGCGCTGTAGTCGACGGTCGTGTGTTTCGATGTTTGTTTAGGTGTGGCGTCCCCATACTACGGCGCAGTTACCTCGCATCGGACGGACAGATAATAATTGTCAGAAAATAAAAAATTAAGGTTTTCAGTCGATGGACGACTTGAACCAATGACCTCTCATTCCGCAGCCGCTCACACTAACCACGGGACGACGGCGCTCTATAGCTCACATTCTCCTTGATGTTGCATATGTTGCGCATTGACTACTCTGCTTATTTTTTCGTAGAATGAGATTTTCCCTCTGCAGCGTAGTGTGCGCTGATATGAAACTTCCTGGCAGATTAAAACTGTGTGCCCGACCGAGACTCGAACCCGGGACCTTTGCCTTTCGCGGGCAAGTGCTCTACCTTCTGAGTTACCGAAGCACGACTCACGCCCGGTCCTCACAGCTTTACTTCTGCCAGTATCTCGTCTCCTACCTTCCAAACTTTACAGAAGAGCTTCTCTAAAGAAAAGTGTGTTAAGGGACGAAAGTTTGTATGGAAATATAACAACGAGAACTCAAAAGGCAGAATTAACAGAAGACTTCCGCCTCCAGCTACCAGAATCTTTTTTGGTAAGAAGTACATTTGGAAAAGACCGTGCTTCTATGGAGTTAATTAGCGTGAAAAGTATGGAAGATGTTGCAGTTTGTGAACAACATGAAAATTCGATTAAGGAAAAAAGGAATATTTGCAGACTATATAGTCGACGCGAGCGAAGCACTGGGCGCAAAGATAGTTAGTTTATATATCTAGAGACGGAGCGCCAGTCATGATGGGGAAAAAAAAATCAGGAAGCGAAAAGGCTTCCAGTGCCCGAAACGAGCTGATATGCGTCTAGAAATAACTGTAGTGCGAAGGCAATATAAAGACGTTCTAGATTACTCCAAGCGTGTTCCTCAGGATCAGTTTCCTCCTCAACAGAAGTCTTCACACTGATCCTCACCCTGTTACCTGTGCGGTGGGGGTTGTAAGAGCTCCTCGCCACAAGCTGAGGTGGCCAAGTGAAGCGGCTGCCAGGAACGCTGCGCACGCTCTCGAGTGGTGTGCGGCGCAGGCGCGCAGTCCTTACCTTTGACGGCCTCGTCTTTGCAGCCACGTGGGCGCCGCTGAGTGTCGGTCACCCTACGCACGAGTGCGTAGGCTGCCCGCCACACAGTCTCCTAGCGCAGCACGCTTCCTCCATTACTCGACCCCGCCGAAGGCTGTCAAGCGGGTGGCAGCGGTATAGCGCTGTCCGAACGTGCCAGAGGCGTGCAGCACAATGAGCCGGCTGTGTGTAACCGGACCGCCTCGCACAATGGACTGTAGCCAACACGACTTCGCTTTCAAGAGTTCGTTTCTACATCGTTGCCTTAAATCTGACAGCCAATGAAAATAACTGTGCCTCGGCGGGAAGAATTGCTAGAAACAATTACACTTTTCTCTTAATATACAGGGTGGTCCATTGATAGTCGCCCGCATCTCGTGGTCGTGCGGTAGCGTTCTCGCTTCCCACGCCCGGGTTCCCGGGTTCGATTCCCGGCGGGGTCAGGGATTTTCTCTGCCTCTTGACGGCTGCGTGTTGTGTGCTGTCCTTAGGTTAGTTAGGTTTAAGTAGTTCTAAGTTCTAGGGGACTGATGACCATAGCTGTTAAGTCCCATAGTGCTCAGCGCCATTTGAACCACTCCATTGATAGTCACCGGGCCAAATATCTCATGAAATAAGCACCAAACGAAAAAACTACAAAGAACGAACTCGTCTAGCTTGAAGGGGGAAACCAGATGGCGCTATTGTTGGCCCACTAGATGGCGCTGCCATAGGTCAAAAGGATATCAACTGCGTTTTTTTAAATGGGAACCCCAATTTTTATTACATATTCGTGTAGTACGTAAAGAAATATGAATGTTTTAGTTGGACCACTTTTTTCGCTTTGTGATAGATGGCGCTGCAATAGGTACAAATGTATGGTATCACGTAACATTCTGCCAGTGCTGACGGTACTTGCTTCGTGATACATTACCCGTGTTAAAATGGACTGTTTACCAATTGCGGAAAAGATCGATATCGTGTCGATGTATGGCTATTATCATCAAAATGCCAAACGGGCGTATGCTATGTATGCTGCTCAGTATCCTGGTCGACATTATCCAAGTGTCCGGAATGTTCGCCGGATAGCTACGTTATTTAAGGAAACAGGAAGTGTTCAGCCACATGTGAAACGTCAACCGCGATCCGCAACATATGATGATGCCTAAGTAGGTGTTTTAGCTGCTGGCGCGGCTAATCCGCACATCAGTAACGGACAAATTAAAACGTCGGTGTTGAGAATACTACAATATCGATATCACCCGTACGATATTTCTATGCACTAGGAATTGCATGGCGACGACTTTGAACATCGTGTACAGTTCTGCCACTGGGCACAAGAGAAATTACGGGACGATGACAGATTTTTTGCATGCGTTCTGTTTAGTGACAAAGCGTCATTCACCAACAGCGGTAACGTAAACCGGCATAATATGCACTATTGGGCAACGGAAAATCCACGTTGGCTGCGTCAAGTGGAACATCAGCGACATTGGCGGGTTAATGTATGGTGCGGCATTATGGGAGTAAGGATCATTGGCCCCCATTATATCGATGGTAATCTAAATGGTGCAATGTATGCTGATTTCCTACGTAATGTTCTACCGATGTTACTACAAGATGTTTCACTGCATGACAGAATGGGGATGTACTTCCAACGTGATCGATGTCCGGCACATAGCTCGCGTGCGATTGAAGCGGTATTGAATAGCATATTTCATGACAGGTGGATTGGTCGTCGAAGCACCATACCATGGCCCGCACGTTCACTGGATCTGACGTCCCCGGATTTCTTTCCGTGGGGAAAGTTGAAGGATATTTGCTATCGTGATCCACCGACAACGCCTGTCAACACGCGTCAGCGCATTGTGAATGCATGTGCGAACATTACGGAAGGTGAACTACTCGCTGTTGAGAGGAATCTCGTTACACGTATTGCCAAAAGCATTGAGGTTGATGGACATCATTTTGAGCATTTATTGCATTAATGTGGTATTTTCAGGTAATCACGCTGTAACAGCATGCGTTTTCAGAAATGATAAGTTCACAAAGGTACATGTATCACATTGGAACAACCGAAATAAAATGTACAAACTTTAATTTAAATAACCTACCTGTTACCAACTGTTCGTATAAAATTGTGAGCCATATGCTTGTGTCTATTACAACGCCACCTATCACAAAGTGAAAAAAGTGGTCGAGCTAAAACATTCATATTTCTTTACGTACTACACGAATATGTAATAAAAAAATGTGGGTTCCTCTTTAAAAAAACGCAGTTGATATCCGTTTGACCTATGGCACAGCCATCTAGCGGGCCAACCATAGCTCCATCTGGTTTCCCCCTTCAAGCCAGACAAGTTCCGTTCTTTGTAGTTTTTTCGTTTGACGCTTATTTCGTGAGATATTTGCCCCGGTCACGTTCAATGAACCACCCTGTATATACATAAACAGAATACCAATGCTCCGCGATTGTGGTAAGCCGTCCTATTAAAATGGCAAATCCTGCACATTATGCATGCGCGACCTTTAAGTTGAAATTTATGTCAGCTGTGAGTGGAACTTTAGGCGTGACGGTCGTGTATGTGTTTGGTGGTTTGCATGGCTGTGTCGCGAGTACTTCAGTTTCAAAATTTATTCTGAAACCGAGGCAGGTCAGATTAATCTTAGTGACCAGCGTTCCTAATTCAAAATCTAATCCCCAAGCGGAAAAAAAAACCAAAGGAAATTTACAACGCTTTTGAGAGAGGTGTGATGGAATAGAGCAGTACGTTGTAGCCAAGTATCACTGTCGTTTGCTCATTTCCGTGAGGGCCAGGTAAGCCTTGAGGAGAACCCAAGAAGTTTAAGGCCATAAAATACAACAGACTACACCAGTCAGGTTGTTGTTAATAACAGTTTAAAGAGAGTATTGACGAAAAACATGTGAGGAAATTGCATATGAGGCCAGAATATCTGTCACTTCAGCTACAGAATCGTAACTGAAAAGTTAACGATGAGAGAAATTCCTGCCAGATGGATTCCGCATGATCAGAATGAAGAGCAGGAAGCAGGTCTCAAAATAATCGCTGAAGAATTCTTTCAGCGTTGTCGATGGGAAGGAGAACAAATTCTGAAAAGGATTTTTGCTTTTGATGAAAGCTGGAGACGAGAATTTAAGCCAGAACTGCACTCTTAATCGTCACAATAGGAAAGTCCCGACTTTAGACGACCCATACCAATCAAACGTGAAAATGATGCTGATCTTTGCGTTTGATAAGAATGGAGTCATCGCTACGAATAGACTACCCCAGGGGAGGTCTGTAAAAGATGCATACTACACACAGGCTGTCTCTGTTAAATGTTTTTCACGCGAAAATTCGTCAAAGAAAGCCTTACAAGCTTGCAGCTGGCTTACTCATATTGGGCGATAATGCACTAGCGCACAATGCCCTACCAGTGAGAGAGTGAAACGCTCGACAAATGTGGATGATAAATACTACCCCACGCACACAGTCTTGATACAGACCACCAGACTTTAATTTGTTTCCTAAACTGACGGAATAATTCCGTGGAAAACTTTTTGATACAATTGACAAAGCTTCTAATGTGGTGACCAGAGTGATCAGACAAATCAACAATGAAGGAGTCCAATACGAAATACAGATGTTTCAAAACCGTTGGGAAGCTGTAATAAACAAGAATAGAGATTATGTCGAAGGCCTGTAAAGGTATTTTGTAAAATAAATTATTTTCATCAGTTCTATCTTACAGTGCCAACGGCCTTACCACAGTGGTAACACCGGTTCCCGTCAGATAACCGAAGCTAAGCGATGTCGGGCTGGGCTAGCACTTGGATGGGTGACCATCCAGTCTGCGGACCGCTGTTGGCAAGCGGGGTGCACTCAGCCCTTATGAGGCAAACTGAGAAGCTACTTGATTGAGAAGTAGCGGCTCCGGTCTCGTAAACCGACATATGGCAGGGAGAGCGGTGTGCCGACAACGTGCCCCTCCATATCCGCGTCCAGTGACGCCTGTGGGCAGAGGATGACACGGCGGCCGGTTGGTACCGTTGGGCCTTCCAAGGCCTGTTTGGACGGAGTTCAGTTTAGTTCTGTCTTACAGTGTGCACAACTTATTAATAACACCTTCAGGCACGCTGATATTTGATTACAAATATTAAAAAAAATAGTTTTTTAAGGATACACTGTCCGATCAGAAGTATGTGAAGACACGCCTACGGAATGTGGAACTGACTCCTAGATGTCACGAGAGGCGCATCAGCCAGTGGGAAAGGAAGCGGGAGGTATTCTGTTGTCAGTAAAGAATCAGTAATAGCAGAATATGACTTCGAATGTGGACTACTGGTTTCGTGCCAACTGAGTAACAATTCATCGGGAATATTTCAGTCCTCCTAAAGTTGTCCAAGTTAACTGTTGGTGATGTGACTGTGAAGTGGAAACGCGAAGGAACAGCTACAAATAAACCTCGACCAGGCTAGCTTCATACACTGACGGAAAGGGATCGTAGAGAATTGCAGAGGGTAGTTGCAAAAAGTCGCATAGAATCAGCAGAAGGGTTAAAGTGTGAGTTCCGAATTGCTACCAACAAGCCAGCTAACATAATGACTGTACATTGGCAGTTTAAAGGAGTGGGGTAGAGTGGTCGAGCAGCTCCTCATGTGCCACAAATTTCTGCAGTCAATGCTAAGCGACGCTTGATGTGATGTAAAGAACGACGTCAAAGGACAGTTGATGTCTGGAGACGAGAGATTTGGGGTTACGAGCGAGATGGAATGGATGGGGCTTGAGGATTGCCTGATGGAGGGTACGTAATGTGTGGAGTGTACGGTGAAATACGGAGAAGATGGTGATGCGGTATGGTGACGTTTTTAGTGTTTGGAGTGTGTTTGCCTTAAGGCGCTTAACTCTAAATGCTCAAGGATACAAATACGTTTCACGGCATTATGTACTGTGTGCAATAGCGGAACAGTCCCGAGACACTGACTGAATTAGCATGACAATGAGTCCTGTCATACAGCAGCATCTGTAAGGCAATGCTTTGCGGATAATAACATTCTTGAAATACCGGGTGATCAAAAAGTCAGTATAAATTTGAAAACTGAATAAATCACGGATTAATGTAGATAGAGAAGTACAAATTGACACACATGCTTGGAATGACATGGGGTTTTATTAGAACCAAAAAAATACAAACGTTCAAATAATGACCGACAGATGGCGCGTCATCTGATTAGAATAGCAATAATTAGCATAACAAAGTAAGACAAGGCGAAGATGATGTTATTTACAGGAAATGCTCAATATGTCCACCATCATTCCTCAACAATAGCTGTAGTCGAGGAATAATGTTGTGAACAGCACTGTAAAGAATGTCCGGAGTTATGGTGAGGCATTGGCGTCGGATGTTGTCTTTCAGCATCCCTAGAGATGTCGGTCGATCACGATACACTTGCGACTTCAGGTAACCCCAAAGCCAATAATCGCACGGACTGAGGTCTGGGGACCTGGGAGGCCAAGCATGACGAAAGTGGCGGCTGAGCACACGATCATCACCAAACGACGCGCGCAAGAGATCTTTCGTGCGTCTAGCAATATGAGGGTTTTTTGGTTCTAAAAAAACCCCATGTCATTCCAAGCATGTGTGTCAATTTTTACCTCTCTGTCTACATTATTCCGTGGTTTATTAAGTTTTCAAATTTATACTGATCACCCGGTAGAGTGGCCGGTCCAGATTCTCAACCTGAACCCAGTGGAACACCCTTGGGATGGGTTAAGCCTTCTAATTCACCCCAGACCCCAGAGTCCATCATGACAATCTTCTCTGGTTTCGGCTCTTGAGAAATAATGGGCTGCCATTCCTCCACAGACATGCAAACACCTTGTGGAATGATCCTCAGCAGAGTTCCAGCCGTCATGAAGGCGAAGGGTGGTCACACCCCACAGTAATGTCCACTAGTAGGTGACCGAACACGTCTGATCAGATAGTATAGTACGCTGTCTGTGTACTTACCCAGATACCCTGAGACCATCTGTTTACGTTTTTAGTCAAATGGTTCAAATGGCTGTGAGCACTATGGGACTTAACATCTGAGGTCATCAGTCCCCTAGACCTTAGAAGTACTTAAACCTAACTAACCTAAGGACAACACGCACATCCATGCCCGAGGCAGGTTTCGAACCTGCGACCGTAGCGGTCGCGCGGGTCCAGAATGAAGCGACGAGAACCGCTTGGCCGCACCGGTCGGCTACGTTTTTAGTCATATGAACTGTTGGCACACAATACATTTATTTATTTACGGATTTTGTTTGTAAGAACAACTTATAACATCACAACTCTGTGGTAGATCGTACATTTTCTAGGTGTTTTACGAAGTTTGTTTTATTAGTTGTGCTGAATATTATCCTTGTAAATATGTTGTCAAGTTACCAATGCTGTTTGTTATTTAAGAAAGAGAATACGCATCGAATGTTAACATTTTGTAAGTAAACACGCTGGCCTAGTCAGGGAAAAGCTATTGTCAAAGAGTGTAATAAACTGTAAATGTATTACCACTGGGCATGCGAGCGTGCCAAAAATGCAGTAGCAGTTCTGAGTCGCGAGGAGATGATTGGTGTCGTTGGTTGTGTGTATTCGCAGGTGTTCCTACACAAAAGTGCGGAGATTAAAAGTCTGTTTCCGAAGTGCGGAACAGTGAAAACTGAAATGGTTGTTTTGGCGGATATTCAATATGGGCAAGCAATGTGTATGGCATTTATTGGGCACAGTAGAAATGCAGCAAGAGTAATTCACATAACGCTAAGAGTACTGTGGACCCTTGTTATTGCCAATAGTATGGCCAGAAGATCAACCTGTGCTCTATTTTATCGCCAAATGAAGCCGCTCGACAAACCAACGGCATCATGAAGTGTAGTAAGATCTAAACTTTTTATAACTAGAATTGTAATAGGCTTAAATAACATTGTTCTCGTGCTTATTGTCACGTAAATAATTTTCCTAAGTCGTTATCCAAGTAGTGTCTATTCCATACCTTTGTACGAACCGAGACAATCAGAAAATGAACTGAAAATGGAGTGAACATAATTTATTTGATTATCAAAACATAATATTTCCAACTTTTGGACAATTACGTAATAATGAAGTCTTTGGTTGTAGTATGAGTAAAGTCAGAAATAGAATGATGCAAAAGCCAGTATTAATTCACTTGCTCAAAATAGAGTAACTTTCATAATAAAAAATTGGTAGTAAAACTTTACGTAACTTGGACACTGAATCTCACTGTCAAAGAACAGTTTCTAGTTTATTGCTTGTGGAATGATTTATAACTTTTATTACAAAGAAATATGACAGTAACTACTAGGTAAATGACAGTCCTTACCAATGAGTAAATTCAAACAATCTTTCTGCTTGCTACAACTACGACAATCAGTATTACGGTGAGTAATGTAACAAAAAATTTCTGTCCACAGCCAGTAAACAGTTTTACTTTAATTAATCTTTTAAAATTAATGTAATATGTTGTATGTGTTTACTATTTGATTATTCTTTGACTACTCTGACAAGTGTGGTGTGAAGTACTTGAAAGTGTGCCTTAGGTACTGTTCCTATATCATGATGCCAATGACTTTCCTTACGTAAGATTGCTTACGACTATAAAGTTCAGTTTCAATGTAATTATTCTTGTTCCCGTGACGAACTGGTAACCGTTGGTTATTTTTATTAACGACATACTTTGAAAATATTTTTTCCAAATTTTCTATCAACTACGATTAATTAAAAATTATTTACGTAATAAAATAAAGTTAACCGAATTTTCTTTCTAATCGTCACTGCTAAAATAGTGTGCAGTGGCGATTCGGTTATGACTTCATCTACTTCTCTCGGTGTTGCACTATTCTTCAGAGTAAATGCCTCTTCCCCACAGATTAGGGACTTTAGATTCACGGTCATATAGAAAAGCCTAGTTAGCCGGAGAGGTAGGAGGATCATAAACTCTTATTCTAAAAACAACTATACTGGTAAGAACTAGTACACTGCTAATTAAGATTAACGTTTTGTTCGCCAGCCACATTAATACTTGCTGTGAATTATCGAAATAAATAAGTGAAAATCAAGGGTGCTCCTTCGAGCAGGTCACGATTAGAGTTGAAGCCCCGCCTCTAATAAGGTAGTCGTCGACGTTACGAAAACAAAATTCTTCTTTGTCGGCTCGTTTTTCGCCTTTCACGACTTAACCAGAAGTAAGTACCTACCAAGTAAACCTAAGAGTCGATGGAAAATTAAAATAATGTAAAAACAATGACACATATTTTTTGCTTGAATAACTACATCTACCCAATGAAGGTAATTTTGAAAAGATTATAAGGTGTTCAAACAGGTTTTGCATAACTACGTGACTTCCATAGATATTTTTATTGGTAATCTCTTTTCAATACTCTTTTGGTCACTTGAAATTGCTACGTATGCAATAGAGTTAAAAGTGAACTTGAAATTTCGGTGCTGTTTAGTAGATGCGTTATGTCTCCAATGGTTAACGGAAGGACGTCACTCGTGAATTCTATTCAGTCTGCCAACATGCCTGGAAGAGTCATTTCATGACTACACCGCTCGCACATTGTTACTTTACTGCAGCAACGGTTGTCAGTATGCCGCCAAATTGGCGTATACTACAACCACTCTGTAACGCGACTGTGACTACCATTTGGTCATGATAAACTACTTATAAATTCCCAAGACCCTGCTGCATAGATATATCCATCATTACCATCCCATATATGTGTATGTATGGGAAAGCCACCCTGATGGATAATTTTCACATAGTGCGACACAGTAGCGTTTTGTTTACCCGCTCCTGTACTAGTCTGCTTCCCATAGCTTGAAAGCCAACGATTCTCTGTAAATATGTTGTCAACACTGAGGTAGACCAGAGGATGCCAAGGATGGGCAATACTGTGAAGGGTTCAGAAAGCCAATTTTTCCCTGCCGTGGTTTAAGCTACCTGACCTGTCTTCTCACATTCACTTGTTTCGGAAAAAAATTTGGTAATTTTTATGGTAAGGAGTTAAGGAACCGAACTGCTGAGGTCATCGGTCCCTAAGCTTACGCGCTACTTAATCTAACTTAAACTAACTTACGCTGAGGACAACGCACACACCCATGTCCGAGGAAGGACTCGAACCTCCGATGGGGGAAGCCGCGCTAACCGTGACAATGCGCCTATAGACATCTCGCCTACCCCGCGCGGCTACTTGTTCGGACCTCCTATACCACTGTCATGAACATCCTCGATACACTTGCAGCGCATCTTCCGAGGCAAAAATTTATCTCTTCAGTACTCTCAAGCATGAAGCACTGAAATATTTAGTCTGATTTATAGTATGTTGTAACAATTTTCATTTCAGAGGTATGTTGCCCTGTTTCGTTGTTTCGGTATACTTACATACTTGGGTGTTCATATTGCGATAGTAATGAGCAAGAATCATATTTCGTTGGAATTCGGGTATTCTGGTTTGTGATGATCCGTATTCCGTCACTTGTTAATAATACTAATCAGCAAGAGTCATATTTCGTTAGAATTCGGATATTCTGGTTTGTGATGATTCGTGTTCCCTTACTTGTTAATATTATTACATTCAGAGCATGATTCTTCAAGCACTGTTCGTCTGTTTAATTCAGTGGCTAACGTACAGTTCATTAACGAAATCTTCTCCCTCAGATATTTCTTTTTTTTTTGTGAATTCCCGCCTCAAAGAAAGTAACGAAATTATACTTAAATATTAACACCTACAGCTGCTGACGGACTTTGATATATATCAACGGGGACAGGTGAAAATGTGTGCCCCGACCGGGACTCGAACCCTCGAACCCGGGATCTCCTGCTTACATGGCAGACGCCCTATCAATCTTTTTTTTTTTTTATCATTTTGTTCGCCTTTGTTCCTTGCATGTGCTCGGGGCGAACGTCGTAAGACATCCTTTTAAGTTCGTTTCGTTGTTGTCGATTAACTCAGTTTTTTATTACAGGGGGCGGCTAACCCTCTACCGAACATGCTGAGCTACCGTGCCGGCCGACCGGGACTCGAACCCGGGATCTCCTGCTTACATGGCAGACGTTCTATCCATCTGAGCCACGGAGGGCACAGAGGGTAGTGCGACTGCAGGGACTATCTCGCGCATGCCTCCCGCGAGACCCACATTCGCACCTTATATGAAAGAAAGTAGTTTCTCCGTAATTATTTGGAATCGCCTGTCGCAGGCTTCACCTACAATTAAGTTACTTTATTCCAATTCTCGTGCATAATAGAAATTCATGCTCCTTTTTACGTATGCAGTAGTGTGCCCAGTGGTATTTCCGAGACCAAGTTTGCTATGGAATATGGTTGCGAATCGAGCTGTCCATGTGCGATCAGACTGCCAGTAGATGTTTGTTGCTCGCGAATATCGAACGAATACTAGTTTACAACATTCGATAACACTATTCCCCGGTTAATGAATATCCATACGTACACAGTTTCTGTTAGCTTGATGTGATTATCTGATCTTTAAAGATTATTGGTTTTTACGTCAGTTTTGGGTTTAATTTATTCTCCCCCACGTGGATTGACTTCCGAGGTCACGAGCCATTAGTCAGTGTGAATGCGCTTGACATGAACCCCTGTTCATTCTCCCCCCATCGAGAAATTTTTGCCATTTGAATTTTCACTCCGCTAGCGCACATTTCGACAAAGACCGCGCATGTAATTTCACCATTACTTATGCGCCTGTGCGCCACATAAGGAGCAATATTCGAAGAGGGCGCCAACTCGACAGAGGTCGCTTATGTATCAGCGGCTGCCTTTGCGCGTGCGTCTCCGCGCCAATTTTTGGTATATACTATTAAATTCAAGTGCAAACACTCACTTGAAGATGACTCAAAGGTTGTCGATCGGAATATCGTGGCAAGATGTGCTGGACACTGCTCTCCCAGACAACGCGCCGGACCTGGATACTTCACCCCCACACAAGGGCGAACGGCAGGTTTTGCAAAGATCGCGAGTTTCGGGGCAGCAGGTGCATCTGCGTAATACATGCACACCTGTTACCTTACGCTTCAACGAATACAGGACGTTCTGTTGCCGAAAATACCTCTGGAACAGACACGTCGTCTGTTGGAACTGAGGCCAATACTCATCTAGAGAAAGACGGAAAGGCATCGAGTATCGAAGTAATTAAATTAAATTTAGCTGGTGAAAGTGATACACGTACTTTAATTAGGAGGAGAAGGCAGCTGGGTATGTACTAAGGTATTCACGAATAGTTATCTGGGGAGCTGGTAGGAGCAACAGGATCTAATCAGATTAGAATATGAAAATACATTATCGCCTAAATTTGATACATACATAGTGGTACCCGGGGTGCAACGGGATACTTAACGCTTAACAATTTTTGGAAAATAAAAGAGCGTACGAAAACACATCTTAAAGATATGAAAAACCACCTTGTAGTATAGACTAACGTAACATGCTTGAAAACTGTAACTGTGTGTTACTTTTTTTTTACATGTTTTCAAAGAAAATCAGGCATATTTCCGAAACGGGAAATGAGATAAGCAATGTTCTCTCAAACTATTGTATAAAAATGGAAATTATTACGGTAATATTCTTAAAATAAATAAATAAATAAAATATTTTAAGCTAAGGAGTATAAAATCATAAAAGATCGTCAAAAATAAGAAAATATTTTAATGTCATATTGAAAAATGTACAATTATTTTTAATGCTGAATTCCAAGTTATTGTTATTGTTATTTTATTGAATCCCATAGCTCATGCGCCGGATGTATCTTCGGCTTGTGAACAGACAGCATAGCGTGCCTAGTAATAAATCCCATCGCCCAGTCCTTCCCAACTAGACAAGTTTCTTCGTCAAATCTGTGTGATTAGCCATTTCGTTCTGCTACTTGGCAGGCTGATGTTTTGCCAGTGAGCTGTTTCATCTTCGGGCCATAAAATGTGTTCTACATTGACTTCAGGTATGCTACCGCCTCCCATTTTTGTTCTGCAGCGAACGCATTTTTAAATTTCCCACCTGCTTTGTCAACTCTGTAGTTGGGGTTATTCTGAGCTTTACGAACGTATGTTTCAAATGTTGATGTGGGTATGTTAAACTCCTTAGATGCTTCTAAAATTGTCATTTCAGAAGATAAAACCTGTCAAATGTCGTTTCCGTTGATTTAATACCCAGTTGCTGTCACTACAATAGATTTCAGCATTCTCCAGAGTAGAAAACAGTGCAATTACTTTGTGCCCCAGCTATCGCGTTCTGTCCCGAGTTCCCCTATGGACAGTTGAAGAAAATTTTAAAAATATTATAAGCGGTAGAAAATGACATCGTAGGATAGACAGGCAACTGAAAAGACGGTGTAAAACCACGTCGTTAGAAGCACCCCGCAATCTCAGACTTTGTGGAGAAATCGTTCGCCTAAAGAGGTTTTCGTGAACATTAAGTCAGAATGCTGAAAGAGAATTTATCCTCTGTTTCTCTAAATGTCTTAATGTCTGAGCAATTAGCTCATCATTTCAGAGAGGTGAGCGAATTAAAAAAAACTATGACTTCAAGGCAGCAAAACGTGCGCATTTAAAATAAGGTACCCTTCTAGTAATTACATTAGTCTAAGAGAACAGTACCGAACTGGACAGTAATCCGTAATTGACACGCATGGAAAGTAAACGAGCACAGAAATAAATTAATCTTGTTTGGGGACAGGCAACTTTTTCTTTTTTTTTAATGTTTACATTTCATTGCTGGTGCTGATTGAACGCCGCTGGTGTCAAATATTGGATTAAATATTGGAAGTATAATTAAATAACGTTGATGCACGAATAAACACTGAAGGTTGACAAACTATAACGCATATTAGCACATTGATTTTCGGGCGTCCAGCTGGGGTTATCACTTCCGTGTGTCTTTTCCCAATCACGTGAAGAATTACGCCGTTGTTCGCTGTTATAAACATAATCGAGCGAGGACTATAATTAGGAAAGTCTAAGTGTCTTAAATAACTAATTTAATTCAAAGCAGGACTGCTCATGCTTTTCTGAAATGCGAGAAAAGGACACAGGCAGTTCCCAATGACGCCATACCATGTAGTCATAATGACCTCCTTCCCTGCAACATTATCAGCATCGAGATTCAGTACAACGGGAACACATACTCGGTGCGTGATAAGAAGAAGTTAAAGGTACAAAAACGCAGGCAGACATGCGCTTAAGTCCTCTGGTACACAATATGTTCTAAGAATAAAGAGTACTGTCAACCGTAAATTTCATGCAGTTGTCCTATCACTAGAAATCTGATGCCTGACAATTCAGTTTCGTGAAGTTTAGTTCGTGTGTGATCTGTGCTTTGACAGAGACCTGCAAAGGCAATTGAGGATTCTAATGCCAGATATAGCTATCCGTCACGTAACTGAAATAGGAAAGAAAGATTCAAAAATGGTTCAAATGGCTCTGAGCACTATGGGACTTAACATCTATGGTCATCAGTCCCCTAGAACTTAGAACTACTTAAACCTAACTAACCTAAGGAGAGCACACAACACCCAGTCATCACGAGGCAGAGAAAATCCCTGACCCCGCCGGGAATCGAACCCGGGAACCCGGGCGCGGGAAGCGAGAACGCTACCGCACGACCACGAGCTGCGGACTAGGAAAGAAAGGGATTTCACTGGAAGGTTTTGGCAAAAAAAAAGAAAATGTTGTACTGTTACTCAGGGTTTTTAAAGATCAGTACGCCTCTCTCTTATTGCAGGTAACTCAAAAATTTGAATATAATAATTACTTTTTACTTCTTTTAAACATAATCTCGATTTTTAAAAAGCAATAAGTTTTACAAATAGATAGTTTGATAGTGAAACCACTGAAGCATTTGAGAAGTTTTAAAAATACTTAGTCCATAATTAGTCAATTTCAAATCCGTACCGGCTTGTTTAAAGGATAATAAAATACACGGTGAACTGGTGGTATGGAATATGGGGCTCTGAGCACTATGGGACTTAACATCTATGGTCATCAGTCCCCTAGAACTTAGAACTACTTAAACCTAACTAACCTAAGGACAGCACACAACACCCAGCCATCACGAGGCAGAGAAAATCCCTGACCCCGCCGGGAATCGAACCCGGGATCCAGGGCGTGGGAAGCGAGAACGCTACCGCACGACCACGAGATGCTGGCAGGTATGGAATATCTAATAGATTTCGGACATCATGGACTACAGATCTCACAGTTTTATTACAGCAGTGTCTCTTACTTCATAAAGGTATCTCGTCATTCTCATTAAATTACCTTTTGTTACTTTTCAGGTCATGATATGATAGTCTTCCTTTTCAGTTTATTGTTATAATACGTTTGATTATAATGCTACTGGTCTGGTGTTAAATGTGATTACTGCGTCATTTTTTTTCTCTGTCAAAAAAATGGTTCAAATGGCTCTGAGCACTATGGGACTCAACATCTTAGGTCATAAGTCCCCTAGAACTTAGAACTACTTAAACCTAACTAACCTAAGGACATCACACACACCCATTCCCGAGGCAGGATTCGAACCTGCGACCGTAGCAGTCCCGCGGTTCCGGACTGCAGCGCCAGAACCGCTAGACCACCGCGGCCGGCTTTCTCTGTCTAAGCAAAGTCTTTGTTATTAGTTACGTAGATGTGACCTGGTACAAGCTTATCGTCATCATACACATCCAAGTAAAAAAGCACATAAAGAAGGCTGAATATGGTGTTACTTTCGGTTCCGGCCTGAACACAGAGCTTGTCTCCTGCTGCCTCCTTTGCGCAACACAAGTAGGATGCCGCTTCAGGACACCGTCTGGACTCGCAACTTTCTGGCCACAAGCGGCGTTATCTGAAAAAACCGTTCTCAGTTGTTTCAGTGGGTAACTTTGGTAAGGACAATACTTGCAATAAATCATACTTTACCAAACAGTAATCGTACTCTTCAATTTTTATACCCAATTACAATCGTTCCAGTAAGGTGTAAGATACATAAGCTTTCACCTGATGAAGTCTTGTAGCTGGAGATATTTCTTCATTTCCTGAATCAATCCACTTACAGAATGCTTTACGTATTTCGGGCGAAAGTAGTTTAAATGAAGTGTTCAACTGTCTCTTTACATAGGCAGTAAATCTTAGGAATAGAGTTCACTGTATTTATGTGCACTTTGTTGGGAATGTCACGGCGAGAATAAGATGTATTCCGGCAACTTTGTACATGTTACCTGGTAAACTCCAACATACATGCAGGTGAAACGAAGTTTTCTAATTCTTCAATACCAAAATCGACGACGTCATCTTTCTGATCTTCAATCGACAATGTAGCCTCGGAATGTCTCTTTTTTATGTCGAAAAAGTCAAATATCTTTCAGACATACTCTCTTCTATTCACCACTTCAAAATTTCACTTCATACTTAAAAGAGTTTTCCCGCTTCGGTATTGCTACGCTCGCACTAATAATCATAAGGAAACTCTTTGTATGAGAATAACAAAAAATATTTCTTGACAATATTCTCCTTTATTTAGCAAAACAATTGGAAAAATCTGTTTCTTGTGTCGTCATATAATGAAGAGCAACTACGACGCTTGACGCTAGATTTCGCTGGACGAATGTTACACACTCAACCAGTACTATGCTTGCAAGCGGGCATTATATGTTTGTTGTATAGCTTAGGCAGAATTCGACAACAAGTCATTTTCTTGTAGGCATAAATTTTTTCATTGCATTTTCGTTTCTTCTCAATACTAGCTGTGCCATTTACCCTTGGTTTTTATTCACATGATAATGAACTTTTGCGTTATAATATTAGAAATTTCTTACCTTCGTTGTTATTATTAACGACGCCGTTACATTAATTTCGTATTATTAAACTCTGAAGTAATGTTGGAATCAAGAAAGTGCAACGTACTGTGTACATTCTTGTATTACAGTACTGAAAATAAATATCTCAACAAAACGGTTCTGGATAGATAAATAATTTAAAACGGCAAACGTGCAGCTTGTTACACTGTGGAATTACTCCATCTAACGGTGAAAATCTTACCAGTGCGAAATTAATGGCTTTGTGTTAGTGGCTGTAGATAACAGATGAGATAAAGCAGTTTCTAGAGCTAATACATTGACAGCATGAGCTGTCCAAATGCCGCAAAAACTCTTAGTTATTTTTAATTTGTATGGAGTAACTCCGTCAATCGCCGTCTCTATTACAAGAACGCTACAACTAACAGAAACTAGTTAACTCGTTATTTTTGTTTTTGTCTGATGTCCAACATCTACGTAAAGACGAACTCATTCAGTAGGTTTTGTTGTAACTATGAGACAATCACTTTCGGTGCAAGTTTATGGCTAACACTTCGTGTTATGTGTAAGGTATTAAAAAATGAGCTTCGTCCTTGATGCTGATGAATGTACATACACTAATACAAATTTAAAGTATGGTTCATTTTGAGTAAAGGGAGAAATATATCTTTTGCGTTTCTTTAGTTGATAATTTATGAGCAGCAGCACCGTAATAGTGTAATCAGTTTATTTGACTGCAGTGAGCCCAATAATCGTGTAACACAACTGCAGATATACATAATAAGGCGTACCGTTTCTAGCCGACTGCTTACTTAATCCACCTACTGATCATTTTTTTGTTTTTCTTTTCATTAATTAAGATAGAACAATGCATTCACTGTAGTTAATCGCTAACATGATTATTTTTTATGAAAATGGTCCGAGACAGAGTTGAAATAGACTAATAGAGATGCAAAAATGTGTGTTGGACAGTTAAAAAATTCGAAAACAAAAGGAATTCATTATTGAATGAGAACATCGCTAATGATCATAAACTTTATAACAGACAGGGAATCATAATTGTTATGCACTGAATGAAGAACTACATACCATTTTTAGCTGGTATCCAATAGTATATTTTAAAACTATTGCTCAGCTGCTGCTGAATTTAATAACACCCCGATGTCAGAGGCACTGAAACATGCTTCTTCAACAGTTTCGCTCCATTTATGTCTATGTAGTATGTTATTTCTGTGACATCCGGCTACTTAGGTTGTTTGCCAGCCAACGTAGTCGCACTATGTAACGGGGCATACCTTCTGTTGTTTTACCTCATTAAGAGTGTTGGGCATTGCCTATTCAGAAATTCTTGTCATAGAAGCAGCTCACTAGATCTGCGTATTTCTCGCGGTGTTTTGTAATATCTCCCCATCCTATTGTACGCTTGTGTTTCTCTGCTGCCTCCACTGTCTTCTATTTGTGATAGTCGCATGTGTACCTCTTTTGAAGATTTCAAATAATTATCTACTAATTCTCCTAGCTTTTACTGTTTCGGAGTAGCAAATTAGAAGAGTGTAAATGATGGTGTTGTAGATTTTGAAATTTTTTTCTGTAGCAGGACTTTGCATGACAGTGTATTTCTCAATCTGAAGACTGATCTATCTCCCGCTTGCACATTCTTTCTCAACTCAAGCTCCAATTGAGTGTGTGTGGTTAATCAATCTCCATTGTACTGGAATTTCTTCACCACTTTTCAGATAAATCTACCTGCGGGCAGCGAGCTCTTGTCTTGCTACAACCTTTACATCAGGCATATGGTTTACTTCTGTTGAGCTCTTATCACAGTGTTACCTTCAGCTATGGTTTCGAATTTAAAGTTTTTGTAATGTTGCACTGGTACTACGAAGATAATTTCAGGCAAACCCAGATCTCAGTGCAGCTCAGCTGCGGTTGTGTTTCATTCAGACATTTTATATATTCGTTTATGTATCCATTCTAGTCTGCGTGTTTGATAACAACAACGGACTGGTACAGATCGAATTATATTTTACACATATTATTACCGCAGTCATTTCACAGGATATTTTTTGTGCTGTATCTTGAACTAACTTTACAATATTCTTATCTTTTTAATTTCCGCTGCTGTTACTTCGATGGCTCTCTATACGTCGCCTTACATGCAGTTTTCCTACGCTTATTTTCCTCCTCTGTCTGGTGTTGGTTTCCTGTCACAGAAAAGGAGCCATAGGTAATCGTTATATTTAACCTGTTTTAAGAAAGTTTGTATCTTATTCAGGTGCTACTACCAGTGCTCCTCGTCATGGAAACACTTAATGGACGAAGCAGTGGCAGTAGGCCCGTATTCTAGTACTCGTTTAGGAAAATGTATGACTAAAAGAATACTATCAGTGTAAATAATTCCAAGCCATATAACCAATCTGTATAAAGATTGATGTACATTTTTGTATGGCCCAGCGTAACTCAGAAACATGTGGATGTTTTCCGACAAATCTGGGTATACATACGTCGTAATGCCTGGAAAATGCACTGCAGGGATGAGATGGGTGTTACGGGAAAGTCTGAGAATCTGACTGAATTCCATCCTAACGTACTCACATGTGAGTTACTGTTTGGGAAAAAATGAGGGATGGTGAAGGTACCGGTGACGGTGGTGATTAGATAATGGCAAGCACGAACAATCGACATTAGCAAAAAAATGGTTCAAATGGCTCTGAGCACTATGGCACTTAACATCTGAGGTCATCAGTACCCTAGAACTTAGAACTACTTAAACCTAACTAACCTAAGGACATCACACACATCCATGCCCGAGGCAGGATTCGAACCTGCGACCGTAGCAGTCGCGGGGTTCCGGACTGAAGTGCCTAGAACCGCACGGCCACCGCGGCCGGCTCGACATTAGCATCGAAGCCTTCGTTTTCGGGAGCAATGTGCTGATTGTTGATAATCCCAACGAGCTATTTTGGAATATTCTTTATTCATAACTTTAAATTTAAAAAAAATTCTTACAGCAAACGAGTGTTCGCAAAGAAGATTTTGGATAGCGAAACTGAATTGGTTATTTTAAAAGGAAAGGAAAAATAACAGATACCAGTGTTCATAGTCGATGACCTTTTTATCGTAAGGAGATTACAATTTCCAAGGAGACTTGCATTCTCGATCACGATTAATAAACCAAAGACGCAGAGCTGTTCCACCTACGTACAGTTTTGCTCAATATTGGGTTCTTTCAAAAATTTAATTTTTCTTACTCCTGGTGAAGAAATTGAAGCAGTTGATGATGATCAAGCTTTGTGATGCATATTTTGGTAAATGGTTACCCTGCAGCTATTATAATGATTTATACCACATTTGAAAGATGTAATTAAAGTAAATTCGGTTTTTCACTACATATAAATTGGAGACGTTTTCTTATGTAACAGAAAATTCAGATAAATATGTAATCGGTGAACACAGGATAATCATCTACCATTACTTATAAAAAAAGTTATTCATTCAGGAGGCGGCGACTGCCTAAAAAAAGCACCCCGTATTGACGTCATATTGCCGCCGACCACAGGATGCAAGATACGCTTGAGCGAAACGTATTCCTGCACCGAAATAATAGTAAACAAATTACTCGCATATGCGTCACTCGCGCAGAAACTGTTTGTACCTCAGTGCAGAATTACAGCGCATTGGCTAAACTAAATCATAAATGAAGAAATGACATATGAGTAAGGTACACATTTCAACGTTGGCTGTGATGACAATGGCAAGTGCGTTGAAAACAAGAATTAATATTCGACTCGTAACTGCGTTAAAAGTTGCATATACGTCCCCATTCGATGGATATGCATCCAACGGATGAAAAAGAAATTAAATGCGTCTCGTAAACACTGCTCTCTTCTCAGCTGTACCAGATACTATGTATTGAAACACGTAGATGAAATTGTCGACGATAAACTGAGCTGTGAATCTATCAGATAACAAATTGACGTGCGATACACAAAAATAACGTTGTCAGTAGGGAACTCACCCCTAAAATATTCATTTTAATAATCACTATCGTTTTAAACTCCACGCTGACTCTTGTTGATATTACACTACTGGTCATTATAATTGCTACACCATGAAGAAATGCAGATGATAAACGGGTACTCATTGGACAACTAGATCTGACATGTGGTTACATTTTCACGCAGTTTGGGTGCATAGATCCTGAGAAATCAGTACCCAAAACAACCGCAATAACGGCCTTGATACGCCTGGGCATCGAGTCAGAGCTTGGATGGCGTGTACAGGTACAGCTGCCCATGCAGCTTCAACACGATACCACAGTTCATCAAGAGTAGTGACTGGCGTATTGTGACGAGCCAGTTGCTCGGCCACCATTGGCCAGACGTTTTCAGTTGGTGAGAGATCTGGAGAATGTGCTGGCCAGGGCAGCAGTCGAACATTTTCTGTATCCAGAAAGGCCCGTACAGGACCTGCAACATGCGGTCGTGCATTATCCTGCTGAAATGTAAGGTTTAGCAGGGATCGAATGAACGATAGAGCCACGGGTCGTAGCACATCTGAAATGTAACGTCCACTGTTCAAAGTTCCGTCAATGCGAACAAGAAGTGACAGAGACGTGTAACCGACGGCACCCCATACCATCACGCCGGGTGATACGCGAGTATGTCGATGACGAATACACGCTTCCAATGTGCGTTCACCGCGATGTCGCCAAACACGGATGCTGTAAACAGAACCTGGATTCATCGGAAAAAATGATGTTTTGCCATTCGTGCACCTAGGTTCGTCGTTGAGTACACCATCGCAGGCGCTCCTGTCTGTGATGCAGCGTCAAGGGTAACCGCAGCCATGGCCTCCGAGCTGATAGTCCATGCTGCCGCAAACGTCGTCGAACTGTTCGTGCAGATGGTTGTTGTCTTGCAAACGTCCCCATCTGTTGACTCAGGGATCGAGACGTGGCTGCACGATCCGTTACAGCCATGCGGATAAGATGCCTGTGATCTCGACTGCTAGTGATACGATGCCATTGGAATCCAGCACGGCGTTCTGTATTACCCTCCTGAACACGCCGATTCCATATTCTGCTAACAGTCATTGGATCTCGACCAACGCGAGCAGCAACGTCGCGATTCGATAAACCGTAATCGCGATAGGCTACAATCCGACCTTTATCAAAGTCGGAAACGTGATGGTACGCATTTCTCCTCCTTACACGAGGAATCACAACAACGTTTCATGAGGCAACACCGGTCAACTGCTGTTTGTGTATGAGAAATCGGTTGGAATCTTTCCTCACGTCAGCACGTTGTAGGTGTCGCCACCGCCGCCAATCTTGTGTGAATGCTCCGAAAAGCTAATCAATTGCATATCACAGCATCTTCTTCCTGCCGGTTAAATTACGCGTCTGTGGCACGTGATATTCGTGGTGTAGCAATTTTAGTGGTCAGTAGTGTATGAAAGAAACCTAGACAATCGTATTCATACCAATTTATTATGTCAGGACCGGGCATGGAACATGACGATCATACACTGTCCAGTCGCATTAATGTGACCACCCCTCAAAGGTTCGAATAACCACCTTCTGCGAGAAGTGCAGGAAGAGTGTCAGTGAGGTTCTGGAAGGTACAGGTAGGGATGTGGAGCCATGGCGATTCCAGTGCCGTGGCCAACCACGCTACGTTTCTGGTTGAGGGTTCAGGTGGTCCAAAGATTATCGGTTGGATTTAAATTCGGGAAGTTTGATGGCCAGGAGAGTACGGTAAACTCAGTCTCGTGGTCTTTGTTTGACAGGTTGAATTGTCCTGCTGATAGATGCTGTCGTGCCGAGGACATGTAGGGGTGGACATGGTCCTCAAGAATAGAATCGTACTTGTATTGGTCCAATGTGCCTTCTAGAATGACGAGACTGTTAGATGGAAAATAAAGTGTGATTCATCTGGAAAGGCCATCTGTCGTCACTCACTAGACGTCCAGTTGCGTGATTTTGCGTGCAAATTGTAGCCTTCATCGTCGATGAACAGTAGTCAGGATGGGTGGATGAAGCTCCTGCTGTGGCGGCCCATATGAAGCTGAATGATCGTTGAAGAGACGCTTTTGGTAGCCCATTGGTTCATCTGGGCGGTCAGTTGCCCAACAGTTACACATCTATTCGCCAATACACGTATCCGCATCCATGGTTCAGCCCGTTCATCTATGGCTCGTGGTGCACCACAGTTGCCTTTGCGCCGGTTTCGCTTAGCGCCATTTTGCCACGCATGGTACATACACTGCTATGCCAAAAGTCATGGGATACGTCCTAATATCGTGTCGGACCTCCTCCTGCTCAGCATAGTGCAGCAACTCGGCGTGGCATGGACTCAGAAAGTCGACGGAAGTCCCTTGCAGAAATATTGATCCATTCTGCCTCTTTAGCTGCCCATAATTGCGAAAGTGTTGCCGATGCAGGATTTTATGCACGAACCGGCTTCTTAGTTATGTCCCATAAACGTTCGATGCCATTCATGTAGGGCGATCTGGGTGGTCAAATCATTAACTAGAATTCCCCAGAATGTTCTTTGAACCAATCGCGAACAACTATGGCCCAGTGACATGGCGCATTGCCATCCATAGAAGTTCCATCGTTCTTTGGGAATATGAAGTCCATGAATGAGTTCAGATGGCCTCATAGTAGTCGAACATAACCATTTCTAGTCAATGATGGGTTCAGTTGGGCCAGAGGACACAGTACATTCCACATAAACACAACAAGCACCATTATGGAGACACAAGTAGTTTGCACAATGCCTCGTTGACGAATTGGAGCCACAGATTCGTGGCGTCAGCACCACACTCGAACCATCAGCACTTGTCAACTGAAATCTGGAATTATCTGCCAGGCTCCTGGTTTTCCAGTCGTCTAGCGTCCACGAACTTAGGAGAGGAGCTGCAGGTGATGTCATGGGTTAAGAGATCGGATTAAATAAATAAATAATTTATTTTTGGGTCAATGCATCCCAGACAAAAATTCAGAAATCTAGCACATGCATAGTTGCGGCTGGTAATGTGTATACACACTGAAGTCGATGATTTACTGGACACGTGCATTGATATACGGATAGAAAGACAGACACACTGTTAAGTGAACGGAGACAGAGAGAGAGAGACAAATAATTAGAATTTATGGAATACAAATAACGGCCTTATTCTTCCACGTGTAGAATCACAACTACGCCATTGCGAATGTTTTTCGAAATAAATCCTGCGTTTACATTTCATACATAGCGTCAAAATAAAACGTTCAGAGAGTCGTATTGCCCTTTAATGCGGAAGAAAATCTGCGACGTGAGTATCATCGGAGCGTACTCGTGCTGTGATGTCGGAACGACCGGCGCTCAATGACAGGTAATTAAGTGAAGATTTATAACGACACCCGGGCACATGTGATTAATTTTTAAAACTTGCTGGCGGCTTCCTGCTACAAAAAAGCGTTATCGTAAACGTGGAAAGCGAACCGCGTGGTGAAATGAATCATGTTGTCACTGACGCCTGCCGGCGGATGGCAACCTCCTCGTGCTGTAAGGCTCGCTCTAAACCTTCTCTAAAAGTTATTACGTAGCAGACCAATTTATTTTCCGTTTTATCGCCTTGTGCTGGCCTACTGAAGAGCCCTAATGCCAGCGGATTCATACAACGGTCAACGCCCCATATCCATCTGTAGGATAAACGTCGCTCGTGAATGAGTAACGCCGGCCGCTACATTGGTCGATAGCAGGGACCAAAACTGAACGTGACGAAATCCATGAACCGATTCAATAAAAATATTTCAGATCGTGGTGCTGAAGTAAAATACTAACTGCCAATATACAGCTTAACTCTTCATTTAGAACGCAGATGTAATGAACATTGCCAGATAATTGCTCGAATTTAACTTTGATTTTCAGAAACATTTCGAAGTCGAAAATAGACCGAATGTAGACTGGGACATCTATGGATTCATTGCAGATGGTATGGACAACCAGTCTTGTGAAATGGTTTTGAAAACGTTTCCCGAAAGGTGTCTTGAGCAGCTAGTTCGACAGCCCACACGCAATGGAAATATTTGAGACGCGCTTGCTACAAACAGGTCTGCCGTTATCAACGGTGTCGCTTTAGAGACAGGGGTTAGTGATCGTGATTTCATAACGACGATGCCATCTAAAGTTACCAAATTCATCAAGAAGGCTAAGAGAGTATTTTTGTCAGTAAGAGCAGATAACCATCCCCCTTACACAATGAATGGATCTCATGTATCTAAATATGACGGACTAGAGAAGTGATGGGCAAAGTTTAAACTGATTTGTAAATCACCCTCTGGAGAAGCATGTGCCAAGTAAGTGGATTAAGGATGACCCACCATGGTTTAATAACAAAATTCGTAAACTGCCGAGGAAGCAAAGACTGTTAAGCTCTCGGTTCAAAAAAGAACACGCACATAAAGACATGCGAAGGTCATTATAAATTCTTGCGTCTGTAAAAAGATAGAGCGCGAAATGTGCAACAACCACAGCCGCCATATCTTAGCAAAATACACTCCTGGAAATGGAAAAAAGAACACATTGACACCGGTGTGTCAGACCCACCATACTTGCTCCGGACACTGCGAGAGGGCTGTACAAGCAATGATCACACGCACGGCACAGCGGACACACCAGGAGCCGCGGTGTTGGCCGTCGAATGGCGCTAGCTGCGCAGCATTTGTGCACCGCCGCCGTCAGTGTCAGCCAGTTTGCCGTGGCATACGGAGCTCCATCGCAGTCTTTAACACTGGTAGCATGCCGCGACAGCGTGGACGTGAACCGTATGTGCAGTTGACGGCCTTTGAGCGAGGGCGTATAGTGGGCATGCGGGAGGCCGGGTGGACGTACCGCCGAATTGCTCAACACATGGGGCGTGAGGTCTCCACAGTACATCGATGTTGTCGCCAGTGGTCGGCGGAAGGGGCACGTGCCCGTCGACCTGGGACCGAACCGCAGCGACGCACGGATGCACGCCAAGACCGTAGGATCCTATGCAGTGCCGTAGGGGACCACACCGCCACTTCCCAGCAAATTAGGGACACTGTTGCTCCTGGGGTATCGGCGAGGACCATTCGCAACCGTCTCCATGAAGCTGGGCTACGGTCCCGCACACCGTTAGGCCGTCTTCCGCTCGCGCCCCAACATCGTGCAGCCCGCCTCCAGTGGTGTCGCGACAGGCGTGAATGGAGGGACGAATGGAGACGTGTCGTCTTCAGCGATGAGAGTCGCTTCTGCCTTGGTGCCAATGATGGTCGTATGCGTGTTTGGCGCCGTGCAGGTGAGCGCCACAATCAGGACTGCATACGACCGAGGCACACAGGGCCAACACCCGGCATCATGGTGTGGGGAGCGATCTCCTACACTGGCCGTACACCACTGGTGATCGTCGAGGGGGCACTGAATAGTGCACGGTACATCCAAACCGTCATCGAACCCATCGTTCTACCATTCCTAGACCGGCAAGGGAACTTGCTGTTCCAACAGGACAATGCACGTCCGCATGTATCCCGTGCCACCCAACGTGCTCTAGAAGGTGTAAGTCAACTACCCTGGCCAGCAAGATCTCCGGATCTGTCCCCTATTGAGCATGTTTGGGACTGGATGAAGCGTCGTCTCACGCGGTCTGCACGTCCGGCACGAACGCTGGTCCAACTGAGGCGCCAGGTGGAAATGGCATGGCAAGCCGTTCCACAGGACTACATCCAGCATCTCTACGATCGTCTCCATGGGAGAATAGCAGCCTGCATTGCTGCGAAAGGTGGATATACACTGTACTAGTGCCGACATTGTGCATGCTCTGTTGCCTGTGTCTATGTGCCTGTGGTTCTGTCAGTGTGATCATGTGATGTATCTGACCCCAGGAATGTGTCAATAAAGTTTCCCCTTCCTGGGACAATGAATTCACGGTGTTCTTATTTCAATTTCCAGGAGTGTATCTTGCCGAGAATCCAAGAAAATTCTGATCCTACATAAAATCGCGAAGCGGCTCGAAGGCTCTATCCGGTGAGTAGTTGACCAGTCTGGTGTGAAAATAAACGACAGCAGAAGAAAAACCGAAGTTTTAAATGTCGCTTTTAAGGAATCATTGAGGAAGGAGGATCGTACAGACATACTGTCCTTTGACCGGCACACAGACTCCTGTATGGAGACATAGTAATAGGAATCCCTGTCGTAGAGAATCAGTTGAAAGATTTGAAGACAAATAAGTTGCCAGGTTCAGAGTTCTACAAGTTCGGGGCAGACAAGAGGAATTTGCTCTAGCAGCGGAGTAGCGATCCTGCATCGGCATTGTTATGACTACGCCAAATGGAATTAATGTGAGGCAGTAAGTAACGCAAATTATGAATATTGACCTTGAATGTATTGATACTGAAGGTCTGTTGATATTGGTATCAGTTAAAGTTCACCCAGGACATGTAAATAAATTCATAAATTACCTTCCAATTTCTTTCAACTATTACTACTTACTTATCTTGCATTTATCACGACACTGTCGCCCAGCGCAAAAGCGGCAAGTGACTGGAAAAAAGCGATCACTCATGTACACAAAAACAGTAAAAGAACTAACCCACAAATTTACAGACCGGTATCTTTAACATTGGTTTGCTGCGGAATTCTTGAACATATTGTCAGTCTGAATATAATAAATTTCCTGGAGAGGCAAATCAGCATGGATCTAGCAAGCATCGCTCGCACGGAACTCACGTTGCTCTTTCTCACACGTGCGAACCATGGATGGAGAGCAGCAGACGTATTCAGTGTTTGTAGATTTCTGAAAAACGTTTGACACGGTGCCCCACAGCGAACGCTCAACGAAGGAACGAGCATACGGAGTAGTTTCCGAGATATGCGAGTGGTTCGAAGAAAAGTAAATGTTGTCCTCGAGACAGGGGTATCGCTGGGAGTGTCTCAGAGAAGTGTGATAGGACCTCCATTACATATATGATCTGACGGGCAGGATGAGCAGAATCTGAGTCTGTTTGCTGATTATGCTGTGGTGTACTGGAAGGTGTAGTCTCTGAATGACTGTAATGTCCGAATACATCATTAGTAATCTGCTGCTTGACAGAGTCAAGTTGATTAAATACCTGGGCGTATCATTGTAAGCGATATGAAATGGAAAGAACACCTAAGGAATGCGTTAGGAAAGACGAATGGTCGAACTGGAGGAATTTCAGGTAAGTGTTGTTCATCTGCAATGGAGACCGCATGTAGAATACCAGTACGACTCTCTCCTGTTTCGGATCCCTACCAGGTCGAATTAAAGGAAGACATCTTATTCTACACCTAGTCGCAACAGGGAATCTTATAGCGCTCTTAGAAAAATGTGTTCCGAGTCTGTTACCTGAAATGCTCCTCCATGATACTGACAAGAGGGAGATTGAGTTAATAACTAAATCACTAAGTATCTAGCAGAATACTGAAGTATTGTTCTATGTATGTTAGCCCAGTACTTAGCCATATCTGTAACTTTTCCTTTAGGAGTGGTCGGTTTCCTGACCGATTAAAGCACTCGGTAGTGAAGCCACTTTATAAAAAGGGAGACAGGGATAATGTTGACAGTTTTAGATCTATTTCTATGCCATCGGTGTTTGCTAAAGTTATGGAGAAGGTTGTATATACAAGGTTACTGAAGCATTTAAATTCACATAATTTGCTGTCAAATGTTCAGTTTGGTTTTAGAAATGGTTTAACAACTGAAAATGCTATATTCTCTTTTCTCTGTGAGGTTTTGGACGGATTAAATAAAAGGTTGCGAACGCTAGGTGTTTTCTTTGATTTAACGAAGGCTTTTGACTGTGTTGGCCACAAAATATTACTGCAGAAGTTGGACCATTATGGAGTAAGGGGAGTAGCTTACAATTGGTTCGCCTCTTACTTTAAGAACAGAAAGCAGAGGGTAATTCTCCGCAATATTGAGAGTGGTAGTGATGTTCAGTCCCAATGGGGCACTGTTAAGTGGGGCGTTCCCCAAGGGTCGGTGCTGGGGCCACTGCTGTTTCTTATTTATATCAATGATATGCCTTCTAGTATTACAGGTGATTCAAAAATATTTCTGTTTGCTGATGACACCAGCTTGGTAGTGAAGGATCTTGTGTGTAATATTGAAACAGTATCAAATAATGTGGTTCATGAAATCAGTTCGTGGCTTGTGGAAAATAATTTGATGCTAAATCACAGTAAGACTCAGTTTTTACAGTTTCTAACTCACAATTCAACAAGACCCGATATTTTCATCAGACACAATGGGCATATTATAAGCGAGACGGAACAGTTCAAGTTCTTAGGCGTTCGGATAGATAGTAAGCTGTTGTGGAAAGCCCATGTCCAGGATCTTGTTCAGAAACTAAATGCTGCTTTATTTACCATTAGAACAGTACCTGAAACAAGTGACACTTCAACACGAAAAGTAGTCTACTTTGCATATTTTCATACGCTTATGTCATATGGTATTATTTTTTGGGGTAATTCTTCTGATTCAAAAAGGGTATTTTTGGCTCAAAAACGGGCTGTTCGAGCTATATATGGTGTAAGTTCGAGAACCTCTTGTCGACCCCTATTCAATAGTCTGGGAATTCTGACATTGCCCTCAAAGTATATATTTTTTTAATGTCGTTTGTTGTTAGCAATATTAGCCTATTCCCAAGAGTTAGCAGCTTTCACTCAGTTAATACTAGGCAGAAATCCAATCTGCATGTGAAATGCACTTCTTTGACTCTTGTGCAGAAAGGAGTGCAGTATTGTGCTGCATCCATTTTCAATAAGCTACCACAAGAACTCAAAATTCTTAGCAGTACCCCAAACTCTTTTAAGTCTAAACTGAAGAGTTTCCTCATGGCTCACTCCTTCTATTCTGTCGAGGAGCTCCTGGAAGAGCTAAAAAATTAAGCAAATTCCAGTGTTACATTGTTGATTTTCTTTATTTAAACTTACGACTTGTCGCCTGAATATGTTTTTTTTATATTTCATTTTGTCTGTTTCTACTATCGTGTTATAATTTCATGTATTGACTCGTTCCATGACCATGGAGACTTCTCCTTAATTTGGTCCCACGGAATAATAAGTAAATAAATAAAAATAATCTACATCTACATCTACATCATTACTTTGCAATTCACATTTAAGTGCTTGGCAGAGGGTTCAGCGAACCACCATCATACTATCTCTCTACCATTCCACTCCCGAACAGCGCGCGGGAAAAACGAACACCTAAACCTTTCTGTTCGAGCTCTGATTTATCTTATGTTATTTTGATGATCATTCCTACCTATGTAGGTTGGGCTCAAAAAAATATTTTCGCATTCGTAAGAGAAAGTTGGTGACTGAAATTTCGTAAATAGATCTCGCCGCGACGAATTCACTGGGTGAGGGGGGGGGGGGGCGGGGAGTTCTATAATTTTTTACCGGTAGGTCTGATCAACACCCGAGTATTTAGGAGATGATGTGGCACAAGCTGACTGAATAGAATTGGGGAGACAAGAAGTCTTTGGCACAATGTGACCAATGGAAGGGATCGGTTGATAGGACACTTTCTGAGATATGAAGGAAACGCCAATTTAGTATTGGAAGAAGGTATGGGGGGTAAAAATTCTAGAGGGAGAGCAAGAGATGAAAACAGTACGCAGATGTAGAAGTATGTCGGTTGCAGCAGTTATACGGAGATGCGAATACCGATGTGCATTTAGCATAAGGACCGCGAAAATAAGAGAAATTAGGATTCGTACGGAGGCTTATAGACAATCGTTATTTCCTTCCCTCTGTTTGCTAATGGAATAGGATAAATAATGACTAGTAGTGGTACAAGGTATTCTCCACCATACACCATACAATGCATTGCAGAGTTTGTATGTAGATGTAGATGCAGGTGTAGAAAGGCACAAAAGTTCCAAGAAAGTTAGCATTTTGTCATACAGTTTCGGTATTGTGACCCAGAAAACAGAATGTAGTAATGTAGTCAGTAGCAGAAACTTAAGAGGTGAGTTTCAAAGTGTACGGCGTTTTTTGGAATTATAAGCAGAAGCAAGGACCATACATCAGCTGCTCTGTGAAGGTTTGTGTTAAGTGCGTTTGACGTAAATCAGCTCCTGCATGGTTGCACTTACTTATAAATTTTGTTGGTAATGTAGAACTAGTTCTTTATACTCAGTGAATCCGAACTCCCCCGACACAATTACAGACGTTTTTTTAGGGACATTTACTAAGTGTTTTGCTATGACGGTGCAATGATGTCTGCCGGCTCGTTACAGAATAATAATGTAACCGTGATTTATGCGGTTTGCTAGCGCGGTATTCTGTGAGAATACTGTCACAACAGTGAAAAGGCCTATAACATGCAATCACCAACATGTACAACACAAAACAAGGAGTAATGCAACAACCTTCATCAGCAAAAGTACTGTGATACGGTTGCCTTCGCTGCAGAAACAGCTCAGCATTAGCAGTCGGTTGCTGCACTTTCCACTGCATTCTCTGAAGGCACTGGCAAGCTACATATCGGTCAAGTCTTCATCAGTGAACCTAACCACACTGCTGATATGTGTGAAAATTACCTAACTATCAGTTTAATGAGTCATGGTTGCAAAATACTAACACGAATTCCTTACAGAAGAATGGAGAAACTAATAGAAGCCAATCCACGGGAGTATCAATTTAGACTCCGGAGAAATGTAGGAAGACACAAGGCAATACTGACCCCACGACTTCTCTTACAAGATAGGTTAAGGGAAGGCAAACCCACGTTTATTGCATTTGTAGACTTAGAGAAAGCTTTTGACAATGTTGACTGAAATTCTGACGCTGGCAAGCGTAAAATACAGAAGATGGATATTTACAATTTGTAATGGAACCAGACGGCAATTACAAGAGTGGAGGAGCGTGAAAGCGAAACAGTGGTTGAGAAGGGAGTGAGAAGGGTTGTAAACTATCTACGATATTATTCAATCTGTACATTGAACAAGAACTAAAGGAAACCAAAGAAAATTTTGGACTAGGAATTAAAGTTGAGGAAGATGAAATAAAAACTTTGAGATTTTCCGGTGACATTGTAATTCAGTCAAAGACAGCAAAGAATTTGGAAGAGGAGTTGAACGGAATGGACAGTATCTCGAAATGAGGATATAATATGAACATCAACAAATGCAAAACAAGGTTAATGTAGCCGAATTGGATCAGGTGATGCTGAGGGAATTAGATAAGGAAACGAGACACTTACAGTAGTAGATGAGGTTTGCTATTTGGGCAGCAAAATGACTGATGATGGCCGAAGTACAGAGGATATAAAATGTAGACTGGCAATGGCACGAAAAGCATTTCTGAAGAAGAGAAATCTGTTAACATCGAATATAGATTAAAGTGTTTCTTTTCTGAAGGTATTCGTCTGGAGCGTAGCCATGAAAGGAAGTGAAACTTGGATGATAAACTGTTGAAAACAAGAAGAGAATAGAAGCTTTCGAAATGTGGCGCTACAGAAGAATGTTGAAGATTAAAGAGGTAGCTCACTTAAGTAATGAGGATATACTGAATATAATTGGGGAGACAATAAGTCTGTGGCACAACGTGACCAGTAGAAGGGATGAGTTGATAGGACAGGTTCTCAGACATCAAGGAATCACCAGTTTAGTATTGGACGGAGTATTGGGGGGTAAAAATTCTAGAGGGAGAGAAAGAGATGAAAACAGTAAGCAGATGCAAAAAGATGTAGGTTGCAGGAGCTTTACGGAGTGAGGCTCACACAGGATAGAGTAGAATGGAGAACTGCATCAAAACAGTCTTCCGACTGAAGGCCACAAGAACACAACTGCTGTGCATCATTGGTAACCCAAAGCCATTACTGCCGGATAAAAAAACAGTGACAGAACCGAGCTGTACTGAACGCAAGCTTGAGGGTGAACGGCAAACTGGGTAACACAGTTGTCTTCAGCAGATACAGAGAATGAATGTAACAAGTTTGTTTCCAAACAAGACACACGGTATACCGTCGACTCATGCACTGTTTCTTTTTTCAGACATTTCCCGTGCAATACACAAACAGAAATGAACGGAGGCAAGAAATTAAATGAAATGCAGTTATTCTGTAACGATCCACCAGAGATCACGGCTCCCTGATACTAAAATACTCGGAAAATATCTCTGAACAGCCTCCGAAACCTTGTGGGTGGAGTTCGGATTCAGTCTGTATGTGTCCCTCCGTAGAATGTAGAGCAGGAAATGGCATTTCACATCACAGTCAGTATTCTAAGTAGATCTATACGAAGTTATGAAGCTGTTGAAACCGGAAAAGCGAATAAGGAATAATCGTAAACGGCCGTATCTGAACCACATTCGTTTTGGTGGCGGCATTGTGCTGTTTGACGTTTGTGCAAATAAATTCAACGTCGAATGGGAAAATTTAATGAAACACTTACCGGTAAGGAAGCAAGCTGAATGTCACTGACAAATAATGATAATAAACACGTCGAAAATAAAATAGCACTAATTAACAGTTAAGTCATAGAACTAATTAGCGAGTTTTTGGTATTTAGGGGACTTAGAGGAAGCGACTATGTGGGCAGCAAAAGAATTAAACGGAAGAATAAAAGTCACCTGAAAGGCTTTTCGTAAACTGATAGTAGCTGTGTTAAGTAAAGTCCCAATGTACCTCAATAGGAAAGCTTACGCTTAGAGTATATTAACGATCCGCCCCGGTTTTTCACGTGTAGAAGTATGTGTCTATAGACGGACGACTTGTCTAGCGTAGCGGTAATTAATTATATACACAAACTTTCCTTGTGAATTAGTCTGTCTACTACTGAAAACCGTATCTAAAATCCTACAGTAGTCCCTGAAGTTACTCTTCACAGGCAGACAGAAAAACGCAACATGGTACTTAAGTTAATGATACTTGTAGCTTGCTGTCTAGAGTCTAGAGTTGCGGCGGCTGTTTTTTTGTACCGTTTTTCCCACCAAATTTTGCCTCCTTTGTAACTGATCAGTTCGTAGCTCTAATCATTGTCACAAGATATCACTCCAGACGCAGATTAAATGTGGAACAGATGACGATATATGTATATTACAAGCCCATTATTACTAGAATTATAAATTATATGCACAAACCTCCATCGTGAATCAGTGTGCCTATCAGAGAAAACCGTATCAAAATCCCTGCAGCAGTTCCTGAGATTAGCCTTCACACACAGACATAAAAAGGCGGCACGGGACTTTAAATTATGGTATGTATTTTTTACTTAAAGAATTGCATTAAACTGTACAGAGTGGTCAGGAAGCCTCTGAAAAGCTTGCAAAGGTATGCAGTGGACTTTGTGCTCAGAAATAGATTTTAAGAAAAAAAAATCGACACGTTGCACGCTTCCAAGGCCTTGCACGCGCTAAAATGCGGCAGTGCACAGAAATGTGTGGGTCCGTGAGCTACCAGTTATTCAAACACGCTCATTGCCAGTTACAAAGGTGCCTTTTTTGGAAGTGACAAATTTAATCTAGGTGGGCAAAACATGCGTTTGTTCGGTTTAAGGGACAGAACGAAAAACAAGTTTGGCCGCACTTTCTTTGGTAGGCTGCTAGAATTTGCGCGCGACGACCTTATTGGCTAACTTCAATGCTAAATAATTCGGAAATGGTGCAACGTATAGAGTTTTTTCCTCAACCGTTCTTTCTCAGCACAAACTCCCCTGCAACATCCTTACAAGCTTTGTAGACTGTGTCTGACCATATTACAGACTGTCATTGTAAAAAAAAAAAAAAAAAAAAAAAAGAAAAAAAAATATGGTGGTTCCTCAGCGAACTAAGTTGAAGTCCATGAAGTCCATGACGTAAATATGTAAATTACTAGGCGACGGTAGGAAGCAAACTACTTGATCAGGAAACAATAGTCGAGTGGAAGATGTAATCCATATAAGGACATGGAGGTGGGCAGCAGATGTAACTAGGTGAATCGATGGTCGGTGGAAGAAAGATTTTCTTTGCTATTACCTGAGATGAGAAACGGAGAGGGACGATGACCTGAAGTGAAGGAGCGCCGATGACATTGGAAAACATATAGGAACAACAAGGGTGCAAATAGCTGAAGACTGTAATGGATGGAAAAGTCTGGAGGAAGCTTTTATAGAATAGTAGGTCTCAAAGGGCTACAGACAATGATGGGCATGGTGATGGTGGCGATGATGATGATGACGCAAGTCAAGTTGGATGCACACTCAAACTACACGCATTATTTTTTACGGTGCATGCCATTAAACCATTCAGACTGCCTTTCTGAGTACATTTAGTGGACTCGCTTACTCTTCGAACTGCGTTTCCATTCCCTTTATTTGAACACAAACAATAGTTACAAGTTCCGTACAGGTTAGGAATGCGATGTACAGCAAAAGCTTTTGGCTGACTGCGGTTACAACAAAGATGAATGCTGCGAAATACTGCAATCCTCGTGTAAGACGCGAGTTCTTTATAACGCTACGAGAATGTCAGCCAGAGACAAAGAGCACATAGAGGCTAAGTTAACAGGGTAGGTCGTAAGAATATCCGGCGCTTACGCTGAAAGCAGGCAGCGATTAAAACTAGACTGAATGACGCGGGCAGCCTCATCCCCCTCTGGAGACCGCTGGATCACGCTACTTGACAAGATGCGGCGAAGGAGGGCACGTCTCTAGTCTCGCTACCTGCTGCCAGTGTGTCGCCCCCCGCCCCTGGATGTGGGAGCGAAGCTAGTCGGCAGTTTCGTCCTCCGACTCGCTGGCTATGGCTTTCACCACCAGTAATTTTTCTCTCCGTTCATACGCCTTCTAATAGATCGTGGGATGACAGCTATTACTATGTACTGAGTGGTTACAGTTAAAATGCAGCTACTTACAGAGATCCAGTGTGAGAAAATCAACACTACCATGTGTAGAAGTATGAAACCGGAATTTCCCTATAGATGGCGCTAGCCGTCAGTGTAGGGTCCGTTAGACCGCGTCTGATGAGCCATCGGCTTCTCTGACGGCTGCCGACGAGTGTCAACACACCCTAGTCCCATACATCGGTTTCTGTTTCAAACCAATAAAAATGTCAGTTTTGTGACTACGAACTACGGTTTTCTGTCATCATTCGCAGAAAGCCGCTGCACAATCGCATCGAATGCTTATCGAAGCTTTCGGCGAACATGCTCTTGCGAAAACACAGTGTTTCGAGTGGTTCAAAAAATTCAAAAGTGGTGATTTTGACGTGAGAAACGACGATCGCTGGAAACCACCGAAAAAATTCGAAGACAACTAATTGCAGGCCTTATTGGATGAAGATGATACTCAAACTCAACAGAAATTCGCGGAACAATTGAATGCGACACAGAAAGCTGTTTCTCTTCGGTTGAAAGCTATGAGAAAGATGCAGAAAGTGGGAAAATGGGTTCTGCACGAACTGAATGAAAGACAGCAAGCAAATAGAAAGACCACTTGTGAAATGCTGCTCGCCAGATACAAAAGAAAGTCGTTCCTCCATCGAATAGTGACAGGTGATGAAAAATTGATATATTTTGAGAGTCCTAAGCGTCGTAAATCATCGGTGAATCCAGGCAAACTATCGACATCCACTGCAAACCAAATCGCTTTGAAAAGACGAGAGTGTTCTGTGTTTGGTGGGATCAGACGGGTGTCATCTATTATAAGCTGTAAAAACTGGCGAAACAGTTAACACTGATCGCTGCCGACAGCAAATGATTGATACAAATCGAGCATTACGTGAAAAACGACTTGAATGTGGAAAAAGGCAACAGAAAATCATATTGCTCGATGATAACGCCCCATCACATACAGCAAAACGGGTCAGGGAAACGATCGAGGCGTTCAGTTGGGAAATACTAGGGCATGCGGCGTATTCTCCAGACTTGGTTCCTTCCTATTGTCATTTGTTTGCATCCCTGGGACCCGCTCTCGCTGAATGACGCTTCAGCTCGTATGAAAATGTACGAAAATAGTCCGCTGATTGGTTGGCTTCAAAAGAAGAACTGTTCCTTCGGGGTGGAATTCATAGCCTGCCTGAGAGGTGGGAGAAATGTATAAATAGCAATGGAGATTATTTCGAATAAAATATTGTTTATCGGTTTCAAACAACAGACGTGTAATTGCTGCACCCAAATTCTGGTTTCAGACTTCTACTCGTGGTATGCCTTTCTCACTTGTTTCACCTTCTCTGACCACGTCCCGTTCCTAATACATTACATATGGAACGATTTCTACACATATTGCTTACATTCATAGCGCCAGATATGCACCTGTTGACCAAAACTGGAACCAGTTTTTGTCCAGCATAAATCGGTCCCGCATTAACACATTAGAATATCTACATTGTTTCGCTGTCATACGATAATTACAGCCACACTGGACCTCTGTGAGTAGCTGCATTTTAATTAGAACCACCTAGAATTTATGTACTAGCGTGACACATTCAGCTCGTTTATGAGTCTTACTTTAATTGCAATCGATTTTGGTGTTACATTACAACAAATTCAGGCCTCTCTATGATACGAGCTGATAAGGTGAATACTGTATAATCATCTTTAAGCATATCACAGAGAGTTCAAAAAATCCATGTCTGCTATGCTGAATCTTCTTTTCTCTTTGTGTTGTGAACGCCGGCAGATCATCAAAACCTCTATACCTCGGCAGGAGACGATGAATATGACACTTGTCGAAACGTCGTTGTATCTCAACACTGCCACCCGGCTGGAGACTATGGAAATTTTCGTTATTAGAAGATGCCGGAAAAGTCTATCTTCACAGAATATTGATTTTTATCGATCCATTAATAACAGAATTTTAATCTATTGTTTCTGTTGTTATGGTCTACGGAGATCTGTGAAAATGGTTTTTAAATACTTCGAGCAAGGGCTGTCACTGAGTGAGTTTTACTGGACAGAGGTGAGGCTGACATAGACCGAACAATTACTTCTCTCCCATCCACTAGAGAATGAATGGCGTGCAAATCAATTGTTGCAGCAGACCCGTATTTCTTCTGCTGATAACTGATGGTGTCAAAGGCGTAGGAAATGAATTTGTTATCACTATTAGCAACTTGATGGACTTCATCGAAGATACACTGAAGCGCCAAAGAAACTGGTACAGGCATGTATATCAAAATACAGAGGTGTGTAAACAGGCAGAGCACGGTGCTGCGGTCGGCTACGCCTATATAAGACAACAAGTGTCTGGCACAGTTGTTAGATCGGTTACTCCTGCTACAGTGGCAATTTATCAAGATTTAAGTGAGTTTGAACGTGGTGTTACAGTCGGAGCACGAGCGATAGGACACAGCACCTTCAGGGTAGCGATGAAGTGGTGATATCCTGTACTACCATTTCAAGAGTGTACCGTCAATATCAGGAATCCGGTGAAACATCAAATCTCCGACATCGCAGCAACCTGAAGAAGATCCTGCAATAACGGGACCAGCGATGACTGAAGAGAATCGTTCAACGTGACAGAAGTGCAACCCTTCCGCAAACTGCTGCAGATTTCAGTGCTGGGCCATCAATAAGTGTCAGCGTGCGAATCATTCAACGGAACATCATCGACATAGGCTCTCGGAGCCGAAGCCCACTCGTGTACCCTTGATGAGTGCACGCCACAAAGTTTTACGCCTCGCTGGGCCCGTCAACACCGACATTGTATTGTTGATGACTGGAAACATGTTGCCTGGTCGGACGAGTCTCGTTTCAAATTGTATCAAGTGGATGGACGCGTTCGGATATGGAGACAACCTCATGAATATATGGACCCTGCATGTCAGGAGGGGACTGTTCAAGCTGGTGGAGGCTCTGTAATGGTGTGGGGCGTGTGCAGTTCGAGTGATGTGGGATCCGTGATACGATTCTGACAGGTGACATGTACGTAATCATCCTGTCTGATCACATGCATCCATTCATGTCCGTTGTCCATTCCTAGGGACTTGGGCAATTCCAGCAGGACAATGCGACACCCCACACGTCCAGAATTGCTACAGAGTTGCTTCAGAAACACTCTTTTGTTTAAACACTTCCGCCCGCCACCAAACTCCACAGACATGAACATCGTTCAGCATAGATGTTCAGCATATCTGGGCTACCTTGCAACGTGCTGTCCAGAAGAGATTTATGGACAGCCCTGCAGGATTCATGGTGTCAGTTACCTCCAGCACTAGTCGACTCCACGCCACGTCGTGTTGCGGCGCTTCTACTTGTTCGCGGAGGCCCTACACGATATTAGGCAGGTGTACCAGTTTCTTTGGCTCTTCGGTGTACGTTCGCCCTTAGTATATCTAATTTCTCCTTTGTTGATCACAACGAGTTTAATTTCAGGCTGGCGTATTACATAGAACGAACAAGTACACTGGTAACCCGAATGACAGTATCACCAGCGCTAGCCAACGGCAAAATGCGCTCCATGTATGGCTCCCTTTTACCGCATGAGCCACGCGCGGATATTACGCGTCCGACGGAGTGTCAGCTGCTCGTAACAGTGCGGTCGGCCGCCAGAGACAACATTTGCATGTCGCCCTTTATTACAGATATGCAAATCAGGAGCGTGGCTTTGGACAGGGATCGCGCTCGTATACCCAGCGCTGACAGAAGCCGTCCAACAGAATCTTTAAAATTACGTTGCATGTGTTTGCAACGTTTACCTTGATTTTTCAACGTGGATATGAAACGATGGAACACTTACCAGTTTAAATTTCACGTCTTCAGCTACATCTAATGTCCACAAGCTACGTTTCGAAGTGTGACGGAGCGTACTTTGGTCCCATTATCATTTGCCCACTCTCTGTTCTGTTCATGAACGGTACGCTGGAAGAGCGGCTGTCGGTAAGGGTCTATAACAAACGCTAATGTCTGATTTTCTTGTCACGCGTACTGCGGAAGTTTCAACAGTAGGACTGTCAGTGATGCATAATGCTTCTCATGTAGTGTGTGCCACTGGAGTTTGTTGATCATCACCATTGCTTTCTCAAATCAAATGGTTCAAATGGCTCTGAGCACTATGGGACTCAACTTCTGAGGTCATCAGTCCCCTAGAACACAGAACTACTTAAACCTAACTAACCTAAGGACATCACACACATCCATGCCCGAGGCAGGATTCGAACCTGCGACCGTAGCGGTCTCGTGGTTCCAGACTGTAGCGCCTAGAACCGCACAGCCACTCCGGCCGGCCATTGCTTTCTCGCGTTTACTAAACGACCCCGTGGCGAAAGGCGCCACTCTTCATTGGATCATCTCTATCGATGTTTGGAATTCAAATCGTAACTGGACTATTTTCAGCTATACATTATACATCAAATATTGAAGCATTGATTAACCAAGCTGATAAGGATCCCAGACCACTGAGCAATACCCAAGAATCAGTCGAACGAGTGTTATGTAAGTCACTTCTTCAGTGGATGAATTACATTTCTTGGCGTTTATTTTCTTATAATTAGTGTTATGTCGTCATTCCACTTTAGAATGCTCTGAACTTTTGCTCATAGGTCTATTTGACCACTGTTATTGTTTATAGTAATTTATCGTTTATATCGTAACAGAACAGCAAAGGATCTCCTCGTCTACTTATGCGGAATTCGTTACATTTGTAGCGGCACCACCGTTTAAGATAGGAAAGTTAGATTCGGTGCAATATTACTGAGTGCACAAGTTACAGCCAGGAGCGGGCCTGTTGACAGGAAGTTACGCTGACCAGCGGTTGCAAAGTAGAATGGAGGCCACAGGGCAGTCGAACCGCTGAAAAGAGGAAATGAACGGTTTGCACTACGCATGTTACAGGCAGAAGGGGCCCAGTGGCCCAACTTAGGTGTTATGGGTACGTGACTCGGAGCGGCGCGTAAGCGAAACAGAGGCGCACAGCCGCATATAAATAGGTGCTGGTTTTCTAACGAGGTATTCAAGTGTAGCAGCTCTCCTGGACGGCGGGGAGTGTCACACCACTGGCTAGACACGGGAGCAGATGGGGTGCCAGCGTTCCAGTCCACGGCAGTTCGCTGGTTCGATCCTCTGAGGCCAACATGGGGTCCGTAGCCAGCCAGCGGCGGGCCATTCGACGGCTCGCTACCATGGGCAGTCTCCGAACACATGCTGGAGGCATCCCGTGGCGAAGGCTGCCAAGTTGGCTGCCGGATCATCCTGACACCGTCAAAACACTGTGGCTGTACACAACCGGCACGCCACAGTACGTTGCATGGGTCGCTGAGGTAGCCCTTCCACGCCAAGCTGTTCAGCAGACAGCAAAGTGGCGTCCTCGGTATCGCGGGACCCTGTGACGCAGACAGAGAGGAATGCGGCACTGTAGCTGTGAATAATGAAACACTTGAAGATCACGGTCAAGTTTTAATACGGCGCATCCTGACAGTTTCCATTCACGTAAAGCATTCTTCCACCACATGGCAACATCTACTTTTGGCAGTGACGGCTACACATTTATTCACACTCTTGATCAACTGCTAATCCTTGCTCAAATCTTCATACTCTGCAGAACATCTTGTTAGTGGTGTTCTGACATTGCAGCCATCCCGTAGTTTACAGTACCATGCACGAAAAGTCTCATGAAGGTATTAATGTTATCCACTGAATGTTATGCATATTGTAAACAGCAGTGGATCTATAACACATAACTGTAATTGCCTCTACATCTGTCAGTTTCGTTGCTTTAAGTAAGACGTGCTGAGTTGTATCTGGAAGGAAGTGCTAAATACAGTCACACATCTCATCCAATATCGTCACGCTGATATTTAATACATTAAACGGCAGTACTGAAATGTATTATATGCCTTCCGGAAGTCAAGGAACACAGCATCAACATGGCGCTGTTGTCTACGGCGCTATGGATCTCATGGACAAACACAGTTTGTGGTATCCATGTTCATTTTTATACTAGAGATTTTTCGTTCTCCAAAAAGATCATAATTCTCGAGCATGAAACATGCTTATCATATTTGAAGCTGTAATGAAGGTAATAAGTGAAGTAACAATAAACGTATTAGGCAGCGTGAGGGCAATATCTGTCATTACAGAAGTCATTGACAGAATACAGAATTAGCGTATTGTAGAGTTGTTACAGTAGTATTTTCATGGCATCTGGCCGGGATTTTGCCATCCGATACTTATCGTTGCCCCAGTAACATATAATACACACAATAAATGGAAAACGAATTTGGCTTTTTATTCGGGGTATGGTTACCAGCCATCTCCTATTCGCACGTCATAGTAAAACCACAACAGCATCAAATGGTTCAAATGGCTCTGAGCACTATGGGACTTAACTTCTAAGGACATCACACACGTCCATGCCCGAGGCAGGATTCGAACCTGCGACCGTAGCGGTCGCGAGGTTCCAGACTGTAGCGCCTAGAACCGCTCGGCCACCTCGGCCGGCCACAACAGCATCAAATTGCACTGTAGTTTTTTTTTACATCAGTGGTAGATGTTAGGGTAGCCTTATAAGTTGTAATTCTTTCCAGTGGCAAGTGCAAGAGTATCACGTGCAAATCATGCTGGTGTTGAATTATTTGCATGAATCTGTGAGATCTGAGTAGGAATTTTATAGGTCTTCCATCATCTTTCGTAGGGAACGTCACAAGGCTTGTATGTTGATCGTCAGCATTCCACTGTTCAACCAGTCGATGAACGGGCCTTTCGCTGGCATTACTTTACCGACTGAGCTATCCAAGCATGACTCACGATAAACCTTCAATACTTTACTTCCGCCAGTACCTCATCGCCTTCCCTTCCAAACGTAGTAGTTGTCCTGCATACCTTGCGGTAAAGGTCCCATGTTCGACTCCCGGCGTAGCGCGCAGTTCTCATCTGCAGGAAGCTTCGAACTGTCCTGTTTCTCGCTTACCATGACACGTTGTTTAAATAAACCCTGATGGCCATCTGAATCACGTATCCTGAATCCTACTGAATGGTCGTCAGATTCTCTCTGAAGGGATGCGCATACATTGGATTTGCCCCAATAAATCTGTTTTAGTTGTAGGTATCTGTTAAGTGACAATACGCATACTGGACAAACAATTAATCACCTCCTGGAGACGTAACCGTAATAACGAGTAATTTCATCTATAGCCTTCATAATGGTCTCAATTCGGCGAGGAATATTCTGCAGAAGTTCCTCCAGCCATTCACAAATGATTAGAATACGTAGAACGACGTAATTGTGGGAATACTGATTGCTACCCCACTGTTACGAATAGTCCCAGACATTTTCTATGTGGTTAAGATCGAGTGATTTAGCAGGCAAATCGAGGTGCGATATGCTGCCCGAGTGTTCGTCAGACGCGGAACGCATGCATGCAACAGTGTCGGGTCACCTCGGAAGATTGGAGTGTGTACAGCAGGCATGGGCACCCTTTGGGGCCCGCAGGCCTGATCCACATCCTTACTTAAGCCGCGGGCTGCATCATCACGAGACACTGGAACAGCGCTACTGACGCATAAAGTCAATGCTACACCGTCTTTGGCGTTAATGTTCATGACGCTATGCACCGATATGAATGGCAGCCCACGGTAACAAATTATGGCTTAAAACACGCATTTTTTAGATTAAATTCGTTTGATCTTCACCCCATTTTCAGATTTTTTCATTTATTTCCAAGCCGTGATCTTTGTTGCTTTACTTACAATGTTCTACAACACAACAACAGATTCAAAAATTTACGCTGCAACGGAGTTAGTGAAGAAACAGTGTTCATTACACGTAAATAGATGTAAACATCCGAAGATAGGATGTCACACATGTTGAAAGTCATCATGGAAGAATAAAAGCCTATGAAAGCAACTGATTGCAGCTTATTCGTTGTAAATTATCTTCAATTTCAACTGTTGGAGACGTCTACAATGGACAAAAATTATTTACTAATCTTAATATGAGAAAGATTAGAAAAACGAAATGTGACATTGAGATAGGCAATTCCAGTTGAGAAAGCAATTACGAATAACTTCGTTTACATTACAGACAGGTCATTCGAGGGTTTGATTTTTAGTGTGTTAATATCGACAACATCAGTAACACGCATTTTTAAAACATTTGTTCTAAAGTACTTTTGATGACTGATCGCGGATGTGCGGGTTGTTACTAAATAACATGCTTTGTAGTGGGCTGTAATGTGCGAAGAAAAATAATTTGGCAAATACAATATCTAATAGGTAATATCATACATGTGCTTGAAACTGACAAGTTGTCGAAATTAGCTAATCGCACGGTTTAAATAATGATCGTTTACATTACAGAGACAAAATTTTGCTAAGTAAATTAACATTCACTGAACTGTGTCAAGAGCTGCAAACCCGAGGCGAGCCGAGGGTCGGTGGAAATATCTGAAAATGCGTCCCGGACAGTGCACGATGCGAGCGCGTAGCTCTCGCACGGATTACTTCCGTGGGTCGGATTGAAACCAGTCGCGAGCCGGATACAGCCCGCGGATTGCCGATTGCCTTTCCGTGGTCTGCATCATGCTCATCGTAAAGATATTGAATAATGGGCTACACTGGACAACTAGGAACGTTGAAATTAATATCCTGTAACATAAATGAGTTGGTCTAAGTTATGGTACAAAAAACACCCCCAAAACTTCACAGGATCACTTCCGCTCTGAAGTACTCCTTTCACTCAGTGCGTGTTGTGATCGCCATTGGGCCGTAGATGCTGTTATGGCCTTGCATCATTCGAAAAGAGGCAAAATGAGGATTCGTCGCAATGCACTAGGCGCTACCTGTTGGGTATTGCTCAATTTTGAGTTGTTTGGCCCACTGAAAACAAACAGCTTTATGTATCACAGATATCTGACGTCAAATGTCTACTGTATACCGTAATATTTGCAATGTTCACTGGGAAACTATTGAAAATGGGTCTGCATTCACTGAAAGCAGCAGTTAGTGTCGGGTTCGAAACCGACTGTCACTGTAAGGAGTGACACTTGTCTCTGGTTCCTGTGATGAGGATCCTTTTACGGCCATTGTTCTTACGCCGTTTTGTATGACTGCGAGTAATTCGGCATTTTTTATAGTCAAATAGGACAATCTGCTTTGATACATCATCAAATCGCGTGACTTCATTCTCAGTTCGGTGATGGGCGCGTGCAAACATGTTTCCCTTACGCTGTTCTGTCACGTCTCCACGTGGATTCGTGTTACTGCTCTGATGCAGTGCAACCGACTGGCACATGCACACCACATAGGTCTGCCATGACGTACGTGAGTTGTGGAGGGTCATATGACCGCATGGCGTCACTTCAGAAGATGTGGTTTACATGTACAGACAAACAAAAGATCACAGTTTCAGAAAAAATGGATGATTTATTCAAGTAAATGAATTTCCCAAGGAGAGCAAGTCAATAACGCGTTATTCCACCTCTGGCACGTATGCAAGCAGTTATTAGGCATGGCATTGACTGATAGAATTGTTGGGTGTCCTCGTAAGGGACATCGTGCTAAATTCTGCCCAATTGGCGCGTTTGATCGTCAAAATCGCTAGCTGGCTGGAGGGCCCTGTCTCTAATGCTCCAAACTTTCTCAATGGGGAAGAGATCCGGCGACCTTGCTGGCCATGGCAGGGTTTGACAAAGACGAAGATAAGCAGTAGCAACTTTCACTGTCTGCGGGCGGGCATTATCTTGCTGAAACGTAATACCAGAATCACTTACCAAGAAGGGCAACAAAACAGGGCGTAGAATATCGTCGACGTACAGCCGTGCTGTGGGTCTGCCGCGGATAACAACCAAAGCGGTAATGCTATGAAAGCAAATGGCAACCCAGACCATCACTCCTAGTTGGCGAGGCGTAATTGGGGGGAGGGGGGGGGTGAATGAATGTCGTGTGACTAGGGCCTCCCGTCGGGTAGACCGTTCGCCGGATCGAAGTCTTTCGATTTGACGCCACTTCGGCGACTTGAGCGTCGATGGGGATGAAATGATGATGATTAGGACAACACAACACCCAGTCCCTGAGCGGAGTAAATCTCTCGAACCCGGGCCCTTAGGATTGACATTCTGTTGCGCTGACCTCTCAGCTACCGGGGGCGGACCCAATGGGGGGTGACTGTCAGGTTGGTAACCCACCACTATCTGGTATTTCTCCGGACACGTCTTCGCTGGTCATCAGAGCTCTGTTCGAAGCGGGACTCGTCACTGACGACAGTTCTACTTCAGTCAATGAGATTCCAGGCCCAATATGGCCGACACCATTGCAAACGAGTGTGCAGAGGCCAATGACAGTCGCCGCAAGGGGCGCCGTAAGCTCAGCTCCCTTTCTGTGTATCGCCTATTAATGGTCCTTGTGGTAACTGAATCACCAGTTACACCCCGGATCGATGATAATGATGGGTCTCTGAGTGCCTCTCTGACAAATGCTCGGTCCTCGCTTCCTGCTGGCCCTCTAAGTCGACTGGTTCCTGCTTCACGCTGCATTCGGCCGTGCTTCACCCGTTTCTGCCAACATCGTCGAATAGTGGCATCGCTCCTATTCAAACGGTACGCCGGTAACTCCAACCGCTTTCTCTGAGCCCAACTACACGTCCTCTTTCAGATGTCGAGATATGCACATACGAGGTGCGACAATAAAGCAAAGAGACTGATGTGAAAAAGAATGTTGCATACCGTTTTACTCAAGTTTTAATGTTGTCTCTTTCAAAGTAGTTACCTTCTGATTGCACACACTATATCTGGTGAATAAGGTGGCTGTGGTAGTACTAAAATTTGTTTTGAAGTTAAAAATTGCTGTACTGACAGAGCACTATGGGATGGCGCATTATCCTGATGCAGAATCCAGTTATTATTAGACGAACCGTTTCTCGATTGATGTTCAGTTCTTCTGCAATCGTTTTCACGGAAAATCTTCGATCAGATCGTACGAGTTCACGCACCCTGGCCAAGTTGACATCCGTCTGTGAGACTGATGGTCGTCCACTGCGGTCTTCATCTTCAACATTCGTTCTGCCTTCACTAAACATTTTATGTCAACGAAAAACTTGAGCTCTTGACATAACCTCCTCTCCAAAAGCGTTCTGAAGCTTACCGTAAGTTGCCGTCGCGTTTTCACCCAATTTAACGCAAAAAGAAATGGCATACCGTCGCGCAGTATTATGCAGTTCCATTTCCGTGACGAGAAACACAAACACGTGTTAACTTATTACAGCACAACTGCAGCTGCATTGATGTGCCTCTTGGACTAGAAGCAGCTTGTAGACCAAGGTCAAAGATATTGCGCCTACGCAAGCCTGCAGGGTTGCCGCATCTTGCAAAGAAAATCATTCTCATTACTTTATTGTCGCACCTCGTATTGTTAATGCGCATGTCTGCGAGGAATGGTTACTGTCCAGCTGGGTACGTGGAATGAAATTCGCAAAGACTTTATGCCCTGGTATTGACACATCCCCTGTTTACTATCCTTGCTACTTGCGCGGTGAAATTGCGCTGCGGCGTCACACATTCATGCTTGGCCGCCAAACTCTGCAGTTCTACATTGTCCCTGATACCTGTATGAATGTTAGTTTACGACCAATTTGCGTAACTACTTCGTGGCGCGTCTTTTTTTGCCTTAGAGTCTATTTCGTATGGTGAGCATATGCTCGTCATGGAGTATTGCCTACCACTATGCGTCAACATACAATAGATTCGTGTTTCCCAAATCGATTAATATTTGGGGCATGGAGATTCCGTAGCAGAATTAGTGGCACGTCATGTGGTTAAGGAGACAATTCATATACTATCTAGCACACTGTTGACATGAACTGTGCTAAGTAGTAATGGTATGGTGTGAAAGATCTTTTATTGTTTTCCATTACTACGCAATGATGATGCACTAAGGATGTATATTATAAACCATGGACCTTGGACCTTGACGTTGGTGGGGAGGCTTGCGTGCCTCAGCGATACAGATGGCCGTACCGTAGGTGCAACCACAACGGAGGGGTATCTGTTGAGAGGCCAGACAAACATGTGGTTCCTGAAGAGGGGCAGCAGCCTTTTCAGTAGTTGCAGGGGCAACAGTCTGGATGATTGACTGATCTGGCCTTGTAACATTAACCAAAACGGCCTTGCTGTGCTGGTACTGCGAACGGCTGAAAGCAAGGGGAAACTACAGCCGTAATTTTTCCCGAGGACATGCAGCTCTACTGTATGATTAAATGATGATGGCGTCCTCTTGGGTAAAATATTCCGGAGGTAAAATAGTCCCCCATTCGGATCTCCGGGCGGGGACTACTCAGGAGGATGTCGTTATCAGGAGAAAGAAAACTGGCGTTCTACGGATCGGAGCGTGGAATGTCAGATCACTTAATCGGGCAGGTAGGTTAGAAAATTTAAAAAGGGAGATGGATAGGTTAAAGTTAGATATAGTGGGAATTAGTGAAGTTCGGTGGCAGGAGGAACAAGACTTTTGGTCAGGTGATTACAGGGTTATAAATACAAAATCAAATAGGGGTAATGCAGGAGTAGGTTTAATAATGAATAAAAAAATAGGAGTGCGGGTTAGCTACTACAAACAGCATAGTGAACGCATTATTGTGGCCAAGATAGACACAAAGCCCATGCCTACTACAGTAGTACAAGTTTATATGCCAACTAGCTCTGCAGATGATGAAGAAATAGATGAAATGTATGATGAGATAAAAGAAATTATTCAGGTAGTGAAGGGAGACGAAAATTTAATAGTGATGGGTGACTGGAATTCGTCAATAGGAAAAGGGAGAGAAGGAAACATAGTAGGTGAATATGGATTGGGGGGAAGGAATGAAAGAGGAAGCCGCCTTGTAGAATTTTGCACAGAGCATAACTTAATCATAGCTAACACTTGGTTCAAGAATCATGAAAGGAGGCTGTATACATGGAAGAAGCCTGGAGATACTGACAGGTTTCAGATAGATTATATAATGGTAAGACAGAGATTTAGGAACCAGGTATTGAATTGTAAGACATTTACTGGGGCAGATGTAGATTCTGACCACAATCTATTGGTCATGAACTGCAGATTGAAACTGAAGAAACTACAAAAAGGTGGGAATTTAAGGAGATGGGACCTGGATAAACTGAAAGAACCAGAGGTTGTAGAGAGTTTCAGGGAGAGCATTAGGGAACAATTGACAGGAATGGGGGAAAGAAATACAGTAGAAGAAGAATGGGTAGCTCTGAGGGATGAAGTGGTGAAGGCAGCAGACGATCAAGTAGTTAAAAAAACGAGGGCTAGTAGAAATCCTTGGGTAACAGAAGAAATATTGAAATTAATTGATGAAAGGAGAAAATATAAAAATGCAGTAAATGAAGCAGGCAAAAAGGAATATAAACGTCTCAAAAATGAAATCGACAGGAAGTGCAAAATGGCTAAGCAGGGATGGCTAGAGGACAAATGTAAGGATGTAGAGGCTTGTCTCACTAGGGGTAAGATAGATACTGCCTACAGGAAAATTAAAGAGACCTTTGGAGAGAAGAGAACCACTTGTATGAATATCAAGAGCTCAGATGGCAACCCAGTTCTAAGCAAAGAAGGGAAAGCAGAAAGGTGGAAGGAGTATATAGAGGGTTTATACAAGGGCGATGTACTTGAGGACAATACTATGGAAATGGAAGAGGATGTAGATGAAGATGAAATGGGAGATAAGATACTGCGTGAAGAGTTTGACAGAGCACTGAAAGACCTGAGTCAAAACAAGGCCCCGGGAGTAGACAACATTCCATTAGAACTACTGATGGCCTCAGGAGAGCCAGTCATGATAAAACTCTACCATCTGGTGAGCACGATGTATGAGACAGGCGAAATACCCTCAGACTTTAAGAAGAATATAATAATTCCAATCCCAAAGAAAGCAGGTGTTGACAGATGTGAAAGTTACCGAACTATCAGTTTAATAAGTCACAGCTGCAAAATACTAACGCGAATTCTTTACAGACGAATGGAAAAACTGGTAGAAGCCGACCTCGGGGAAGATCAGTTTCGATTCCGTAGAAATGTTGGAACACGTGAGGCAATACTGACCTTACGACTTATCTTGGAAGAAAGATTAAGAAAAGGCAAACCTACGTTTCTAGCATTTGTAGACTTAGAGAAAGCTTTTGACAATGTTGACGGGAATACTCTCTTTCAAATTCTGAAGGTGGCAGGGGTAAAATACAGGGAGCGAAAGGCTATTTACAATTTGTACAGAAACCAGATGGCAGTTATAAGAGTCGAGGGGCATGAAAGGGAAGCAGTGGTTGGGAAAGGAGTGAGACAGGGTTGTAGCCTCTCCCCGATGTTATTCAATCTGTATATTGAGCAAGCAGTAAAGGAAACAAAAGAAAAATTCGGAGTAGGTATTAAAATTCATGGAGAAGAAGTAAAAACTTTGAGGTTCGCCGATGACATTGTAATTCTGTCAGAGACAGCAAAGGACTTGGAAGAACAGTTGAACTTAGGATATAAGATGAACATCAACAAAAGCAAAACGAGGATAATGGAATGTAGTCAAATTAAGTCGGGTGATGCTGAGGGAATTAGATTAGGAAATGAGACACTTCAAGTAGTAAAGGAGTTTTGCTATTTAGGGAGTAAAATAACCGATGATGGTCGAAGTAGAGAGGATATAAAATGTAGACTGGCAATGGCAAGGAAAGCGTTTCTCAAGAAGAGAAATTTGTTAACATCGAATATAGATTTAGGTGTCAGGAAGTCGTTTCTGAAAGTATTTGTATGGAGTGTAGCCATGTATGGAAGTGAGACATGGACGATAACTAGTTTGGACAAGAAGAGAATAGAAGCTTTCGAAATGTGGTGCTACAGAAGAATGCTGAAGATAAGGTGGGTAGATCACGTAACTAATGAGGAGGTATTGAATAGAATTGGGGAGAAGAGAAGTTTGTGGCACAACTTGACTAGAAGAAGGGATCGGTTGGTAGGACATGTTCTGAGGCATCGAGGGATCACAAATTTAGCATTGGAGGGCAGCATGGAGGGTAAAAATCGTAGAGGGAGACCAAGAGATCAATACACTAAGCAGATTCAGAAGGATGTAGGTTGCAGTAGGTACTGGGAGATGAAGAAGCTTGCACAGGATAGAGTAGCATGGAGAGCTGCATCAAACCAGTCTCAGGACTGAAGACCACAACAACAACAACAGAAGTACGACGAGGACCGAAACTGACCATTGGTTTTTAAATCAGCATAATCTACTAGCCTAGGCTTAATTTTTACCGGATGATTCGTGTAACATCTCTACTGATCGCACAACAAGTGAGAGTGATTCAAGGACTGGTTTATATAACACATATGTCGGTTGTGATCGTATGGTTAACTATACAAATGTATGACATTCTGTAAATCGGTGTCGTTGAGTTACACTTCTTCATTTTTCATGAAGGACACTGAAACATGACTTTAGCATCACAAATTTTTACAATAATATGTATTGTTACAGAAATCAGATTTGATGTTGATTTTTTAAAGAAATGTATGATAGGCTTTTTTAAAATCCGATCTTGATAACCAGTCTGTCACTCAACCTTAAATCCTCGTAAATTATTTTCCTTACCTCCCAATTTACGCGTAAGTCTCGTTCGAGTGATATTTCTAACTACATGTAAGAAAAACTCTTTGCACTATCTTTATTGGTGGCACCATTCTGATTCTAATTTTTAATAAATGCTTTCTGTCTGCTACTCCACGTTATGATGATCATGATACCCATCAGCTGTCTGACTATTACTGCCCTACATAACTTTTTCACATAGTCTGGCTTACATCAGTCATTTTGGTATGCCGTACCCTCACTTTGTGTACCTTAATTGCTACCTGATCATACGTTATGACAGTAACCATAAAGATTCCCTCTTAATACGCCGCATTAGATGTAGTAAACTTAATACCCTCTTCCGCTAGCTTACGTCTTTCTTAGTCTGCTACTATCTGGTTTCTGGTACTTTATTTACTCATTTCTCATTTTTAGTACACATCCTTCTCTAACCTTTGACCTATACTGACGTAAGAACATTACAGAGCAGCTTCCTTAATTTCAAAAATGTTTGTAATTTGTCACATTCTCTGAAATGACGGTAGTAGGTTTAGAGCAGCGCGATTGTTAAATAAATTAATGCAGCGTCAGAGCGTGGAATGGCATACATTTCATTCTCGTTGGGAATTGTGGAAGCGTCGGCCTCTTTCTAATGCTTTACACTTCGTTGTCCACTGCCTCTACCGTTTCCAATCACATGAAGAGTCAGCTGTTGTTTGAGTAGCTACTTCTGTTACGATTAATAACTTTCATGTCCTGTGAACGAGGAGTGGAATGAAAGAGCCGAAACTGTATCACGTGCCAATGAGCAACGAATCACTACCGCGCAATGGCAAAATTAAATTACTTCTTTTAATTACTTTTTACAGACACTATAAAAATTCTGCTTTGTACTGTAGTTGCAATGAACTTCTATTCGATTTAAAACGGTAACACTCGCCAATGGAATCCCTGTCTGTGCGCTTCGTAAAAAATTCTACTTGACCCATACCAACATGCCTAACGAACTGATGCAAATTTACTATCCATCAATATCCTTTTCTTTCTCTGCCATAGTTCACAGATTCTCTTGATAGAGCAGCAAGGCTAATATTATCGGAAGAAGTTACTGGTGGAGAAAAATTTCATTTCAGCCTTTAGTTAAGATTTCTGTTTTACACTTTACTTGCGCTAGTGGCGTTCTTCTCATTATCAAAAGGAACATTGACGTGTTACACGAAGAAGCAAAATGAGCACTTTCTGATAACTTGGTGCTTTCGGTGTGTCCAGGAGTCGTGCTAGATTCACTCAATTGAAATATGGAATGAACAAATGTGTTTAATGCACCGTCAAAATCGAGGTCGTTAGAGACGGAGCACTATATCAGTGGACAATAATTTGTTGTTCAGTTATTAGCTAGCAGTTCAGAATTAGACATGTGATCTTCAGATAAACTATATCAGATTATAGATCAAAATTTTGTTAGTACTAAATAGAAATTTACGACATGTTGGCTACCTAGGTGTTGTAAAAGTAAACATTTCGTAGGTTTGTATGAATTTAAAAAATTATTCACAGATGAAAAAACTACCTATGATAAAACAACACAACGGAAACCATTGAGATTACATTGAAACTAAAAATGAAAAAAAAGCAAATAGAAGAGGTGAATAAGATACAGTAGACTACATGGAACGAGTAGAGAAATGAAAGAATGCGGTGAAACTCATGAGATGAAGTACTAAGCTGAGTTTGATAGTTTAAAATGAAGTGAGAGTTGTGTACCAGATGTTTCTGAATCTCAAAAAATTCAAATAGTCATTTTTCGTTCTTTGTGTACCAAATGGAGCACTTTAGCCAGTGTCTGGCACCTACATTCACTGAATGAATGCTGATGGCTTTTTACGCCGAAAAACGGTACGCCAGGTTTCTTTATAAATAACTCATCTGCTACCATCCACGACTGTTAGCAGATGAGTTATTTATAAACAAATCTATTGTTTTCACAGTCGCAGTCTTTCAGAACCATTTGTAAGGGATCAAATCAGATTTACGGTACGCTAGTTAAATAAAATTTGTGGATTATCGACAGTGTGGTCCGGCACAAATTGTAAGTTGGCACGACATTTTCATTACATTACTGGTTCAGCGCATCTAGTGATCTACACTGATATCATTTCCTGTAATTGTATATTTATTTATTTAATTAGTACTTTGTCTTTAGCTTGTCCATTGATGTCAGTATTTCTTCCATGACCGTATTAATTCATAAAATAAAGAAGACAGCCTTCAGACACAAGCCGTGGCTTTATGTCAATGCAGGATGCATTTAGAGCCATGGTGCTTTGACAGTCTACATCAATTTTTTTCCAAATTTTGGTTAATTCTGACCCTGGTAAGATTATTTTGGTACATCAGAAAGAGGCCCATTGTAAATATAAGTTTACGAAAGTAAGACAAATAGAGAAACAACTTACTCTTTCCAGTAGTAGATACTGTAAGTTATTTTTCGGTTTGTCTTAGTTTTGTAAACTTACATTCACAGTGTACCACTTCGTAAAATACCAATGTAAACTAGATTAGGCAAAAAGTTGCTGTTGACTGTCAAAGTACCTGAAGATCAACAGCCAGGGCTCGAAATGCGCATGCACTGAATTATTTCAGTACGTTGGGTTTTCATTCTTGATGATATTTAACTTTCGAAAAGGTTGTTACGAAAAACGTAAAAAAAACATATTTCATTTCGTACTGGCGTCTGTTCTATGTGGCTTTGCCATGGAAAACAAAATGATGAACCATTAGAATATAAAATCGCAAATGAAAAATGTGGAATCAAACGAAAATAGCTTCTAATAGGGTTTTTGACAATCACTTTGAATTTAGAAGTAACTGTAAACATTCAGAACGTCCTTCTAACTATAGCGGTCCTTGACTCATCAGTATGTCCAGCTCACTAAGTATGGACCAACGCACGAGAAACGCCTATAACTTGTTTTAGACTCCGAAGCAGACGTTAGTCGTGAGTCATAGAGTCTCTCCAGGAATAGTTTAGTCTACGTTAATGATACGAACGGTCTCCCACATGTGGATGAAGATGCTGAGCACGTTTGCAAGTATACTACTGCTAGGCCTTTTTTTATCAGCCAATTGTCAAGAAATGTAGCTGCACCATCTAGACGGTGGTAGGTGCCCTGGAGAGACGTTGTAGCTGCGTATAAGTCTGCGTATTCTATTAGTTTAACAGCCGCTGGTCAAGAAGTTTCGATACCAGTAGTAGGTGTGGTGCATGATATTTGACTGTGGACTGCACGTTGAGAGGCGTTTTCTGTACTCTTTGTGGGTCCACCATCTCGTTGCTCAAGCAAATTCACGTGTTGATGCAGTCCATAGATACCCGAAATGAGGGCATATGGTATTCTAAGGCACGGAGCTTTATACGTTACCGAATGCAGCAAAGATGCCGAGCAACACGTAATGGGCTAAACGCCTTCAGCTCGAAAAAGCGCATCACTTGTTAATATCGCCTCAACTTATTATCAACTTCAATGTTTTGAATAAATGAAGAGTGTGTTAAGAGGTTTGTTAAGTTTTCTTATGTTTTGTGTTAAAATTTTTAGATATGTGACGCTTAATGTTCGAGAAAAGCTGTGCCCTGTAAAGTCAGCGAGTCTGCTACGCCCAGCCGACTGCTGCATCGCTGCGTGCGGCAAAGATAACAACTACGATGAAGTAGCCCACTAAGCACATTTACCGGCGACTGCAAAGAAGAAACACTTATTGTTAAAGAGAGAATTAGCGTGATACGTTTGTTCATAGAGAATGGTTCTTGGCATTTCCTTTCAGAATTTCAGTTTAGTATCCGAGTATGGTTCGAGTAGTAAGCCTCTAGCGAGTTTTCCTCAAGTGTATGATGAGATCGGCTCACTCGTACAATAGGTAAATTAGTCTGCAACTGAAATAGAACCCAAGTGTGTTCAAAGTAGTTCTAAATGGATTAGAAAGATATTTTGAAAAGATTGTCGGCTCGTGTAGAAAGTGACTATTTCATCGACTTTGGTAGAGTGTAGACTAGCCAGATAGAGGACAAGCTCCAATTTATTGAAGTTTGAGATTAGTTTCTCCTATTTGTGATTAATTGTGCGTTTTGGTGCTTAATAGGCACGCGTTTGTAGGCAAATCGTGTTTCAAAATTTTTGGGACATTTTCCGTTGGGTTGTGTATGTGAAGAGATGTTTTCATGCGTAGTTATTTTGTTGTTGAGGATTACGGAACGCACTAAGGGATAGCAGTGTTGCACTGAGGAATAGTGACTTAGCGATATTTGATTAGGATTCATTGTATGAATTGGGCGTGAGCGTCGTAATGTAATAATTTCCGGTAATCTCGTTGGATGCACAGAATGTATCGTCTATATTAAGAAGAGTAGTTGTTTACTGAGAAACAATCGGAAGTTTATTGAGAGTTTTGACAGGTTTTCCCCTTGTCCCAAAATGACAAATGAAGAACTATTTATTAGAGAACACCCTAATTCTCTGTAAAAGAGATCACAGAATGCTGCGTTTTGAGTTTTAAATATTAGTGGGTAGCGGAAGTCAACGCCGGAGGTGGTGGGAGCTTTGTTTGATTATTTAAAGTTCATGTAGCTGAAAGGTGACGGTGACACTAGGGAATTTTGTTTCTTTTTTTTAATTACATTTCCGCTTAGTGGGATTTTGAATAGAGAGCCAGCAATCGCAAAGTGAAGAACTGAATTGTATCTATAAACGAGTCAATGGCAGGAAATAACGAATTAACTGTTTTAAATTGAAAAAGCTAGTACCTGACTTGCCCTTTATCCCTAAATTATTAGAAGAAAAACATTAAAAAGTTGTAAGTAGGCTGTTTAGGTTTTTATGTTGGTAGCCCCATGTAGCGATCTGTATTAAAATCGCTGACTGCGCTGTGTGCAGTCTGTGGCTGGTTGGACTCGTTGAAAGTTATTCGCCAGTATAGTGTTGGGCAGTTGGATGTGAACAGCCCGTAGCGTTGGGCAGTTGGACGTGAGCCGCCAGCAGTGGTGGATGTGGGGAGAGAGATGCCAGAGTTATGAGATGATAATATGAGTGGATGATCTGGACGTGTGTCCGTCAGAAAAAGGAAATTTGTCAAAACAGATGTCAAGAATTTATATATATATTATGACTTTTGAACACATTATTAAGGTAAATACATTGTTTGTTCTTTACCAAAATCTTTCATTTGCTAGCTATATACTTATCAATAGTTAGTGCCTTCAGTAGTTAGAATCTTTTATTTAGATGGTAGTATTGGCGCTCGCTGTATTGCAGTAGTTCGAGTAACGAAGGTTTTTGTGAGGTAAGTGATTCGTGCAAGGCATAGGTTATTGTTAGTCAGGGCCATTCTTTTGTAGAGATTATTGAACGTCAGATTGCATTGCGCTAAAATATTGTGTGTCAGTTCAGTAATGATCAAAATAAGTAAAGAGAAAACAGTCTCAGTACGTTCAGTTTCACTCTGGAGTTTGAAAATCAAGTAACGTAGAAGTTTTACCAGCACAGTCATTCTTTACATTCAAAGGGGAAGTTTCAAAGTTCATTTCAAAGTTCATTTCAAAGGAGAGTAATCTCTCGAATATATCTTTTCGTATCAAAGTAAGTCCAAGGTCAATAAAGTAAAAAACTGGCAAATTGGCAAAAGCAAAGTTTAAAGAAATTAAAATCCTAAAGAAAAGGAACAGTACTTTTCAGTTAATAACTTGCAACGAAAAAAAGATAATTAATCTTTATTTAGACACTGAAAGCAAGTTTACGTTTTTTTGAAATGTGATTAATTACAAATGAAAAGTTATTCCACTTAATTCTGGAAGGTTGATATCGACGAAATAGTTTATTACATTAAAATTTCAGTAGAGTCAAATTGTTGTTATAACAAGGCTCTACTTATAGAGGTTATCGTTGGTTGACAACGAAAGACAATATTCTATTACACTTTTGCCTTGTGAATGTATTTTCCAATTTTTTTTTTCTTTAATGAATGTCAATTCCCCCCGAAGGGGGCGGGCTGGCAGCAGCTTAGTATGCCGCTCTTCAGCCTACAGATTTTGTGACAAAGATCAGGAGAACAAATAATAATAAAAAACAGGCGATAAAATCGGGGACTTAGAGAGTAACAAGGCGAAAAGAAATCGTGGAACTTAAAACAAACAACAGAGGGATGATGATGCTAATAAAAATACATACGGAGCAGACAGGGAAAACAATAGACAATTAAAAAAACACGGCGACAGTCTGGATTCTGTTCGCAAAAGACATAAAATTCACACCCAGCGACAGCATGGTTTCTGTCCGCAACACGAGAAAGACAAACAACACTGAATAGTCACTGGAACACTGCACGGTGTATTTTCCAATTTACGTAAAAAAATTTATAACGTTTACACTGATTGCTTGTATATACGGTTACCCGTTAAAGCTTTAAAAGAGGAACAACTACAAGAAGAAAATCTCCTACATGATGTATTCATCAGTTATACAGGGTGGTCCATTGATAGTGACCGGGCAAAATATCTCACGAAATAAGCATCAAGCGAAAAAACTACAAGGAACGAAACTCGTCTAGCTTGAAGGGGGAAACCAGATGGCGCTATGGTTAGCTCGCTAGATGGCACTGCCATAGGTCAAACGGACATCAACTGCCTTTTTATTAATAGGAACCCCCGTTTTTTATTACATATTCGTGTAGCACGTAAAGAAGTATGAATGTTTTCCACTTTTTTCCCTTTGTGATAGATGGCGCTGTAATAGTCACAAACGTATAAGTACGTGGTATCACGTAACATTCCACCAGTGCGGACGGTATTTGCTTCGTGATACATTACCCTTGCTAAAATGGGCCGTTTACCAATTGCGGAAAAGGTCGATATCGTGTTGATGTATGGCTATTGTGATCAAAATGCCCAACGGGCGTGTGCTATGTATGCTGCTCGGTATCTGGACGACATCATGCAAGTGTCCGGACCGTTCGCCGGATTGTTACGTTATTTAAGGAAACAGGAAGTGTTCAGCCACATGTGAAACATCAACCACGACCTGCAACAAATGATGATTGATGATGCCCAAGTAGGTGTTTTAGCTGCTGTGCGGCTGATCCGCATATCAGTAGTAGACAAATGTCGCGAGAATCGGGAATCTCAAAAACTTCGGTGTTGAAAATGCTACATCAACATCGATTGCACCCGTACCATATTACTATGCACCAGAAATTGCATGGCGACGACTCTGAACGTCGTGTACAGTTCTGCCACTGGGCACTACAGAAATTACGGGACGATGACAGATTTTTTGCACGCGTTCTATTTAGCGACGAAGCGACATTCACCAACAGCGGTAACGTAAACCGGCATAATATACACTATTGGGCAACGGAAAATCCACGGTGGCTGCGACAAGTGGAACATCAGCGACCTTGGCGGGTTAATTTATGGTGCGGCATTATGGGAGAAAGGATAATTGGCCCCCATTTTATCGATGGCAATCTAAATGGTGCAATGTATGCTGATTTCTTCCGTAATGTTCTACCGATGTTACAAGATGTTTCATTGTATGACACAATGACGATGTACTTCCAACATGATGGATGTCTGGCACATAGCTCGCGTGCGGTTGTGGCGGTATTGAATAGCATATTTCATGACAGGTGGATTGGTCGTGGAAGCACCACACCATTGCTCGCACGTTCACCGGATCTGACGTCCTCGGATTTGTTTCTGTGGGGAAAGTTGAATTATATTTGCTACCGTGTTCCACCGACAACGCCTGACAACATGCGTCAACGCATTGTCAATGCATGTGCGAACATTACGGAAGGCGAACTACTCGCTGTTGAGAGGAATGTCGTTACACGTATTGCCAAATGCATTGAGGTTGACGGACATCAATTAGAGTATTTATTGGATTAATATGTTATTTACAGGTAATCACGCTGTAACAGCATGCGTTCTCAGAAATGATAAGTTCACAAAGGTACATGTATCACAGTGGAACAACCGAAATAAAATGTTCAAACATACCTACGTTCTGTATTCTAATTTAAAAAACCTACCTGTTACCAACTGTTCGTCTAAAATTGTGAGCCATATGTTTGTGACTATTACAGCGCCATCTATCACAAAGCGAAAAAAGTGGTCCAACTAAAACATTCATTTTTCTTTACGTACTACACGAATATGTAATAAAAATGGGGATTCCTACTTAAAAAAAAACGCAGTTGATATCCGTTTGACCTATGGCAGCGCCATCTAGCGGGCCAACCATAGCGCCATCTGGTTTCCCCCTTCAAGCTAGGCAAGTTTCGTTCTTTGTAGTTTTTTCGTTTGACACTTATTTGCTTATTTCTTGATTTATTTGGCCCGGTCCCGATCAATGGACTGCCCTGTATACTAAAGCTGTCGTTCCTGGTACCTACGTTGTTGAGAAAGTGTTTAACTGTGTTATCAGAGTACACAGAGTAAGCTTCGCTTTAGGTCGCTGTTTTGGTAAATATATCATTCCTACTCCACGCAGACTCTCGCATTTAGTATTTTTCTGGCGACTGTTACTAGCTTTGGTGGTAGTTCATCTTTCGAACTCAGTGAACCCTGGCAGTCAGATGCGTTGTTGTAATTACTATCCAAATAGCTACCACTGACTCCATTATACCACGAAAAGCGTTGTTGTGCCCTTCCTATTGTACACAGTGACGTCGTAGCGAGCTGTAGTGTGATTTGTAGCGTGAGAAGCTGAATATCAAATCTTAAGTGACGTCGTTGTGTTAGAACAGATAATTATTTCAAGTCACACATATTACGTCGTTGAGTGTAGGCAAGGTCTTGTCAGTAGAAGATATTGTAGTATTACGAGAGTGAACTAGACTGTCCGATGTTGATTTTCAGCTACGCATTGTAGTGCAGTTAGAGACTGTTTATACACTATATGTCCTACGAGTTGACGGCAACTAAAGGGCGGCGCAGTACAAAGTCAGTAATGAGGAGTTTCGCCGCAGATAAATATGTTTCCTGAGGTTTTTCCCTTTTGACCCTCTTTTCTGAAGCCATTTTGGCTGCTTGGTAGTTCATAATTGTACCGCCATTCCAGTCGTCTTTAACAATCCGTTTCATAGTTCTGCTGATGTGTGAGCTTAGTGCAGTCGGCATACTATTCGTTTTATTTAGCATAGTAGAGAACAAATTACATCATACCGCTTGTATGCTAGCTCCACTTACACACTTGACTGTATGTATTACATATCATTTGTCGTTCGATGGTTGAGAATATTTTTGATTCTTACCGTTTACTGTTTTATGGCTATACTCACAAATTACTGTCTCAAGCAATCATAAACTATAATTAATCGCGACTTATGACTTTCCTGTTCTACAGATGTCATATGAAAACGAAGTAGCATCTGCAGGAAACTGTAATTTTGCCATTCCAATCATTGCAGAATTATATGGTTAAAGATAGAACAATTAAAATTATCTTGCGAAAGTATTTGTATCTAGAAAATGAAGCTACAGTCGCTAACTTACTAAGCGCCTAACGGAGATCGAAATTGTCGAAACTTCTACTTGTTCAGAGTTATGGATGAAAGGTTGCAGCAAACGAGAGAAGATTCTGGAGACATGCTTGTTTTTATAGTGCGTCTGCTCCGACCGCAGTGCTCATTTACACGCGAACATTTCGTTATTAGTCCACCAAGTGTACTTTTCTTTTCAAAAGTTTGCACTGTACACTGAACAGCAATCTCGAGCCCTTTAGTCTCCACGTCATTTATGTCAGAAATGGGGCGTCCAATAACATTAACGTCATTCGAATCAGTTACCCTTCTGCCTGAGTGACTGTACATCACTACTGTTTATGAGTCTTGGGCACGAATGTGCCTTTAATTAAACCATGGCACACGTTGATTTCCTGTCTTAAGAATCTGGGCTTTTGTTGTTTTACCTTTTCCAGTTGCCTCGCACTGAACAATGAGCGTGAGGTACCGGGGCCGGCCGGAGTGGCCGAGCGGTTCTAGGCGCTTCAGCCTGGAACCGCGCGACCGGCACGGTCGCAGGTTCGAATCCTGCCTCGGGCATGGATGTGTGTGATGTCCTTAGGTTAGTTAGGTTTAAGTAGTTCTAAGTTCTAGGTGACTGATGACCTCAGATGTTAAGTCCCATAGTGCTCAGAGCCATTTGAACCATTTTTGAGGTACCGGGAAAAGTAGGGCAGTATCGGACAGCGATTTGTATCGGACAAGAGCCGTCTCTAAATTCTAGCGCGTTAGTAGCAACCACTGTCGCGTCACTGCTGTATGAACTGTGCAGGAACAAAACAACTCACGCGATTCGTAATCAAAATAGCAGTACGTTTCGGAGTGGCAACAAGTTGCATTTCTTGCGAACTTTTCGGTGTATTAAATTAATTTCGAAGTGTTGCGCTTTGTTTGCAAGTAAGTAATATTAAATGTTTTGCATCTTTAGATATAACTGATATTGTTCTCTGTGTTGTGGGCTGTGGCAATGACTAGTCCAATTAATAACAGAAGCAATGTTAAACTACCGCAGCTCTACCTTCGGGGATGTATCGGAAACAGCAGTTTTGCGATGTACCGGACAGCAGCATAAAAACTTAAATTTTTACGGGTTTGTTTTCTTTACTAGGCAGAGGTGGAGCATTTAGGTCAAGAATCGTATGAAAATAACGTGAAGGGAACCGTAGGAAAAGTCAGACATCTTGAAACGACAATCAAGGCAGCGAGTGAAAAATATTCAGTTCCAGGAAGTACATTAGGTAACAGATTCAAAGCTTTACGGGAGTACGGGCTGCAAGCCCGCCCGGTTAGCCGTGCGGTCTACGCACTGATTTTCGGGCGGGAAGGCGTGCCGGTCCCCATCGCGAATCCGCCCGGCGGATTAGTGTCGAGGTCTGGTGTGACGGCCAGTCTGTGGATGGCTTTTAACCCTGTGGTGCATGAATTTCACTGCAGTGGACAACTTTTAATGGTCAATTCTCTGGCGATTTCAGTCAGTCACGAGGCTGCAAATGCATGCAGCACGCAACACCAGTAGGGAGTACCCAGTGCAGGGAACTGTGTGCATTTGCAGCCTCATGACTGACTGAAAATGCCAAAGAAGCGACCATTAACAGCTGTCCACTGTAGTGGACGCTATGCGCCACAGGGTTAAGGCGGTTTTCCATCTGCCTCGGCGAATGCGGGCTGGTTCCCCTTGATCCGCCTCAGTTACACTATCTCGGTGAATGCTGCGAAAACATTTTGTCCACGTACGCGTACAACATCATTACTCTACCACGCCAACATTGTGGCTATACTCGTCTGGTGGGAGACGTTCCCGGGGTGGGGGTGGGGGGATCCACTGGGGGCAAACCGCACAATAACCCTGGGTTCGGGTGTGGGGCGGCGGAGGGGTGAAGTGGACTGCGGTAGTCGTCGTGGGGTTGCGTTTCTAGGTTCTCAGTTCCACACAATACAATATAATATGGGCTGCAAATATAAATTTTTTTTATCTTATAACAATTCAAATTCAAATGGCTCTGAGCACTATGGAACTTAACTGCTGAGATCATCAGTCCCCAAGAACTTAGAAATACTTAAACCTAACTAACCTAAGGACATGTCACACATCCTTGCCCAAGACAGGATTCGAACCTGCGACCGTAGCGGTCGCGCGGTTCCAGACTGTAGCGCCTAGAACCGCTCAGCCACTCAGGCCGGCCCCTTAGAACAGTCACGACGAAGAAGAACCAATATTCTACGATCGTGTTAAAAGTTTAGATTGCCAGCTTACGCCTTTGAGAAAAAAGATTTTAAAAAATTGGCTGTGCAAGTATGCGTAGCAACTGACAATAAAGCATCCGTTCAATAAGGCAAAAATAAAAACGGATCTATGCGGAAATAGAGACAGTAAAAACTGCAATAAAATCTTTAAAGAATGGAAGGGCTACAGGCATTGGTGGTATTCCTGCAGAATTATTAAAATTAGGAACAAAGAAATTAGTGGAATTGTTAAGAAACCTTTTCGAAAGATGTTTAAATGGGGAAGATGTCCCAAATGATTTGAAAGTAGGATATATTTCAGTGATACATAAAAAAGGAGCGAAAGATGAGTGTAAAAACTATAGGGGAATAACAGTGACCAATACCTTCAGTAGATTATATGGAAGAATTATTAAATATTTGTTAGAACAAGAATACAAAGAAAAGGAGGCTGAAGAACAAGCAGGTTTTAGAGCTGGAAGATCAACAATTGATCATATCTTTTGCCTACAACAAATTATTGAAAAAGAATGGTTCGGGCACAACCTATACATTTAGTATTCATAGATATAGAAAAAGCCTATGATAGTGTGCCTTTATCCAGTTTATGGAAAGCTTTAATATCAATAGGAATAAATCCAAGAATAATTAAAGCAATTCAAAATTTATATAAAAACTCTATTTCAAAAATAAAAATTGGTAAATATCTATCACATGGATTCCAAGTCACAAAAGGATTACGTCAAGGATGTAGCATCTCACCTACATTGTATAAAATATATACAGAAGTAACTTTACAGAATTGGAAGAAAAAATGTCACGCTATGGGAATACCAATAAATGATAGAACAATATACTCGTTACAATTTGCAGATGACCAACTGAGTATAGCCCAAGACTATGAGGACATAGAGTATATGACCAGAAAATTGATTCAAGAATATAAAAAATCAGGTCTAAATGTAAACATGAATAAAACAAAGTACATGGTAATTGGTGGAGTGAATGGAGACTTAATATTAGAAGAAGGGATGGGAACAATAACAGCTACTGAGGAATATAAATATTTAGGTGTGAAAATTACAAATGATGGGAAACAGGACAAAGAAATTAGATCAAGAATAAATTCTGGAAAGACGACAATCTCTTTATTGAATGGAATTTTCTGGGACAAACACATAACAACTGATAACAAAATAAGGATTTTTAAAACAATAGTTAGGAGCATTATTACATATGGTTCAGAAGTGTGGACAACAAAATGGCAACTGAAATCAAAATTATTAGCCACAGAAATGGATTTCTGGAGACGTTTAGCAAGAATATCAAGACGAGAAAGAATAAGAAATGAAGTAATCAGAGACAAGATGAAATGTAAAAATTCAATTATTGATTTCATCGAGCACAAACAACTTAAATGGTATGGACACATCAGACGAATGGAACAGGAACGGCTACCAAAATGCATAATCGACTGGGTACCAATTGGAAGAAGAAAAAGGGGACGACCACCTGATACATGGAAACAGGGAGTTCAGTCAGCAATGAGGAAGAACAACATTCCTGAAGATTTATGGACAAATAGAGAAGAGTGGAAACAATAATTAGTGACTTACTGTAATCTAGAATAGGTGCTGGAAAAATGTGCTCACATTGTAAATCCAGAATAATAATAATAATAATAAAATAATAAAAACGGATCAAGATTTTGCTACGATTTTATGAAAAGAATTGAAGACACAAGGCTGAAACAGCTGAATTGGTGAGTTTGCAGCGAGCACCGGGTTTCAGTAAGGAACAAGTTGACAGATTCTTTTACAAACTAGGTGAGCTAACGAACAAATTCTGCTTTCTAAATGTTTACGATTAAATTAAAAATTTTGTTCAAACTTAAATGACTTTTTTACACATTATAATTTCATGTCGGATACAGTCCTTCAAAAATTTGTACGACCAACGTTCTGAGAGTGGTAAAAGTACTAAAAAATTGACGAAACTGTATTCTTATGACATCGAGTTTTATATTCTTATGTAGTGACGCATGCCAGTATTGTTTTGTGTGAATAGTATTTCAGTATAACCTTCAGAAAATATTGCAATTTCATAAAAACTTAAGTTTTCGAAGTTTGGGAATACGTTGTGAGGCGATACCTAGCTTTAGAACATTCCTGTGTTAGTACCAGATACAGGGCGAGGAGCATGGGGGCAGAAGGGAAGGTACTTTCATTTTACAGCTGTGGCAGTAATGGTCCAATAAAAAAGGAAGTTCTTATCAAACCTGTGCTAATGTACAAGTACGAAAACTGATGCGAGGCTGGAGATGAGTAGTTACTGTTACCGACTTGCGGAGCGCGTCCTTCAGCTGCGAGACTGATGAGTTAGTCGCGGATCAACACTGCCAGACCGGCTCACAGCCGTGGCGTTTGTTTTGCGGCGGGTGACAAAGCAGACGCCCAGACGCCTGCCGGTGGCGAGGCAGCGCCGGCCATCCATCACCATCACCGGTGCCTCATTACCTTCACAGATAAGGCGTCAACACTGCCACCACCACTGTCTATACACTTGCCGCCACGTTTCTTCTTGCTCTGTTGCGGCTTCGGCATAGAGGAGATATGAGCCCGTTAGAATCGACGTCCATTATTGGAAACTGTGACGGAAACTGCGAAGGATGCGCGATCAGAATCCGTCACTTGTGGCAGGCACTGAGGAGGAACTGTTTGCTGATAGTGCGCTTGACGCCCTGCGGTTTTTCTCATTAGGCTGTGCCGAGAAGAATAAGTGAAGAGGGAAAACTAACATCCTATTTTCTTTTTGAATGGAGCATATCGAGGGATGAGTTCATCAACCTAATCAGGAAGCCGGCAGCTGTGGCCGAGCGGTTCTAGGTGCTTCAGTCTGGAACCGCGCGACCGCTACGGTCGCAGGTTCGAATCTTGCCTCGGGCATAAATGTGTGTGATGTCCTTACGTTAGTTACGTTTAATTAGTTCTAAGTTCTAGGGGACTGATGACCTCAGATGTTAAGTCCCATAGTGCTCAGAGCCATTTGAACCATTATCAGAAATGTTGTATAACTGTTTAGTGTAACTGACGATAATTGAGTGGTACGGGGGACTGAAATCTGGTTCTTCTGCGTTGTGTTCTCCTCCCCGAATAACATGGAGTCTAGAGTCATACACAGTGCATATCCAAAATGAGATTTTCACTCTGTAGCAGAGTGTGCGGTGATATGAAACTTCCTGGCAGATTAAAACTGTGTGCCAAACCGAGACTCGAACTCAGGACCTTGGCCTTTCACAGGCAAGTGCTCTGCCAGCAATATCCTTTCTTTCAGGAGTGCTAGTTCTGCATGGTTCGCAGGAGAGGTTCTGTAAAGTTTGGAAGGTAGAAGACGAGGTACTGCCAGAAGTAAAGCTGTGAGGACGGGGCGTGAGTCGTGCTTGGGGAGCTCAGTTGGTAGAGCACTTGTCCGCGAAAGGCAAAGGTCTCGAGTTCGAGCCTCGGTCCAGCACACAGTTTTAATCTGCCACGAAGTTTCATATCAGCGCCCACTCCGCTGCAGAGTGAAAATCTCATTCTGGAAACATCCCCAAGGCTGTGGCTAAGCCATGTCTCCGCAATATCCTTTCTATCAGGAGTGCTAGTGTTGCATGGTTCGCAGGAGAGCTTCTGTAAAGTTAGAGAGGTAGGAGACAAGGTACTGGCGGAAGTAAGGCTGTGAGGACGGGGCGTGAGTCGTGCTTGGGTAGCTCAGTTGGTAGAGCACTTGCCCGCGAAAGGCAAAGGTCCCGAGCTCGAGTCTCGGCCCGGCACACAGTTTTAATCTGCCAGGAAGTTTCACGGTGCAGATTTTAGCACTAGTGGACCATCTAGCGGTCTGGCCCGTTAAGCTACACCGGCCAGTTCGGCTGGCCGCAGAATGTGCAGCTGAGCACGACCCGATTAGCTCGCTCGTCCAGGTTGATATTTCTCGAGTGGTCGGCGCTTCCCCAACCTACCTGGTTAAGTGCTAGAGGATTGCAGGCGCGTGGTCCATCCGAGTGGTCTTCACGCGGCTCTGGCGTGCGAAAGACAGCAGGAATAAACAACGCACAGCTTGGCATGAGCTGCCGAAGATGACTGATGCTGCGCCGCCGGGTCAAACGGGAAATACGGGCCACACAACGAAATTGTGGTGTCTCACTAGTTTTCTTGCCTGACATACATCGTGAACAATTGGCTATGTCTGGGACCAGGCGGGAAATCAGCTTGTCAGTGAGAAGCGATCCAATAAAGTCCGTAGCCCCGTCATATGTTATCGAGAGAGTGAGTCTGCTAAAATTGCCTCAAATAGTAACTAATAACATGCTCTCCGCTGGGAATCATTGCTACATCTCTTAAGACCTGTAGTGTCACGTGCTGTGACGTACGCCACAGGGCCCATATATCTAATTGGCCCTGTGCATTGCCTAATGCAGCCGAGTGAAGGAGCACTTCCACAACCATGCGGATAAAATGCCCTCGTGGTCATTTGCACATAGCCTGTGGATTTGCCGCATGTGCATGCATACTGTGCTTCCATAACAACTACGTCCTGTGATTACTCCCTCTTTTCACTCAGTGCAGTTGAAATTATCAACTGTAACTAATCCTGTTATTCAATTCGCTTGATTTTCTCATGAGAACCTACCATGTAGCTAGATTGCAATGTTTTTCTTATTTATGAACAAAGGTGACGATTATTTGTTGACTACAATATTATTGCACTTGGGAACGAAGGGGAATCCATCACATTGTTGTTGTACCTCTTGATAATATATAAACAACTGACGTCAAAGCACAGATAGTGCGAAGTGTTTTCCTTAGCCGCTACTGCACTTGTGTACTGTAACGTCGCCTCCTATTTCCGGTAACGGCCACGGGAGGCCAAGTGCAGTAATGTCGTGGTGGGGTTGTATAACCAGTTGTCACGTTCCTCAACCTAATTTTTTTCATCGGTTCTGTTCAGAACATATCTTATTGTCGGTGTGAATTTCGCTGCAAGCTGAATTTTATTTGATCAGCTGTTCGTTCGTTCACATAAATTTACGCTTCCACAGCTAAATCAAATTCATTATTACATTATCACTTTAATTGCAATTATACACAATCATAATCACTTGTCAGATGCTCTGCTAGCATTTGGTGAATCTCGGGTATAAAACATGCTCCATCTCTATGGGATACAAAGGAAGATCGAGAGCTAAAAATAAATTCTACTTTTAAATACACTCCAATGTTTTCCGGGGCCATTACTGCCGCTACGTTCTGATGAAGCTGTACAGAGTCCATCTTTCCTTATATACGAAATGTATTCGTAATGGCGAATACGGACGAGCGTGAGCTATATAATGGAATAACAACGATGAAAATTTGTGCTGGACCCATTACCCGCTTTGCGTGAGAGGTCGCCTTAACTGCATAGTAAGAAGTGCTTTACACTGTTCATTCGGACAGGAATGCATGTCCGAAAGAATACTGCATCGTTCTTCTTAACAACACGGGCACTGCAATATCGCATTTATCCACCGATACTAGGCAGCGACTTTCAATTAAAATTTTCCTCCTGTGTACGAGAATTGCATAATGTGTAAGAGTGCAGGTTGAGGTGCATAAACGATGACGTACAGAAGTTTGGGTCTGCCTGTGAGTCGTGCACGGTTGGTGAAAGCGGTTAAAGCGACCGCACGCGTAAAGCGGGAAATCTCTGTTCGGGTCCCTGTCTGACACAAATTTTCATCGTCGTCATTGCATTGTACAGGCGATTATTGTCCGTATTTGCAACTGCGAGTACATTTCATATACACTCATGCTCATAAATTAAGGATAATGCTGATACATGGTGAGACAACGCTCTTGTGGGCGGTTTTCGCGTGTAAATCACCTCCGGATATGACCATGCGGTGCATCTGACCTGCGGTCGTCGCACGGTGGCGCTGGCAGCAGTCCACATACGCAGAGGTGTGTTGGTGCATGTCAGAGTACGGTGCAGCGAGTAAGTGTGCAGACGTTTTCAGACGTGCTGATGGTGACAGTGTGTTGAAAATGGCTCAAAGGACACATATTGATGACGTTATGAGGGGTAGAATACTAGGGCGACTGGAGGCTGGTCAAACACAGCAGGTCGTAACACGGGATCTCCGTGTGCCACAAAGTGTGATCTCAAGATTATGGCAACGATTCCAGCAGACAGGAAACGTGTCCAGGCGCTACAGTACGGGACGTCCACAGTATACAGCACCACAAGAAGACCGATATCTCACCAGCAGTGCCCGCAGACGGCCACGGAGTACTGCAGGTAGGCTTGCTCGGGAACCTACCGCAGCCACTGGAACAGTTGTCTCTAGACACACAGTTTACAGACGACTGAACAGACATGGGTTATTCACCCAGAGACCTGCAAGGTGCATTTCACTGACCCCTGGTCACAGGAGAGCCCGTAAAGACTGGTGTCAAGAACACAGTACATGGTCATTGGAACAGTGGTCCCAGATTATGTTCTCAGACGAGTCTAGGTATAGTCTGAACAGTAGTTCTCGCCGGGTTTTCATCTGGCGTGAACCAGGAACGATATACCAACCCCTTAATGCCCTTGAAAGGGACCTGTAGGCAGGTCGTGATTTGATGGTGTGGGGTGGGATTGTGATTGGTGCACGTACACCCCTGCGTGTCTTTGACAGAGAAACTGATGGATGATAACGCACGGCCCCACCGAGCTGCCATCGTGGAGGAGTACCTTGAAATAGAAGATATCACGCGAATGGAGTGGCCTACCTGTTCTCCAGACCTAAACCCCATCGAGCACGACTGGGATGCTCTCGGTGTCGACGTATCGCTGCACCTCTTCAAACCCCTACGACACTTCAGGAGCTCTGCCACGCACTGGTGCCAGAATGGGAGACTATACCCCAGCAGCTGCTCATCACCTGTTTCAGAGTATGCCAGCCCGTTGTGCGGCCTTTGTACGTGTGCATGGTGATCATATCCCATATTGATGTCGGGGTACCTGCGCAGGAAACAGTGGCGTTTTGTAGCACATGTGTTTCGGGACGGTTTTCTCAACTTATCACCAATACCGTGGGCTTACAGGTCTGTGTCGTGTGTGTTCCGTATGTGCCTATGCTATTAGCGCCAGTTTTGTGTAGTGCCACGTTGTGTGGCACCACATTCTCCAATTATCCTTAATTTATGAGCATGAGTATAGTTCATGACGGCTGTAGTCGCCATACTACCTGTTCCTTCGGACATGCTTGCATGTTCAACGGAATATTCCATTGTACTTCTTAACAGCACAGGCACTGCGGTATCGTGTGTTTCCTTAGTGCGTGGCTGAGCCCTACATTCAGCGAACGTTCGCCTGTTGGATGGCGAATGAGGAAACTGCTGCCCACATGCTTCCACAGTGTGCGCATAGAGAATGACGGGGCCAAATGCCACTCAGCTACACTATGCTAGACCACTGCAGACACTTACCCGTTATACATGGAATTCACTTTGCTGCGGTGTGTGTAAGGGAGAAGAATGACTGACACCATATAGCCTAATGACATATGTCACGTGCACGGCTTGCATCGCCTTCAGCCGAACATTATGGGAAGCATTTTAAGATTAGGCCTTCAGCCGTGTTTTATTTAAAACTCTTGTTTGCTCTATATTTAGGCTTTCAGTCGCGTTTGTTTTAAAATCTGTGGCGTTCAGCCGTACTGTGTAAATGCTTATCTTAAAGTTTGTCTTCAGTTATTTTGAATAATTGTTTGGGCCTTCAGCCGTCAAGATATTTCATGTTTTCTTAAAATGGTTTTCTGTTGTACTGTGTAAATGCTTATCTTTAAAGGTTTCCTTTTATCATGTTGAAATATTGTTTGGGCGTTTAGCCGAGAAGATATTTTAATTTTACTTAAGTAAAGCCTTCAGCCGTTTGTCTGAATCCTGGTGCTTTAAAAGGAATTCTTTAAATTTTATTATTGAGAAGTTACTTGGGCCCTCAGCCATGAATTGATCCTTTTTGTTGTTTTAAGGAGAAAGCTGTGCATTGGTTTTCGAGGAATAAAGTTGTGTGTGTTCTTGTGTAACGAACAGTAACTGATCTTGGCCCCTCTCCACAACCTGATCCGCTCTGTCCTGCGAAACCAGATTTCAAGTAGGAACTTACTTCGAATTTTGTGGTAGCCGTGGCAAATGAAAACAATTTAGTTCCCTTTACACTTAGAAAAAAGCAAGCAAAAAAATGACGCCAATACGTGGCGGAATGTAGAGTCTTATTTGCTCCCGACATTTTCGTTATCACAGTGTTTTGTCCCACTGCTTGACATCGACCTAGCAGTTGTAACACTGTAGCTGCCCGGTATCCGTGTGTTATTGCAAATGACCTGTCTGCAACATTTAAACATAAATGTCTCTAGAATGCGATTTCCTGAACAGTTGTTACTTTTGTGTGTCCTTTCTACCGTGACACCTGATGGGTATTCGAGGCAGAAGTTGGTAGCAGTGTAAGAGACAGAGGAAAACTTTTCTGGCTGAGCCCGAATTGATTCTGAAACGGACGTCCTGATTACCGTTATCTGCCACTGTTTTTATCCGACAGCGGACATGTTGATTCCCATGGATTATAAACTTTCGGTGGAACAGCTAAGGACAACTCTTGAAGGGCTCATCTATAAATAAAGTTTTCAAGTTTTTCAGAAAATTCAGAATGCTTTGGCGTGAAGCAACCCACGATATTCTTTTCGTAATCATTTACAAATAAAAAAAATTCTCCCCGGTTTGTGTGGAAAATGTTTCTCGCCAGTGATTCATATGATTGTGGTAAGTTACTGGACAACTTCTGAAGTTTGCGTAATTAGTATTTTTTCCTATTCGAACTACATCCTGAGCTGTGACAGTATCAATATCACCAATAGCTAACTCTCGAGTATAATTCATTTCACGATTATGATCGCACTGCGAGCCGACAGAACAATTTAAAAAAATTAATTTCGTAAAACACTTACACGCTCTCCTCGCACACTTGTATCTATCAACGCCTTTCACGAGACTCATACGGTAACAGATTCTATAACCGTCTTTTACCAACAGTTTCATGCCCTTTTCATTTGTTATGTCGACCTCCACTGCCTACGCACAGTGCCCTGACTGCTTACAAGCCCGGCTGACAAGTCTGCGCGATGGTGCAATCGAGTAGCGAAGCGGCGCCAGCCGAAACATAACGGGATCAACACGGATGTTATTGTTTGGCGAACTTATCGGAAGTGAGAATCAAGTCATTCACTTTTCGACTGCAGGGGGACACAAAACGCCAGCAGAGACTTTTCTCTTCTGTATATTTGTACATCCATCTATCACTCTTAAAGGATATGTACACACATGATTTTTTTTCATGTACATCTGTTGTTGTTGTGGTCTTCAGTCCAGAGACTGGTTTGATACAGCTCTCCATACTACTTTATCCTGTGCAAGCTTCTTCATCTCCCTGCACCCTGTTCAGTGTATTCATCTCTCGATCTCCCTATACGATTTTTACCCTCCATGTTGACCTCCAATGCTAAATTGCTGATCCCTTGATGCCCCAGAGTATGCCCTACCAACCGATCCCTTCTACTAGTCAAGTTGTGTCACAAATTTCTCTTTTCTACAATTCTATTCAATCTCCTCATTAGTTACGTGATTTACCCATCTAATCTTCAGCATTCTTCTGTAGCACCACATTTCGAAAGCTTCTATTCTCTTCTTGTCCAAACTATTTATCGTCCATGTTTCACTTCCATACATGGCTACAATCCATACAAATACTTTCAGAAACGACTTCCTGACACTTAAATCTATACTCGATGTTACCAAATTTCTCTTCTTCAGAAACGCTTTCCTTGCCATTGCCAGTCTACATTTTATATCCTCTCTACTTCGGCCATCATCAGTTATTTTGCTCCCCAAATAGCAAAACTCATTTACTACTTTAAGCGTCTCATTTCCTAATCTAATTCCCGCAGCATCACACGATTTAATCCGACCACATTCCATTATTCTCGTTTTGCTTATGTGGATGTTGATCTTATATACTCATTTCAAGACACTGTCCATTCCGTTCAACTGCTCTTCCAGATACTTTGCTGTCTCTGACAGAATTACAATGTCATCGGCGAACCTAAAAGTTTTTGTTTCTTCTCCATGGATTTTAATTCCTACTCCGAATTTTTCTTTTGTTTCCTTTACTGCTTGCTCAATATACAGATTGAATAACATCGGGGATAGGCTACAACCCTGTGTCACTCCCCTCCCATCCAATGCTTCCCTTTCATGTCCCTCGACTCTTATCACTGCCATCTGGTTTCTGTACAAATTGTAAATAGCCTTTCACTCCCCGTATTTTACCCCTGCCACCTTCAGAATTTGAAAGAGAGTATTCCAGTCAACATTGTCAAAAACTTTCTCTAAGTCTACAAAATCTAGAAACGTAGGTTTGCCTTTCCTTAATCTATTTTCTAAGATAAGTCGTAAGGTCAGTATTCTCTCACGTGTTCCAATATTTCTACGGAATCCAAACTCATCTTCCCCGAGGTCGGCTTCTACCAGTTTTTCCGATGTACATCTATGGGAAAGTATAAGTTTCACTGGTCTCCTTGTGTAATTAATATTAAAAATCAGTACTTCAGTTTTCGTGTTCACGTATTAATATTATGTTTTTAATAAATATTTTACTAAAAAGATACTTGACTTCAGTTCCTGCAGCAATCGTATCTAAAATCAGTACAAAAAATTTTGATTAAATGACGGCTGCCTTTGTCTTAGTCTCCCTCAAGTTCATGCACACATACTCACTTAACCAATATTATCAAAACTGCCTATATATCTATTGACTTAAAATTTGCAATTCAAATGCAAATAAGCAAATTAAAATGGCAAGTCATTAATATGAACGGCCAATCATTTATAAAGTAATGTGATACGTTCCGAGAGAATGCATTGGAGTCACCCATTAATTAAATGAAGTCGGTAGGAGATCACACGTAACAGAGAATCGTTAATCGCATACCAATTCATCTCAGTGTCGAATAAAAACAGAGGATTTACCCACTGATAATGAGTCACTGCCCTCTTGTTACGCATCGAGTTAGAACACGAAATATTGGAGAGGAAATCTTTGTCCATTTGAGCTAGCAGTGACTCTCTAACGACCTTCTGTACTCATGAAATGCGTTTACACGACGGCGGTACGCGGTTGTACCGTAGCCCGACATGGAAACGAATCCTGCTGCAAGTACTCGCGTTTGCAATTTCATGCGGACACGTTTTCTCCCTATTCCGAGTGTCCCGTAACTAACCGTACACCTTTCATCATGAACTCCACCTCCGAGCGGTGCATAGTCTGTATTTCCGTCCTTTGTAAGTTTCCAGTGGAAACCACAGACGCAACTAAAGCTGTAAATGTCCCAGGTGTAGAACTTCCCGCAGTTAATTAAGAGCGCTACGTCAAGGCGATGCGTAAAGCTGAGGTCGTGTGTGAGACAGACAGATGATGCCAGGCGGAAGACGCGGTGAAGTGGAGGCCACGACCCCAAGAGCGCATGCTTTACGTTTAGAATGAAGTAAGATAGGGAAAGGAAGCTTAGGGGTTAACGTACTGTCTAGGAGACGTCGTTAAAGACGGAACACAAGCTCGGGATGAACAAGGAAGTCTGTAGTGTTCGTTGAAAGGGACTTTCTGGCATTTCCATTAGGCGATTCACGGAAATGACGGGACACAAAAATCTTGCCGGATGAAGATTTGACCCACCGTCCTCCCGAATGCATGTCCGATGCCTTACGACTGCGGCGGGTAACACGCCTTTCTTTCTTCTATTTTAGCTAGAACAATGCCACAGGCATGGAGGATTCTTGCCAGGAGGTCCACTTCTATCAAATGATCCTAAAAGAAGACACGCAGCATGTCATTCTCAATGGAGAGAAGTCTTCTGAAGTAAGAGTGATTTCAGGTGTGCCGCAGGGGAGTGTCGTAGGACCGTTGCTGCTCACAATATACATAAATGACCTTGTGGATAACATCGGAAATTCACTGAGGCTTTTTGCGGATGATGCTGTAGTATATTGAGAGTTTGTAACAATGGAAAATTGTACTGGAATGCAGGAGGATCTGCAACGAATTGACGCATGGTGCAGGGAATGGCAATTGAATCTCAATGTAGACAAGTGTAATGTGTTGTGAATACATAGAAAGAAAGATCCTTTATCATTTAGCTACAATATAGCAGGTCAGCAACTGGAAGCAGTTAATTCCGTAAATTATCTGGGAGTAGGCATTAGGAGTGATTTAAAATGGAATGACCATATAAAATTAATCGTCGGTAAAGCAGATGCCCGACTGAGATTCATTGGAAGAATCCTAAGGAAATGCAATCCGAAAACAAAGGTAGTAGGTTACAGTACACTTGTTCGCCCACTGCTTGAATACTGCTCACCGGTGTGGGATCCGTACCAGATAGGGTTGATAGAAGAGAGAGAGAAGATTCAATGGAGAGCAGCGCACTTCGTTACAGATTCATTTAGTAATCGCGAAAGCGTTACGGAGATGATAAACTCCAGTGGAAGACTCTGCAAGAGAGACGCTCAGTAGCTCGCTACGGACTTTTGTTGGAGTTTCGAGAACATACCTTCACCGAGGAGTCAAGCAATATATTGCTCCCTCCTACGTATATCTCGCAAACAGACCATGAGGATAAAATCAGAGAGATTAGAGCCCACACAGAGGCATACCGATAATCTTTCTTCCCACGAATAATACGAGACTGGAATAGAAGGGAGAACCGATAGAGGGACTCAAAATGCCCTCTGCCACACACCGTCAGGTGGCTTGCGGAGTGTGGATGTAGATGTAGATATAGATTTCATCCTACTGACCAACTCTCAGGGAACGTCTGTCACAAGTGTTCACTAGCAAGCTGTCCAAAGTCAGCTGCGGCTCAGTCATATTGTAATCAGAAACGTACACAAGGAGAAAGGAGGATATCTTTCAACAGCGTGTCTCACAAAAGCACACAGTGCCATAGTGGCCTTAAGTGGTGAGAAAGCGGACACAAGCCAATTGATTACATCTGTGTACCTCATAATAATAACTACACGTTCGTCTTCATAACTTCCTACTCAGTCATTTCCGGACAATCGTTCCTTATCTCGAATTTATACAGGGTGATTTTTTCCACCGTGTACAAACTAGAGGGATTGACCGATGAGAGAATAAGGAACAAAAAAGGTCTAATGAACTTAATCCGCGCGGCTTCCGCCCGTCGGAGGTTCGACTCCTCCCTGGGGCATGGGTGTGTCTGTTGTCCTTAGCGTATGTTAGTTTAAGTTAGATTAAGTAGTGCGTAAACTTAGGGACCGATGACCTCGGCAGTTTGGTCCCATTAGACCTTACCACAAAATTTCTAATGAAATTATGTCCGGAAACGCATGGTTTCCATGCTAGAGATAATTTATTCAGTAATACTTTGCTACAAGAGACTGCGGCCCAATGCGCTTTGTACCCTGCAGCCACAGTTACGGTATGCATGGTTTCTTCCTAGAGGAGGTGCTGTTCCTCAATACGTCATGCTCTAACGCCCTCTTCTGCCATGGCAACTGTTAATGTTGTGCCCGATTTATCTTGCTGACTCACCTTGTAGTGGATGTGAAACAGCGCTGTACGTAATGGTACCGTATTCTAATCTAGAGCTTGCCGACTGTTGTTTACTTGCGGAAAGGCAAATGGCAACGGGCGGCGTGCAGTAATGTTGTATCAGAAGACCTATCCCCGCCGACAACAACCACGGCATTCAGTGTTTGCAACAGTGTTTCGACGTTTGTCTGAGACAGGCTCGTTTTCAGGAGGCAGGAAATCTTGAAGGAAGGCTACCGCCTTGTCAGTACCGGACACTTGGTCCTCCAGTACAAGGTAAATCAGACGTCCGTGTGAAACATTCTCCATGGCAACTGTTATCATCCTTATCACTTACAGCGTGTGCAGGGCTTACTAGCGACAGACTTTCCACATCGGGAGCAGTTTTGTCACTGGTTTCTTCTACAGGCAACCACTATTCCGGGATTTGTGTCATCCACCCTATTCACAGAAGGGGCGAGCTTTACACGGAACGGTATCTTCAATCTTCATAACAGTCAGCTGTGGAATAGTATGCAGAACCCTCATGGTAAGGTGACAGCTAACCATCAGCATCGTTGCAGCCGGTATGTGTGGGCCGGGATAATTGGCGACTGTATTTTGGGACCAGCCTTGTTTCCATTCCGCCTAACCGCCCGGAACAATCGGTGTTTTTTGCGGGTGACACTGCCTCCCCTGCTAGAAGAAGTAGAAGTGATGCAAATGGAAATGCCGTGTGGCTGTGGCCTCCCGTCGGGTAGACCGTTCGCCTGGTGCAAGTCTTTCGAGTTGACGCCACTTCGGCGACTCGCGTGTCGATTGGGATGAAATGATGATGAAAGACACACAACACCAAGTCATCACGAGGCAGAGAACATCCCTGGCCCCGCCGGGAATCGAACCCGTGAACCCGTGCGCGGGAAGCGAGAACGCTACCGCAAGACCACGAGCTACGGACAGTAGAAGTGATGATTCGAAGGTTTATGTGGCTGATACATGATGGTGCTCCAACCCACTTCGCCGTTAACGCCCGTACGCACCTCAATCGTGTCTTGCCTGGGCGATAGATCAAACGACGGGGTCCAGTTGCATGGCTGATCGTTCACCGGATCTCAAACCGTGCGATTTCTGGTTAAGGGGCCACCTCAAAAGTATCGTGTACGCAGAGCCCATTCTATATGCGGAGGCACTGAAGCAGCATATTCATGCTGCCTTTGGCACTGTTCAGGTGAAGCCTGGCCGATGTGAACGTGTGGGACAGAACATGCCACGGAACATACACGCTTGCTTTGATGCACACGGAAACCATTTTCAACACATACTGAACTGTGGCTGCATGGTACAGCGCGTTTTACAACGCAGTCTCTATAACAATGTATGATTGAATAAATGGTCTCTAGCATGGAAACCGTGCATTTCCGGACATAAGATCGTTAGACCTGTTTTGTTCTGTATCCTCTTGTCCATCAATTCCTGGAGTTTTGCCCTTTTCCATTATCCATGAAGTAACTTGAATAAATTGTAACTGTGGGTCATATGAAACTATACAGTTCCAGAGACCTTTACAACTCTCAAACATCTCTCCTTGGTACAAATTTTCATTTGTCACTTCAGTCTGCATGATACACCATAGACATTTAAGACTTGACACGGTCTGGCCTGGGGCGTGAATGGGAATTTGTATTGAGGATGGAAGCGTGTTAGGATAGTCCACGCAGGTATGCAAAGCCACTGTCCCAGTGTGTCGTGGTGGTTTCCGTATGTAACTAGTGAGCAGAAGGCCTGCGTTCGAACCCCAGCCTTGGTACAAGTTTTAAACCTGCCCAATGCAAGTAATTTTCTCTTCTGAGCGGCCTGTATAAAAAAATCTATAAAATTGGCGTATGTGTGTAAGAATGTTTTTCATCTCCTTCTAAATCATTGTATCGATTTAAATCAAACTTGTTATGCATATCACATATTGTCTGAAAAGTAGTACTGCGCAGGCACAAAGACCTTCCATTGGGAGGTGAGGGTGGGGTTGATAACAGGGTGACATGATGGAAAGAGAGAGGGGGACGAGGAGACGCACAGGAAAAGGGCGAGAAGTTAACGGACAGAGAGAGGGGGGAGGAGGGGATGAACAGAGAGAGGCTGGACGGGGCAGAGAACATTGAGAGAAGGAGATGGAAAGACAGGGGATAGAAGGAGATGGACAGGCAGGAGGATATGGACAGCGAGGAGGAGATGGACAGGAAGGAGAAGAAGGGAAGGTGTAGGAGGCCGGTGGAAGATGGAGAGGGGTAGTGAGTATGTGTAAAAGAAGGAGTTGTGACGAAACGTGTGCAAATGGGATGGATTATGGAGTGGCAGGTTGAAGGGCTGCAGGGTGTAATGAAGCAGGTGGAAGAGGCGAGAGAGAAACAGAAGAGGGAAGGCAGATTAGGAGAGAGATCAGACATAGGTGTGAAATATAGGTGGTGCACTTGTCTGCAGACGCGAGTGCAGGCAGAAACTTGTACACAAATAAAAATAAGAAACTAAAATACTATTGAGTAACAGTCATCCTTAACCTTACTTATTTTATAGCCTCCCATCATACAAAGAACACAAATCAAAATGTTCATGGATTTTAATTTTGTCTCCAGGTTTGTTAAGGGTACTTATTTTGTTATTTAAGACTTTCCCGAGATAATAAATGTTGCTTTGGTTCTTGGGTGCTGATTACGCCTCAAAATTTTACGTATGTAAATTCAGTGTAAATGCTACGGACAAACACCATATATAAAATTCAATGACTTTCAAGCACTGCCTGCATACTGGACACAAGAAATAACACGAGAAGAATACGTTCGTTTTTTCTTCTTCGTTCTATGAATGTGTTATTAAAGAGGCCCCGGTCATACACAAAATGATACTCTAATTAACAGAGACACAGTACATGATGTATAAAGTAGAACGTCCATCAGTTGCCGTTATAAAATCACAGCGCACGACCCAGAGGTCACTATTGTGCGTATTCAAAGCAGGCTGCATGCCACACGACCTTTTATCGCTGACTTTCAATACAGTTCGTTACATTCCATGGGATGAATGACAAATACCATTCTGCTAGCAATAGTCGGAATAAACAGCTGAATACAATGACTAGGTGTTCTTTCGAAACATTATGTAGTTTCAGTGACATCATCCGGCGTAACGTTCGAGAGCCTAGCAGTGTTTTCAAATACTGCGGGTGGGGGTGGGGGTGTTCTCTCCATACATTCAAAAGCGTCGAACCTGTTTGCTTCTCCACTGTTTATTCTGTGAAACTTTAATATGCAAATTAATTATATTTTTGATATACAAATAGCACATTGTAACACAGGAACTATCCTAATCTGTCGCTGGACTTAAGATGTGGAAACCGCCAGGCCGTAGGTAGGAGAAAGTGCGGCTGGCCCACGAATTTGTCATTGTGCCACTCGGTTCTGGAGAACGACACTGCTCAGGCGTCCCAGCTAAATGTTTTACTGCTCTGGACGGCCGAAAAATATTTCCCTGGTGGAGGAGTATTTTAAACGGCATGAGAAGTTTCTTTAGCGATTCGTAAAAGAAATTTTTTAGCGGCGATATTCACTGAGGTGACAAAATTCATTCGATAGCGTTATGCACATATACAGACGGTAATGTCTCGTACAACAAGATACAAAAGGGCAGTGCATTTCCGACGTGATTATGGTCGCCCGACGGGAATTAGCAAACTTTGAAGACGGAGTGGTAGGTGGAGCTAGACGCATGGGACATCCCATTTCGGAAATCATTAGGGGATTCCATATTCAGGGTTCCTCAAGTTCAAGAGTGTGCTGAGAATACTAAATTTCAGTCATTAACTCTCACGACGTATGACGCAGTGGCCCACCGCCTTCACTTAACGACCGAGAGCAGCGGCGTTTGCGTAGAGCTGTCAGTGCTAACAGACAAGAAACACTGTATGAAATAGCAGTGTGTGACCTGCGGTGGACATGTCCTTCAGGACAGCGCGGCGAAATTTGGCGTTAAAGGGCTAGGGCTGCAGACGACCGACGGGAGTGCCTTTGCTATCAGCGCGACATCGCCTGCAGCGCCTCTCCTGGGCTCGTGATTATATGAATTGGATCGTAGACGACTGGAAAAATGTGGCCTGGTCAGATGAGTCCCGGTTTCTGTTGGTAAGTGCTGACGGTAGCGTGAGAGAGTTCCGCAGACACCACGAAGCCGTGGATCCAAGTTGTCAACCAGGTACTGTGAAAACTGGTGTAGGCTGTGTTTGCATGGAATGGGCTTGGTTCTCTGGTCCAACTACACCGAACAATGACTGGAAACTGTTGTGTTTGACTGCGTTGTGGTGACCATCTGCGGCCATTCATGGTTCAAAAATGGCTCTGAGCACTATGGGCCTTAACTGCTGAGGTCATCAGTCCCCTAGAACTTAGAACTAATTACACCTAACTGACCTAAGGACATCAGACACAACCATGCCCGAAGCAGGAGTCTAACCTGCGACAGTAGCGGTCGCGCGGTTCCAGACTGTAGCGCCTAGAACCGCTCGGCCACTCCGACCGGCGCCATTCATGGACTTCATGTTCCCAGACAACAATGAAATTTTTATGAATGACAATGTGCCAAGTCACCAGACCACAATTGTTCGCTACTGTTTTGAAGAACATTCTGAACAATTCGATCGAATGATCTGGCCATCCAAACCACCCGACTTTAATGCCATCGAACATTTATGGGACATAATCGAGAGGTCAGTTCGTGCACAAAATCCTGCACCGGCAACAGTTCCGCATTTATGGACGGCTATAGAGACAGCATGGCTCAATATTTCTGCGTGGGGCTTCCAATGACTTGCTGAGCCCACGCCACTTCAAGTTTCTGTACTTCTCCGGGCAAAAGAAGGTCCGACACGATATTAGAAAGTCTCCCACGAATTTTGTCACCCTATTGTAGGTCTTGGATACTTTTTAAATGACATGCGCAGAATATGAAAGTAATGGTCACACGGTTCGGCCGTTAATTCCTACCGGAAAAATAAGACGTAGCGATTGGTTGGAACATGGTAATGTAACATTTTTTGGAGCAAGTTTCTGGAATGGGGCGTCACTGTACTTGATCAGGATGATCGAATTTTCCCTGCTTCGGTTGGAGTACAGTGACGTCAGCTTAATTTTTTAATTGGTGGGATGCTTTCTGGTTTAAAATTGCCACTTAAAGTGCGAGAAACTTCGGCAGAGCAGAGGGACTTTGCAGCCTTCCAGGAGATTGGACTCTGCTCTCAGTTGAGACACCTCGGTCACGACGCTTCGTGCTGTGATTTTTCCTTGTAGACTTTTGGTTCTGAGGACGATACGGCAGCTGCGTGCAAAAAGGCGCACTAAGTGAGCCATTTTGGCAACTGCAGCCAACACTTCGATAAATCAATGATGGTAAGATTGACGTGCACCATCGATAGTATGCCGGTAAGTTGCGATGACTGTGATAACCCGGCAGAATATTATGGTTAGGTTTGACTTGGCCGATGAGGCAGGCGCAGTTGCACAATAAATGCAGCTCTGTTTCGAGCATGATAAGCGATCGCCGTTTTCGAGGCGCGGATTATGGTCAGACAATTTTAATATGTTAGGAAATTGAATTTACCGCCACATACTTCCCTATCTTCAACTTGCCCAATCATAGTTCATTCAAATTTTATTTCTTTTTTTCATTATTAATGTCTGTCATATCAAGCGTAAAGTTTTATAGAATTATTTGACAATGTCTGAAAATGATTTGTTGTTAGTAAACTCAGGGATTTACTTTACCTCTGTATTTAACTGTTTAGTTTTAGTGAAAATGTGTGATTACCCCCACCCATTGAGCCATTGCTGGGCCGAAAAATTAGTATTTATTAATTCTGTCGCACATAGTTTAATTAGTAGTGTTTCGTTGGGCAGAGATCTAGGTAGGCAACTAGCTACCGTCATCAATCTCTCTTTAAACGAGTGGGGATTTCGCAACGTTTCGTTGTTAAGTCTTAGTACTTAACGAACTCAGGAACAACTGGGATGAAAGTGTGGTAACATAATCAAAATCCGCTGATTTCAGACACTGAACCTTTAAGGGAGATTGTGTAAAGCAGTTGATTTTACTGTTAGATTAGCACAAAAATGAACTCGGCTGAAGTTGTACTCGGAATTCTACGTTGTATAAACTTTAATATCAGATTACGTTACTGTGAAGTAAGTTCACTCTAACTGGTAAAACGCAGTGGATCAAGTCAAGTTCAGTTGGTATCCTCAATTAACACCCTAGTGACACTACAAAAGAAAGGATCTCGATTTGCGCAAATACAAGTTAAAAAAAATTAAAAAGAAAGAAATTGTTGTTGATGCACTTACAGTGCTGGTTGTGTCAGTCAGGTGCGACAGTAGACACATAGGATAACGTCAGTGAAAGTACTTGTTAGCCACAGTTTGACTTTCTGTACGAAAACTATTCGTGCGTTTTATCACCATGTTGTGTGCCTAGATACGGCTAATAACAAGGTCCGTTGTCTGAGAATGGACAAGCCAACCCTCTAACCGCTAACCACTATAGCACATTCATGCAAGTGAGACAGACAAAATAAGAAAAAGTTATCGAACTTTCCTTAATTCTAAACATTTGTAAGGTTAAGTTAAGGGGCTCCGGAAAGGCTCAAAATCTTGAAAAGTTCAATTTTTACTTTTTTGCGTTTTCTGAATCTGCAGACTATTACCTTTTAATAGATATATAATTTATTCAATTCCGAAGACTACAACTATTTTTAAATTTTTTTTGAAACGTGTTCTACATGGGCGTGACCCACTGTGGCGCTGTTAAACTGTTGTCAAATGGTGTTATTATTAACGTCCGTGTTCATCAGGTACATTTTAGTGATGTGAGATAAAGTATGTGTTGTGGCTAACCTGTGATGGTTTAATATATATCGCTGGTGTGATTGTCGATTGTTTCATGTTTATTTACTCTGTCGTTATCTCGAAAATATTCGTAATTAATTCTGTTTCTTGAGTCTCTGTTTTGTTGAAGTATAATAATGAGTAAAAGTAAAGTTATTAGAAATCCTCTGAAGGCTTTTAAGAAAAGGAGAAATGTTGGAAAGCCAAAGGTATGTGTTATTACTGTAAATAATAACATTCTAACATGGTACGAGCGATGCTTGCTTTAGACAAGGAACGCCTTCTGGCTGCAGACAGGGCTGTAAAGTGTCTAGAAATACAAGCAAGAGTAAACAGGAGGAGGAACAAGAGGAAGCTGGAGGAGTAGTTTGCAGAGGATGAAGATAATCCATCCTATGGACCTGGAATGCACTAAAAAGTTAATCCAATCTTCGTCACTCGATTCCCAAAACTTTTATTTTCTCATACTAATTACATGTTTTCTAAGGATCTTCCAAACATATTTGTTTCAAACTTTCAGTAAGTGTTACACTGTACCTTCTGCATAATTTAACACAGCCTTTTTCCAAAAAACTGTATATTTTTGAATATATAAATAAACAATTGCAAAAACAAGTTGTGAATTTTCATTACAATTGAAAAAAATCATCCTTAATAACTGAACTAAAATTTTGTAAAATCCCTGTGTTAAGTTGTAGCCCATATTCCAATAAATAATCTGTAAACAGTTCAACTTCCTACCTCAAATACTTTGTGAGGAAATATGTAATTTATAAGCGTTATTTTAACATTGCAAGTATAGGGCGTTCCGGAGCCCCTTAAGGAGAATATCAGTGATGTAAGTAATGAGTGCCGATAATAAATGCTCTCATACGAGTTCTTGGAGATGACTCGCAAGTAATGTGAAAAAGTTTAAAGGAATTTCACAGATACTTAGGCAGGAGAACATTGAAATATAGTTTGTTGACAACGTCCTCAACGAAGGCTAACTACATCTGGATCGCCGGCCGAGGTGGCCGAGCGGTTCTAGGCGCTACAGTCTGGAACCGCGCGACCGCTACGGTCGCAGGTTCGAATCCTGCCACGGGCATGTCCTTAGGTTTGTTGGGTTTAAGAAGTTCTAAGTCCTCGGGGACTGATGACCTCAGATGTTAAGTCCCATAGTGCTCAGAGCCGTGTGAACCATTTTTTTTTTACATCTGGATCAGCAGAAGCCGGAGAAAGCAGGTCGTCTTTCGGCCGTGAGTATTTTGTACGCACCCACTGCCAACACTAGCGACCCAGCGATAATATACCTATGTACACTGTAGTTTTTACGAAGTGACTGTCATGTCAAACCAGTAAGCACATGTGTAGCGCCAGAACAATGAGAGGAAAACGCAGCTTGTTGCGCCTGCAACATCGTTCCCCCTGTGGCTGTCAATGTGTTGGACTTCAGTAGACGGAGTATGCCAGCGTACACTCAGGGGTAAAAAATCATTGGATACCTGCTAATGCTGTGTCGGACCTCCTTTTTTCCGGCGTAGTGCAGCAGCTCGGCGTGGCATGGACTCAACAAGTCGATGGAAATCCCATGTGGAAATATTGAGCAATGCTGTCTCTATAGCCGTCCATAATTGCGAAATACTTGCCGGTGCTCGATTTTTGGTTCGAAATGACCTCTTGACCATGTCCCATAAATGTTGATGGGATTCCTGTCGGGCCATTTTGGTGGCCAAATCATTCGTTCAAAATGTCCAGAATTTTCTTCAAACAAATCTCGAACAATTGTGGGCCAGTGACAGGGGGCACTTTTACTTATAAAAATGCTGTATTTGTTTGGGAACATGAAGTTAATGAATGTCTGCGGATGGTCTCCAAGTAGCCGAACATAGCCATTTCCAGTCAGTGATCTGTTGAGTGCAACCAGAGGACCCAGACCACTCCATGTAAACACAGCCCGCACCATTATGGAACCACCACCAGCTTGCATAGTGCCCTGTTGACAACTTGGGTCCGCGGTTTAGTGGGGTCTACACAACACTCGAAGCCCACTATTAGCTCTTACCAACTGAAATCTGGACTCCTCTGACCAGGCCACATTGTACCAGTTGTCTAGGATTCAACTGATATGGTCACGAGCCTAGGAGAGGCGCTGCAGGCCACGTCGGTCCTCTGCTTCCGTACTCAATTAATGCCAAATTTCGCGGCGCTGTCCTAACGAATACATTCGTCGTATGCCCCACATCTGCTGTTATTTCACGCCGTGGTGCTTGCTGCTACCACTGACAACTCTTCGCAAACGCCGCTCCTCTCTGTCGTTAAGTGAAGGCCGTCGGCCATTGCGTTGTCCGTGTGAGAGGTGATGCCCGAGATTTGCTATTCTCGGCATACTCTCGACTCTGTGGCTCTCGGAATATGAATTCCCTAATGATTTCCCAAATGGAATGCCCCATACTTCTAGCTTCATCTACCATTCCGCGCTCAAGATCTGTTAATTCCCGTCGTGTCAAAAACCGTTTCACATGAAGCACCTGAGTACAAATGACAGCTCCGCCAATGCACTGCCATTTTGCACCTTGTGTACGTGATAGCACCGCCATCTGTACATGTGGATATCGCTATCCCATGACTTTTGTCACCTCAGTGTACTTCAGTCCTGGAAACTCAGCCATGATGTCGTGTACAAGGTATATTTGGAGTTCGACAAATGCCAGTAATGGGTGAACATCGTTTACAAAAATGCTTCCACTGTTGAACTTCTGTAGCTACACGATCTGAAATAAATGTTTAACTACGAAAAATGTGTTTAAACTGCTATGAAAACTGTACGCAATTTGATGACGGAAATAGTGAGCACTAATAAGTCAATTAACAAAGTGATGTTGATTGTCTAGTAAACAAATGGAGCTGAGTATCGGATGTTAAGTGGCTGGATTACAGTGTCAAAGGTGTGCCATTCGAATGTAGATCGGTCCTAACTTACTCTTTTTTTTTTCGCACCTGGCACTACTTAAGCGAAGTACATCGTGATTTGAAGCTCAAGCGAAAATGAAGGTTCCTGTACATATGGGGGGGTGGGGGGGGGGGGGGTGAATCTGTTCAGATGTCTGAGGAAAGCAACGCTACAGAACCTCCGAAGGTCTATTTCTAGTAAATCTCTGTGGTGGTCACACCAAGCTCCAGGCTCATGACAGCTCTGCCAATGAAGACAATGAAAATATGCTGATGCAGCCCTCTTACTGACTTTGTGAGTCATGCCCCTTTCAAATGTGTTTTTCAAATGTTATCACATTATGCCTTGCGCTTTGCTACCGATAAGTACACTACTGGCCATTAAAATTGCTACATCAAGAACAAATGCAGATGATAAACGGGTATTCATAGGACAAATATATTATACTAGAACTGACATGTGATTACATTTTCACGCAATTTGGGTGCATAGATCCTGAGAAATCAGTACCTCTGGCCGTAATAACGACCTTGATACGCCTGGGCATTGAGTCAAACAGAGCTTGGATGGCGAGTACATGTACAGCTGCCCATGCAGCTTCAACACGATACCACAGTTCATCAAGAGTAGTGACTGGCGTATTGTGACGAGCCAGTAGCTCGGCCACCATTGACCAGACGTTTTCAATTGCCGAGAGATCTGGAGAACGTGCTGGGCAGAGCAGCAGTGGAACATTTTCTGTATCCAGAAAGGCCCGTACAGGACCTGCAACATGCGGTCGTGCATTATCCTGCTGAAATGTAGGGTTTCGTAGGGATCGAATGCAGGGTAGAGCCACGGGTCGTAACACATCTGAAATGTAACGTCCACTGTTCAAAGTGCCGTCAATGCGAACAAGAGGTGACCGAGACGTGTAACCAATGGCACACCATACCATCACGCCGGGTGATACGCCTGTATGGCGATGACGAATACACGCTTCCAACGTGCGTTCACCGCGATGTCGCCAAACACGGATGCGACCATTTTGATGCTGTAAACAGATCCTGGATTCATCCGAAAAAATGACGTTTTGCCATTCGTGCACCCAGGTTCGTCGTTGAGTACACCAGCGCAGGCGCTCCTGTGTGTGATGCAGCGTCAAGGGTAACCGCAGCCATAGTCTCCGAGCTGATAGTCCATGCTGCTGCAAACTCGTCGAAGTGTTCGTGCAGATGATTGTTGTCTTGCAAACGTCCCCATATGTTGACTCAGGGATCGAGACGTGGCTGTACGATCCGTTACAGCCATGCGGATAAGATGTCTGTCATCTCGACTGTTAGTGATACGAGGCCGTTGGGATCCAGCACGGCATTTCGTATTACCCTCCTGAACAGACCGATTCCATACTCTGCTAACACTCATTGGATGTCGACCAACGCGAGCAGCAATGTCGCGATACGATAAACCGCAATCGCGATAGGCTACAATCCGACCTTTATCAAAGTCGGAAACGTGATGGTACGCATTTCTCCTCCTTAAACGAGGCATCACAACAACGTTGCACCAGGCAACGCCGGTGAACTGCTGTGCGTGTGTGAGAAATCTGTTGGAAACTTTCCTTATGTCAGCACGTTGTAGGTGTCGCCACCGGCACCAACCTTGTGTAAATGCTCTGAAAAGCTAATCATTTGCATATCACAGCATCTTCCTCCTGTCGGTCAAATTTCGGGTCTGTAGCACGTCATCTTCGTGGTGTAGAAATTTTAATGCCAGTAGTGTATTATTTAATTGCAGTTTTTACCTTTGCACGTGAAGATGGCTCTACCACCTAAACGACGACAGTGAAAAAAGCAAATAATAAAAATTTGTTCTTGTCTTTTGTATCGCTCTCGGTCAACTTATGAAAGTATACGTCAACGCTGGAGTTTGTGTTAGCAGTTGTATCGGCTGCGCCATCTTTCGGCCAACGGCAGGTGTCCGTGATTTACGAGCTGCCGAACGATGTATTCTGTACCATGCGCTGTATTGGTTATAAAAGTAACTGATGACACCACGTTTCGCAGCCACGGTGCCTGAATACGCCACACTCTTTTTTTTCCCCAGCATTTCGGGCCAACGTGGAGAGCAGCATTCTGTATTTAAGAGCCTTACTGAGAATATTATTGTTTTCTTTCCCTTACTTCGTGGACACCTGACTATTCCAATGTTTTTCAGCTGCCAAGGAGTTTCTTGAAATGGTTTGAGAAGTTTTTTATGGTTTCTGCACAAAACGAAATCTTAAATAATGAATGTCGCGCATGGACGATGTTCGATTAGTATCTGTGATAGACCATAATCGTATCGGCAGCCTATTTACGCTGTCCCGCCAAACGTTTTTTACGCTGTTTCAGACAGTGATGCTCGTTCAGTTGATCCAAGTTTAGTGTTACACAAGATAGGGAATTCATTAAACGGGTTCATTTTTAGGGTTTCGTGCCTCAATCTGTAAAAACGGAACTGTTATAGGATTGCTTTGTTGCAGGTGTTCTCTTCCTCTGTCAGTTAACACTATTTTTCTCAGGAACGAGTAGGCGTATTTATGTCACATATTAAGGTCTATGGTCGCTTGGCGGGATAAAAAGTTCAAGCTTCTAAGTCAGTTCAATCAGAAAATACGGCTATTTATGTCAGATGTTTTGATATTCAAAAACTCACTCATCAAAACTTATAGGATACTTCCCGCTGGCTTGGAATCATGAAATTCGGCAAGAGACAAGGTTTAACAGTAAATTTAAAGAAAAATGTGAAAACTGTTAATTTTGTAATTATGTAACACAATTTTTATTTGTGATTTTTTTATACGTTTATCTGTTTGTCTGTCTGTCTGTTACGATTCATTTCTCTGGGACAGTTTGGCGTATCAGGTTAAAATTTATCTCACAAGCTAAGGTGTATGATATCATGGCGGTGTAAAAATATAAAGCTTCTAAGTCGATTCAATAAAAAGTTGCGGCCATTTATGTCACATATTTTGGTACTCGAAAACTCACTCATTAAAACGTTTAGGGTACTTCCTGTTGACATAGAATCATAAAATTCGGCAAGAAGCAAGGTTTCACAGGACAAGTAAATGGGAAAATCCGAAATTGTTAATTTGTAATTATATGACACGAAAAAAATCTTACGCAATTTGATATCCGACTTCAAACTTGAAATTAAAGCATTGCCGAAAGTATTGGAATCGATGAGACGATATATAATTTAGTTTGTACGTAATACTGAGTGGGCGAGTCCTACACGCACCTGGCCAATTTTTTCTGAACTAAAATCAAAATTGGTCTCCAGTCAGGGACTGTACAATGTGCCAAAAGAGGAAGGGCTCTTACACACACACACACACACACACACACACACACACACACACACACAAGTACGTACAAACGGTGACTGCTGTGGAGGCGTTGTCCTAGTAACATCCCGCCCTCCCCCCCCCCCCCCCCACCCCATATCAGACGAGAGCCTACAATCTCTCTCAGCATGACTGTGTGGCAGCGTACCAGAAGCCGATACCCAGGCAGGGCGCTGAACCTGCTAATAAGCTATCGGAGATCTTACTGCGCACCGGTTAACGCTCCAGTATGAACTTGCCGACCTCCACCACGGGCCACAAGTTCGCCTACAGGGCCTACGGTAGCGCATAACGGACCGATTCACTTCCCGGCGGATAATAGGCCGTTATGTTCGCTGATACAGACCTCGAGTTCAATAATTTCCTCCTATCGTTACCTCAGTAGCTAGAGTTTAACAATGAAGTTATAGTAGGCTGTAATGGGGCTCTTGTTCCTCTGTTCCTCAGATAGCAAAACGTGAGCTGAGTCTTAAGAGATATCTGTTCTTCGCTACGTCATTCCAATCGTTCGCAGAATTTCCTGACTCTCGGCCTTGAGTCTCTACAGTACGCAGAGCAAGTGAGTTATCGGATCTAGTAAGCCTGGAAGGACGCGAGAAGAAAACCGGGAAACTTGTTTACGTTTCCTGGAAACATTGCACATGTCTCATTTTGCTGCACCGTCATTCCGTGTCTTATTTTCAGCACCATCTCCAAGCTGTGATCTCTGTGGTGTAGGAAACGTGGTGCTAACTAGCGTAATATGTATGTAACTGGCAGGCTGTCAGCCTTTCCACTCACTGACACCATGGAGAAAGGGACTGATTTATCAAAGCTCCAGAACGAAGGATTATCTGTTTTGGGAGAAGGCGAGATATCTCTAGTTTCTTTAAGACTAAACTGAGTACATAACTAGTATGATTTTAGCAGTAATACCCTGAAAATATCCCCATATTTACGCAGAATTTTAGGATGAATACTAACGCGATATGACTTGACTTTGATACGGAAGTAGAAAGAAATTTCGTAGAGAAAAGAAGAATGTAAGCAGCGCTTGAAAAATATTTTAAATGAATGCAACATGATTATCACTCCTAATTCACAGGCAGTTTGGCCCTCCCTTATAGGAACAACCAACATGAAACGTTGAACTTCTCGGCAACACTAACGTGGCTGTAAGATGCATTCAGAGAATTCAGAAATACTGTTGCTGATGGTAGCTTGCTTCCATGTCGATTACGCTGAAGGCAAAATGCGTTTAGAAGTTTACGCTCATGTCAACTGCGGATTTAAATAAGGATATAAGAGCACAAGGAAACAACCCATAAAAGCATTGCAAATTTCATAAACGGCTGTGGAATGAAATAAAAAAAGAATGTTTGAAAGACTTTGTGTTATTATTCAAAAAGGCCATAATAAATTGCAATATCAAGATTACATCGTCCTTCAAGGGACCATGTGCAGTACAGTGCCATAGAACTTGAAAATCAGTACAAAAGGAAACTCCATACAACCAGCAAATCTCGTAATAATGTTAAATAAGTGAAAGGTTAACTTTCTCGATGGCCTACACGCACAGATGACTAAAATACCAATATTGATTCTTGAACATGGAACTAGGCTTTTCTCTTTGAACAACGAATATTAAGCTTGGATTCAAAAGAAGATATATTTATGGAACTGAAAATTCTGCAATGAAATATCACGCGCTCATTAGAAACAGTCTCATTGTACAGAGGTAGTAAAAAATGTGGAAACACCACAAACACAAACACAAACACAGGCTGTGGCTAAGCCATGTCTCCGCAATATCCTTTCTTTCAGGAGTGCTAGTTCTGCAAGGTTCGCAGGAGAGCTTCTGTAAAGTTTGGAAGGTAGGAGACGAGGTACTGGCAGAAGTAAAGCTGTGAGTACCGGCCGTGAGTCGTGCTTCGGTAGCTCAGATGGTAGAGCACTTGCCCGCGAAAGGCAAAGGTCCCGAGTTCGAGTCTCGGTCGGGCACACAGTTTTAATCTGCCAGGAAGTTTCACAAATAATCGTGCCTAATATGACGTAGGAAAACCGTTGGCGTTCAAAACAGCTTCAAATCGTCTAGGAATCGACAAAAGGAAAGGAAGCTTATACCATTCGCCCTGCAAAATAGTAGCAAATTCAGGCAACAATGATAGAGATGCGACAATTAATGGTAAGGCTCACGAAATCAGTCCTGGACGATAGGGGCTGTCAGAAAAGGGACCCCTGTCGTCTTGGAACACATCATTAACACTGGGAAACAATCGTTGTACCATGGGATGGCGCTGATCAGTAAAATGGCCATATAATTCTTGGTGGTAACGTGATATTGAAGGGTACCCATGGGGCCTTTGGAATACAACGAAGTGGCTACCCGAATCATCACCGAACCACCGCCATGTTTCACTTTTGGGACGTAAACTCGACCTCAAGTTGGAAACAGTGTGAATCAAGACTGATCTGAACAAAGACATTAGCCAGCCACTGTGGCCGAGTGGTTCCAGGCGCTTCAGTCCGAAACCGCGCGACTGCTAGGTCGCAGGTTCGAATCCTGCCTCGGACATGGATGTGTGTGATGTCCTTAGGTCAGTTAGGTTTAAGTAGTTCTAAGTTCTGGGGGACTGATGACCTCAGATGTTAAGTCTCATAGTGCTCAGAGCCATTTCAACCGTTTGAACAAAGACATTCTTCCATTGCTCTGTAGTCGAGGTTTTATGGCTCTGGCAGCACGTTTTACTGTTAAGGGCCTCTCCAGCATGGGTGTTGTCTTTAAATGAGGCGTTACTGTGTTTATTCCAGACAGACATAAAAAAACATAATTAGTAAATAAATACATGTTTAATGTCTGTAATCAACGACGACATATTTAACACTGAAGTCTAGGAGAAATATGAAATGGAAAATTTATCGTAGGTCTTGGCCTGGCTGAAACGTGTTATTTAGACTAGCGTGTGTACATTATATTGATTTAAAAGAAAAACTCTTTTTTTTCTTAGCCCACAAAAGGCGATCTGAAAATAACATAAAATTTACTTTCCTGGTAACATGGGATCTGTAAGTTGGAACGCTGCCTGGTGTGACAGTGAAGTTCAGGCCGGCAAAAAATTATAGGGAAAGAAACGAAAATGAGCAAGTTTTATAGGAATGTGTGGTAAAGCGAAAGTATAGAGGTTGCGTGAATTTTAATACTGATCACGTGAAACAAGAACGGTGAGACATATTCACTGATTTAAAGAGAAATAAACGGCCAGTGAAGACTTTATTATTTTCTTAAATAGAATGTAGTGCCTAGTGAAACAAGGAGTTACTACAGTTCGTTTGTTTATTATAAAAAAGTTCTCTTCCATCATATTGATTTGTTGCATAATTTTTAGAATTTAAAATATAAGTAGAGTAAACCATTATAGATTTACGCGTGGCTTCGTAAAAACCAGTCTTTAACAATTATTTTGGCTTTATTCTCTAGGAAAGTCATGCGAATATCCATAAGTTCCATAGTGTCTGGTATGGGAAGAGATATTGCAGAACTCTCTGCTTAGATGGATACAAGATGTATTAATGCGAATATCCTTAATTTCTATAGAGTTTGGTATGGGAAAAGATAATACAGAACTCTCTACTTAGATGGATCCAAGATGCAGGGGTAATGTTTACATCTGCAGTGTAGAATCAGACAGCAAAAAGGCGAATGAATTATTCTATCTCTCAAAGGATACCTACGATCAGTAAGTGTTCCTGCTCAGTTGTGGTTAGTTAAGAAATGAAACCCTGAGACGCCAGTTCAAAAATTGCTCTGAGCACTATGGAACTTAACATCTGAGGTCATCAGTCCCCTAGCGCTTAGAACTACTTAAACCTAACTAACCTAAGGACATCACACACATCCATGCCCGAGGCAGGATTCGAAACTGCGACAGCGGTCGCGCGGTTCCAGACTAAAGCGTCTAGAACCGCTCGGCCACACCGGCCGGCTGAGACGTCAGTTAACATACAGCAATAAATATTCCATAAAGGTAAGTATAGCTATGCTTGGGCTTTCAGATATCGAAATGGTGCATTTAAATGAAAGAAAGCGTTCTTTGTTTCCCCTTTTCATTTTCGAAAACAAAAAGGGGACCTGGTAACACTGAAATTATGGTCCGAGTGGGCACTGTTACCTTCCCACAAATCTTGATGGTGGTCCATTCGGTCCACTGTCCATGGCGGCCGCAGAATTCTGCCGTGCTAAAAGTGTCCTCCACAAAAGGGCCAGGCGCTCGGATCTGAACGCCGAATTGTTTGCTTAAAACACAGGAAAAAATATCATGGAAACTTTTCACCGCTCTAAAATAATACCAGAAAGAGAAACAGAGAAAGAGAGAGAGAGAGAGAGAGAGAGAGAGAGAGAGAGAGAGAGAGAGAGACGCGTTTTATCGCACAGAGTCCATGTCGCTTGCAAGCGGCGAAACAGCTTTCAGTATTTGAATAGCTGTCGATTTATTAATTCATGGATTTGTGACACCAATGCAAACGTTTCTTTCTAAACTGTAATACTTTATGTGCTTTGCGTGTGAGTTTGCACATACACTGAGAAGTCAAGCGGTTGTAATTCATGGTACTACTGAAAGATTAGCCATGCAAACAAGTTTTTTTTTCATTTACAGAGAATACTGAGGCTCAAAGCTGTTAGTTGGATCCCTTTTTACTACGTTAGTGACAAAGTTAAAAAAATATTTCAAACATTATTAGATTTAGGTTTTAAAGTATGAGCTTCAATTGGCTTACTTCCAATGCGTCGCCGTTTTGGTGACCAGCTAAAACATGACTGAGCGATATTGTTACAGAATAACTGGTAGTCATTAGTTATAAGCAACGGAAAAATATTAAAGATTAAACTCATTATGTTATTTTATCGTCATAACGCTACCCTGATTATTTGCGAAATTTGTACTCCTTTGCCATTGTCTTCATCACCTGACACCAACTCAAATTCCATCTGATATAAGGGATGTAGTTTCAGTTTATTATACATTTCTTCTGCAGTCGTCGAGGAAAAAGCCATTCAAAATTTCAGACTTGGAGGTCATCATTGTGCTTCACAACAGATACATCTGTTCCGTAATAAGGTTAAGTAAAAATACTTCTCGCCTCCAATTTAAAAAATTGCCTACGAATACTCAGGAAAAAATGTTTCACTACTGTTTCGCCATTTCCAGAACAAATGTGCACCACACGTTCTACATAGCCCACGTGCTCCACATTTCGCCAAATGCGTTACTGGATCACCACCACACTCCACGAATCCCTTTTACATACTTTTCTACGTGGCTAGACTGCGTCTGTGTAATGATCTTCGACTATCTTTCTAGGTTCGCCCTACTATAAGTAAATGTTCTCTGCTGGTCACAACTTTGCTACTCAGTTAAGCTATCCACGCGAGAGTAATGTATACTGCCATTTTACCTGTTTCCATTTAAGCGAGATACTGTCTTCTACTCCATCATTTTTCAGGCGAGCAAACGAAACATCACTACTTCCTCTTTCAATATAGGCTAACACCATTCCAGCCATTAAGGTGAGGCGCTGACTGGCTTCAGAATGCGAAAGGCGTGCCTATTTAGTACTTGAGACATCAAATCAGGGCCGGCCGGAGTGGCCGAGCGGTTCTAGGCGCTACAGTCTGGAACCGCACAACCGCTACGGTCGCAGGTTCGAATCCTGCCTCGGGCATGGATGTATGTGATGTCCTTAGGTTAGTTAGGTTTAAGTAGTTACACGTTCTAGGGAACTGATGACCTCAGAAGTTAAGTCCCATAGTGCTCAGAGCCATTTGAACCATTTGAACATCAAATCACTGCCTGAAACCTGAACGTGAAGTTCAGAGTGCAGTCATTGCATTGTAGATGACGCACCTGGCTGCAGCTCCAATCACATATAAAATCTACATGTAAAAGATAAAAATGTTGGAATCAGTGATTTTTAACAGATACAGAGCAACACGATAGAAGGTGGAAATCCACAGTAGTTATGAGTTTGGTGCTATGTCGTTCAAATATCGCTATCTGAGATGCAGCGATGAATCAAACCTTATGAGCAGCTACTTAATAGAGTGTTGGTCCACCTTTGAAATGCGATACAGCAGCGATTCTCCATGACATGTATTCGACAAGTCCTTTGTAGGTTTCCAGAGTTATGCCTCATCAGATGTCTACGAACTGGTCACGGAATTCCCATAAATTATGTGCTGGTTGTTCGTGATCGCCGAGCTGGCATCCGATTGCGTACCAGATGTGTTCCATCGGGTTCAAATCAAGCGAATTTGGTGTACAAGACATTCATGTGAGTTCGTTATCGTGCACCACAAACCACTGTAGCACGAGCAGTTATCCCGCTGGAAGATTCGATCGCCGTCGGGGGAATACGTCAAGCATAATGGAATGATAGTAATAGTTACGTAGTCTATAGCTGTTATGCTGCCTTTGATTGCTAGCACAGGTCTCATGGATGACCAAGTGAATGTCACCCATGTTGTATGTTGTATGTTAACCGGGGAACTAGAAACGACGGAGAGGTTCCGTCCCCGCCGCAGCCGCAGTAGTCCACAACCCCACGACGACTACCGCAGTCCACTTCACCCCTCCACCGCCCCACACCGAACCCAGGGTTATTGTGCGATTCGGCCGCTGGTGGGCCCCACCAGACGAGTATAACACCTGTTTGCGTGGTAGAGTAATGGTGGTGTACGCGTATGTGGAGAACTTGTCTGCGCAGCAATCGCCGACATAGTGTAGCTGAGGCGGAATAAGGGGAACCAGCCCGCATTCGCCGAGGCAGATGGAAAACCGCCTAAAAACCGCCCACAGACTGGCCAGCTCACCCCACATCGACACAAGTGCCGCGGACCAGGCGCTACTTCCTGCTCTGGAAAGCCGTGCGTTAGACCGCTCGGCTAACCAGGCGGGCATGTCACCCATAGTGTAATACTGCCCCCACTGTCCGGGGTCCGTGGCGCGCGGCGTGTTTCGGGCAGCCATTTGCCTGGATGACGGTACATCCCAACACATCCATCGACCTGGTGTAACAAGAAAAGTTATTCATCCGACCAGGCGACTTGTTTCCATTGATCCACGGTCCAGTCTTAATGATCTTGTGCCCACTGAGTAACTGAAGACGTCGTTGGGTTACCATAGGAGCACATACGGATCCTCTGTTATCGGTCTCCACGGTCAACACTGTGGGCTGAAGGGCGTGCCGCGAAACACTTGTGCCCGAACCAGCTATGTACTTGTCGTCAGATCTGCCACAGTCTGCCGCCTGCTATCCTGCTTTACCGAGCGGACAAGTCTCCGCCTCCACGTCCCATGTTGAGGCACGGACATCCAACAACCTGGCGCCCACTCGTCGTTTTGCCATCCTTCACCCGTTTCCTGTAGATCCTCTCTACAATAGCAAGTGAACAGTCGAGTGGTCATTGCCGAGATGCTCATTTGAAGGCCCGGGCCAAAACAATAAGCCGTTTCTCAAAGTGGCTTATATCAATGGACTCTCTCATTTCCAGCCGGTATCGTCGTTGCAATGATTCACCTTTGGTCTCTGCTCCGCTTATACAGGGTGACTGCGTAATGATGTCACATGGAAATGAGCGTACGGCTTTGTGGGCCTGGAGTTCCCCATTCGGGGAAGTTCGGCCGCCGAGGGCAAGTACTTATTGCATTCGACGCCACATTGGGCGACTTGCGCGTCGGAGATGGGGATGAAATGATGATGAGGACAACACGACACCCAGTTCCTGAGCGGAGAAAATCTCCTGTCCCAGCCGGGAATAGAACCCGGGGCCCTTCGCGTGATTCCGCCGCGCTGACCACTCAGCTAACGGGGGCGGACATGATGTTACAAGTTTGCAGGGATGATGGCGAAGGGTAAATGTATCAATTTAAGGTAAGGGAGTACTTGGCAGACCGACAGTGTACTACTTTGGTTTTGTATCTTCGGTCTGACAAGTACTCTTCATTGATATCTGCAGATTTTATTTGCAACAGAAATAAAGTTGCTGCTTCAGGGACCAATGCTGAACCTTCTTTTGTTATTAATACCGATGTGCTGGTCGCGGTGCACGCAACTCCTGATAGGATCCCCATTCATATAGGAATTAGTCAGGCCGCCGTTTATTACATCGCGTGGGTACTCTCATTTGTTCTCGGTTGCCTTACAGTGTCTCATCGACCATACTTCCTCTTACCAAAAAGCGTCGTCAGAAAACTATCTGAGTTCACTTCTTACCCTTCTGACAGGTAATCACTCAGATTGTTTGCTAACGACGCTTTCCGGTAAGTGAAAGTATTCTCGACGAGATACTGTGAGACAACTATAATTGCTCAACAGTAACGAAAAAAAGCACCTGCCGAGTCTTACGAATGCAAAACAAAGGCGCTCATATACATCTTGATTTTGAGCGGCCTTATTTCGCATTCTCTCCAGACGCTTTTTTCGTTCCTTTTGAGCAATCATAGACGGAGGTCGTAGGTTCTACCAGCAAAATAGTCATCGAGTGAATCATAATTATGACAATTCTGATCAACGTGGTAACTTGGTGAAACGACTGAATCTCTACTAAAATCCATTCAATAACGAAATACGTGTAGGAACTGATAGAATGATTTCAGAACCTAAAATTTGAAATTTTAAGTGAATTCCTTTTTGCTTGTTGCTCTAAGATTACTTAAAATATGCTCTCACGAAAGTACTTATCTCATGAGATCTGAGCTTTACTCTTTGCTGTTTTCCAGCCTTGGCTTCCGCTACCATCTCACTCACATGGAGAACAATTACCTTTCATAATTAAACCGCAGTTTTCATCTCCATGCAGAGTGAAATCGCAGATTAATTAAGCACTACTAATTAGTCCTGCAAATTTCAGTACGAAATAGTAGTCTACAAATGATGTTTTTGGTTTCGAAATTTATCGTTACGGTTGAGTTCTGCGAAATATGTCATAAACGATGTACCATTTTATACGCAGCAGAAAAAATAGTTGGTCGGCAGTATCTGTGTCCTGCGTGCAGTTCGTTTTCCAAGGCAATTTGTCATCGTTAACCTCAATACTCGCATCGTTTTCTGTTTTTAATCCACCGTTGCAAGCACAAATTCCCTGTCCTCGTTTCTCGGTAGCTCGGCACAAAGGTGAGTGTTGTCGAAACGATCGGACGTTTCGGATTTAAATAAATAATCGCCTGGAAATTCTACGTTCAAGCTAAATGATCCTATGTAATTTATAAGATGTTCATTCCCCCGTTAGTGGCTGGATGAAGTTTTTCGGGAGCAATAAAGCTATTTTGCAGAATGTATGAGTTTCCGTGAATGCAATATGAGTGCAGAAGCCTTTGCTTAAAACATATACACCGAAATAACATAAATACAATAGGTACCATTAGAGATAATTCTTGCAATGGATGCCACTCTTCCGTAATTTCCTATTATATGTATTTTAAATAATGATGCTGTGTTTTTTGAAGACTCCAAAATATTCATTTTACATTCATTAACAATTCAACATACACACATTACTATCCAATCTTCACCTCTGGATGCAATTAAGATTCGAATAAGCAGCCGAACATACGAATACTTCGAAAGTTCTTTGTTATAAATATGATAACCTAGCAATTCTAATTCATTAATCAAAAATACGGAAATTATGTAACAGGAAAGCGTGCATGCATATATTTATTTTGTTTAGTAAAACTAAATGCTGTGTCTTTTCGACGCTTGTTTCCAGTCTAGATTGTCGGAATTTGAGAGGTCGGGCTTCAGCTGTAACGGTAAGACAAACCTTGAATGGATGTCCAAGGTTCTTTGTAATAGACTGTTTCCCATGAGTTAGCATTTCCTTTTGATTCACCGTCTTTTTAATACTGGTTTCAGTTTATCATAATGAGTAATAAAGACAGCAATTACTTTGCATTACCTCCATAAATAACTAGTTTCGGTCAGCTACTTTCATGAGGTTTTGATAAAAAGTAACACAGTATATAGTGAGAAACTGCTGACAACCAAATAAACGTATAATATAAATAAAAAATCATGTATCAGTTTCGTATTGAGCTCTGGACAAATAATTTCGTAGCCTGCATGAAACACGTAGCATGCTCAATTGCTAATTCCATGTTCGTGTCGTTGCACTTTTACGGAGTGCGTTGCTGCCTTGGTAAAGTTGATTGCGGAATGTTATGTATTAATTCTTAACGACTTTCCAAATACTAATTTAACACTAATTTCAGTTACTCATTTCAACGTTTAACTACCCTTTTAATCTAATGCGTAATATTGATATAACTCACATAAGAAAGTATTTGGTTCCACAAATGACAAAGCACCTATAGAGCCACATAAAAGCACAATAACCAGAAGACGGTGTTAATACTTGAGTATGGGGCTTCTATACATGTCGATGTGCTTTGTATTTGACATTTACATCAAATCGACAAGATATTTTTTCTCATACTGCGTGTTTTACGCGATTTTAATAATTTTCAAGTATACGCTCTTTCCTATTTTTGTAAGCAGAATCTGGTGATGAATACTGTTCGAAACTAATTAATTAGTTGGGACAGTTATGGAACATATTTGTGTGAGAGACTGCATCATGATAAAATAGCATTAAAAAGTTCCTGGCCTGTTATCGAAATTTTGTCTCTTCAGCTGATATTCAGCTCAGGACTGCAATTCACTAATCACTTTGATTAATGTCGTGCATTCCGTCACTTCCAGAGAGATATCCTGCCGCGAACACTGTCGCCTTGTTTCTTCTGTACTCTTGTTTCTCTAACAGGTGGCATAGTAAGTAAACATTCTTAGGATATAGTCTAGCGAGATGTCCATATTTTAAATTACATTATGAATTTTACTGTTTAATCACAGTAATAGGATAAAACGAAGTAATACGAAAGTACGATCAAATGTAGGAAAAGGAAATTTGCAAGTTGATGATAATATCACGTGCACACTACTCGACGTTGAAAGGGAAACGATGCTGATTCATAGGTTAGTTTGGATCTGGAAACTTTTTCAGTAAATTGCACTACGTAATTTTCACGGGGACGGAAAAAGTGGAGCACCATTCAGTGACTTCATTTATATGTTTGAATTGGAAAACGTGTGCGAGGTACAGTTCTAAATTATATGGTGTTTATGGTGAGCATTAGCTATCAATGACAACAATTATATATTGATTCTGCAGATTTAAACGTGGTGGAAGGTTAGTTTTGCCTGAAGATCGTCCAGGACGCTCGGCGTGTGTTGTTACCGAATAAATCATGCAACACGTCCACGACATGATTAATGACTCTCGCTGATGATAGAACGAAAATATGTGAAACAGGAGAGGCCGTAAGTGTGTCGACACGAAGGGCAGTTAATATTTTACATGATACGTTGGCGAGGTAGGAGACACCATTGTTGGCACTGGGCAACAAGCTGGTGCAACGTTCAACCTAGAAGCTTTGTTTGTAGAAATATAAGCAACATCCGAAGGAATTTCCTCATCGGTTTGTCACTGTTGGTGAGGCTTGTGTTTATCATTATTCCCAGGAATCCAAGTACGAATTAAAACATTGGTTTGCTTCCTGCTAATCAGCTCCGAAGGCGGAGGAGATGGTGCAGTAGGCAGAAAATATTATTGTGTTGATTTTTTGGCAAGCAGAGGTTGTCTATCATACATAGACTCACCACTTTTGAACCACCCTCGTCTCTGCCAGTGGCAAAGAAAGTATGTTGTGCGCCTTTATGGTACATGTTGTTGTCCTAGGAGACGGCATTAAAGCTGTGACGGAAGAGTGAAGACGCTCATTCGACAGATATCACCTGCCGATGATGCAAGGTGTCTTGTCGAAACATCGTGCTTCGTAAACGACTGCATCCGACTTGACACCCATGAAACAGTTGATTGGGTGGGAAAGGTTAAAACCACACAGCAGAAACATGGTTTGGATAGACGTCCATGTTCTATTGGCCACGAACGTCACTCCATTTGTCAGAGTTACAGAAAAAAAACTAAACTCCGGCCGAAGAGGAAATGAAGGCACAATGGTACAAACCACAGGCATCACTGGATGCGGATATGGAGGGGCGTGTGCTCAGCACACCGCTCTACCGGCCGTATGTCAGTTTAAGAGACAGAAGGATAACGCAAATTGAGAGACAGAAGGATAACGCAAATTGAGATCACGTCCGAAACACGGAAGAGACAAATAAGTTTTGCGCAGGGGAATCTACATAAAAACCATACTAAAAGAAATACGTTGGGTGTGATTAAATCATACCACCAAAACGTAGGTGATCAGCCTTAGGCACAAGTAAACACGCCTCGTAATTTATTTGTATTACGATACGAGTGCGTGAATATTTATCGTCATCTGTCTAAACAAATAGCTTCGTTCAAAACACTCTCATACCTCAAATGTAATGCGAAAGCTGTGTTGATTTCCGTTGCAATCATTCTGCCTTTTCCAATGCAATAAGAGGGCCACAAGGTATGAAAATATTAATACCTCAAATCAGAGGAGGCAACTGCAACGAAAACAAGCTGGAACACGATTCAATCTTAGCACTGTAAAACAAAACAAGGAAAACTAATTGCAGGAGAAATATACTGAATTGTTCAAAATTACTGTTACTTGGGCATGATTTCTTTTAAATAACTTTAAAAGTTAATTGAAACTTTAATTAACGTTGTATTGTTTTAACATGTCAGATGCAGGATGTTAATTGTCACAGTAAAGATATAAAATTAATAAGAAACTGTTTGTTAACTTGCTAATAGTATATTTGCAGAGACTGTAAGCAGAAGTCTTTTTGCAGGTAAACTGGATTTTTAAATTTTTTTAAGTCTTTTGCATGATTATATCATATTCTCAATGTCGTTCTACATCCTGTAAGTTGTCACAAGTGCTTCCTCCAGTCCCCTACATAACCTTAGAATAGTCTTTCGGATGATTTCATCACATCTTCCATGCAGTTCTACGTTCTGTAAGTTGTCACAAGTACTTCATCCAGCCATCAACCTTTAAACATTCCAGATGTGGTATGGCGCTACAATTTTTCTTTCCCAGTAAACATTTCAGCAATATTAACTAACCTGGATACTTCAGAAAGGTTTCACAAACCTCTTTCCTCTGGAAAGTCCTTTGCATGGACTGTCCTCCTCGAAGTTATTTACCTTAGCTTTTCAGTCGTGCTTTAGATGCTTACTAAAATAATTCATTTTTATATCCTTCGGTAAAACCACCCAGTTTTTTTCGTCCCCAATTTCCTGGTGATCCTTCAACTGAATGTCAACATTTACTATCACTATGAGTGCTGTATCAATGAAAGACGTATCTTTTATGACGTATCTTTTGAATCGATCTTCTGATGTTTTGCTTCCTTTGACGATTTGTGTAATCTTACGTTCAAGATAATGTTCTATTATTACCCTTTTGTCTCTTCTCCAATTCTGAAGGTTAGCTTGTTGCTGTTCTCCTTTTTTCTACTCTGAATCATTTCATTCTGTTTGCAACTAAGTAAAATTGTTTTGAAAGTAGGCTTTCCTCTTCAGACAAGAGCGAGTTCTTCTTAGTCTTCTTTACTTTTGGGCATGAAGACTATTATTGTTTTTCTTTGTTCTAATTTTCACCTTCTCTTAATTTCGGTCTTTTTGCACTTCTCCATACAGCAAAAGCCTTTTCTGCGTCTACAAATACCACGAAGGCATTCTGCTTTCCCTTTAGCCATCCTCCTACCAGAAATCACAATGTCAGAATTGCTTCTCTACAACCGTTACTTTATCCGAATATTACTTTCGTCCAGTAGGTCTGTTCTCCCTACTCTCCTCTATATTACTCTTAAAGGATTTACCAACTCATATCCTGTTTTTTACTCTGCTGCCATTAATTTTTAAGTATTCAAAGTGTACGAGTTGCCTTATTTTTTCATTATCAACACGATCCATAGCTGAATAGAAATAAATTACTTAATATTAGACAATGAGTAATGGCTAAATGACATTTTTCTAAGCGATAGCTATTCATCTTGCCACAGGAAGTCTGCTCGGTAAGTTTGAAAACAATTAGATAAGAAACATTTGGAACGGAATTCTCAGCGTAACAGATTTGAATTTGATGCTTTACTACCATCTGGAGATGCCGAACTTTGTTAAGAGAACAATGAGGGCAAGCATACGGTTGCTGTTGCAATGAATTATCTCATTTTTATGCACTGAAAGATTTGATTATCAATAGAAAAATCTGATTTCATCCATAGGTAAGCATCCTATATTCGGAGGTGTCTTCTTTTAAGAATTAGGTAAGAAATTTCCTTACAGACCTTCACTCCTGAAATCATCTTCGGTAATGTCCGTTAATTGGAGCAGAGTTTCTTTCTTCTTCTTTTTTTTTTAATTTGGACATCTCTCCCTCCTTGGTGAGACGGTGAGATACGGAGAGAATATAAATAATTAAATTTATTTGATATGTTAATGTTTTTACTTCATAGCACTGAAAATACCTATAGGTTGCTCTGAATAAACTTTATAAAACAAAATGTTATCTATTATAATAATGGATACTTTCTAAACGTTCTCTCACATTTGTCAGCTTTCAAGACAATTAAATTCGTTATAGTGGATTATAAAGGTATTTATCACTATCATCTCTAATTGCACAGGAAACAATGTACTACCTATGTTAAGAAAGTTTACTGAACCAGGTTTTCAACACAAGATTATTATAAACGTGCCAACCCTGATTAACATTCGGATGGGCAGACACAGAGCCTGAAAGACGGACGAATACAGCATTAACCGTTTTGACGAATCTCTGAAAAAATGACCTTTTATTGATATATTATACACATTAGATGTCGTTGCTTTGGATATGAAAGACAACATTGTTTGTACCTTCCTTCGAAATGTATGATTATGTAGCTTTTCAATGTCTTTTTCGACCGGCGCGGCAGGGAACTACCGGACTGAAATCTCACACTGCACGTGTTTCAAATCGGGAAATACCAGGCATGCATATGTGTAAGGCATTCAGTTTAGAGGGGCCATAAAAGTTAACGGATACTTTAATATGTCTATGCTCGGGATTAATTTTATGAAGCAAAATGTTACAGTAACGTATGTTCTATGAATTACAAAGCTGACGTGAGATTTTCATATTCCCCCCCGCCAAACCCGTTAAATATTTTTCCAGACACCTGCCACCTCCCTCCACCATTTTGAGCTCACGTAATTAATGGGCATCCCATTAGCTACACAGACTATTTTTTAAATTAATTAAAATTCTCAACAATATTTACTTTCTTTCAGCATTTTCAAAATCCAAAAACAAAATACAAATATGTTTATGAAATTTCCAAGCCATATCTGGTCTGTAAGTAGTACTACATTTCTATTTTTTCGAAAGTAACATTGGTAACCTACAATCAGTTCTTCGATTAATCGTATTGTGTTTAGGAGGCAGAGGCAGTGTTTTGTATACGATCTCAAGTAAAGTGATTTCTTTATAGCTATCTTAGGCGAGTTTATCTGTTTTATGTATTAGCATGAGGAATAAAGTAGTAATTCGCCAATTGAAAATGCAGCTACCTTCCAAAGAACTGATTTTGGAGAAGTTTCCATAACTGTTTGCAATTGTAAAGTTCATGGTTTAATCTGTGTACAATTTGAAGTACACTAGACGTAAATTATGAATGTGGAATCTTCCGTGAGGGTAATTTTTTTTTCTTTATTGTATTCATACCCTTTGTCCCATACAGCTGCCAGAGGTAGAATATTCCCCTTTTCAGCCAAAACCTTTTCAACATAAATAAGATAAATTACAACAAGATATAAGGATGCAAAGTTAAAAACGTCTTTAAAATCTGTTAGAAGATAATTGGATGACGTACATAAAATGCAAGGTCGTTTCTCTTGGTTGTTTAAATGAAAATCAAAAAGAAAATATAAATATTTAAAACTCTTTGGAAAGGGCGGCGGCGGTCATTAAAAAGGAGCGTTGCACTTCTAGTAAATGTCGAAGTGCCTGCACTGGGCAAGAATAGTTGTGAGGAGAGCAGACGTTAGGCATTCTGTGGAGGGGAAGGATGTGGGTGTCCGCTGGATGGCATCTCTGTGAGTAAAGGTAAGTATTAGGGTGGATAGTGGGAAGACGAAAAGGGAGAGGGAGTTTGGTTGGTTGGCAATACCATGGTATCAAGATAGGCAGGGAGAGATGGCAGAGGGGTGGGGGGAGGGGAGCCTTGATGTGGAGGGGAAGAGGCAAATATGCGCTGTCAGGTGCCAGGTAGATAAATCCCTGTCCTGTGCATGGTACCTTCGAGAACGAGACAGTATAGTTCAGTTTGACAAGTAGCAGCATCAGTTACGGTGACACGCCACCAGGTTAAATTCACACTTTTTCTGAATAACATATATTCACATTTGCCACACACATAAAGACTCATAAGGAAAAAAGAAGTCAGCGTGATGGAACTTACTGTCATTCATTACTTACATCTAGTGTACAATAGCATAAGACAGAGATCGTACAATTTTACTGAGGAGACAACAAGACTTTGACAGTTTTGGGTGATTGTGGAGACATTTCAGAAATTTGTAGGAAGTATGGACTCATGTTTAAGAATTCTTTAAAAATTTATATTGGTAATTTCAGAGCGTCGGCATCTAAATACCTTTACACATTGACATAAAATGCAGCGTCGGCTGAGGCTATAGTTATCCTCTTGTTGTATCCCCGCTGACGTTCAGTCTCTGCGCTCGCAGAAGAAGTTTTGGGTTCACTGTCTCTTTAAACAAGCATTGTGGATAACAGCAGAATAACTTTCTGTGGGCCACGTAAAGTTCGAAGCGCAGCACACGAAGCGGGAAATTCGCCTTGCAGCGTGGGTAGACCGTTATATGTAGTGAAATATAACGAGAGTAAAATTTTACTGCTGACGAGCGCTGCATCCTGTTGACTCTGCAGAAAAAAGTCGCGGAATGATTTCTTCTTTAGTGCAGTTTGGGATTCTCGACGGACCGTTAGGTTGATAGCTTCTACTCCTCGCTCTATACTAACACGATTACAGCGTACTCTGGGATGCAGGCTGAAAGCGGCTTGCAGCGTGGTAACTGTTGTCCGTCCATCGTACTTCCAGTGACGGGCATTGAACTCAGATCTTGCATCTGCGAAGTAGCTGCATTTTCTGCCCTTATACTCACATACTACCACTCCACTGCCCCCTAGCCGTATTATCTGCGTACGGGAATGGGTGAAACGATGGAGAAGCGAGGTGGCAGAGAGAAATCGCTGGCGCCAGTTTCCAGGAAGGGGTGAGCGCGCTAATGCACTGTCCTTGTCACAAGTTCCATTTACGACGGGCCCTCCGCTGTTTTCGAAATTACTCCAGGCGGATCCGAACAATTTCTATTATGAAGCGAGCTTCCTAGAGCTGTCAGGACGGGAAAGCATAAATCATTAAAAAGAGATCGGCGACAACAGAAAGTAGAAAGGTAATGATCCATAACTCTGCTTTGAAATTAAAAATTCTGAATAGGTAAATATCTGTCCTCCTGAGAAACTATCCAGTGTTACTTCTTTCATTTCAAGCCTGACTGAATGCGTCACATCAATTTGCAATTTTCGTTGAGCATATATTTCAGCTTAACAGCAGAAATTGTACGTGGTAAAGCTGGTGATAAATTTCGTCTACTGTATTTGTAAAATTTTTGCTGTGCCATTGTTCATTTAGAATTAACAACTTCATCATCAGGACTTTCTGTTATTACGTACCGTAAGGACTTTCGATGCCATGTCAACACGCCAGAAACGCTTATCTGTGAGAATTATGGAGCACTGTCAGTAGCAGTTCATGAAACTATCGTGCAATATATATTTGATTGCAGAAGAATTTGTGTATGTTTTTGTTAAAAAATATAGAATATCTGCGAGTTGATTTCAATGAATATGAAATCCTGTGGAGGCAACTCCCGTATGTTCAGCACATAACACCAAAATACAAGGAGTGCAAGGCCCAAGTTACGATACGGAGGCAGAAAACACCAGCAGCGCTATTATTTGCCTGAAAGTTAACTCTGAATACGAAAAATCAGTACCTTTAATTCGAAAGTCGCGGTTTAAATAACAATATTTTTCATTTGTGGTTTGTGGGTGGGCCTAGTAGTCTAGCAATAAGGTGTGTTCCTGGAAACTGTAAGGGTTTTGTAACCTTGTAATGTAATATATTCTAGAACTCTCAATCAAAAACTACTATTAACTTCTCATTGCTGGAATACAAAGACATGTAAAATTTTGAAAATGACTTTTGACTGTTAAATTATTTATTTGTAAAACCCAATATTGCAATTTCGACCAAGTGGCCTTATCAAGTGGAAACATCAAAATTATCTGACGTGTCGCGGAAACTGGTTTCATCACATTGTGTTCCTGATAACTAATTCTTCTGTGTATTGCGATCTTTGAATTGCATCGTGAATACGTTGCTCATATTATGCTTATTTTTGCTCGCATCTGTAGCACTGAGTGGAACAAATGAGCAAAAGCAAAAGCTGGTTTCGTCACATACATCAATGTAAGTTTGTTCTTTTGTACGGATATACCAGTGACTAAGACTACAAAGCATACTCAATGGCAATAAGCAATACCACTCAAAGCAGAAATACATTCGCATTTCGTGACAAGATTTAAGAGAGTTGAATAGCTGTTCTGCCAAAAACTACTAACTCTCCATTAACTGCGAGGAAGTACGAAAAACGGATACAAACAGTGATCAACATACTCACAAAGCATTTAATTCACACACGGATTCGTAGACTAGGGCAAATGTCAACAGAACTCCATGCGACCAAATGAACAGCTGTTTTATGTGAAACAGAAACTAAGAAGGAATCATTTACTCCACTCACTATTACAGATGCAAGCAAAAAATCAAGCAGAACACGGGAAAAATATTCAAAATGGACTTAAATAACGCCATGCACATAAGAAGTCGTAATGAGGAACATAATGCGAAGAAATCATCTTCTGTTTACTAAGAAACGAAAACAAATATGGAAGACCCTAGATCACACAATAACAAAACAGGATAGCTTGATTATGGACTGATAAACTTCTCAAGTGACCCGGGAACGAACCAAGGTCTTCCTGACAGATCTCAGTTTCACTCTTCTGATCTTCAACAAACATCACAAGTTTCAAAGAACATGACACACTCCATGAATACTCAATGTTCAATCCTACCAGCCACTATCGATCATGTTACCCATTCTTTTTAAACCTGTGAGCTCACTGTTAATAAGCTTTGTTAAGTTGTCATATTAATAATAGGTTACTGCACATTGTATAAAAGCTTTTTGCTTACTTTATTCCTACACAGTATATTATTATTAATTTCTGCATTGAAACCATATGATAACGAAATAATTCATCTCAGTCTTTTAAGCTGTGCGGAGTGGCCGCGCGGTTTGAGGCGCGATGTCACGGATTGTGCGGCCCCTCCCGCCGGAGGGTCGAGTCCTCCCTCGGACATGGGTGCGTGTGTTGTTCTTAGCATAAGTTAGTTTAAGTAGTGTGTAAGTCTAGCTGTTTGGTCCCTTAGGAATTGACACGCATCTGAACATTTAGTCTTTTAACGTGTAATACTAAATATTTCTACCATTAACAGAAATGGACGATTTTGGATAAAATAGTTTTGAGTATTGGGCCACGTCATCGTAAAGACCTAAAACAACTACACTACTGACGTTTCGACCGATTTCCTGCGCTCCTCTTCAGGGTACTTCATTGGACGATATTATTATCTTTTCTGTAGAATATACAAGTAAAAATTTGTTTAAAGCTTAAGTTTGTGTTATATAAGAAATAACAACAATGTAGGAAAAGACGGATTGTTGCTTACCCTAAAGAAAACACGTCAAGTTGCAGACAGGCACAATTAAAAGACACTCACATAAAGGTTACGGTCACAGCTTTCGTCAGTAAAGGAAACAGAATGTGAATGGTGTGTGTGTGTGTGTGTGTGTGTGTGTGTGTGTGTGTGTGTGTGTGTGTCTTTTAATCGTGTCTTCTTTACAGTAAGTAGCAATTTGTCTTTTGCTAAACTGTTGATACTCCTACCTGGAGTTTCCATTGTTTTATTGTTTGAAAAGTGAGTTATTTATCATATTTCTACTACTTGTGATCGGACTGCGGACCTTAGTCAGGCGTGGTGTACCCTTTGCTTGGCTATTGGTTCTCTTTGAACTGCTGCACGGTTAGTGTGGACGACAGAATTCGTGTGGATTCTGTGGAGCCGTGGGCAGTGGTATGGAAGCACAACGCGTGGTAGCATCAGACGTCTCATAATGGAACAGGGAAGAGACTAAACGACATCGAGAGTGGTTTACGCAGAATTTATATGACATTGAATTTCTCCTATAAATGGAAGAATGATCGCCGGTAATGAGCTTAGGTGTATCAAAGGTAAAATTATGATGTCAACAAGGCACAATGAATGATATTTGAAAGTAAATGCCGAAGATGTCGAGAACTTGACCTGATCTGTTGTTACACAATATTTTCAGTCAGTAAGAGTACATAATAATAATAATGACTTACCCATGGTTGTTGTTAGGGCACTCGATCGTGATTATTCAAAAAGAGATATAACCAGTGGATGTGATTTCTAATACTAATTAAACAATCAGATTTTCTAAAATAAATTGAATTATCATAACAATTTTCTAGTAGGGAGATTGCATGCTGAATTACCCATGCAATTTGTCATGTTCACTAAAACTTGTAGTGTCGTCCTTGAAAACTCCGTGTGCTGAACATGTGGAGTTTTTATTGGGAGTCATATACAAAAGAAGTCCATAGAATTCACAGGTATACTACAAGATTTAACTAAAATCTACATATGTTCTTTTGTAACTCTGTATGTATTCCCCTGCAATTTCGTAAATTGCAATTATGAATGCATTATAAATTCCACATACACGTGCAGACATAGCAGCTGAGATTCTTTCATAACAAGGGAAAATCCGATGATCAAGTGGTGACTTGAAAATGTACATTGACGCAATGAAATGCTATAAACCTCGTAGACGGAGTTTATTGTTAAGTGTTGCATTCAGTTCCATTCCAAGAAATGAGACACTGTGTATTTAATAATACTGAATATCGAAATGTTAACGCAATGACGCATTTCTCATTATCTTAGCTTACTATAAACGAGGTACAATTTTCTGTTTAACATATCTGACCAAACTACAGAGTACAGTTAACAAAATTTGCAATTCTTGAGGAAAATCCCTCTCGACCCGAAGCGTGGTTACTTTTGCGCTAGATCCATCTTATTGGCTGAGGATTAAACCACAGAAAAAATCTATGTTCCAGTGGGTTTTCAGTGTCTATGGCAAAGAAGTGATTTTATAAGGTACACAAAGGGTAGAGGAATAAGTGAAACATCTCTCTATTGGGCACTATACGTAACAGTAACGAAAACATTACTAATATCCACTGTCTGTTTGCAGAAACTTTAGTAAGATGTAGGGCTATTCTGCTGTTAGGTCATGTTGTTACCACTACTGCTAGTGCTACTACTACTACTACTACTACTACTACTACTATTACTACTACCACTGCCACCACCACTATTACTACTACTGACTACCACCATTATCATGTGAATGATGAGAAAACGAATTTCAATAACCGGCTTTACGTTAGTAGCAAGATCCTAATTTTAAGAGGAACACTTTCCTTTTCCGCTTTCATTTATTTAAATGTTGGCCTATTGTTCTTAGGCTGATACTGAAGCCTACCTAACGTTAAGTTCTTTCTATAATTTAGAGTCAGTTTTCTGAACGCTTTGGTTCACGCTTTACTTTTAACTACTTCAGAGAGTGCCCTATGCGTTCGGTAATTGATGACATACGGAAACCCAACCGCCTAAAACGTTCTCTTAGACAGGATGCCCAGTGTTAGTGGCACAACTTGACAGATGGCCATCAAACTGGGCGATGCTGCGCTAAGTGCAAGCACTCACACAAACGCTGAAATCGTATCTAGCGCTTACGGTCGTGAAGATACTGGAGATGGACTATTGACAACGTGTTACTTCAGTTCGCTTTGGCGCCAGCTACTGCTTCCTTCTTCTGAGTTGCAGACGGCCGATGTCGGCCGAAAGCGGTGATTTTTTGCGGAAATTAAACGAGACTATGCCGGTAATAATTCATTTCACAAGTAAAAAACGGTTGGTGTACTGTTAGTTATAAGACCATTATCTGCAGAAAGAGTAATTGAAAGTGAGAAGAAAATCTTTCTGCTTACGTATTGGTCGTAATTTAATTAGACAATCTGGATAAACTACTGGAAACTTAAAAGACCCGAGCAGAAAAATTTCCCAGTATACATCGCAAAGAGGTCTTGAAATGATGGTTCAGGGAGTGGTGGGTTACATTAATTGTATTCTCAGAACATAATCAGCACTTTCATAGTTTCATGAGATGGCTTGTGCAACTATCGAAGTACCGTATTGCATTAAATAATCTGGATAACTTGCCTAGATAGGAAGCTAACGTCTGAAGTAGTGAAGTGTTATGTTTGTTATGATAAAAAGTGGTGGCAGCGAGGAGTGGTTTTTTACTGTATTTTATTTTTTAATATTCTTTCAGACGAGTACAGGTGGATAGGTAATGGGGTTTTATAGATAACGTTAAATGAAACGATTTATTTTGTTTCAACCTGAAAGCTGTGTGTTCGCCTCTTTATTGTATTGTGCCTGAATTGACACTGTTTAATGAAAAGAAATAGCAAAATATGATCTAATCATGTTATAAAGACTGTAACTATTCTACTTTACGAGCCAAACATAAGAGAGATAAAGAATTTTGACAGGGCTCGCAGTTGATAATTGTTCTACTGGTTATTAACACTACTGAGCATGTACGAAGGGACTGTAACCATGTGAAGTATCGCGACATCTTTTTGCCGTTTATAGCATCTGAACTATCTGAACTGGCTGAGATACCGTCAATGTTTAGTGCTAGTAACGTTGGAAGTGAAAAGCTGAACTGTACAAGGTTATAAAATGTTGATACGTGAATTAGGGAAAATGCAGTTATTAACTCAGCACCGTTATGGTATTACTGACGCAACACATCATCATTTTCGCATATGGAGGTGTAAAGAGGAACAAGTAAGAGGAAATAATTTAAATGCACCACCCCTAATAAGTGGAGTCACAAGGCTTGTACACCATGGCAGTTCCTAAAGAAAACTGCTTGGGTCATCGTCGTATTAATATTACAAGGTGGGTTAAATCATGCAAGTAAGAAGGAAACCAACATCTCCCAGTTCTCGCAAAGTAAGCGTATGGTCGCGATCAACTAAGTATGGTCTGTTCACTAGCTCAGATAAAGAATGCAGTGAACTACCTGAAATTAAACTGAATAAAACGCGTGTCTCGAGATTGTTGTCTCAGAATAAACATTGCCGAAGGGAGCTTTATATTTCACTTCGACAGGCAGCGTTTACCCCCTGAAGAGTGGATGCCACATCTCAAGAATGCGTCTGCCTCCATCCGAATCAGATACTAGGATACATACTAGGATACATCACGTCTGCTCCCTTCCACGGCAAACACCAGAACTCTAGAACTTGCATGCTCCACTCTTGCTTCCGTCCATTTCAGACACCAGAATATTAGCGGATGAAACGTTCCACTTCCTCCCTGAGCTCAACTGAGGGTCTGCGTAAGAAAACGCGTATGATAGTTTGCTAGCCAATCACGTACCAAGAACAGTTGTTCCGCCAATTGAATTTCGAGGGGCTGTTTGCAGCTCACCTCCCCTTTATGTTAATTTTTGGGGCTAGTCAATGGGAGAGAAGAGATCGACTTACTGACACCCCCTCTTAGCAAACTCGAGTGGAAAAGTAGTACGAAAGTATAGAGAGAGAAGATAAGTTGCAAGCGAGACAGTGCGTTTTTAAGTGACCAACTCTCTGGCGCCTCAGCTTCTGAGAATTCTGTGTCCTTTTAGGAAATATTCTGTTGTTAGGCTTGTGTCAGAACGTACAAAGAATGTCAACTATCGAGACAAATGATTCTGCCATTCTCAGTGTCACGCCCATGATGAGCCCATTGTTAGACAAGCAACAGAGACGTCACTGCCGCTGGACCTCGCCACTGCAGCGCCATCAAGCCAAATACTTGAAGCGGAGTCAGCCCCTACGAAGAGTACGTGGCTTATGATCCTATCGTCCTTGGAGTTTCGCGTGCTGCGGCTGCAGTCAATTGGCGGCCCTAGCTGTACAAAACACTTTCGGTGGGCGGAGAGCAGTCTTTTTTGACATAAGTACTCTTTCCCTTCACGGGGATCTGCCACAGCCGTGGCTGGAAGACGAAAGGCTAAAATCGCCTATTCTATTATACTGAGTACTGTCCATGATTTGCCTGTATTATAACATGCATCTAAAATATGAAGCAGGGTTAAGCTAGATAATATTTACAGTTCTTCTGCAATTGCTCTTGATAACAGTTCTCTCATGCTCATCACTCCTTTCCCATTACAGAGAGGAACTAAAATTAAATATTAAGCAGATGTGGATAGCGATTGTTAATGAAACGTCGCAGCCAGAAAATGGCTGGATGGTTTCCAAAAAAAAAAGTAAAAAATTGAATATCGCCGTCAGATGCATAGTTTTCAGTAATATTATTTTAAAGGCAATATTTTTAAAAAGCTTACAGTACGTACAAAGCAAACATTAGTATTTATAAAAAAATCTTTGTTCAGTAATCCCTTACGTGACGATACACATATTACAATTGGCCTTAATTCCCTAGAAGTTTTACAAGTCACTAGTAACGGCAGATTAATAAACAACTAATGAAGAGATGGAAATTTATGCAACTTTTGATAAATGAACAAAAGGAACAGAAAAATGAAAAATTCCGGTAGAATTTTAAATTGGTATGAAGTTAGTTTTGTATATTTCCTTTCGGCGGTCTTCTTACTTCCATGCGGTCTTAGAGTCTTTGTTCGCAGTCTATTTTGCGGTTGCCTTTTTTCCGTTTGTTAAGTTAAGTTTTCGTTACAAATACTAGATTCACATTGTTAATTCACCTTATTTCTCATCACATGTAAAATGTATTTCCGCATAAAGACTTTATTTCCCCCTTTTTTGATTAATATAATTATATGTGAAAAAAATTAATGTTTTCCTACGTAAACACTCGGCGTCATTTTTGTACCTTCTGTACAAATAATATCTGTGTAAGTTGCGCATCATTTTTATCTGTGTTTGCGACATTCAGTTGTCACCTGAAGTTGGTCTAAGAAGCCGAAAGCCGGTTTGTCACCAAATAAATCTAACTTTGCGGATCAGTAGAGAATGTTTTCCTATTTAACATTATCTTGTTTTAGCTTATGTTTAATCTCCCTTTTTTCATTATTCCATTGCACTGTGAGAAAGTCATCGGTCACTACAAAATATAAGGTAAAACGCTAACTGCGTTCTTTTTCACTTAAGGATCGCACTTTATTTAAAGGGGAATGTTTCAGGGCTTTAAAACCAAGGTCATAGTATCTTACGGAATCTCAGGTTAAAGTTTAAATTAGTGACCATTCTTCAAACAGAAATCACGAAGATTAGCGAAACAAGATGATTTAAAAACTGTAATTTACAGATAGTGTAATTACAAACCTGCAAAGGGCGGCTTACATTTTTAAGCTTCTGATGATGGTTTTGAGTACAAAGGCTAAAACAATATAGAATGAAGAAATACGCGTATTCCCAATCTCATAACAGGTGACGAGAAATGAATGCGATTAATAGGAGCTCATACTAGTAATGGTATATAACTTCGGAGTGGGTCTTTGAACCATTAAGTACGGAAGCTGTATAATAATACCGAGACCTAGGAAGTGTTGTATGGCTTAAAGTTTAAGTAAAGAGTAGTCGAGTAATCGCTTCGTACTTACTAAAAGGAATTGTGGTTTTCTGCATGGAGACTGAAAGAGGCACATTTCTAAATGTTATATGCTTATATTTCTCAGTATCGGTTAACTGTCAACTTCGATTCGATTCAATTACCTCTCGTATCGTGTCAACTCCATTTAGTTGATGGAAGCAAGTATTTATAAAGCTGTGTACGTGATGGTATTACTTAAGTATGCGCTCTTTTGTTTTGCTATCTCGGTAACTGGATCTCGAAAATAACTCTTCTGGCAGTTTCGGGTATTTTGTTTTTCTTTTGTGAGCAAGCATTTCTTAAAAGCAACATGTGTCGAAGGACGTAGCGGGACACGGAATTCCTTTCCTCGAAATTAGGTGCTCGGGCTTTCGGTAAACAATACCTCGACGGCGGACACGTCCTTCAGCAGTACCTTTCCACGATCCATTTATTCTATGTAGTTCTCCAACACAGTTTCCGTTGAGAGCTGTATTTTTCTAATATCTTTCATTCAGCCGTATATTGAAGCAGCAATTCATAGATTGCTGCAGCCTCATAAAATGTCCGCGTTTAGGATGGAAGAAAGTAGGAGCAATTAGACAAGAGCCCTGCATCATGACTTGCATAGTATATCTTGCAAAATACAAAACCTTACTGATTGCAGCTCATTAATCTTGCATAATTACGAAGTGAGTGTGTATCTGTTCGCAAGATGGTGTGATTAATTAATGATGATTCGAAAATTTTTCATTACACCATTTCTGAGCGTAAATGAGGATGTAGCCATCACAACGAAGTTTTCACGCAACTCTGGATGCAATAGATGTGAACTGAACATGTAATACAACTGTCACGTTCTTGCTAAATCGTCTGAAGCAGGCCTGCCGCGCGATTCTTTCGATATCATTAACGTCTGCGAGCTGCAGCGATACAGAGTTGACGGTCGTAGCCAAGGAGGCGCAGGAAGCTTGTGCATTAACGACGATCTCTGTCGGAGACCAGTGTGTGAAGTCGACTGACGGCGCATATCGAACGTGATGTATCGACTCAGCTGTTTCTCAGGTTTTCATGTTGTTTACTAGAGGAACTCTGTATCTGACATATGATGACTTGGCTTTTCTCAGTGGTTTTCCGTACAGCGAGTGGCAAATGTTTACATTCATAGAGTTCGCAGCTGCACTGCTCACGCTCCTCAGTGCGAGGTTTAGGTGTGCTTCGTAGTACGCTGGCACTTGTCGAAATCTCGCAGAAATAAATCACACTTTGAAGGAGTGTACAACCAGTACAATATCTTTGCATCGGCCTGAAACTCGCCGATACAATAAAACCACAGTGTTGGCTCTCAGTTTTCTCGGAGAAAAACCCATGTCGTCCTTCTTCTGCAGTGTCCCAGCATGTCATAAGATACGATTTATAGCTAACGGCACCGTGTTCTGTAACAAAGACGTAAATTGGAAATTTGTGTTAAGGTATTATGGGACTAAACTGCTGAGGCCATCGGTCCCTAAGCTTACACACTATTTAATCTAACTTAACCTAACTTACGCTAAGGACGACACACACACACTCATGCCCGAGGAGGACTCGAACCTCTGACGGGAGGAGCCGCGCGGACCGTGACAAGGCGCCTTAGACCGCGCGGCAACAACGACGTGTTCTTATTATCATCCGTACTTCAGTTTTTGTACTCGTAGTTGTATTGAAATATACATATCGTGTGGGTGTGGAACAGAAAAGTGGGAAACGTTACTGGTGAACAAGAGCGCTCAGCGACCCACAACTAGCAAGCGGAGAATGTGATGTGTAAGGCTTTCGGTTGAAATAGCTGTTGCTAGTTGACAAAAACCAGTGTGACTATAAGTTAATTAACTATTTCATAACACTTTACTTTCATAAACAGTGAACAAAAGTGCCTCATCTTACCACCAACATTGCGAGAGATATATGAAGTTTGGACATTGACATTAGACTTCAAATGCTGTATAGCGCCATGCGTATACTGTATTCAAATTTATAACAAACTGCTTGTTATCAGTCAAATGGAGGTAACCTTACTCCGTGTCTCAATCTTGCGCACTTTTGCAGGAGTAGTTACAAACACGAATTATAATTTACAGTTAGTTAAACACGTTGGTCTGAAAAAAGGGCAAATGAACTATTTATTCTGCATATCTGTAGATAAATATGTTCAACCTTTCTCTTTTAATCTAACATTGGAAAATATATATGGCAGTTGCAGAAAAGTGTTAAAATCGTACCGACACTTCACTTCTAGTTATATTCTGAGAACTCTTGTTCACACACAACGTCACAACACATTTTATCAAAGTTTCCAATCTTTTCAGGCGCAAGCCTGAAACTAGATTTCAGGAAGTTACTAATAGCAGGTAACTTGTTATAAATATCAAAAAATATCCACATTTGCCACTACATGGAATATTCTATTTCATACCAACGACGAAATTTCAAATAGCTATCCTCTACATCTACACCTACGTTAGTACTTTGCAGCTCACGGTTACGTTTTTTGATTGATTTCGTGATGCCTTCAGCTGAAGTTCTTTTCATTTGAACTCGATGGCTCTATCCCCCCCTCTCTCTCTCACTCATACACACACACACGGTATAAACATCATAAATAGAAGTTAGTCTCGAACATATACTTCGTTAAGTTGATAACAAATAGGTAAACATACCAAAGATGATGAAACACGTAATGAAGTAGCAATATTTACTTTGCGAAAAAAAGTTTACGACGAAATGGTTGTATCGAGAGATAAAAGAACAATAGTCCACCACAATAAAGAGTGAGAAACATGGTGAACGGTATGTGGAAGGCGAGAACACAAAGATGTGATTATATGGCAGTGATAAAGTGGTAGTGCGATCTCCAGACCAGATGTGAGGAAACTGCAGACCAGAAAATCGCAAGTAATTACTTTTTTTACAAAACAACCGCGAAGTGAAGTGTTCAATAATCTAAAACTAACAAAACTGTACCGTTATAGATCCCACTGATGATGCCTTAGAACAGGAGAAGGCGAGACGCGTATGGGATAAATAAAGTAACTAGCAGCAGGAGAAGACAGTTTTATTTACAAAATAAGTATTTATGTTCTTGCTGCGGAGGGTGGCCACACAAACAAACTTCTTACGATTGTACAAATGCGGCCTTACGTTATTTTCAGGTCTCCAAAACGGGAGCATTATACATTGGATGCATTAGTATAACTTGTGAATTTGACATGGGTACAAACCATTTCCTAAGATGTACTACGAGGATTAAGCCTTACTTTACGGAAGATTCTGTAATGGCATGGTACGTCATGTACGTCCTTCCTCCGATGACTGCATGTAGTTGTCACAAAATAATTTAGAAACAGTTTTTCACTATTTTAAGAGCATGTTACTTGTAAGCAGTGGTTGCAAAGCTCTTGTACATAAGGTCGATATTTTTAACGAGCTTACACTACGACGTACGTGACGTAATATACCATTAAAGAATCGTCCATAAAATGAGTTACAATCTTTCTAGTACGTCTTGGAATATGACTTGTCCCTATGTTGAATTCATTGTGATACTAACTCATCCATTGTACAATGCTTCCGTTTTAGATACTGAAAATAGCCTAAGACCGAAATTGTATTGTGGTGTATCAAATAAAGAAAATGGCAGCTGAACGTATCACGAAATCATTAAATAAATTCATCGCAGTTGCAGACGCTATCGCAATGAAGATTGTAGAATCACAGCTACGTGTTTGTAAGAGGATTCATAGACCGTTCCACTCTCGAATATAACATAGGAAAAATGAATACCTAAATCTTTTCATAGGAGCCCAGACTTCCGTATTTTATTACAATAGTAATGTCCGCCTACTTTAATGACTGTCAACATAATATTTTGATATTTGAAAGCTGGTGATTGAAATTTCGTGAATACATCTCGCCGCAGCAGAAAACGTATTTTTTTCGTTGATAGCGATGCCAATTCACATATCATATCCGTAACACTCTCACGGCTATTTTTCAGTAATATAAAGGAAACTGCACTTTTAACTTTTTCGATGTCCTCCGTGAATCCTATCTGGTAAGGTTTCCATACCACGCAGCAGTACTTGAGAAGAGATCGGACAAACGTAATGTGGCAGTCTCTTGCGTAGATATGTTGCTTCTTTCAAGTGTTCTGCCAGTGAAACGCAACCTTTGGTTTGACTTCTCCTCAACATTTTCTATGTTATGATTCCACTTTTAAGTACATAGCTGAATCGATCGCCTTTAGAATTGTGCGATTTGTCGTGTACCCGGAATTTAACGCAATCGTTTTGGTACTCATGTGGGGGGATTTAAATTTCTATTGCTTAGGGTAAATTGTCAATTTTTGCACCATGAAGATATCTTTTGTAAATTATTTCGTAATTTGTTTTGATCTTCTGGAGCCTTTACCAGACGATAAACGACAGCATCATCTACAAACAATAGAAGAGGGCTATTCAAGTTGTCTCCTAGGCATATTACATATATTTAGAATAGCGGAGGGACTATAACATATCCTTGGGGAATCCCACATACAGCTTTACAAGAAAACTTTTTGTCAATTACTATGAATTGTGACCTACATGACAGGAAATTACAAACCCAGTGGCACAACCGAGAGGATGCTCCATAGGCACGCAATCTGATTATAAATCGTTTGTGTGCGACAGCGTCCAACTCCTTCGTAACCCTAAAAGTATGAAATCAACTTGAAATCATCTTTACATTGATGGTAAGACAATGTATTATGATTCACTGTCGGCAAAAATAAAACGTTGTAGAATCATTAAAATAATATCCAGCCATTCTACATTTCCGAACTGCCAAAAACTACCTCAACCAAACGTTCTGCACCTACATTTATACTACAGAAGCCACGTTACTTTCTATGATGGAGGAACTTCGTATACCGCCATTAGTACGCCTTTCCTGTCTCATTCACGAATGTAGTGCGAGAAGAACTATTTCCCGTAAGACACCACAGCAACTAAAATTAATTTGCTTTTTCAAACGTGATCTTTCCGCAGTACGTGTGTGGACGGAATTCACATGCTGTTTACATCTTATAGGAATGAACGCTATCACCACTGAGACACGGAATGCCTATTTTGTAGAATCTGCTCTAGAGTATAAGGAGCGTCTTTGTGATGCGGTACTGCTCAATAAACTATCGTGTGCCGAAAGACCCAACTGTTCTTCAGATCTGCAGTATCTCCACAATAATCATGTCTGGTAAGTCCCCTGCGTTGACGAGCAATGCTCTAGAATTTGTTGACATGTAATTTGATAAACTACTTCTTTCGCGCATGATTTTCATTTCCTTAGTATTTTTCAAATGAAGAATAACTTGTTTCTTGTGGTTATTCTACTTTACGCCTCTCCGTAACAGTTTACACGATAAAGTGTCAGTTGCGTAAACAATATTTCCCCCTATTTATACAAAATGCATTATATTTTTTATATTATAGGCAAAGTGGCGGACCTTGAAACAAGTGTCGAACATCTGTGGCTCTTCCTGTTTTTCGCAATAACTTTTTGGAGTTCAAAATGCTGCACGCACAACAGCACTGTCTGCCAATATTTTGTTGAGAGAAGGAATAGTTATAACTTCTGTTATTTCTCGTCACCTGCAACAGTTTATCCATCGAGGATAGCAATAAATTAGTGTGTGCCGCCTCGCTCCGAAGTAAACCTGCGGGCTCTCGCTAACAGGCTTTCACGTATTCAAAATTTTAAACATGGCTGCGCTACAGAAACTATGTATGCAAGAGCTTCAATGTATTCGAAATAACAGCTAACAAGTTGCCAAATATAGGTTTATTAAACCTTGACTATGGTTTCGACAGATGTAGGATCTAAAATCTCACTATCTATAGTCAAAGTGGGAGTCGCTAACTCTGTCTAGTATATCTCATCCACTTAATTACTATCTAATTACATTAAATGAAAGTAGTAGCGGTCTAGTGAAGCGCTTTGTCTTAAAACGTAGATTTTGAAAATATCACACATGTGACGCAGGCTACAACTTTATAGGGTATACTGCACCACTTAAAAAATTTGTGTAAAACTGACATTTAATCAGGTCCTGTAGAGAGTCAATATGTTACGTTGATAGCTAGTGACATGTGCTCCACTGAGAGAATGACATATACTAGACAGAGTCAACGACACCCACTTTGACTATAGATAATTAGATTTTACGTCCCACGTCTTCTCAAAAAGACAGTTTTAAATTGTCGAAGCCATCATGAATGTTAAATAAACCCGTATATTGCAACTGGTTGGCTGCTATTTCGAATGCACTGAAGCAGTTTTCTCCTATTCGTTTGTAACCGTTTTAAATCGTAAACGCTCTATACATTTTTAAAATTCTGCCCTGTGAAATTTTCTCTTTTATCGTTTTCGCTGGTAGAACGCAACTAGAATTCACAAAGCAATGCCATTCTCTTATTGGCTAGTCGCAGCCACCGTGAGATAGGGAAGATGGGACAGTATAATTTTGTCCTGAAGTGTGAAAGAGAAAATCGCATAAAACAGCGGGATTCAAAGCAATCAAATGAGTTGCTTAATTCCACAGCAGCCTTCGTGCTCAAAAGTAATTAAGTCTGGGAAAATTCTAAAACACCGGTGGCCGCAGTCGCAATTAAAGGGGACTGTTCGACACTCGGTTAGCTGGTGAGGCTTCACACTGCCGTCAGGGCAGCAAGAAGCCGTCCATATAATGCTGCGCCGGTTGCCTACCCGTAGAGCGCAACACTCACCGCTCACGGGTTCCATGATCATGGTCAAGTCTGTGCCGTTCTTTTTGTAACTGGAATGTAACATAAGTAACTACAGGCAGCTGACTAACAACTTTTTATTGATATAATTGCAATTGGAAGTGAATACTTCAGTTATCCTTGTGGAGGTAAGTAATGTGGCACTTGATATTTTACAAACACACAAAAGTGGGTGAAAAGGAAGATGTTACAAGGACTAGTTTTACCGATCAGCGTTTATTGTGATGGCCTTACAACCACCAAGATGAAAACTGTGGAATCTTCCTGCACCTTAGCGTCACACTAAATGCCAAAGTTAGATTTATTCCCAATTACAGCTGTGTCATCACATTACCAATTCCTACTCAAAACAGTTAATTTTGCAATCAGAATGCGTGATTACCCACAAGCTCAAACATCTGTCCTCAAATATAGTTACGTAAACAACATTCACGAGACGTTCGATGCTTAAAATCTCAACTGCTTTTAGTGACCCACAATACCATAAGCGTTTACGCCGAATCATTTTGTGTTCCAAGCAGTAGACTACCGATATAGGTGGACCACAATAGCAGAGAAATTACAGACTGCTCTAGTTTCCAATATAAGACAATTATTTATGTCTGGAATTAATGGATACCATTCCTTTACGTCTCGCTGGGTTCACAAACGTCAGTCTGCATTATCAGTATTGTACTGACAGTATCAGACACGTTTCAGATTTCTGACTCATAATTTTCTTCCTCCTATTCTTTCGTTCTTTTTCCTGTTTTCTTCTTTATGTGTTTATATCTGTTGAGCCTGTTTCTCATAATCTACGCCGCTCATCGGCCATAGAAAATTATAGAACAGATAACATGTAGACAAATATACAGAACATATGAATATGAAAAAACATATGACACACATAATGATAATAACGAAGACGTTCGAACAGAAGACACTGAAGTGCATAAGCAAGTGCAACCATACACAAAGGCACAATGAGTACACTGTCAAACGATGGAGGACACTGAAGAGACACAATTGCACTGGAACGGAGAAACACTGCACAGAAAACATTGACGATGATCTTCGACACACTGCACACACTATTGCACAAAACAAGGGGGGGGGGGGGGCTGACACAGGGAATAGGGGAGGTTAGGAGGGAGGTGGGGTGGACGCCAGTGAGAGAGAAGAAGTGAGGGGGATGGGAGAGGGTAGGGTTGGGTGTGAAAGCGCGGAGGAGGGGGGAGGAGAGGGAGAGAGGAGGGAGAAGGAAGTTAGGAGGGAGAGAAGGGAAAGAGGAAGCCCTGGAGGAAAAGCTCATGAGGAGGAAGGGGAGGATCAAATCTGGTAGGTGGGGTAGATGGAGGGGACGAGGGCATCATCCGGGAGGGGGAGTTGGCGGAAGCCACCTTGGGCAAGGGTGAGGGTGGCAAGATGGAGAGCAGGTGGGACGCAGGAGGACAGGCGCGGCAGCAGATTGGGGTGGGAGAGGACGGGAGAGACAAGCGGTTGAGGGCGATCAAGTTTACAGGAGGTGTAAAGGATCTGTATCTGTTCAAGGAAGAGGAGGAGGTGTGGGAAAGGAATTAAGTCGTAGAGGAGCCGCGTGGGGGATGGGAGGCAGATGCGATAGGCGAGACGGAGCGCATAGCGTTCCAGGATTTGAAGGGACTTGTATTAGGTAGGAGGAGCGGAGATCCAGGTGGGATAGGCATAACAGAGGATGGGGCAGATGAGGGATTTATATGTGTGGAGGACAGTGGATGTGTCCAAACCCAATGTGCGTCCGGAGCCGGGACTGGCGTGGTTTCCCACTTGTATAGGCAAGATTGCACCCTCTGGCACCAATCAGAGGGGCCGAAACGACGCGTGCGCCGAAGGCGCGCCCTGGGACCGAGTGATATCAGGTGCTGCATTTCAAACTACCACTCCCGCCTCTCTGCAAGCATCAAGCATCCGTCTTTGCTTCCTTTCGACATGCAGAGACCTCCGCCACGCCCTGCTATTTGCGTGCCCCTTGCCTCTATTAAAACTGTTGCTGTTCACTCTAATCTCAGCTGCCTCCTTGATAATGGAATCCCAAAATGTTGACGCATGAGCCAAGACTCTCGTGTTTCCAAACTGTACTTTGTGTCCGTTTTCCAGGCAATGCTCAGCTCTGCCTATATAAGCGGAAAAGCGTGTCAGCTCCTGGCAGTCAATTATATTTGCTCCTGACGACGATGGCGGAATTAATCATCGATAGCTCGAGAATTTTATTCGATTCAAGAGTTACTTCCTTCCATAAAAGAGCTTCTGTAGACTCAGACATTGACGTGGAGTTGTCGCTGAAACTGCGTGTATGGAACACAGTTTGGATGGAATGAAGAAGTGGATGCTGAGAAGAACTGGAATGTTTTGAAATGTGGTACCAGGATGGGAAAGGAAGCTAAGGCTGTGGAAAATCCACACCAAACGAATGAAGTTGTTAGTGGTTCTTGTGCTTAGACTTTCAGGGATTGGGACTAGCAGCAAAGGTGGTGAATTATAGCGGAAGGCTAACATTAGAATTTGGCGGAGAGACGTTGGATGCAAAAGTTACTCGCCGATCAAATACTGTTGTTATAGAAAGAGGTGGAAAAAGTTGCATAGATATTCGAAAGTCTTGAGTTTCCAAGAGATGATTGAGAGTGCTAAACAGGTATATAATTGAATTAAACACGGCATTGTCAGGAACCTCTATACAACATTACAGACCACTGATATATCATAGACGTGTTGATCGAAAGGCAGCGACATTATCGGGGAGTGCTATTTCTATGGTCAAAAAACGGCGATCTGGCATTGCAAGTAGATCAGTAAATATATACAGTCAACTGAAGTGCGTCGACATCATTTCTCACGTGAAACGTTACCTGAGCAACCAAAAGTCAAACGCATTTCCACCTATTACCGCACACGATTTTCGTTATGACTGTGTTTAGTATCTCAGTACTAGAATACCAACACTCTTCCTAGTAAAAGTTCAGTTATTCGGATCAATAAACATTATTTATTACGAATAAACCTTCACTTGTAGGCAGGACATGATAGAAAACCAGAGTACAATGAAGTGAAGCGATAACGCGGTTGTAACATTACATTTTAACTTAAATGATAAACGCATTACATTAAAGTGCATTCGATATCATATTTAAACAAATTATTTCAATGCTTGTTTGAGTATCTCAGTAGCTGCGAGTGTGACTGTAATTTTAAGGACTATTAAAACTTATGAACTTCTCTGTTTTCAGGTACATAAATGTTCTGACGGGAATGTGAGAAGGTGAGAAGTCAACATTTACGCTTTGAAACGTGCCACAGCGGACCTCGTCGTAAAGTGGTGAGTGTGTACTTTGTTTTCTTAACAACATTCGCTATATGAGAATATGGCGATAGCTTCGTGTAGGATGTCGTAAATATTTGAAGATTTCCATTAATGGCTCCATCCAGTATCTACTTTAATGCGCCACGAAAATCATTTCTCGAAGGTTTCGTAACGGCTTTATGTAAATATTACGGCGAGGACACTAGCCTCCGTCGCTGAGCTGTCGGAATTTTCGCTCGAGATTTACATAAACAGTGCCTCGACGTATATATTCATCGTCCAAACTTTTACGCTCGAATTCATGATACATTTTTATTGTTACGCGAACGTAATTCTTTCCAAACCATCTGCAATGATGGTGCAACTAATGCTTGAACCTTAGCAGATAACAACAAATATCTCTCATGATGTAAGCTCGAGTAAACACATTAATTTAATGGCGCAAAGAGATTTCATCGTCTTCAAGGGAACAGATGCGAGCTCTGATGTGATATTAATGACTGCCTTGATTATAACGGAGTATTACCGTAGGCACCATACATAAATGCATAACTAATTTGAAAATGTATGATATGAGAAAGCTGGCGTTTTAGAAGAAGGGATCGGTTGATAGGACATGTTCTGCGGCATCAAGGGATCACCAATTTAGTATTGGAGGGCAGCGTAGAGGGTAAAAATCGTAGAGGGAGACCAAGAGATGAATAAACCAAGCAGATTCAGAAGGATGTAGGTTGCAGTAGGTACTGGGAGATGAAGAAGCTTGCACAGGATAGAGTAGCATGGAGAGCTGCATCAAACCAGTCTCAGGACTGAAGACCATAACAACAACAACAACATGATATGAGTATTCCATATTTAGTTTGTTATTCTCTCATGTGAAATAAATTCTTGCAGATTTATAAGTATCATGTATTAATGAGATAATTTTTAACTAATTCTAATTGGGATCATTAGTAGTAGGGCTGCGCTCCAGCACGACTCGAATTAATCGAAGAGTTTACGTCCGACAATTTGAGTAACTTTATTTGGAGTCATTAGTAGTAGGACTTTGTGTGAACACGACACGGATTGCTGGAACTGTTTACTTCTCAGTTCGAGAAACATCGGACTCGGCTCGATGCCTTGATCGGCCTGCAGTCTTGACTTTTGTTAACACCATCAGAGCGACTTGTCTTAGCACTATGAATTTTAATAACGAAAATGGCTATGAAACACGGCCTGAAATATCTTCTACGGTGCAGGTCATGTGTAACTAATAACTAAGTAAAAGGCCGCACTCATGATCTCTACAATTGTTAAGGTTTCGTTCGTCCTATCTGGTCCCGTCTGACGGTACTATCTTCACGATGGGTCTTGCCGCTGTAATTCATTCTCGCTATAAAAATTACAATCATTTCATTAAGATCTTTTTGGTTTATTCGGCATTTAACTTTTGATTAACTGTCTTGATCGTTTCACCTGAATGTTACCGTATTGTTTTCAAACTGATTAAAACCTGGTAACGTTTTCATCTCTTATTCTACTATGTCAACAGGGACTAAATTGCTCATTTGCACCTACTTCGTAAATCACTATCATGTCTCATAAAAAATATAATACTATAAAGGGTTCAGACGAGTAACTTTTTTTTTGGTGGACAACATTTCCTTCTTTGTCTGTAATTTTTATTCGAAAATCAGCATTAATGTTTATGTATCCATACATACCAGTACTGAGAAGAATTCGTAAATTTGTTGAAATTCAATGCGGGTTTGCGCAATGGTAGGATTTAATACTACTTCCTCCAGTGTTTCGTGATATTATCAAATTTTAAGCTGTTATGGCTAGTTCGTAGTTTCATGCGTATCCCTAGCACTTGCGCCGTCACTGATTGTTCGAACAAGTTCGATACTGTATCGAAAGCTGCGGGATATCGGGAAATCTCGAGCCCGTTCGAACGCAATAATCATTTGCCCAGACCTAATTAGTAGCTTAATTAACAACATGAAACCTTTTCTGCAATGTTGCCTTGATGCAGCAAAAGTTTATCACATTACATGTGTGAACTGTTCATTTAACAGTACAAGTATGAGTCACTGAATCTGGAGGATAGGTCCCGTTGTTTGGAAGTATTATAATAGTTATTTCGAAGCTAAACCCCTCATTACAAATGTTCATATTGTTTATTTGAATCTCATGTATGGTTTGCATTGCCTTCCATCAGGTTTTCATTTCCTGAAGTCTATCCAATCAAAGGGTGTTTTTCTTAGTTGCGTTGTGTAAACTGATCTCACCACGCTCAACCGTGGAATAGATATTTTATGTGAGTGTAACAAGAGCAAACCTCTGCTTAGTGTATAGAGCCAGATACATGAACGTGGCATTTATAAATTTTTCACAATGTTTTAATTATTTTATGATAGGTATTGAATTTGATAGTTGGGAGAATTTTACTTATCACTCACACGTTGAAGATTACATTATTAGAGTTGGTGTTAGAAGCTGGTTACGTAAAACAGTCACGCTGATAACCAAACTTATCGTAGAAACTTGGTGCGTTTGAACTGGCGATTGTTTAAGGTACATTCGACTCTTTGTTACTGAATTAATTTCAGTGTCTCATTTTCTGTCTTAGTTATTACATTAGTAGAAAAGGCGAAATTTATCATAACGTTAACTCTGATTACGATATTCTACTTGTGAGTCGATGGTTATTGGTCGAGTCTAGCAACTGACTGATGTAATAGTTCCTAACCGCAAAAGGAGGACACATCATTTTACAAATTTACTTTTGAAAGAAAGTAAGTAAAATAAGATCTTGCAACTAAGAAAACATATGTTTTAATCAAGGGAAGAAGTTTCTGTTAAAATAATGATGAAATTTTCATAGGTCGAAAGAAATTTGGAGTGTAATATCCTGATTCTCTGCCCCCGAAGCGACCGTAACTGCACTATAAATCCGAATTTCTTTGATGTACTCCATCTATAAACTGAGGAAATGCCGACTTGGAAGAAGTTATCTAGAAATTCAAAAGCCATTTGGTTTGTTAACAGATAATTTTTGAAAAAAAAACATGAGAAAAAAGTATGTTTCTTTGACTGTCGTGTTGATATCTTCTTAATTATGCTCAAAATTTCGAAGAGCATTTACGTAATTACTTCTATGTGAAATGTTTGTGGCATAATTAAATAGTATGCTTACAGGCCACTTGCAATTAGTTAAGTCTATGACAATTTAAGTTTTTGTTTCGTCTTTAGTTCTTTCGGTTTCTATGGTGACTAATGAACACAGCTCGCATCATCCACCAAACCTTCGCTGTATATTTAGCGTATTCAGCTGTATTTTTTCCTTGCACTGTACAAAGATTACATCCGTAACTATGCAATGACCCATTTATAGCTTCTAAAACAACGGTATACACAGTACTATTCGGGTGACAGAGAAATCTACATGTACGCCCATACCATACAGACCGCTGTAAACTGCATGACGAAGTGTACTTCCCGTCATACCACTTATCACATTCCATTCGCGTGTAGAGTGTCGGACTGTTTGAGTGCCTGTTTGAGTGAAATAAATAGTTTGATCTTAACTTCGTACGTACTGAGCAGCAGTATTTTGCTATATTCCTCATTTAAAACTGAATCCTCGCTCAGTACTAATTCTTGAAACTTTGTTAGAATGATTTAGCGGGATAGTTGACACCTATCTTCATGCATATCCCATTCTTCATTTTTATGCAGTTAAGTTTAGAATGTACCACAAACACTTGGCCATTATTGTAGAAGCTTTTTTTTGGCAAGCTTCTTTGAAGACTTAATGCATTTTTCTAGTATCCTGTCAGTTATCCTAAGTCTACCACTTGCTTTATCTGCGAGTGAGATACCTGCGTCTTCAGCATTATTCCAATTTGTATCCCCACAAATCGTTACAATCAAGTGTTTGTACGAGTTGATTGACAGCAGATTACGTTTTTTTCTTTTTGAGATGCGCAAAATTTTACATTTCTGAAGATTTAAAGCAAGTTGCAATCTCTGTACGATTTTGATATCTCATCAAAATATAACCGAATATTTCCGCAGATTTTTTCAGACAATTCTACCTACACTATCTGCGAAAAGTTTGAGGTTACTGTGGTCTGATAGTTCATTGATACACAGTACAACAGGAACAGGAAGACTGCTAACACGAGCACGTCTGCAGTTACTTCTACATCTGTCGATAGCACGCCATACACATACTGCGTCCTCCCTACCAAGAAACTTTCAATACACTCACGCATTTTTTTGGTGCGCCATATGATCGTACTTTTACTAACAATAGTTTTTGCCATATTGAAACAAAAAAGAAATACTGTGTCTACCTGACAGCCTTGGTCCACGGCTTTCACGATGTCATGTTAGAAGAGCGCAATGTCACCCGACGGATGTTTATGGATCTGTCTTGACTGGTATGTATATACCTCTTTATGTTCAGGATTGCTTCATTTAGTAACACTAATTCACCTTTTTCTCGTCTCAAAAGGGTACGAATCGTCTATTTTACGTTCTGAATATCGGTAGAACATCGGTAGACCCATTTTTGCTGATTACATTCACGTTTTTATTTTGACGCTGAACGTGTTATACTACTTTTCTTCGAGAAAAATGTGGAATTGCTCTAGAAATTAGCACCTGGACTATGCATAATTTTTAATTAGACTTTATCTTTTGTACGATTCTTACTAAACGTCTCTTGTAGCTATTTAGCTTCTCCTCATATAGTGCCTATCACGTTTGTGAGGCGTGTTCTATGAATGTGAATTTTTGTGTGATTATTAATTAGACTTTTGCTCGATTCTGCAATCGAGATTTCGGATCGTTTGCTGTATCAAAAAAAGTGCATAATATTCATATAATACATAATACTCATACAGTATTTTATACTACGACTGCCCATAGAAACAAGTCTGCTGTCCTCATAAGACATGAAGGAAACTATCTTCGTAAAGAAACCAGCGAGCCACACGCATTTAAAAACATATTTGTTTTTCCACTGGTGATTATTCGCAAAGAAACCAGCGAGCCACAAGAATTTAAAAACATATAACTTTTGCAATCTGAAAGAAGCGAGTTTATAGCCGTTATCTTGTTACTGATGATTAACGTACTTAACATTCGTAGAAATTAAGAGAAAGCGAATAATATTTTGAATAGCTTTTCTTCCACAAGATTTCCTTTTGAGTTATCCATTGTGCGTATCTTTGCATAACCCAGAACCGAGTTGTGGACCAAAAAGGAGCAGGTTGCCTCAAATTGAGGCAATGTGGCACGATGGAAAAGTCACTGGTTTCATTTTCTGGGGAAACAGCATTCGGATCCCCTTACGGCCATCCTCATTTAGTCTTCCTTTGGTTTCCTTTAAATGACTAGAGAAGGAGGCCAGTATGGTTACATAAACATACCACGGCCAATTTTCTTCCTGGTATTTGTCGAGTGGGAACTAAAGCTCTGACACTGATGGCCTCTACTTCGACGAGACTTTAACCTGTGTTATGGTGTCATACAAACCCTTGCATGATGTACATTTACAGATGTACATGACTCTCCGATCATCATCAACTTATGATACACAGTTACGCTTACGAGACAACACCCAAGCTTACAACAGTCCCTTTTTTGAGTAGTCCGTGTCCAGGAGAGCGGACTGCGAGTTTGACTGCCTTAAATATATGGTAGTCAGGATATTTTCAGTTTCACTTTGAATTTATTGACATATGGGGCCTCCTGTTCTCAGTTACTATATTCGTGTTTGTTCTGTATAGTGTGTGAACTCCAAATAACCTTATGCACGTTTAGTAGTTACATCTTTTAAAATAAAGAAAAAATAAAAACACAAAAAGAAAAAAAAATATGAAACTGAACATTACAAAATTCAACACGAAATATCAATTCGATTACCTTACTTTAATTAATTCGGTTTACGTTTTAAATTAAGTTTTCTCGGAAATTACTTTCTGGAATGAACACACTTTACCCTGTACTCAACGATATATGGCGTACATTATATTATCTGTTGAAGCGCTGTAAATGGCTCTCTGAATAAGTTTTGAGCTAACTGGCCACTGTCGCAGTTGGTTAAAACTGTTTCATTTTCGCTCTAACTCTCTTTTTTGCTCTCATGTGATAGCGTTTCCTGAATGTGTAGAATCTACGACACACGAGGTTTAAAGATCAATGACGAAATACTACGAAGGCACTGGATGTGTATACTTTTTTAAGATGTGCGTTAATATTCATTTAACCTGCCTGGCTGCAGTGGATAGGGTTTTCTGCTATCCTAAGTTTAAATGGGTGGTGCTTTTGAACACTACCTCTCAAGGGCTGAAAATTCCTTACGCCTTCTAGTTGTTTTGTTCACGTGATGACAATCAACGATAGTATGATGTGATCAGTGTTTGAAGAGCATTGGTAGAATCAAATGTGATCCTAGTTCATGTTCACGGTAAAACTAACGAATGTGCCCAAATGATAGTAGGAATGTAAACGTAAATGTCTTGTGACTAGGGCCTCCCTTCGGGTAGACCGCTCGCCGGGTGCAAGTCTTTCGATTTGACTCCATTTCAGCGACTTGCGCGTCGATGGGGATGAAATGATGATGGTTAGGACAACACAACACCTAGTCCCTGAGCGGAGAAAATCTCCGACTCAGCCGGGAATCGAACCCGGGTCCTTAGGATTGACATGCTGTCGCGCTGACCACTCAGCTACTGGGGCGGACGTAGTAGGAAATACACTACCAAAAGATCAAATAATAACCTCCTGTCCTAACTATTGTCTCCATACATCGCAGGCTAAACGCCACATTGGACGATCGATGGACTTGATGCCTTGAATCATTTGAAAATAGGCAAAATCGAGACTCGTCGGCCCTCACTACATTACCTCAGTCAGCTAACGCAGTGTCTGTTAAAAGTCATGCAGCTTTCTGTGCTGTTATGAGTAGTCGAGTTTAGCGAGTTATCAGATATTAAATGTATATGGTTGCTGTTAAGTTCGTAGCGTTTTTCCAAAAGTTTAATGAACACAACACATACACATAACAGAGACTTTGGTCATCAATAATACACTACTGGCCATTAAAATTGCTACACCACGAAGATGACGTGCTACAGACGCGAAATTTAACCGACAGGAAGGAGATGGTGTGATATGCAAATGATTAGCTTTTCAGACCATTCACACAAGATTGGCGCCGGTGGCGACACCTACAACGTGCTGACATAAGGAAAGTTTCCAACCGATTTCTCATACACAAACAGCAGTTGACCGACATTGCCTGGTGAAACGTTGTTGTGATGCCTACTGTAAGGAGGAGAAATGCGTACCATCACGTTTCCGACTTTGATAAAGGTCGGATTGTAGCCTATCACGATTGCGCTTTATCGTATCGCGACATTGCTGTTCGTGTTGGTCGAGATCCAATGACTGTTGGCAGAATATGGAATCGGTGGGTTCAGGAGGGTAAAACGGAACGCCGTGCTGGATCCCAACGGCCTCGTATCACTAGCAGTCGAGATGATAGGCATCTTATCCGCATGGATGTAACCGATCGTGCAGCCACGTTTCCATCCCAGAGTCAACAGATGGGGACGTTTACAGGACAACAACCATCTGCACGAACAGTTCGACGACGTTTGCAGCAGCATGGACTATCAGCTCGGAGACCGTGGATGTGGTTACCCTTGACGCTGCATCACAGACAGGAGCGCCTGCGATGGTATACTCAACAACGAACCTGGGTGCACGAATGGCAAAACGTCATTTTTTCGGATGAATCCAGGTTCTGTTTACATCATCATGATGGTCGCATCCGTGTTTGGCGATGCCACGGTGAACGCACATTGGAATCGTGTATTCGTCATCGCCATACTGGCGTATCACCCAGCGTGATGGTATGGGGTGCCATTGGTAACACGTCTCGGTCACCTCTTGTTCGCATTGATGGCACTTTGAACAGTGGACATTACATTTTAGATGTGTTACGACCCGTGGCCTACCCTTCATTCGATCCCTGCGAAAACCTACATTTCAGCAGGATAATGCACGACCGCATGTTGCAGGTCCTGTACGGGCCTTTCTGGATACAGAAAATGTTCGACTGCTGCCTGGCCAGCACATTCTCCAGATCTCTCACCAACTGAAAACGTCTGGTCAATGGTGGCCGAGCAACTGGCTCCTCACAATACGCGAGTCACTACTCCTGATGAACTGTGGTGTCGTGTTGAAGCTGTATGGGCAGCTGTACCTGTACACGTTATCCAAGCTCTGTTTGACTCAATGCCCAGGCGTATCTAGGCCATTATTACTTCCAGAGGTGGTTGTTCTGCGTACTGATTTCTCAGGATCTATGCACCCAAATTGCGTGAAAATGTAATCACATGTGAGTTCTAGTATAATATATTTGTCCAATGAATACCCGTTTATCATCTGTATTTCTTCGTGGTGTAGCAATTTTAATGGCCAGTAGTGTATATTATCTTCACTGTTTAAAACATTCTGTCAATGTTATGGTAAACTTATCGATCTCACGACTGTAGAAATCTTGTGGTTTTGAGACGAAGAAGTTGTCGAGCCATGTTCGGGGTGCATTTTCAGCCGGAAAGGTAGCTCCTTGAAGGCTGTTCGACAGAAAGCGGAAAGGTGAAAATCTGAGGGCGCAAGATTAGGTGAACAAGGTGGGTGCGAAATGAATTCATAACTCAGTTCCCATATAGTGTTTTCTGTCAATCTAACAGATTGGGAGAGGGCGTTGTCGTGGAATAGCATTATTTCGCGCATTCTTTCTGGTCTTTCTTCTTGAATTTCGTCTGCAAAACGTCTCAGTTGTTGACAATAAATATCAGCAGTGACAGTCACATCTCGGGGAAGTAATTCGTAGTACACCATACCGTCGCTGTTCCACCAGATGCGTAACACTATCGTTTGTGGATGCGCGCAGGTCGTTGTACAGGGAGTTGCTGCTTTGTTTGGGCTCAGCCATTGATTTCTTTTCATTATGTTAGCATAAAGACATCATTTCTAGTCACCAGTAACGGTACAGGGTAGGAATGATCGGTGTTATTCACGAGTCAGTTGAAGACTAGCAGAGAGAGAAGCACATATGACACCCTGATGATTTTTGTGATTTTGGCTTATAGCAAGCAGTACTTATACATCTGACTTTTGAACTTTCCCCATTGCATGTAAATGTCGCAGGGTGAGGGAAAGATCACAGTTCATCACATTCGTCAGTTCTCAAGTACACTGAAGTGGATCATAGTCGATTAATGTGTTTAAACCATCTTCATCAAACACAGAAGGTCTTCCTGAACGTGGAGAGTCACTAACGTCAAAACGATCCTGCTTAACTATTTTCGTGCCTTGCTCTATCCAGTGGCATTATCCCCACATACTATGCAAATGTTTCTGGATGCCTACAGAATAATTTGTCGGAAATGTTCCGATTTCTACACTTGGAACTGCAGTTTTCAGCGTCCATAGCTCCACTCACTACTTTAAAATATCAAAATGGCAATACGTAAACTCAGATAGCAACAGTGAAGTACAAATAAAAAATGACAAACGATAAATAAATCCAAACTAACCGGAAGACCACATGCAAAGCAAAAATGCTACGAACTTTTGAAACAATCGAATATACTGCATTCAGTTCCCTCTGTAATGTTCTCTCGGAAATTGGTTGAGATGGCCCTGCATTCCCTGACAGTAGCGATGCCTCTCGGGTTTGGAACGAACCGTTATTTACCAGGCGTAACTCTCCCCTCCAATAGCTGTGGCTACGATCTTTTCACCACCGCCGTTCTTACACTGCGCAATGTAGTTGAGAGCAGTACACCATTCCTTGCAGTAACAGTGGACAGTCCGCGATAATATACTAACAAATCGGGTAACTTTCATTCCCGGTGTGGCCACGGCCCCGTCAAATCCCGATAGCTCCTTTCTGCTGTTTCTTTATGACTCCATGTCGACCAGTTTTACTGCTCTGATCCCACACAACCAACCGAACCATAAACACCATTTAAGCGGTTGATAATTACGTGGCAGCGTAGTACCAGTTCTACACCTCTACAGCGCTCCAAAGAGACCTGTATGCTCATTGGAGGGGGTGACTAATACGGGATTACTATAAATGATCCATTCGTTTTCAGAGCTCTATACTTTCCAAAGTATTACATGTTCAAATATGATTAATGCATGAACAGAATCACAAACTCACCAAGTTTGCATTTGGCACAAACGATCGACGAGTGTCCCTCTGGTCTGACGAAACACGTCCAAGCGGTAGTCAAGTTCGTCCCATACCTTACGTAGATACATACTGCCATATCAGTAGCGTTGATGCATTTTCTGAGCTGTTCAAATGGTTCAGAGCACTATGGGACTTAACATCTGAGGTCATCGGTCCCCTAGACTTAGAACTACTTAAACCTAAAGACATCACACACATCCATGCCCGAGGTAGGATTCGAACCTGCGACCGTAGCAGTCGCGCGGTTCCGAACTGAAGTGCTTAGAACCGCTCGGCCACCGCGGCCGGCTTTGTGAGCTGTTCCAGTGTTCTTGATAGTATGGGTACATAAATAAAACAGTAAAGGTACATAAAGAAGGACCTTATGTACCCCCAGAGAAACAAGTCACAAGGAGTTAGGCCACGCGACCTGTGAATCCAAGGGAGCAGAGCTTCATCATCTTCACCACTACGTCCAATCCAGCGATGCGGCAGTTCGTCGTTCAGACAACGAACAACATCGATACTCCGATGAGCGGGTGTTTTGTCTTCTTGGACGATGGCATTCATGGAATCAGCAGTCAGTTGTGGAAACAAACACAATGCAACATGAACCTTCTGTGAATCTCGTTCATACGCCTCGACTTCTTGGTGGTGTTCATTGCCCCAAACTCTCACATTGTGGTGATTAACCCTTCCACATGCATGGAAGGTTACTGTGTTGTGGAATATCCTGCTCAAGTGGTTCAAATGGCTCTAAGCACTATGGGACTTAACATGTGAGGTCATCAGTCCCCAGACTTAGAACTACTTAAACCTAACTAACCTAAGGACGTCACACATATCCATGCCCGAGGCAGGATTCGGAACCTGCGACCGTAGCAGCAACGCGGTTCCGGACTGAAGCGCCTAGAACCGCTCGGCCACAGCGGCCGGCAATATCGTGCTCAAGGCGAAATATTCATCCTCAAGTACTTCCTGCATTGTGTTGCAAAACTGAAGGAACTGGACGTAATCTCCGGTTTTAATTGTTCCACGAGCCGCAGACAGTACGGTTTGAAATATAATCACCGTCGCAAAGTCTTCCACACAGTTTATACAAATCGCTCAGCCTCTCCGCAGTTACATCTGGCGCACTTGGTCGACAGGTACTTTTTTTTGCTTACGGAGGCAACCAGTCTCCCTAAATTGTCGATACGAATGCAGAGTGTTCTGTTTAGATGGCGGTTGTTTTCCGTAATTCCTTCCGAGTGCACAATGCACTGTTGTAAGAAGTAAACATCTTGCATATTCCAACACACAAAAACTCTTCTCTTGCTTCGTCGCCATTTTGTCAATGCACTGCACTCACAGAGTTTGCATTGCGGAAGGCACAATGTAAACTCTGTGAGTTTACAGTTCTGATCATGCATCAATCGTATTTGCCCATGTAATATGTTGGAAAGATATAGACCTCTTAAAACGAATGAATTATTTATAGCAGCCCTGTGTTTTGTCTGGTGAACTTACGAATGGTCTACATGAAGCGACTCGGCCTGCGGTCCAGAGGGAGAGGGCGCAAAGCGTGTCGGTGACAAACGGTGACGTCACACCCACTCGTGCGTCCGTCTGGCAGCGTGTGTACCGTAGCGGCGACTGGACGGGGTAGGGAACTCGTTTCTCTCTCGTGGACATGTGCTCGCCGCACCGTACAGCTGGACTACAACGACGCATGAATCTCCCGGTGTCGCCTAGGAACAAGTGTTACAACCTATCCTCACAACAATCTGCGTAATCAGCTGGTGTTACCGCGCACACTTAACGTAATCGCCGAAGCGTACGTTTCTTCCTTCAGATGATGGAAATGCAGACACAAAGGAAGGAACGATCTATAGTGCGATTTAACGCACTAGTATATTTGTCATCTATTTTAGTGGAACAGATACATTATATCCCTGTAGTTAAATGTTTGTGCTTGAATTTCTAGTATCTCGCTGAAATCTGAGTACGCCGATATGGGTGTTATACAAAAGAATCTGTTTACAAATACTAACACAAGCAAAGGGCTACACGTCGCACTTTTCTATACTTGCCGTATGTAAGACACTACTCTCGCACATCTTCACCTACAAGTATACTACGCAATTCACACTTCAGTGCTTGGTGGGAGTTCATCGAACAATCTTCACACTGTTTTCCTACCGTTCCACTTTCGAACAGCACGCGAGAGAAGCGAACACTTAAATCTTCCCTTGCGAGCTTGCATTTCTCATATTTATTACCACGATAATGCCTCACTATGTGGGTGGGCGTCAACATAATTTTTTAGCATTCGGAGGACGAAGTTGGTGATTGAAATTTCGAGAAAAGATCCCACCGCAACGAAAAAGCCGCTGTTTTAATGATAGTCACACCAACTGGGTAATACAAAAAGAGCTACGATCTTTGAACTTTATCGATGTCCTCCGTGCCGGCCGGAGTGGCCGAGCGGTTCTAGGCGCTGCAGTCTGGAACCGCGCGACCGCTACGGTCGCAGGTTCGAATCCTGCCTCGGTCATGGATATGTGTGTGATGTCCTTAGGTTAGTTAGGTTTAAGTAGTTCTAAGTTCTAGGGGACTTATGACCTCAGCAGTTGAGTCCCATAGTGCTGAGAGCCATTTGAACCATTTGATGTCCTCCGTCAATCCTATCTAGTAAGAACGCCATACCGCGCAACAATATTCGAGAAGAGAGCGGACAAATGTTGTGTAGGCAGTCTCTTTAGTAAACATCTTGCCTCTTTTAAGTGTGCTGTTAATAAAAATCAGTCTTCGGTTTGCCTTCACCACATCATTTTCTATGTGATCGTTCCAAATTAAGTTATTCGTAATTAAAATCCCCAGGTAGTTACTAGGATTAAAAGCATTTCATTTATGTTACTTATCGTGTAAGCAAAATTTAACGGATTAATTTTACAGATAGTACGCTTGTTGATGATCTCACCCTTTTCATTATTTGGAGTCAATTGCTACTTTTCGCACCACACATATGTCTTGTCTAAATCATTTTCCAGCTGGTTTCGATCTTCTGAAGAATTTACTAGATGATAAACGACAGCATCACATGCAAAAAATCTAAGAGACCTTCTGAGTCGTTTGCATGCGTAAAGAACAGCAGAAGGTCTGTAACACTTCCTTTGGGAACGCCAGATATTACATCTGTTTTACTCGATGACTTTCCGTCAGTTATCACGAGCTGTGACATTTCCGACAGGAAATCACGAAATCAATCACACAACAGACGGTACTCCATAGCAACACCATTTCTTTAGAAGCCACTTGCGAGGAACTATGTCAGTCTTCTCGAATCTAGAAGTGCGGAATAAATCAGAGATCCTCTGTCAATAGCTCTCATTACTTCGTGTGAATAAAGGGCTAGTTGTATTTGACAAGAACGATATTTTCTGAATCCATCCTGATTATATGTTAATAGATGATTTGAATAACGTTCGAATATAGTATATGTTCCACAAATCCTACTACAGATCGACGTCGGTCATATGGGTCTATAATTCAGTGGATTACTCCTATTTAATTTTTTGTTTTTGGTGTGATATATGCTATTTTCCAGTCTTCAGTTACAGATCTTCTGTCGAGCGAGCGGTTGTATAAGATTGCTACTTGTAGGGCTATATCAGCATACTCTGAAAAGAAACTGTTATACAAGCTGGTCCGGAAGACTGACCTTTATTATGAGATTTAAGTGGCTTCATTACACCTTGGGTACGTACTTCTAAATTACTCGTCTTGTCAGCTGTTCTTGATTAGAATTCTGGGATGTTTACTTCGTGTTATTGGGGAAGGAATTACACATAACCGTGTTTAATAACTCCGCTTTAGTGGCTCTGTCATTACCTTCGCGCAGAGAAGGTACTTGTCGTATTTTGTCGCTGGTGTACTTTAGATACGACCAGAATCTCTGTGGATTTTCTGTCGTATTTCGAGACTGAGTTTAGATGTGGCAGCTATTAAAAGCATGGTGGCTTAAAGCGAACTCCTAGAATATACAGAAGGCATTCCATTATATGAATCAGCACTTGGGTTGGTTGTCATTGAACAAAAAGGAAATGTATGTCTTAATATGCAATTCCACGATATCTATTCGCCAACTTACTTATGGAGATCAGGATATCACTTCACATCCGGCTTCCTAAGCAATAGTAAAAGGATGTATCTACACCACCTGACAAAGGAAGTGAAGGACACACAAGACATGGTTCTTATGTCAAAATTATACAAGTACACACCAGCGGCGGGCATGTAAATGATTTAGAAATGCAATTCCTTGTGGCAGGTAGCGTGGCCACCAGAGTGCATTACTGTTGGTCGTATTTAGTGTTATCAGGACTGGTAGCGTACACACTGAGGTGACAAAAATCATGGGATGGCGAATATGCAAAATTATTCAGATGGAGCAATATCGCATACACAGTGTACGAGTATAAAAGGGCAGTGCATTAGCGGATGTGTCTTTCGTATTTATGTGATTCATGTGAAAACGTTTCCGACATGATTACGGCCGCACTACGGGAATTAACGGACTTTGAACGCAGAATGGTAGTTGAAGCTAGACGCATACGAAACTAGATTTCGGAAGTCGTTAGTGAATTCAATATTTAGAGATAATCAATATTGAGTGTGTGGCATTACCTCTCACCACGGACAACGCAGTGGCCGACGGCCTACATTTAACGACTGAGAGGAGCGGCGTGTGCGTAGAGTTGTCAGTGCTAAGAGACAAGCAATTGGTGGCTCAAATGGTTCAAATGGCTCTGAGCACTATGGGACTTAACATGTGAGGTCATCAGTCCCCTAGAACTTAGAACTACTTAAACCTAACTAACCTAAGGACGTCACACACATCCATGCCCGAGGCAGGATTCGAACCTGCGACCCCGTAGCGGTCACGCGGTTCCAGACTGAAGTGCCTAGAACCGCAAGGCCACACCGGCCGGCCCAAGGAATTGGTGAAGTAACCGCACAAATCAATGTGGGACGTATTACGATCTTATCCGCCTGCATCGGAATTTGGCATTAATGGGCTATGGCAGCAGACTGCCGACGCGAGTATCTTTGCTAACAGCACGACATAGCCTGGAGCGCCTCTACTGCGCTTTGGCCATATATGTTGGATCCTTGGCGACTGAAGAGTCGTGGCGTGGTCAAATGAGTCACGATTTCAGTTGTTAATAGTTGATGACAGGATTAGAGTACAGAGGAGATTGCACGAAGTTATGGACCCAAGTTGTCAACAAGGCATTGTGCAAGCTGGTGGTGACTCCGAAATGGTGTGGGCTGTGTTTATATGGAATGGACTGGGCCCGGTAATCCAAGTGAACCGATCAATGACTGGAAACGGTGATGTCCGTCTACCTGGAGACCATTTGCAGCCAGTCTTGGACGTCACGTTTCCGAACAACGATGGAATATTTATGAACGACCATGCGCCGCGTCATTGGGCCACAGTTGTTGGCATTTGGTTTGAAGAACGTTCTGGACAATTCGAGCGAATGATTTGGCCATTCAAATCTCCCGACATGAACCCATCGAAGACTTATGGGACATAATTGAGAGGTCAGTTCATGCACAAGATCTCGCACCGGCAATACTTTCAGAATTATGGATGGCTACAGACGCAGCATGGCGCAATATTTTTGCAGTTGATCCATGCCACGTCGAGTTCTGCACTATTCCGTGCTAAAGGAGGTCCGACACGATCGTATGAGGTATCCCACGATTTTCATCACCTCATTGTACAAGGAGCGTTAAAAGAATCAGGTATTGAGAGATCACTGTGAATGACGTCGGGATGACGCACATTAATGTGATGCAGTTCTATCAGCACCTGACAGAGTTTGAAACCGGTTTCATTGTGCGTATTGATTTGGCCAGATGAGCAAATCATTCAATATTCAGATTTTTGTGGTATTGGAATGCGACATTGGCCTCATGTTGAACTTCATGGGAACGTAAAGGCAGCCACATTGTTGTGAAGGTTCCAGTTGACCACGTCTGGCCACCGCGAGGAAGTATCGCTGTATTGTGCATCAGGAACATTCTGATCCCTCCACATTTGCACTTGAGATACGAGAACAAGTAATGGAATCCCTGTCACATCCTTGTCATTCTGCGCCATTGGACGGATAGTAGCAGCAGCCGGACTACTGAATTACCGTTCCATGCGAAGGCTCTCGTCAACACCACATAAGCGGCTGCATTTGGAGTTGTATCGTGACCGCGAAGCATGGAGTGCCGATGAATGACTTCACTGTTGGTTCAGCGATGATTCGCGGTTCTGCACTTGTTGAAGTATGTCGTTCTGAAGGTAGTCTGCTTAAACCAGTTGTCTTGGCCACTGATGCATCGTGTATATGGACTGTGGTAAACTCTTTAACATCAACTAAGGCCTGAAGATGATGCACTGAAGCGCTGAAACTGTTAGATACACAATAAATGGTATCTTAAAGACGGCTGTAGATGTTTCATTTTCTTAGATTTTATATGCTATCTGGCGATAGATTTTGCATCGGAGCAAATATCACATTTGGTTTTAGCAGATGAGGAACAGACTGCACAAATACGAAATGGTATTGAATAGTGTCTTCTATAAAAAGTGTGTGCTACTATTGTGAATATTTATGGTTTTTATGTAACAATGGTGGACACCGCGACGAGGAAAGAGAAACAGACTGTACCCCCGATAGTCGTATAGGAGAAATGACAAGGCTGAGAGAAATAATTTACTTTGACGAGAAGGTGTGAAATTCGATAGGCGTTTGGTGAATTTCTGTGGTAATACGAGAAACTATTTTTCAGTTATGAGTTATCAGCTCATTGCTCTTGACTTTTAGAGGACAGTAATTATCCCTTTGGCGAGGAATTTTTTATTTGACTTATTTAAAAGACGATATGTCATATCAGCAGGCTTGCCTACAATTGATGTACTTGCCGTGACCAAATCTGTGGTGTGTTCAGCTAAGTGCAATGTTGCATTGTAAAGTTGGAATACGGGATAGCGAGACATGGGAGAAAAATGTGAGTCCCGTCTTTACTGCTTCATTATAACCCGAGATACAAGATATTTATCTCGAGGCACGAGCGTCCACAAAACACACGATGTTTATTGGATTCTAGTGCTCATTGTAGCGTCGGGTGTCGTCGGTACAGGATTAAGACCGACGTGCGTGACATCATTATTCACCATCTGCTGTGGTCGACGATAGTCACTCTTGCGAATCATAAATACTGTTAACAGCACGCACGACCCCTGTGATGAAGGTCTCTAGGTAAAGACATCGTTCAGTTCACTATTGACACAGCGTACCAACGAGATAACGTACAGTAACACTTAGTATAGGATACAGTCGTTAAAAAAAAGTCATCCCGGACCAGATTGGTTTGCCTGGCTTCAGCCTCGTTGCTGCGTACCATAGAACACGATGCTCCAGATATCGATACGAGTGGCATCCTGTATCCAGTATCACATGGCACGTCTTTTGTTTGATTCAATTTGACACAGAGGTTGTGTTGAGTTCATGGGAGCTGCACAAGATACAGATCTAGTGGCATGGTGATCTACATTTATGATTTACTTTAATCATTATTAGCCGTATACGGAATTTATCTCCTAATTTTTTCTGACATTTTCATTCTTTACTAGTTATGTTGTCAAACAGTTTTTATACTGCACTCGTATACACTGTACACACGAAGGGTATTCTGAAAGTAAGGAACGATCGGTCGCGAAATGGGAACCAAAGTGAAGATCAAAACTGTTTTATGTGCAACAGTTAGCTACACCTTCCAGTTCTTTCTCTGCATACTCGCCTCTATGACATAAACATCTGTCGTAGCGTTGTACCAAATTTCCAATACACTCCTCATAGAAGGCAACCTCCTGTGCTTTCCGCTAGTTTTCTACGCTGGACCGCACCTGTTGTCTGTGTCAAAATGTTGTCTTCACAGCCAGCGGTTAATTTGAGCAGAAAGAAAATCAAAGGACGCTAAGTCTGGGCTATATGCTGGCTGATCAAATACTTCCCATCGAAAAAGGTGCAGGAGCGCCCTCGTTGCCCCTGCAGTATGTGGCTGAGAACTGTCATGAAGAAGGAAATGCATGACAGCTACATTATGTGGGGTTGCATGAAATCGGGCGAAATCTCTCGGCATGCACCGATGGTTGGAGGGAGCCTCCTGTTTTTAGCCATATTTACGCGCTCACTGTGCGCTCAGGACTGAGAAGAACGACTTGACGCTACCTATGGGCATACTAGAGACACTGCCAAACGCATCTGTGCAAAGCTTCATCGGATTTTCCGTGTGGTTCCCTTTCCACGACCGATCATTCCTTCTTTTCCAAAGAGACCTCGTTATAAGCAGAACTCTGATTGTAACAGAGAAAAGTTTCATTAAAACATGAGAATGCAATTTTTTTACTGTGTTTAATGTAATTATCATAGTGGTACTGCAAAACGAGAATTATGTTTGCTTGGTGCTTAGTGCTTAGTGAGTTGTGCGACTTACATTGCGTCTCTTGGACAAAGACTTGAAGCGAAACTAACAAGAGGCCCATCAGACCTGTTAATCACGGATTTTGATGAGTCTCAGGGATGTTGTAGAGGAACCTATACTGAGAACTTCCTTAGCAGATTTTCATGCGGCACCTCTTAGTTTGCCATAAAATGCCTGTTGAAGTTTTATGCGTACTGTCTATACCCATGATGTTACTCATGTTTTCAAGCGAGCGTAGCGCAGCGGTTAAGGTCACAACTAACACCCTGGTGCTAGTGGTTCGAATGGTGCCCTTGTTCTTTCATTTTTTCCTCACTTTGATCGTACAGAACATCATTACATAGTGTATTTCATGTAAAATTATTCAAAAATAGTCGGACGTAATCTTATTAATAAACCAGTCATCACAGCACACTTTCTTTAAATGTGTATTTCGTTTGTGGTTCGTCGCTAAAATTCCAAAATTTGTACAGCTCCAAAGATTTCGCAACGACGGATGAAGTATTAACATCTGCGGAAGGATTCAGATAGAGACGAAAGGACTCATTCTTAATTTTTACTTAGATTATGCAGTTAATACCTATCAAATCGGCTGGCAATAATAATCATGTACGACAGATCCCTTGCGGAGCAATGGGTGGAAAACGATTTGAACCAAATTAGTCATTCCTTCACAGTACATAATTTTATAATTGCATCGGGAAAGATATTTCCTTGCGTTTTCTATGAATGCAATATTCAGAAAATTATGTCGGATTGTTCAAAAGAGAATTCACGAGCTGATCCATAAATTAATAAAATGTTACTGTGAACTACAGGAAATCAGGGAAGTTCACGCAATAGCTGTTCAAGAGGTTTTAGAATTTGTCACTCTTCCGTACGTGAGACAGTGAGACAAGAAAAGTTACTTAGCATTATTGGTTCGTGGAGAGGGCAGACCGATAAGGCACTTTACAATAAAATCTTTGCAGATGAAAGAAAAGCATGCATCTCCGTCGTAAAAATTATCCCACCCAGATGTACTTCACTTTTCCAACCCTATGATGTTCATTTTTACGGGAAGGTCGAAATTTTAAGGAAAAAAAATTCAAAGTGACTCCTTCTAGCTGAAAACCAGTAGGGAAAACGCTTCGAGGAAAAAGTCCATAAAAATACGTTCTTTAATTCTGCATAAATTTAGTGCATCTGCTTTCAGAGGTGATGAGATACGCGTGGTTCGCGTCCCAGCTGATCAAAGAGAGAACAATCATTTTGAATTCAAACGAACTGTGTTTTCCGTTATCACTTCTGAAAAATCCGTGTGCCTGCAAGGCAACAGCTTCCATTACATGTGGGTGGTGCTCGATGAATTTGTGGTTCGGTTACTTCTACGACAAATATCATTCGAAATTCTGTTCGAGCACAGCATGCGATAGCGAATAAGGCGATGCTTTGATCTATTCTGTAACAAACGGGATGCAAATTGAATACTTTTGCGTGAGATATACTAATTACGATGACGCTGAAAAAGAAAAACGGCAGACGGGCGGGATTGAAGCTGTAACGCCAGCGCGTTAGCAGTGTACCTCGACCGCTACTCTACGCTCGCTGCGGCCAGACATAACATTAGGATATAGGAAATACGCAATAAGAATCACCAAGACCCGTAATTAAAAAGTGTGGTGGTCCCCTTGGAGTAAGATACGCTTTTGTGGTTAATAATACCCGAACATTCTAATGTACTTTTTCATGGGAACATGTAATTTTAAAACAAAATATAGTGAAGACCACAGTCTTAGAAATTCATACTGATGTAATGAAATACACTAACATTTATAAAAATTGCAAGATCCAGAAAAATTGACTCGTACGCTTTCCAGATAGCGGATGGTCTACAATAACGTTTCAATAGCTCCCACGTAAACTGAGAATCTCTTTCTCTTATGTGACTCTAAAGATCCACCTATCACGAAATGGAGCCAATGGAGAGTCGACAAACGACGTGGACACGTGAAATCAAGTTAATTGTGGGGTGTTATTACCGGCCACCAGGTTCCACCGTGTCAGTTGTAGAATCATTCAAAGGGAGTCTACATTCTGTATCGCAGAAGTACCTGGATCATGCTGAGTACTACCACAGCCACCTTTTCCACCAGATATCGCTCCGTGCGACTTTTTTCTATTTCGAAGAGTCAAAACGGCGGTCAAGGGACACCATTTTCAAACAACACAAGATGTCCAAAAAGCTGTGACGAGGGTCTTGGAGGATATTACAGAAGATGAGTTCCAGAAATGTTACCATCAATGGCAGAAGAACCGGAAAAAGTATGTGCAACCAGAAGGGAACTACTTTGAAGGAGACAACACTAATCTTGACTAAAACGGTAAGCAACATTTTTTCTTCACATCAGTCTCATTACTTTATTGTCGCACCTCTGTGCTTGTTGCTTCGCGTTTCGACTTCACAGTCACATGACCAACAGTCGACCTGGCAGCTTTACATGGGGCGAAATGTCCCTGACGTAATTGTTACTCAGATGACATGATGATTACTCCACGTTCGAAATCACTGAGTTCTCCTTTCCGACCCATTCTTCTACTATTGCTTCTCTACTGACAACACAGTACTCTCTGTCACCACTTAAACGGATAGGCTAGAACCAACTCTGATCGTACAGAATACTCGAAGTCAGGGACTGTATACAATTAAGTAATGTTAACATTTGAGTATCCTCATATATCTACGATGTGCTTTTTTTCGTCTTTTTTAATGTGGTAGACATATTTGAACCAGAGAGCAAGAGTAAGAATAGGAGGTGTGATGAGTGAAGAAATTGAACTGGGAAGAGGTGTAAGACAAGATTGTTGTTTATCACCAACACTGTTCAGTATATATCTGGAGGAAATTATTAGTGGAAGTTTTGATGGAAGGAGAGGAGTTTGTATAGGGGGTCGGGAAGTGGAGTGTATAAGACTTGCAGACGACATGGTTGTGATGGCAGAGAGTGCAAGAGAGATGGAACAAATGTTAGATTATCTAATCACAAAATTAGAAGAATATGGAATTAAGATTAACAAGAAGATAACGAATAGCATGGTAATGGAGGAAAGGAGAGAAAATGCCCTATGAAAATAGGGGGAGAGGAAATAGAGCAAGTGAATAATTTCAATTAATTGGGAAGTGTAATAATGAATGGTATGTATTGCTCAACAAATAGTAAAGAACTGCAATGGCAAAAGGAGGATTCAAGAGGAAATAGAAATTACTTTGTGGACCGCTAAACAAAGATCTGAGGAAAAGGCTTGCCAAATGTTACATCTGGAGCGTTGCACTATATGGTGCGGAGACCTGGACATTGAAGATGGAAGATGAAGGAAAATTGGAGGCACTAGCGATATGGTTATGGAGAAGAGTGGAAAAAGTGAAATAGGAAGACCGAGTGAGGAATGAAGAAGTATCAAGAAGAGTAGGAGAAGAAAGAAACATGCTGAAAGTCATCAGAAAGAGAAAACGGAACTGGATTGGACATTGTTTGAGGAGGGACTGTTTGTTGAAGAAAGAAATAGAAGGAATGGTGGAGGGAAAAAGGGGAAGAGGAAAAAGAAGATATCAAATGCTGGACAGAATCAAAGGAGACAAATGTTCAGAAATGAAAAGACTGGCTATGGACAGACAAAAGTGGACGAAGCTTAACCCGTGACAAGACCTGCTGCCACTAGACATATAAGTTCACTTGCCCAGTACCTCTGTTGTCTGTAGTTAGTTACTATCTGACACCTCCACCTCTTTCTTGCTCTGCCTATAATGCTCACAGTATTTTCGACCGTCTTTCTTAATATGTACGTTAAAGTTTATTTAAATTACATGCATCTTGTTCAGAAATGATTCTGTCTTAACGTCAAAACAGAGAGCAACAGTCATTGTCTGTTACTCATCGAACAACCGTTACCCGCTTTTCTTCGATTTCTGTATCATTAGATCTAATCTCTTACAGCACTACCGAGAAATATATGTCTACAAGTGACGGATAAGAACTTTTTTAACTTCACTTGGCCTCACAGTAATACATCGGACTGTATAGACTTGTAAGCGGATTCAGAACTCTAGCCCTGCTCGTAAAAGTCGACAGAATCAGGCCGTCTCTTGCGATGGCTACGCCTGCTTATCGTGATGGTACACCCAGAAGACAGCGGTCTGAGCTACTCGCAGCGCTGCTCTATAACTTACGCACACAATAAACGTAAATCTCCCGCGCCGGCCTTCCGTCTTGAGCCAACTATTCTGGCATATCTGCTTTCTGCGGAAAGAAAGCCGCCAGTGGCGTCCACATTTGCTTCTATTCCTTTTTCCCTCCACTGCAGATTGGCTGAGACTCTTTTCGTTGTGCAGTGGAACGTAGGAAGGAAGCAGCTGGACCCTGGGTTTTCGTTCTTTCCCTTTACGCGAACACGGACCTCCATCACAGGAATGAGCAATGAAATTTCTTCAGTATGTTAGCACAGTGACCATCAACCTGGAAGGGGGGGAATTACCGACTGCAAAATGGGGACGCATAACTTGTTTCAAGAATTGTTCCTCCTTTACTGTTGTTGTCGGTAACAAGCGGATGCGATGCTAGTGAGTCGCAGCAAAACAATCGATATATGCAGAACCAACTTCGAGATATATCGCACGCGGAGGGATACGCTCAAAAACTCAGTAATATTTTATTTAAAAAACAACATACAATTATGAATTTTTTGAACAGCATTAACTTTTAATTAATACTATTGGACCAAAGCATCATTTACAATTTATTTTACATTTTTGTACAGTTGTAAACTTTAACGACCAATTACTGTTCCAAATATTCGGTAGTAGCATTGTGTCTTCGATCACTCAAACAATTTTTATAAGCAGAAAAGGACCGTTCTACATCAATTGAGGTAACTTGGCAGTATTTGAATTTGGATGCTATGTTGGTATTTATTGTTTTTGCTGAAAGTTCACGCAGCCTCTCAATAAAACTGTGAGTTTGACACAAGGGTTCAAAACCTGGGCTATTTTTAAAATGTTTTCAAACTTTTCATCGGGTTTTCTTCTGAACGCCTCTGGAAATGAGGAGTTTACTAGAATAATTATATTCATTAACTGAATAGATTCATTCAACGCCAATCCTTGAGTTTCAAGCTTTTTAATACTTGCAGGTACATGGGTAAAATGAGTGCTAATCACAGCAATGTCTTTTTAACACCGGAATCATTAAAAGGTTCGTTACACTTGCAAACTGCCATAGCCTCTCCACTATCGAAGTCGTTCACTACCCCTGTAGTGGTCTCGAAATGTTTATTGTAAAACAACACAGCTTCGACCCACGTACCTTAACGAGTTACCACTGGTTCGGGAGGTAATGGCACATTTGGTAATTTTTCTGTGTAGGTCTTGATGCGAGCAGGAGCATTTAGAAACACTTTCTTTGTGGGTGAAATCAGTTTATTTACTTTCACAAACGTGGAACGTACTTCTTCAGCAAGGCGATGTACTCCATGAGCAACGGACGTCACTTCAATCAAATTGGGATAAAATAGTCGGAGGGATTTCCCTGCTTGGATCATATAGGGAGCAGCATCTGAAATAAACACAAACACCCTTTCATCTGATGAAGATTCTGGAAATATTTTTCTAATACTCTCATTTACAAATCTGGCGATCGTGGACTGATTTACTTTTTTAAGTTCTTTGCAGGCCGCTAAATAGGAAGAAGAAGGTCCTTCTTGTAAAGCACCAATAATTAAATTTGCAGTGTAACGGCCACAAATGCCTGTGGTTTCGTCAACTGAAATCCAGATACTGCTGTCCTTTAGTTCATTGAGTATTTCTTCAAGAACATTTACGTAAATTGTTGGTATGTAATTTTTACGAATGTTGATTCATCTGGTATATTTTGATTTAAGCAATAGTTGCGCAAGAAGCTTTTGAGGATATGGTTTGTAAGGTTGTGGAGAGGAATATTGATTACAAATCGCTGCTACTGCAACTTGCTGTTGTCAGAAGTTGTTGTGCTCCTTTCTTCTGCATTCCTCGACAGTGTAAAACAGTTCCGTCATATGTAAATATTCCAGGATGGTCAGCTAGCCACGAAACGACGTTCCTTTTTTCGGGCGGCAATGCGCACAACACGTTACACACTACACGTCGGAAACACGTTCAAAAAATGGCTCTGAGCACTATGGGACTTAACTTCTGAGGTCATCAGTCCCCTAGAACGTAGAACTACTTAAACCTAACTAACCTAAGGACATCACACACATCCATGCCCGAGGCAGGATTCGAACCTGCGACCGTAGCGGTCGCGAGGTTCCAGACTGTAGCCCTAGAACCGGTCGGCCACTCCGGCCGGCAAACACGTTCAGCTGTGTACAAGTAAATACAAAGCTAAATTGACACAATGAATGTGCCACTTAAAGCTTGCGTAGCTTAATTTAATTGTTGCCAACGCGTATAGTATGACAGAGGAGGGGATTAACCGGGTGCGCGGGCGCAGGTGCATAGACAGACTCTGTCTGTCTGTCTGTTGTTGTTCCTCTTCTGTAATGATTTCGCTAGGCAGTGGCCTCTCTGTTAGCGATTGCACGCCGTTCTAGGTCGCGGTCAATCTGTGAGACATCAAAACTAGAACGAGCTATAGACCGAGCGTCTAAATTTTTAAAATATAAATATACAGGAGAAATATGTAGCATCACTAGTTTTTAGTTAAAATATGCAATATCCTGTCAAAAGGAGCCAAATATGCAAATGTATATGCCACATGCAAATGCATATAATCCGGTCTCTAGTGATGACCTTCGGCGGCTTTGGGCAAGATTTTGGTGAAATTTGGTGTCAATGTAACATCATTAACTTACCTTAAACCTCACATGAACTTCTGAGATCTGGGCTTTATTTCACATGTGTCGACCCATTGACATTTGAAGTGTCGCCGAGTCTGAGAATGACGTCCCAAGATGCCACAGTCTTCTACTATCACAGAGGAAGGTTGAAGGCACCTTTGAGCCAAGGTTTACACTTCTCCGCCGTAATGGGCAAAAATGACGGGGTTTCAAAAAGTGGTCTTTCACTTCTTTTGCGCTGTGTGGGTAACCAGTACTTATGTCTATTACGCACGCAGCATCTTGTAATAAGGTCTTGAAATATTTGAAGGACTCGGTGAGTGAGTATAATTGGCTTTCAGAATGCGTTCAGTTCTTCTTGTAAAGACAGTGTTATTTACTACCGGAAAAATTCTCCTGTCCTCTTTAAAAGACTCTGACAGAGAACTAGGGAACCAATCCTCATTCCAACTTCCTCTCCAAAAATTATGGCATGCCAACATATTTGCTCTCTTTTAACACAGGACATTCTAAATTCTTTTACCCAGACTCTTCTCTGCTGTGAAGCCTTCATGCTCAGAATTTCTTTCTCACTGCGACTGTCTATACGTTGATTTACAATATATCCCACTCCCATTGTCTCCTCTCTTACTTACAATGATCGAGCGACGTGGCGCAGTGGTAGCCGGCCGGTGTGGCCGAGCGGTTCTAAGCGCTTCAGTCTGGAACTGCGTGACCGTCACGGTCGTAGGTTCGAATCCTGCCTCGGGCATGGATGTGTGTGATGTCCTTATGTTAGTTAGGTTTAAGTAGTTCTAAGTTCTAGGGGACTGATGACCTCAGATGTTAGGTCCCATAGTGCTCAGAGCAATTTGAACCAGTTTTTGATGCAGTGGTAGCACACTGGACTCGCATTCAGGAGGACGACAGTTCAAACTCGTGCCCGGTCATCGAGATTTAGGACTTCCATGATTTTCCTAAATCTCTTCAGGCTAATGCCGGGATGGTTCCTTTGAAAGGGTACGGCCGATTTCTTTCCCCGTCCTTCCCTAATCCGAGCTTGCGCTCTGTCTCTAATGACCTCGTTGTCGACGGTACATTAAATACTAATTTCCTCCTACTCCTTACTTACACTGTCTTCTTTCGTCTTTTTTTCCCACTGTCACTGTCCGTACAATATCTCGGCAGCTCAAAATGTTTGGGAACTTCAACTTGTTTTTCCCCCTAAACCACTTGTTTAAAATTTCAGTCCATAACGTGCCATGCCCTATAGCTACGTGTTAATGTTCACCGGTCTGGAAGGATCCAGGCCCTCAAAATCTATTTTTGCTCAACTCATCTGCATTATTCATTTCCACTGTTTCTTCTCTCTCTTTCTTCCACCGTTCCTATCTCCACTCATCTCTCTTCTCTTTTATTGCCACTGTCTCTCACTAACCATTAATAGCTCCTCTCTCTTCGGCTCCCACTGCTGTTGTTTTCATCCATTTCTCTTTCTCTTTCACTGCCACTTTCTCTCACCCACCATCACTATATCCACTCTGTTTCTCTCCCACTGGCACTGTCTCCTCTCTCTTATACTGTCAATGCCTCTCTGCTGCCCTCTGCTCAAAGAAGCGCGGCTACCTTCGCATGCCAAAATTTTTAGTGAGGAATGCGGATTGAGGCAGCGGTTTCCCAATTTCCAGACAGACGTTTAATGGGAACATATTTACCTTTTATCTTCTCCGAAGGGACCATTTTTCTCTGGTTGTCTTCTGTTCCCTGCCTGCTTATTTAAAACGAATTCTATAGGTCAGTAAAGTTTTACACATATGAACAACAAATAATGTAAGGTTAACAAAAAATCGTTTACTTCACATCTTTTCTGGGCACTTTGCTAATTGAGTGCAATTAATCGAAAACGCCCGGTTTATGTTCTGTATCTTAAAAGAATAAAAACGTATTGAAGATATTCTATTGAATTTACAGTTTTTCATTTTCGGCAGATATCTTAAAGTTCTTTTCAGGCATGTTAAGACCCTTTTTAGTCAATTTTTTATTGCTGCACTACCACTTGGGCCTGATTGTATAGGCGTAAAGTACCCATTATACAGCGAAAGCGCGTCATAAAGTTTTATTGGTAAGAAAATGCTGACTAAGAACATGGTTGGATGACCTCACAATCCTTGCGATGGCCCATGCCGTGTGTTCATCACATCAGTTAAAACTACTACAGTTAAAACTACATTTACATCCTAGACGGTAACTATGAAACGCTGGATCTAGGTAACGTATACTGATACCGAAAAAAGTTTAGAAGTTCCCCGGGAATATCATCTTGAAAATATATGATAAAATTTCGACGATTTGCCATGAATAGAAATTATAGAAGCGACCATATCGTAATCCGTACTTTTCATACCCAAAAATCATTGTTTTTCGGTGTTTTATTATGAATCATCCATGAACAAATGATGCTTTTATAAGCCACTGAAGCCCCACCCTACAACACATCTAATGCAAAAGAACCAACCGATTTGCTCAACTTGTCCGAGCTGGAGGAAGAGTGTAATGTTTATATTTCGGCCGTGTACTGCAGGATAGCTACAGTATGCCCGTTCTTCCGATGGGTATACAAATGGTCGCTACGCCAATGGCTGTCCAAAACAATTGACCCCTTATCTCCGTAATCAAGAGAAGCCGAGATATGAGCCCTTTTAAAAACACATTTTCGAACGCGGCTTTTTGGAACGTGTTGGTACCGTGCACTGTCGTGCATCGACCGATAGGGAGATAACGGGCCGGCCGAAGTGGCCGAGCGGTTAAAGGCGCTACAGTCTGGAACCGCACGACCGCTACGGTCGCAGGTTCGAATCCTGCCTCGGGCATGGATGTGTGTGATGTCCTTAGGTTAGTTAGGTTTAAGTAGTTCTAAGTTCTAGGGGACTTATGACCACAGCAGTTGAGTCCCATAGTGCTCAGAGCCATTTGAACCATTTTGGAGATAACGAAAATACGACGCAATAACGAAGCCGCGAATGATTAAACATATCCTCCCCACAATACATGGACATCTAGGGCTGTCGTCTATTTTGGCAGTGTATGTAGGTTGCCGATTTCATCATCATGCTGCTTTCGTTTTACTTTTCTTTCCCGACAACAAACCGAACGTTACGTCATCTATATTTTGCACACAAAAGATTATGACTTCCTAAGCTTCTCGGGAGTAAACTTCGGCACGTTATCGGAATCCTCCCAGCTAATGACTGCCATTTAGTCTGTGAAACTGTAGAGCCTTGTATCGTTTTCTGTAAGCCAATTTCGAGGCGTGGTTTACAAATTGAGTCTCAGTATTATTAACCTCTAGCAGCCGATGCTGCATGGAAAAAGTTTCTGGTTAGGAACTACATTTATATATCGATCGGTACTGGCAACACGTCTCAGAATCAGTCGTTAGCTTAATGTCTACGGTAGGGAGCCTTTTACAAACTGCTGGCTGTTACTGGAGTATGTACCTCCAGTTTTACTTTTAGCCGTAAAAAATACCTTACTGGAGATAAGCAATATTCGCTCATAAATGCGTTGCGAAATTGCGTGCTGGTGGGAGTTCTTATCGATATTTATTGAAAATGTCTTGTAAATAACGTGTTGCCAAAATATAACGGCAAGGCATGTTGACTGTCGTCGGAATTAATACGGAACGAAAGTGATAAACTATGTGGACGAACACGATTGCACTCTGACAGATTAAACTGACATGAATTCGTTGATTTCGAGATAGTTTTAATAGCAAATATTTTAACAGCAGTTAACAAAATAGCTTTTGACAGAATTTTCCAATTGCGTATGTGCGCTCCCAGGCTTTCTGTGTTGTATTACGTAGAGTAACACCATTAACTGTCAGATGTGGCTTAGAAACTGTTATTTTCCTGTTTGTTACGAACAGCAATGTTGCACAGTTTGTCTACAATGTCAACTCAACTTCACGTCCATTTCGCATCAAACCGCACGACAAACATGAAAAAATTATACATATTTTTCACAGCGGTAATGACCTGTAACGTAGCAACCACCTGACTCGCCTGACGAGTTGCACTGAAGCACTGCAAACTATACCTTGGGGTGCGTGATAAAATACTGATTGTTATAAATTTCAAAATTCTGTTGATCTCGATGATTGACTAACTCACTGTAAAGATTTATGATATCTCGAATGTAAGGTAAATAAAACCTATTACAAACTGCTCGCTGTCTCTCTACCTGCTAACTTGTTCATAATTCTGGAAGGGAGCAAACGTTGGTAAATTGGGATAAACGAGCTATGACACTGATCTATGAACAATAATCGGTAGCAAATATACGATATTTTTGTTGATAGTGTTACAAAATAAATTTTTGCTGAGTTTGTTTTAGAGCTTTTATAAACTGTAGAAATGACATCATGTAACACCTTAAATTACTTTTCAATTCGTTTTTCATAGTGGAACTGGTTTCAGTGAAATACCGTTTTCCAGATCAGAATTTCGTTAAGATATAGAATTACATACAAGGTGTCCAAGGAGGAATGACAAATTTTCAGGAATAAGATTGGAACGATCATTCGAAGCAAAAACGTCTAGTAAACATGTGCTCTAATGTGCATTCATTAAGAACTATGAGCACTTGTCCATCTTGGCTACTGTGATACATCTCGTCTGCTGAACGACTACTAAACAAGCGCTCATTACTTTTAAGGAATGCATTTTACAGCCCATGTTAACGAAACCTTTTTGCTTGGAATGACCGTTCCTCTCTTATCCCTCAATGTTGACCATTCCTCCTATGACACACTGTGTATACAGAACTCTGTCTCATATATATAAGCAGGACCATTTTAATCCATAATGGGGAATAACTCGGGATAGAGATGAAATATAACAAAATGTTTTGGACAATAGTTGTAGGTGAAAAAGAGGTCACGCATTGCTACTAATGGTGACCTTGAACGTAATTTTCAAGGCGATTTGGAGGTTAAAGTGATTTTTTTAAATATTTGATTTACGATTTGAAAAGAGCGGCAAGTTTTACGTATAAAATGATGCATTATTCAAGGTCATGGCTATATTCAGTGACGGTCAAATAAGCCAACATGTTTTTACTTCTAGTGGGGATAAATTAGCATAGAGCAGGGTTATAGCAAAATACGATGTTTGGTACAAATTGGAAGGGACATCGCGAGGAATGACGGGTGAGGAAACTCACTGAACAACTTGTAAACCAAAGGTGTAACCTATGTTTATTTATGTCAGTTTTGTATTGCAAATGGCACATTAACAATTATATATCGTGATGTATTAATTTTTGCCAATAAACACGTTCATTAAAACTTAATGTGGAAATATCTGTTCTCTCTTTCCAAATCCGAGGTCGCAAATGGGGGTTTTCGTGAAACAAAACTCAACCTTTGAATTACCTTCGATAATTACCTTAAGATCACTGTTATTAATAATGATACGTGACAACTTAAGCCACACTTTTGCTGTATTCCGCCTCTATTCCGAGTTAATCGACGCTATAACTAAAACCATATTTGCTTATTTGATCTTCACTGAATCTTGTCACGAGTTTGAATAATGAGTCATTTTATATGCAGTATTTGCCGCTCTTTTCAACTCTTTAAATCAAATATTAGGGTTCCCACTTACAAAAATCACTTTAACCTTCAAATAACCTTGAAAATCAAGTTTAAGGTCTCTACTATTAGTGGCAATTCGTAACATTCTTTGCCATCTACAACTTTTATGTAAAATACGTGTAGTATCTCATCTCCATCCCTATTTACTCCCCATCATGGATTAAAATGGTCCACCATATATCTTGCTGTTTGCACTCCAAATGTAGCATAGTTACAAACACCACACAACACTTTTTCGATAAACATACAGTAAACGTGATGGTATTAGCTTCGTGCGTTTGTAATCAGAGTTCAATCGACTCATGTGGAATAGTATCAAACCGGACGTGGTGTAGTTTTAACTCTTGAGTAGCCGTGACGACAGTGGAGGTTCGCACTGTGATCTGAACACACAAGATGCTGAGTCACTAGTTCTGGTTGGAAATGACTGTCTCTATAGTTGCAAAGAAGTGTCTTAGTCTGCAACATCTGACATTGTTGGTTGTTCTATATATGTATGACGCTCGTGGTACATGTATATCTCCTATACCTTCCCACACTATCATTGGATGCAGTAGGCCCCCAGGTCCCAGAATTGCAGGTCGTCTTTGACAGACCCTGATAAGGCTTTAGTCTTTCGTAATGGACGAAATACGCACTAGACGTTGTATTTATGGAGTATTCCAAATTGGAAGAATGCCCTAGAACGTAGACAGCATGCGGATAAAGAACAACTAACGAAGTCAGCTGATTCAAAACACTGCGGCTCTAAAAGACGTACCCTGAATTATGGGGTCACCAACTTATCACAACATGCTAACACATTCTGCGTTTCCATCTTAAAAATATTTGTAGATATCTGGCTAAACGACGAACTTCTAAATAAAGAGAGCGGTCTGCTACTATGGTAGACCCGAGCATGCTCAAAGCGCAACGACTGTCGTTGGGCAGAGTCCTTCGCCCCACGGAAACTGAAGAGCTAAGGCGAACTATATAGATGCACCACTTCTACATCAGCGTCTTGATCCCGACGGTGGCGAAAGAGACTGAGGACCACAATTGTTGTCCAAGTCGCGGAAATCCGACTCCATCACGCCAGGGGAATCACGACCAGTCACACCCGGCCCGTAACCGACAGCAGGAGGGAGGGGGTATAAAGACGGCCACCAGCGGAAGCTTAGTCAGTCGTCAGGCTCACCTGCGCGTGGTAACTGTTGTGTCCTCTGGCAGATGCGGAGCATAGAAATACATGGCAGATGGCTGAGCTGGGGTGCAACTGAGTGAAGGCTAACCTCCAACAGAGGGCGATCAAGACAAGCTGTATTTTAGGCTTCCGCCATATGGCACTCCAATAGGTCCCAAGTGGACACTTATATGCCTATAAGCCGACGCTAAGCTACAGAGAATCAGGATCGCACAATGTAGCTTAGTATCATACAGTATCAGCAGTACTGGAAGAGCCGGCCGGAGTATCCGTGCGGTTCTAGGCGCTACATTCTGGAACCGAGCGACCGCTATAGTCGCAGGTTCAAATCCTGTCTCGGGCATGGCTGTGTGTGATGTCCTTAGGTTTAATTAGTTCTAAGTTCTAGGCGACTGATGACCTCAGAAGTTAAGTCGTATAGTGCTCAGAGCCATTTAAACCAGCCAGTACTGGAAGACAACACAACACTCATCCATAGCCACTGCCAAGAAGAACCAAACTGGACATCCTACAGGTGACCATTGTTATCGTTCACTGGATTCAGGACTACAACAGAGTTAAAGACAGATCAGTGCAAGTGAATAATGAACAATATTGCCACACATTGAGACACCACCGAGCACCGAACTGTCACCGCGCACTGTGCACTATATTCATACCACAGTTAAATTTTATAAACATTTTATTAATAAATTATTGTAAATTGTTGCTAAAGTGTGTTGTCCTTGTTTTGACGCAGCTGTTGCCTAACCCTATATGGCCTTGTGACGAAAAATGGCTCTGAGCACTATGGGACTTAACTTCTGTGGTCATCAGTCCCCTAGAACTTAGAACTACTTAAACCTAACTAACCTAAGGACATCACACACATCCATGCCCGAGGCAGGATTCGAACCTGCAACCGTAGCAGTCCCGCGGTTCCGGACTGCGCGCCTAGAACCACTAGACCACCGCGGCCGGCCCTTGTGACGAATCTGTATACCTGCTGGTTGCAAGCAAGCCACCTCAAACGGAAACTTCTTTTTCTGGTTCATGTTAGACACCAAGAGTAATTGGTGGATGCATCAATAGGAAGTCGACTATATCCGTTCATCATAAGAATAGACCTGATGTCAACAAACACAAACACAATGATTTGTCTGTAGCCGTAGCACATGTACACTGGTGTTGTTACGCTCTTGGAAGTAGGTCCTACTTATGTATTAAATATCTTATCACTAAGTTACGTTAAATGAAACTTTAAGATATTCAAATGTATTAACAGCCATCAACGTTTTTCTAAACCACGCTTTAGCTACGTAGCTTTTATTTAAGAAATCGTGTAGAGACACAGCCTCTGCAGAGTTGTGCTCTGATTGTCGTGCTGTTAATGCGCAGTACGAAAATGACTGAGGCTGTTTTCTGTTCCGTAGTGAAACACGGTTAAAAAGTGCCGAGAAATAGGCAGTTCTTAATGTTTTTCATAAATTTACGGAGATAATCGGCTTTGAAGTTTTCTCAGTGCTGTATGTAACACAGATGATACAAAAAACAGTGTAGTGCAGTCGATAGCTTAATGAACGACATCCAGATAATGGCTCGTTAGTTCAGTTCTCCCAGTATCATTCTTTTTCCTCGTTCAGTTTGACATACCTGCATTTCGTAATTGTAAAACTCATCATCATTTTTCAAGAACAGTGCACGTCTTCTTTTTTCTAATCACATATTTGGGTCGAAATTCCTGTTTTCATTTCCAATACAAATGCTCAATAATCGATGCTTTATGAAATACTGGTCATAAAAGTTGCTTAAATTGAGAAAACATAATTTAATTTTGTAAGGTAAAAATGGAAAACCAAATTCTCTTTATTTGGGCTATATCTATCGTTTTATACCACAGAGGTAGATAAGTATCACAGAAACATGAAAAAAATCATTTTCACAGCATCGAGCATATCATAAAAATGGTGCATTTTTACATTTGCTACTGTATCATTACAATATGAACCCAACAGAACTGATATGGAGCCAAGTTGCCGGATTTGGCCCGAGAAGTAGTAAGACTGTTAAGGTGCCAGACGTACCGGAACTAACGCACGCAGCTTTTTCACGTCACTGCCGAACGCTGGCGGGATATAGAACGGCTCGTCATAAAAGAAGAGAAAATGGTGCGCCTGTGTGGATTCATGGTTTCTGTAGTTGATAGGCTAGGTGACACTTCCAGAACTGAAATGTTTTTTCTTTTTTAATTCGGAGGGGCTAGGAGATTACCAGGCGACTGACTGTAAGTAAAACCTTCAGTTGCTTCAATATTTAACTATGCAGTGAAATTCTCCCACACTCTCTTGCGTTACACGTAGCTTATGTAGAAAAATTCCCCTGTGGTTAAGTCAGGAATTTTCATCATTCTTGTTTTTAATTACAATAGTACGTTAGCTAAAAACGAGAACGTGTTGCGGTTTTCGTCTAGTCCTCTAAGGAGCGTATTGTGGGAGATCTGCAGTGTATTATTTTATTCTGCTTAAAAATTAAATGGCATTTGAAGCTGTATTGCTCCTCTGCTCGTCTCTTTTTACGTGTGAACTGCACCTATCCACGCCAGTGCAGGCTAGCTGTACCAGCTGACTGGCCAGTGCGGTCCAAGTTAAATGCGCCGGTAAAGCTGTTGTCCCGTATTATCGCTAAGTCGATGTGCGCGTAACGCACAGCACAAAACGTACCCTAATTATCGTACTTGACAGTACTTGAGACAGCTTGGTAGCAGTCCCACATAAAACGGAAATCCGATTAAGTTCCAGCAAACGCGGAAGAATACATAGTGCAAAGTTCACATCAGGTTTATTCTTATGATGAATGGATTATAGCCAAAATGTTGCACCATCCAGATGACGCCACCTGGCTGAATACGCGACAAGAATTCAAATGACTTTAATGTTCCCATAAAGTGAGGTTCAACAGCCGCAAAGTATTTTATAAAATGCATAGTAACCATCAACTGCTTATTTGTCCCATAAATAATCTGCCGGTTTCGGTTATTAACCACCATCCTGGATGTAGCTCACATCAGATTAGTTAAAAGCATTCAAAGGAATATGAGATGCTTTTAATTTATCTGATGTACCCTACATTTTGTTTGATATTTAATAACCGAAACCGGTAGATGAGTAATTGGAAAAATAAAGAGCTGATGATTAAAATGCACTTTATGAAAAAAGTTTAAGTTTCTCTTGCAAATGCAAGTAAAATAACAGTCGAAGCATTTTTGTGTAATGGGACGCGCTGACAGAATTGAAATAGTAAGAATGTTTTATTTTTATTGAATCACGTTTCTGAGAGATTTCTCATTTATCTATAGTCCTGTGTATAGTCATTCACTTCTGAACTTTAAGAGCCAAAGATGCGGCGTTGTCGCGAACGCATTACCTGCAGGCGGCCACCACAGCGTTTCCTCCTCCGCTGCGATAGAAAATTGTCTGAAAGGCTAGATTTACCTCAAAAATCACGCAAGAATCTGAAATTCGCATATGGTACAAATTTCTACAATAATTTGTAAAAACTATTTTTCTTAGTTTCACTTAGGGCGAGAGTTACGTTAATTTTTGTGAAATACGTGGAATTTTCTTGCGCGGGAAACAGCTTTGAACTTCTCACGTCATATCCCGAATATAAACGAACTCAGTGAAATGTTTCGTTCTTTTTGATTCTCAAAATATCTTTCCAGGCAACGTATCTTTCCCAAGTTTGTATTTCGCATTGCATATGCAATGTAAAGCTTCAGAAAATGGCTGTCTTTGTATTTGTAAATCCCTGTGTTTATACAGGGTGGTCTTAAACGGTCTGAATAGCTTGTAAGGATATTGAGGGATAAGTCTCTCTTAAGAAAAAAATCCAATAGGTCGTCCCTTTTCCTAGTCAATTACTTAATTAGCGTCAGTTGTTCAAACTGCATACGTGAAGGCACACAAAACTTCTCAGCCTCTGGCTCGACTTCGATTCTTACTAGCGTCCCGTGTCCAATTTTTGTATCGCTCTCTAGTTCGGTTTCATGAAACCAAATGAAGGGGTATTAACCAGATGGCAGTTATAAGAGTCGAGCGGCATGAAAGGTTCAAATGGCTCTGAGCACTATGGGACTTAACATCTATGGTCATCAGTCCCCTAGAACTTAAAACTACTTAAACCTAACTAACCTAAGGACATCACACAACACCCAGCCATCACGAGGCAGAGAAAATCCCTGACCCCGCCGGGAATCGAACCCGGGAACCCGGGCGTGGGAGGCATGAAAGGGAATCAGTGGTTGGGAAGGGAGTGAGGCAGGGTTGTAGCCTCTCCCCGATGTTATTCAATCTGTATATTGAGCAAGCAGTAAAGGAAACGAAAGAAAATTTGGAGTAGGTATTAAAGTCCATGGAGAAAAAATAAAAACCAAGTGGTTCGTCGATGACATTGTAATTCTGTCAGAGACAGCAAAGGACTTGGAAGAGCAGTTGAACGGAATGGACAGTGTCTTGAAAGGAGGATATAAGATGAACATCAACAAAAGCAAAACGAGGATAATGGAATGTTGTCGATTTAAGTCGGGTGATGATGAGGGAATTAGATTAGGAAATGAGACACTTAAAGTAGTAAATGAGTTTTGCTATTTGGGGAGCAAAATAAATGATGATGGTCGAAGTAGAGAGGATATAAAATGTAGACTGCCAACGGTAAGGAAAGCGTTTCTGAAGAAGAGAAATTTGTTAACATCGAGTATAGATTTAAGTGTCAGGAAGTCGTTTCTGAAAGTATTTGTATGGAGTATAGCCATGTATGGAAGTGAAACATGGAAGATAAATAGTTTGGACAAGAAGAGAATAGAAGCTTTCGAAATGTGGTGCTATAGAAGAATGTTGAAGATTAGGTGGGTAGATCACGTAACTAATTAGGAGGTATTGAATAGGATTGGGGAGAAGAGAAGTTTGTGGCACAACTTGACTAAAAGAAGGGATCGGTTGGTAGGACATGTTCTGAGGCATCAAGGGATCACAAATTTAGCATTGGAGGGCAGCGTGGAGGGTAAAAATCGTAGATGGAGACCAAGAGATGAATACACTAAGCAGATTCAGAAGGATGTAGGTTGCAGTAGGCACTGGGAGATAAAGGAGCTTGCACAGGATAGAGTAGCATGGAGAGCAAAATGAAACCAGTCTCAGGACTGAAGACCACAACAACAACAATGAAGTTTGGCGACACCGTTTCTGGAGGACCGGTTCAATTTGCACGCGTAACGGCCTAATTGCCTCACTTCAATGATAATTAACTCAAACGGCGAAATCAACCGAATTTTTTCTTAACAATTATTTCTCAGCTCAACCAATCCGGCAACACCCTTACAACTTTTTAAGATAGTTTGGCCCCACCCTCTATATAAATCTGTCGTGTAGCCAGATCTCCACAGACTATTTCAAGACGTGGTCCAAGAATGTGTTATCCAATTTCAACAAATTGATGCCATCGTAATCCGTGATATATCCTTTAGACAAGCAGTGCTTCTAATTGGCAATATTTGACTCCTAACAAATGCGAAGTTTACTTTCTGTACAAAATTGTGGCATTCATTTACAGTATAGATTTCTATGGTGTTCTCTAAGGACCGACTGTATAAAGTCACTTGCTGGAAATCAGTTTTCATCTTTGTTTAGAAAGTGACCCTGGTCTGCCTATTACCCCGACCTAAATCCTGCCGGGCACGTGTGTGATGGCTCCCAAATGGTTCAAACGGCTCTGAGCACTATGCGACTTAACTTCTGAGGTCATCAGTCGCCTAGAACTTAGAACTAATTAAACCTAACTAACCTAAGGACATCACACACATCCATGCCCCAGGCAGGATTCGAACCTGCGACCGTAGCGGTCGCTCGGTTCCAGACTGTAGCGCCTAGAACCGCACGGACACTCCGGCCGGCGTGTGTGATGCGTTGGGGCGGGGGGGGGGGGCTATTGCACCACGGCCGTTAAGAATTATACCCCGCGTTTTGTAATGTCTAGGGGACAACATGCGAAAATTACTTTCGTCCTTACGTTATGTTCACCATTGTATGTATCACTGGTGATCCTTTCGCTGATGCCACCATCGTGCATGATGAAATAACTGCGACAGAAGCTGATTTGACAAGATGTAAAATTACATTGCGCAAGTCCTGCCAGACTCGTTCCTATAAGTTGTGAATGGTTTCAGAATGTAATGTTAAATTGAATAGCTTCTGGAGAGGTTCGTGTTATGCTAAGTGTGTTAAAGAAGATGATAGCAACAAAGAAAGCTGTACACTCATACTTACAGAGCCAATAACATAAGCTTAGAGATCTAAAACATTATTTCATCTTTCAGCAATGTGAGAGTGGCGTAGATACATATTTACTTCCCAGTTTTTATGTTAACAAGACTTTTTTTAATGATTTAGTTAAATAAAACCGGTGTTTGTACAAAACTAAATCAGTTCTTTTTGGGTCACTAGGTTCTAAACTTACCATTGCAGTTGAACTTGACTTGTTCCGTGAAATTTGGTCAATTAAAGATGATCCTAATTCATAGTGTTATAGTCCGCAGCTCGTGGTCGTGCGGTAGTGTTCTCGCTTCCCGCGCCCGGGTTCCCGGGTTCGATTCCCGGCGGGGTCGGGGATTTTATCTGCCTCGTGATGACTGGGTGTTGTGTGATGTCCTTAGGTTAGTTAGGTTTAAGTAGTTCTAGGGGACTGATGACCATAGCTGTTAAGTCCCATAGTGCTCAGAGCCATAGTGTTATAATCTGAGATTAATGTTTATAGAACGCATATTTCCAGGTTCAGCTTGTAAATGTATTGTGCGCTTTGAACCGGGGATCTAGAAACGACAGAGAGGCTTCATCCCACCGTAGCCCTGAGTGGTTCACAACAAATGTCGTCGAAACTGGGAAACTCCTTATGTCCTTAATGTACGAGGTGCCATCGAATAACATGAAAAATGAAGACCAGACGTTAGGCTACAGTGACTTCTTCGTCGTCGAAATAAATCAGAAGGCAAATGTGTGTGTCTTGTGTATTGAACTGGGAGCCTAGAAACGATGGAGAGGCTTAGTCCCGTCATAGCCCTCAGTGGTCCACAACCCCACAACAGGCCACAGCAGTCCAACCACCCAACCGCCGCTCTACACCGAACCCAGGGTTATTGTGCGGTTCGGCCCCATGTGGGCCCCCCTCTCTCAGGAACGTCTCATACCAGACAAGTGTAACCCCAAATGTTTGCATGGTAGAGTAATTATGGTGTATGTGTACTGGAGACAGTGTCTGCGCAGCAATCGACAATATAGTGGAACTGAGGCGGAATAAGGGAAAGCAGCCCGCATTCGCCGAGGCATATGGAAAACCGCCTTAAAAACCATCCGCAGACTCGCCGGCACTCCGGACCTCGACACTAATCCGCCGGGCGGATTCGTGCCGGTGACCGGCACGCCTTCCCGCTCGGGAAGCAGTGCGGTAGACCGCGCGGCTAGCAGGGCGGGCTTAAATTCAGCTTGATCAGAGTTCGTTTTTTGGGCTAATACAAGATCAGCTGGCTTACACACCGACGGAAAAAAAATCTCAACATCGAGGAGGAGTTGTGCGACATAAACGAAAATTGGTAGGCGTGTTTCTATATTTGTAAGATGATGTCTATCTAAATTTCGCGTCAGTCGCATAAGAGTGGCGTTAGTAGCGCCAAAATGAGGATGCAAATCAGGTTTGCTATAAATAGTAGTACACGCTATAACAGTAGTGAGCGTTAGTTACCTTTCAGATTAGACATGGTGAGTTGATGTCAGCGGCCGGCCGGAGTGGCCAAGCGGTTAAAGGCGCTACAGTCTGGAACCGCGAGACCGCCACGGTCGCAGGTTCGAATCCTGCCTCGGGAATGGATGTGTGTGATGTCCTTAGGTTAGTTAGGTTTAAGTAGTTCTAAGTTCTAGGGGACTGATGACCTTAGAAGTTAAGTCCCATAGTGCTCAGAGCCATTTTTGATGTCAGCGAAGAATGCCTTTAAGCTGGCAAAGACGAAATTATCAATACCTCACTGGGTTTGAACAACATCGTGTACTAGAGCTACCAGAAGCTGGATGTTCCTTCTCCGACGTTGCAGGAAGACTTGACAGGAAAATAGCCCCTGGCAGGAGTGGTTACAAGAATGTACAGTCGCAATAAAGCCAGGTTCGTCACTGCTACGTGTCACTACCGAGAGGGAAGAGCATCGTGTTCAGTGTACGGCATCATACTGCGTCTGCAGCAGCAATCTGAGCAGCACTTGGCACCGCAGTGAGACGACCTACTGTTACCAATCTGTTACTTTAAGGAGAGTTCAGAGCGAGACGCACTTAATCAAGCCACCGCCACTTGCGGCTTCAATGGTGAAAGCTTATTGGAGGGCAGGGTGGAAGGCTGTTGTGTTTTCTGATGAAAGCTGGTTCTGATGATGATGATGATGTTTGGTTTGTGGAGCGCTCAACTGCGTGGTTATCAGCGCCCGTACAATGTCCCAACTTTTGCTCAGTCCAATTTCGCCACTTTCCTGGATGATGATGAAATGATGAGGACAACACAAACACCCAGTCATCTCGAGGCAGGTGAAAATCCCTGACCCCGCCGGGAATCGAACCTGGGACCCCGTGCTCGGGAAGCGAGAACGCTACCGCGAGACCACGAGCGGCGGACGAAAGCTGGTTCTGCCTCGGTGCCAGTGATGGGTGTGTGTTCCTTACAAGGAGGCCAGTTGAGGACAACTAAGCTATCTGAATGCTAGACAGACTGGACCTTCACATGGAGTCATGATCTGTGGTGCGACTTCGTATGACATCAGAAGCACTTTCGTGGTTATCCCACGCACCCTGACGACAAACGTGTAGGTTAGCCTAGTGATTCGACGTGTTGTTTGGCCATTCATAAACAGCGTCCTGGGGGTGTTTTCCTACAGGATAACTCTCTCCCACATATCGCTGTTGTAATCGAACATGCTCTACAAAGTGTCGACATGTTGCGTCGGTTGGCTCGATTACCAGACATGTCTCCAATCGAGCATTTATGGGACATCATCGTAGGCGACGCCAGCGTCATCCTCAAACAGCATTAACTGTCCCTGTATTGACCGACCAATCTCAAAAAGTTCAGATGGCTCTGAGCACTATGGGACTTAACTTCTGAGGTCATCAGTCCCCTAGAACTTAGGACTACTTAAACCTTACCAACCTAAGGACATCACACACATTCATGCCCGAGGCAGGATTCGAACCTGCGACCGTAGCGGTCGCGCGGTTCCAGACTGTAGCGGCTAGAACCGGTCGGCCACTCCGGCCGGCCCGACCAATCTCAACGGGCGTGGAACTTCATAACACAAACAGAGGTCCGGCACCTGCACGGTACAATGCATGCATGTTTGCATATTTGCATTCAACATTATGGCAGTTACATCGGTTATTAATGTACCAGCATTCCTCATGTGCAATAGCTTACCTAGCCCTTAAATCTGTGACCTTGCAATGTTAATCACTTAAATGTGTTACCAGATGAAGGCATTCACGAAATTTCAGCCGGGCGGGGTGACCGAGCTGTTCTAGGTGCTACAGTCTGGAACCGCGAGACTGCTACGGTCGCAGGTTCGAATCCTGCCTCGGGCATGGATGTGTGTGATGTCCTTAGGTTAGTTAGGTTTAAGTATTTCTAAGTTCTAGGGGACTGATGACCTCAGATGTTAAGTCCCATAGTGCTCAGAGCCGTTTGAACCGAAATTTCATTCGTCTGCATTAATTATTTCTTGGTTGCGTTTTTCTTTTTTTGTCAGTGTTCAGTCGGACATGAGCACGTCAAAAGCATGGTTTACTTTCAGTTATAATCGGACTTAAGTTAATTCTCGAAATAGACGAAATTTGCTTGTTCGGAGAAGTTTCCTATCCGAGATCTCATCACTTTGGGAGCCGACAGTGCCTGACTCCTACTGCAGCACTGCTGGCGGGGGCAGACCAGTCCGCTAGCCGTCAGACGCCACTTACTTTAAATCAGACCGCAGCGACGGTTATGAAATTCCACCGCGTGCATCCGCGTCAACACAAGCGTACTCGGCTGAGCTGGTAATCGTATGTACAGCGCGAGATGCCGGATCATTGAGCGCTCCGCTCCACTGGCTGTCCGAGAACACACGAGCTACAGCAGCAGCTGAACACTCGTAAAGCACGCCTCGCCGGAGCGTAAGGCGCTCGGGGGTTGTGTGGCTGGATGGGGTGAGAGCCTAGCCGTAGCCGCTGGCTGGCTGGCTGCTGTGTTATTCACGGCGGGAAATTCTGGTGCGCAGCTGCAGCGGCAGGCACTGGCTCTTTCGCCGTCTTGCGGTCGGACTCCTTGCTCTGCCTCCAGAGGCGTGGCGCCGCACGGCATAGGATGACGCTGCTCGTAAATGAACGCTGCCCACATAATGAGTACTGTCATGCTAAAAAGTACATCTACATCTAAATAAAGTCTGCCCCTACAGCTGAGTGGTCACTGTGACGGATTGCCGTCCTACGGGCCCCGCTTCGATTCCCGACTGGGTCGAGGATTTTCTCCGCTCAGGGACTGGGTGCTGTGTTGTCTTCATCATCATTTCATCCCCATCCGGCAAGCAGATCTCCCATTGTGGCGTCGAATGTAATAATACCTGCACCAAGGCGGCCGGACCTGCCTCGTAAGGGGCCTCCCGGCCAATGACGCCAAACGCTCATTTCCACTTCCCATTTCCATATAAATAAACACTACACAAGTCACCATAGGTGCACGGTGGAGGGTACCTTGTACCACTGCTGTCATTCCCTTGCCCATGCCACCCGCAAATAGAGAGAGGGGAAAATGAGTATCTATATGCCTCCGTACGAACGGTACATACGTCTCCATACCACGATTTACAGTCAGTCTAACCTTTGTCTGTAATTCATCTGCATCCATCGTTCTGGAACAAAATGACGGCAAAATAATTGTCTAACAAAGGATCCCTTGAGTGCGAGGGCGTAAAAGGCCAGTGTTGTTTACGTCGTTCGACGTCCCACATATTGTCTACCAAGCAGCCACACTATTGGCTGCTAATGGCAAGGGGGACGGGACTAGAGGTCGCCAATAGTGAGCACAGCGTAGGACTACAGAGCGTCGCTGAAAAGCTTAGCTGACGAGCAACTCACAACAGTGCTATAGTGCTGGTGGTGTTAATACAAAGGATAGCAATTGCAACGATAAACAAAGCAAACATTATATCTACAACAACAGTTGCCGAAGTTGACATTTCGTCATAAAGGAACCCAAGAAATTTCGCAGAGTGACGGAAGTGGCAGATGAAATTTAGCATTTCTGCAAGATGAGTCAGTGGAATATGTGGTGTTGTATACGCTCTGATGCGCGTACATGTACATAAGGACTAGAACGATGACCTTATGTGCTTAAGAAGTGAAAGCGATACTGAAACATCTTTGTCGGACGGAAGTCACATATCCCGTCTCCAGCGAAACATAATAAAGGACAATCGTTGTCCATGGAGCGGGTACTAAACATAATTACGTAGGTGAAGAGCATCTGCGCGATGGTAAAAAAAAATTATGAACGATTTCGAATATGTCAGCAGCAATATCACCGTGTAGTGCATAACAAAAACTATGGATATTCAAGGGAGGACAAGGCGCGCTTGTTGCAAAAACTGGTGTTAGCGCATTTCAAGGATACTCGATACAGTTTACAGGATCTGTATGGTTGCTCTTCACCCTACGTTAAGCGCATCATATTGCACGCGACATACATTACACTGATTTCAAGGAAAGCAGTGGATGGTTGCATAACTTCGAACACTGCTACAGAACTGGAAGGCATAAGATAACGACATTTCAAATAAGGCGTCAACTTCACAATGCAAACCAACTGTGGGATCGGATCAAAAATCTGTAGATGAGATAAACAAACTTATTCCATTGTTCAATAACGAATTTGTTTTCAACTCTGACCAATAGGTATTTGAAGAGCAAATACCCACGAAAGGAACTCTGGAAATTAGAGGTACTAAGAGAGTTGTATAAAGATCAAACAACAACATTGCCTCAACTCATTCGTATACAATTACGTCGATTGTTAATCTAGATGGTAAATTGGCGGGAAAGCTATTTATTGTTCTGCGAGAAGTTGGAGTTGCTCTTCACCCTACGCCGGCCGCGGTGGTCTAGCGGTTCTAGGCGCTCAGTCCGGAACCGCGCGACTGCTACGGTCGCAGGTTCGAATCCTGCCTCGGGCATGGATGTGTGTGATGTCCTTAGGTCAGTTAGGTTTAAGTAGTTCTAAGTTCTAGGGGACTGATGACATCAGATGTTAAGTCCCATAGTGCTCAGAGCCATTTGAACCATTTTATTTTTTATCAAGTAAGTGATCGTTCCTGGCGTCGATACAGTAGAGAATATTTACGCCACAGCAAGCAAGGATGGGAAAATGGGCGTAAGAGAACTAAAACTATGGTATGAACACTGCTTTTGGCCAACAGTTGGTCAAAATACCTTGCTTTTGCTTGATTCCTATAAAAACCATACTCCTCTAGAGCAAACTATTCCTCTTGAAAAGTGTGTGACATTACAGTTCATACCACCTGGAACCACAGGACAAATTCAGCCTCCGGATATTTGTTTTTCCTGTGCGTGTAAGGCATGTTATCGCACTATCAGCAGTTATGCGTTAAAGGATACCCAGGTTCGCAATAAGCTCCACGCCAGAGTTTTTCGCCTTCGGTTGTATGCCATCACATTCCACCAGTTCTCCCCCTGTTACACCAATGTGGTTCTATTTGCATTCTTTAAGAGTGAATATCTAGCTGAAAGTCCTGCACTTTTTGTAACTCCTAAGGAGTTCGCCTCCTCCTTTCTTGATGGTGCGAACATTTATGATCACTGCGGCGTGCCGTTTTACATTCGGTGTTTATGGTGCAAGTCAATGGTTTGTTCCGAACATTTCAAGAATGTCGACGAATTCCATTTTGTGAAGTGCAATACATACATCCCGTTGAAGATTGATATTTGCACCTCCCGAACACTCATTTTTTGCCGCCCTCCTGATGCACACAGTGAGTCATTAGCAGCCAATATTTTTCCTGTCATAATTTTTAACAGAACACTTTCAAATGAGTCTTACTGAAGACTGAACTAGCGACTTCGCATTCAAAGGTTTCTTTTTAAGCGGGACGCTAACAACTACATATGTGCTCTTTCTAGCAAAAATACCATTCTAGCATTCTTGATGGATTTATTAACTTCAGTAACCATCGTCGTTATGATTACATCATGACCACTAATCCCTAGGCCGGCCGGTGTGGCCGTGCGGTTCTACGCGCTTCAGTGTGGAACCGCGTGGCCGCTACGTTCGCAGGTTCGAATCCTGCCTCGGGCATGGATGTGTGTGATGTCCTTAGGTTAGTTAGGTTTAAGTAGTTCTAAGTTCTAGGGGACTGATGACCTCAGATGTTAAGTCCCATAGTGCTCAGAGCCATTTGAACCATTTGAACTAATCCCTGTTTGTGTGCTGTCACTGTCAATAAAGTGAGGCGTCTTTGTAGCTACAAAGTCTAAAATACTTCCATTTCGTGAGTGCTGTCGAACTAGTTGCGCTACATAGTTTTCGGAAAACGTATTCAAAACTGTTCCACAAGACTCTGTGATAGTACCATCTGCAACACATCCATAGACGTCTCAGTCTATACTTGGTTGGTTAAAGGCGCCTCCAGCTATAGGGTGTTTTAAAAAGAGTCGTCCAGTTTCACAAAACTATATCTTTCATATGAATGGAGATAGAAACTTGGGATGAATTTTGACTTACACTTAAGACTGCTATGATTTATTACACCATAATTGAATCTAAGGGGGATGTTTACAGCACTGGAGCGTTGTGTCAGAGTGTACCTGAGTCGAACACATCGACAGTGTAAGCAACGGCCGAATGCGGTAGGAAGTGGTGTGAGAACGGCGGCCGCTTTGATGTTTGTGGCGAGGGTGAGTTTTACAACCTCAGAGAGCAAGGTCAGACAGGGTGGAATATGAGCCACGCTTTTCACCTCTGTAGCCTGCCACTGGGCGCTGGGCTATGACCAAAAATATGCTATAATCATTAATAAATATAAACGAAGATGGAGAAAGGCTGGATTGCGGTTCTCACATATTCAGCTCGATAGTTATCGGAGATGTCTCACTTGAATAACGAAAATAGCAATGATTAGGAAAGAAGCTGTAGACAGATAACTCAGTGGTGCAAAAGAAGCCTCCTGGTTGGCCATTTTAAACAGCCTTTCTTCGGAGTCCGAGAAGGACTGTATCGACGCCAGGAACGATCACTTACTTGATAAAAAATAAAATGGTTCAAATGGCTCTGAGCACTATGGGACTTAACTTCTGAGGTCATCACTCCCCTAGAACTTAGAACTACATAAACCTAACTAACCTAAGGACATCACACACATCCATGCCCGGGGCAGGATTCGAACCTGCGACTCTAGCGGTCACGCGGTTCCATACTGCAGCGCCTAGAACCGCTCGGCCACTCCAGTCGGCACTTACTTGATAATCTCGATGGGGAAGGAAGTACTTCAGACTGACGAAAAAGGGTAAAGTGCAAGGTCTGATTTAACCATTGAGGCAGTTAGTCATGTGGGATGCATTTTCGTTATTAACCGCTTAATGGATTAGTAGATACCACCTTCAGAATGTTCAATACATCGTGTTTCTGATTTAAGAGCGTTTTATTATTTGTGAAATGTAAAGATTCGTTTGATAACCGTCTTATTCTGTGATATATCCCAATACCGTCTCTTGTTACGAAGCTTATGTGGTCGATAAACTGTTTCAAAGACGTTTCCCTCAGTAACCTACCTTCCCTCTCACATAACGCAGCAAACCCTCCCCACTTCGAGATGTTATAATACTACAACGTTTCTATTTTCAAAGAACCATCCTATTTTGCAAGCGTGTATCTGTTACACTCTTGCACATTAAAACCTTGAGGTTCTTTTCATAATTAAGGCAGTTTATACTGATGTCAGTGATTCCCGTAGCCATGCATTCGCAAACGGTTAGTTTGTGACCTCATGTTTAAGGGAACGTTTTTTCTTATATCATCGAATACTTTCACTCATTTCAGTTTCCTATATCAGTTATAACATTTCCAGGACATATAAAATTGACAGGTACTTTTGATCTATATCATTTCGTAGATGTAAGTATCTGAGTAAACAGAAAGTAGTTAAAAACTCCGCACACACCATACCTGCACCAGATACATCAGTGTCTACTGGGAGCTGTTCCGTTAAGCGCACGTATCTGAGGTGCTGTGCAACAGCGCATTGGACACAATACGACATGAAATACAGCCCACATCTTGACCGTGCCTGTTGCATTGGAATTTGGTGCTCTTAATTCCGTGGGAGAGGAACTATGGCTACAGACATAATACCCAACAGCCGAGGTAGAATGGCAGCAACGCCGCTGTTTCTACCCTTTTAGAACAGTTTTAGCCGAAACCAGAGTCTTTTGACACTTGTGAATATTGACTTTTGTCGCCTTTTATTTCATTTATTCTGGGTTAAATGTGTCCCCAGTCATTGTCCTATATGGTTTTTCTGGATCGTTTGAATGGTATTTATTCATGGCTTTATTTTTTTTCAGCTCGTTCCCACACAACCCAAATTAAAAGGTGTCTTTTATACCTGTATTGAAGCTACGCAGCGACTGAATGGTTTAATTTCGTGGTGAAACCTGCCACATTGAGCAGCAGTGGCCAGCCAGCCAGCCAGCCAGCCAGCCAGCCAGCATTAGTTGCGAGTTACCTTGATGTTCATTTTTAATGCAGTTGCTTTGAATATGTTCACTGCACGCTACCATGGGCTGTGTGTTATGTGGTGATACGGGTGAGAAAGAGAACGCTCAGTATTTCATTTCGGTCTGTCCCATTCGTTGTTTTGTCTGTGTTGTGATTTGAGCCGCGTTGCATAAATTCGCGTCATCTTTATTCTATTGTTTTGACCTGTCGCATGAATTAATTAACGTAGAATTATGCAGCGGATTTGTTCAAAGCTTTGTCGACCATTTCAGAGTTAAGAGAAATCTAATTCCAGCATTGGGAGCACTATCGTTTTAAATGTACTATCCTACAGCACTTTGATTAATCTCATCCGTAATTTTACGATAACGCTGAGCGGGGTAGCCGTGCGGTCTTAGGCGTCTTATCACGGTGCGTGCATCTCGCCCCGTCGGAGGTTCGAGTCCTCCCTCGGGCATGGGTGTATGTGTTGTCTGTAGCATAAGTTAGTTTAAGTTATTTTAATTAGTGTGTAAGCCTAGGGACCTAACACCTCAGCAGTTTGGTCCCATAGTCTTTAACACAAATTATTTTTTTGATAAATGCTCATTTCAGAAGCCAGACTTACTCTATGTCTAGATTTCATGTTTATCTGTATTCGTATTTTACCAAGAGTAGACATGTCTGGGAAAGATCTACTTTTACTGTGACGCTTACCCTATGTTAATGTCGGTACATCAAGCGTTTTAAAAAAAAGAGTCATCTGATGGTAAGCTCGGCAAGAAGTAAAAAGTTTCTGTGTCGACGCATTATTAGTGTTAAAACCTATTGCCTTTGGCTAAAAACAGAACATGATAACCAACTGTCTCGCTACAAGTGTACGATTTTTCGACGATTCATATTACTCGGGGCGAAACATGAGTGTGCATGCTCTAAACAATTCTCTTTTTCTCCGAGCCATTGATGAAACGGCATTCACTTTGATTAGGCAAAGAAAATACTGTTAGGTATTTCCCAATTACTAGCAGTGTCGTTCTAGTGATTTTGTTAAGATTAGTTCAAAAACAATTGCGTTCAGATCCTCGCTCAGCCATCCAGATTTACATTTTCATGACATATGCAATAACTCCAGACCGGAAAGGTCGATATCGTCCCCAAGCCTCCCCTCATCGAGCTAGTGCTTCGTTTTTAATGATGCCGTCGATGGTCATACCTTACTTCCACCCTTTTTCGCTGTTTGAATGGCGGCTATGCGCGTCGTGTCGTGCAAGGAACAGTCAACTCCTCATCTTGGTTGGTGAGCTACTTAACATAATCAACCTACTTATTATTTCACTGAATCAATTCAGTTAATATTGGTACGTGTTCATATTCTGTTATATAGAGGAATTGCAAGTTTTCGTGTTACATGTACCTCTCTTTGTCTATCTGACGAAACCACAACTCGAGACGTCGAACACGCATTCTTTTTACTATATTGTCAAATCTGCAGCTTCGACAGGTTTTCCCAAAGATTATTTTAGCTGTAATTTATAATGTAATCATTTCCATTTCATTTATGTAAGTCGTCAGATAGTATAGGTAAAATTTAATTTAACCACGACAACCTGTCCGGTCTTCCGTAGAGTCACTGAATCGATTAACGTGAATGACGAGCCGCGTTCCTTGGAATGCGCGGGGCTTCTCCAACAGATTCATCCGATTTCACAAGAGTATATATTCTGTATGAACGAATATAGAAATTTTGGGTGAAATTTATCTTAAGCGTCGAAACTAACATTTTGCTTTGTTGCCAGTTGAAAGTAACCAGTTCATGTTTTTGCCGGTAGGCGTCTCTCAGGTTTAACTAGCTAGCTCGGTCTTCCATTAGCTAGCGTGCCTCAGGTCGTGAGGGCGATAACACAGCGACAAATGGCTTCCGACAGGTGCAGTTCAGTCACAACTGTGCAGCGTGATTGCAGTGAGCTACCGCCACGGTGGATCAAGCGTAAGAGGCGTACAGATTTGGCACTGCACTATTGGCTTCTTTTTGTGACTGTTTGTGAAAAGCTGTATCTACGTGCTTCGTTATTCCCTTTTCAATAACTCTGTGTGAGCTACAACGTCGCATTGCAACAACTCCAGACACACTCGCAAGACTGCGGTACGAGTTATACTATCGTCTGGATGTTTATTCGACGTGCGTAAGGTGAAGAGCATACTGAATATAAATGTAATTGAAGAAAGTGCCCGAAGGTTGTATGTGCGTGCATACTAAAGAAATGCTTTTGCAAATTGAACATTTATTTTCAAAACAATAACTTTATAATTCCATGCGTAAGTTAAAATCCGTCCCAAGTTTCTATCTTCATTAATGTGGAAGGCATAGCTTGTGGAATCGGATGAATTTTTTTAATCACTCTGTGCACTGTATGTTTCCCTCCCAGTTCTTATTCTGTCGTAGCTTATGTTTCGTCTCTTAATAACGTTGATGTCGATGCGAGAAATTAATCCCTAATCTTTATTTTTCCTTAAAATTAATCTTTAATTAACATATGGAGACACGTATATGCCATTGTGAAAGGCAGAAAGTACGCGTAAAAGCGTCGGAAATAGCAGGTTACCAACTCTAGAAATCGTCTGATTTGTTCGTTGGTATCCAGCAGGAATATATGTTCTGAGAGGGGGAAAGGTCAAACCACAATAGCCATTCTGTCTACCGTCATAAACGCAATTTCTTGCAACCCCTGCATTAATAGCTTAACTATTCTCTTGGTGCAGCCTAGATAATTCGCTACGACTCATTATTGCATTTCCTCTGCTCGTCGTTGCACGAAGGCAGTGTATTTCTGATTTAATTGATCAAAACTTTGTGCTACCGCCAGTAACTTCTAATGTGCGACAACTGTTACGAGTGCTGGCAGTACCGAGTCGCATGAAACCCCGTTCGATGCATATTTTCTTGTTGAATTTGGATACAGTACGAAAGAGCTGATACGACTGTGTGCGATTGTGCGTGTTTGTGGATTTATACATTGCTGCTGTCTAAAATTAAAGCAACAGACGGAACTTTTGCAAGTTTTTGTTTATTTTACCACAAAACAGTATAAACAGGTGACAGAAAAGTAGAAACAATGTGCTGAATACAGAACGTAAAGAACTGCGATTTACATAACAGTAGACAAAAATGTTCTTAGTTTTCTTCAACTTAAACGACTTGCATACAAATTCGTACAACTGGTTAATGTGCTCAGTATGGGATATGACCTCCTCTGGCAGCGATACGACCCTGACAACGAGGCCGCGAACTGTGAATGATGTGTCATGAATCTCGTGTTGAGGCAATAACGCCCATTATTCCTGGAGAGCTGCTCGTAAGTTTTGGAGAGAGTGATTGGTGGATGCTAACATGATGAAACCTGTCTCCCTAGTGCACCCGAGTCGTGCTCTATGGGATTCAAATCGGGAGAGCTAGCAGGCCACGCCATTTGTGCGGTATCTTCCGTTTCCAAGAAAAAATCAACCGCTCTTGCTCTATGAGGTCGATCATTATTGTCCATCACTACAAAGTCAGCGCCCGTACCACCGCGCAAAAACCGCACATTAGGTCCCGAGATCTCCTCACGATACCTGACTACAGTTAAGCCTCTGCCGCTTCACCCACACAATTTCGTGAGGAGGCGGTCATCATAGTCCTTGCCCACAGCATTGGGGATCCTCCTCGATACCGGTATCTTTCCATAATCTTAGGGTCCCGAAATCGTGTTTCACGCCCCCTTCAGATGCAAACGCGTCGACAATTACTCTCCGGTCCAAATCGGGACTCATCTGTCAAAAGAAGATTGGCCCACTGTTCGATCGCCCAGGTGATATGTCGACGACTCCACTCTAGACGTTCCCTTCTGTGAAGACGCATCAGAAGTACACATATAACAGGTCTCAAACGATAAAGGTCACTCTGATGAAGCCTTCTGTACACAGTTTGTCTCGATACAACACGTCCAGTGGATGCTGCGAGGTCAGATGCCAGGAGCTGTGCAGTACTAAGGCGGTACCGTCGTGCCCTTACTTCCAAATAACGGTCCTCTCTTTCTGATATCACGCGTGCTCGGCCCGGCCTTTGTTTTTGGGTACTGTTTCGGTCTCTATAAATTGTCAGATCCTAGAAACAACAGAACGATTCATATTAAACCATCGGGCCTCATCAGTTTGCGACTGTCCTGCTTCCAATCGCTTCAAAGCGAATGGAAACTTGACTAACAACAAGCCGGAAGTCGAAAACATTTTGAATAATCATTTTTTTAAACGTTGTAGACAAAATAGGATCTAAATGTTCATTAGAAGAAGCAAGGCAGTTAATGGAAGGGACCTTACCCACACCATTTGATACAACTGAAATTCCACCCACCACTCCTTATGAAATTGGGAAGATAATAAACTCTTACGAATGAAAGCTCACATGGATTTGATGGCATTTCCAGCAGGATAATAAAAGCTTGTCCCCAAGAGATAAGTGGGATTCTCAGCCACATATGTAACAGCTCTCTGAAGCAGGGTATTTTCCCAGATAGAGTGAAGTATGCCATTGTTAAACCACTGCATAAAAAAGGGGATATATCTGATGTCAACAACTTCCGCCCAATCTCTCTTCTGACTGCCTTATCCAAAATTCTCGAAAAAGTAATGTATTGTAGAGTAGCTTCACACCTAAGTGTTAACAAAATGTCAGTTTGGTTTCCAGAAAGGTTTTTCAAAGGCAAATGCTATATATACTTTCACTAATGAAATATTAAATGCTCTGAGTAACCGGAAGTCACCCGTTGGGATTTTTTGTGATCTCTCAAAGGCTTTTGATTGTGTAAATCATGGAATACTTCTAGATAAGCTCAAGTACTGTGGTATGAATGGGACAGCGCTCAAATGGTTTAAATCAAATCATACCTAACTGGAAGAGTGCAGAAAATTGAAATAAGCAGTTCACATAATATGCAAAAAACTGGTGATTTCTCAAACTGGGGAACAATCAAGAATGGGGTGCCGCAAGGTTCGGTCTTGGGTCCTCTCCTGTTCTTAATATATGTTAATGACTTGCCATTCTATATTCATGAAGATGCAAAAAAATGGTTTAAATGGCTCTGAGCACTATGGGACTCAACATCTGTGGTCATAAGTCCCCTAGAACTTAGAACTACTTAAACCTAACTAACCTAACTAACCTAACGACATCACACACATCCATGCCCGAGGCAGGATTCGAACCTGCGACCGTAGCGGTCGCGCGGTTCCGGACTGAGCGCCTAGAACCGCTAGACCGCCGCGGCCGGCACTACGAAGATGCAAAGCTGGTACTTTTTGCCGATGATACAAGTCTAGTTATCACACCCAACAGACAGGAATTAGCTGGTGAAATTGTAAACGATGATTTTCAGAAAGTCATTAAGTGGTTCTCTGCAAATCGGGTCTCATTAAACTTTGACAAAACACAGTACATACAGTTCACCACATTAATAAATATAGACTTCGATCAGAAATCGGTAGCTAAGGTAGAATATTCAAAATTTCTAGTTGTATGCATTTATGAGGGGTTGAACTGGAAAAAAAACACACTGAAGATGTGCTGAAACGTTTGAGTTCAGCTACTTATGCTATTAGGGTCATTGCATATTTTGGCGATATACGTCTCAGTAAATTAGCTTACCACACCTATTTTCATTCTCTGCTTTCAAGTGGTTCAAATGGGTCTAACCACTAAGGGAGTTAACAGCTGAGGTCATCAGTCCCCTAGAACTTAGAACTACTTAAACCTAACTAACCTAAGGACATCACACACATCCATGCCCGAGGCAGGATTTGAACCTGCGACGGTAGCGGTCGCACGGTTCCAGACTGAAGCGCCTAGAACCGCTCGGCCACTCCGGCCGGCATTCTCTGTTTTCGTATGGCATCACATTCTGGGGTAACTCATCATTGAGTAAAAGAGTGTTCATTGCACAAAAGCGTGTAATCAGAATAATTGCTGGAGCTCATCCCAGATCATCCTGCAGACACTTACTTAAAGAGCTAGAAATCTTCACTGTAGCCTCACAATATATATATATATATATATATATATATATATATATATATATATATATATATATATATATATATATATATTCACTTATGAAATTTGTTATTAACAATCCGAACAAATTCAAAAGTAATAGCAGTGTACATGGCTGCAAAACGAGGAGAAATGATGATCTTCACTACTCAAGATTAAATCTAACTTTGGCTCAGAAGGGGGTAAATTATGCTGCCACGAAAGTCATTGTTCACTTACCTAATAGCATCGAAAGTCTTACAGATAGCCATATAGCATTTAAAAGGAAATTAAAATAATTTCTTAATGGCAGCTCCTTCTACTCATTAGATGAATTTTTGGATGTAGTAAGTGGGTAATTTCCCCGACCCCACAAAAAAAAAAAATTAAAAATATTAAGTGTCATGTAATATTTTGTGTAATGTAATATCTTGTATTGACACCTTTTATTAACCTGACACGTTCCACATCATTACGAAGTGTCGTATTCATGATATATGGAACAAGTACTAAACTAATCTATTGTGGCCCTCCACCGCAGGGAGTCTGGTAGGCCGCTTCTTTGTGCCATACTGCACCGTCGTTGTCTTTGCACACAGCGGTTGTGGTTGTGGGACTACCTGGCAAACACTTCCCCGTTTGATAGGTGCCCTGACGTAATCGTTCATGTGGTTTTCCGTGCAGAACACGATTCTACGGACTTCTGTTAATAGTTTAAATGATTATACTGTGAATTATGCACAAGATGGGGAAATATCGGTTTGTTGCTTTAATTTTGGACACCAGTGTATTTGTACTTTTTGTGGTTGCTCTGTACACCTGTTTGTAACGGGTGGTATCTGAAATAAGAACAGCGTTGCCTGTTGTCTAACATGATCTGTTGTAGTTAGAGGTTATATTTATTAGGGATGTGTCGGGAAATTATCGTTTAACTGTCAGAAACGAGAAGTGCCATGCGAGTAGGATTTTTTTTATTTTGGTTGTAAGTACTTTCGTGTAATTGCAGTTTGGAAATTAATTTGGTAGTTCACTGAAATTAGGAGAAAGGACGACGTGTAAAGAGCTTAATCTCTAGTTCGCATACACATGGTTAAGAAGAACCAGTCCGACAACAAACTCACAATAATTTTGGTCTACATATACTCCAACTAGAGTGTAATATTTTCTGCTTCTAATATACCTAACTAAATTACGCCAAGGTGTACTTTGGCCTGGTCGCTGTGGACTTATAAAGTCAGTCATTCAGGGAAGAGTAATATCATAATGAAATTACCTATCATATTTTAACAAGAAGGTACAAACGGAAGTCACTAGGTAATTGATCAGTTAACTGCAATAAAGCAATTTCTGTCTTGTTCGCAGGCTACTGAAGCAGTTCTGCCAAAGAGACCTTGAAAGAAATTGTTGCTGCCGTGTGTCACTGAAGTACAGAGGTTTCTTATTGTTAAAGACGTTTCTTGGAACTGCTTCTCTTTAATTGGTACAAAAAGTAGAATGAAACAAAACTATGGTTTGTGAAGACAGATATACAAGCAATTGAAAAACAAGACCGAATGTTGCCAAATTCACAGTATAGTATTTCTGTGCCTGTGGTCTTACTTTCAGTACAGGAAAAATACATGCACACTGATAAGGAATGGTGTGATTCATAACGGCTGCTGAGTGTGCCTACCTTTACTGGAACCCTTCAGATGGAGACTGCAACTAAATATGGCCAAAGGACGTGTAGCTTAATCGTCATCTTTCCGACTATTAAAAGGATCGAGAAGGCGTGAATAACTTGGGACCACAGGCATTTAGCTGTAGTGCAACGACTGAAAAACGAGTGTTTACAAGACTGGCTTGTTGTTCAAATGTGTGTGAAATGTTATGGGACTTAACTGTTAAGGTCATCAGTCCCTAAGCCTGCACACTACTTAACCAGCCGCACAGTCCATGCATGACTGCAGCGCCTTAGACCGCTCGGCTAATCCCTCGCGGCAGACTGACTTGGATTTACAGTCGGGAACAGATTAGTGGAAGCTGATTTGAGGTCTCAGTTTACCATGAGGCGTTTACACTGACACTACACACAGACAAGACGCTTGCATAGTGTAGAGCAAGAGTCGCCTGGGACTCCGATCGGCATTTTGTACTGTTCAGTGTTGAATATCGCTTATGTGGCAAGAATGGTGAACCCTTTGTGACCAGATGGCATAATCCTGCAGGATACAAGAGTTCACTCTGCCGTTTACGTCACAAACGCAACATGAATTTCCAGCACCCTGATTTGAGATCAACAGCTGGTGTTTGGTGGGAGGACGTATACTTTCATACTAGCCTCTACTCAGCGGTCTTCCTGCACTACATAGTATATGTTCCAAGCATGGTAAGAAACTCCTCAGGATAACTTCGGTGGCTGTTTGTTTCCATGCCATAAAGAACACAGGCTGTATTCGTTCCGGTTGGGGACACACCTAATAGTGCTGCTGATGATAGACATCAGTTCCGAAGGGTATGGAAGTTTAATAATTTAATATCCGTTATGAGATGAACGTCTCCTCGAAGTTTCATAAATATCGGATCGGAGCTTCATGATGTAACACTTTCCATTGCTGAATTAAATGTCTCCAACTTTTACAGAATCTTTGTAGTATATAAACTGCGAAGCCATAACCTTGCTTTAGCGTAAATCGCAATGCAAAGTGAATGTTTACAGCTTTTACAGAAAGTTTATAATTCAAGTTCGATGTGTTTCGGTTTCACGTGAAATATGAGAACATCTAAATTTCCAGTTAAAGTTAAATACATGTTTAGTAAAACAATTACTGGTTGGTAACGGGATTCCAAACTTTTCTATAAACGTGGCATTCAGATGCTGAAGCACTCTTGTAATACGAAAACTTGCTGTTGGCAGTCGGCATCTTACACAGCGATACGATGAAACGAATCCTCCTTGAGAATGCGACATCGTTTTCGGTAAGTCGTGTTGCGTATATCCGGTGAAGAGACGGGGGTAACGCGACACCGACCTGCGAGAAGAGCCCAGTGAGCTGTTTAGCATTCATGAAATTCTGACACACGGCTTTAAAGCGTCTGCTGGATTACCAACTGAACAACAAATTTACCGGTGTACGAGCGGCGGAAAATGGAGCATCACAGTCGGTGCTTAATGTGTTTGCAAGTGTGCCGCAACACATTCAGATGCTTACACCTGCCGCTAATCTCACAGGGAGACCAAGAGTCAGCGCTGTTCAGGCTAGCATCAAGTTAGAACTGTGGCAGCTGCGTTATATAATCACCGCAACATTTACACTCCATTATTACATTTCTTACTACAAACTTTTCAGCATGATTTGCATTGTTTTAGGTCACATATCTGTATTCGGAACCAGCGAAATACAGTATACGAGCCCTGCGGCGTGCGTCATAGCACGTGACATTTTACAGATACTACGAATTGCAGTATTCCTCCCTGGCTCGCTGCGAGTTACTATTTCACACCAAATTAACACTCAGTAAATGCGCATTTAAATACAATCAAGCACTCGATAATACATGACAAAGTTAAGGAAATTAGTGGGTACCTTTTCTTAGACATTCTGATTTCCCGCCTGGCCCCAGACAGGGCTAAGCGTTTGCGGTGTACGTCTGGCAAGGCAACTAGTGTGACGTCACCCGTTCGTTGCGGGGGGCCCGTATTTCTCATGGGCCACGTTTGTACTGCTTATCTGATCGATGATTTTGGGTAACTGATCGGAGCGAAAAAGATTGAATTTTATTGGTAAGACTGAAAACCTATGATGAAAGACTCATGTTGACATATAGAGTAAAATATCAGGAAGTGAACTACACTAATGCAGGATACGACCCGACTTACGATTTTTTTTATTTCAGTAGTATTTTCATAGTAAATACCAAAATAAATAGTAATTGATTTGCAGCTAAAGAAGGCCGTATGGTTAGATAAGCTCACCATATCACATAATGGGAGCGGTCGACCTAAATTAAAATTGTAAAAGACTGTAAGCAACTGTTAGTAAACGAGGTCTGTTTGGTCTTGGCTTAGCTATGGCTGCTGATTCGCGTTTTCACTTCGTGCTGGGAAACTTTATAAGGGTTAAAATGTCCGTGAATGATGTTATCCAGGTGGCTTCCAATCTTCCAATGACTAGTCTTCGCCTGAAGTCACTGAACTCTCCTGACGACCAATTCTGCTGTTACCGCTCCTCCACTGACAAAAAAATACTACCCACGACCTTGTGTGCTGGTTGTTTCGCCTCTCGTGACATCTAGTGGTCAATTACGAATTACGTGGGGGTTTCTGGATTCGTTTGAGCAGATAGTGTATATGAACACTGTTCTACTGTGTAGTCGATACGACAACTGGTTCTCATGTTTCTTTCAGGTTTCTCGTTATCAAAGTTACAAAATATAATCTGTACGACATTAATGTTAACAATAACGAAGGTCTGCAGCACACATTGTGCAGTCTGATGATGCCAAGCGCCACACTGTTACCCAGTTCAGTGTCGCGCGTTTTCAGTAGTGGAAAACAGCCTTGTCTCTTGTTTATCTACCGACCGAGGTGGCGCAGTGGTTAGCACGCTGGACTCGCAATGGGGAGGGTGACGGTTCACCCAATTTGGGTGTATAGATGCTGAGTAATCAGTACCCAGAACAACCACCTCTGGCCTTAATAACGGCCTTGATACGCCTGGCCATTGAGTCAGACAGAGCTTGGATGACATGTACAGGTACAACAGCTGCCCATGCTGCTTCAGCACGATACCACAGTTCGAGAGTAGTGACTGGCGTATTGTGGCAGTCGAACATTATCTGTATCCAGAAAGGCTAGTGATACGAGGCCGTTGGGGTCCAGCGCGGCGTTCCGTATTACCCTCCTCAACCCAACGATTCCGTATTCTGCTAACAGTCATTGGATCTCGACCAACGCGAGCAGCAATGTCGCGATACGATAAACCGCAATAGTGACACGCTACAATCCGACCTTTACCAAAGTCGGAAACGTGATGGTACGCATTTCTCCTCCTTACACGAGGCATCACAATAACGTTTCACCAGGCAACGCCAGTCAACTGCTGTTTGTGTGTGAGAAATCGGTTGGAAACTTTCCTCACGTCAGCACGTTGTAGGTGTCGCCACCAGCGCCAACCTTGTGTGAATGCTCTGAAAAGATAATCATTTGCATATCACAGGATCTTCTTCCAGTCGGTTAAATTTCACGTCTGTAGCACGTCATCTTGGAGGTGTAGCAATTTTAATGGCCAGTAGTGTAGATTTCCCGTAATTTCTCTAAATCGCTCCAGGCAAATGCCACGATTGTTCCTTTGAAAGGGCACAGCCGATTTCCTTCCCGTGACCTATACCGAAGTTGTGCTCTGTCTCTACTGACCTCGATGTCGACGGGACGTTAAACTCCTTATTCGTTTTTTCTTGCTTATCTACCGCCGCTTGGACATCGAAAACCAATCACCTCACGGTACAAATGGTGGAGGCAATTTGTTGTTGGACGCTTTCTGACCATTGAAACTCGAGCAGGCAACAATTTTTCTAACGTATGTGCAAAAAGAAAATCCCTTGGCAGCTCACGCATCAAAAATTGCTCTAGTGAAAAACGTTATGTCCAGCGGAAATGTCGTAAGCGGAGAAGGTATGAACAGGCGTGCATTAATATTAATGCGATCGGCTGTTTTTTATGATGCCTTTTACGACAGCTGCAAGTGCAGAGGAAGCACAGATAACGTCATTCAGAGCAAAAGACAGCTGTCACCGGCCTGTATGTTGCTGGAGATACGTGGGTCGAAAATACGCCCTGTGAGAAAACGTGCGTTTTCATACAACAGCCGACGCGGCGTAACGAGTGGCGTGCATAATGTACCGTACAGGGCCATTAATCTTAGCTGATCTCCTCACATATTTCCAGAACCGTTTAAGAAATCGTAATTCTGTTTTCATTCATAGGAGCTGTAAAAGTCCTCACTGAACGACTTATAGTATATTTTTCTAGATATATTACTTACGGAGATATTGATATTAACTTGAATTATTGAAATGGATCTACAGTAATTTTCGCTTCTAGCGTCGTAATTCTAAAAGAGATGAATGCAACGGCGCTTCAGTTTACAAAATCCTATTACTGGTTTCGGGATAAGTACCACATTTAGAACTTCAGGCTGAACATGAAACCTATTGCTGTCTTATGCTGAAATTCGTAGTGTTATATAGAACTGACGCGTCAGTCTGACGCATCTAACACAGTCTACTTAAAAAGTAGAATAGTAGTGAAAAGTTCAATCTAAAACTCATACGAGCCACACTGGAATACATGAGGTTGGACCTAGATTGCACCTGGAAGGCAAACGGTGTGGTGATATATATACTCGTCTGTTCTTATTTCTACCAGAGCTTTGAAGGAAAGGTGCTACTCAAAAATTGAATGGCTCTGTAACACAGAGAAATGAGGTATAAAGATTGTTAAACAATAACTTTGCGTCATGAGTTTAAGGTCAAGATACATACTTACACTGTAAAATTATATTAACAACGGCAACAGGAATGAAAATCGCAAAACAATGTGGTCACATACACTTTGTAAAATTATATTTTTGGCATCAAGTTTTCGAAACGTCCACCGCCGACTACAACACATGTTTGCAATAACTAATGCAAAGACTTTTGGAGAGACAGAAGATATTCCTTGGTATCACTGCAAATGCCGCAACAATGCGACGTTTTAAATCCTCTCGGTTGGTCGGAACTGGTGCACAGACTTGGTCTTTGAGTTTACCTTATAGAGAGAAGCCTAGTGACGAAAAATCAGGCGAACGTGCAGGCCAACTGATAACGCCTTCTCCGAAACTACTACTCATATTTTGAAGAGATAATTTATCTCTTTTAAAGGTTCAAACGTGTGTCAGCTCCTAAGGGACCAAACTGCTGAGGTCATCGGTCCCTAAACTTACACACTGCTTAAATTAACTTAAACTTATGCTAAGAACAACACACACACCCATGCCCGAGGGAGGACTCGAACCTCTGGCGGGAGGAGCCGCGCAGTCCGCGACATGGTACCTCAAACCGAGCGGCCACTCCGCGCGGCTTGTCTCCTTTAGCTCTTAGATAATAGCAGCAGAAATTACGACAGTTCCGTTTGGAAAAGTTAAGTTAATACCGATATCTCTCTAGTTAACACATCTGCGAAAGGATATATGTCATTTAGTGAGGACATTTTTTCAATTCCGTTGGGTGGAAACAGAATTACGATTTCTTAGACGTTCTACGAAATATCTGATGTGAACAGGTTAGCTGAGTCGCCTTGTACTGTTGATTGTCTTTCTTTGCTCAACAAGGGCGAATGAACGCATCACTCGTCTCGGAGACTTCTTTGGAATAGTATGCGATGTACCGGGTGATCAAAAAGTCAGTATACATTTGAAAACTTAATAAACAACGGAATAATGTAGATAGAGGGGTAAAAATTGACACACATGCTTGGAATGACATGGAGTTTTATTAGAACAAAAAAAAAAAAAAAAAAAAAAAACCCACCCCATATTGCTAGACGCGTGAAAGATTTCTTGCGCGCGTTGTTTGGTGATGATCGTGTGCTCAGCCGCCACGTTCGTCATACTTGGCCTCCCAGGTCCCCAGACCTCAGTCCGTGCGATTATTAGCTTTGGGGTTACCTGAAATCGTAAGTGTATCGTGATCGACCGACATCTCTAGGGATGCTGAAAGACAACATCCGACGCCAATGCCTCACCATAACTCCGGACATGCTTTACAGTGCTGTTCACAACATTATTCCTCGACTGCAGCTATTGTTCAGGAATGATGATGGACCTATTGAGCATTTCCTGTAAAGAATATCATCTTTGCTTTGTCTTACTTTGTTATGCTAATTATTGCTATTCTGATCAGATGAAGCGCCATCTGTCGGACATTTTTTTAACTTTTGTATTTTCTTTTGTTCTAATAAAACCCCATGTCATTCCAAGCATGTATGTCAATTTGTACCTCTCTATCTACATTATTCGGTGATTTATTCAGTTTTCGAATTTATACTGACTTTTTGATCACCCGGTATAATGAACTTTTGAAACAATTGCTCCTGAGTGTATTCTGTTACTTATATTATAGATTGCTATCTACTGTGATTGGCAAAAATACATATTTAATTCCGGAGGTACACATAAAACATCATCCGAAATTAAGCTAAACACGTTCTCTGAAAATTATTTCGAACAGTTAGTTCATCAGCCCACGCGAATAGTAAACGGTTGTGAAAACACACTTGACCTCTTAGCAACAAATAATTCTGAGTTAATAATGAGCGTCAAAACGGGTACAGGAATTAGCGAACACATGATTGTCGTAGCGACATTGAATTTTGTAATCCCAAAGCCTCCAGAAATAAACAAAAATATACCTATTCAAAAAAGCGGATAAAAATTAGCTTGATGCCTTCCTGAGAGACAATTTCGATTCTTTCCAAACTGACAATGTAAATGTTGACCAGATGTGACTTGAATTCAAAGAAATAGTATCGGCAGCAATTGAGAGATTTATAGCTAATAAATTAACAAACGACGGCAAAACGGGCCAGAACACTGCTGCAGAAACAACGAACAAAACATGCCAAATTTAAACAGACGCAAAATCTTCAAGATTGTCGATTTTTTACAGAAACTCGACACTTAGCGCGGACTTCTGTGTGAGATGGTTATAATAGATACCACAACGAAACTTTGTCTGGGAACTTGGCAGAAAATCCAAAGAGATTCTGGTCGTGTGTGAAATATGCTAGCGGCAAGACAGAATCAATACCTTCTCTGCACGATAGCAATGGAGATACTATCGATGACAGTGCTGCCAAAGCAGCCTTCCGAAATGTCCTCACAAAAGAAGACGAAGTAAATACTCCAGAATTCGACTAAAGAACAGCTGTCAACATGAGTAACGTAGAAGTAAATATCCTCGGAATAATGAAGCAACTTAAATCACTTAATAAAAACAAGCTTTCTGGTCCAGACTGTATACCAATAACGTTCCTTTCAGAGTATGCTGATGCAATAGCTCCATACTTAACAATAATATACAACCGTTCGCTTGACAAAAGATCCGTACCCAAAGACTGGAAAGTTGCACAGGTAACACCATTATTCAAGAAAGGTGGTAGTAGTAATGCACTAAATTACACGCCCATGTCTTTAACGCCGGTATGCAGCAGGATTTTGGAACATATGTTGTGTTCATACATTATGAATTACCTCAAAGAAAACGGTATATTGACACAGTCAACATGGATTTAGAAAATATCGTTCTTGTGAAAAACAACTAGCTCTTTACTCGTATGACGTATTGAGTGCTATTGACAAGACATTTCAAATTGATTCCGTATTTCTGGATTTCCGTAAGGCTTTTGACGCTTTACCACACAAACGGCTTGTAGTGAAACTGCGTGCTTATGGAATATCGTCTCAGTTACGTGACTGCGTTCGCGATTTCCTGTAACTGACGGAAAGTCATCGATTCAAACATAAGTGATTTTTGGCGTTCCGCAAGGTAGTGGTTATAGGCCATTTGCTGTTATTTATCTATATAAGCGATTTGGGAAACAATCTGAGCAGCCGCCTTAGGTTGTTTGCAGATGACGCTGTGGGTTATCGTCTAGTAAAGTCTGCAGAAGATGAAAACTCCAATGGCAAAACGATTTAGATAAGCTATTTGTATCGTGTGAAAATTGGCAATTGACCCTAAATAACGAAAAGTGTGGGGTCATTCAATGAGTGCTAAATGGAATGCGTTAAACTTCGGTTACACGATAAATCAGTCAAATATAAAGGACTTCAATTCAACTAAATACCTGGGAATTACAATTACGAACAACTGAAATGGGAAGGAACACATAGAAAATGTTGTAGGGAAGGCTAAGCAAAGACTGCGTTTTATCGGCAGGACACTTAGAAAATGTAACAGATCTACTAAGGAGTCTGCCTACACTAAGCTCGTCCATCCTCTTTTAGCATACTGCTGCGCAGTGCGGGATCCTTACTAGATAGGGCTGACGGAGTACAGCGAAAAGGTTCAGGGAAGGTCAACACGTTTTGTGTTATCGCGAAATAAGGGAGAGAGCATCACTGAAATGATGCAGGATTTGGGGTGGACATCATTAAAAGAAAGGCGTTTTTCATTGCGGCGGAAACTTCTCACGAAATTCCAATCACCAACTTTCTCCTCCTAATGCGAAAATATTTTGTTGACACCGACCTACATAGGGAGAAACGATCACCATGATAAAATAATGGAAATCAGAGCTCGTACGGAAAGATGTAGGTGTTCGTTCATTCCGCGCGCTTTACGATATCGGAATAATAGAGAATTGTGAAGGTGGTTCGATGAACCCTCTGCCAAGCTTTTAAATGTGATTTTCGGAGTATCGATGTAGATGTAGATGTATACGTGGAAGGATGGGACAAGTTTTAAGGATTCTCTATCTTCGCCGGTGTCTACACTGTACCAGAAAATGTCGTTTTCAGCCGTGGAGACATCAGCTATGACGCGGTCAGCAATAACGTGTAATTCGCCGCAGTTATTGCTCTCACAATCAGCTGATCTTGAACGAATCTGAAAGTATGGTGGAAACACGATGTCGCTATAAAGATGCTAAATGGGACTTTACGGGGTACGTGAAAGTAAAAGAAAAAACGTGTTTTCAAATGGACCACTAAAGATTACTTACAAATTTATGAGTAAAGTGAACAGAGAAAAAGAACTTTTTTGATGATGCACGGCAACTGCTGGTATGTTGACAGTTTACGCTGTGTTCGTTCTGGAATACAGGAGAAACAGTTGAGTTAGAGAGATACTAGTTCATACTAAGTCAAGTGCCCCATTTTAGTCAATACGAATACCATTTTAGTGGTTCGTGATAACGCGTGTCTTTTGTATAAGGGCTGCATTTGTGATAGTGGAAGATTGCTATCGATGGGCCGGCTCCTTCGATGGTTCTGCTCGATTTCTCTGTAGGTATTGAAAACAGGCGCACACAACTTGTCATTAAGTGTACCCCTTGCTGCCAAATGTGAACCATTTTAGTTATATGTTGTTTCAAGAAGACAAAGCAGAAGTGGAAAAAAGGTGGGATTTGCACTATGTTCTTGTAATTGACTAGTATTAGTAACTGAAAGATCGTACTGATATAGTAATAGTGACTGAATCTCTGAGCCCTCATTGGAAGGTAAGAGCAGCTCACTCCATTTCTTCCTGTCCGCAATATAAAATTACGTGCTGCGGACGGAGACTAGGGAATGTTAAGCGTCGCATTGCGAGTTGTCTGAATAAGCCACCTCGATATTTGTCCAAACTTAGGCCTAAGAATCAAGTATGAACTAAAAGTAATGGTTTTCATTACATGTTTTCTAATATCAGGTAGGTGTTCTGATGATCAGTCTATTTTTTTCCCTTCGAAGGTCAATTTTTACTTAAGCCTTTTTGGTTTTGATAAAAGATTTCGAAGTATATAGAGGCTTATTCAGATGTGTACAGTATTTAATAGTTGTTACACTACAACCAATTTCGATAACCTGCCTGGCCCAGTGAAGGAAACCAGTCGCCTTGATAAGGCCGGTGACACATGTTTTTATTTTTCAGATAATTCATTAACGGTGAATAATATTTATGACTTCTGTCCCTACTGTTGTGAAATATGAAAGATACTGTTTCAGTCACACTCAAAATGAAATATTTATTATAATACCAGAGTATTTTACTGCACACTTTAAGTGGCCCATTAACAGCAACCATTCAGCAGAGTACTTTTTAGAAGTACTGAGAGAAAGTTGACAGCTTTGAGCTTTGAATGAGGGACTTTGATTTTATCCACTGTCGACACAATATTACTGCAAAGAGCGTGACTTCATGTTATCGCGTCATGTGACTTACACTCCAAGGAAGGAGGAGGGAAGCAGAGAACAGTGCTAACTAAGACCTTCACTGATCACTTTTCATCATCGAATAATGACTATTTACGAATATTTGGCAATATTTGATAGTTCTTCACGGTGAACTCCATTTCCAAATAACAGCGTTTCAGTTGTGATCTTCCAGCTGACCATTATTGTGCTTCAACAGTTCGTACTCAATTAGCAGAACTTCATTTGACAACATTCAATTCGAAACGCTCAACTACCAGCCCTATACCATTGCTTCATTTTCCAGCGGTTAAATTTGCAGATATTGTATTGGTAGCATTTCAGTTCCAAAAACTTGATTTGATTAGCATTGAATTGCTAACTCTTTATTCTTAAAATACATATGAAATGATTGAAGAAGAACAATGACTGGCACAGTGATACTGTTAATGATGGCACGCTGAATTTTTCATATCTGTTCTGAACGGGCAGAATGGAACTTCTTTGCAACGGGAAATAGTCTCTGAATTTTAAGATTTGTCTTATTAGGAAGAAGAAGGGAAGGTGAGTTGCAACATATCAGGGTCAATTCAAGCGATGAGCTAATGCACGTCTAATATCGTTGTCCAAGTGAAGAAAACTGCAAATAATTTTTGCTGAACTATGAAGCATGTTTCGACGTTGTTGAGAATAGGCATCAATGTGGCCGATGACATGTTTTGGCATACTGTTGTAAAACATATCGCATTGTCTCTCTAACTATGCGTCAGTTGCTCTATGCCCACAACATGCATACCAGATGTTGTATCAGTTTCGGTAAGGTTTCATATCTCCTTATTTGATTTGCTTTCATTATTTAGGATCAAGCGTGACTTGTTCATGTATTTCACTTTAGAAAGTCTCGTTAGAAACAGTTCTCGGAAGAAGATCCACATTAACATGCCAGATTTTGTATGCAACCACGTATCTTCCCTACTATGAAATTGTTTGCCATATTGCCCAATTTCAATGGCGGCGTTGCATTGGGAGTTAAATAACCACCTTCTTTCCCTTTCAGGTAAGCAGCATTCGTAGTAGGAGTCATACTGACAGTAGATTCGAAATAGGTTTTAAATACGTCAGAAAGTGATGAATTACTCATCCACAGTAAATTAATCACATTTTAGATACACATTGTTGTTGTCGTGAGCAGTTTTTTAGTAAAATTTTGTCATGGGAGTTTTATTTATGGCGTTATTTTATCCTGAAATTTACAGCTTTGCTTCATCATTAAATATGAACGTAAAGGGACGAAGCGCTATATGAAGCTCTTCGTGAAGTTATAGTGTAAAGATTTCAAGTAAAAGAAAAAACTGCATTAAAGTACTGTAAGTATGTAAGTTCGCCTGATGTTTTGATGAGTTTTTCTAGTGAAAAGTATAAACACTTTGAAGCAGTTTAAGATTTCATGAAGACTGACAGATTTACGACGCGACACAAATTACGACTGACAGGGAAGTTATTAGTATAAGCTTCATAGTCATGCCATTTATAATTTTTATAGTCACAATATTTAGAAATTTTGCATTAAACGAGCTTGCTGTGACTATTACACCCCATAGAGACACATTATATCAACGTTCTTTTTATTCCCGTGGGCGCGAATAAAGTTCGATGGGAAACAGCATTAGCAGAGCGTAAGTTGCGGCAACTTTACAAGTTATAATAGCCTTAACACAACACTTATGTCGTTGAGTTACTACGTTCATTCGACTTCGTGGGACTCTTATTTCAAGTACTTTAACCTGTAGAAAGCTGTGGCGGAAGTAGGAATACTTTTCTTGCTTCAGCACCATTTGTGAAACTGCTGCAGTGAAGGAAACCAAAAAGCCATTTAGATAGGGAATGAAAGTTCAAGAAGAAGAAATAAAAACTTTGAGGTTTGCTGATAACATTGCCGTTCTATGAGAAACGCTAAAGGACTTGAAACTATTTAAACGGAATGGGCAGTGTATGGGAAACAGATTATAATATGAGGATCAGCAAAAGTAGAACTCTGTGTAGTGATATGTCGTCGAACTGAATCAGGATATGATTATAAAATCAAATTAGTAAATAACACATTAATAGTAGTAGATGAGCTTGCTGTTCTGGCAGCAAAATAATTGAAGAGGCCAAAGGAGAAAGGATATAAAATGCAAACCGGTAATATTAAGAAAAGCTTGTCTGAAATTTGTCAACCTCTAAAATAAATTTAATGTTGTGAAGTCTTTCCGGAAGCAATTTATCTGGAATATAGCCTTGTACAGAAGAGCAAAATGGCTAAGCAGGAATGGCTAGAGGACAAATGTAAAGATTTAGAGGCATATTTCACTAGGGGAAAATAGGTGCCGCCTACAGGAAAATTAAAGATGACTTGCATTAAAGAAAAGTAGCTGTATGAATATCAACAGCTCAGATGGAAAACCAGTCCTAAGCAAAGAAGAAAAAGCTGAAAGCTGAAAGGTGGAAGGAATATATTGAGGATCTACACAAGGGGCAGCAATTTGGAGGCAATATTATAGAAATGGAAGAGAACATAGATGAAGGTGAGACGAGAGATATGATAATGCGAGAAGAACTTGACAGAACACTGAAAGTACTAAGTGGAAACAAGGCCTCAGAGTAGACGAAATTCCGTCATAACTACTGCTAGCTTTGAGAGGCAAAACTCTTCCATCTGGTGTGTAAAATGTATGAGACACGCGAAATTCTCTCAGACTTCAGGAAGAATGTAGTAATGCCATTAACGAAGAAAGCATATACGGAGGGGTGTGAAAATTACGGAACTTTGAGTTTAATACGTCATAACTGCAAAATACTGACATGAATTGTGTACAGAAGAATGGAAAAACTAATAGAAGCCGACCTTGGCGAAGATCAGTTTGGATTACGGAGAAATGTAGCAACACTCGAGGCAACACTGACTCTATAACGTATCTTGGAAGATAGGTTTAGGAAAGACAACCTACGTTTATAGCATTTGTAGATTGGAATATACTCTTTGTAATTCTGAAAGTAGCAGTGGTAAAATACAAGGAGCGAAACGCTGTTGACAACTTGTACAGAAACCAGATGGCAGTTATAAAAGTCGAGGGGCATGTGTTATTCAATATGTGCATTGAGCAAGCAGTAAAGGAAAGCAGAGAAAAATTTGGAATAGGAATCAAAGTTCAGGAAAAAGAAATAAAAAATTTGGGGTTTTCCGATGAGATTGTAATTCTGTCAGAGACTAGAAAGGACATGGAAGAGCAGTTGAATGGAATGAGCAGTGTCTTTACAGGAAGATATAAGATGAATATCAACAAAAGTCAAACGAGAATAATGGACTGTAGTTGGGTTAAGCCAGTTGATGCTGAGGGGACTAGGTTAGGAAACGAGCAACTAAAATCAGTAGACGAGTTTTGTTATTTGGGCAGCAAAATAACTGATGGCCGAAGCAGAGAGGATGTAAAACGTATATTGGCAATGGCAAGAAAAGTGTTGCTGAAGAAGAGAAATTTGTTATCATCGAATATAGACGTGAGTGCCAGGAAGTTTTTTCTGGAGGTAATTGTTTGGAGTACAGCCCCGTGAAACATGGATGATAAACAGTTTAGACAAGTTTTTGAAATGGGTCCTACAAGGAATGCTGAAGATTATATGGACAGGTTGAGTAAAATATGAGGAGTAACTCAATGAAACTGGAGAAAAAAGAAGTTTATGACACAATTTCAGTAAAAGAATTGATCGATTGATGGGACACGTCCTGAGTCGTTAAAGAATTATCAGTTTGGTAATGAAGGAAAGTGTGTGTGTTTGTGTGTGTGTGTGTGTGTGTGTGAGAGAGAGAGAGAGAGAGAGAGAGAGAGAGAGAGAGAGAGAGAGGGGGGGGAAGGAGAGGGGGGGGGTTGGGTAAAAATTTTAGAGGCAAACCTTGGCATGAGGATAGTAACCGAGTTAAAATGGATGTAGTTTCCAGTTGGTATTCAGGGGTTAAGAGGGTTGGATGGACTATCGTAGACAGCTGCATCAAAGATGTCTTTGGAGTGAAGACAACTACAGAAGCAACAACAAGGGAGCTCGAATGTCATCGCGATTTTTGTGCCGTGCTTTTTGAACAATAAAAAGCAAATTACACTATCTGGCATGAAAAAGTTATAGGTCTCAGAGAGTTTATTGTTGTGCCGTGATGTAAATATTCCCTTAGAAACGAGCGTGATAATTCTATAATTAAAACACAGGAACTCATTCTGGAAGATCGGCGTTCAAATAGTCGGACGGCCACGAAAGTTTTGTTTTATCGAGAGTTCTCTGAAATCGCTTTATGAATATTATTCCTCAATTAACCTGACGTTTTTACTAATCCACTGTTGCTCAACTACATGATTTACTGTAGAACAGTGTATACACGGATGAGCCGAAACATTATGACCACTGCATTGTGCGAGACTCAATGTTACCTCGTAGCATCGCGAACACGTGACTCAGTAATGAAAGTTTACAAACGCAGCAGAGTCACCCTTGGTAGCTGAGTGGTCAGTGCGACAGAATGTCAATCGTAAGGGCCCGGTTTCGATTCCCGGCTGGGTCTGAGATTTTCTCCGGTCAGGGACTGGGTGTTATGTTGTCCTTCGTTTCATACCCATCGACACGAAAGTCGCCGAAGTGGAGTCAAATCGAAAGACTTGCACCCGGCGAACGGTCTACCCGACGGGAGGGCCTAATCACACGACATTTACATTTATTTAGCGCAGCAGAGACGCGTAGGGCCAATTACTAACGAAAACACCAGTCTAAATGGGGAAATCCACTGATGTAAGCGGGTTTGATATGGGCAGATTGTTAACACCCAGACCCTTGGAGACGGAGAAGCTGGTAGGTTGTTCCTGTGGTGTGCTAATGTCGTAAGCATGCGTGGACCGTGCCTCGTCACAGAACTTTGAGGTCAGAGAATGACCGCTCTTTAAAGCCAGATTGGTGGCGATTCGTAACAGAGCTGACGAGAGGGTACAACGCTGGTGGAGGCATGAGTGTTTCGCGCACGCCGTTCAGCGGACATTCTTGAACATGGACCTTCTCGCAGACAACACATACTTTTTCCTGTGAAGGCCTAACGTCATCGTCATTTACCTGTGCAGTGGGCTCGGGATAATCGAGATTGGGTCAATGGAAAAGTATCTCCCGTTCGAATGTATCATGTTTGTTGTTACATCAGGTTGACGGTCGTGTCCGAATGTGCCGTCATCTAGCCGAACGGCTGCGCGAATCATGCACCGCGTCACGGACACGGATCCGTGGGCAATATTGTGCTAAGGGGCACTTTCACAGAGTTTGTGTGGTATTTTTGGTAGCAATGGAAGTCTCCATGACAGCTATGGACTACATCGGCATTATTGTGGATCATCTGCATACCTTCGTGCTTGATATCTTATCCGACGGCGGTGGAATCTTCCCGCAGGAATAGTGTCAGTGTTACAAGGCCAGAACCGTGCTATAGTGGTGTGAGGCGCATAATTTAAGGGCTCACTTTGATATCTTGGCCACTAGAATTGCTTGATGAGAACCCGTTGGAACACATCTGGGATGCCACCGGACGCCAGCTCAGCTCCCACAAACCTCTGAATCGTAATCGACGAGAATCGTATGACGTGTGTATAGACATGTGGTCCCACATACCTCTGGAAACCTGCGAAGGCCTTGGACCATGCCGCGTACAATGGCTGCTATATTGTGTTCCAAATGTGACCAACGCGCTATGAACCAGGTGGTCATAATGTTTTGAGTAATCAGTGTAAGAATGAACTTACTTTCATGAGACACTTTCTACTGGCTCAGTCACTTCTGTGCTAATGTAATTAGCACGACTCGTTTCGGCAGCCGGTTGTGATCATCAGGTGCATTCCACTTACATGTACATTAAATTAATCTGAAGTGCGATGAGTTCCATTTACTGTGCATGTCAGGGCCGTTATGTTTCGAAATAGAATACTTTACAGAAAGTAACATATGTTTTAGTGTGTACATGAAGTGATTTTGATGTTTACATTATTTCTTTAGTGAATTTACTCATATTTTCGTTGAAAGTGTTATTACCTGTCAAACAGAGCACAGTGACAAACACATCACTTCACCGCTTAACACTTTTACATACCCATGTTTAAATCTGTCTTAATTGCTAAGCCAAACGAGTTTCGATTGCTAGGATAGTAATATAAAGGGAAGATGGAAATCTTTTATATCTAGATGCATTTATGTTCTGGTGCGAAGTAGGTAATATATGGCTATTTGGTAAATAAAATTTTTATCGTTAGACAATATTTTCAATAAAATAAGCATCCAACAGTGGAGAAGTTTTTGAACCAATTAACGTTATTTTCTAACTTATCAATAAGGAAGATGTTACCATGTACTACGCCATGAATGAAAATTTCAAATTCTTCATGTAAGTACATTTGATGTGAGTTGGTCCGTTTTGTGTAATACATGTACTTTAGGATCATTTACAATATCATGGAATGCGTGGCCAGTGTCCTTTATGTTGGTGGTTATTGATGATTTATTATAGTAGTTTGTGTAGTAAGCATTGATGTGTTCATTGTATCTTTTCTGGAAGTCTCTCGCGGTTTGGCCTACATAAAGGGCTTTGCCTTTATTACTTACATACTATTTTCTAAATGCCTGATTGTGTACGTTTAAGGCTGTGTGCTCTATGGGACTTAACATCTGAGGTCATCAGTCCCCTAGAACTTAGAACTACTTAAACCTAACTAACCTAAGGACATCACACACATCCACGCCCGAAGCAGGATTCGAACCTGCGACCGTAGCAGTCGCGCGGTTCCGGACTGAAGCGCCTAGAACCGCTCGGCCACCGCGGCCGGCAGTGTGTGTTACAGTTTATCTGTTGTGAAGGCAATGCTAATGTTGCGCAGGTTCTCAATAAGTGTGTCACGATAGCCATCTTCTGCAGCTATTTGTTTCATTGTGCTGGGCACATCAAGCTATTTACATTTATTGAGTGGTATTTTGGTGGCACTGTTAACCAGTACTTCTGTATGCAGACTGTTTGTTCGCCGCGGTGTGGCAAGATGAGATGTGTATTTAATAAATTTACAGTACAGTTGCAGTCCTCAAAACACTCCATACAAATGGATAAATTTATGTTAAATTAGTGTTACTGAAGTGGTTTTGTTCGTTCACTCTGTCTCCGTCACACTATGGTCTGTCAACTGGTGGTGGCACATGTAATTCTAGCATTCTCCCCTTAGATGTAATAACTTGTAGTATGGACAATTTTCTGGTTTGTTTCTGTCTGCCGCAGCTTCTTAAAAGAAGGACGGTTTGGATTTAAAGCCCCTTCGACAAGCAATCCACTGGAGACGGAGCACAAGCTCGAATTGTTTCAAAAAGTGGGAAGAGAATTATACGTGTCCTTTCAAAGGAACCGGAATTTACCTGGAGCGATTTATGGAAATCACGGAAAATCTGAATAGGATGCTCGGACGTGCATTTGAAATTTCGCCCTCCCGTATGCGAGTGTAGAGTTTAGTGTGCTAAGCACTGCACCACCTAGCTCGGTGTAGCCTCTTGCATCCGGGAGTTGGCGTACCAGTATTATATCCACTAATTTATGATAGTACATCCAGAGTGGGTATAGAAAATCAATGCGCATTCGAGTATAACAACAGAACTGCTTTCCATGATATCGGTGCAAATTTTTGTTGTTGTTGTTGTTGTTGTTGTTGTCGTCTTCAGTCCAAAGATGATGATGATGATGATGATGATGATGATGACGATGATGCCTAGTTTGTGGGGCGCTCAGCTGCGCGGTTATTAGCGCTAGTACAAATTCCCAACCTTTGCTCAGTCCAATCTCGCCACTTTCATGAATGATCGGTCCAAAGACTGGTTTGATGCAGCTCCCCATCTACTCTATTCTGTGTCAGTCTCTTCATATCTGAGTAACTACTGCAACCTACATCCTTCTGAATCTGCTTAGTGTATTCTTCTCTTGGTCTCCCTCTACGATTTTTACCTTCCATGCTTCCTTCCAGTACTAAATTGGTGATCCCTTAATGCCTCAGAATGTGTCCTACTAACCGATCTCTTCTTCTAGTCAAGTTGTGCCACAAATTCCTATTCTCCCCAATTCTATTCAGTACCTCCTCATTAGTTACGTAGTCTGTCCACCTAATCTTCAGCATTCTTCTGTAGCACTACATTTCGAAAGGTTCTAGTCACTTCTTGTCTAAACTCTTTATAGTCCATGTTTCACATCCGTACATGACTACACACCATACAGAAAAGACGTCCTGACACTTAATTTATACCCGATGTTAACAAATTTTTTTTATTCAGAAACGCCAGCCTACATTTTATATTCTCTCTACTTCGACCATCCTCAATTATTTGGCTGCCCAAATAGCAAAACTCGTCTACTACTATAAGCGCCTCATTTCCTAATCTAACTCCATCAGCAACACTTTTAAAGCCAAAGCATTGCAATAAAGGGAGTCCGCAAAGAGTAGCAGCGCTCGCAATTCACAAGTTATTATCTTTCCTAAGGTTTTTGTTGAGAGTCGTAGCTGCGAATTTATGTTGTAGCTCGTCTTTTTCTTAGGGACTGTAGATGCAAATAATTACTTAGTTCTCATCATTCCAACATATGCAGCAGTCCTCGTAAGGCTCTACATGTTACATACCTGGCTGACAACGATAGCTCTGTGAATGCTGATATTGAGCTACGGAGCTGCTATTCTGTATTGATCAGCGGTCTATAAACCAATTTCATACTTCCCACTGCAATTCATTCAACGGCGTGCAGAGTGTCGTATCGAGCGACTTGTGCGTTCGTAAGATCTTCGATACTTGACACAGCCATCGCTGCAGAAAATTGAAATGAATAACAACGAAGTATTACATGCATAGATTCATGGGCGTCTCTATCATGCAGCTGACCGCTCTACGACGGTGTAAAACACGGAAAACAGATGCTAGATTCTGTAGCTCAATACATTGCTGCACAGCTCGTGGGTAGATAATATCAACATACACATAACAGGAACTGTGGACAGCTATGGCAAACACAGCAGCCAGAACTCACCTATGGATTTATGAAAGGAGCTCAATGGAACTTCACATCATTCCTCCCGTAGAGATGTTGTAGGAGGATAGCAACTCATCCATTGTTTCTTCAGAACCATCAATGAAGGCATAATACACAAATGCGGCGATTGAGGAGAGCTGACAAGATGTGTATTTTATCTCCATGCTCGTAGAACTAACAGTGAATATTTATATCCGGCAGGCAACAGAAACTACGACGGAGTGATAGTATTCAACTTCAGTGACAGAGGAATGTTGTATTTCATCCTCAAGCTTGCAAAACTAATCTCGGTAGATGCCATCCACTGCTGAAAAGAATGCCCACTCCATGCTCTGAACACTTTCACCTAAAATGCTACTTGTAATACTTTTCACATTGCACTCAGGATGAGAGACACTACGGTGTATACATTCGGGGAAGGGAAAACACTTACACCAAATGGGCAATGTGGTATGTCAAATGAATGACGAAAAGAGATTAGCAGATAATATTGTGTTACTCTTATTTACCTTAATTCTTCATCAAACATTAAATAAACTTTGATATTTGACCGTATCCTATTAATAATCGAAATATCAGTCCTACAAACTACACAAGTATGTATCGTAATTAATGCTTTGAGGGAGTAGACCTATTTGAAAATAAAAAAAATCGGTTTCTTTACTTAAAATGTTCAATGAGATGTCCATTTTGTTGTAGTATTCATCTTAAGTTCGCCAGAAACTCCGTCATCGAATTACACAGCGATATGTGAAAAAGTGTCTCCGAAAAAGGAAAGAACCAGATGACGTAGCGGTCAGTGTGGCAACTCATATTAAATGACGGCGTAACAGGCATTATGGAAATTAAAAAGGTGCTCGAATTTGAGATTGGACTAGCCTGTTACAACTTCTGCACAAAAGGGGACGAAACGCTATCGAGCAAGCACGAAAGCGGATAACACAAACTGCCGAGCATGGCCAGCGAAGAAGATGAAAGAGGGCCTCCTTTGGTACTGGGATCGCTGACTAGAGGTATGTTTATGTTAACAAAAAAATAACCCAAAACCTTAAAAACATTATTCTCTAAACACTGTTTTTCAGATTGGTGGGAAACGTAACTTGACAACGGTACATATTATTTGTATCGGAATTTGACTCCAGCACTTTAAATTGAATATCAGCATACGTAGCCGTTTTGTGATATCTTCAAAAGGCTGCTTTCGATGCAATATTTTGTCGCGATTTTGTGGGAAAAGAGAATGACATTTGCTTCAACACGTCATCATTTTGATAGAACTTAATATTTTTCAATTATCCTGTGCATGACGATAAAAATATATTGAAAATGGATTATATAAAATTATTTTGTTACTGGTGCAACAGGACGGCTTCGGGAATTCCCGCTAACGGCCAATGTTCGGGCTACAAGGGGTACTTCCACTCGGTACAGCGGTTACAGGAAGCGTCCTAAGTGGACACAAAAATGGTTGTTTAGAGATAAAAGTGCAGAGAATAAAACTATATCATCAATGTAGCATTAATTTTTACTTTACATGAAAAAAAAATCACGAAAATTGTTTTAAGAGAGCTACCCCCTTTAATATATGCGAACAGACTGTACGTCTCTATGGAAAGTAAGCTGTCTCTGTCTTCCACTTTTTTAACGGATAGCGATACGATTTATATGTGGAAGGTTTTTTTAATGTAAGTGCGAATATATCACATTGTGATGTTAGCAGTCAACTTGGTATCCTCCGCGTGTCATTATGGTGAGTAGAATCGTCATGGCCTCTAGCTGTAATACGAAACTAAAGAACATGAACTAATAAAATAATTTTGTGCTATGAAGCTGACGTGATTCGACGTTTAACTGTCTTCCGTTTCTAGATTTAAGGACTTTGTAGATTTGAGCTCCTGGAAATGTAGCAGAAGATATGTTCTAAAAGCACCTAGAAATCTGCGAGTAGCTTTAAATTTTGATGTTTAACATCTTAGATATACGTTCCCTGAATTTCAGGGTAAGTATAAATGCAACTTACTAAGGGCAATTTATTTTCTTTGTGTTTCTCCTCTACATATTTTTAAGCATTTTCGTGGTCTTGAAATAAAAATTAATTTACATGCAGTAGGTTTAGTTCGCAGATTTTGATAGGGCACTTTTAGGCAGTAAAACGTTTAGGATGTTTTCGATATTGTATTCATTACTTACGAGATGTTTTTTTCCCCACTTGAACTCCATGTGTGTCTGCATTACAGTACGTAATCTTGGTCTTTTGTCCCAAGTGCCATAAACACTCGTTAGCAGAGCACACGAAAGGTGTTTACAGTTTGACATCCTGCTTTTGAGTGGGCTTGTGTTATGTCTATAATCAGTAAAATTGCTAATTTCTTTTACACTGAGAAGAAAAAAGTCATGGGATAGCGTTGTACACACACACACACAAATGGCAATAGTATCGCGCACACAGGGTATGAAAGGCCAGTGCATTGGAAAAGCTGGCAGGTACTTAGGTGATTCATATGAAAAGGTTTCCGACGTGATTATGGCCGCACGTCGGGAATTAACAGACTCTGAACACGGAATAGTAGTTGGATCTAGACCCACGAGACATTCCATTTCAGATATCGTTAGGGAATTCAATACCGAGGAGCACAGTGTCAAGAGTACGCCGAGAATACTGAATTTCAGGAATTATCTCTCACCCGGACAACGCAGGGGCCGACAGCTTTCATTTAACGCTTGCGTGGAGCTGTCAGTGCAAACAGATAAGAAACAGTGCCTAAAATAGCCACAGAAGTCAATGTGGGACGTACTACGAACGTATCCGCTAGGATAGTGTGGCGAAATTTGGTATTAATGGGCTGTGACAGTGGACGACCGTCGCCAGCGCATCTGAACAGCACGACATCAACTGCAGCAACTCTCCTGGGGTCGTGGCCATATTGGTTGGGCCCTAGACGACTGGAAAACCGTGGCCGGGTCTGATGAGTCCCGATTTCAGTTGGGAAGATTCGATGGTAGGGTTGAACCCAGACCCCACGAAGCCATGGACCCAAGTTGTCATCAAGGCACTGTGCGAGCTGCTGGTGGTTCCATAATGATTTGAGCCATGTTTACAAGGGATGAACTGTGTCCTCCGGTCCAACTGAACCGATCATTGACTAGAAATGGCTACGTTCAGCTAGTTGGAGACCATTTGCAGCCGTTCGTGCACTTCATGTTCCCGAATAACGATGGGATTTTTATGGATGACAATGCGCCATATTACCTTGACACAATTGTTCGCGGTTGGTTTGATGAACATTTTGGACAGTTCGAGCGAATGATTTCTCCACCCGTATCGCCCGACATGAATCGCATCGAAAATTCATGGGACATAAGTGAGAGGTCATTTGGTGCACAAAATCCTGCACAGGCAACACTTTCGCAATTACGGACGACTGTAGAGGCATCATGGCTTAATACTTCCGTAGTGGACTTCCTACGACTTGTTGAATCCATGTAACGTCGAGCCGCTGCACTACGCCGGACGAAGGAAAGTCTGACATGATATTAAGAGGTATCCCATCACTTTCGTCACCTCAGTATATTCTAATAATATGTATGTGTGTGCAAACAACCTTAGTTTAAAATTTTTGTTATTACACTCCTGGAAATTGAAAAAAGAACACATTGACACCGGTGTGTCAGACCCACCATACTTGCTCCGGACACTGCGAGAGGACTGTACAAGCAATGATCACACGCACGGCACAGCGGACACACCAGGAACCGCGGTGTTGGCCGTCGAATGGCGCTAGCTGCGCAGCATTTGTGCACCGCCGCCGTCAGTGTCAGCCAGTTTGCCGTGGCATACGGAGCTCCATCGCAGTCTTCAACACTGGTAGCATGCCGCGACAGCGTGGACGTGAACCGTATGTGCAGTTGACGGACTTTCAGCGAGGGCGTATAGTGGGCATGCGGGAGGCCGGGTGGACGTACCGCCGAATTGCTCAACACGTGGGGCGGGAGGTCTCCACAGTACATCGATGTTGTCGCCAGTGGTCGGCGGAAGGTGCACGTGCCCGTCGACCTGGGACCGGACCGCAGCGACGCACGGATGCACGCCAAGACCGTAGGATCCTACGCAGTGCCGTAGGGGACCGCACCGCACCGCACCGCAAATTAGGGACACTGTTGCTCCTGGGGTATCGGCGAGGACCATTCGCAACCGTCTCCATGAAGCTGGGCTACGGTCCCGCACACCGTTAGGCCGTCTGCCGCTCACGCCCCAACATCGTGCAGCCCGCCTCCAGTGGTGTCGCGACAGGCGTGAATGGAGGGACGAATGGAGACGTGTCGTCTTCAGCGATGAGAGTCGCTTCTGCCTTGGTGCCAATGATGGTCGTATGCGTGTTTGGCGCCGTGCAGGTGAGCGCCACAATCAGGACTGCATACGACCGAGGCACACAGGGCCAACACCCGGCATCATGGTGTGGGGAGCGATCTCCTACACTGGCCGTACACCACTGGTGATCGTCGAGGGGACACTGAATAGTGCACGGTACATTCAAACCGTCATCGAACCCATCGTTCTACATTCCTAGACCGGCAAGGGAACTTGCTGTTCCAACAGGACAATGCACGCCCGCATGTATCCCGTGCCACCCAACGTGCTCTAGAAGGTGTAAGTCAACTACCCTGGCCAGCAAGATCTCCGGATCTGTCCCCCATTGAGCATGTTTGGGACTGGATGAAGCGTCGTCTCACGCGGTCTGCACGTCCAGCACGAACGCTGGCCCAACTGAGGCGCCAGGTGGAAATGGCATGGCAAGCCGTTCCACAGGACTACATCCAGCATCTCTACGATCGTCTCCATGGGAGAATAGCAGCCTGCATTGCTGCGAAAGGTGGATATACACTGTACTAGTGCCGACATTGTGCATGCTCTGTTGCCTGTGTCTATGTGCCTGTGGCTCTGTCAGTGTGATCATGTGATGTATCTGACCCCAGGAATGTGTCAATAAAGTTTCCCCTTCCTGGGACAATGAATTCACGGTGTTCTTATTTCAATTTCCAGGAGTGTATTTCAATAGTTGACATCGAGTCTGTAGCTTGTGACATACAGAAAATACTTGGGGATGAGCAGTAGCGTGGACGCTGTTACTCGTTTTCAGTCCTTCGTCGCCGGCCGCTGTGGCGGAGCGGTTCTAGGTGCTTCAGTCCGGAATCACGCTGCTGCTACGGTCGCAGGTTCGAATCCTGCCTCGGGCATGGTTGTGTGTGATGTCCTTAGGTTAGTTAGGTTTAAGTAGTTCTAAGTCTAGGGGACTGATGACCTCAGGTGTTAAGTCCCATAGTGCTTAGAGCCATTTGAACCATTTTCAGCCCTTCGTCTGGGAATGCTTTCGGCATTTGCAAACGGTACTACGTGGGCGGCAATGCTTGACGACAGTTGATCGAGATAGACCTGACGGTGAAGCAACCAAACTACTGAAACACTGTAACTTCATTTGGGTCCCGATCGTTCAACTTCGAATAATTTTGGTCAGCCTAAGCTGACACTTTAACTTTTCACTGGACGGTTTGATTTGTGGGACTTGAGGCAGCTGAGAACTTTAAAACATGCTGCTGTTACTATTGAGACTCACGTCTTTCTTTGTTTTTGCAGTGATTATTGTGGATAGTGAATTTATGCCATGATTATACAGTGAGATTTTGTACTGTCACGCTTCAAGTTTTTGCGTCAGAATTTCGTGAGTAATGGGCTAAACGAACTTTGCATGCACGTGTTCCATTAACAATGTTCTACTGCACTACAACAACTGTTACTTTTCCCTGTTTTAATTTCAATTCGCAGCTATGTAAGGCCACCATTTGCAAATGTATTAATTATATGCAACAAACATTTATGTGATTTAAACGATAAATATCCTATTTAAATAACATTGTAAATCCCACGGGATTCGGTTACGCAGTTTACTTATATACAAATTATTTCGCTATCTTACCAACTTCATTATGATGACCCACTGGCCATTTCGTTGATAAACGCATTGACTTTAAAGCGCTGGTTTACCGATTTTTGTGGCGTCGAAGTGAGCCAGTAGTCTTGGTTGTAGGCTACATATCTCATTATAAAACCGCAGTTGCAGTCTTGACCACTTGAGTCCATGAGCATCCCCTAGATAATGTTGATAGCTTCAGAAAATACCTTCTTTGTGGCAATGTTACTCTCATAGTTTTCTGAGCTTTCACTCGTTCCGTGCCTCACCAGAATCGTCATATGTGACATCAGTCACATGAATTACTGATAGATCCTTCTTTACAGTCCACGGATATCGTTTAGAGGCGTATACCAGGTAATTTCGTGGTTCTTTGGTTGTTTCCCATAAATTCTCAGTTCGTTATGTGAAGTTAAATTGGGGAGCTGTGTCGCTTACTGCCCGCAGTGCGAACGGACCAGCAAGGCACGCAGCGCTGGCGCCAGGTACGGCTGCCCCTGTGGGCGACCGCGGCACACGCGTGGTTGCCGGCCTGCCGCTGACGCAGGCGGGACGCCCACCCGTAACAAGTAACAAGCGCCTGCCGAGCACCGAGGCCGCAGCCTGCCTCCCTGGCTCCATGGAGACGGTTTTGTCACACGGCCGCGTATCTCAGTCGCCGTTTCGGTACCGGAGAAGATTTCAACCTAAATAATGACTTCCCTCAAGAAACCTATAATCTGCCTTGCAAAATATAAAACGTCACTGTGCAAACGAAGTGGTGATACACGTGGATTTTTTACGTTGCATAATACTTGCACATCATCTTCAGTTATACACTTATGACATCGTCAGCATGGGAACGATCTGGAGTATTATGTACAATGAATAAATTTTCAGCCTGCCAAGATCCCTAAAATCGTTTATTCATATAGATTACCGGTTTCTGCAATCCTCTGTTGCCATCTTTGGATTTGCAAAAGACGGGATCTAAATTGTTAGGGTACTGCAACTAACACTGCATTGCAAATCTTGGATATAATTATGTGCACTGTTATGCTATTTGCTGTATCCTAGCATTTTGGGCCCCATCTTTTACAGATTCGAAGATAGCAACAGAGAATAGCCGAAACCGGTAATCTATATGAATAAATGGATTTAGCGATCTAAGTAGTTCAGTGTTCGTTCTCTTCAGTTACTTATTACTACCGAAATCAGCTTTGCGTTATTCTTCTATGGTTCTTATTCTCTTACAGAGATCATTCTTTTATAGACATCGATCTTTTACAGTGATCATTTTTTAACGAATCAAACTTTTATCGAATCGGCTTTTACCGCTTCCTTCTTTTACAGAGATATTTATCTTATGGAGATTATTATGTAATGGACTGCGTTCGTCTAGGAGATCATTCGTTTTGGCTCATTCACTTTCAAAGATTGTTCTCTTACAGACACTGTTCTTTTCCAACGAAGTCTTTATTATCAAATGTGTTCGTGGCCCTTGTTTTGTGTGTCTGTTCCATTTTCTTGTCATTTTGTGTGCAAAATTATTAATAACAGCGGCCAACTGACCACTATACGAGGGCAAGCTAAACAGTAATGACTCTGAATTCTTTATGTAAAAACTCTTAAAACTTTAAATAAAACAAACATTATTAACGTTCTACATCTTTATTCTTCATGACTATATAGTTGCAGCCCTCTGCCACCAGAAGGCTCCGATGTGTAGCGTGCAATATCGTGGCTTGTAACGTAACTATGTCCTTGTATGAGAAACAGCTTGCTGCAATCGTGTTTCGAATTCGAGGAGTTCGTTCACGTGTGAAACAGCGTCGCCTTGGGCATTACAAAGCCAGTCCACACACGAGCGCTGCTATACATGCAAAAATCCGACACATTGGTTTGACTGATGTCGATTATCCTCCATACAGTGCCGACTAGGTCCCATGCGATTTTCGTCAGTTTCCAATACTTAAAGAACACCTTCGAAGACTTCACTTTGATAGTAATGAAACGGTGCCAGCAGAGGTGAGTTTCTGGCTTAGTCAACAGGTCAAACATTCTACAGTGACGGTATCAACAAACTGGTCTCTCGTTGAGAGAAATGTTTTCGTCGCTAGGGTGACTAAGTTGAGAAATAAGTATGTGGACATGAAAAATAACGATATGAAATGTTACTAACGTTTGTTTTATTTAAAAAGCTTTAATAATTTTCACATAGATTCGGAGATATTACTCTTCGGGCACGTCTTCGTATCTTTCAGATATTACTCTTCGGGCACGTCTTCGTATCTTTCATTCTACACTCGAGTGGGCAGAGCGAACCGCTCTAAAATTTTTTTCTTCTTTCAAGTCAAACGCTGAAAATAGGTCAATGGATTTTCTGTTTGATAGAGAATTGCTAGCTCCGACAAGTACTTCATCATCAATGGATGACAATATGTTAATACTTTTGTCTGGGTGCACTGCGCCAGTGCTACAGTCTCTTCCGAGACGAGTGTGACTTGAAGAAAAACACACACACACACACACACACACACACACACACAAAGTATTATTAGCCGTTTAACAGAATTCATTGTGGTCGCCATCTGCATCAAGCATACTAATGGTTCAAATGGCTCTGAGCACTATGGGACTCAACTGCTGAGGTCATTAGTCCCTTAGAACTTAGAACTAGTTAAACCTAACTAACCTAAGGACATCACAAACATCCATGCCCGAGGCAGGATTCGAACCTGCGACCGTAGCGGTCTTGCGGTTCCAGACTGCAGCGCCTTTAACCGCACGGCCACTTCGGCCGGCCAAGCATGCTATCTAAGCGATATTCCTGTTCCTCTGTGTCCAACCTAGCATGTCCTCATTAACGTGTGGAGTTGGTGGTCTGACGTGAGATCGAGTTTCCTGCCGATCATGCACCTGGCAATTATGTCTGGAGACGTCGAGCGCAATGAAACTGGTCCTCCTCTGCTATTACAGCAACCTAGAAACGTGCTGTTCCAAGCCTTCCTAACGACCAAGGCCCAGTCACGAAGGGCACCATACTGCTGCAGCATGTCATATTGCAGTTCTTCGGCCTGTAGGAACGGTTCCAATATGCCTCGGTGTGCTGAAGAATCTGCCAAGAAGAACGGTCCCACCACGTAGTCATGAGGCAGCCCACACTACACATTTCCATGTGGACTGTCGCTCACAATTTCCATGTTAAAGTGGGGATTCTCGGAGCCCCAGATCCTAGCATTGAGTCTGTTTACCTTCCCTGACACATACCTCGCGAAAAGACCTGGGGGATAAAATTAGAGAGATTCGAGCCCATACGGATGCTTGCTAACAATTGTTTCTCTCATGAACCGTACAAGACTGGAACAGGAAAAGGGGGATGGGACATTGATACGCCAAGTACTCTCCGCTACACACTGTAAGGTGGTTTGCAAAATATAGATATAATTGATAAAACTGAAAGCAAGCTTGGTCCGTGGACTTAATATTTTTCAGAAAATCTGGGTCATCGTCAGTGCGACTCAGACTCTCAATTACAATTGCTTTGCGCTTTGGCATGTCATCGAGTTGAAGAGCATGCAGCAGCGGCACCTTATAGGCACGAAGCTCCAGTCTCTTGTGGAGCATCCTGTGCACCGTGGTTAGTGTCAGCTGCAACTGACGACACGCCTGAGGGGTTCATTCGTTTGGGGTACGAATAAACGCTGTTGCACTCGCTGCACTTCTGCGTCACTCGTTCTCGGATGCCCAGAACGCACCCTCTTCACAACACTTCCACACTCATATGCCCCTGTCTGATGGTGGGTGGTGTGCTTCTATAACGTGTCTGGAAGACCTGGGTGTCACATTTGGTCTCTATCAACCTTTTCACACACTGTGCCATGTGCTTGGGGAATGATCATTTTAATCAAAATAATAAACCGTAGCGACAGAATGGTTTGTATTGCATTGGTTATATATCAAGTCGTCAGTCAAAGAGATCTACCAGATGTCCTTTTACAATAAATTACTGTTTCTTCAAATGCATACTAATATGAAACGCGAAAGGCGTACATTTAAAATGAATGAATAATGATCCCGAAGCAAAATATGAATGTTTATTTCGCTTTTTAATACAGGTGGTTCAGGCGTTCAGTTTTCTGAGCTGGTAAAAGGCAACTAATTGCTTTATGCTTTGTACCCGTTACCATGCCACACTTTATCCGATCACAAGAGTCACTTTAAAAGGACGATTGGCTCGTTATCTGCTACAAGTCTCTCTCTCTCTCTCGTTTCCAGCTTTTCAGATATATAGATTTGCAGATGAAACCAGCTTCAACCCAGCACAAAGTGATGCATAGACAGAATGTTATCATAGTAAAGCTATAAAAGACGAAAAGAGTAGCTGGTATTTTTACTGATTATTCAAAACTATATACGTTTTGTATGATATCTGTTTATGCAGATTTCATACTCTTCTTAGGTACAGAAAAGTTGTGTGTAGCAAGATTTTCTATTAATTAATCACTGCCTCGTTAATTTCAGTCATCTCTTGTTAAAATAAACAGCATGTTTTAGAAAAAGGAAACAGTCTGTGTAGAAAAATTTTCAAAGGACGCTGTGAGTGAAAACGTCTTGCGATGTTGAGATTCGTTGACTACGCTGTTCCAAGACAATAAGAATCATTTGCAGTAATCAGGTCCATAATGTTTCTGACACAGGCCATAGTGACACAAGGATTTCAGCATGATTTATCTCGCACATCCATTTTCTTTCGTTGTAGCCAGTATGAAAAGTTCTTAGAAATCATTTTGAACATAAAAAAATCTACAGTTCTTGCTGTCATGCAAAAGAACTTTTTGTGTTGAAAACTGGGATGCTTCACTGATGCAGGATGACAACCACCAGTCAAAATATTCATTCCGTATTCTGAGCTGTTTGTGGTTCTGTTGAGGTAGTCTGTCTTTTTACAAATTCTGCTATCTTTTAGCAGGGCCACAAGTCAGATGAAGAAGTGTAGTTTCATAACACAGCAAGAATATTCTGTAATGATTTACAGTGTGACGTCCATCTACATTTTGACTCCTTCCTACGATTTTTGATTATGGATGCGTATGCCGAATTAGGAAATACACTCATGCTCATAAATTAAGGATAATTGCAGAATCAGAATGTGGTGACACACAACGTGGCACTACACAAAACTGGCGCTAATAGCATAGGAAACACACACGAAACAGATCTCTAAGTCCACGGTATTGGTGATAAGTTGAGAAAACCGTCCCAAAACATATGTGCTACAGAACGCCACTGTTTCCTTCGCACTTACCCCGATGTCAATATGGGATTGATCACCATGCACACGTACACAGGCCGCACAACGGGTTAGCATACTCTGGATCAGGTGGTCGAGCAGCTGCTGGGGTATAGCCTCCCATTCTTGCACCAGTGCCTGTCGGAGCTCCTGAAGTGCCCTAGGTGTTTGAAGACGTGCAGCGATACGTCGACTGAGCGCATCCCAGACGTGATCGATGGGGTTTAGGTCTGGGTATCAGGCAGGCAACTCCATTCGGTGATATCTTCTGTTTCAAGGTACTCCTCCACGATGGCATCTCGGTGGGGCCGTGCGTTATCATCCATCAGTAGGAAGGTGGGACCCACTGCACCCCTGAAAAGGCGGACATGCTGGTGCAAAATGACGTCCCGATACACCTGACCTGTTACAGTTCCTATGTCAAAGACGTGCAGGTGTGTACGTGGACCAATCATAATCCCACCCCACACCATCAAACCACGACCTCCATACAGGTCCCTTTCAAGGACATTGGGGTTGGTATCTGGTTCATGTTTCACATCAGATGAAAACTTGGCGAGAATCACTGTTCACACTATACCTGGACTCTTCCGTGAACATAACCTGGGACCACTGTTGCAATGAGCATGTACTGCGTTCATGACACCAGGCTTTACGGGCTCTCCTGTGACCAGGGGTCAGTTGAATGCACTTTGCAGGCCTCCGAGAGATTAAACCATGTCTGGTCAGTCGTCTGTAGACTGTGTGTCTGGAGACAACTGTTCCTGTGGCTGCGATAAGGTCCCGAACAAGTCTACCTACAGTACTCCGTGGCCGTCTGGGGGCTCTGATGGTGAGATATCGGTCTTCTTGTGGTGTTGTACACTGTGGACGTCCCATACTGTAGCGCCTGGACACGTTTCCTGTCTGCTGGAATCGTTGCCGTAATCTTGAGATCACACTTTGTGGCACACGGGGGGCCCGTACTACGACCTGCTGTGTTTAACCAGCCTCCAGTCGCCCTAGTATTTTACCCATCACAACGTCATCAATATCTGTTCTTTGAGCCATTTTCAACACACAGTCACAATTAGCACGTTTGAAAACGTCTGCATACTTACTCGCTGCACCGTATTCTGACATGCACCAACACACCTCTGCGTATGTGGGCTGCTGCCAGCGCCACCGTGCGACGACCGCGGGTCAAATGCGGCACATAGTCATACCCCGAGATGATTTAAACCTGCAAACCGACCACCAGAGCGTTCTTTCACCATGTATCGGCATTATCCTTAATTTATGAGCATGAATGTATTTCATGGTGGTGGTCTTCTTCACTACAAACATGCAACCTCCCCAGAGCCGCTGCCTTTACGAGTGCATCTACACTGAGGTGACGCATGGGACATTCCACTAATGCCTCTTCTGGGCTCGTGATCATATAGGTTAGACCCTAGACGACTGGAAAACTGTACCTTGGTCAGATGATTCCTTATTTCCGTCGTTAAGAACTGATGGCAGGGTTCGAGTGTGTAGCATGCTCCACGGAGCCTTAGACACTGGTTGTCAGAAAGGCACTATGCAAGCTAGTGATGGCTCGATAGTGGTGTGGGCTGTGTTTACATGGAATACATTGGGTTATCTGGTCCTACTGAACCTATCATTGACTGGAAACCGTTATGTTCGGCTAGTTGGAGTCGATATGAAGCCATCACGGATTGCATGTTCCCAAACAACGGTGGAATTTTTATGGATGACAAAGCTCCGTGTCACCGGGCCACACTTGTTCGAGATTGGTTTGAAGAACATTCTGGACATTCTGTGTAAAGTACCATCAGCTTATTCCTGTAAGTGTCCCTAAATATTTAGTGGATTAAGGTCGGGGGAACATGTACGCAGAACATTGGTCCTCCACGGGCAGTCCATCGTACTGAAACCATAGCTGCCGCCGAACACCAAGTGGAATATTTTTTAAAGCGTTACGCGAAGTATTTAATTTACCCTCAATATGTTTGCGAACTTACATATTTAAATACGGAGGTACGCATAAAACATCATCCGAAATTAAGCTAAACACATTCTCCGAAAATTATTTCGAACGATTAGTTCATGAGCCCACGCGAATAATAAACGGTTGTGAAAACACACTTGACCTTTTAGCAACAAATAATTCTGAGCTAATAACGAGAATCAAAACGGATACAGGGATTAGTGAACACAGGGTTGTCGTAGTGAGACTGAATTTTGTAGCCTCCAAAGCCTCCAAAAATAAACGAAAATATACCTACTCAAAAAAAAAAGATAAAAATTTGCTTGACGCCTTCCTGAGAGACAATCTCCATTCTTTCCAAACAGACAATGTAAGTGTAGACCAGTTGTTATTTGAATTCAAAGAAATAGTATCGGCAGCATGTGAGAGATTTGTACCAAATAAATTAACAGACGACGGAGCTGATCCTCCTTGGTACCCAAAACGGATCAGAACACTATACAGAAACACTAAAAAAGCATTCCAAATTCAAACAAACGCAAATTCCCAAAGATTGCCGATCTTTTACAGAAGCTCGAAATTTAGCGCGGACATAAATGCGAGATGCTTATAATAGTTTCGGCATGAAACTTTATCTCCAAACCTGGCAGAAAATCCAAAGAGATTCTAGTCGTATGTAAAGTATGCTAGCGGCAAGAGACAATCAATGCCTCCTCTGCGCGATAGTAAAGGAAAAATGCTGTCGACGCCATTGCTGCCAAAGCACAGTTACTAAACTTCTGAAATTGCTTCACCAAAGGTGACGAAGTAAATATTCCAGAATTCGATTCAAGGAGACCTGCCAGCATGAGTAACTTAGAAGTAGAAATCCTCGGAGTAGTGAAGCAACTTAAATCACTTAATAAAAGCAAGTCTTCCGGTCCAGACTGTTTACCAGTTAGGTTCCTTTCAGAGTATGCTGATGCAATAGCTTATGCTGATGCAATTGCTCTATACTTAACTATCATATGCAATCGCTCGCTCGACGAAAGATCCATACTCAAAGATTGGAAGGTTGCACTGGTCACACCAATATTCAAGAAAGGTAGTACGAGTAATCCAGTTAATTACAGGCCCATATCATTAACGTTGATACGCAGATGTATTTTGGAACAGATATTGTGTTCGAACATTATGTATTGATACACAGTCAACACGAATTTAGGAAACATCGTTCTCGTGAAACACAACTAGCTCTTTACACACACGAAGTTATGAGTGCTACCGACAAGGAATTTCAAATTGGTTCCGTGTTTCTAGATTTCCAGAAGGCTTTTGACACCGTACCACGCAAGCGTCTTGTAGTGAAATTGTGTGTTTATGGAATATCGTCCCACATATGTGGCTGGATTCGTGATTTCCTATCAGAGAGGTCACAGTTCGTAGTAACTGACGGAGAGTCATCGAGTAAAACAGAAGTGTTTTCTGGCGTTCCCCAAGGTAGTATTATAGGTCCTGTGCTGTTCCTTATCTGTATAAACGAACTGGGAGACAATTTGAGCAGCCGTCTTAGATTGTTTGCAGATGATGCATTCGTTTATCGTCTAGTAAAGCCGTAATAAGATGAAAACAAATTGCAATACGATTTAGAAAGGATATCTGTATGGTGCGAAATTTGGCAACTGACCCAAAATAACGAAAAATGTGAGGTCATTGACAAGAGTGCTGAAAGGAATGCGTTAAACTTCGGTTACACGATAAATCGGTCAAAGCTACAAATCGTAAATTCAACTACATACCTAGGACTTACAATTATGAACGACTTAAATCGGATAAAACACACAGAAAATGTTATGGGGAAGGCAAAAAACAGACTGCGTTTTATTCGTAGGACACTTAGAACATGTAACAGTGCTATTAAAGAGCCTGCCTACACTACTCTTGTGCGTCCTGTTTTATAGTACTGCTGCGCTGTGTTTGGATCCTTACCAGATAGGACTGACGGAGTACAGCGAAAAAGTTCAAAGAAGGGCAGCACGTTTTGTGTTATCGCGAAACAGGAGAGAGAGACAGCATCACTGAAATGATGCACTATTTGGGGTGGATATCATTAAAAGAAAGGCGTTTTTCATTGCAGCGGAATCTTCTCACGAAATTCCAATCACCAACTTTCTCCTCCTGATGCGAAAATATTTTGTTGACGCCTGACTTACATAGGGAAAAACGATCATCGTAATGAAATAAAGGAAGTCAGAGCTCACAAAGAAATATTGAGGAGTTCCTAGATAACAGGACGCAGCATGTCATTCTCAATGGAGAGAAGTCCTCCGAAGTAAGAGTGACTTCAGGTGTGCCGCAGGGGAGTGTCATAGGACCGTTGCTATTCACAATATACATAAATGACCTGGTGGATGACATCGGAAGTTCACTGAGGCTTTTTGCAGATGATGCTGTGGTGTATCGAGAGGTTGTAACAATGGAAAATTGTACTGAAATGCAGGAGGATCTGCAACGAATTGACGCATGGTGCAGGGAATGGCAATTGAATCTCAATGTAGACAAGTGTAATGTGCTGCGAATACACAGAAAGATAGATCCTTTATCATTTAGCTACAAAATAGCAGGTCAGCAACTGGAAGCAGTTAATACCATAAATTATCTGGGAGTAGGCATTAGGAGTAATTTAAAATGGAATGATCATATAATGTTGAGCGTCGGTAAAGCAGATGCCAGACTGAGATTCATTGGAAGAATCCTAAGGAAATGCAATCCGAAAACAAAGGAAGTAGGTTACAGTAGGCTTGTTCGCCCACTGCTTGAATATTGCTCAGCAGTGTGGGATCCGTACCAGATAGGGTTGATAGAAGATATAGAGAAGATCCAACGGAGAGCAGCGCGCTTCGTTACAGGATCATTCAGTAATCGCGAAAGCGTTACGGAGATGATAGATAAACTCCAGTGGAAGACTCTGCAGGAGAGACGCTCAGTAGCTCGGTACGGGCTTTTGTCAAAGTTTCGAGAACATACCTTCACCGAAGAGTCAAGCAGTATATTGCTCCCTCCCACGTATATCTCGCGAAGAGACCATGAGGATAAAATCAGAGAGATTAGAGCCCACACAGAGGCATACCGACAATCCTTCTTTCCACGAACAATACGAGACTGGAATAGAAGGGAGAACCGATAGAGGTACTCAAGGTACCCTCCGCCACACACCGTCAGGTGGCTTGCGGAGTATGGATGTAGATGTAGATGTAGATATAGGTTTTCGTATTTTCCGCACGCTGAGAATTATTATGAAAGTGGTTCGATGAACCCTCTGCTAGACACTTAAGTATGATTTGCAGAGCATTCACATAACTGTAGATCTAGACTGCAAAGAAACGTACGATTCAAGGGCGCATTCTACTTGTCCGGGAATACGTAAGGGCACAAAAAGCACTGCTTCCACGATTCCAGCCCAGGGGCTTGTGCGAAAGCATGCCTGAGAGCCAAGTTCTCGGGTGACTTGCGGGTGGTTGTTGTGGAGATTGAAGATACCTTCACGTGTGAAGCTAGATTCGTGAGTCCATATCATGTTAATCATAAAATGTTCGTTATCTTCCACGTGGTACAAAAGCCTTTTTACAAAACAGACCTCGTCGAATGCGGTCTCGTAGCCTTTGATGTTGGGTTAATATGTAATGAAATGGATGAATTTATTCATAGTGCAACAATTCGACAACCAGTCAGGTATTTCACCGAGGTAATTGGTGAACGGTTTCAAGAATAGGGTCCTCTGTGGAGTATGTCTAGTGCTTGGACGATCTCTGTCCAAATATTTCAATCAGGATGGTGTCTTTGAGGGTACCGTGCTTCATACACAAGAGCGGCAGCAGCAGCTCGGCTACCGGATGCGTCCAGCACCAAAAGCTTGTCGACGTATTCATTGTTTGTGTACTCCAGCAGGAAGCAGGAAGTTACGGTTGTGCACTGGGGGTTGGTAGACACATGCGTGCACTTTAATAGATACCGCTGTGATGTGATAAATTATTCTAATGTGACAGAATGCTTTCCTATTTATAAACGTCTAGAACTATGGGATGGACGTCTAAAAAATAGAAAAGGAACCTAACAACCTGTATGCGGTGTTTTTGTATGTTAAAGTTTTATCCGCTGTCTGCCCAAAAAAAAAAAAAAAGTGAAACACCCTGAATGGGAGGACAAACGAAACGAATTTTCATGGTTGGTTAGTTTGAGAGATAAAGGGACCGAACTACAAGGTCATCAGTCCCTTGTTCCTGAGGCAAATAAGGCTCAGGGTAAAAAAAACTCCCAAAGTACGGTTGGGAAAGTAAAAGGAGGAAAAGGAATGTGGAACCAAACTTAAAAAGAAAATGAATGGCATGAGCAAAAAACGGGGAAGACATACACCATAAGGCATTAAAAGGCATTAAAACCATAGCGCAGATATTCTGGGCTGGTTGATCCCAAAAATAAAAGAAGATGAGCCAGCCACTCTGCAACACTTTAAAATGTTCACCACAAAAAGGCAAGGCAAGATGAACACATGTAGGGAAAAGACGAACACAAAGACGAACATATGCAAACAAATGGTGACAGATTTAAAAAGAAGGGAGGATGGAGGCCCCAGAAAGATGGCCAAACGCCTGCCCTTAGATGGTACGATAACCCCCACCCCCTCATGAAATTTTCGTGGGTTGGAAAGCTATGTGATGTTATTTCTGTAATTAAAAAATAAAATTACAAAATAACTTTACGAAGAAACTGGCAGTATGAGCCCACTTATGACGGTGCACCACCTCTGGACTAGATGGGAAGTGTCACATGAAGCTGTTGTATCCTCTCCTGAAAGAAACTGGCTCACAACTGTTGCAACTGGTCGTCGATATCACGGATACTGACACTGGGACAAAGTTGTTCGAACTGGTCCCACACATGTTATATAGGGGACGAATTGCCGCTTTTGCTGGGCAACATCACGCAAACAGTTGATGAACCATGTGCCATGTGTGAACCAGCATTGTCCTGTTGAAAAATAGCACCAAGATATGGCGCATGATAGACAAGACATGAAGGCATGCCATGTTTGTGAAGTACTATTGTGCCGGTAGAGTTCCCACAACCACTACTAGCTGTGGCCTGAAGTCGTACCCGATGGCTCACCATACCAAGACGCCAGGAGTCAACACATTTGTGACTCTCTAAAACATGGGAGGAGTAGGATGTCTCCCCATATCACAGTCACACTCGACGACGACAGGCATCCGGAGTAGTGCAGGACTGCCATTCATCGCTGAACAAATTTCGAAGCCATTCTTCAGCAGTCCCTGCTTGCCAGTCACGACCCACTCAAACGCAGCCGACTGTGTTGTGGTGCTAACTGCAGCCTACATATGGGATGCTAATTCACTAGTCCAGCTGCTGTTAGTCTCCTACCAATAGTGCGGGATGACAGTGAAAGTCGCAGGGAGTCCATTACTTGTTTTCGAATATCAGGTATGGATGTAAAGGGGCTACAATGTGTTTAATGCGAAGTATGGTGGTCCTTCCATGTTGTGGTCAGACGTGACCGACTGGAACCTGTCGACGAGTATGCCTGTCCTCTCGTTCCCATGCAGTCCGACATCAGGTAACTGTCACATTCGAATGCCCCACAAATGTGGATACATCATTCTACCAGCCAACGACATGGTGATCCACAATGAGGCCCCTTTTAAATTCTGCCAGCTACTGATACCACTGTCTCACACGATTACGCAACACCTCCGTGTCCTCCATAGTGATCACTCAACATACGACTCTGTTCACTCCCCTTACATACCAAAACAAAAATATGCCTCAAATGGCTCTGAGCACTATGGGACTTAACATCTGAGGTCATCAGTCCCCTAGAACTTAGAACTGCTTAAACATAACTAACCTAAGGACATCACACACATCCATGCCCGAGGCAGGATTCGAACCTGCGACTGTAGCGGTCACGCGGTTCCAGACTGCCTAGAATCGCTCGGCCACCACGGCCGTCATACCAAAAAGCCAGCAACCCTACACACGAACAACACCGATGCACTCTGGTGACCTGTCACAGAGAATATCATTGGGAAAGCTCTACACAGAGTAACGAATAAAAAGGGTTTGTTCCAAAAGTTTCGAGAGTAAAATTCGCCAGGGGACTTAATGGGCTACAACGATGCGGTTTTCGCCGGGAATAGTGGCCAGTTTTCCTGGCTGACGAATGCGACTTGGCTGAGTCGCTTCGGGGAAACTGTGTTTCGCAAGGAGATTAAAGATGCAGCGGTTACACGAACAGCAATACGAAGTCTGGCTGTGAGATGCTGGGTTTGATTCCGGATGCCTTCGGGTAGGAAGCCATGTCCTAGCCAAGAATTTTCGCGAGGCAAAAGACGTTCTGATGAGGTTGAGGACAACGAGCATTTCGTTCGTGCCTAAGGATGATATCACCGTATTGCAACATGCGGAAATAGAATTTTATAGCATTTTTTGAGAGATGAATTAGGTATGAGAAATCAATGTACAAAGATGATCCTGGAAGTGGTGCCCAATGAACTGAAGGAACTCCTTTCGCTGAAGTGTGGCGAGTTGTTGGACGCCGCCGAAGTGAGCCTAATTTTTTTTGGACAGAGTAGTGACAGGCGACGAGACATGTAATTTCGAAAACGATCCTGAATCACGGTATCACTGTTGATGATAAAGGAGGCTTCGAAGCGTTCTCTTAAGGAGGTTCCCAATGTCACTCTCCAATGAAGCCTATGCGGACTTGGCAAAGCGGTGGCAGCGATGCTTATATGAGGAAGGAATGTACATTCAACGTTTTGTAAACTAAACTTCAGCTACGTAGCTCAGGTGCGATGTACAACACACTTATGAATATATGTATGTAACAGAAGTAAAGCGAAAGGATTACTGCTACGTAACACGTAATACCTCTTCAAAGCGTAATCGGTAGTCATCGTATTTCCAATCCCTTGAGCCATATTTGGGATTTAGAAACGCTCTCACTTGATTTCACGATAGGACCTCCCGCTAATCAAAATTATTAACAGACAGTAGTCAGAGCTAAGACCACCTCTATATATCACAATAAAAATTAACAGGACGAAAGTTAAGAATTACCTCTGAAAGAGAGAAATTTGTTTTTCTCTCATACACAGTAGAGATTATTTAATTTGGTTCATATACTAGAGAAAATATGAAGACGTACATCCCTGTACAGAAATACAAATAATAATATCCACCAAGAAATGATGTCATAGCATCCATTGACATCAAGCCACTGGTCAAACACCATGCCTGGTGTCGGATATTTCTCTTCATCCTTAAAATCATTCGACCCACGAGAATCGTTTTTACTGTTGCAATTTTCCGAAAAATTAGCGCAAGTACAATGAGAACAACAGGTTACAAAAATATCAAATGGAAAATGAAGATAACTTACCCAAGAATTGGGGAGCACATCTTCAGGTCGATAGCGCGATGTAGAGACCAACGCAACAACTAGAAGAGTCCGTTACTCAGCAACAGTACGTCAGCGGCTAACAACACCAATAATTAAATTGCTACTTCTGAAGAAGGAAGCGCTAGTTCGTCATTTATTACCATTTTGTCGGCACCGAGAAGTCTCTATGGTCGACAGAATCTTTTTATTAGAGTTTTCGAATGTCGTTTGCGGTTCTTGTAAGGCCTTATTGATTCAGGACATGGTATGCAACTTTGCAGCAGTTAATGTCTTACAAAACTATGAATTCTGCCTATCAGTAACTTCTCATACTCGGGGAATATTTGGCGACGATCTGTGTGTGAGACGTTATCTGGTTATGTAGTGAAATGTGCCCCGGCGTCTAAATAAAACCATCGAGAGCTTAATCTTAAATTCCTACTAACTTGTTAATCCTAAACACGAATTATCAGGAAAACACAGGTTGTTTACAAATGACTGATCGGATTTTGGGAAAATATATTTCACGTAAATATTACGAAAGAGTGAATGATACATTGTATAGAATAGTATTTTTTTAATTCAAGTTTCTTACACTTAATTACATATGTTCTACATACTCTTGTCCTGTTACATAACAAAAACCTGTGCGGTAGTCAGTTTCGGCTTATACACGTTCGAGCATGTCTCCGTCAGTGTTTGACAGCGCAACATGAGATATATTTTAAGTAATCGATTAGTAATTATGGGACCAAAGTCGATCGCAACACGTTGCAGCAGACTAATTCTACCCTAACCTGACATTAACCTAAATTTTTGTCATTCACAAGACATGTTTCCAACATCAGTACAAAATTGCTGACTGTTTACTGATTCCGCAAATATCAAACAAACCTTCTGAAATTGTATTTTCATATCTGTGTAACAAATTCATATCTGGACTGTTGTAAACAGATAAATCTGTTACCCCATATTTTGCTACCACAAACTGAGAATCAGTTACAAATAAATATCGATATATAACAATAGGTTTCATTGAGGACATACTCTTTCGGCTACTTACAAAAGTGTACCATGTATGGACAAAGGAATCCACAGTACAACATCAAAACTGCAATTGAACGACGTTTTCAAATATGTGACTCATACAACTTACGTTAGCGGACAAAAGATCATGTTTTACACCTGCAAATGGATAACAAACACAACGATGTACTAATATGAACAAAACATTTAGACATGTCAATCTCAATATTCATAATTTTGGAAATATGGTGATTACAGGAAATCTAAGAACAGTCTTGGAATCACCGCAACTTATGCTTTAAGGTGATACACTTCACACAACATTTCAAAATCATATTAAATTTATTAAAAGTTACAGTTATTTTATTTTGCTGAGACGATTTGTGGATGGAACAGATGAGTCAAATATTTTTGCGATCACTTTTATATACATTCCAACTGATTTAATTTGTAAGTGACAATCTATTTTGAGTTAAAAGTATTATAAATTAAAACATTGCTTGTCACCAGTAAGCTTATTTCCACTACGAAGTACATATTTATATTTCGTTTCCGTGATCTCACATCCCTTAATGAGATGGGAAGAGATATGTTTACGTATTCATTTTTGAGAGACACCAACCGCAGTTCTTTGTGAGGTGTCACTGCAATTTCTGCGATTCTCTGCCAAAATTAAGTTGGCAACTCAGAAACAATATGGCTGACGTTTTGTTGTTGTGTGAAATGTGATTTCTACGAGCAGTGTGAAAGATGTTCACCAATAAACTACGTATTATTGAATTGATTTTTCAACTTACTTATTAATACCTGAAACATAGCACAATTGAACCCAGAGGCCAGTCTCATGGAATGGACTACAATCATTTTAAATACGTCGTTGTAATCAATCAGATGCATTAGACAGATATGTGGTTCGAAATTATTGTCTTCCACGTGCCCAAAAAGAAAAAAAACCACAGACTGTAAGGTCAGGAGTCCTTGCGGGCCACCTGAAGAGTGCTGAATCGTGCTGAGTGTAGCGCCCAAGTTCCTCGTTCAGGTTACTACGTACAATTCTATGCCAATGTGGTGAAGTTTCGCCTTGTTGGAATATGAAGTTTGGTATATCAGCTATCTTTTTAGGAAACAAACAGTCTTTCGGCATGTGTAGGTACATTGTACCCATCGCAGTTTTTCCAGGAAGAAAGTAGAGCTCCTGACACTTTGTCACATGAAACAACACCGAAGACTTTTAGCTTTGGAGGATCTCTTTCAATCTCCACAGCTATACTGGGATTTAGTGTGCCCCATATGCGAATGTTGTGAAGACTCATTCGGACGTTTATGTGGAATGTTGCCTTATCACTGAACACGAGTTGGGGGATGAACACGTCATATCAACAAAATTCGCGTCTAACAGTGCGGTCACTTGGCCGTAAACGTTGCCGAAGCTGCATGGGGTATGGTTTCTGATGTAATCTTTTGCGTGTAATCTTCCACACAGTTGAATGAGTTCGCAACTTGCACTACGTGTAGATTTCTTTGGACTACGAAGGAACGCCTCTCGGCTACTCTCTACTGTTTCAATTATAATATTTGGTCATCCGGAGCTTTTCCCTTTTACAGATGCAACGTGATTCAATCTTTTCATATTGCAAATGGTTCAAATGGCTCTGAGCACTATGGGACTCAACTGCTGTGGTCATAAGTCCCCTAGAACTTAGAACTACTTAAACCTAACTAACCTAAGGACATCACACACATCCATGCCCGAGGCAGGATTCGAACCTGCGACCGTAGCAGTCCCGCGGTTCCGGACTGCAGCGCCTAGAACCGCATGACCACCGCGGCCGGCTTCATATTGCAACGCACAAAAATGCTTTCTCTTGGTTAGTCGCCAACTTGCAAACTGCTGTCACCCTGCCGCCTGGTGTATCACAGTAAAACCTAAAATGACGAGAAAAACTTCAATATATCCTCTCTTCAATGGGTTTTACTCCAAGCTTGTGACCATTATACATTTGAAGGTATAACACGATAAATAATTTGTAAAATCCCTGTATTTTCAGACCGTAACGGCAACATTAAATTTTCATAATAGCATTTTTGTCTTCTAGTCCGCCTGCTTAGCTGAGTGGTAACGTGCTTACCACCCATGCAGCGGGGTCAGGTTCGATTCCCGGCCGGGTTGGAGTGGGTATTGTTGTCCTCATTATCATTTCGTCCTAATCACCGGCATGCAAGTCGCCCAATGTGGTGTCGACTGAAGTAAGGCTTTCACCCCGGCGGCCGAACTTCCCCGGATGGTGCCTCTCGGCCAACAATGCCACACACTCATTTTTTCTCTTCTGGAAGTCAGGGCTCTTTGTCCTTTTCACACGTACACATTCTGAAAGTTACTGAATAAATTGCCGCAATTTGCTAACGAAGAGACACGCGTATGGAGAACATAGTAATAAGCATCGCCGACGTAGAGAAACAACTGAAAGAGTTGAAAACAAATAGGTCGCCAGATTCGGATGGAATCTCAATTCGGTTTTTCAAAGAGTACTCTACGGCACTGGCCCCTTACCTATCTTGCATTTATCGCGAATCTCTAGCCCAGCGCAAAGTACAAAGCGACTGGAAAAAGCGCAGGTGACTCCTGTACATAAGAAAGGTGAAAGAACGAACCCTGAAAATCACAGAACAACATCTCCAATATCATCGGTTTGTAGCAGAATCCTTGCACATACTCTCAGTTAGAATACAATAAATTTTCTTGAGACCGGGAAGCTTATGTCCACGAATCAGCACGGTTTTAGAAAGCATCGCCAGTGCGAAACTGAGCTTGCCCCTGTCTCACACGATACACTGCGCACTATGGATGAAGGGAAACAGGCAGATTCCATTTCTGGATTGCCTGAAAGCATTTGACACGATGCACCAATGTGGACTGTTATGGAGGTACGAGCATATGGTATAGGTTCACAGATACGTGAGTGGCTCGAAGACTTCTATTAAACCAGTGTGTTGTCTTCTATAGCGAGTGTTCATCAGAAGCAAGGGTTTCGTCAGGAGTGTCCTAGGGAAGTGTGATAGTACCGATATTATTTTCTATATACATAAATGATCTGAGTGACAGGGTGGGCAGTAATCGGCGTTTGTCTGCTGGTGATGTTGTGGTGTACGATTAGGTGTCAAACTTGAGTGACTGTAGGAGGATACAAGTGACTCAGACAAAATATCTTGGTGTGATGAATGGCAGCTAGCTCTGAATGTAGAAAAAATTAAGTAAATGCGGATGAGCAGGAAAAACAAATCCGTAATGTTCGGATACAGCAGTAGTGTCCTGCGTGACACACTCATGTCGTTTAAATATAGAGGCGCAAGTTTGCATAGTGAGGTTGTAGTACGGAAGACGAATAGTGAACTTCGGTTTATTGGGAGAATTTAAAAAAAGTGTAGTTGTAAAACAGAGCACGTACAGGACACCAGCACGAGTTTTTCTTGAGTAATGCTCGAGCGTTTGGGGTCCTTACCAGGTCGGAATAAGGGAAGATATCGAAACACTTCAGAGGCGGGCTCCTAGATTTATTACCGGTAGGTCCGAACAACACACAAGTTTTACGGTAATGCTTCGGGAAATAAAACAGAAAACCCTGATGGGAAGGCGACATTCTTTTCCAGGAACACTATTGAGAAAATTTAGAGAACAGGCATTTGAAGCTGACTGCAGAACAATTCTACTGCTACCAATACACATTTCACATGAGGACCACGAAGATATATATTGGGTGGGGAAAAATTGTGGGGCAAAATTTTAACCCTGGATAGCTGATGTTAGTATTAACCAAAATTACTAACGTTGAGTAGGTAGACAACGCACAATTTTTAAACTACGGAAACTTGGCGCCACGCGCTTCAATTGACCGCGGGATTTCCCTGCTGCCGGATGCTCTGGATAACGCATGGCCGCGAATGCTTTGCCTGCTGGAGATTGCGATGAGATCCAAGGCGGCCCGCACTCTCGATGGTAGCTCGCCAGCCTTCCACTCTGGGGGCCTGGGGATGAATACGCCGGGGTCCCGGCACATCCATTGTAGTTTCATGATAAGACGTACCGGGAACAAACCGGTCAACAGCTGTTAGTTCACGTACAGGAACTCTTTTACAAATTGTTTCGGTAGGTAGTACATTGTTTACTTAAAACAGATGCTGTAACTGGCAACCCTCTGAGGCGACACAATCTTGTTAACGTCGAACCGTTTTTTGAGGAACTCTTACAAGGATTCCTGGCATTGCCCTGATATGATTGGCGGCAAACTGAATACGATCCATTAATTCCTCTTTGTTTCTAAGTTGTTCGCGTCCGGGAAGGTGAACTAGAACTTTGAAAATCCCCACAGGAAAACGTCCGATGGCGTGAGGTCTGGTGATCGCTGGGGGTCATGTCCTATGAGCATTGCTGTCAATTTCGAAGAGTTCATTTAAATATCCGCGCACAGCACGATTGTCATGTGCGGACGCCCTATCATGCTGCAACCACATGCTTAGCCGTATGTCAAGGGGAACATCTTCCAGCAGGCCGGGCAGAATTTCTTGCAAAAAGTGAAAGTAATTTTCCCCCGTACGTCGAGGAGATAGGCGGACTGGCCCAATCAGATGGTCACCCACAATGCCTGCCCAAACGTTGAGCGAAAATCGTTCCTGGTGTTTGTGGACGTAAGTGACGTGAAGATTTCCCATTGCCCAGTAATGAACGTTTCGAGTGTTGTAAAGGCCATCTCGATGGAATTTGCACTCGTCGGTAAAGAACACAATGACAGGGAAGTCGGGATCTCGTGCAATACTTTGCAGAAACCACCGGCAAAACCCTAACCTGTGTTCATAGTCCACCACAGGATTTAGATCTTGGACAGGGTCGAAACTAGTGAATCCTGGCCGTCATCCCTCAAAACCTCCCAGACTAACTGATGAGAGAACCCCATGTCGTGTCCAACCGCTCGAGTATTTGTCGTAGGTGCTTCCTCGAAGCGCTCGAGAACAGTCTCTTCATGCAGCATCCCGTGGCGTTCGAGGTCTTCCAGCATCACCATGATATCCCGCTAACGAAGCTGTTTCGCCAAGTCGCCGGTGAATTGCTGTAAACTTTTGCGGGTGTGGGTGACGCCTTGGTGGGTACCGTTCCTCATACAACAGTCGAGCTTCATGCGCATTACCGTCGGTTAGTCCATAAACAAAAACCATATCTCGTTGTTCTTGAATCGAATACTGTGCCTTCATGCTTACTGTATGACAAGATCGCGGGTGACGTGTGTTTGCTCCGAAGCGAAGTGAGGTGGAGACAAACAGGAAGACCTATTCGACACGTGAGCGTATCACGTTGGGGCAGTGACGGGGCGACGGACGTCTGTATGTGTGAACCGACAACCATAGCGCTGCCCGAGAGCCGACGAACGGCAACAGGGCAATCCCGCGGCCAATCTGAGCGCGTGGCGCCAAGTTTCCGTAGTTTAAAAGTGGTGTGTTGTCGATCTACAGAACATTTTGGTTCCTACTGACATCAGCTATCCAGGCATAAAATTTCGTGCCACATTTTTTCTCCACCCTGTACACGAAAAATTAGGGCTCATACGGAAGCACGTAGACAACCGTTTTTCCCTTGCTTCATTTGCGAGTGGAACAGGAAAGGAAAATACTAGCAGTGGTAGTGGTAAAGGGTACACTCTGCCATGCCGTATGGTGGTTTGTGGAGTGTATACGTAGATATACACTCATGCTCATAAATGAAGGATAATTGCAGAATGTGGTGCCACACAATGCGGCACTACACACAACTGAGCTAACAGCATAGGCACATAGGGAACACACACGACACAGTTCTGTAAGTCCACGCTATTGGTGATAAGTTGAGGAAACAGTCCCGAAACACATGTGCTACAAAACGCCAATGTTTCCTGCGCATGTACCCCGATGTCAATATGGGATATGATCACCATGCACACGTACACAGGCCGCACAACGGGTTGGCATACTCTGGATCAGATAGTCGAGCAGCTGCTGGGGTATAGCCCCCCATTCTTGAACCAGTGCCTGTCGGAGCTCCTGAAGTGTCCTAGGGGGTTGAAGACGTGCAGCGATACGTCGACTGAGAGCATCCCAGGCGTGCTCGATGGGGTTTAGGTTTGGAGAACAGGCAGGCCACTCCATTCGTCTGATATCTTCTGTTTCAAGGTACTCCACCACGATGGTAGCTCGGTGGGGCCGTGCGTTACCATCCATCAGGAGGAAGGTGGGACCCACTGCACTCCTGAAAAGGCGGACATGCTGGTGCAAAATGACGTCCCGATAGACCTGACTGTGACAATTCCTCTGTCAAAGACATGCAGGGGTGTACGTGCACCAATCATAATCCCACCCCACACCATCAAACCACGACCTCAAACAGGTCCCTTTCAATGACATTAAGGTTCAAAATGGTTCAAATGGCTCTGACCACTATGGGACTTAACTTCTGAGGTCATTAGTCCCCTAGAACTTAGAACTAGTTAAACCTAACTAACCTAAGGACATCACAAACATCCATGCCCAAGGCAGGATTCGAACCTGCGACCGGAGCGGTCTTGCGGTTCCAGACTGCAGCGCCTTTAACTGCACGGCCACTTCGGCCGGCGGACATTAAGGGGTTGGTATATCGTTCCTGGTTCACACCAGATGAAAACCCGGCGAGAACTACTGTTCAGACTATACCTAGACTCGTCTGAGAACATAATCTGGGACCACTGTTCCAATGACCATGTACTGTGTTCTTGACACTAGGCGTTACGGGCTCTCCTGTGACCAGGGGTCAGTGGGATGCACCTTGCAGGTCTCCGGGTGAATAATCCATGTTTGTTCAGTCGTCTGTAGACTGTGTGTCTGGAGACAACTGTTCCAGTGGCTGCGGGAAGGTCCCGAGCAAGACTACCTGCAGTACTCCGTGGCCGTCTGCGGGCACTGATGGTGAGATATCGGTCTTCTTTTGGTGTTGTACACTATGGATGTCCCGTACTGTAGCACCAGAATATGTTTCCTGTCTGCTGGAATCATTGCGATAATCTTTGTGGCACACGGAGGGCCCCTGCTGCGACCTGCTGCGTTTGACCAGCCTCCAGTCGCCCTAGTATTCTACCCCTTATAACGTCATCAGTATGTGTTCTTTGAGCCATTTTCAACACACAGTCACCATTAGCATGTCTGAAAACGTCTGCACTCGTTCTCGCTGCACCGTAGACTGACATGCATCAACGCACCTCTGCAGATGTGGACTGCTGCCAGCGCCACCCTGAGACGACCGCAGGACAAATGCACCGCATGGTCATACCCCGAGGTGATTTAAACCCGCAAACCGCCCACCAGAGCGTCGTATCACCTTAATTTATAAGCATGAGAGTAGGTACAGCTGTACAAGTTCAAAATATCAGCACTAACAATATTTGTAATTTTTAAGCAACTTCGGCAATTTGATGTTCCAAAGGTTCCACGTGCTCAAATTAGCCGTATCGGCACACCCAGCAGCAGTGCACCACGTGACAAAATAACTTTATGTGTGACACTTGCAAGCACCAACATGCATAAATGTTTTACCGGAGCAGCTTTTTTTGTAGCCTTTGCGATGAGCGTGTAATGTCCCCACAGAAAATACCCTCTACCACGCAATAGTCAATCATAGCCAATCAAGCCATCCACAGTTATTTACTTTGGAAAAGTATCTGATCTGATTTTCTAGTAACATATGCGGCGACAGCTCGTCGACGCCAAAGTATTTTCTAGTACGTTTATTCTTTGGAATAACAGAGATACATGTATGTATTCTCCATGGTTGTTAGACTGGTAACTAGGACAGCTTCGGAAGTATCTGTTGAAAGATTGACGGGTTTCTAAAAGAGAAATATTTGCTTTTCTTCTCGCTAAAGCGAGCTATTAACATTTGTGCCACTAGCGGGTTGTTTGAAGAGAAAGAAACTGTAACGGAAAATAATTAAGACTTGGAACCAACAGAGATCTGGACATGTAATGGAGATGGATTGAATATACAATTTCCTTCATAAATAAGGTTTGTGACCCTTTTTATTCTGGAGTGAATGAACGAATGAGTTCTTTGTCTGAATCATTGATGATCGCATTGGCCCTGTAATTAGTGGGGAAGTTTCAGCTGTGTCAAAGAGAGCCTGCAATCACCGAGTCTTTGTTAAATCGTCCAAAAAGGCTTCGTACACATCTGGAATTCGAAATCTTTCGTAAAAGGAACGAATTGTTCAAACGATTGATTTTCCCAACTGAATGCAGCGCTTAACAATAATAATAAATGTAAAGATCTCTTACAGCAAGCCAGCCGCTGAATACTAAGACGAAGGGCTCCACCAGAGATTCTATTTGGCTGATTTCACGTAATGAAATATTATATCAAAAACTGTACATAGATAAAGGAGAGAGAGAGAGAGAGAGAGAGAGAGAGAGAGCGAATGAAAATTAGAGAAAATACTAATAATCCTCCATTAGTCTAATTTTTCACCTGTCTTATCACGGATCAGCCTAAAGACAAAACTGGAGGCCCTTACTTTACGGTATAGATTTATGTGTGAAAGTGAAGGGATCTTAAAGGCAACAGATACACGTCTATACAGACAAGACATTACACAAAGTTAGCGGCAAGCTGCATGCATTCATCATTCAGCATCTATTCTTCTTACCATTAACACACTATAAGCGGCGCGAGTAAAAGCGACGACTGGTGGTGCAGCGGTTAAATGATAGCGCCGGGCGTTGTCTGGCTGAGATGTCGTCCTGAGTCGCACCCCCAGACGGCGGCAACCCGCAGTACGCCGACCTGATAGCGGCGCTGTCGCCGCCGCTGCGGCGTGTCACGGAGCTGATTACTGCCGCACAGTTAAAGTTTGCCCAACTGCCGCCTCCTTGTCGCGGCGCGATGGCGACGGTTTACCGCAAGTTCCGGCAGCCGTCTTCTCCGGTGACGCAGTTAATAGACTGCAGCGGGCGATTGGCACGACAGGGGGCTGCGAACGTGGGAGTTGAGCGCCAAATGTCGTGCGGGTATAGCGGTTACTACCCAGTCCTAATTAATTTATTAATTAGAGTGAGGTAAGGAATGTTTCAACCATCACACATCACTGCGTCGGACATGCTAAAATCGCAAGTTGTTCCCCGCGAATTGTTGCACTGGATGGCTACACTGAGCAACTCGTAAAGACTCGTAAAGAGAAGGTCGAGCACAGCTGCAAGCTCCCTTATTCAACTGTAAGGTGTTTTCTTACCTCGAGTCTTGTAAACTTATTTCGGTGTCCCAAATCGTCCACTTCTAATGCAAATGTCTTAGCTTCACACAAGCATACAATCTACTGTGAATAATGGAATGGAAAGCGAGAAAATCTCAATGATACTTTAACGATAGTCTCGAAATAATGGGACGCTACCGTGTTTTTTATAAGGAATAAACAAAAAAAGTAGTCCTTAGAGCCTGTCTAACGGTAATACTTGAATGTGAGTCCGGTGGATTCTAATCATCACTTATCGAGCAACATTTCAAGTTCTTAAGATTTCCTCCACACGGACTTAATTACAGTTCGAAGAGACATAATCGCAGATTTACATACAAACGTTTCCGAAGCACTTTTAACTCACTAAATCACTTTTAGTCGAAAACGTTCGATTCACTGCGTATGCGGGGTGCCTCTCTAAAAACTACTTGTAGACTGTCTACCGAGTTAGATTCAGTGTTTCGTGCCTATCTGCAAAGGGCGCGTTTCCAATTGGTCGGTTTAAACGGCCAATGACTGACAATCTGAAATAAAATTACAATTAAAATAAGAGCTTGATTTTGGAGATACATAAATCACGGTTAAGAAGCTGTCGGTGTGGATAATGTCGACAGTCTAGTTGGAGTCGTATATAAACACATAAATACTTAATATTAGTAAAGAAAATTATGTGTTTGCGGCCAAGCCTAGCAGTGTGAATTACCGTATCCTCTACAATTGTCGTTTTATATAATTGGGATTTTTACCCGTCCTAACTGCTTGCTCTCGTATAGCAGCGTAAACGTCTCTAAACTGTGTAATGAAGTCTAACAAAATAAGGGTTCACATGGAACATAAAGGCTGCAAAGGCGGTGTATTTTAGGATAAGGCACAAAATTCTTTGCTAGAAACAATACGTCATCTAAGTGTACCGGTTTATGAACTGCCAAATTCTTGCAGCATGCTATATCATCGGTGAATGCGCCATAATGGACTCCCAGTGTGCAACATAAGTTATTCTCGAAGGGAGTGTGAAATTCACAACAAAGTTGGGAAAGATAGATCGGTTAACACGGATACCGGTATTTTAGTTCTGAACATCTGGTATTTTTCGGTATTTGTTTAGTATCGGTTATTACCAGTGATTTTTATTTTCACTAACAACTGGGTAACAAATCGAAATATTGATTACCCATGGCAGCTGTTCTACAGTTTTTGGTTTTTAAATAAATTGTTTTAAAGAAATGAGTAAATTTTATTAGTAAAATTTCCATTGCTTTGAAATATTGCGTCATTGTAGAACATGGAAAAAGTGATTTTAATAACAGCTCCGGCAGGCACGAGCAACAGACACAAGGTATAAGAACTGGTACAGGATTATTGAGACAATAGTGTACCTGTTACCATGCGGCGTGGCCTATTGGATTGTATGCGTGTACGTGAAGAGAGCGAGACTTGCCTCAGCTGGACTATATGGTAGTTTTTCGCTGTTGTCATGTTAATTGTATTAAAGCATGGCACCATCCTTAGTCTGAAACTGTTTTATGAAGTGCGGTATCAGTAAAGTACAATGATCCATTTGCTTTAAAAGATTAAGAACGGAACGAGCCACAACAAACTTGCAATGTCATATAAAGAGAAAATTTTATAATTTATTAATAGTTTACAATAAAAATAGAAAGTAGCTGATATGTTGCTTGTTTTACATAACATGTCTTTAATTGCATGTAGTTTTTGAGACGGACAAATAGTTCTTCAACTTCGGTTTTCACCTTTTAGTGCAGGCCATTTGTAATGAGTAATTAGTGGTATGATCCTCGACTACAGAATCAGTAGGAGAGTACTTGCGAGGTTTTGCAGTATGCAACCACTTGTCACTTTTCGAGAAAAGTAGCAGGTGGTGGACGGTGTAAGTTTTCTTTTACTTGCTTATTTACTTAAATATTTTGATTCTATGTATCTTGAAACCGAAGGAGTCAAAATTTCTCAATGTTTTTTAGTTTTCTACCTTTATTACAGTTAACGACAGGAATAAGAACTGAAAATCAGCTATTTAAGAAAATTGTTATTTTGTCCGGTTTTAAGAGTCAGGTTTAACTAGCGTTGAAGAAAAATAAACAATAGAACCGAAAAACGATTATTTCTTCAATAACCCGCAATCCTTAGTTCCCAATAGTCAATGAAAGAACTATCAGCTACAGTTTGTAGTACTCTTCGATTGTTGGGCGTCCATCAAAACGTGTTGCAACCGTAAACTATGATGTGGTTCATTATATCTCAACTCCACATGAGTGTCCTTTTGCAAGTATCGTCAGCCAGTGGATCTGGATGAGGATCAAAATGGTTCAAATGGCTCTGAGCACTATGGGACTTAACATCTATGGTCATCAGTCCCCTAGAACTTAGAACTACTTAAACCTAACTAACCTAAGGACATCACATACATCCATGCCCGAGGAAGGATTCGAACCTGCGACTGTAGCGGTCGCGCGGTTCCAGACTGTAGCGCCTAGAACCGCTCGGCCACTCCGGCCGGCGATGAGGATCACCGTGACGTTTTCGCACTTACTAAACAAACGTGCTGCTCTTCTTTGGATTTTCTCTACTTCCCCTAGCGGTTCTACCTGGTCAGGTCCCCAGACTGAGGAACAATAGTCAAATATTAGTCGCAAACCTCACATATTAACCATCTAACAGAAAACCCACAGATGACTAAAACTACTAGCTATCCGAACTGGAGACTGCATCTCTCCAATACCACCCTTCCCTAAAAAACGTTGATCCTACTCATCCTCTATTATATAAATATCTTACGGGGATCCTCTCCATCAAAGTTGAGTCCCTCCAAATCCTTGAATTTCATTCGCTGCGCCTTCATTTCTGCGTCTGTTTACCTTCCCCACGTGGCTCCTCCCTCTACTATGTCATCAAATTCCCACCCCTCCCCATCATCACTGAACACCTACGTATATGATTCACTATCCGTAAACTAGGGATCATAGTCGCATTGTTTCCTTTCTGATCAGGAATATTGAAACTTTTAGCAGGAAATTCTATCCTTCTTACATCTACTATACGCACACTTCATATTCTATCCCCAAGCAATTTCAACCGACTGCCTCTCCCCGATAGTGAAATCCATCCCGACATTTATCCTTCCTATCTATTATAAGTCCATCCCATGTACTCCACTCTACATCAGGGTTCCCCTCTCCCTCTCTCCTCATTTCTTCTTCTCTAAGTGTCTGCGCACCCAGGTGGCTTCTCTTAACCTGCTGTCTTCCCACCATTCATCCCAAATACCTACGTTCATCTAGATAGTTACTACACAATGGACCCCTTTAGTTTTTACCGACAGTCTTAAAGCTAATAGAACACAATTTCTCCTCTACAAATCCTTTTTCACCAAATTGCAGGTCCTTCAACGTTTTCAGGAAGTGCAGTGCTGTTTTTCTGCAGTGTGTTTTAAAAAGATATTTTTATTTTTATCTTTTAATCCTTTCATTTTATTAAAACAACAAATAAAAGCGACAGTTTCATTGTTTTAAGTAAAACGCCAGAAAATTCATACATTTAAAGATTTTAAAAACATTTATAAACTTTTCATCTGCTAATCATCTTTGATTCGTCTTTGTTTATAATTTTAAGACTTTTGGCTGAAAAGCAGAATGTTATACCGCTGACAGCCCTACCCTCCTCTTCGCCGCCCATATGTGGCGATGGGGGTGAAATAAAATAACAGTAAAGAAAATTCCACAAAGACAAATAACGTACTTCAGTCAGCGTAATTTAAGTTCCACAACATGAAACTATAGCATAACAGGTTTTTTTCATTGTAAGCCAACGTTGATATTTACGAGTATTAATTCATTTCAAAGACACTTGGAATTACCGCGTCCACTGCGTAGGTACTTCTGATACGCGGCGTCTGTAGACAATCTTAAAAGTGCCACAGGTCTTAAAATGTTCTGTAACTTCTAATAACTTCAGAGCTCGTTATAATTTTTAATTTCCGATCTTTAGCCTCGGTAAAACGACGAAGGAAGTTTCTTACTAAAGAGGTGAACGGGGTTTTAGGGGATTCTGAAAACATTAACTTATACGTAGCTGACGCAATAGAGACGTGATCTGACTTCAGATACAGTAAAAAGCTTCTTCGTTCATACTGGCGGTGATCTGATTCTACTGTGCACATGTCCGCGTGATGTACCAGAATACATGAAGACTGAAATTGGATTTTTCGCTGTCGTGTAGCGTACATGTAGCTGGAAAGAGTATTTCTTGAGAATAAAAGGCGATATGAAGGTAGCAATATAAAACTGAAAGCGTGTACACTTGTGCATGACAACACTATAGAAACGAAACATGTCAGCTGACCAATTACCTACGAAAAATAGAATTTTTTTACAATTATCTATAAGAGTCTTCGAAAGTTTACTTCCGTTTGCAGTAAATCGCCACAGAAATTTAGAGACTATTGAAGTAGGATTATGCTGGAACATGTTATTCTACAATCAACAACACTTCAACAGTGCGTGCAGTCTATGCTTCGAATGTAAAACACGACGTCTCAGGTTTTCCAACCACCAGAACGAGCCGCATAAAGACCATCAGCACTATCACGGTTATGTAGAAGCTTCAGCGACTACAATCGATAAATATGCTGAAACTTCACACTCATCATTTCTCATGGTCGCTTTAACATGAGGGATACATGCGAGTAATGGGTAACGCGATCGACGAAGTCATAATAGAAATAGGTGTCGTATAAGGTATTGGATACCCTATGTAAGCAGCAGTGTAGCACGACGAGCCCCACTCAGTTTCATCATGTCAGGAGGACCTGACCTGACCCTCGTCATTATAACGGGCAAAGCTGAAGTGGAAACATAGCCTCAATTGTCAGTAGATTCGCCAAGACTAATACGATGAAGTTCTATGATCAAGGAAGGGCATGTCATTTCTCTCACTGGCATAGGACGATTTATGAACACGAAGCCTTTTTGGTCAAATGTTTGAGTGTAACGAAAACATAGCTCCCTGTAAACTGCGCAATGGGTCTTTGTACCAATTTTCGCACCCAAAATGTGTTGAAAATGGTTAAATGGGGCACCATACTGACCAGCGTGATGTATAATTACGCAGAAAAAGGATTTACATGTTTGGAAGTATCCAGGGCAATAAAGAAAAATTTTATTAATGATTTGGGGGAATTTTTTTTCAGAATTTTCATAGGAAAACGAATAGTGGGAAGTAGACAACTGTAGGATCAACTTGAATAGTGTGAGGTCTAGTTTTGCAGAAAACATTTGAGTGCTTGAAAGAAATCAGGGTAAATAGAAAGAACTTCATTGGTGATTTGAGGGCAATGTGAAGCATTTCACCGACAGCTGTTGCCACCTATGCAAATAAAGTATCAAAATTTTCATCTTTTGAAGACCTAGCAATTTTTCGTATAAGTTCTGATATTTAACTGTCAAAAAGTTTTCCTTCGAATCAAATACAAAAATTAGGATATTTCTAGAACGCTTTCTGAATAAAACTTGAAGAACAAAAAACATAAAAAAAAGATGTCAAATGTTTTGTGAAATGAGTTGTCTGAAAGTAAAAAAATAAGATGTGTTAGAGAAACATTTGACGCTCATCCGAATGATGCTCGAAACCGTCTGAAGCAAATTAGGTGCCGATTGGCAGTGCACATTCTCTTTGCTGATATTTGAAGGTATCTCTATTGAAAATTTTTTGAGATTGAAACAGTGTCAGACCTTTTTTACACCTTTTGGAACAGATGACAGAAATACGTTGGGGCCACACAACAGCAGATCCACGATCTAGATTATTTACCAGACAAATATCCTCTAGTACTCTTTAAAATTCTGAGTTACACATTGAAATTCAACTTCTCAGTCTGCACCCTATTTACTGTTCAAGATTTCGAGCATCATTCAGAGGTGCGTCAAATGTTTGTCTAATATATTTTATTTCTTGCTTTTAGACGAATAATTTCAGAAAATACTGGCCGTTTTTCTTTTCTTTATGCGTATTCGCTCCACGCTGTGAGTGTTTGGGTATTTTAACACTGTTCAGCTGAGTAGTTTTATATATTAACCGTCACCAGATTCCTACGTAAACCGTCTAGTACGAAGTATCTCGTCACAATTACACCATGAGTCAGGTGGAGATGACTAAAACAAATACCCAACAATGCCACAAAATAATTTCTGATTTCAGTGGGGATGGAGTCTACTGAGTTTGCCGCGAGTTGTGGTGCACTCATTGTGACGTAGCTGTTAGCGTCAATTGTTAACGTTCTGTGTCCTTGCCAGTTCAGATCCGACGACCAGCAATCATTTACTGTGCACTATTTCTTATTTCGGAAGGTTCTCGAAATTTCTTATGTTCATAATGTTTGTGTATTGTTGAATATACTCATTTAAACTGCAGAACTGTTCTTTGAGCAGTTCAGTGCTGTTCGCTCTTCATTGATGATCAGGCTTTCGGATTTGGACTTGTGTGCGGTTAAGACTAGGTAATACGCAATTGTTATCTGCACTGACTAGATATTAATTTCAGCAATTGTGGGTGTACGCGTCCGACGAATGCCCTCCTGAATTGGTCCGATTGTATGTCACCTACACAACGATAAAGCGTGCTCATATGTTACCAGCAATTCTATAAAATAGTTGGAAAAAACTACGATGACTATTTTACCCCTCGTGGTAACTGTTTGAAACCGCTAGAGAATATAAGAAGGCTGTTCTGTCGAATATTTATGACTATAACTTCCAGCACAATTTCTAGAAACACCAGATCCTCTAGGAAGTTAGAGCTAGAAAGACTATTTCTAAAGAAACCACACTGAAGTAAATCGTGTCTAAATAACAAAAAAATTATAGATTTCCTATCATATTTAATTCTGAGAATTAACTACAAATTTAAAGTAATTTTTTGCTATTGCTTTATGTTGTATAGATATGAATGAATAGTAGTCGTCTCCTACAAATAAGCGTTTTCCGGTTTGTTACGAACGTCATTTTATAGCTACATCAGTTTCGCAAATAGTGATCCTTTGAACTTTTGCTGCAAATGGTTCAAATGGCTCTGAGCACTATGCGACTTCAACTTCTGAGGTCATCAGTCGCCTAGAACTTAGAACTAATTAAACCTAACTAACCTAAGGACATCACACACATCCATGCTCGAGGCAGGATTCGAACCTGCGACCGTAGCGGTCGCTCAGTTCCAGACTGCAGCGCCTAGAACCGCACGGCCACTCCGGCCGGCGAACTTTTGCTCTTATGGTTTCTAAATGATAGATAACACTGCACATACATATGATACAATACTAAAAAATATCACATTCAAATTGATCACATAGTAACGTCAAGAAAAAAATTAACAGCGCTGCGCAAGTTCCAACAACTTTTTGAGATGAGATGTGAATTATTTAAGTCTGATAAGTGGCGCGAGCAATCAGAACCTGGACGACTATCGATTTCCGGAGGTATAAGAAAGGACATGTTAATCTGGTTCGTAACAGATACGTAGCAACGAAGAGAGAAACACCTGTAGGTCGGAAACCAGTGACTCATACATGATACGTAGTCTGTCTGAATAGCCGTCTTCCAACATGGAGTGATACTGGCTCGCGAATTGAATGTGGGTGGAAGTAATACGTTGTCGGACACTTCTTGGAATGAACACTCTCGTAATTTTAACAGCACACTTGTCTGTGACCCGCTCGTGGCATCCGTCGCTGAATACTGATTGGATCTACATAATACTCTCATGCTTACTAAACGAACCAGTGATGGAGCCCACTGTTCTTCTGTGAATCTTCTTTATGTGCTCCATTAGTTCCACAACATAAGGGTCGTAGACTGCCGTGTAATACTGAAATGCAGAAATGTTCTTAAGAAACTTCTCTTGTGAATGGATTACAATTCCTCTGGATTCCTTCAGTGAGCCTCGGAATAGTATCTGTTTTTTGTGATCATTCCGCCTTACGTCACTTTCGATGTAAACTCTTAAATATTTTACGATTTTTAAAATTTTACTATGAGTCATTGACCGTATGTAATGGCACCAATTGGCAGATCTGAACCAATAAGCCTTTCGTAACACTGGTCCACAGTGGATTTTTTTTTGCAGAAACCAATGAAAATGGTCTGTATAGATTTCGATATGCTGAACACGAATATCACCTTTAAAATGTTGCCTTAAAGTCGTCTCATAGATCAGAGTTGCAAGTAAAGTGGGGCTTTACGCTTCGCGTGTGTTGATACCGTAATCAGTAGAATCTATACAGTAACTGAACTTACCTAGTTTATTGGGGCCGTTTCTTTGGCTTCGCCTTGTGGGTGGTGTCTGAAGCATCTCTCTGTAGCATCCAGCAGAAATCACTGAATGCACCACAATTCTCTGGGAACACATCGATGTGGGAGTAAAGGAAGTGCGCTTTCAGGGTAATCTTGCAGCCAGTGATCTTATAAGCGTGAATGAGTTCGCCCACAAGTTCCCCTTAATTTTCTGCTCTCCTTTTTCCGAAAAAAAACGTTGTCACTTCGCGGAAACAGTGCCACGCATGCTCATATGATTCAAATGGCTCTAAGTACTAAGGGACTTAATATCTGAGTCATCAGTCCCCTAGAACGTAGAACTACTTAAACCTAACTAAGCTAAGGACATCACACACATCCATGCCCGAGGCAGAATTCGAACCTACGACCGCAGTAGCCGCGTGGTTCCATACTGAAGCGCCTAGAACCGCTCGGTCACTGCGGCCGGGGCCACGCATGCAGCTGATCAGGGGTTAGATTGGAACGAAAGTGTGTGTCCCCCAATAACTGGGATATCTGTGGACTAATGAATATCCTCTTTAATAATTTCTCAGTGCTGAGTCGTGGAAACTCCTTACACAAATACTCAAATGATGCTTCATTCCTGTGCACAGCCTTAACAAATACTGTCATGAGTCCCAACTTAACGGGGAATGCTGGGAGAAAGATTTTGTTCGGAATCGGTAGACGATTTTCGGCAATATTTTTAACTTAGGCAGCAGAGCCACTGTGTGTGTAGTGTTTTTGTGTTTTTCTCTTGCACAACTGTCTCACACCCACAGGTAGCAGCAATATACAGGGTGAGTCACCTAACATTACCGCTGGATATATTTCGTAAACCACATCAAATACTGAGGAATCGATTACACAGACCGCACGTGAGGAGAGGGGCTAGTGTAATTGGTTAATGCAAACCATAAAAAAATGTGCGGAAGTATGTTTTTTAACACAAACCTACGTTTTTTTTAAATGGAACACCGTTAGTTTTGTTAGCACATCTGAACATATAAACAAATACGTAATCAGTGCCGTTTGTTGCATTGTAAAATGTTAATTACATCCGGAGATATTGTAACCTAAAGTTGACGCTTGAGTACCACTCCTCCGCTGTTCGATCGTGTGTATCGGAGAGCACCGAATTACGTAGGGATCCAAAGGGAACGGTGATGGACCTTACGTACAGAAGAGACTGAAACAGCACATTACGTCCACATGCTAACACCTTTTTATTGGTCTTCTTCACTGACGCACATGTACATTACCATGAGGGGTGAGGTACACGTACACACGTGGTTTCCGTTTTCAATTACGGAGTGGTATAGAGTGTGTCCCGACATGTCAGGCCAATAGATGTTCAATGTGGTGTCCATCATTTGCTGCACACAACTGCAATCTCTGACGTAATGAATGTCGTACACCCCGCAGTACATCTGGTGTAATGTCGCCGCAGGCTACCACAATACGTTGTTTCATATCCTCTGGAGTTGTAGGCACATCACGGTACACATTCTCCTTTAACGTACCCCACAGAAATAAGTCCAGAGGTGTAAGATCAGGAGAACGGGCTGGCCAATTTATGCGTCCTCCACTTCCTATGAAACGCCCGTCGAACATCCTGTCAAGGGTCAGCCTAGTGTTAATTGCGGAATGTGCAGGTGCACCAACATGGTGATACCACATACGTCGACGCGTTTCCAGTGGGACATTTTCGAGCAACGTTGGCAGATCATTCTGTAGAAACGCGATGTATGTTGCAGCTGTTTGGGCCCCTGCAATGAAGTGAGGACCAATGAGGTGGTCGCCAATGATTCCGCACCATACATTTACAGTCCACGGTCGCTGTCGCTCTACCTGTCTGAGCCAGCGAGGATTGTCCACGGACCAGTAATGCATGTTCCGTAGATTCACTGCCCCGTGGTTTGTGAAACCCGCTTCATCGGTAAACAGGTAGAACTGCAACGCATTCTCTGTTAATGCCCATTGACAGAATTGCACTCGATGATTAAAGTCATCACCATGTAATTGCTGATGTAGCGACACATGAAACGGGTGAAAGCGGTGACGATGCAGTATGCGCATGACACTACTTTGACTCAGTCCACCGGCTCTCGCAATGTCCCGTGTACTTATGTGTGGGTTCATGGCAACAGCAGCTAACACACCAACTGCACCCGGTTCTCCTGTGACGGGCCTGTTACGGACACGTTTGCGTGCTACGACCATACCTGTTGCATACAGTTGGCGGTAGATGTTTTGCAATGTGCGGCACGTTGGATGCTCTCTGTCCGGGTACCGTTCTGCATACACCCTGCAGGCTTCAGCTGCATTTCGTTGACACTCGCCATAGATGAGTATCAACTAGGCCTTTTCAGAGTTCGAATACACCATGGTCACAGTTCCTACAACACTACACTATCGTCGACGTCTGGTGTCATGGTGTACTACAGTTGGTCTGCGTGCGGAGACGAATGCAGAATAACAATAGCAGCGAGCGCTACATGCGGACACTGCGACAGCTAGACCAAACCACAACAGTGCACTACAGCCATACTCGTAAACGCGGTCGTCATCGTAAACATGTCCCTGGAGATGCTACTCGCCGACCGTGGCCTGTGTTTGTTACAACACGCAACTGAACGTCGGAGGTTTCAAGCGTCAACTTTAGGATACAATATCTCCGGATGTAATTAACATTTTACAATGCAACAAACGGCACTGATTAGGTATTTGTTTATAATTTCAGATGTGCTAACAAAACTAACGTGGTTCCATTTAAAAAAAACGTAGGTTTGTGTTAAAAAACATACTTCCGTGCATTTTTGTATGGTTTGTATTAAACAATTACACTAGCCCCTCTCCTCACGTTCGGTCTGTGGAATCGGTTCGTCAGAGTTTGATGTGGTTTACGAAATATATCCAGCGGTAACGTTAGTAGACTCACCCTGTATAGTGCAACGCTTGGCAGTCCCAACAGCACCGCAATGAATTTGAAAACTCCACACACCAGTCATTCATGCTTAAAGTAACTAACAAGTTTAGAACAGATTTGAACTCGGTATAGCTTTCCATAGCTAAGATTGCATATGCGACAGTTATGTATGACCTTCTGTTACTGTTGTGTAACAGTAATAAATTCGGGCTTCTTTCTGGGCCATCTACAAAGAATCTCCACTCATATGGTTTGTACGTAATGTTCACGCCGCCCAACAAACCGTCAATGTCTCTGTAGAATGTAATGTCGCCGTCAGTACTGAAATGTCACGCAAGTTTTTTTCTGACTATGCTCAAACGCAGAAACACGCACTGCGTCAGCGAGGAGATTCCACTGTTGCAGTCGCGAAGCCAAGAGTTCGATTTTAGGCTTTGAAAAATCTAAATCCCTAATCAAATCAGTGAGTTCGCCCTACGTAATTTTGTGTGTTACTGCAGATGATCATGTTGGTGGAAATGCACGGTCAGTGTGACTGGCGGATGGCTGCACTTTTTCGGCAGTATGTTTCGGTTCAGCGTCGTCTCTTGTCACTGCTTGATGGTGCAACATATGGAGGAACAAGAACTGGCAATACTTCTCCATTAGCCATAGAGCAAATGACAGATGGGGTGTCAGGGTATTGAATATTCCTTTTCGTACTGACTTATTTCCTCAAGGGAGATCCCATACAAAAATAGCAATACTATTCATGATTTGTAGGTTCACGCCAAATAGTAGGCACAGTGGACTAACTCAGAACAAGAGCACGCAGCTATGACAAACGACAATCAAAATTGGGTGTGGTTTCTACATTCGAGAATGCTTGAGTGACCGGATGGTTTGCACATGAGTCAGGCAGTAAAGCGGTATTACCAAATTATACTGGAAGCGTCCACCTCACTCACTTATCGCAGAGGAACTCTCGTTATAATGACTTTGCATGTAGTTCATATAATGCCACATAAGTGTGACTGTGAAACGTAAACATTTATTTACCTGCAACGCTGACCTAGGGGACAGTTTCAACCTTGATTTTCGTGCTCAGAGCATCTAAATCTATAAAACATATCTACTCTCGTTTCTGAAAAAATATAAATAAATGATTAAAAGAGAAAATTTGTAGAGCAGTGATAATTCACAATACGTCACAATGTGTTGTCCTCAACATGCTATGATCTCTGTCTTGAGGGATATTTATGTGTCAGTGAGAAAACAAACGGTTAGAAGCGATGGATATCAATCTGCTTTTGACAAAGCCTTCTATCTGGACGGAGCGCTGCTTCTTTCAGTCATTCAGATGGAATGAACGTTGTTGACATGCTCTAACTAGGATGCTGGCCTTCTTATCTGGTTACTGACTTCAAGATTGTGCGAAGTTATAACGAACGCATATTGGTACACCACATTTATATGGAACACTTGTTGTTTCACTGAGAAGTACACCGAGTCTGATGAGGTCATACGAACTGTCAAGCACATTCAAAATAGGCACATCGGCCAAAGTTCAATCACCCTCTGGAGACACCATGAAAATACCATGCAACATCGCCCCAAGTCTTGATAGTGGCCTGAATTCGGCGAAGATGAGGGTACACAAGTCCCTTCACATGTGCCATATTCAACTACAGCCACTTACACATAACCCACCGAGCTAAAAATTTCGGGGATGTTGACTGCCACGTTTCATCCGTAGTTCCAAATAGTCCCAGACAGTTTCTATGGAATTAAGATCGAGTGGCTTTCAAAGGTTCCTGAGTGTTCTTCAGACCAGGAGGGTATGCGTGTAGCCTTGTGAAGAAGCTGTTGTCGTTGTGGGAGATTAGAGTGTTCGCTGCATATTCATCGTGAAGATGTAGGAGAAAGGGCAACACATGGTCACCAAGAATGCTGAAAGACACATCGCGGTTCATGTTCACGGTAACCTGAATGGATGAGCCCAAGTGTTTCGACGAAAAATACCTCCGGCTGGGGCTGCATCATCCAGATGCTTCGCTGGGCCGTCGATGCACTCGACGCCTCGCATCATTTGAAAAAAAGAGGCGAAACTGCGACTCGTCGAACCACACTGCACACGCCTCCATTCAGACGCTGTGCAGTTACAGTTTTTTAACACACTGAACACGTGCAGTTTTATGTGAAGCTTGAGCAAAAGACCTGCTGTGGGCTACTTAATTCCAAACGTCCATCGTATGCAGTTCACTTAGCAGTTTTAACTTGGAAAATGGTGGACTAGACCTCCATTCACTAACAGTAGCAAATACTGTCGAGCTTTAATCCAGTTGCCAGTGACAAGGCTTGACGCTCGTCTCTAGTCGCTGTCGGTTAAGGGGAGGAACTGGTGAAATTTCAACTAGGTCGTAAAAAGATCGCAGGAGGCTGAAAATTTGTTTCATGACACAACTGGGCGTGCTGCATGCATTGGATAAATTCAATATGCCAAAAAAAATTGCATCACTTTCGAATTTTACACTGTCGAAAAATTCAATATTTTCTCAAACCCTTATAATGAATGACTAAGCAAATCGTTATGCATCGCAAGTGCTACCCTCAACTTCTTCTCAGATAAGAAATCTAACTATCCACGATGAGTGTAGACGCTTGCTACAAAACTTACGTCCCCTGCGTTACTGAATAATGAAGCAATTTATGGACGACTGTAGGTACTATCTACAGATTGGAGGAAACATTTTCTTGAGATATTTTGCATTTATTATGTATATGTGTCACTTTTATCATCGACGATGCACGGCAAAAGCACAACACTGTATGTAGTGGGTGGACTATGTGAGAAACCCGTAACCTCCATAGAATTAATGTTACTACTTGACGAAAAGTAATTACTGATCAGTTATATAACTAATATTAGAGTCTTACAAAATTGTGATAAGAGTAAGGATATTTTAAAACTAATTTACTTTCGTGACTGAAACAGAATTGAATCGTTTAGGTTTTACCCCTTACAAACTTCATTTTACACCTCAAGGGGTAATTACCCCCAGGTTGGGAACCACTGACGTAGAATGTAAGGTCTCAAGAAATCGGGTGAACATGGTTTGAAAACCCTCTTAGTAATCATAAACGTCAATAACATACGTAAAATAGTAGGCAGAAGTGTGTTGTTTTCTTCAGCAAACTTGGTAGTAATGGGATATGTCTAAATTTTTACACCTTCACGCATTTCTGTTGTGTATGTTAAACAATTTACAATAAATAAAGTCTTTTTAATTGTCACATGCACTGGAATTCAGTAACGCAATATACCGTTGACAAAAAACAATAAGACCGTCCGATTTCTGCTTTTTGTGACTGTAAAAGCGAAACGAGATGCACTTGTGTTAATTTTGCGAGAATTTAAAACGGCTTGTGATCTGTTTGACACAGTTATGGACGGGGGAAACATTCTGGACACAGATAACATTAAACCATCATAATCTGTTGTTTGTGGCTTTGGTCGTTATTGAAAACATGGTAAGTAAATGATATTACTAAACATCGTGTTATAGAACTGTGTAAGTTCAGCCGTGGGGACTGAATAACAGGAAAACCAAAGCCAACTGAATTCTGCGTCCTTTTACTTTCGTTATTTCTTGCTGCTTAACAGCATACCACAATAACAGTATGCAAATCATAAACAAACGAAAGAGCGAGCTTGAAGTTGAACATAGATCATTTTTCTGTAACAGCGAGTACAGCTAAGAGTCGTGTTCATGATGACTGGGTTTGGAATACACTTTCGACCATCGTGATTTATGTTTCCACTAGGTACCCTAGAACCCTTGAGGAGTTGTTCCTTCAAAGAGATCACGATAGATGAATCCTTGTCCAGTTCAAGCTAATGACCAAGCCAATGACACACTTGTCATCGTGTCGGAAAACTGTTCTCTCTCCAACTTACGTATCACCAAGAAAGTACCAATTGGCATAAGTTGTCATACAATAACAACAGTAATACGATCGGACGTAGAGCACGGTTTCATTATTAGCTCTACAAATGAGTGATGTTACGAGTTAAGCGTTGTAATACTACCAGCGGTTACAGTTGGGCGTGCTAAATTTCGCAACATGTGGTATATTTTCATGTCCAGAACCAGAGTGAGAAACAGTGATTAGTTTTGTGCTGTAACATTACCACTTATGCTAAGGAGTGCTAAATATCGCAAAAAGTGACACACATACACGTCCACAGCAACACGGAAAAAAAGTTCAGCCGGAGAAACACCGTCGTGTCGTGTTTCTGCGTTATTTTGCAAGGGCGTGGTTCCGACAGACTGATATATCACGTAGCGCTCTGACGTGGTCATTTGTCTACCTCTCATTTGCATCAATTCGATACTGAGCTTCATATTATTTATCAGGATGAGCGTTAAAACGTTTGACGTATGTGACATGTGTGCTGCAGACGTTTCGTAGATTGAGATGTGTTTTGATAAATTCGTGCTTACAGTCCGAATCTGCTAAAACTTTTAACTCTCTGCTGCCATTTGACAAATATCCTTTGTGGAGCTCCAGTTACTCTCTTACAACTTTGATAAATAGCTCCACTGATTCGTGAAAGAGTTAAGAAATCGTGGTATTTCCGGTTTACACTTTTATTATTGTTCCAATGTGATCACTTACTGTTTCTCCATGACACCATGGCAAACACTACCAAGACTGTGCTTTGACATGGCTTCGGAGCGTACTTCAAAATATTACGCTCCAAGGAAAGAATTATGTGTCCTGGTGTGAAGACCAACTGTAATACATGTTTCAAAAATGACAACATTTTGCGGTTGGACTCTTGTCAAATGTTTTTTTCACAATCGCAGTTTCGGCCTATTACATCACTGTCACATGACAGCTACAACGAAATGAACTGCTTAAAGACCAGTTCAGCTTTAAAAATACTGAATTAATGTATAAAGGACAAAATCTATCTCAGTCACTACAGGTAACAGCACCCAGTTAGTTCGTAGAACTTTAGTTGTCAATCGTCAACCCCTGGAAGATGCAAAAGTGGACATTAAAGAGTCCAGTGTTATGTGAATTCGATAGAAATTACTGCAGTAAGAAATGTGTTTGTAATATGTTGAATAGTACCTGGTTTGACATAATGATCTCGTTTTTTTAAGTACTGCCTCATTTTCTATACACTACATGACAAAGAAGTAGTTAAGTATCCTGCAGTGGCGGAGGAACCGAAATTAAACTTCATGTGATATTATTTCAGTGATTAGCAAATCTTGTCAAATTTACAAATAACTTGGGCGATGAGCCCCCTTATCAGTACCACGTTGCGCCCTCCTGTAGTCTGGATGCACGCATTTCGATTGGGTAGAGTGTCGTAAAGACGATGTATCCTCTCCTGAGGCCCACAACTGTTGCAACCGATTCTTGATATCCTGCAAAATGGCACCGGGACGGAGTTGACGTCCGACTTGGTCCCACACGTATCCTGTCTGGCACAGATCTGGGTGGACACGAGAGTACCTCGCCACCTGGCATTCACTTCGTAGAGAGACATGTCACGTGTGGACGATCATTTCCCTGTTGAAAAATGGTACTACGGTACTGTAGCACGTGCGCGCTATGACACCAGATGTAACAATGCCGTGCGTGTCCCAAACATTAGAGGATTGGGACCTGTCCCAAAGACGCCGCCATACTAGTCAACGATGGTCGTCCGGGGTCCGTGGTAGTACCAAACCGCGACTCATCGCTGAAAATTTTGCGACGCCATCTATAAATAGTCCATGATTACCGATAAAGTCTCCATTCCAGACGCACCCGTCTTATTTGTGTTGTTAATGGCAACATACGCTTGGGACGGTAATCACCTCGTCAGGCTGCTGACAGTCTTCGCCAGTGGTGCAGGATGACAGAATGTTGCAGGGAGTCCATTACTTGTTGTCGGTTGGCGGGCGCGTATGTGAAGGGGTTGCACAATGCGGCGATTGTCCCCTGTGGTGGTCGGACGTGGTCGACGGCAACCTCGAGGACGAGTATGCGTGCCCTAAGATACGAGGTGCCTTCAAGTTCTAAGGCCTCCGACTTTTTTTTCTAATTAACTACTCACCCGAAATCGATGAAACTGGCGTTACTTGTCGACGTAATCGCCCTGCAGACGTACACATTTTTCACAACGCTGACGCCATGATTCCATGGCAGCGACGAAGGCTTCTTTAGGAGTCTGTTTTGACCACTGGAAAATCGCTGAGGCAATAGCAGCACGGCTGGTGAATGTGCGGCCACGGAGAGTGTCTTTCATTGTTGGAAAAAGCCAAAAGTCTCTAGGAGCCAGGTCAGGTGAGTAGGGAGCATGAGGAATCACTTCAAAGTTGTTATCACGAAGAAACTGTTGCGTAACGTTAGCTCGATGTGCGGGTGCGTTTTTTGGTGAAACAGCACACGCGCAGCCCTCCCCGGACGTTTTTGTTGCAGTGCAGGAAGGAATTTGTTCTTCAAAACATTTTCGTAGGATGCACCTGTTACCGTAGTGCCCTTTGGAACGCAATGGGTAAGGATTACGCCCTCGCTGTCCCAGAACATGGACACCATCATTTTTTCAGCAGTGGCGGTTACCCGAAATTTTTTTGGTGGCGGTGAATCTGTGTGCTTCCATTGAGCTGACTGGCGCTTTGTTTCTGGATTGAAAAATGGCATCCATGTCTCATCCATTGTCACAACCAACGAAAAGAAAGTCCCATTTGTGCTGTCGTTGCGCGTCAACATTGCTTGGCAACATGCCACACGGGCAGCCGTGTGGTCGTCCGTCAGCATTTGTGGCACCCACCTGGATGACACTTTTCGCATTTTCAGGTCGTCACGCAGGATTGTGTGCACAGAACCCACAGAAATGCCAACTCTGGAGGCGATCTGTTCAACAGTCATTCGGCGATCCTCCAAAACAATTCTCTCCACTTTCTCGATCATATCATCAGACGGGCTTGTGCGAGCCCGAGGTTGTTTCGATTTGTTGTCACACGATGTTCTGCCTTCATTAAACTGTCCCACCCATGAACACACTTTCGACACATCCATAACTCCATCACCACATGTCTCCTTCAACTGTCGATGAATTTCAATTGGTTTCACACCACGCAAATTCAGAAAACGAATGACTGCACGCTGTTCAAGTAAGGAAAACGTCGCCATTTTAAGTATTTAAAACAGTTCTCATTCTCGCCGCTGGCGGTAAAATTCTATCAGCCGTACGGTGCTGCCATCTCTGGGACGTATTGACAATGAACGCGGCCTCATTTTAAAACAATGCGCATGTTTCTATCTCTTTCCAGTCCGGGGAAAAAAAATCGGAGGCCTTAGAACTTGAATGCACCTCATACTCGGGCCGTCCAACAACGGGCCACTTTCACATCCGAATGCCCCACAAATCTGTATATTGAAAGACTCGGCCAGTCGGCAGATCCACAATAGGTCTCCTTTCAAAACTCTGTCAGGTGTGGATAACGCTGTCTCAGAAGAGCACGCGGGATTTCCGTGTCCTCTACTGCCATCATTCAACATCAGACACTGTTCACAACCCATATATGTTCTACGAGGGCTAGTAAGAACACAAAAGAGGAACACCGCTAATGCACTCTGTTGACCATTCTGTCACAGCGTATTGGAGCTCTAATGATTTCCTTACGGGCCAATGGTGTGTATACTTACGGAGTTACACTGACATTCGATTATGTCGTTTGGATACTTAACTTTTTTGTTATAAGTAGACATGGTTGACATGGGAACAGTGCCTTCTTAAAAGGAATGATTATGCACTGACGTGCTGAATAGTGAAGTAGGAAGTCAATAATTTGATTTTTTCCGAAATGTTTGATAATAGAATGCGTTGTTTAGATTCAATTAATTTCAATCAATTTATGTTTTTACAGCTTTCATTTGAGATTAGCGTAATAGGCAAATACAGCGATTGTAAATAAATACATTTAATAACAGCCCAAGCGAAAATACCGGTAATGTAGGACTAAGGCCGCAAGTGAACAGAAAATAATTTAGTAAATATCGTTTTCAGTTTAACATCATAACCATATACGCTACAATAACTATTCAGAAAATTATCAGAATCGCCAGTTATGTATAGCCGAAATTTAGTAGCCAATAGATAAAAAATGTGACATTGTACAAGATTACTACAACGTTCTTATGTTCATATTTCCTTGCTGTGCTGTGACGTGAAAGTGGTCTATTTTGCCGTTTCTGAACTAAAACTGGAGCAAGTAACATGACCTAAGTTGTTATGCCACAGCATCACTTTAATTTTGTAGTGTTTGTTTAAATGAATATACATTTTTCAGAATTTTTATTTTCAGTTTAGTCTCAAAAGTTGTTACATAGAATGGTACATCAAAATAACTGAATGGGTCAGGCCTAATATAGTAGAATATGTGTCCTTACGGTGCGCTGGGAGTTTTAGTATACGTATTTTCTTTACTCAAGAAATAGACCGACTGCTCGCCGCAGAGGATACAGTCCCGATTTGCGGCAATATAGCACGAACCAGCGGCTACGTCCATAACTGACAGTAATACTATTCTTCTTCACAAAATCGATTGACTGATCCTCCCTTCGACACACATATTTGCTCGTAGCCTTGTGAATCAATCGGGTCGCACGGAGACGGGTCCTCCGTTGGACAATGAGCTCACGCGTCATGCGGCTGTTATATGCAGTTCGCTATGTGTGTGTGTGTGTGTGTGTGTGTGTGTGTGTGTGTGTGTGTGTATTATTCCATTACTCAGAATGATGGCGGGCAACTAGTGCGACGCCTTTTCGCACTTGATGACCGTCAACGCTTCTGCATCACAACTGCAGTGGAACGTCAAAACTCCAGATAAGCAAATATAAAAGAAAATAAATTTGTTTCTCAATCTCTGCAATTTACATGGGTACAAAGGTAAAAATATTTCGCGGTTATGCTGTTGATCAAACTGGAAGGATCATATTGTGGTGTCACAGCCAGACACCACACTTGCTAGGTGGTAGCCTTTAAATCGGCCGCGGTCCGTTAGTATACGTCTGACCCGCGTGTCGCCACTATCAGCAATTGCAGACCGAGCGCCGCCACACGACAGGTCTAGAAACACTTCCTAGCACTCGCCCCAGTTGTACAGCCGACTTTGCTAGCGATGGTTCACTGACAAACTACGCTCTCACTTGCCGAGACGATAGTTAGCATAGCCTTCAGCTACGTTATTTGCTACGACCTCGCAAGGCGCCATTATCAGTTACTATTGATGCTGTAAAACATGTACCGGCAAGAGCGATGTTCACCTATAATGAATTAAAGTTAAGTATTCCAGCAGCCACGTATTATTTTTGCTAGTCTCATATCCCTGACCTGTTCCAGACCTCACGCCAGCCTGCGTGAGCACGCGTGCCTTTCGGCTTCCTGTCATAGTGGATTGGCTGTCTTGCCAGTCCACAACACATATCATCATAGTTCCTACTATTTTTCGTTCCCTTCCGTTTCCTGCTACCGTATTCAATCATCCATCACAGTTAAGTTTTCGTTTCCCTTACCCGAATAATTTCCTTTACCTCAGGATACATTCTTTCAATTTCTTCACTTCTGTACTTCACCAGGTCCGAACATATCTAATATTAAACTATCAATTACCCTTTATATATTCTATAACCTTCCTACACGGTTAAAGGATCGAGCAACGCACGCTCCAACCTATAGAATGACAGTATTATTTTCTCTAATGACGAAGTTCTCATATGTAGTCCCCTCCCGGAGACCAGAACATTTTATCCAACTGAACATAAGCTGTACGAAGAGAGTATCCGTCTAATCTATCTCTCTAATCTAGCTATGTAATCAGTAGTATTTGTACACCTATTAGTGGGCATTAGTAGGGGGCGTGCCCACCTCCGCCTTTACGGCGGCTCGAACTGTACTGGGGTCACATTCAGTGAGCTATCCGAATATCTATGGAGGAATGGCAGCTCTTTCTTCAATAACAGCGAAACTGTAGAAGGTAGTGATTTTGGAGCGAAATCGACGTTCTAATTAATCCCACAGCCGTTTCAGTGGGTTCAGGTCGGCACTCTGGGTAGGCCAGACTATTTCAGGGACGTTATTCTCCACAAAACGTTGCCTCATTATGCCTGGGAGCGCTGACATGCTCATACAAACACTCATCGTATCCAAACTGGTCTTCTACTGCACTCAGTACACAGTGCTGTAGTATGTATTAATAATCCTTCCACATTTAGAGTATCACAGCGTAATCACGAAAAACGACCCCGAACCACGACATCACATCCGTACTTCATTGTTGGCAATGCACATGATGTCATATAACGATCTTCTGACATACACCAGAGCCAAGCCTTTCCATCGGATTGCCGCTGGTATATCGTAATTCTTCACTTCAGAGCACTCGTTTCTAGTCACCCACTATCCAGTGGGGTCACTCTTTATACCACCCCAAACGTCGCTTAGCACTGACTACAGAAAGTTTGCCGCGCGGGGTAGCCGCGCGGTCTTGGGTGCCTTGCCACGGTTCGCGCGGCTCTCCCCGTCCGAGGTTCGAGCCCCCCTCGGGCATGGGTGTGTGTGTTGTCCTTAGTGTAACTTAGTTTAGGTTAGATTCAGTAGTGTGTAAGCGTAGGCACCGATGACCTCTGCAGTTTGGACCCATAGGAACTTACCACAAATTTCAAATTTTACAGAAACTTGTAAATTGTAACGATCTGCTCGAACATTGTAATCAGTTCTTCTTAACGCCCTGCGCACAGTCATTGTAGCACTATGCGATTCGCAAGAGATTCCTTCCATAGTCAGCATGCAATTTTTGACAACCAGCCTCCTCAATGCTCGATGGTCCCTGAGCCCCAGTACATGTCTGCGTGGTCTTGGTTTAGCTGTGGTTCCTTCCCGTTTCCACGTCACAATCACAGCACTAACAGTCAAATTGGGTGGCTTTAGAACGATTGAAATGTCTCAGATCGATATGTTACGCAGGTGACATCCAATGACCGGTCGACATTCTAAGTCAGTGTGTCCACCTTACCGACCCATTGTGCAATAACTGCTTCTCTATATAGCAAGACAGCGCTCCCCGCCTCCTTTTGCACTGACGTGTCCGCCTCTTGCGACAGGTAGTCGTGAATTTCACTTTACGTAGGGCTGTCTACATACTTTTGATCGGATAGCGTACTGTCTTTTTCCTCTATGATCTCCCTTTACGGTCGGCCTACATTATCAGTTTCGATTTATGGCGTTGTCGAACGGATTTTTGTATGGAAAAACTATTCGAAAGCCGGCATCTGTGGCCGAGCGGTACTGGGCACTGTAGTCCGGAACCACGCTGCTGCTACGGTCGCAGGTTCGAATTCTGCCTCGGGTATGGATGTGTGTGATGTCCTTAGGTTACTTAAGTTTAAGTAGTTGTAAGTCTAGGCGTCTCATGACCTCTGATGTTAAGTCCCATAGTGCTTAGAGCCATTTTGAACTATTAGAAAACTAAGTTTTTCTCAGCGATTAATGGAAATATGGATGTTGTAGGTTACTAGCAGAAACAAGAAAACAAACAAATGGATCAGGGCTCGGACAGGCAGAGAATACCTAACTACGCTCCATTTGTGAGTGTAACTTGGAAGAGGGGATCAGTTAGTGGTACCAAAACATTCCCTCCACACACCGTGAGGTGGCTCGTGTGGTATTATAGCCATAAATTCGACTGTAAAGAAAATAAAATGGAGGGCTGTGGAACATTCGCAACGCGAACGGATGGTGGATAGGGCAAGGATTTCTTTGCTGATTTCGAGGAGATAAGAGTAGGCGGAGATGAACTAATGGAAGGTTGACTATACAAGATCCACTTCTGTTTTTCCAAGTTACGATTCATACGCTCCAGAGAAGGAAATTAAATGTGGAACAGATCTTATAAAAAATAATTTCCACTGTGGAGCAAGGACAAGAGGAGATAAGAGTAGGCGGAGATGAACTAATGGAAGGTTGACTATACAAGATCCACTTCTGTTTTTCCAAGTTACGATTCATACGCTCCAGAGAAGGAAATTAAATGTGGAACAGATCTTATAAAAAATAATTTCCACTGTGGAGCAAGGACAAGATACGAGAACACAATTTTAAATGAAATGAAACTTTGTGAAATGATAATAAAATTTTTCATATACTTTTCCCTGTATTGTTTCTAGGAGACGAAAGTTCTTGAGTATGTGACATCTAAACCTCTGTATCATTAATACAATCAGTGTCAATTGAAATCAGCTAGGTTCGCTTAATTCAGTAGATTAGTACAATGGGGGCTATAGACCACCGAACTCTCTTTTCACGCTAAAATGAATACCCATCGTCCATACCCATGGAAGCGAAAACATAAGAAGGTCGGCAGACATATACTGTTTACCCTTGTCTGTAACTTTGCGCCGTGTCAGATCGAAGTTACTCACTGAAATACCATTTCTACATGTCATTAAAAATTTTACGACATAATTCCTACCAACGATATAAGATGGATAGCAGACGAGATGTTACAAGTAGGTAATACTAGGAAAAAATGAAGGAGCAACGCGGATGGGTGCGGCTGACGACCGTTATCTTTCGAGAAGTCTGGAGGGGGCTTTATCCAGCAGCGGATATCAAATGACTGCTGCTGATGCTAATAACTGAGAAATCTTGGTGTTATTTGTGTTGTAGTGGTCTTATAGAGGTCATTCATCTCTTAGCTGGAAAGTGGAGGAACCTAGTGTTTTAGTCTGTAACACTGCAAAGTTCTGGATCTGTCTGCGGTGACACAAAATTTAGCAAGCTATAGGAAACTTAGACGAGATACTTGAGGCATTAATCTGACTCGCTATTACACGGGGTTGTCTCGTCTCTTCCGGTGTTCGTGTTGGCTGGTTCAGCTCGTTGGAGAAGTTATCAGCGCGTTTGTAAACTTGTCCCAAAGGAACGATGTGGCTCCGACTTGAAGTTGCAGAGGCCGCCTATATACCGGAAGCAGTCTCCACCTGTGTCGAGGAACGCGGGGCACATCGCGCTCATTACAGAGACGGCGGATTACAAGCCGTGCCAAGGATTTGCCGGGACAGATTACTTAGGGCTTTACGCAACGACCTGGAACACTGTGCAACTGAAATTTCCCTGCATTAAAAGCCTGTCTCGTTTGTCTCAGTATATTGTCTGTCATGACATTTTTAAACCTGCACCTTTAGGAGGTAGTCCCATGGTTTATCACTGTTTCCATTGTTACAGACTTGACCACGCAGAAAACTATCTCAGCGTACTTTCCCGTCCACGAGGTTTCATTTCACCGTTGCGCGATCAAAGTAACTCAGAATTTTAGGTACTTTACTTAGCTCATATGATACGACGGTTCTCGTCAAAGAAGCCAAGCAATATTCACACTGTAGTCATCTATTTTCCATGTCAGTGTGACATTAGGATCTTTAGATACCACAATCCAAGTAAGACGTGTCAAAAAACCTACATAGTTATTGAATCAGTGCCAAAAAATTGGTTTACCCAGTTTGCTTGCTAAACATAAAACCGACAGTAAAAAGAAAACTAGACAGATGGAGATGAAAAAAATAAGTAAACTATTTACTATTATGAAAAATTTACATTTTTTCATTTATAATTGAAGAAACTTACTGTTCGTAAAGCAAGAGAGATGTGTTCGTATTAGGAAAAATGGTCAGCCTCGTTTAGTAACGAAGCATGTTCTCTCCGCAAAGCATGCTGTTCATTGTGTCCGATACCTACAGAAATTAATATGAAAGAAAGTACAGGAGTTTTACAAAAGGCTCTCAGAAGTATGGGACGAATTTGACTATCGTCTGAATTTTTGTCGGGAGCCAAGTGGCGAGCGTATTCAACGTCTGAAATGAACAATCTGATGTTGAACGTAGTAGTAAACTTTGTATGTGAATGCGTAGGAAAGATATACACTCGCTAAATCGGATGGCTCTTTGAAAATAGGAGCTTTGTAGGAGTATAACCTCTTGAGGACGAGAGCTATTGGTAACTTACGTCAGAGGGAAGGTAGGCTGCTGAGAGATACAGTACTGAGACAGTTTAATCAATCAGTTTAGGATCTTAACGACTGCGATGTAAGGGGCACTCAAATGAAAACGAGATAGATGGAAAAAAAATTGGCCAGGTGCGAATAGGAATAGCAATGAGGGTTCCGTACAAACTTAATTATGTGTGTAGACAGTTCTCCCATTCTGGGAATCGAGAGTCTCGACCAGTTTTGCCTGTTACCGACATTGATACTGGAAAGATATTGGTCTCAGAGATTCAAAGATTTTCGAGAATGTTTTAATTTATACAATATAAATGCGACAAAGTCATGCAGGAGGTAGGCGACCAATATTATAATAATCGTAATTCTCCATTCAGGCTGAATGGGTTGCAGTGTAAAAACTCAAACGTTAGGTAAGGAATGACTTTATCTGCATCTGTATCTAGCTTTCTCTCTACCGTTCCACTCTCGAACGACAAGCGGGAAAAACGAGCACTTAAATTTTTCTGTGCGAGCCAAGATTTCTCTTATGTTATCGTGATGATCATTTCTCCCTATGCAGGTGGGTGCCAACAGAATGTTTTCGCAATCGGAGGAGAAAACTGGTCATTGAAATTTCATGAGAATATCCCGTCGCAACGAAAAACGCCTTTGTTTTAATGATTGCTACCCCAATTCACGTATCATGTCTGTGACACTATCTCGCCTGTTTCGCGATAATACAAAACGAGCTGCCCTTCTTTTGTACTTTTTCGATGTCATCCGTCAGTTCCACCTGATGCGGATCCCACACCGCACAGCAATGCTCCAGAATAGGGCGGACAAGCGTGGTCTAAGCAGTCTCTTTAGTGGACATGTTGCGCCTTCTAAGTGGTCTGCCAATGAATCGCAGTCTTTGGTTTGCTCTACCCACAATATTATTTAGATGATCGTTCCAATTTAGGTTATTTTTAATTGTAATCCCTAAGTATTTAGTTGAATTTACAGCCTTCAGATGTGTGTCTTATCACGTAATCGAAATTTTAGCTGATTTCTTTTAGTACTCGTGTGAATAACTTCACACTTTTCCTTATTCAGGATCAATTGCCACTTTTCGCACCATACAGATATCTTATCTAAATCATTTTTAAAGTCGTTTTGATCATCTGATGACTTTACAAGACGGTAAATGACAGAATAATCTGCAAACAGTCTAAGACGGCTACTCAGATTGTCTCGTATGTCGTTAATATAGATCAGGAACAACAGAGGGCCTATAACACGTCCTTGGGGAACGCCGTATATTACTTCTATTTTACTCGATGACTTTCCCATTTCTGACAGGAAATCACGAATCCAGTCACACAACTGAGGCGATAATCCGTAGGCACGCAGTTTGGTTAGAAGACGCTTGTGAGGAACGGTGTCGAAAGCCTTCTGGAAATCTAAAAATATGGAATCAATTTGACATCCCCTGTCGATAGTTCTTATTACTTCATGAGTATAAAGAGCTAGTTGTGTTTCACAAGAACGATATTTTCTGAAACAGTGCTGACTATGTGTCAGTAAATCGTTTTCTTTGCGGCACTTCATAATGTTCGAATGCAGTATATGTTCCAAAACCCTACTGCAAATGGACGTTAGTGATATGGTACTGTAATTCAACGGATTACTCCTACTTCCCTTTTTGGGTATTGGTGTGACTTGAGCAGTTTTCCAGTCTTTAGGTACGTATCTTTCTGTGAGCGAGTGGTTGTATATAACTGCTAAATATGGAGCTATTTTATCAGCGTACTCTGAGAGGAACCTGACTGGTATACAATCTGGACCGGAGGGCTTGCCTTTATTAAATGATTTAATCTGCTTCGTTACTTTGTTGCTCATATCACGTGTTTTAGAATTTATCCATCATCAGGTATCCAGGAGCGATTACTGCACGTGGATATGGCGTTTCAGCTTGTATGTGAAACTAACATTCGCAGACTAGTCTACGTGCAGTAATGGCTCCTGGATATCTCATGATGGATGAAGTTCGAAAGGCTTCATACGAGCAGGAAAGTCATTCTTTGCCTGATGTTTCAGTTTTACCACTACGACGCCGTAAGCCTGAATGCAGAACTACAGAGTGATTCAGTTCCAAGTTCGACGTGAGACAGAAAATGACGAAAGAAATACTTTTTCATGTGATATAGTTACAAATTAACAATTTTCCAATTTTTTTCCTTTACTTGTACTGTGAAACTTTAATTCTTGGCAAATTTCATCATTGTAGATCAACGGAAAGGACACTATAGGTTTTGACGAGTGAGTTTGCGAGTATCAAAGTGTTTGACAAAAACGGCCGTACCTTTTGTTTTTTATACCGCCAAGGGGCCATAGATCTTAGTATGTAACATAAAAAATCAATTTGGTACCTCTAACCGTCCCTGAGAAATACTCGAATGGAGAAAAAGTCTGATAGCAAATGAAAACACGTTTTCCGTGTGATTACAAATTTACAGTTTTCGAATGTTTTACAATGAAAACTTGCTTTTTGCCAAATTTCATGATTCTAGGCCAAAAGCAAGTACCCCATAGGTTTTGATGAGTGAATTTGCGAGTATTAAGATATGCGACATAAATGGCCGTATCTTTTGATTACATTGACTAAAAAGCTTTAATTTTTTTACACTGCCAAGGGACCATAGACCTCAGTATTTGACAAAAATTTCCATTTGATGTGTTTCACATTTCCTGAGAAAAAATCTTTTTAACAGTCAGACAGACAAACAGACATGCAAAGTGACAACAAAGCAATCCTATAATGGTTCCGTTTTGACTGACTGAGGCACGGAGCCCTAAAAAGGATGTAAACTGTTACTATTTCTAAATTAACCGTCGTAATTGTTAATACATCTATCTCACAGTGGGACAAGAGAGTCAATGCCTTTATGTAAAAATGTTTACAGTTGTTCACGGAACCATGATTATACCGAAGCATCCACCTCTTCGTCCGAAGCAAATCGGCGGCCATGAATATCTTTCCTCAGGGTTTCAAAAATACGGAATATGCATGGCGAGAGATAGGAACTGTACGCAGGCTATGCGAAGACTTCCCAGGCGAAGCTTCTGCAACGTTGTCGAAACAACCCAGTCAACGTTTGGGTGGCTATTAGTCTACAACGAAATAATGCCGTCCGTTAGCATTCCTGACCGTTTGGACTCGATGGGGAGCTTCAGATTTTACAAAATGTCCACGTACCTCTGTGCGTTAGTAGTAGCGCCGTATTACAGGGGGCCTTGCAATCAAAGAAGAAGGTCGTCTTGACTTACCAGGTAGTGTCGTGCATGTTGTTTCGACTAAGATGCAAATGTTTCACAGAAAAATGCTTATACGTCCTCCGCACAATCCCGGTCTGTCCCCATGCGATTTCCATATTTTGATACGCCGAAAAAGACGTTGGTGGATGTCGATTTACTTCGGACGAAGGGGTGCACGTCTGGGTCCAATCACGGTACCGTAGGCAACCGCGAACATTTTTCTATGAAGGAGTTGTTTGGCTTGTCTCACAATGGTATAAATGTATTAATATTTACGGCTATTAGTTTTGAAACAATAAATACTTTACTTACTTTTTTCCGTCTGTCTCGTCTTCATTTCCTTGCGTGACTTTTTGTTGATGACTCGGAAAATCGAAAATACTAGGCACAGCATTGTTATATAGTCACCTTTTGTCGCCTTTTGTCATAAATTTGACTTCAAAACGTGAAGGAAAATGCGGGTATTTTCTGTCGGAAACTAATTTTCTTCTCTCATCACAAGAAATCATTTTAAAAACTTAGACACAGTGCTGAGGTTCAACAGTTTGATTTATTTCATATCTCATTATAAATCGGCTTTCGGAAATGTAGACCATCCTCAGATATCATAAGACTAAAGAGACAGTCCACATATCACCATCAGCGAGAGTTCATAGTTGTTCAAAGATTAGTACTACTTAGTAAATCAGAATATATAGAAGAACCGCACTCCCTTATTATATCTAGAAAAGTATTTACATTCATCGAACTTGCGGAATTCCTTAAGTTATCGAAAGATCTCGCTACGAGATATGCTATAGAAACTAAAAACCTTATTAAAACCTAACAATCCATATTTAATGGTAGTAACTTCAAATACCCCCCCCCCCCAAACATGAATTAATAGCACCTACATTGTACGGGATACCTAAGCTTCACAAAGAGTATTCCAATAAGACCTGAAGCGTCTTCGGTTTCAGCACTTTTTCATAAATTAGCCAAAGAGCTACATTCGCTAGTTAAAAAAATTATTACCCAAAATTTGCAATAGCTAATTCGCTTACATTAATGCAGAAAATAAAAGATGCTCCCGTTCCACTTAGCGCTAAGCTAGTCTGATTTGATTTCAGCAACGTATTTTCCAATACTGCAGTTAGGGAGACTATGGAAACGTTATCAGGTCTTATATACAATCAGAACGAATCCAATATATACAGAGGATATAAGATTGGCAACTGAGACGCGCTTAAAGCATAATTATTTTCAATTTCAATAGACTTTGTAAAGTCAGTCAAATGGGTTAGCAAAGGAGTCCCCTCAGGGCCCTTAGCAAATGACTTAATTTTGAACAAACATTTTTAGATAAAATCCCTAAGTTCTACAGTACGGTACAGTACTAAATATTTGACTGATGTAATGTGCTTGTGCACAGGTACCACCGGAATATTAATCCAGTTTTTCCAACATATAAATTTTCATTACTATAAAACTAAATTTACAATGTTTATAACGCAATTCGGAGGAAACTTAATCAACTTTTTAGACCTTGCCACTGGCAGTAGTAAACAAAAGCATTTATACAGACACAGTATAACCTGCGACTGTATCACATAAACATGCAGCTTGTTGTTCCGTGATACATCACTTGCGATCTTTACACAGACCACATTAGGTTTCTAAAATGAATTAAAAATAATTAAAGAAATAGCATACACTGATGGTTATAGCGCTATGCTAATTGACAACATACTCAGTAGAAAGAAGAGACAGAATGCTTTTCTTACTTTCTGCTTCAACTTCTTCCACAAGATGGAACTATTACTCATGTTCAAACCAAGCATACTAGGGAAGCAAACCGTAGGCAAAAATACTCCTCACGTGCTGCAAGGCCGCTTAATTAGCAGCAGCTGTTAATTACTGTATTAGCAACCGGTGCCGCGGGCTGTCGGATATTGGCTTTTGAGCTATAGAAGCATTGTTATTTCAATTCATCTGGTGAAACGCTTTTTTTCGTATTGGCAATGATTTTATCATAACTGCTTAGTGCCTTCTCAATGCGTTGTGCAACGAAGCGAAAGTCTGTCAATGCATATCCAACCTTTTAGACCTGTCTAGTAGCGTCTTTGTTATGTCCAACACGTTCCGTGAAGGAAATCTTGTACTCGTACGCAGCATGTAACCTCCGTTTGGACTCTTTGATAATAGTACTTTGCATAGTCATCGGATTGTCATGGGCGGATCACTGTCTTTGGCAGTATAATATTTCTAGCGTTTATCCACTTGTTTCTTTAATATTTGTGAATGATATGACGCACATAGTGCACCAAGCCGGCAGTTATTTGTTATAATCCTGGTTATTTCGAGGATGTTAGGTACGTAATTGAAAGTAAGCCCAATGGATTGACATTGAAAAATACCTCACCGAAGGGCACCCACAGAGGCAGTAGCGATGGTGACGTAGCCCCAAGAGGGTGGGCGGGCGGGGTGGTGTGGGGGTGGGTGGGGGGTGGGTGGAAGGTTAGAGCCACCAACCTCATTTGCACTTACGCCCTTCCGATAGGCCGCTGCCGTCGGGTGTCTCGTCAGACTATGCCCGTCAACGGACAGGCGGCGTTCGAATGAAGATTAATTGAGGTGGAATTGAGACTGGGAGTCTACTCCCGCTAATATTAGAAAATTACATGAAGCGTTCAATACGTAATGTAATACTTTCTTTTTTGGCCCGTTTGGATTGAAAAATGCAGAATTTGTTGTGGGACGTCATGGAATATTCCCCCTTCAGCCACCATAGTTTCACGAAGTTCCAGTAGGTGGCGGCAGTATACGTAACCTTCAAAATGGCGTCTGTAACGGAGGTGTGTTCCAACCACAGAGCTGTCATTGATTTCTTTTGGCGAAAAACCAGAGATATTCATAGGCGCTTACAAAATGTGTACGATTACCTTGCAGTGAACAAAAGCACGGTGAGTCGTTGGGTGAGGCATCTGTCATCATCGCAACGAGATCGCGCGAACCTGTCCGATCTCCAGCGCGCCGGCCGGCCGCGCACAGCTGTGACTCCTGCAATGTTGGAACGTGCGGACGCTCTCACTCGAGGTGATCGACGGACAACAATCAAACACCTCGCTGCTGAACTGGACGTCTCTGTTGGTCGTGCTGACACACTCGTCCACCACTTGTGGTGCTCAAAGGTGTGTGGCTGCTGAGTTCCTCGCCGCATAACATAAGACCATAGAGGGCAACGAAGGACCATCTGTGAGGAGTTGCTTGCGCATTACAAGGACGATCGTGACAACTTTTCAATGAAACAAGGGTTCATTACCTCAAACCGCAAACAAAACGGAAATCCATGTAGTGGCGCCACAGCACTTCTCCTCCGACGAAGTAGTTCAGCGCCACATCCTCAGCCGGCAAAGTCATGGCGACGGTCTTCTGGGACTCTGAAGGGATTATTCCGCTTTATGTTCTCCCTCATGGTGCAACGATTAACTCTGAAGTGTAGTGTGCTGCCGACAGGAAAATGAAGAAACAACTTCAGCCTGTTCGTCGCCACAATAGTGCAAACGAATTTTTCCTTCTCCATGAAAACGCAAGGCTCAATAAAGGCTTGTGCCCTGTCTCCAGTAAACGCTTTGGCAACGAGACTTTCAATCATAATCTTACTTTTTTCACTTGTCTGCTAGAGAAACAGTTTCAATACCTGTACGATGTCACACAGTGACACTATAAAATAAGATAGATTTTTAACACCACCCCTATATTCTCTTACGACACTGACGTTTTGCAACTATATTTTGCCCGGATGCCTTTACACTACCATAACTGACCTCGCAACGCTGTAAATGACGTTGTTGGACACCTGATGTATCATTTCTTCTGAAGAGTTTCGTCCCTCCATATGACTGTACGTTGAAAGGTGATTGTGTCGTATAGACGTATAACAGTGTCACCCATACCTAACGTTGTCGCCTCGCAGACGGTACAATGTGAAGAAATTTGGGTGCACGTGTAGTCAAGTGGCAGCTGAAGCAGCAGATCACATTGAAAAGCTGAGAGTAATATTGGAATTACAGGGTACATGCCACATCAAAAATTACCAGAAACATTCTCCGTGGAGCTGAAACAGCGAGGAAGGCGAAACGTCGATTTCAAAATGACCAAGTGTATGATAATAAATCATCCAAATGTGAATGAATGTCCTCATTTAAATACGTCGGTGTATTCTATGGGCGGAAGGGCAATACATCACTGAACTCAAATACATTGTCACATAACTATGCCGGTTTTAGCGCGTCATCCCAAGAGTGATGTGGCCGAAACTTTCATTAGCAATGATGTAAACAGTCACAATGGGAGAACAGAAACTACGACTATTAGGCTTTTGTAAGAAGCGTGGAATGTCAGATCCCTTAATCGGGCAAGTAGGTTAGAAAATTTAAAAAGGGAAATTGATAGGTTAAAGTTAGATATAGTGAGAATTAGTGAAGTTCGGTGACAGGAGGAACAAGGGTAAAAATCGTAGAGGGAGACCTAGAGATGAATACACTAAGCAGATTCAGAAGGATGTAGGTTGCAGTAGGTACTGGGAGATGAAGAAGCTTACACAGGTAGAGTAGCATGGAGAGCTGCATCAAACCAGTCTCAGGACTGAAGACCACAACAACATCAAGAGAGTAAAACATACATATTATTTCTCAAGTCAACATCCCTTTTTCGCAACACGTATTGATTGTACGGGGATTAATGAGATACAGTTAGAAAGTCTTTTAACCAGCTTCTGACGTTGTACACCGATTTTGCATTAAAACGTACAGTTAGTGGGAAAAAAATTAGCATAAAAGAGACTTTTAAGTATCATCATGGATTTCCTATATTTTACACAACGAACTTATTAATTACTTATTAAACGAGTTTATTAATTCAAATAACTTACTGAAATGGAGCCGGATGACGTCTTTGACAACCGTAGATACTACAACAGAAGCAAGTCTTGCCATTTTCAAGGCAAAACTGCGGCAAGTAAGAGCTGTGCAAGGGTACTTAAAACCTCAGTTTTCAGAGATACTCCGAAAAGATAACACTCCCACTCACTGTAAACAACAGCGCCATCAAAAATGACCGACGTCAGAAGTTATCTATACTGAAATTGATAATCAGAGGGTGTGATAGCATAAACGCTGTCCGCCTGTTTTTTGACAATGGAGAGAGCAGGATTCCATGCAGAATTTAAACGGAAACCACCATTTCTATTTATAAGATTACTTGCTAAATTAATTTCAACAGCTTCCTTAATAACACTATTACAGTAGCTGGAAGTGGATGCCAGGATCCCCGTGTTGTTATATTCCATTGGATGACCAGTGCCAAGACATTGTTCTGCAACGGCGGATTTTCTCGGCTATTGTAAGCGTGTGTGCTGCATGTGCTCAGTCCACCGGTCCTCCACAGTCCTGATAGACCGACCAACATATGACATGACACAACTGCATGGAATACGAGAGACACCCAGCTTACACAGACTAAGATCATCCCTTACGGAACCAAAAAGGACCTTGAACTTAGATGGTGGTCGAAGAACATAGTTCACAAAAGTATTTCCGCAAAATACGATCAATCCTGTTCGAAATGCTCCCTGCGCAAGGCAAAAAGGCCGCAGACTTTGGTGGCACCTCTGTATTACCATCACACACCCTGTGCACAGTTGGTCGGTAGCGCAACGCACGTCTGATTTGTCTTTCACCATAACCATTCTGACGAAAGGTGACTTCGAGATGGACTAACTAAGCTGACAAACTCACAACTGACATGGACCCTGTGAGTCAAGGTATGAAGTACCCCTTCACGTTGATCCGGATGGTGAGAATTACAAGCCTGCAGATACAAGTCAGTATGAATAGGCTTCCTATAGACGACGTCTCCCAACGCACCATCCGCCTTCCTGCTGACCAACACATCAAGGAAGGGAAGACAGCCATCCTTTTCCACCAAAGTCAAGTGTCCTAAAAGTCGTTTAAGTTCTCACTGCCATGAGGCCAAACAACAAAACTATCGTCTAAATATGTGAAGAAAAAAAAAACACAGGTTTCAAAGCCACCGGCTCCAACGCACGTTCCTCGAAATCTTCCATAAACGGTCCGCGGCTCGTGGTCTTGCGGTAGCGTTCTCGCTCCTCACGCACAGGGTCCCGGGTTCCATTCCCGGCGGGGTCAGGGATTTTCTCTGCCTCGAGATGACTTGTTGTTGTGTGTCTTTCATCATCGTTTCATCTTCATTCACTCGCAAGTCGCCGTAGTGCCGTTACCCCCCTGCGGGTCCGAGGATTAGAATAGGCCCGAGGTCTTCCTGCCTGTCGTAAGAGGCGACTAAAAGGAGTCCATCCCCCTCACGGGGGTAGTTAGCGCCTGCGTCCGGAGACGGACGGTTCCACGACCTATGATTGTGGTCTTTTTGGTTTTTCACTTCTCGTTTCTTCCTTCCTTTTGTTGGTTCATTTCTTTGCTCTTCTCCACCTCACTGTCTTCCTTACTCTTTCCCTTGACTTCTCCTTGCCTTCTCATTGCCTTCTTCTCCTTGCCTTCTCAGTGCCTTCTTCTCCTTGCCTTCTCATTGCCTTCTTCTCCTTGCCTTCTCTGGTCTCCGCCTCAGCGTTTGAGACAGTCTGTCCTCTTTCTCCCTCTCTCTCTTCTTTTTCCTCTTCTTCCTTCCTCCCTGTGCGTGCCTGAAGGCCGACCCACGCGTTCGCACGCGTAGCCGGTGACGGGGTAACGCGTAAGTCCCCGCCCTGGGTAGACATGTAAGGCACGTGCGTACACTCTGGTAAAGGCCAGTCCCGGGGAGGGGTGATTGCCTGAGCTGATACCTTCTGACCATGCCGATTGGTCCCTCCGTCTGTTTCTCGGGAGGTGTGACCTGAGGCGTAAACATTCACCTAAGGCGGGAGTGCCCTCTGAGAGGGTCCCCACAAGGAAGGAGCGCGCCATCGGAGACGCTGGCAATCATGGGGGATTCCTCCGCAATGGATTCTACTCCATCTCTTTCGACTTCTGCCCAAAAACGGAAACGTGACCAGCCACCAGTGACAAAAGTACTACCGCCTGCCCCACAGTTCCTCGTCGTTTCTCGATCTGAGGACGGAAAGGATTTTTCCTCTGTCAACCCTTTAGTTATCCAGAAGGGCGTAGATGCCATAGCCGGATCTGTCAAATCTTGTACCAGGTTGCGTAACGGTACCTTATTACTAGAAACTGAGAGTGCCTTTCAGGCACAAAAACTGCTTCGGGCCACACTCCTGTACACGTTCCCTGTCCGGGTGGAGGCCCACCGAACTTTGAATTCGTCTCGTGGTGTAGTCTATACTAGCTCCCTCGACGGATTGACTGACGAGGAGATTCAATCTTTCCTCGCTGAGCAGGGCGTGACGGCTGTCCATAGGGTCATGAAAAAGGTCAACAATGACCTTGTACCGACCCGGACACTTTTCTTGACCTTCGATAGTGTTAAGCTGCCATCGCGCATCAAGGCGGGCTACGAAGTTATTTCTGTTCGCCCCTATGTCCCGACACCTACGCGCTGCTACCAGTGTCAGCGTTTCAATCACACTCGACAGTCTTGTTCCAATGCGGCTAAATGTGTCACTTGTGGCAGGGATGCCCATGAGGGTGACTGTCCACCTCCGTCTCCTCGTTGTGTGAACTGTCAGGGTGACCATGCCGCATCCTCCCGCGACTGTCCTGTCTATAAGGAAGAACGCTGTATCCAAGAAATTCGGGTCAAAGAAAAAGTGTCCACCTCGGCTGCTCGCAAGCTATTGGCTAGTAGGAAGCCCGCGCTGCTCCCAGCGGGGAAATACAGTACTGTCCTCGCCTCTCCTCGGACTACCAGGGAGGTAGCAACCCAGACATGCGATCTGACCTTCAGCACTACGGTCGTCCGTTCGGCCAGTGCTAAGATCGCGCGGTCGACGTCTCCTCTTCCTCCCATCACCCCACAGACACCAGCCCCTTCATCAGCTTCTGCTAAGACGAAGACCCCGAAGTCAGATGCACGGGCCTTCAAGAAGGAACCATCCCGTGCAGACTTCCTACGTACCTCGACCTCCCAGCCTTCGACCGGTACTTCCACCAAACGTCCTTCCAAAAAGGCTCATAGGAAGCACAGTTCTCCTTCTCCGCCACGGCGCATTTCTTCTCCTGCGCCACCCAGCGGTTGCCGCCCCAGGCCGTCATCCGTTTCGCCTGGCCGCACCGCTGGTAGCCGTACATCTGGCCGTTCACCGGCGGAGGAAGCTCCCCCTCCCGGCCATCCCCCCGAGATGGCCGATGAACCTATAGACCCAATGGACGATGACTGTCAGCCTACTGATAGCGGCGGCAGTGCTCGCTCGAAGCCAGGCCCTCAGCGGCCTTCGAGGTGACCCCTTCTTTCATCTTCCTTTTCTTACGATGGCACTTATTCACTGGAATATTCGCAGCATTCGCTCCAACCGAGAGGACTTGAAGTTGCTGCTCCGCTTGCACCGTCCGCTCGTCGTAGCCCTCCAGGAAACGAAGCTACGCCCATGCGATCAAATTGCCTTGGCACACTACACCTCTCTGCGTTTTGACCTACCCTCTGTGGTAGGTATCCCAGCTCATGGAGGGGTTATGTTGCTGGTCCGGGATGATATTTACTACGATCCCATCACGTTGCACACCGGCCTGCAGGCAGTTGCCATCCGCATTACTCTCCCCACTTTTACGTTTTCCTTTTGTACCGTTTACACTCCATCGTCATCTGCCGTTACCAGGGCAGACATGATGCAACTTATTGCTCAGCTACCTGCACCATTTTTGTTAACTGGAGACTTCAATGCCCACCATCCCCTTTGGGGCTCTCCAGCATCCTGCCCGAGGGGCTCCTTGTTAGCAGACCTTTTCAACCAGCTCAATCTTGTCTGCCTCAATACTGGCGCCCCTACTTTTCTTTCGGACACATCTCACACCTATTCCCATTTAGACCTCTCTATATGTACTCCCCAACTTGCACGCCGGTTTGAATGGTATGCCCTTTCTGATACATATTCGAGCGACCACTTCCCGTGTGTTATCCATCTCCTGCAGCATACCCCCTCTCCGTGCTCCTCTAGTTGGACCATCTCCAAGGCAGACTGGGGGCTCTTCTCTTCCAGGGTGACCTTTCAGGATCAAACCTTCCCAAGCTGCGATCGTCAGGTCGCACACCTCACGGAAGTCATTCTCGCTGCTGCTGAATATTCCATCCCTCACCCTACTTCTTCTCCACGTCGCGTACCGGTCCCCTGGTGGACCGCAGCATGTAGAGACGCTTTACGTGCTCGTCGACGTGCTTTACGCACATTTAAACGCCACCCTACAGTGGCGAATTGTATCAATTATAAACGATTACGTGCTCAGTGTCGTCGTATTATCAAAGAAAGCAAGAAAGCCAGCTGGGCTGCTTTCACAAGCACCTTCAACAGTTTTACTCCTTCTTCTGTTGTCTGGGGTAGCCTGCGCCGGCTATCTGGCACTAAGGTCCACTCACCAGTTTCTGGCTTGAAGGTCGCGAATGACGTCCTTGTGGCCCCTGAGGCTGTCTCCAATGCCTTCGGCCGCTTTTTCGCAGAGGTTTCGAGCTCCGCTCATTACCACCCTGCCTTCCTCCCCCGCAAACAGGCAGAGGAGGCTAGGCCACTTAACTTCCGCTCCTCGAATTGTGAAAGTTATAATGCCCCATTCACCATGCGGGAACTCGAAAACGCACTTGGCCGATCACGGTCCTCCGCTCCAGGGCCTGATTCTATTCATATTCAGATGCTGAAGAACCTTTCTCCTGCGGGTAAAGGTTTTCTTCTTCATACTTATAATCGCATCTGGATTGAGGGACATGTTCCCGCATGCTGGCGCGAGTCTATTGTTGTCCCGATTCCTAAGCCGGGGAAGGACAAGCACTTGCCTTCCAGTTATCGACCAATCTCGCTTACCAGCTGTGTCTGTAAAGTGATGGAGCGAATGGTTAATTCTCGATTGGTTTGGCTGCTCGAGTCTCGACGCCTACTTACCAATGTACAATGTGGATTTCGTAGGCGCCGCTCTGCTGTTGACCATCTGGTTACCTTGTCGACCTTCATTATGAATAACTTCTTGCGGAAGCGCCCGACCGCGGCTGTGTTCTTTGATTTGGAGAAGGCTTACGACACCTGTTGGAGGGCGGGCATTCTCCGCACCATGCATACATGGGGCCTTCGCGGTCGCCTCCCTCTTTTTATTCGTTCCTTTTTAATGGATCGACAGTTCAGGGTACGTGTGGGTTCTGTCCTGTCCGACACCTTTCGCCAGGAGAATGGGGTGCCACAGGGCTCAGTTTTGAGCGTCGCTCTCTTCGCCATCGCGATCAATCCAATAATGGATTGCCTCCCAGCTGATGTATCAGGCTCCCTTTTCGTGGACGATTTTACCATCTATTGCAGCGCGCAGTGTACACGTGTCCTGGAGTGCTGTCTTCAGCGTTCTCTTGACCGTCTTTACTCCTGGAGTGTCGCCAATGGCTTCCGTTTTTCTGCCGAGAAGACGATCTGTATTAACTTCTGGCGCTACAAAGAGTTTCTCCCACCGTCCTTACGACTCGGTCCCGTTGCTCTCCCAATCGTGGAGACAACCAAATTTTTAGGCCTTACATTTGACAGGAAACTTAGCTGGTCTCCACATGTGTCATATTTGGCCGCCCGTTGTACCCGTTCTTTAAATGTCCTCCGTGTTCTCAGTGGTATGTCGTGGGGAGCGGATCGAACCGTCCTACTTCGTCTATATCGGTCGATCGTCCGCTCCAAGCTGGATTATGGGAGCTTCGTCTACTCCTCTGCACGGCCATCCATCTTACGCCGCCTCAACTCCATACAACATCGGGGTTTACGACTTGCGATCGGAGCATTTTATACTAGTCCCGTAGAGAGTCTTCATGCTGACGCTGGCGAATTGCCACTCACCTACCGGCGCGATATACTGCTTTGTCGGTATGCCTGTCGGCTACTGTCAATGCCCGACCATCCGTCTTATCGTTCCTTTTTTGACGACTCTCTCGACCGTCAATACGGGTTGTATGTCTCTGCCCTGCTACCCCCTGGAGTTCGCTTTCGTCGCCTCCTTCAACACCTTAATTTTTCACTCCCCGCAACCTTTCGAGTGGGCGAGAGCCACACGCCATCTTGGCTCCAGGCTCAGGTCCGCGTTCACCTTGACCTCAGCTCGCTCCCAAAAGAGGTTACCCCCGGTTCGGTCTACCACTCCCGTTTTTTGGAACTTCGTTCGCAGTTCATCAACATGACTTTCATTTATACAGATGGCTCTAAGACCAATGACGGGGTCGGGTGTTCCTTTATTGTCGGGGCACAAAGTTTCAAATACCGGCTCCATGGCCATTGTTCGGTCTTCACAGCTGAGCTCTTTGCCCTCTACCAGGCTGTTCTTTACATCTGCCGCCACCGACATTCTGCTTATGTCATCTGCTCCGACTCCCTGAGCGCCATCCAGAGCCTCAGTGATCCGTACCCGGTTCACCCTTTCGTACACCGGATCCAACGCTCTCTTCAGCAGCTGGTGGACGTCGGTTCTCCGGTTAGCTTTATGTGGGTTCCTGGCCATGTCGGTATCCCTGGGAACGAAGCTGCAGATGCCGTGGCCAAGGCTGCGGTCCTCCAGCCTCGGACAGCTTCTTGTTGTGTCCCTTCGTCCGATTTTAGCAGGGTCATTTGTCGGCGCATTTTATCGCTGTGGCATGCCGATTGGGCTGCACTTACAGACAACAAGCTTCGGGCCTTAAAACCTCTTCCCGTGGCTTGGACGTCCTCCTCACGCCCTTCTCGGCGGGAGGGGGTAGTGTTGGCCCGGTTAAGAATTGGACACTGCCGGTTCAGCCATCGCCATCTGCTGACGGCTGCGCCGGCGCCGTTCTGCCCATGTGGGCGCTTGCTGACGGTTCGACACATTTTAATGTCCTGTCCAGATTTTAGCAGACTGCGTCTAGATCTTAACCTGCCAAGTACTTTCGATGCCATTTTAGCGGATGACCCACGAGCAGCAGCTCGTGTTCTTCGTTTTATCAATTTGACAAACCTCTCTAAGGACGTTTGATGATGCTGTTTTTTAATCCTATGCCTGTCAGTCTGTCTTTTATCGTGTTTTCCCTTTTAGTTGTTGTTGTCAACATGTGCCTCGCGTTGCATTCTTAGAGTAGTCAGGGCGCTAATGACCATTGAAGTTGTGCGCCCTAAACCCACAAAAAAAAAAGTAGTGCCGTTAAAGAACTTGTGGAACGGCGGCCGAACCGCCCCGCGAGGGGTCTCCCGGCCACCAATGCCATACGCTCATTATTATTATTATTCCATAAACAAATTGCACGTAACTGATGACAACGGGCTTCCCATCGCAACTCCATCTGTCACTGGTCACTGAATAAAAAGTGAGTGGAAGTCAACACATGTCGAAAAAAGTTCGTTAATTCAGTACCAAGCATAACCTCAATCAGCCGTAACGAATCAGACAAATAAACACGAATGAAGAGAGAGACCACATCGAAACTTACTAGATTATCAGAGTCACTGAAACGCATTCCCTCGAATCGACATAAGAAATCCTCCGAATTCTTAACGCGCTGCTCACACCTGCCTACTGTAGCGCCCAACAGAACAGCAAGGTGTTTTGCTACACGACGTGTCGGAGAACCAATGTTACAACCATATGAAGAGGATTTCCTTCCTGGAGGACGTTAGGGAGACCATATAACCTATAGTGAGCAACACAGTAAGAATTAAGATTCTTGATAGTCTTCTGCGATGAAGAACTTTCTTCAGGAGGCTGTTACTCTTTGTCTAAATACTTTTTTGGGGTCACACCGATCCTTCGACATGCTGAATCAGACAGTACGTTCAAAAGATGCCGCGTTTAATGGGTCTAATCCCCACAGTATTTCTTTCCAGATAATAAATAACGTGTGCATCTAGTTTGGCAGAAATCGATCCAAGGGTTTAGGGGTAGCTTTTTACCCGCTTCTTTGGCCGCGTACGCACAAGTCACACATATTTCACATATTTGTACTCATACGAGGGTTGTCCAGAAAGTAAGTTCCGATCGGTCGCGAAATGGAAACCACAGTGAAAACCAGTAACGTTTTATTTTCAACAGTTAGATACACATCCCACCTACTTCTCTACATAGTCGCCGCTCCAACTTCGAGTTCTTTCGTAGTGTTGTATCAGCTTTCCAAATCCCCGTCTTAGAAAGCAGCCGCCTGTGCTTTCGGCCACTAATCTTTACTGGTATGTAGCTCGATATCTGTGGAAAAAAATTGTTTTCATAGCCAACGGTTCTTGGGAGAAGAGATGAGACTCGGGGAGCCAATTACGGACTGTATTGTGGGTGATCAAACACTTCTCATCGGAAAAATTGGTTCAAATGGCTCTGAGCACTTTGGGACTCAACATCTTAGGTCATAAGTCCCCTAGAACTACTTAAACCTAACTAACCTAAGGACATCACACACACCCATGCCCGAGGCAGGAATTGAACCTGCGACCGTAGCAGTCCCGCTGTTCCGGACTGCAGCGCCAGAACCGCACGGCCACCGCGGCCGGCTTCTCATCGGAAACGCTGCAGGAGCGTCTTCATTGCCCCTGCAGTGTGCGGCCAAGAATTGGCATGAAGAAGGAACTGCTGCACACTTGTGTTATGTGGGCTGCATGACACAGACGAAACCTCTAACCAGTCCCTCATACTTGGCGGGAGACGCTATTCCCTACGCATCTTTACGTGGTCATTGTTTACTCAAAACTGAAAATACAACGCGACACGACCGATGGGCATACTAGAGACACTACCCAACACATCTGTGCAAAGCTTTACCGGCTTTTCCCAGTGGTTTCCATTTCGCGATCGATCGGAACTTACTTTCTGGACAACCCTCGTATTTCATCTGTATCTCAGGCGAATTTCTTCCTGCAGCTTTGGTTACAGCACATCATGTATGATGTCGTAGCTCCTCAATGATATGCGGTACAATGACGTACTTGTGCAGATACATCCAGTGGTATGTGTGGATACTATATGTGAAATGTGTTGCTACAAGAGTTAGAAGCAAATGACTAATAAACTAAAACGTCATGCATAATGTGGCAGTTTCCCTGCAAGAACAGCGAAACTATAATAAGCGATAAACTTTTGTCCTTTCATCATTTTGCAGATGATTTAAGCGACGAGAAGCCTCGTAAAGGTTTGAAATCATGTGTTATGTGTATTGCAAGTGTTCTCATTCTCAATTACTTGATGGGTGTAGTCTGGCTATTTGCGTGTCGTGAGCTACACTAATTTTTCACCCCAACTCCACGATTTGAGAGCCAGATGATTAGTATCCTCACAAATTTTCTTACTACACAGGATGTGACATATGTATCAAAGTTGGCTGAAATCGATCCATTGAGTTTAGAAGGAGTTTTGGAACATGTATACATACATCGACTTTTATAATATGTATGGATTTCGTAACCTGTACACCCCCAAGCATCTACTGATTTAATCATGTATTCTTTCTGCTATACAAAATGTGCACAATAAGTAACATTTCTTTCTTGTTGCTCTTCCTCATGTTGCGGTCTTACTATCAGAACTGTAAACGGACAGCTTATGACACGACAAAACTATTTACAGCTACTACAAGCGTTGCAGGACAAGAATTAAATAACTGTTTCTAAATGAGAATTCAGGCTTTCTCGGCGAATCTCGATGATAAAATCTTCTCGGGTTGACATTCGAGTCAGTGCGTTGTTCTCCGGCAACATTTCATCAAGTTTCTTACTTCCATCTTCAGGCGAATATGCCTGAAGATGACAAGTAACAAACTTGCTGAAACATTGCCGAAGAACAACGCGTTTACTCGGCTGTCAACAGCGCAAAATTTTATCAACTATTTCTAAAATTGTGAAAATCGAGAAAAAAATGGTTCAAATGGCTCTAAGCGCTATGGAACTTAACATCGGAGGTCATCAGTCCTCTGGACTTAGAACTACCTAAACCTAACTAACCTAAGGACATCACACACATCCATGGCCAAGGTGGCATGGTGTGACCGTAGCAGTAGCGCGGTTCCGGACTGAAGCGCCTAGGACCGCTTGGCCACAGCGGCCGATGAGCAAAAATTAACAACTGAAGCTTATTCACTATGTTTGGTCTGCAAGAAACCTAAGGAATATGTAGTCCTTCACTGAAATAAATACTGATCGAAGCAACAATATTCCACTTTAACAGAGGGCCACACGACGTCGTAATACATCACGCTCCTTCAAAAAAACCAACGGGTCACAATTGGTAACGCGTGGGTGCCCAGAGCTGCTACGTCTTTTCATGCAAACACGCCATAGCAACCTAATGCAGAGTAGACGTTGTTGCCGGTTACGTTATCATAAAGGTTCCCACAACAACGCCTAACTTTAAGCATAATTTGTTTATTGTTCAAACCTGTTTATTAATAATGGCGTGTTATGGCAATTCGGGAGATACGACAATCTCAGAAGCTTTGCTGTCCTTCACAGACAGTTTGATAGCGGTGTTATTTATGTTGACTGGCACTGGTATAAGTGGTTCCTTATGAGAATCGTAACGGCCACATTCAGGTCAACTCCTCTACTTTGACTGTCTGCTCTGAGTAACATTGCTCCGTCACATTTCAGACGATAAGATGCAGTGAGCCGTGAATGGGAAAAGATTAATAACAGTCTATCCAGCATGGGTATCAAGTCGAGGACACCATTCTGGACAGTTTATGTGATCCAACCACTCTAGACTGAAGATGGATGGAGGGAAACATGAAAAAACAGCACCAACTTATAGCGCCTGGGCATCGAAGACCCTACACGTGTATCAGACCTGCAACTGTCTTGGAGAAGATGGTGTCAACTGAACAGAACTCAATCTGGATATGGTGAACTGAGTCCTTTGTATACAAATAGTGACTCTCAGAGACCAAATTGTGTGACTGAGAAGCTTTAGAGCTGATCATTGACCGTATTGTATAGGAATGTCCAGAGAGATGTTTCAGTGGAGACTGGAAGGATATCACCAATGCCCCTTCAACAACACTGGAATCGCTAGACTCTCGACATCACTCTGTAAGGTCAAATGAGACCAGAGCTCTTCCATATTCCTTTAGTGCTTTATTATGTAAATACTGCTGTAATCTCTATATGTCATACAATAAATAAGGTAAAAATAAATAGTGGGTCGAACAAGGCACCACAGTGCTTATAAATAGCATTCATTTTCGGCAGAACCAAATTCCAATTCTCATTTCTCCATATTGATTAAGGTTTTCCATGTTTTCTTAAGCTGTTTCAGTAAGATAACCACCGATTTTCTTGTCCATCTTTGTCCAGTCGACCTAATGTTCTACCTTTAATGGCCTTGAAAAGCTGTTAAATCATAAGGATCCTTATTCGACGCATATGCAATGGTTGTTGGCAGCTTATGAGACTGGGTACAGGCGAGACGATACCAGAGTTGACAGTGGTAGCGGTCTCGCGTGCCACCGGCCCAGATGCCGTGGTCCTAAAAAATTCATGCGCGTCGGTCGTTTGCGAATGCCGCTCTCAGTTATCTGCACCGAGCAAACACAAATTTAATATCAAGTTCCGCAAGGATTCCACCTGCCGTACACGCTGTCTGAGTTAGCTCTTCATTTTCTCTACCCGGGAAAATACACGAGATTCTGTTCTCTTCTGGACCTTAGTCAAGATTACCTTGCTGCAGCGTAAAGGAAATGCAACACAAATACCGGAGGGAGGAATTATCTAACGTTAAACCAATTTTGATCTAAAGGCTTCATATGCTAACAAGGAAATACGTACACATTGGTTGCTGAAGTTTATAAGCTCTATTTTCCTGGAATCTCGCATGTAACTGAGTTTCGCGCATCGTAAGAAGATTCGTGGAACATGGAAATGCTTCTATGATTTCCTTAAAAGTACGTTGTTCGATTGAGTGCGTTTGATAAGGTTTTTAGCCTTTTCTACATTGCGATTACATCCAGATTTTGGTCGTTCTTGTAAAGATATTGTTGTATAAATACTCAGCTACTTAATAAGAGATGTGCCACACAGAGCAAGTGACAGAGGAAACGAAATTGAACGAAATAGAAAGAATACAAATGTTTTTGATGACATTTGACATTAATAAACTGTAAATGCTATGTAATTATTATACCTATGCTTGTTTGAAACTATCTGACTATTTAGTGTGTTATAACTACAGATAGCAAACGTATGACATGTGAAACAATATTCGCATCCAGCTGCTTAATTCTGTTATTTACATACAGTGCTCCGGCAGGGCGAAGTAGACTCGAAAATGTACGTGAGTTGCCTATCATAAAAATCACAAGTGAGTTTACAGTGGTCGTCAAAATAACATTGTATCCTGTAACAGCTTTCAGGTAATTTATAATTTTTTTCCAAATAAAATTTAGTCGTCAGATGCTAATATATTTCTCATTATTATGCTTTACCTGTTTCGCCAAATTAATTTGTCATCTTCAGAAGCTTACAAAATTAGGGATGTTATACAGTGAGGTGACGTAATCGATGGGATAGCGATATGCACATATACAGCTGGCGGTAGTATCGCGTACACATCATATAAAAGGCCAGTGCATAGTAGGATCTGTCATTGGTACTTAGGTAAGTCTTGTAAGAAAGGTTCCGGCGTGATTATGGCCGTACGGCGGGAATTAACAGACTTTTGGACGTGGAATGGTAGTTGAAGCTAGACACATAGGACATTCCACTGCGGAAATCACTCGGGAGTTCAATATTCCGAGATTCGCAGTGTCGAGAGTTGCCGAGAATGTCAAATTAAAATTCAAATGGCTCTGAGCACTATGGGACTTAACGTCTGAGGTCATTAGTCCCCTAGAACTTAGAACTACTTAAACCTAACTAACCTAAGGACATCACACATATCCATGCCCGAGGCAGGATTCGAACCTGCGACCGTAGTGGTCGAACGGTTGCAGACTGTTGCGCCTAGAACCGCTTGGCCACCCCGGCCAGCACATCAAATTACAGGCATTACCTCTCCCCATGGACAACGTAGTGGCAGACGATCTTCTCTTGACGAACGAGAGCAGCGGCGTTTGCGTAGAGTTGCCAGTGCTAACAGACAACCGACACGACGTTAAACAACCACAGAAACCAATGTGGGGCGCCTTTGCTAACCACTCGATATCGCCTAAAACGCCTCTCCTGAGCTCGTGACCATATCAGTTGGACCCTAGACGGCTGGAAGATCGTGGTCTGGTCAGATGAGTCCCAATTTCGGTTGGTAAGAGCTGATGTCTGGGTTCGATTGTGGCTTAGACGCCACGAATCCATGGACCACAGTTGTTAACGAGGCACTGTATAAGCTGTTGGTGACTCTATAATAGTGTAGGCTATGTTTATATGGAACAGACCAGGTTCTATGGTTCATCTGAACCCACCATTGACGGTAAATGGTTATAGGCCGCTCCTTGGACACCATTTGCAATCATTCATCGACGTCATGTTCCCAAATAACAATGGAATTTTTATGGATGACGATGTGCCATGTTATCGAGCGACAATTGTCCCGATTCGTTTGAAAAACATTCTGGCCACGCAGATCGCCCAACGTGAATTCCATCAACCATGGGACATATTCGAGAGGTCGGTTAGTGCACAAGATCCGGCCCCGGCAACACTTTCGCAGTGATGGACGATATAGAGGCATCATGCCTCAGTACTTCTGCAGGGGACTTCCAACGACTTGTTGAGCCCATGCCACGTCCAGTTGGTGCACTACGCCGGGAAAAAGGAGGTCCAACAAGATTTGAAGTGGTATCTCATGACTTTTGTCATCTCAACATAAATCTTTTGTAGGCTTCTGAAGATGAGAAATTAATTTGCCGAAACCGGCAAAGCATAATCAAAATATGTTTGCAACTGACAACTAGCCGGCCGTTGTGACGGAGCAGTTCTAGGCGCTTCAGTCCGGAACCACGGGGCTGCTACGGTCGCAGGTTCATCTCAGCATAAATCTTTTGTAGGCTTCTGAAGATGAGAAATTAATTTGCCGAAACCGGCAAAGCATAATCAAAATATGTTTGTAACTGACAACTAGCCGGCCGTTGTGACGGAGCGGTTCTAGGCGCTTTAGTCCGGAACCACGGGGCTGCTACGGTCGCAGGTTCGAATCCTGCCTCGGGCATGGATGTGTGTGATGTCCTTAGGTTAGTTAGGTTTAAGTAGTTCTAAGTCTAGGGGACTGATGACCTCAGATGTTAAGTTCAAAAGTGGTTCAAATGGCTCTGAGCACTATGGGACTTAACTTCTAAGGTCATCAATCCGCTAGAACTTAGAACTACTTAAACCTAACTAACCTAAGGACATCACACACATCCATGCCCGAGGCAGGATTCGAACCTGCGACCGTAGCGGTGGCGCGGTTCCAGACTGTAGCACCTAGAACCGCTCGGCCACCCCGGCCGGCAGATGTTAAGTCCAATAGTGCTTAGAGCCATTTGAACCAATTGACGACTAAATTTTACTCTGAAAATATATACGACAGTTGCTTAAAATTACAGCCATGTACAAAATAATTTCTAAATACAGTCTTCAAGACCCAGTCTATTTAGACTGGCGTATTATATCCATGAATAATCGGTTGAGAGATATCTAGTAAGTGTTCAGCGGTCCCTATCAGCGGACCACCCTGATCCATGACAGCTGAATTCCTGCATATTGGTACAATGCTCACACATCTTCCCAGATGATATCCTAAATATCCTCAATGAGATTTGGCTATTGGAGGAGGAGGATGCGGGGACGGCGGGGTGTCTCTCACAAGCTTCCTCCTGTCCGTGGAGTATTCTCGAATCCATCCTGATATAATTAGGGAGCGAATGGCTGGTACATTGTCTTACTGACGGTATAGATCGTTCTCGAGTTGTTGTAGGATAAGATATACTCATGAACTGACAAGAGGTTTCGCCAATAAAGAACGATAGCAGACGTATAGGTGAACGACTGTCTTTTACTTATAAACATCCCTCACACGAGACGATCTCCACTAGCTGCCTGAAACGCCCCCTGATCTCAAGAATGATGCTTCTTTAGTTTTAGACGTATTATTGTTACGGTATGAACAAATGGATACACCGGCTCGTCAGTCCGGGCTGCCTTTTCTGAACTTCGAGCATCGGATGGAGGTATTCCTATATCAAAGCTCATCAAAGTGCAAAACAATCCGCGAAGAACAGATATACGAATGTGAAGCAGTGGCTGATTTGCTGTTCTGTGATCCACCCAGCCGCTGCTGCAAATCTCGATAGCCGACGGCGATATTTTTCGGAATCCGCTGTTGCCCGCCACTATTGCTTCTGGAAACGGTGGGTTCCTCCAAGTCGAGGTACTCAGGGTGCACTCTTCTCATAATGGGAGGTGAGAAGTCCAGTGAATGCGCGGTCACACAAATACCGTCCCACGAGTCGGGTATCCGCGATCTCATTGCTGGGCTCCTGGAAAGCGTTCCGTAAAAGAGGAAGAAATTGAGATGCTCTTAATTGATTACAAACCTAACGCATTTTCCAGGGTTCTGCTTTCAATTGTGGACAGGCTGCTGATGTTCATAAGCGTTTTACAAGGAATAGAGTGAAAAAGAATACAGAAATAGGACCTTCGTCCCTACACAGGTTCCAAGATGTAAGACACAGCGTTACTTCGCGATACCAGTTCCACATATCAGCGAAATTGCTCTACGTGTAATGAAGTCCAGTCTGATTGAGCAACTGCCTCTCATGATTTCTTATGAACTACAGTCTAGCACAATTAGGCCGAGCGACAGACTGTTGGTTATAGAAACCAATTTATGATGAACCATATACTATCATTTTGCGAATCATGAAATAAAGTAACCAATCCAGCTTTTTTACCAATTATTATTATTGTAAGTGCTAGGAGGATTGAGGGATTGATGTGACGCAGCACGTAATAGTGTCATGTAAATATACAGCAGCTCGAGAAGGCTTCTGAACTACATCTAATTTAACGAAGGTCAGCCTTCGGATTCCAAAACTGCTTCTTTTCTGCTGGAGATTCATGAATATACATGCTAAACGGTTGTTAATGACATTTGATACAGTCTCTCACTGTTTCTTGGGAATACTGGAGGTGCATAAAAGAGTCCTTAATTGCTTTTCCAGAACGTACTACAGTGGTTCGATAATACATAACCATTAGAGTGTTAGGCCTATCAGGGGAACCTTGTATGTTTCCAGCGGAGCGTGCTCCATTTGGGAAGTTCGGGGTGCTGTTGAGATCGATGCCTGTGGTATTGAATTAACATGTTAACCTTACCAACTTCGGTTTAGTTCTATTTAAACTTTCGCTACTTGATAGGGCCCTCCTGAAAAGGTGATGATTATAAGACAACGAAACTTCGTGCAAAAATTTGTAAGGACATGTGGAAGAGAACGAATAAACCATTGAAAGAAACACTTTAAAAACATGTTCAAATGTGTGTGAAATCTTATGGGACTTAACTGCTAAGGTCATCAGTCCCTAAGCTTACACACTACTTAACCTAAATTATCCTAAGGACAAACACACACACCCATTCCTGAGGAAGGACTCGAACCTCCGCCGGGACCAGCCACACAGTCCATGACTGCAGGGCCTTAAACCACTCGGCTAATCACGCGCGGCAAACACATTTTAATCCACATGAGAAGGTAGTATTTGATAAATGCGTACCACGTTTACGTTACAGGTTACCAACATTGCCCTATGTGACGACAATCTGCATCCACGACAATCTGGAACCGCGCTGGAGACTGGCTCCCCGAAACATCATAGGTGCAACATTGGCTACCTCCCTCGGTATTCTCTTCCAACATATGTTAATGTCCCATTGATAAATCTGTCCTTCGGATAGGCCCACAGACAGAAATCACACGGATTAAAAATCTGATGATCTTGATGGTCACGCAATTTTGAACGATCGGCCATTGATTAGTAACTTAACAAGCAATGCGTCGATATTGGCGACGAGCAGATGCACTATTACTGTTGTTCTGTTAAAACAGCTTTACGAGGAGAGCCCTGTTCACTCTGTCCAGATCCTTGTTGACCGTCTGCAACTGACGCTTGTGTTTCAACATTTCGTCGCCGTACTAGCAAAGGCTTCTAACGGCAAGTCATGACACCAACACCACTAATAACGCAAATCCTGCAGTGCACAGTCTGTACATCGCACCTATTAAGTTGGCTACCGTACTACGGTAATTACGAGGGTTGCCCAGAAACCAATTCTTTATTGAACATAATGAGAATTACACACACCAGAGAATGGTGTTTTATCTACACACTCTATTTTTCCACGTGATCTCCATACCATTCTATGGCCTTCCTCCAGCACGAAACAAAGGCGTGTATGCCCTGTCGGTACCAATCATTGTCCTGGTGGTAGAGCCAGTGATTCACTGTATCAAACACCTCCTCATCGTCCTCAAAATGTCTTCCACGAATGGCATGCTTCAATGGCCCAAACAGGTGGAAGTCCGAGGGGCTAGGTCAAGGATGTAGGGTGGATGGCGTAACACAGCCCACCCCTGTTTTGTGATGTGTCCAGCTGTCCTCAGACTTGTGTGGAGCCGAGCGTTATCGTGTTGCACCCAAATATCTCCTGGGTTGCTGTGGCTTCTCAATTAATGGTACCGCCTTTTGGCATCACATCAATGAGAACCACATCTTCACAGTCCCGGAATACAGGGATTATTACCTTAACTGCGGAAGCAGTTGCTTTGAATTTTTTTTCTTCTGTGGGGAGTGGGAATGGTGCCATTCCATCGACTGTCGTTTTTTTTTTGGGCTCAAAATGGTGAACCGAAGTTTTATCACCTGTCACATTCCCGGACAAGAAGGCTTCCTCCTCAGTTTCAAAAACGTTGGAACAAATCAAGACAAATGTTTTTTTTCTGTGCGATTTCTGATTTACCTTTAGACGCTGTGGGACCCATCTCGCACTCACTTTTGAATATCCAAGAGTGCGGATAATTGCATGCACAGATCCTTTGCTGATTGCTAGATGCAGCACTAACTGCCGAGTCGTAATGCGTCTGTCTTCGTGAATGGAAACATCAGCTCGCTACAACATGTCAGCTGTGACAACCGTGGATTGTCACCCCGACCGCTGCAAATCGTGGAGCTCCGCCGAACCGCCTTCTGATGACCTCACCCTTCGTGCCCAGTGACCAACTGTACTTCTTCCGACAGCAGATGCTCCATAGATTTTGCACAAGCGTTTGTGAGTATTCCCCACAGTTTCTTTTTCTGTAGCGAGAAAGTAAATGACAGACGTTGTTTGTAACGTCGTACGTCACCTAGAGGCGACATTTTGAAACTGTCTTGCAGCTACACTATCTGTCGGAAGTGACGGGAACTTAGCGCCCTTCCTCAGGAGATTTCAAATAATACGTACGTAACGTTTCGCATTCGCAGCATTGTTTTCAGCTGGGAAAAAAAAATGGGGTGCGTTACTTTCTGGGCAACCCTCGTAGTTTTCCGTTGGCTCAGGTAGCGAAAGTTTAAATATAACCATCCTGTACTTTTTAATTCATTGTCCACAGCTCTTGGTCTACGGTAGATCAGCATATTTGGTCAGAGGACAGGATGCCCTCTGTAATAAGAAAAAACTGTGACGTCCGCCTAGACCAAACGCAACGAACAATACCGAAAAAAAATGTGGGTAGCGTTGCTGCGTCTGGATCACGGGGTCCCAAGATCGATACCCGACCGGGTCGGAGATTTTCTCCGCCTGCGGACTGGGTAGTATTTGTGTTTTTCTGATCATTTCATATTTATTGAACTTCGAGCAGTTCAAGTTCCCGTCTCCACATATAAACCATACAAAAACTTTTAGGGCCAGTCTTACACTAGTCAGAACACGATGAAATCATTTACAGTCAATTTTACTTTTCAAAATTTCTTACCTAATGAGTTTGGGTAAAATAAGTTCAGACTTCATATGCAGGCAGTTTTATTTTGTCACAGTGCAGCGTTACGTTCGCGTATGTATTATTTAGTGCCCAGAATTTTGTCAGCCAGATTGGGTAACAAAATACAGTTTTCTTAAAGAAACATTTTTGGCCATTTATTCTTTCAAAATTCAATTAGTAATTTTGTGTAGCATTTTTCATTCTGTTAACTTAGTGTGTTGGGACTACAAGTCACGTGTTGTGACGTCACGCTTTCTAGCACTTCACTGTACTGCACAACAGAACTTCAAACAACGACTTACTAAATACACAGTTTTTCGATTTCTAATCACTTTGGTGGAGTTAACTAAAATTACAGTTATACAGTTTTAGATAGCCTCGGCGACTCATTTCTCAGGCTTACATTAACTTGTGATTTTGCCGTTTAATCACTTAAATGTATCCCCGAAATATCATTACTGCATATCAATTGTTTTTTGGTATTGCGATTTTTTCCGTCATTCTAATTAAGTTTGTACGGAACCGTCAGAGCGCGCTCGTACTTGCTCTCTCCCTCTCCCTCTCCCTCTCCCTCTCCCTCCCTCTCTCTCTCTCTCTCTCTCTCTCTCTCTCTCTCTCTCTCTCTCTCTCTCTCTCTCTTTCGGCTGTCTCTTATACACTACTGGCCATTACAATTGCTACACCAAGAAGAAATGCAGATGAGAAACGGGTATTCATTGGACAAATATATTATACTAGAACTGACATGTGATTACATTTTCACGCAATTTGGGTGCATAGATCCTGAGAAATGAGTACCCAGAATAACCACCTCTGGCCGTAATAACGGCCTTGATACGCCTGGGCATTGAGTCAAACAGAGCTTGGATGGCGAGTACAGGTACAGCTGCCCATGCAGCTTCAACACGATACCACAGTTCATCAAGAGTAGTGACTCGCGTATTGTGACGAGCCAGTTGCTCGGCCACCATTGACCAGAAGTTTTCAGTTGCTGAGAGATCTAGAGAATGGGATGGCCAGGGCAGCAGTCGAACATTTTCTGTATCCAGAAAGGCTCGTACAGGACCTGCAACATGCGTTCGCGCATTATCCTGCTGAAATGTAGGGTTTCGTAGGGATCGAATGCAGGGTAGAGCCACGGGTCGTAACACATCTGAAATGTAACGTCCACTGTTCAAAGTGCCGTCAATGTGAACAAGAGGTGACCGAGACGTGTAACCAATGGCACCCATACCATCACGCCAGGTGATACGCCAGTATGGTGATGACGAATACGCGCTTCCAATGTGCGTTCACCGCGATGTCGCCAAACACGGATGCGACCATCATGATGCTGTAAACAGAACCTGGATTCATCCGAAAAAATGACGTTTTGCCATTCGTGCATCCAGGTTCGTCGTTGAACGCACCACCGCAGGCGCTCCTGTCTGTGGTGCAGCGACAAGGGTAACCGCAGCCATGGTCTCCGAGCTGACAGTCCACAGTCCACCCTGCTGCAAACGTCGTCGAACTGTTCGTGCAGATGGTTGTTGTCTTCCAAACGTCCCCATGTGTTGACTCAGGGATCGAGACGTGGCTGCACGATCCGTTACAGCCATGCGGATAAGATGCCTGTCATCTCGACTGCTAGTGATACTAGGCCGTTGGGATCCAGCACGGTGTTCCGTATTACCCTCCTGAACCCACCGATTCCATATTCTGCTAACAGTCATTGGGTCTCGACCAACGCGAGAAGCAATGTCACGATACGATAAACCGCAATCGCGATAGGCTACAATCCGGCCTTTATCAAAGTCGGACACGTGATGGTACGCATTTCTCCTCCTTACACGAGGCATCACAACAACGTTTCACCAGGCAACGCCGGTCAACTGCTGTTTGTGTATGAGAAATCGGTTGGAAATTTTCCTCATGTCAGCACGTTGTAGGTGTCGCCACCGGCTCCAACCTTGTGTGAATGCTCTGAAAAGCTAATGATTTGCATATCAAAGCGTCTTCTTCCCGTCGGTTAAATTTTGCGTCTGTAGCACGTCATCTTCGTGGTGCAGCAATTTTAATGGCTAGTTGTGTAGAAAATAAACGCTGTTCTGTATTTACAAGAAAAAAGGATAGGCAAAGATGTACTTTCTTTTTGGATTATCTTCTCAGTTCCACTGAGCAAAGACGAATTCCCTGGTTACATTTATCTACACATAAAGAGTCAACGCCTAAAAGCTTTTTTATGATGCTAAAATACACAAGTGGGTCTTTCAACTGCAAATGTTTGTTACCTCAATTCCACAGTGACCCCCTTCTCTTAGAAGATCAGTGCCACAGGGCGTTAACCCCGACAAAGAGGAAAAAGAAAAAAATCCCTTCGGTGTGTTTGAGTGGGCGGCGCCGCTTGCCTGTGCCTGGGGACCGCGCCTCCGCTCTGCCCGTGGCGCGGCGGTCGACTTTATTGGCACGCGCGCGCCGCGCCGCCTCGCGTCGCATCGGCTGAATCTGTGTAATGGGCGGATATTGCTTCATATTTCACGGCCTGCTCCCTGGCGAGGATCTTGATAATAAATATTCAGACGTATTTAAGAAGGAGATTTTAATATCTCAACTTGGACGTGACTTCGTTGCTCAGAGAGGCAAATCTCATTCTAAATGTAGCAATTTCAGTAAACAGAAGAGGGTAGTCGGATCGGCCTCATAGAACTACGCTTCGCGTAAATCGTTAAATGTCAGACCAACTATACCATCCGCATATTAGAGTTGGTCGGATGCACAAAACACCGTTTGCTTTACGAAACTAATTCCCTGGAATAAAACGAGGAAACAAGTCGGCGTTTCTTCACGGGATTATGTACCCAGATGCGTGTAGGATTGCAGATCCCTTTTTGCGCATAAATACCAGGCACGTGGTGCATCTCCAACACTGGAACAGTTTGTTATGGATGGATCGGTTTTTGTAGTTGGCTTTCTGTACATCGCGGCCTCTCCCTCGACCATGTGATGCCTATGAATTACTGATTATGGGATGCAGCTACAACAGACTTAATATGGGAAGCTTTTCACGAGATAGTCATGTACTACCTGATTTTACTGTCCTTATTATTAATATAATTTCCAAGAAACCGAGAGAAACCCTTCAGGACATCCATATCGAGATAGCATCCATTCCTCAGATGAGACCGTTATTACACTGTAAAGTGGCGCCCGACTCAGCAATAGCTGGTTCGAATCTCCACAGTGAAATGAGTAGTGTTTGGCTACCAAGTGGAGGCTAGGTGGTGGCGTACAGTTTTTCATGATCATATTGTACGCAAATCTTTCTGTAGTCTGTTACATGTGCTGAGGGAGTGTGACATCGTTGATGGTGATCCGGTTGTCGAATGGAGACATGAGCTATGTCTTTAGAGAATAAACATGTTTTTCTTATTGAGATCAAGGGTAGAGGCTAGGTCCAGCAGCGTACGTGCATCTCTACTTTTTTAATTACGTATACACAAATTCCGTTTTAATCAATGCTGCAAACCGACGATGTTCTATGAAAAATACCTTGTATTTCAAATTAGAACTTTCTAGACACTCAGAGACAAGCATTATTTGTTTGCTAAAACAAGAAAAAGTGACGGTAACTTTTTTTGTTTTGGGCGCTACCTCACTTCTTTCTTGTCTTCCACCTTATATGTTGCAGATTAGAGCTATTCTGTAAGTGTTTGTACATGTATGTATTTTTTCCGCTGACTTTAAATGAGATTAAACTTGTGTACGACCTAGTCTACTGACATCATTTTCAGTACTTTTCTTTCCGAGGAACACGCATGTGAACACATTCACTATTTTTCAGAACCTTCAACTACTGAAACAGCGAAGTTGGCAACAAATTGTTGGGAGACGTAATTACCGAATACATATCGTGTTCTGTCTTTATTTCTCTTTGAACAAAATACAAAGTGACCCTGAGATACGTTATCGACAATTTTGCAGTAATTTTTGCCCAAGTTATGCTAAAAGCGATTTGGTCATTGGTCTCTAATCAATAACGTTGTCGATCGTCAATACCTGTCAGACAAAGCCCCGCTGAACTGTTTTTTTAATCAATGCTGATAGAAAAAAGGTTTAGTATTCTCATACACCACTCTGTATTACTTGGGGCGTTCAGTAAAGAAGGCTTCCCGCCGAATGCATCCTTCATTGGGTCAAAGAGATGGAAATCCGAAGATGAAAACCCCGGGATGTAGGGTGGAACAGTCCATTGAAACGCTTTTTTTTTTTTTAGCTCCTCTTGGGCCCGCTGACGTTAGCACAATATACTTCAGTGGCTTTGTGCCAGTTAGAAGTGTGATAAAGCCATGTTTTATTGTCTACGACGATGATCGACCTCGTAGCGCGCAAGCAGTTCCATAAAGCTGGTTCCCCATTGCTCTGTACGGTCTTCAGTTAGGTGGCGAGAAACCAAGTGGGCACACACCTCTGAGCACCCCAACTGGTGGACGAGAGTGTCAGCACTACCAACAGAGATGTCCAATTGAGCAGCGAGATTTTTGATTGTGATCCGCCTATCACTTTGAATGAGAGTGTTCGTACGTTCCAGCATTGCAGGAGTCAGAGCTGTGTGCGGCCGGCTGGCTCGCGGGAAATCGGACAGGTTTGCACGACCATTTTGCTGTTATGACAGACGTCTTGCCCAACGACTCATCGGGCTTTTGTTTACTGCCAGGTCTCCATAGACATTCTGCAAGCGTATATTAATATCTACGATGCTCTGGTTTACCGCCAAAAGAAACTCAACGACAGCTCTCTGCTTGGAGTGCACCTCGGCTACAGACGCCATTTTGAAAGTTACGTATAGCGCTGCCACCTGTCGGAACTTCATGAAACCATAGCGGCTGAAGCAGGAATATTCCACGATGTCCAACAAGTTTTCTTGCTGAAATTGGGCGAGAAAAAAAGTGGTGCGCTACTTATTAAATGCCCCTACGCCCCTCGTACTTTGTTTTCGAAGCACGAACTCTGTATGATTGTAGTATCACTTATCATCGTCAAATGAAATGTTGTCCTCTCGTGATGACTGTTGTTTGCACCTGTTACATACATGTCATTTAACTTAGTTCAATTAATTCTCCCCCCATGAACGTCTCCGTGTCAATGTATATTTTCCCTCCCTTGTCTCCCCTTACTCCTTTTTTATGTCCCCCTTTTTATCGCCTTTATATGTACAATTTTCTCCTTTTATTAGCTGTCATGTCACTCGGCTAAAGAGCGGCGGGTTGTGCCGCTGCCAGCCCTACCCTACCTATATGAGGCAGGGGAATTAAATCACAATAAAGGGGGGAAAATTAGTTCAATTAAATCATCTGTCTGAAAACCTTCACTGTTTTAGTGAAAGCAAAGAGGTAATACTCCAACCGGCGTTAGGGCGACGTTCTTCTTGTTCACTCTGGAGAGCAGACGATGTGAATACACGTTTGTCTCTCTCTCTTTCTCTATCTGTCTGCCTTAAATCGTGAATTTACAGCTTTATATTTGAACTGTGGAAACTGCTCGCAGCCATCTACGGTAATGAAGCGACTAAGTCCGACACGGCAAATATTTACAACGTCAAGATTTGCTGGAATGTTATAAACCGATTGAGCTCTGACATCTAAAAGCCCATAAGATAGTTCCTGTCTGCTTCTGCTTTACCGACGTTGTGCACGAAGCATGGCACATCAAAAGGGTAACTACAAACTACCAGTGCACGGGACAGAACAAACACTTCTTGAAATGCCTACTCCACGTGAGCTCTGGCGTACTGTCTTCATCCAGCGGAACTAACGCCCCATCTCTGACTGTGTGGATGTGGACGAAACGTTTGAGTATAAACGTTCTGTTCTCTACCAGTAGCCTCTACGTCTGTGTCGCGGTAAACTGTATACTTCTTTCCGTTTTCAGGTAACACGTGCTGTGAACAAAAATAATGTCGTTGTGGTTTTCACACTGAAGACTAGTTTGATGCAGTTCTCCACGACAGTCTGGTGTGCAAGCCTCTTTCTTTCTGCGTAAATATTACAACCTGCATAATTTGGAATCTGCCTACTCTGGGCAAGCCTTCGTCTCCCCTTCAATTTTTACCACCCTCACTTTCCTCCAGTATGAAACTGATGATTTCTTGATGCCTCGGTATGTTTCCTGTGAACCCTATTCCTTCTTTTGCTCAAGTTGTGCCACAAATATCTTCTTTCCATCTTTTGACACATTACCTTCTCATTAGTTATCCTATCTACCCATCTAACTACCAGCACTACGCTACACCACCAAGTTTCAAAAGCTTCTATTGTGTTTTTGTGTGAACTGTTTGACGATAACGTTTCACTTCAAAACAATGCTGCACTCTAGACAAATACCTTCACAAAAAATCTCCAAACGATTAAAGCTGTATTAAATGTAAACAATTATCTCTTTTTCAAAAACGCTTGTATCGCTGTTGCCATTGTGCATATTACGTCCTCTCTGATTCAGCCTTTGCCAGTTTTTTTGCTATTTAGCATACCTCATCTGTTAGTTAGTGCCTCAGTCTATAATCTAACTGCATAAGCATAATCTGATTTAATTCGACTACACTCCATTATCCTCGTTTTCCTTTTGTTGATGTTCACCTTGTAATGTCTTTTCATGACAATATCCATTCCGTTCAATAGCTGCTCCAAATCCTTTGTAGTCTCTGATAGAATTACAAAGTCATCTCCAAACCTCGAAGCTTAATTGATTTCCCTGAACTTTGATTCCCTTAGCAAATTCCTCCGTGGTTTCCGTCACAGCTTGCTCACTATACAGACTGAATAACATCGGGATAGGCTAAAAAACTGTCTTATTCTCTTCTCCACCACTGCTTCCTTTGTATCTCTTGTGACTTAATTGCAGCCTGTTTTCTTAACAAGTTGTGGATAAACCTTCGCTCCGTGTATTTTATCCGTGTTATCTTCAGAATTTTAAAGAGTGTTTCGAGTCAAACTGAAATAATTCTCTGAAAAATTTCACTTTCGCTCGCGCTCGGAAATAGTGACCCTATCGGGCATCGCCCGGTTCGGCCGTGCACCGCCGGAGCTGGTGGGCGGCAGAGGCAGCAGACAGCTTCATTAACGGCGGAGACCCCCGGCCCCACACTGTGCCGCTCGAGAGCAGCCGGAAATGGGAACCTGTTGATGCGAGCCGGCGAGCACAGCGGCAGAAGTTGAGCACTGCTGCATGCGTAAAGCGAAGATAAACGCCTCGTGGTTAAAAAGCGTCATTTTAACTATTTCGAGTATTTAGTAAGCGAAACGGTATTTTTGTATTGTAGTTGCATCACGTTTGCCCAAGTGATGTAACCGAGCTCCTATAAGAGCGGGTAATCTGATATTATGTGGTTGTTTCGTTGCGTAACAGAGTAAAAAAAAATCTGGAAGCTCCAACGGATGCAGCAATGCTAAATAATACTACTGCTAGTCACTGTTTTACGTGTAAAAACAAACTGCAGAACTTAGCAACTTAAAGTGTCCTTCGAATCAGAGTGTGGATGTTCCATTGAAGATCCCGAACAACTTAGATCAGTTGTAACAGGACTGAGGTGAACTAATCTGGACCAGACCTATCGTTCTAATTCCACCACAATCTAATGAGCCTCACTTATCTTCTTAATCCGGTAAGAAGAAACATCCGCACTTGGTGTGTTGTACAGGGTGGTGCATTGATCATGACCGGGCCAAATATCTCACGAAATAACCGTCAAACGAAAAACCTACAAAGAACGAAACTTGTCTAGCTTGAAGGGGAAAACCCGATGGCCCTATGGTTGGCCCGCTAGATGGCGCTGCCATATGTCAAACGGATATCAACTGCGTTTTTTAAAATAGGAACCCCCATTTTTATTACATATTCGTGTAGTACGTAAAGAAATATGAATGTTTTAGTTGGACCACTTTCTTCGCTTTGTGACAGATGGCGCTGTAATAGTCATAAACATATGGCTCACAATTTTAGACGAACAGTTGGTAACAGGTAGGTTTTTTAAATTAAAATACAGAAAGTAGGTACGTTTGAACATTTTATTTCGGTTGCTCCAGTGTGATACATGTACCTTTGTGAACTTATCATTTCTGAGATTACCTGTAAATACCACATTAATGCAATAAATGCTCAAAATGATGTCCGCCAACCTCAGTGAATTTGGCAATACGTGTAACGACATTCCTCTTAACAGCGAGTAGTTCACCTTTTGTAATGTTCGCACATGCATTGACAATGCGCTAAAGCATGTTGTCAGGCGTTGTCGGTGGATCACGAAAGCAAATATCCTTCAACTTTCCCCACAGAAAGAAATCCGGGGACGTCATATCCGGTGAACGTGCGGGCCATGGTATGGTGCTTCGACGACCAATCCTCCTGTCATGAAATATGCTATTCAGTACCGCTTCAACCGCACGCGAGCTATGTGCCGAACATCCATCATGTTGGACGTTCATCGCCATTCTGTCACGCAGTGAAAAATCTTGCAGTAACATCGCTAGAACATTACGTAGGAAAACAGCATACACTGCAATATTTAGATTACCATCGATAAAATGGAGGCCAATTATCCTTCCTCCCATAATGCCGCACCATACATTAACCCACCAAGGTCACTGATGTTCCACTTGTCGCAGCCATCGTGTACTTTCCGTTGCCCAATAGTGCCTATTATGCCGGTTTACGATACCGCTGTTGGTGGATGATGCTTCGTCGCTAAATAGAACGGGTGCAAAAAATCTGTCATCGTCCCGTAATTTCTCTTATGCCCAGTGGCAGAACTGTACACGATGTTCAAAGTCGTCGCCATGCAATTCCTGGTGCATAGAAATATGGTACGGGTGCAATCGATGTTGATGTAGCATTCCCAACACCGACGTTTTTGAGATTCCCGATTTTCGCGACATTTGTCTGCTACTGATGTGCGGATTAGCCGCGACAACAGTTAAAACACCTACTTGGGCATCGTCATTTGTTGCAGATTGTGGTTGACGTTTCACATGTGGCTGAACACTTCCTGTTTCCTTAAATAACGTCAGTATCCGGCGAACGGTCGGGACACTTGGATGATGTCGTCCAGGATACCGAGCAGCATGCATAGCACACGCCCGTTGGGTATTTTGGTCACAATAGCCATACATCAACACGATGTCGACCTATTCCGAAAATGGTAAACGGTCCATTTTAACACGGGTAATGTATCACGAAGCAAATACCGTCCGCACTAGCGGAATGTTACGTGATACCACGTATTTATACATTTGTTACTATTACAGCGCCATCTATCACAAAGCGAAAAAACTGGTCCAACTAAAACATTCATATTTCTTTACGTACTACACGAATATGTAATAAAAATGGGGGTTCCTATTTTAAAAAAACGCAGTTAATACCCGTTTGAACAATGGAATCGCCATCTAGCGGTTCATCCATAGCGCCATCTGGATTCCCGTTTCAAGCTAGACGAGTTTCGTTCTTTGCAGTTTTTTCGTTTGATGCCTATTTCGTGAGATATTTGGTCCGGTCACTATCAATGGACCACCCTGTATAGGTTTAGCTAGGTGCAGCAGCTACCATTTCGCTGCTGACAACAAGTGGCGAATTGTTTTCGGTGAAACACTGCCTCCCCCTTGTATCTAAAATCATGGCAATCTTTTGTGTGGATGCTGTTCTTTCCTTGCAGGATGGTTCGTTTCTGCATGGAAAGCGGAAGAAAGTTTAGCTGTGAGCGGAAAAGCGGTATACATTTTTCAGCGGAACTGGCCAATGAAAGCACTTCCATTCTTTCATTTCCGTTTTGCTCTCAGTTCACGGGCAGTTCTCTGTTCCTTAGCTCCATTCGAGCATCTTTTCAGTTCGGATCTGTAGTGCTCATGCACAATCTTGTGTCGTCCACTATTAGTACGAAGAGTTTCTTGTACTCACAACACTAGAGACAGAACTAATTGGCATGAATTAGTTTACGCCCTGCTCTGTCCACGCAGTCATTCATGCGTCAAAGTACAAGCAATTGCCAAAGCTTAAAATTAAGAAGTAGGTGCAACAAATTATGTGAGGTGCATTAATAATTATGAACCATTAACTTGATATTTTCTACACTCCTGGAAATTGAAATAAGAACACCGTGAATTCATTGTCCCAGGAAGGGGAAACTTTATTGACACATTCCTGGGGTCAGATACATCACATGATCACACTGACAGAACCACAGGCACATAGACAGAGGCAACAGAGCATGCACAATGTCGGCACTAGTACAGTGTATAGCCACCTTTCGCAGCAATGCAGGCTGCTATTCTCCCATGGAGACGATCGTAGAGATGCTGGATGTAGTCCTGTGGAACGGCTTGCCATGCCATTTCCACCTGGCGCCTCAGTTGGACCAGCGTTCGTGCTGGACGTGCAGACCGCGTGAGACGACGCTTCATCCAGTCCCAAACATGCTCAATGGGGGACAGATCCGGAGATCTTGCTGGCCAGGGTAGTTGACTTACACCTTCTAGAGCACGTTGGGTGGCACGGGATACATGCGGACGTGCATTGTCCTGTTGGAACAGCAATTTCTCTTGCCGGTCTAGGAATGGTAGAACGATGGGTTCGATGACGGTTTGGATGTACCGTGCACTATTCAGTGTCCCCTCGACGATCACCAGTGGTGTACGGCCAGTGTAGGAGATCGCTCCCCACACCATGATGCCGGGTGTTGGCCCTGTGTGCCTCGGTCGTATGCAGTCCTGACTGTGGCGCTCACCTGCACGGCGCCAAACACGCATACGACCATCATTGGCACCAAGGCAGTAGCGACTCTCATCGCTGAAGACGACACGTCTCCATTCGTCCCTCCATTCACGTCTGTCGCGACACCACTGGAGGCGGGCTGCACGATGTTGGGGCGTGAGCGGAAGACGGCCTAACGGTGTGCGGGACCGTAGCCCAGCTTCATGGAGACGGTTGCGAATGGTCCTCGCCGATACCCCAGGAGCAACAGTGTCCCTAATTTGCTGGGAAGTGGCGGTGCGGTCCCCTATGGCACTGCGTAGGATCCTACGGTCTTGGCGTGCATCCGTGCGTCGCTGCGGTCCGGTCCCAGGTCGACGGGCACGTGCACCTTCCGCCTACCACTGGCGACAACATCGATGTACTGTGGAGACCTCACGCCCCACGTGTTGAGCAATTCGGCGGTACGTCCACCCGGCCTCCCGCATGCCCACTATACGCCCTCGCTCAAAGTCCGTCAACTGCACAGACGGTTCACGTCCACGCTGTCGCGGCATGCTACCAGTGTTAAAGACTGCGATGGAGCTCCGTATGCCACGGCAAACTGGCTGACACTGACGGCGGCGGTGCACAAATGCTGCGCAGCTAGCGCCATTCGACGGCCAACACCGCGGTTCCTGGTGTGTCCGCTGTGCCGTGCGTGTGATCATTGCTTGTACAGCCCTCTCGCAGTGTCCGGAGCAAGTATGGTGGGTCTGACACACCGGTGTCAATGTGTTCTTTTTTCCATTTCCAGGAGTGTATGTCTTGTACAGATTAAAAAATAAATCAATAAACTTAACAGGGAAGGCGCTTCTGTGGCGAACGATTCTCCTTCTTCATTTACACTAAGTAGTTGCTGTTTATCTTGGACTTTTTGCTAATTACCCATACAGGTACATTGATAGCTAGGTAAACCTCAGTCACTTACATTCTGTAAGAATTGGTATCATTTTAAAAATAAAATAGCTGTTTATCAAGATAATATCAAGGAGTTTCAGTCCACAAGTTTAGAGAGGCAGGTAATTAACATCTAGAAGCAATGGCTGGTTAACAGACCTGAAACGTTTTCTTTCGATTTTGCAGACGTTCCTAATTTTTTTTGTCTCAAGTGTGTAAGACAGTTATAGGTATATAGACCGAATATATAGCAACATCCTGAACCTCAGGGAAGAAGTCACAGCTTACAGAACATTATTTCTGTGTTGTTGATGTGTGAATCGCACTTAAACTAAACTGGTCTTTATTGCTGGTTTGAAAACAGTCACAAAAAGCTATAACTGGAAGCGTGAGAAAGAATCCCAAGATTAGTGAAGAGCCTTTTTCTCGACGTACCCTTATCAAATTTGTACAATAATTTTAATTATTAGTTCTGGAGAATACATATTTTTGGGGTTCCGTGTTTCAGTTGGTAAAAACGGCGCCGTTATGATATCACTTTGTTGTCCATCTATTAAGACCCGTTTTTCTCAGGAACAAGTAAGACATCAAGCTGAAATTTATGTCAAATATTATGATCTACGGTCCATTGGCGGTGAAAGAAAGTTGAGTCGTCTGCGTCAATGCAGTCAAAAGATATGGGCATTTGCGTCACATATTTTCATAAGAGCAAAGTTACTCATCAAAATCTGTAGAAGAACTATCTACGTACTTAATAAATTTTTGCGAAACCCTCAGAGTGTGGTCCTGCTCGCACATGTCCAGTTTTTTCTTATTTTACTTGCGAAAGTTACAAAGCAAATTAGAATATTTGTCAGTAGATCAACAGAACAAGAAATAATACTAAACACAAAACACGGCGAACTGAGCTTCTTTATCATTTCAAAAACGAGCTGATTCCTTTTCTTCTTGTTGTGCGACGGACATCAAAGTATTGCGCTTTCTATTTCTTTACTATGAATTATCAGTAGTAGTATTCTAGCAGTCTTTAATGTCCTTGGAAGATCATTGATGATAGTCAACTTTGCAGAACATCACATTTTATGTACTTTTATTACCGTTGCAATTTTACTGCCGTGACTCGGTTTATTCACGCGATCTTTCTCTTTATGTTATGGAGGTATGCTTGTATACATGGAAGAGGGATGCTATTAACGTAGTAACATTTCGGTTTCCAAATTAGAATTGCGACCTACACACTACAAACATTTCAAGGTGCATTTTTAAATGCATGCGCAAATATTTCTATACTCCGTAACATAATTATAATTATCAGCAGATAATAGAAAATTGACGACATGTTAAAAATCTATTGGACTTCTAGAGATATCAGAAACATCCCCAGGCCCAAAAAAGAAGTATCAAGACACAGTAATTTCTACTTACTTTATCGTGACATAATCGATTACAAAACGTCGTTCCATGTAGCAAGCCATTTGGTCAACAAACAAGGCTACAGAACGCTGTCAATGGGCCTCAGATTTCCAAAACATAGAAATTTAGATTAATAAAAACCTAAAATTTAAGTAGAATTTACTCAATATATCCTCAGATTTTAATCTGCTATACCCTTTTCTGTAGAATCGCCTCTCTCTACACGGGTCTAATAAGGAAACGAGGTAATACTTTCTGACACACAGCCGCGCGGGATTAGCCGAGCGGCTGGTCCCGGCGGAGGTTCGAGTCCTCCCTCGGGCATGGGTGTGTGTGTTTGTCCTTAGGATAATTTAGGTGAAGTAGTGTGTAAGCTTAGGGACTGATGACCTTAGCAGTTAAGTCCCATAAGATTTCACACACATTTGAACATTTTGGAACACACACACACACACACACACACACACACACACACACTGATGATTGCCACGCCGTAATTCAAAGAAGCGTTAGACGCTATATTTAACTTTAAAAACTGACTTTTTTAGACGTGAACGCCAATACGTGTAGGCCTACTGATTCTATCGAGTACACTGTTTGTTGCAGGATGCCTTGTTGCCATGAGGTCTGTATATATGGGTAAGCTAAACTATTGCCGCATTCCAACTCCCATTCTGTTCCTAAATTTGTTAGTTTTGTTCAACATGTATTATGTATCGGTTTACCAATTCCATACTGTCGTATAAAACCACATTAATGCGAAGCGAAGAGATATTTCTCGCATTCTCAGGAATTATGCTTCCTGAGTCTTCAGTTATTTTTGTCAATTTTGATGGGTATATTGCACAGTTCCTTTGAGGACAATTTCATCGAATAACCCTAAAAAACATTAAATTGTTGTATTGTTCCATAGATTCACTTTTTTGTTTTATGACATTGTTTTGAATAGTTCATTTAATATTACATATTAACAGTAGGCACACTATTATATTACCATGTATAAATCTTGGGTCCAGTGTGAAGAACGTCATTGTTATGTAATAGAAATTGAACGAGTGTACTATGGTTTTGTTACGCCCTTAGTGTCACTCCTTAAGTCTTTATAACTTTACAGATTAAAAACAGAAAGAAAATAAATGTTAATCATACCTACACGTCGAGAAACAACAGTTTATTTTTTAAATTTAGAATGTATCTACAGATTTTATCGAATAAACTGTGAGACCAGCGCGTCATATGTATTTCATTCTATAGTCTTCGGGAAAGTTAGTGCCGTCACTAAGGAGTCTGGTCACAATATTGTTTCTGTTCGAAGAGTCATACGGTATTTCTGTACACGAAATTCACTTTTCTCAGTGTTTCTCTGGTGTAAAACTGCTTCATTCTTCTGCCGCGGTTTCAAATATTTTATAGGTACACTTTCCTTTGTGTCGGTAAAAGGTAAATCCTACCAGTGAAAATCATGGATGACGGTAGTTTAGCCCCATATGACTGTTAGAAATAGCCATCAGAAACAAAATGTTACCATAGTTTCAGCTTAAATATTGTCGGGCTTTTACTGTGTGAAGTTTTCGCCTTCTCTTTTCGTTTAGGATGATTAAGTAAAAGTAAAAAAATAACAGCTATTATCTATATCGAAATATCTACGGAAACAACGTCGCTAGCGTCGACAACAGTTTTATGATAGTAAGAAACTGCTTCGATAGCAAAAAGAAGTTATTTAATCTCCCATCATTCAAATTTCATAGAGGATATGTCACAACAGCATTGAGAACACATTGCTAAGTCAGTAGCGCTCGTAAGATTGTGTGTTCAGAATAAATACGAGCATGCCGATTTTCATTTATTGTTCTCTGCCATGATACGCAGTTCTATTAAAAGTATTATCTCTGATCTTACGTTTGACGTCAGGTTTAAGTCGCAAACAAAGAGCGTGATTGTAACAGAATGGTGAAAAATTATCAAGTGAAGGAAGCTGTCATCGCAAGCTGTTGGGACTAACCTGTTGCTGGTTAATGTAAGTTATTGCTGTCTGCTCTGTATTTCTCCAGCAGTCTCATTAGCTGCTAATTTCTGTTTCCGCTATTTATGATGACTATCGATGCGACGAATGTTCTAGGAAAGAGCCATGTTTCGCTTTTAGAGACATTTTAACGGTTTTCTGTTATTTACTTTTGGCACTGAGGACAGGAGATGTGTTTACTATGGCTGTTATTTTGCATTTTGTTTCAGACGAATACCAAAGCAGAATCTAAATCAATCCCTTAGGGCGATTGTGTGCTTGCTTGGTGTCCAACTCAGTTGTTTGTTCAAAACTTCGTTAGTTTAAGCGAAAAGAGCAGCATCGTTCTCTGTAATTTTTCCTTGATTTCCATATCCGGTGGCTCTTCTGCACCGAAATCTGGGCGTAGTGGTAGTGCGTTAGACATTTTGTCCAGTATTTGCAATAACTGTTTTTCTTCTTGATTTTATACTTATCAACAGCACATGAGCGGGCGTTAGTAATCTTCTGTCTAAAATCTGATGACATGAAACTGATTAAACGAGTTGTGGAACATTTGTCCTTTCCACCTTTACCGCGATTCTTTCAGTTGCGTGGGAATAATACGTACTAGATCCACTGTGAAAAATATGTTGTGTAAATCTTTCTGCAGAATGTTGATAATGTCGTATGGGCCCGCATTCATCTGTGAAGTTAAAAATGAGCAACGGATCGCAGTGTTTAATGTAGTGCTCGTTTAAATTAACAGCCCAGTTGGCAAAGAGGTCATATTTTACTTTTACCGAAGGTGTCGTTAACCCAGAAGACGTTAATTACTCGTATTTTAACACTGCTTAAGGTAGAAATCACTTTTTTGTTGAAGGTGGTTCAAGTACTAAAATTTCAGTTTGTATGTTGATGAAATGGATGTACCAACTGTAAGAAACTTTTTTTTATATGGTTTCAGTTTTAATATCGAGATTAATATTAGTTCTAAAGACGTTCTGAACAGTGTAGGCACTCTTACTATACATCACTGGAAAAAAAAACTGGTTGTTGACCCGATCTATGGACTGAAAGACAGAAGTTACAGAATTTTCTGAACATACCACGGCGCTGTCAATGTTTTCAGTGCTTTTTGCCGTCATTATGAGCATGGTCCTCCGTCGTTACTGTTAATAATGATCCTATAACGAAGCGCGCTGTTCTCGGTTGGATCTTCTCCATCTCTTCTATCAACCGTATCTGGTTCGGATCCCACACTAGTGAGCAGTATTCAAGCAGTGCGCGAACAAGTGTTCTGTAACCTACTTCCTTTGTTTTCAGACTGCATTTCCTTAGAATTCTTCCAATGAATCTCAGTCTGGCCTCTGCTTTACCGACGATTAATTTTATATGGTCATTTCATTTTAAATCACTCCTGATGCCTACTCCCAGATAATTTATGGAATTAACTGCTTCCAGTTGCTGACCTGCTATGTTGCAGCTAAATGATAAAGGATCTTTCTTTCTATGTACTCGCAGCACATTACACTTACCTACATTGAGATTCAATTGCCATTCCCTGCACCGTGCGTCAATTCGCTGCAGATCCTCCTGCATTTCAGTACAATTTTACATTGTTACAACGTCTCGATATACTGCAGCATCATCCGCAAAAAGCCTCAGTGAACTTCCGATGTCACCCACAAGGTCATTTATGTATATTGTGAATAGCAACGGTCCTATGAAACGCCCCTCTGCGGCACACCTGAAATCACTCTTACTTTGGAAGACTTCTCTCCATTGAAAATGACATGCTGCGTTCTGTTATCTAGGAACTCTTCAATCCAATCACAAAATTGGTCTGATAGTCCATATGCTCTTACTTTGTTCATTAAACGACTGTGGGGAACCGTATCGAACGCCTTGCGGAAGTCAAGAAACACGGCATCCACCCGGGAACCCGTGTCTATGGCCCTCTGACTCTAATAGTCGACGTCGGAGGCAACGTCTTACTGCGTCAGTAACCTTCTGACAGTTCTGCGCGTCCTTGCTGAGATGATGACCAGTCACCGTGTTTTTGTTCACTGCTTCGCTTCCGTAGACATTCTTCAAACGCCTATTATGCTCTGGTTTACCGCCAAAACAAACTCAGTGAAGGCTCTGTGCTTGGAACGCACCGCGGTTGCAGTCGCCATTTTGATGGCTACGTTTAGCGTCGCCACCTGTCGGAACCTCATGTAACTACAGGGGCAGAAGCGGGAGTATTCCCCGACGTTCCACAACAAATTCGGCCTGTTTTCCAGCCGAAATTGGTCAAGGAAAAAGTGTGTTGCATTACTTGATAAATGTCCCTCGTATTTGTGATGGTTGTTTATGCAAAGTTTTTGTAAGTGCCTATGCCCTTGCTGCAGATTACAGGCGTATGGTAAAGTTGTTACACGACGCAATGACAGTAGAGTTGGGCAACACGATTCTTTTTCCCGATTCGATTCCTACGATTCAATATGACATTGCGAATCGATTCCTACGATTGGTTCACGATTCTTTCACGATTCATTCTAGTCGGCGATGGCACGATTCTGACGGAATGCAAAAAGCTTTACATCTTACTCACGGATGGCAGGACATGTCTGAAATTGTCAATGAGGTTAGAATCGAACTGTGTCATGATAAGATATGCCAGAAATAGTTTATTTATGAGTAAACATGTATATGACGTTACAAGTGTGATTCTCGATTTATACGTGTAATGCCGTAATGTATGAAAGGTCACGTTTGATTTCATTGCACCTATTGTTTTATTTCTGTATGCCAGGAAAGAGGAGTCGATTTGTGCGAAAGATGGTGCAAAATTATGTGGTATGCCAGTTTGATTGTGTGGCTTGAACGTATCTAACTACAGACGTCTGTTTTATAGTAACAAAATCTAGCAGTGAGGCAGACGTGGTTTGGCTCATATCATCCTGTTTTTCTGCGCTAAAATCACCCTTGGAATTCATAACGCAGCTGACAGCACTCCCACACAGCAAATTTAGCTTAACTTTCATTTCTTCTAAATACAAAGCACAGGCGCGGTGGCTGATGGTAGCGATAGTAAATGGGAAATGCCTTTACGCTCGTTCCCGACAGCCACCGCCAAGTGTCAGCTTGGTTTTCACGAGTAATATTACGGCCCACGAACTTCGTTTGTTCGTTCTGAGCTTCCTTTGTTCACACGCATCCTCCACTTGACTGCCATCTGGCGGTCGTAGTCATTCGGCACGATTCGGCATGATTCGGAAGTTGCCTTCGAAGCATACCGTACTAAGAATCGATGAATCGATGGAACTTGGAGTCGTCACGACTCGGAAACACGCAATCGTTCTTACGATTCTTTTGAACGACGATTCGTCCATATCACGATTCGGTTCTTACGATTATTTACAGTCGTTGAAATGAACGAGTCATTCACGAATCGCCACAACTCATGACAGTGTCGGTGCCGGCAGCGCGCCATGCGGCTGTCGCCGGCGGCGGCGGCGCTCGCGCTGTCGCTGTGCCTGTGGCCGGAGCCTGGTGCGGGCGCCGAGCTGGACCTGACCGTGGTGCAGACGTCGGAGGGCGCGCTGCGCGGCCACATGATGACGTCGTTCGGCGGCCGGCTCTTCATCGCGTTCCGCGGCGTGCCGTACGCGCGCCCCCCCGTCGGCGTGCTGCGCTTCCGGCCGCCGGAGCCGCCCGTGCCCTGGACCGGCATCCGCTCCGCCAAGTACGAGGGCTCCGTCTGTCCGCAGGTACGCCTGCACGCTGCCACTCACTATCTACGTGATTACTGTGCTATTCACAATAAAGTGCCTGGCAGAGGGTTCAGTGAACCACCGTCATGCTGTCTCTCTACCGTTCCACTCTCGAACGGCACGCGGGAAAAACGAGCACTTCAGTTTTTCCGTGCGAGCCCTAATTTCCCTTATTTTATCGTGATGATCATTTCTCCCTATGTAGGTGGGTGCCAACAAAATGTTTTTGCAATCGGAGGAGAGAACTGGTGACTATTATTTTATTTAGCGTATGGCTAATACAGACATATCATGAAATTAAATTACCTATACATATGTACATATTGACACACAAGAAACTTAAGTTTGTCTTGACAACTGAATATCCAGTCCTTCAATCCAGCGCACTGCATCTGGTGTTGCTAGCAGTAAGTCCTCTTTGGCGCCGTGATAGGTTCGAATCCTGCATTCACTGACAATGTGGTGAACAGTCTGGTATGGAGCCCCGCAGTCACAAGCTGGATCAGGCAGCTTCTTCCGCTTAAAGAGAGCATCGCTGCATCGGCCATGGCCGGTACGGATTCTGTTGAGAGTAGTCCAGGTCTTGTGTGATAAGTCGAATCCACTTGGAAGTTTAGCACCTGAGAAGATGTTATGCAGGTGCACATCTGTCACTGCTTCCCACCGACCTTTCCATTCTTCAAGAGGTTTGAAATTCTTATCAACCATGTCAGCAGCATCGCACAGAGTTCAGTCTCTTCCGATTTCAAAGTGGCAGGTCGCTATGCACGGGTAGGTTAGAATTCCTGGAGATCTTGCAGAATTCTCTCATAAGGGCAGTACATCTGCTTACATCAGGAGGCATTATACCGGTTAACAGTGGAAGCCAATAAACTGGAGTAGATCTGATTGCGCCAGATATTATGCGCATTGTCGTATTCAGCTGGCTATCAACATGCCTTGTATGATGACTGTTCATCCAAACAGGTGCACAATACTCAGCATTTGAGTACACCAAGCCCAGAGCTGAAGATGGTGACTGAAATTTCATGAGAAGATCCCGTCGCAACGAAAAACGCCTGTGTTTTAGTGATTGCCACTCCAATTCACGTATCATGTCTGTGACACTATCTCCTCTGTTTCCCGATAATACAAAACGATCTGCCTTTCTTTGTACTTTTTCGATGTCATCCGTCAGTCCCACCTGATGCGGATCCCACACCGCACAGCAATATCCAGAATAGGGCGGACAAGCGTAGTGTAAGCAGTCTCTTTGGTAGACCTGTTGCACCTTTTAAGTGTTCTGCCAATGAATCGCAGTCTTTCGTTTGCTCTACCCACAATATTATCTATGTGATCGTTCCAATTTAGGTCATTTGTAATTGTAATCCCTAAGTATTTAGTTGAATTTACATTCCTCAGATTTGTGTGACTTATCGCGTAATCGAAATTTAGCTGATTTCCTTTAGTACTCATGTGAATAACTTCGCACTTTTCTTTGTTCAGGTTCAATTGCCACTTGTCGCACCATACAGATATCTTATCTAAATCATTTTGCAAGTCGTTTGGGTCATCTGATGACTTTTCAAGGCGGTAAATGACAGCGTCATCTGCAAACAATCTAAGACGGCTACTCAGATTGTCTCCTATGTCGTTAATATAGATCAGGAACAATAGAGGGCCTATAACACTTCATTGGGGAACGCCAGATATTAGTTCTGTTTTACTCGATGACTTTCCGTCTATTACTACGGACTGTGACCTTTCTGACAGGAAATCACGAATCCAGTCGCACAACTGAGGCGATACTCCGTAGGCACGCAGTTTGATTAGAAGACGCTTGTGAGGAACGGTGTCGAAAGCCTTCTGGAAACCTAAAAATATGGAATCAATTTAACATCCCCTGTCGATAGCACTTATTATTTCATGAGTATAAAGAGCTAGTTGTGTTTCACAAGAACGATGTTTTCTGAATCCGTGCTGACTATGTGTCAATAAATAGTTTTCTTCGCGGTACTTCATAATGTTCGAATACAGTGTATGTTCCAAAACCCTACTGCAAATCGACGTTAGTGATATAGGCCTGTAACTCAGCGGATTACTCCTACTTCCCTTTTTGGGTATTGGTGTGACTTGAGCAATATTCCAGCCTTTAGGTACGTATCTTTCTGTGAGCGAGTGGTTGTATATAACTGCTAAATATGGACCTATTTTATCAGCATAATCTATCTGCTAGTCAAGTCTGCTGCCTCAGTACACAGAGGATGCCCCACTCGTCTTGACAAGTCCAAATAACATTTGTCTAGATGAAAAGTAACAAATATTTTACAATTTGGGACATGGTCGTGGATTAAAACAGTGATTCAATAAGTGTAGAACAAGATTGATATTCATAGGACGAGAATGATTGCTTGTGACGTTTTTATATATGTGTAGTGTGTCCTGAAGAGATCATCCTCGATGACTTATTTTTCTAGGATGGGATGTAAGGATAAAAGGAAAACACTTTATTTATTACACATTCAGTTAGGCTTGGGCACTCAATGGGTCATTTAGCCTGCTGTCTTTGGTGATGTCTGTCTGCTGTGGAGGGTGGGATGTGTCTAGGCTGCGACTGCTTCCTCGTGTTATGACGTATCGCCCATGGGGGGTGAAACGTTATTGACTTCGGTACTCGATATTTGTGCCATCTTGCAGGGTTTACCGTTCCTACAGATTCTAATTGTCGAACTTCGTCCCTAAGGGTATCGATTTTTTCAAAAACTATTTTATAGTGGTTTCGTGGAGTGTGGTGCCGATGTCGACGTTTCTTGTCCACCATGGAGCTCCTGTCATCCATCGGTAGCAAATGTTTTGCAGCGCTTGGAGTTTGTTGTAGTTGGAGACGCACGTAGTTTCCCACGAGGTAGAGCCATATAACATTGTGGGTTCCAACATTGTCTTATAAAGTTAGAGTTTAGTCTTGGGGTTGAGATCCTTACTCTTCAGGAACGGAATCAATGACCTGGCCATCTTCTGGGCTGCCGTCTTCTTGTCGTCAATATGTTGCGTAAAGAGCAATCTTTTGTCAAGGTAGACACCGAGGTACTTCACTCCCGGCGACTATGGGACAAACTGATCACCTGTTTGGAGTCTGTCGTTCAGAACTGGTTTCCTCCGTGTGAACATAACGGCTGCCGTCTTCGTCGGGTTGATCGTTATCTTATTTTGCAGCGCTCAGCGTTCCATTACAGCAAGTTGCCGTGGCATCCTAGCGATTAGCTTGTCCAAGTGTCGTCCAGTAGTCAGAAATGCCGTGTCGTCCGAGTAAAAACTCGCCGTAACAATGGGGACTGTTGGGATGTCATTTATATGTAAGTTGAAAAGCAGAGGTGAAATGACACAGCCCTGCGGAATTCCCGCGGAGATCAGTTTCATTTCGGAGTTTTTATCGTCGACTCGGACATACAGTTTCCTGTCCTGCAGAAAGTTGTCTGAGTCCAATGTAACAATCCGCAATAGGGGTAGTGCGATGTAGTTTGACGATAAGGGTGGGCCGCCACACCTTATCGTATGCTTTTTCAATGTCAAGGAATACACCAGTTGTGAAGTGCTGCTTGTTGTATCCTTCTTGTATCCGTTGGGTGATCCGTAGAAGTTCGACAGATGACTTGTCCTTGAAACCGAATTGTTCGGGTCGTATAACATCATGCGCTGTAAGCGTGTCTTGGAGCCTCTTCAACAGCACTCTCTCGAGGACCTTGCCAAGGGTCGGCAAGAGGATAATTGGCCGGTAACTGCTGGGTTCTGCTAGGTTTTTACCTGGCTTTGGGACTGGAACTATTCGAGCCGCCTTCCATGCCGTAGGAAAATATTCCCGCAGTAGACAGCTGTTGAAAATTCGGGTAAGGAGCACAGTTGTCTTTCTGGGCAACTTGTTTCAAATCGGTGTTGCTTATGGAGTCGTTACCTGGCGCGTTATTGCGAGTCTTCCGGATAATTTTACGGATCTCTGCTGGTGTGGTGAGTTGTGGGCGGCTCTGCACAGGCGTAGTACGAAAAGCAGTCCATTCTGCTGTAACGACGGCTTCCTGTCCTTGCCAGGCGGACGTCGTTCACGGGGGTCGCTGGTGTAGACGTCTGTTCTTGGTAAGTCGTAGGGTCGTGGCGTCTTCTACATCCAGACTTTTGTGCAGTCATCTTCCACTAGTTGTAGTTGCTATTGAAATTCCTGAAATGTTTAGATACTATCACAACGGACGTGCTTATTTACCAAATCATTGAGCTTATTGCACCACTATACGAATAAAGTGTCCACTATTGCTTTTATGTGTGTTCTATAGACGATTCTGTTAACGCGCCAGGTTTGAGTCCCCTTCAGGCCGTTCCGCAAGAGCACTGGGTCTCGTTTTCCTCTCGTTTACCCACCGGATATAGTTCAGAAATGCCAGGAATCAGTTGTCGGGACCCGAAAAGACTAAACGACTACTTTGTGTCATTGTTAGCCATACTGGAGCTATTTTGTGTTTTTCGGAATTCTGTTTCTTAAACAAAATTTTGTAAAAGTGCTTAGAGCACAGTGGCGTGCAGCGTACATGAAGAAGGTTCAAGTTTCCGTGGTAACCTCGAAATACTTTACACAGTAACACTCGTGTCACAAGTCAGATGTACTATCTTTCGCACTGTAACGGTACCAATGGAAACTAAACAGTTGCGTAGGCTGATACGTTAAATAATATATCACACAGATGAAAATCTGATTCATATAGAAGGACTCTGAGTTAATGAGCGTATGCAAACATCTTTGATAGCATCACTCACTGTGAAACGCATACATTTGTAACGCGGGCACCCCTAGGACGACGAGTCTGCAGAGTATTATCCGTATTCCTTTTTACACTATTATCAAGAGTGGATAGTTCTTTCCTGGGTTACTTTAGAAACCTACGGGAGAAATTCGCAAACAAGATAAATTACGTGAGTGGAGAAAAGAGGTTTCCTTACAGCAATACAGTATGAAATCATCCTCGTAGCGTAATAGACTTATTTACTTATGTATGCAGTTTGGACAAGAAGAGAATAGAAGCTTTCGAAATGTGGTGCAACAGAAGAATGCTGAAGATTAGATGGGTAGATAAAATAACTAATGAGGAGGTATTGAATAGGATTGGGGAGAAGAGAAGTTTGTGGCACAACTTGACTAGAAGAAGGGATCAGTTGGTAGGACATGTTCTGGGGCATCACGTGATCACCAATTTGGTATTGGAGGGCAGCGTGGAGGGTAAAAATCGTAGAGGGAGACCAAGAGATGAATGCACTAAACAGATACAGAAGGATGTACGTTGCAGTAGGTACTGGGAGATGAAGAAGCTTGCACAGGATAGAGTAGCATGGAGAGCTGCATGAAACCAGTCTCAGGACTGAAGACCACAACAACAACAACAAAACAATGTCATTTTACCAAAAGGCAATAAATCAAAATCAGTGTGAATATAAGAAAGAATTTATTTACAGATTCTATATAAACGTCTTAAGTGCTGTCCAGTATTACCCCAAAACCGATGTAGAATTTGTCGTAATGCTGTACCAGACTCCCTACCCCTTTGCATATAAGCCTGCCGTCCGTCTACCGAGTTTTGTCATAAGATGAACCTAAATTCCGTGATTTGAAGAAGTCACAGTTGTTCCTGCCACCAGGGACAACAGTCAATATGACAACATATTGTGACACATTGTGAAACTTGTGCACATCCTTACGAAACAAATGGAGGTCCAATATGTCGCCAGGTGTCGTCTGCTGGACGACAGAGGCCGTCCGCATCATGCTGAACCAGCTCAGTATCTTCTTCTCCGATTCTAAGATGAGGGAGATGTCAGCCTTCCTTCAGTCCGTATTCGAAACCGCAGGAGACCTATTACTTTCTGTCGGTGAAGAAGTGGATGGTCGGCTGAGAGTGCACGCAAAATGAGGAACTACACGACTTTGCTAGCTACCATCCCGTTAAGATATATGTGTCTTGGGAGGGCAACATAAATGGTTGACTGGGGGTTGAGGGACTAAAAAGCAAAGGAACATGAATGCACGATCGTATTTATATGAACTGATTTTGGCCCATCAGTTGTAGTCAAAGCACCGATCACACACCGCTGCAGAACAGTTTCTGTGTTTAAAAAAAATTACAAGTTTAGTATTTCTCCGCAGATTTTTTAACGAATGTATGAATAAATGAATGCATCTGCAGTTGATTACATTGGCTGTATAACTTAGAAATACGAGGAATGCGTATGACATTCAGTAGTTAACTCATTAATGTGTGACACAGTTGTAGTGGCGCTGGTTATTTAAGTAACTAAAGGAGGCAGCCAAATTCACAAGAAACAGACTCAGGGTCTCTTGCAATTCGTGAATAATCAATCAAACTGTTAAGTCCATAATATGTTCTATATGAAAACTCTAAGGTTCTTGTATGGTCTCACTCACAGAAAAATTCTAATTCGCTGTATGTGCTGGGCCCTCGAAATGACTAAAATGTCAACATTTGCACTACCCAGCCACTTGCCACACACAACTCAAAAAACGCAAACTTTACAAGCGAATGTCCTGAAAATAGAACTTCTCACCCTTTGGAGCCAAAAAACCTACCCCCACCAATCCTTCTGAACATCCAAGTCCAGCTTCAAAGCGTTCCCTCACTAACCCTTTCAACTGCCTTCCCATTCGTTGCCACTATCTCTCTTTCCTACCAAGCCATTCCTTCCTATTGACGTGCATTATGTTACATTTCACTATATCTACAGGGTCTAGTCCATGACCCCTATACTCATAAGTACCGTGTCGAACAGGGTGCAGTGAGGGGGCATGTGTTTGTGCTCTAGAGTGCCTAGAAAAAAATCATTCACAGTGACTTGTTTATTATTCATAATACAGAATGGTCTTCCCAGGGCTCTAGCTGCTCAGCCGGTTTTGCGCATACCCCGTCAGCATTAGGAGGCATAGTTACGTCGCAGCCGGCCTGTTCCCCCAGGCGTCGTAGCCAGCACGGACCACGCCGGTGGACAATAGCTCTCTGAAGCGCTCTCGTTGACGTAGAAGACGTGCCCCCAGGAGATTCACCCTCCAGCCCTCCAGCCCAGCAGAAGACTCCAGTTATGAGACAGAGGCCGGCTTCATGTGTTGGCTCCCAACACTACGGCGGACGGCGAACAGCTTCTTGCCCCGCTATCAAGCTCCTGTAGGCCAGTAGGCTGATAGCGGTTTCTGCAGCCCATAAGAATCCAGAAGTTGGTGCTACAGCGTACCGTGGGAGTCACTCTTGAAAGGTTTTGTATTTTTACTGGCACTTCCCATGCGCTCCACTGCAGTGGAGGTACTACTTTCGTTTGGTCAGCTCTCCTTGTGACTTCAGATTTTCGTAACTTAGTCTTTCAGACGCTCTTTTCTGCTGTGTCAGAGGTTGAATAGTTACTGTCGCGTTGGATCTGGGCTTTCTTGTGACACTATGCTCTGTCACCAATATGATTTCGTCGTTTTGCCCATGATGTCATTGTGACTTGTTTGCGGATTCGGGCGCTCGCAATCGCTTCTGCATTCACCTCCTCCTACTCAGAATTTTCCCCTAGTTGGCAGTCTGATGGTCATTGAATCAGGCAGTTTGGCTTCAGTAAATATTTAGTCTTTGCCTGGGATACTATTCTGTGGTGAATCACAACTTGGGATGAATAAGCCAACATTAATAAAAAGAGTTTCATAATATATCGCGCTCAAAACGATCACAATGACATCAAACACTGTACAGGGTATTCAGAAAATAGTGTCACCTTTATCTACAGGGCTATTACAAATGATTGAAGCGATTTCATAAATTCACTGTAGCTCCATTCATTGACATATATATGGTCACGACACACTACAGATACGTAGAAAAACTCATAAAGTTTTGTTCGGCTGAAGCCGCACTTCACGTTTTTGCCGCCAGAGCGCTCAAGAGCGTAGTGAGACAAAATGGCGACAGGAGCCGAGAAAGCATATGTCGTGCTTGAAATGCACTCACATCAGTCAGTCATAACAGTGCAACGACACTTCAGGACGAAGTTCAACAAAGATCCACCAACTGCTAACTCCATTCGGCGATGGTATGCGCAGTTTAAAGCTTCTGGATGCCTCTGTAAGGGGAAATCAACGGGTCGGCCTGCAGTGAGCGAAGAAACGGTTGAACGCGTGCGGGCAAGTTTCACGCGTAGCCCGCGTAAGTTAACATATAAAGCAAGCAGGGAGCTAAACGTACCACAGCCGACGGTTTGGAAAATCTTACGGAAAAGACTAAAGCAGAAGCCTTACCGTTTACAATTGCTACAAGCCTGACACCCGATGACAAAGTCAAACGCTTTGAATTTTCGGCGCGGTTGCAACAGCTCATGGGAGAGGATGCGTTCAGTGTGAAACTTGTTTTCAGTGATGAAGCAACATTTTTTCTTAATGGTGAAGTGAACAGACACAATGTGCGAATCTGGGTGGTAGAGAATCCTCACGCATTCGTGCAGCAAATTCGCAATTCACCAAAAGTTAACGTGTTTTGTGCAGTCTCACGGTTTAAAGTTTACGGCCCCTTTTTCTTCTGCGAAAAAAACGTTACAGGACACGTGTATCTGGACATGCTGGAAAATTGGCTCATGCCATAACTGGAGACCGACAGCGCCGACTTCATCTTTCAACAGGATGGTGCTCCACCGCACTTTCATCATGGTGTTCGGCATTTCTTAAACAGGAGATTGGAAAACCGATGGATCGGTCGTGGTGGAGATCATGATCAGCAATTCATGTCATGGCCTCCACGCTCTCCCGACTTAACCCCATGCGATTTCTTTCTGTGGGGTTATGTGAAAGATTCAGTGTTTAAACCTCCTCTACCAAGAAACGTGCCAGAACTGCGAGCTCGCATCAACGATGCTCTCGAACTCATTGATGGGGACATGCTGCGCCGAGTGTGAGTGAGGAACTTGATTATCGGCTTGATGTCTGCCGAATCACTAAAGGGGCACATATCGAACATTTGTGAATGCCTAAAAAAACTTTTTCAGTTTTTGTATGTGTGTGCAAAGCATTTTGAAAATATCACAAATAATAAAGTTATTGTAGAGCTGTGAAATCGCTTCAATCATTTGTAATAACCCTGTATATGGGGCAGTATTGTTCGAAACTAGATGAGGAGTCCCTACAATTATATGTCTGGAAAACCAATACCTGTTGATATATGGCCTAATCTGTCCTCTCATTCTTATCTGTTACGTTGAGATAGACACTAGAGGCAGTGCTGCATGTGGTTACCACATATCCTTACACATACTTCAGCCTTTCTTCGCAGTGAATCAAATACATCATGCATTGTTCACACACATGTGCACATTATCGACGAGGTGGGCAAACACCAACACCTTTAAATCTCCCAAAGGGCAGAAATATAACAGATTCAGGTCAGGTGAACGGGGAGGCCGTGCTACCAGACCTCCTTGGCCAATCTTTCGCCCATGTAGTATTGCAGTGAGGTAGTCTCATACGACCGCTAGAGAATGGAATGGTGCCGCGAGGTGCAAAACCGCAGTTGTCTTTCTGCAAGTGTAACGTTTTCCAATAGCACTGGTAATTAATAATTCATAAATTGGTTATACACAATACCCGTTAATGTGTTTGGTAAAGCATATGGCCCTGCGAGTCTGTCACCAGCAATTCCTGTCTATCTACTGATTCTGATAAGATATTGGTGGCTCACCTCCATGACTGCTCGAGAATCTTCATCTGCTCACACGTGGATATTGTGGTAATTTGCTATGCCATCTCTTGTGATGACTGATACCACCACATACTATACATTACTTGCCACATTTGAAACGTCCCTTATACCAACAGGGACTGGTTTCTGAACACGTAATTATAGAATCTTTTCTTCTGTCTTTGAGCAGTACTACCTCCTGCGGGAACATGTCACTTTTTAAACATCTTCTGTATTCAAAATTAATAATAAAATATTTCACTAATATGGATATTCTACTGCTAGCCTAAGACATAAATAACCTGTAAGTTTTTATTATTAAGTAAAGCTGTAGAAGTTTAGAAATACCAATATTGCATACTTTGATGTGTGCATTAAAAGCCTCTACGTGTTTTTTTGGTTGAATATCTGCCGTAGACCATCGTAACGAGAGTTCCATGTATGTACATGCCCGCTGGTTATACCGCGTGGGCCGTCCCAGCTTAGCTGCCGGTGTAGCTTCCCCGGACGAAACACATCTCTAAACGATACACCAGAGCGTGTTCGCTAAAGTAGCACCCATTTCAGCTTTATGTATTGGGATTACTGCGGTACCAATTACACGCAGAAACATTCTGTCTTGCCGGATCTCTAAAGAAACTCCCACCAAATTTTTCTAAACTGTGCTGTGAGCTCATTGCTTAAAATTCATTGTCTTACAAGTGCTCTATATTCATCGTTCCTCGCTGGAATACTGTAACACATTAGGTTCGTTTGAGTAAGGATCAGCAACAGTCACGACTATGTGAATTCATTTGTTCGAGACGTTATTGCAGTTGCAATGAGTCATGACTGACCGAAAGCTGGGCGTGTGCTTGTCAATGAATGGTCATGACTAATCTGGACTGGTCACAGATATTTATTCTTGCAATTCCAAAGTGTTTAATTACATTCCTACAAAGATAACTCGTTGAAGAAACAAGTACTAGATTCCTGCTAGCCTTTTAAGCGGACGATACATCTGAACCTTGTCGAAATTTATTGCATCCTAGTCTAATTTTACTTCCTTAAGGGATTTTCTAGCTGTAATGGGTTGTGCCTATGAATCCTCGACTACGGAAAGCAAAAAGGTCTCATTATCCTCTGTCAATTTCACTTTCAAAATGAATAATTTTCCATTTTCCATATAACGGGTGCAACATAAGATCCGACAGATAGGGGTAAAAACTGTATCATTGTCATAGTGAGATGCACGGGATAACTTGACTCAATGAAGAACAGGCATGGGTAATAATATGCATACAATACAGTTACATATATATACCGGTGAAATTAAACTGCATACCAGATTCGTAACGAGTCTTGGCAGTGACCAGACAAAGCACTATCTGTTCAGATGTTTGGATGTGTAGATGTTTACATTTAATACCCACTTTTAAAGCAACAATAGTGCATACGAATGTGAAAAATTTTGATAAATGTTCTACGGTCGCAGGTTCGTATCCAGCCTCGGGCATGGATGTGTGTGATGTCCTTAGGTTAGTTATGTTTAAGTAGTTCTAAGTTCTAGGGGACTGATGACCTCAGATGTTAAGTCCTATAGTGCTCAGAGCCATTTGAACCATTTGATAAATGTTTATCTAGGAAATATTATAACACTACCACTGATTTACCTGCTATCAAAGGCCTGGCTAGGCAGCCAGAATAATGTTGAATGAGACGCAGCTGACAATGTACTTCTCTGTAGCATACTGAGGTACGGTCCGCACCGCTTGAAACGATATTGCGTTAAACCGAGCGATGTGGCAAAGTGGTTAGTTCTCTGGACTCGCATTTGGGAGGGTGACAGTTCAAACCCCCGGCCGGCCATTCAGAATTAGGTCTTCTGTGATTTCCCTAAATCGCTTAAGGCAAATCCAGGGGTGGTTCCCTTGAAAAAGGCACTGCTGATTTCCTTCCCCATCCTCCCCTAATCCGAGCTTGTGCTCCGTCTATAATGGACTCACTGCCTCCCGGACGTTAAATACTAATTTCTTTCTTTTTGTATATTACATTATCTGTTCGTGAATTTCTAAATAAAAATAGTTTTTGCGTACGAAGTTAATTCATTGACACTAACCTGGTGTACTTATGTTTGTTAATATACTGAATGCCAATAGCACTAGCCATACGTTCGTACACTGGCCACATTGTAGCCTCTCTCTACCAATTTAACCACTGATAATTTTCCTTGAAATTAGTTAATTACCAACATTTATTTCCTATTATTTTTCATAAATATCCGCTATCGCCAGATATTAAGTAAAAATAAATGTCTTCTCTGATATATACTGCATTTTGCAGTCAAATATTGGCCGTTAATCTAACGTGTACTCCAAGCCACACCGGGGGCAAATTTTTCTACTTGCCATTTACCTTCAGTTTTTGCTTTTACAGTATTCGGAATGGGGGTGTATGGCGCAGCGAGAAGTAGCACTGTACAGGTGTAAGGCAATCAGATCACGTTGTCGAGAATGTCGTTAAAATTGGTTGTGTAATTTCATGCGTCGCTGTACTATGAGGAATTTGACGCGGGGTGTTTTACCAGTCAGTTAGGAGGATTAAGACACGTATACAGTTTTGAATATCGGAATCTTCTTGGGCCTTTAAGCTACATTCTGAATTCTTTAGGTTCCGTCGTTGGAGTTACCCTGTTAGTGGAGGCACGTTCCAACTACGTAGGATTAATTAAATACCACCTACATGTAGCGCCATTAGAAAAGCACGAGTTTACCGAAATATCGCTAAACTGCTCGTAAGCTCCTAAGCAGGTCGAAAGTTTGCGTCTGAGTAGGGAGTAGGGTGTACTGCGCTAACCCTCTGATCGGAATATACTGTCGCCTCCAGATTTTGGATTGAGAACACTACAGTAAGGCAATTGGGTCTCTAATCACTATGCTCTGTTGATGATTTTACAAAAGACAACGATGGCGTTTCGACAGTCATCTTAACAAGTCAACTTTTTAAAATATGGGGAAGTTGCTGTAAAGAACAAATAGATTGTAGGCCGATAAGCATCTACACGTCCTCAAAGTAAATACTAGTGCTGACCGCCCTGCTTTATTATATCACAGACTGCTGTTGTTGAGTAGAAGAATGCTGTCAAATATTTTCTTCTGCACTGCTTAAATATTTGCAGCGTACCACCGAATCGGCATTGTGTTGAACCGATCCAAATAAATATCTGTTTGATACTACCAATCAATGTGCTCCGTTTGGTATGAGTCTGATGTCTGGGATATATGGCGTGAAGGGTATAAAAGGTTTAGTTTAACAATTCATATGTTAAACGAGGACTCTGCTTGAAACTTTCTAACACTGAAGAACTGTCACCCAAGGACAAAATGAGAAAAGAAGCCGGACACATGGGGGTAGGACTCACGCTTTGAGGGTTCCGTACAAACTTCATTATGTGTATAGATCGTTAATCTACAGGTTTTGATCAATGAGTCTATCCGTATCAAAATATGGGAGACTAATCGTTGTATCTTTTGATTACATTGACTGAGAAGCTTATTTTTTATACCACCAAGGGACCGCAGACCTTAGCATTTCACATAAAATGATTCAAATGGCTCTCAGCACTATGGGACTTAACATCTTAGGTCATCAGTCTCCTAGAACTTAGAACTACTTAAACGTAACTAACCTAAGGACTTCACACACATCCATGCCCCAGGCAGGATTCGAACCTGCGACCGTATCAGTTGCACGGTCCCGGACTGGAGCGCCTAGAACCGCTCGGCCGCCGCGGCCGGCTAGCATTTCACATAAATTTCAACTTGAGACGTCTACCCGTTCCTGAAGAAAAGGGGTCTTAACAGATGGACACACAGACTGGCGGACAATAAAATATTCTTATATGGGTTCGTTTCATTTTTACCGGTGGAGGTATGGAACCCAAAAAAAAGAGAACGGAACAGGGCAGAGTTAGCACCACAAAATTTATGGCAGGAATCTATAAAGTTGCTTCGTGTTAACACGAAGCCCACTAACTTTTACGTGCATGATATGAGAGACTCCGAAGTAACTCTCTGGATTTATTGGCTTCTGCAGTGTCCGGCGAGCAGTTCGAAGTACTGCGAATTCACTATAGCACGATTTTTGTCTCAAACCTCAAAAAAATGCTTCTTTATTAAACATAGGAAGGTTTAATTAAGCTTGTTGTCATAAAAATCATGTTGTCTGCGATTCAAGTAAGTGGTATACAAGTAAGAGTATACAAGTCTCCCCGTCTTTGCTAAACTCGTCACACAATATATGTCAACTGACAATACTGTGAAAACGGTAGCTTGCTACTCATCACATAGCGGAGATGTTGGTCTGGCCTCAACAGCCACAGACAGTGGTCATGTGAGCGTGAGTTGTGTTTGTGTGAATGTGTGTGTATATGATGTCTACTTAAGAAGAAGGCCTCATGGCCCAAAGCTTATTTCTTAAGCAGCCTTTTTGTTGTTCCTGTCTACGACTGAACTTCTCCGTTATAAGGCAAGTAGCTCAGGGATGTGTGTTAATTAACCTCTGCATATTGCGATTTTACAGGAGGAGGAGGAGGAGGAGGAGACTAGTGTTTAACGTCCCGTCGAAAACGAGGTCATTGAGACAAGCTCGGATAAGGGAAGGATTGGGAAGGAAATCGGCCGTGCCCTTTCAAAGGAACCATCCTAGCATTTGCCTGAGACAATTTAGGGAAATCACGGAAAACCTAAATCAGGACGTCCGCAGACGGGTTTGAACCGTCGTCCTCTCGAATTCGAGTCCAGTGAGCTAACCACTGCGCCACCTTGCGATTTTACAAAGCGCGTCCCATGACAGGTGCTTCCCCTTTCATACGACATCCATGACTTAAAATAACGTCCATGGACAAAGTAAAACTTTTGTGTCGTCTGCTCATGTGAATTTGGAGGGATCATATTCAGTGAACCAATGCAGTTTAAATGCTAAAGGCATTAGGCGCAATAACGTTGTATCTGTCTTCTCTTCCTGACAAGATACATTATTAAGAGAGACAGTGTTGCAGCCACCTACAACCATTGGAATAAATCAGTAGTGAAGGTTGAAATTGTGTGTCGGACCGCGACTCGAACCTGGTTGCTCTGATTCTCTAGAAGTGTTACCCTAACCACCTCCGTCATTCGGACCCTCTTCACGGCTGACTCTAGTTCTCAAACTGTTTTCCACAAGTAGCAACCCCTTCCATTAACACCACTGTTGTAGCATTCGCTAAGTTCCGCAGTGGTTCGGAAGATGCGGCGCACCGGCACTGAAAGTACCTAGAGCCGGACATGTCCGGCAGAACAGACAACACATGGCAGGGCGAGAATTCTAATCGGCCAGCTAGCGCGTCCAGATGGCCGAGGCGCGGCGCACGGTAGCTCAGCGTGTTCGGTCAGACGGTCAGCTGCCCTCTCTAATAAAAAACTGAGTTAGTGGATGAACGATTAACTTGAACAAGCGGCATGGGTTGTCCTGCCCAAACAAACAGAACGATCAAAATGAGATAAAAAAGGCGGTTAAAGTAACCATTCACGAGAAGTGGGGGATCCAAGTTCGAGTCCCTGTCCTGCAAAAATTTCAACCTTCATCACTAATTTATTCCGATGCCAATCCGCGGCTGAAGTCTTATTTTTCGCAATATTGTATTTTTACGGTCACTGAAACACCAGTTGTGCTTTTTCTGTCACACATGGCCACAAACCAATTTACAATATATATATATATATATATATATATATATATATATATATATATATATATATATATATATATATACTCCTGGAAATTGAAATAAGAACACCGTGAAATCATTGTCCCAGGAAGGGGAAACTTTATTGACACATTCCTGGGGTCAGATACATCACATGATCACACTGACAGAACCACAGGCACATAGACACAGGCAACAGAGCATGCACAATGTCGGCACTATTACAGTGTATATCCACCTTTCGCAGCAATGCAGGCTGCTATTCTCCCATGGAGACGATCGTAGAGATGCTGGATGTAGTCCTGTGGAACGGCTTGCCATGCAATTTCCACCTGGCGCCTCAGTTGGACCAGCGTTCGTGCTGGACGTGCAGACCGCGTGAGACGACGCTTCATCCAGTCCCAAACATGCTCAATGGGGGACAGATCCGAAGATCTTGCTGGCCAGGGTAGTTGACTTACACCTTCTAGAGCACGTTGGGTGGCACGGGATACATGCGGACGTGCATTGTCCTGTTGGAACAGCAAGTTCCCTTGCCGGTCTAGGAATGGTAGAACGATGGGTTCGATGACGGTTTGGATGTACCGTGCACTATTCAGTGTCCCCTCGACGATCACCAGTGGTGTACGGCCAGTGTAGGAGATCGCTCCCCACACCATGATGCCGGGTGTTGGCCCTGTGTGCCTCGGTCGTATGCAGTCCTGACTGTGGCGCTCACCTGCACGGCGCCAAACACGCATACGACGATCATTGGCACCAAGGCAGAAGCGACTCTCATCGCTGAAGACGACACGTCTCCATTCGTCCCTCCATTCACGCCTGTCGCGACACCACTGGAGGCGGGCTGCACGATGTTGGGGCGTGAGCGGAAGACGGCCTAACGGTGTGCGGGACCGTAGCCCAGCTTCATGGAGACGGTTGCGAATGGTCCTCGCCGATACCCCAGGAGCAACAGTGTCCCTAATTTGCTGGGAAGTGGCGGTGCGGTCCCCTACGGCACTGCGTAGGATCCTACGGTCTTGGCGTGCATCCGTGCGTCGCTGCGCTCCGGTCCCAGGTCGGCGGGCACGTGCACCTTCCGCCGACCACTGGCGACAACATCGATGTACTGTGGAGACCTCACGCCCCACGTGTTGAGCAATTCGGCGGTACGTCCACCCGGCCTCCCGCATGCCCACTATACGCCCTCGCTCAAAGTCCGTCAACTGCACATACGGTTCACGTCCACGCTGTCGCGGCATGCTACCAGTGTTAAAGACTGCGATGGAGCTCCGTATGCCACGGCAAACTGGCTGACACTGACGGCGGCGGTGCACAAATGCTGCGCAGCTAGCGCCATTCGACGGCCAACACCGCGGTTACTGGTGTGTCCGCTGTGCCGTGCGTGTGATCATTGCTTGTACAGCCCTCTCGCAGTGTCCGGAGCAAGTATGGTGGGTCTGACACACCGGTGTCAATGTGAACTTTTTTCCATTTCCAGGAGTGTATATATATACGTAGGTTGGAACTTAAATCGTGGCAACACTGCTGTGGAGACACTATGCAATGGAACCTATTATTGTCGCTGATAGCACACATTGTTGACATACCTACCTTACCTCAGAGCAAATGGACTCTCCAGTCCCACGTCACCGGCGTGCGCATAATCGAGGGAAGCATAGTCATTTCTGAGCGAGCGGTCTAACGTAACGGTGTCACTATGTTTTCGAAACAGGAACAACGGAGTTGGATCAAGATTGAATGTGCCACAGGTCGTACAGCACGACAGTGTCATGAAGGTCTTCAAGAGGAGTGCAGGGAATCGGCATTGCCATGCAGAACAATGACACGTTGGGTAAAAGCCTTCAGCGAAGGTTGGAAAACTGTGGCAGACATGCATCGGGCAGTTCATCCTAGCGTCTCTGAAGAAGGAGTGCGTGCTGTTGCCACGTTAGTGTACAGTCATCGACGCAAAACGATTCGTGAGCTCGCCGACGAAACCGGACTAGCGCATACGACTGTGCTTCGCATCCTGAAGGAACGCCTGGGAATGTGAAATATTGCATCACGATGTGTTTCGCATCACTTGACGGAAATGCAGAAATGGATGCGTTACGACGATGCTCAGACGCACTTGGAGCGCTGTGAGCGCGAAGGAGATTATTTATTATGGCGTATCGTAACAGTGGATGAGACGGGCCACATCGTATGAACCAAAACTGGAACGCCACTCCAACGAATGGCGTCATTATGGGTCGCCGCGAAAGTCGAAAGTGTGTCAGAGCCCCAATATAGTGAAAGTTATGCTGATTCTCGTGTACGACTGTGATGGTGTTATTCTAACGCATTACGTTCCTCCACAGCATACAGTCAATGCACAGTATTACTGTTAGTTTCTGGAGCATCACCTGCGACAAGCTTTGCGAAAGAAGCGGCGACACTTTCTGCGCAACCAACCCATCATTTCACACGACAATGGGAGGGTGCGTATAGCGCAAGCTGTGGCTACTCTGTTCGGTCAATGGGACTGGGAAGTACTATACCATCCACCATACTCCCCGGACGTAAGTCCTTGTGACTTTGATTTGATTCCGAAGATGATGGAACCACTTCGTGGCATTCGCATCAAAACTGTTCCAGAGATTCGACAGGCAGTAGACCGCTCCATTCGCACCATCAAGTGAACAGGCTCTGCTAACGGTATACTGCACCTTCCACATCGCTGGCAAAGGGTTCTACACAACGCCGGTGACTGCTTTGAAGGACAGTAACAGGTACAAACATGTAACTCTTTTGTATCGGTTGTGAAAAAATAGTAGCCACTATTTAAGTGCCAACTCTCGTATATGTACGACTCTATGTACTTTCGGTGCGGATACACCATAGGTTCTGAACTCCTGTGGTACTTAGCGAATGCTACGAGCAGTGGGGCTAATGGGAGGGGCCGCTACTTGCACGTCACAGTTCTTCAACCCCCACCAGTTATCCCAATGCTTTTAGGCGGCTGAAGCCCTGTTTCTCGTAATGTAGCAGCGTCAATCGCTTCCGTATCCTCCGCAGCTGCTGGTGACGACTGACATGTTCGCGGGCGACGAGGACTGCCTGTACCTGAACGTGTACACGCACAAGGACGCGAACAAGGTGCCGGTGCTGGTGTGGCTGCACGGCGGCGGCTTCCACGCGGGCGATGGCGGCGTCGAGGAGAACGGGCCCGAGTACCTGATGGACCAGAACCTGGTGCTCGTCACGCTCAACCACCGCCTCGGCGTGCTCGGCTTCCTCAGCACCGGCGACGCGGAGCTGCCCGGCAACTACGGCCTCAAGGTGCGCGCCTCGCGGCTCACTGACTCTGGCGTGCTGTGCACTCACCACGCCGCTAGCTGAACGTAGCTCTGCTTCTTTCCTTTAAAAACTAAGCGCTTAGAATGCTCTGTCGGGTCAAAGTTATCTAACTGGTATTTTAGGGCATAACACTCATAAGCTATCAAAAGAGACTATAATACGTGTGTATGGTGTTGGGACAGCGACCAGCCACAAATTTACTTTCAGTTCCTTTATTCAAAGGCTACCGTTACCGGTTTCGAATCGCTGTGATTCATCCTCAGACGGTTTACACTCTTTCTTTATGACATGTGGTGTGTTCTTTACACATTAATTGTCCTAAAATATAATTAATACATAATTATAAACACGCCACACTCAGATGGTTGCGTTACAGATTTTTGTTGCATGTGATTTGCGGGAAATGTCGGTTTGGAGTGTTTGTTTTCATAACATTCGTCCAACAGATGTGAATACATTCCCACTGCATTCTTATTGTTGCACACGTAAATTTTTCTGACTGAACACTTTGGATGTGTCACTGAGAAGATTTCTACCACGCACCACATGTTTTGATACATACAAAGAGCTTACAAACATATGAGTATCAAAGTTAGTAAGATATATCGTAACATTTGACGATGATGTCCTATATTTGGAAAGGATCATATATTCATTTACGCAACTGTAATGCCTTTTACACTAGTACAGAGACATTGATTTTTTGAGTTATATATATATATATATATATATATATATATATATATATATATATATATATATATTACATTATTTAATTACATTTAGCATTATGAGAATTATAGTAACATACAAATTTGCTACTCGATCTGCAGATAGGCGTACTAATAGTATTTACTTTGGAAGTTGGAAAATAATTTTTGGAAATTTTTCAGGAAAGGGGTGTTTGCTAACTCTGTTTGTTCATTAAGGATATAGTCTTGGGTGCTGTTTGTGTGTGTGTGTGTATTTCTATTTTTTCTAATATATTCATAGTGGCTCCTTTTTCTGCTAGATGTAAAATTTTTAAGTTGTCCTCAATGTTTCCCACTGAATGGTTTTCTTCAGCAATATGGGCTCCAAATGCGGATTTGTTCAAGTTACCAAGTCTTAAAGCATCAATGTGTTCTTTGTATCTAATTTCAAAACTTCTGCCTGTCTGTTGAATGTAGAATTTTGGGCATGTATCGCATTTGAGTTTGTATATTCCTGATTTACGGTAGGGACTCTTGGAGGTATTTACATCATGGATTACTTTTTGTTGTAATTTATTATTTGTGGAAAAGCTGATTGTGATATTTTTCTTTTCAAATAAGTTTGCTATTTGGTATGAAAGTGGGCCTATGTGTGGGAGAGTAGCATATTTATGTTTGGATTCTGTGGCACACTGATTTGGCTTCAGGTGACTGCTGTGAAGTGCATCTGTAGTTTTTGTCTGCATTTTGTTGTATAGTTTTTCTATTATTGTGGGTTTATATCCATTATTATGAGCAACTGTTTTAATTATATTGATTTCATTTTGTTGGTCTGTGTCACTCATAGGTACTTTTTTTAATTCGGTGTAGCATCGTTTTGAAATATGTCATTTTTCATGGTGTGTGGTAGAATCTTCTCAGTGACAAATTTAAAGTGTTCAGTCAGAAAAATTTACATGTGCAACAATAAGAAATCAGTGGGAATGTATTCACATTTGTTGGACGAATGTTATGAAAACAAATACTCCAAACCGACATTTCACGTAAGTCACATGCAACGAAAATCTGTAACTCAACCATCTGTGTGTGGCGTGTTAATAATCATGTATCATTTATATTATAGGACAATTAATCAGTAAAAAACAAACCACATGTCATAAAGAAAGCGTGTAAACCGTCTGAGGATGAATCACAGCGATTTGAAACCGATAACGGTACCCTTTGAATAAAGGAACTAAAAGTAAATTTGTGGCTGGTTTCTGTCCCAACACCGTCAACATTTGTCTTCAAACAACAGCCACGGTCTCCATCATGTCATGATATGACAAAATTGCATATAATACGAGTATTAAACCTAATTTTTATTTGCTCATCTACGTTAACATTTGTGTCAAGATAGCATACATTATTTTAAAAAAAGGAACAAATAAAGAAAGAAAAGAAACCGACGCACCACGAAGGAATTATCCAAATGGGCAGGGAATAGGTAGATGTGATATTGTATCAACCTCAGAAATATCCGAAGGAGCTGAATTGCTTTTCGGCTCATTTGCATGCACTCCACGTAACGTAAGTGTCTTGCAGGTTCTCCAATCTCGTTTTGGTGCAGTCATTGGTTATACAAAATAGTGACCACAAGAAAATACTGCTCTGTATGGCAGTTAACTAGAGGTATAAATTAGTGTTATGAAACTAAAATTTTCAGGGAATACCAGAAACAGTCCTTAAGTCTTGTAAACTCAAATTCACTAGAAGAAGCTGTATTTGTGAAGTGTTAACACTCTCATCATTACCTGACACAAATAATGAACATAACTCTAACGCATCAATCATTCTTGAACTCTTGTACTCTAAAAGATTTTCCCATCGTCTTTTAACTGTCGTTCACTAAGCGAGGGCTTTTATATAAACGGAATAATGAACTAAGCAGCCAAAATCAGAAGCGTCAAGCGCTCTGTCGAAAACTCGCCGTCAACAACGTATCACTATTTTCGTGATAGTACGCTGATCTATGTGTAGTTCGAAAATCACCTATCGTACTTGTTGCCTAACACAAAGTGATATTAAAAATCTAAGTTATTCGTATGCATTGAGACTCGACGAGAACACTAATCGTCGTTGCTGACTAACCGTAAATAAGCGTGATATAATACTTTTTTAGCTAGTATCAGATGGCAAATCTGAACTTTAAATTAGTTGACGAAAGTGTTTGAACTGGATTGGGACAGCGATCTAGAAACGTATGTCTGTTAACCAATCACGAAGTATGTTAATCATTGTTTCACTCCCAAACAACAAACTTGAAATGACGTAATGTATGTGTTGGATGGTGATTCGAACACAGCATGTAGCCAGATTATCATGTAAGCACTGTCATGACATATACCGTATTTTCTCACCAGTAGTGTGATGTTTGGGACTGCAGTGACGAGAAAATTAACAGCTTCTGCCTTCTCGGGATTCAAACCCAGCTCCTATCGCCGTTGTTTTCTAGACACGACCAGACATTAACTACAGGTTTCTTTCACCAGTAGCGATATGTGCGCATTTTTGAACTAGAAATGACGTGACGAAAACAAGTACTGAGTGTCGGATCCTGTGCTTATCGTTGTTCACTACACATGAAGACAATTTTTTCACCATAGGTCGAACTTGAAACGATGAGAAGAAAAGATCGTGTTTCTCTGTGGGAGCCGAACCCGTCATATATCATTATTGACAATGAATGAGGAGACGTTAAAAATGAAAGTGAATTTCCATCAACAGTTAGGTGTGCTCTAGCTTATGCCTGAAAGGACATTACGAAAGTTTTTGTGCCCATCCAGGATCGCACCCTGACACGCCCCGTAACTGGAGAACTTGAGGCGTTTATAAACTTGAGCGAAGAGCGAATGCTATTTTTTCGACTGTAACACATCGGTTTTCACGAATAATGTCGTCAATGTGGGATTCAGGCGAAGGAGTTAACACGTCTCGTGACCGGCCAGGACTCTTCTGCCCACTTACAATCATTTCCGCGATTCGTACAACTTTCAGCACAATATAAAACTATTCGAGAACAGATTTTATCTTGTTCTTCGCCTTCATCAAACAAAATTTCGGATCACTGAAGGTTGTTGAACTCAAATCGAAGGTTTAAGCGGCCACGCCATCGTTACTTGCAATGTTGAGTTATAAACGAAACAATTTTTATCCGCCAGCAGTTCTCAGCATATGCATGTGATGAGAACCAAAAGTCATGAAACTATGAAAATCCTGCAAACTTTTATCTTTTTAAATCCTGTTTTTCCTCTTTAATTACGGAATTTACCTCGTATATTTCGTTATTCACCATCTCGTTTCGGCAGTTGCCGTTATAAAAACAAAAACTATGTATGAAATCCTTTTGAATGATGTTGTGATGACGGGCTACGCCCGAAAACCTAAAAAAAAGAAATTGTTAATTATAAGTAGAATTTTACCATTAGCTGCCGAATAAAACTGTGAAAAAGGCGTGCTCAGTATTGACTGGCGTTTGACCTCTTCGTGAAGATATAGTGCCATCAATTCGTTGTTTTCTCAAGGCTATGAACTCCTTAAGTTCTTGCGTAAGACGCATGTCAAGGTTCGAATCCTGGCTGGGCACAAAAACTTTCATAATGTCCTATCAGGCTTAAGCATGAGCACACCTAACTGTTGATGGACATTTAATTTCATTTTTAAAGTCTTTGCATTCATGGTCAATAATGATATATGACGGGTTCGACTCCCAGGGAGACACAGATCTTTTCGTCACGTCGTTTCATGTTCAAACTTGCCGCTCCTAGCTAACAGCGAAACAAAATTTGGTAATTAATGTATCTTCGTGTGTAGTGAACGATAAGTGCGGGGTCCGATTCCCAGTCATCGCTGTACTCTTTGTTACGCAAATTCTAGTTCAAAAATACGCACATATCGCTACTGGTGAAAGAACCTATAGTTAATGTCTATTGAATCATTGGAAGTCAGAAGTTGCTGATTTTCTCGTCACTGCAGTTCCAAACATTACACTACTGGCGAGAAAATTCGATATCTCCACATGACTGTGCTTACATGTAGGTGCTGAGTTCGAATCACCACGCAACACATACATTATCTCATTTCAAGTTTGCCGGCCGGGGTGGCCAAGCGGTTAAAGGCGCTACAGTCTGGAACCGCGCGACCGCTACGGTCGCAGGTTCGTATCCTGCCTCGGGCATGGATGTGTGTGATGTCCTTAGGTTAGTTAGGTTTAAGTAGTTCTAAGTTCTAGGAGACTGATGACCTTAGAAGTTAAGTCCCATAGTGCTCAGAGCCATTTTTCATTTCAAGTTTTTTTATTTGGGAATGAAACCATAAGTAACATATTTCGTGTTTTGTTAACAGCGACAACTGATTCTAGATACCTGTTCCTATCCAGTTCAGACATTTTCGTCACCTAATTTAAAGTTCAAATTTGCTAACTGATACTTGCTAAAAATGTATTGGATCTCGTCTCTTTATGGTGAATCAGCAATGTCGATCAGTGCTGTGGTCGAATCTCGGACAGGCACAAATAAGAGGCGTATTTGGAAAGTAAGGGCTGATCGGTCGCCAAAGGGAAACCACTGTTAAAATCCGATGAAGCTTTGCACAGATGTGTTGAGCAGCGTCTCTAGTACGCCCGTCGATGCCGCAACCGTCTCTCTTTTCAGTTCTGAACGCACAGTGAGCATATAAAGATGCCTAGAACAATAGTATCTCCCGCAAAGGGCCTGGTGAGAAATTTCGCCTGAAGCTATGCAGACCATGTAACATAACTGTCACGTGTTTCCTTCTTCAAGACAATTCTCGGCCGCATTCTGCAGGGGCAATGAAGACGTTCCTGCAGCCTGAAGCTATGCAGCCCATGTAACATAACTGTCATCCGTTTCTTTCTTCAAGACAATTTTCGGCCGCATTCTGCAGGGGCAATGAAGACGCTCCTGCAGTGTTTCCATTGGTAAGTGTTTGATATTCCAGAATACAGCCCGTAAATGTTTCCTTCTGCATTTCAGCTCAAAGTACACGAACCACTGGCTATGAAGACAACATTTTGGCACAGACAACGAGCTGTAGACCAGCGTAGAGAATTGGTGGAGACCATTGGCGGCTACCATCTGTGACGATGGCGTTGGAAAGTTTGTACAAAGCTACCACATATGTCTAAGTTGAATCGGCGACTATGTAGATAACTAGCTGGAAGTTGTAGCTAAATGTTGCAAATAAAATATTTTTCATTTTCACCCTGGTTACCATTTCTTGAGCTATCGGACATTACCGATACGCCCCGTAATTTGCTTCGTTAGTATTGGGTCTCAATGCATATCTAGAACAAAAAATTTCGTCGTGTCATTTAAAAGTCAAATAAATGCACAACACTATTCTGGAGTATTGCTGTGCTGTGTGGGATCCACATCGGGTGGGACTGATGGATGACATCGAAAAAGTTCAAAGAAGGGCAGCTCGTTTTTGATTATCGTGAAACAGGGGACACAGACATGATACGTGAATTGGAGTGGCAATCATTAAAACAAAGGCGTTTTTCGTTGCTATGGGATCTTCTCATGAAATTTCAATCACCAGTTTTCTCCTCCGATTGCGAAAAATATTCTTTTGGCACCAACCTACAGAGGGAGAAATGGTCACCACGACAAAATAAGAGAAATCCGGGCTCGCACAGAAAAATTTAAGTGCTCCTTTTTTTAAGCGCGCCGTTCGAGAGTGGAACGGTAGAGAGACAGCTTGAAGGTGGTCCATTGAATCCTCTGCCAGGAATCATAGAGATTTGGGAGTCCAGATATTCTTGAAACTCTCATATTCGCAAGAGAATGTTTTTTTGAGTAAGGTTACGGACTGATTGATGTGTTATAGTTGCGGGTATTATTTCTGTCAGGTACTAGTGAAAGTGGCAATAGTTTAGAAATGTCGCTTCTTGCAATGAAGTTGAGTTTACGAGCTTTAAGGACTGTCTCATGTGTTCCCTGATATTTGTAATATCGTGGTATTAATTTATATTTAGAGTTAATTTCCATAGAAAACCGTGTTTTCTAGAGGTCACTTGTGGTAACCATTTTGTATAGTGAAGCAACTATACCGAAACGCGATTAGAGGACTTGCAAGACAGTTACGTTATCTGAGCTGGATGCAAATCAGCTGAAACGCAATACAGGTCGTTAGGATACATATACAGACGAACAAATTTTTACAGTTTCATAAAAAAATTGGATGATTTATTCTACATAATCAATGATTTATTTTAGACAATCTAGACAATTCGGCAAGTCGATAAGGTGTTGGTCCACCTCAGGCCCATATTCAAGCTGTTATTCGACTTGGCACTGATTGAGAGAATTGCTGGATGTCCTCCTGAGGGATGTCGTGCCAAATTCTGTCCAATTTGACGCGTTAGATCATCAAAATCCCGAACTGGTTGGAGTGCCCTGCTCATAATGCTCCAGACGTTCTCAATTCGGGCGACCTTGCTGTTTAAGACTGTGTTTGGAAAGACGAAGACGAGCAGTAGCAACCCTGGCCTTGTGCAGGCGGGCGTTATCTTGCTGAAATATAAACCCAGGAAGGCTTACCATGAAAGGCAACAAAACGGGGCGTAGAATATCGTCGACGCACTACTGTACTATAAAGGGTCCTGTTAACAAAAGAAATGGCACACCAGACCACCACTTCTGATTGTCGCGCTATATGGCGGGCGACAGTCAGGTTGGTATCCCATCGAATAATCATTCCGGTCACATATATCTCTGAGTACTGACCATTCCTCCTGCGTTACCCTGTATTTTAGTGGGGAAAAACGGTCAACGTAGTTCTGTGCCACTGAACCTGAAGATGGGAATTCATTCTCTAGAAACATGTCGTTCAACAGAAAGAAAAATATAAAATGGTTAAATGGAATAATTCAAGATATTAGTAATTTATAAGCTATGTTTGAGCTGTTTTATGGAGAATCAACCCTGTAAACCAATTTTTTTTATTGTGACTGAGACAGAAATGAAACAAGTTAGCAACCCATCATAGATAAAAAATGTAATTTGATTTGAACAGGCAGCCCAGGAATGATCAGTGTTTTCTGGGATACAATAGGGACTTTTCCCAGTGATTTTCTTTCTAAGCTTAAAAAAGTCTGGAAGGATCTGAAGTACAATTTGTCAGAATATCGATCCTGTGCACAAACCTCTTCCCTTTAGTAAAAAGTTTAAAGATCTTTTTGGGTGACAAACTTTTTAAGTTTAACGAAGGGTAGGCAGGTGTATGACAGACGCTCAGGAGTAGTGCTTGAGGAATAAGACCTCGTCACTGGAGGAAAAAAAATCTGGACTGACCTAAAGGGGCCATGTCAAAATACAAGACACGTGAAGCGTCGTGGCTAACTCGTCCGTTTCGGTCAGTTTTGGAGCAGTTTACTCACAAGGGAACCTCCCCATCGCACCCCCTTCAGATTTAGTTACAAGTTGGCACAGTGGTTAGGGCTTGAAAAACTGAATACAGATCACTCGAGAAAACAGGAAGAAGTTGTGTGGAACTATGAAAAAAATAAGCAAAATACAAAACCGAGTAGTCCATGCGCAAGATAGGCAACATCAAGGATAAACTGAGCTCAGCAGCGCCGTGGTCCCGTGGTTAGCGTGAGCAGCTGCGGAACGAGAGGTCCTTGGTTCAAGTCTTACCTCGAGTGAAAAGTTTAATTTTTTGTTTTCAGACCATTATTTTGCGAAGTTGCACAGGTACACAGAGCAGTATTGTTTACGTGATCGTGTGTCAATTATCAAAGTTCAGGCACTCACGCATAATCAACCTCGCTCTCCAAAATTCCGGGACATGTTCAGATTTGCTTGGACATATGCAGTATTTGTCGGTCTACACACGGAAAAATTTGAAAACGTTAAAAACATATATTTTGACAGAGCACAGGGAAAACTGTGCGACTGTGAAACTGTTGCATTCATTTGTTGCAGTTTTGTGACAAACTCTTATGTTTTCATCACTTTTTTGGGCGTGATTATCACATCCACAAGAAAACCTAAATCGGGCAAGGTAGAAGAAACTTTTTACCCATTAGCCAAGTGTACAAGTTAGGTGAGTCGACAACATATTCCTGTCATGTGACGCACATGCCGTCACCAGTGTAGTATAGAATATATCAGACGTGTTTTCCTGTGGAGGAATTGGTTGACCTATGACCTTGCGATCAAATGTTTTCGGTTCCCATTGGAGAAGCACGTCCTTTCGTCTACTAATCGCACGGTTTTGCAGTGTGGTCGCAAAAGACAGACACTAAACTTGTTACAGTGAACAGAGACGTCAATGAACGAACGGCAGATAATAACTTTGCGAAAATAAAGAAAGTAAACTTTTCACCCGAGGGAAGTCTTGAACCAAGGACCTCTCGTTCCGCAGCTACTCACGCTAAGCACGGGACCACGGCGCTCCTGAGCTCACACTATCCTTGATGTTGCCTATCTTCGCATTGACTACTCAGTTTGTATATTTTGCTTTTTTTTTTTTCAAATACCAGACAACTTCTTCCTGTTTTCTTGATTGATCTGTATTCAGTTTTTCAAGGCCTATCCACTGTGCCAACTTATAGCTAAATCTGAGGGGGGTGCGATGGGGAGGTTCCCTTGTCAGTAAGGCGCGTCTGATTCAATTACGCCCTACATTCTAGACTTGATAAATGCTTGTATTGTGATTACCGGTGTAGCTTTCTGTGACATTTTTACGTCGCTCTCTTCTGCTAGCTGTAACTTATTCTTTCAGACCAGACTAGTTAATTTTTTCTGAGGATTCTGTTGTTTCAGTATTGCTAGGATGCCATTGCATCAGCATGTCGTTACTCCCATATGTCATGAAATAAACTTGACACAATGTTGATAGGACTGACATTATTTTAATATTTTATATTACTACTAGTGGCAGCAGTAGTAGTAACCCACGGACTATGTACATTGCAGAGTTAACTGTAAATAGAATCTCTAACCATGCCTGCTTAGATGTATGAGAACGCCTGAAGATCTCAATATTATCAGTGAAAATAAATATGTAAATAAACATATATTTTTTTTAGGACGCACAGTAATTGTGATAGTTTTCGATTAATAACTATCTTGTTATTCAGGATCATATAAATCCGACATTACGTATGTATTTCGTTTCTGGCTTCAGACGCGTTAGAACCATGTTACATTCGTATTCGTATCACCAGACTGGATTTCCTTCCGCATGACCGTTTTTAAGGAACGATTAACTTATCGAAAAGTTTCTGCTCACAATATCATAACCCTGAAAAATTCTTCTTTCTTTAAAGACTTAAAGATAACTATTTTAAGCCAAAACTGTGTACACGGAATTACTTACAGCTGTCGAGCGTACAATGTAAATTTATAATACAGTACGGACTCTGAGTCTCCATCTATCAGCAGCACTCCAATATCAGTGTTCACTCAGTACGAATATTCACAAAATGCACGTATCATTTAATAATTTCTCCAGCAGATACTTTCGTTCAGCATAATAGCAATTACATGTGGCAACACAGTAATCATTGCCTAATGCAATATGTTATTTGCATTCTGGGCAATTCCCAATTACAATTAATATTTCTGCATCAGGGCCTGAATTTCCAGCCAGCAGGCATTGCCCGTAATTTGTTGTGATCCTCGTTTAACATTGCTCGGATAAACAATTAATCCATCACTAACAACTGCAACTGATTTCTCCGACAATAAAAGCTTTCATAATGCATTATGCAGTCAGCAGTTACTCCTTTAATGATGAAAATGGTATTTTTTGGCCTGTGCCAAATTCATCTGACGTCGATGGCATTTAAGGACGAAAATAAATTAACTAAATAATTGATCTCCGAAGTGTCGTAATGGGTAAGCAACAATTTAAGAGGAAACACTGCGCTAGACATCCGAGTGAAAATAAATAGAAATAGAAACTTTTACACTTGGAATGGTCAGTATCAAACCCCGATGACGTACTAACCGACGTCTTTGCGACGATGAATATGTTTTAAATGTTCACAGGGTTTCAGATGTGAAAAGTCGATGTTCGTCCTCAAAGTAACGATATTATTTTCCATTCAACTTGTGATGGGTGACACTAACTGACGAATAGTGCTAAGTCGTATCCAGGTGTTCCGATTTAAGGGCTCAGAAAATACTAGGAAACCTAAAAGCGGGGTATGGGTCGAGACGTAACGAGAGCTTAAAGTGGACAAAAGACGCTTGTGGGCCTCTGTCAGAATTTCATTATTTACTATCATTTAAACATTTTTCTCGAAATAGGAGCAGACCCTATATTTTCGACGTGTGCCATGCACATGGATCATATATAATAGGTCGCCATGAATTTGCGATAATTTAGGCTCTATCGGCAGCGCAGGTACCCATTTGCTTGTCACAGAAAACATACTGCGGTGATATGTAGTCAGTATAATCACCTCGCATGTCAAGGCGCAGAGATCACATTTCCGCATTAGCACGGAACACGACGGTTGATCGTATCTGCTGCTATTATTTCCATAATCTCTTCACATACCTTGTGCAGACCAGCGGTTTAAATCTGTACGCAAGGGTCTTGACCAAATCCCACGCACAGATGTATTCGGCGTCGATTTCAGGTGAATTCGTAGCGCAGATATTTGGGAAAGTACCAGTTCGGTCTCCTTAACTTATGGCTGAGGTTCTGACGAGCTGTGATGGAAATTTATGTAGAGCTACATCCTGCTGAAATACAGGCGTATTCAGAATTTGATCAGTCTCCGATGGTAATTCTAGAAAATGGTAAAGATTTTTAGTTAAATTTTGCTTGTTACAGAAAACATACATACTGCGGTATAGTTCTGTTCATCCGTAGCCACGATATTCCGTTCTCATTCTTGTGTCTCATGATGCAGTGAAGTAGGCCAGTGGACAAGGGAACATTCCCAGGGGTAAATAAATGATCTTGATGGAACTTGGCGGGTGTGCGAAGGGGAAAAAATAATGCAATACGTATTCTTTTGTTTGTGCCCAATTCCACTCTGTATTCTTTTGTTTGTGCCCAATTCCACTCTGAAGGAGTAAAACGCACCCTGAAAGGTAATTTGGCATATTAGATTTGAAGAGAATATCTTCGAATCGATGCAACGTAATAAATGTTTTTCAGATAAAAGTTGATCTATAATTAACGTTGTCGAAAACTGCATAATCAAGTACTGTATTAATTTGAAAGTTGACAAACGAAAACACTTCTTACAATATAAATCAAAGAAGCTTTCAAACTACATGTGTCCATGTGTAATAAAGCTAGTTTCTGAAATACCATTTTTGGCGAATAAGCTATATACAATATGCTGTCGAAGTATTTTCAACATACCTAATTAAAATATCTAAGTAGTAGTTATTATTCTAATTATTTATTTTCTTCGTTTTTATTTTACTTTTTAAATTTTTATTTTACATTTTACATTTTTAGATTACCGTTTCACATACCTGTATTTTGTTAATGTAAAATAATATACAACTTATTATTATGATAGAAAATCATTACAATAATCATAATCTATACAAAAATGCTTAAAACATAACTTGTTTTGCACCTTGCACATAAAATGAAAGAAATTTCTCCACATAATACACACGATGTACAAACGATATAAAACAAAATCCAGCAGAATTTCAAATTTCCACGGTAAATCCTCGAATTATTTTGGTTTGTGTCAGCAAATTTCCGGACATTGGTAAACCTCGGCGAAGATAATTGATTATGTAATTGTCACTGCAGTTCAGTTACTCTGACGGAACAAAATCGCGACACAAAAAAGGAGCTGTGCGTTATAAAAGAAAATTCGTAATTGCATGAGACTTGCCCTGGCAGCACCACTATGAGGATACAAACCAAGTTTGCTTTAAATGGACGCTGCAACGGTCGTGAGTGTTGGTTACCTTTGACAGCGGACGTAGTGGTTTGATGTTAGTCAGGAATGCCTTTAAGGCAACTTAATCACTCAACTTATTAGAGAATTTATTGTCGGTGGAGATAGAAACTCTTACATTGAATAGATTCAGTAAATTAACATTTTTTTGTGAAATGGATTTACTTACAGTGAGTCCAAAAAGTATACGTCTAGTTGTAATTTTTTTAAATAATTAAGTGTATGTCACAAGAAAGGAAGGGAAAATTAAATGTGAACATCCAGTCATATGCAACGAACCTTGGTAAGTCATTGTTATTGATGGACAAGGAAATAACTCCCTCCATGGCGATAAAAAATTTGACAAATTGGAGAATTTGTTCAAGGGCTACTACAAAAAGTATTCAACCACACATATTTTTTTAAATTTACAATCTGAAAATATGATTTCAGTTACAAAAATTAATATTTAGTGGGGTTTCCCTTTGCAACTATTACTGCTTGTAGCCGTCTGGAAATCGACTTGACCAAGTGTGCCGTCAGAGAGGCTGGACTTTTGTCCCATTCGTCTCTTGTTGGAAATGTCATTTCTCCTCATGCTATCTTCCAGTACTTTCCAAAGGCGTTCAATAGGATTAGTGTCTGGGCTCTGAGGAGAGGTGTTAAGTTGTTTTGGGGTATTGTACATGAGCAACAGCCTTGTATTTAGAGCCGTATGCTTTGGGTTGTTATCTTGCTGAAAAATGTAGTTTCCTTGCAGACCTAAATTTTCGGCGCTAGGATTCAGATTGTCCTTTAAAATGTTGATATACGTATGGTGATCCATTGAACCTTCTATGAAATGTAATTTTCAACACCTGCAGCACTCATACAGCCCCACAGAAACTGTTTAAACGTCGCACAAAATTGCGTGGCAACATCTCCGCATTCTTCTAACGCCATACCATTCGCCTGCCATCCGACCCGAATACGTTATATTTACTCTCATTAGAAAATATTACTCTATTCCAGAAGTCTTCTTTTTTGAATCTATGTTGCACCGCAAAATAAAGACGTTTCTTTCGATTCTGTTCTCTGACCCAAAATTTCTTGCGCGCTACCCGGCTGTGATACCATACGCTTTGAAGGTATTTCTGATTGTGTTGGCACATACCTTCTTTCCCCTAGATTAACTCACCAGCCAACTTAGGAGCGCTGATTTTAGGTTTCTTCTTCATTTCTCTCATGATAAATCTCACGTCTGCATCAGTCAGAGTGTGAGGGCATCCGGTACGTGGTTAGTTTCTTAATGATTTTGTTGCGCAAAATTATCGACTGAACCTTCGATCTAGGTCTACCGACTACTTTAGCAATCTGGTAAGAAGATTTTCACTCGTTATGAAAGTACAGAATAAGTTTTCTTTCGATCAGCGTCGTCTCACTACCCTTATGGCCCATGGTGCTAATTTCACTGTATCAGCGCCTTTCAGAACCACAACAGGCGAGAGAGTGGGGCCGCGCACGGTTGACTCTAGTGTGTGCCGTGGGTCAGCGTTATAGTTTAATCACTGCGCGTTGAATTTTCGGCATGTTGAGCTCTTGTATTAAATTTTCTATTTTGTTAAACATGCTGTCGATTTGGATGCATTTCTTTCCTTGCTTCTCAACAAAAATGAGTTACGAGGTACTTCTTACATGACGGGCTCCTTAGATTTTGTATACATTTCTTTTCATGTTACACAGACTTTGTTTTCTAAAAGACATGCAGCTAGACGAATACTTTTTGGACTCACTGTATATCTCTTTATGACTACAGCGTCGCCCACAACCAGCATTAACCGGCCCTCTATTGACCGACCAGGTGTTAACATGTGCGAACTCCTTTAAAACAAGAACGACATTTCAGAATAGTGAGTTACATCTACACAAGCGTAGGGACGCTTTCAGATGAGCTGCCAAACGGTCTCAAAAATAGCTCGAAAACAGATGTAAGATTGGCAGTGTCCTCAAAAGTTTAGGAAACGATCCTTGTAATTTTTTAAGGCCGCAGTGAATTCTCCAAATCTCGCGTTTCTTTAGTGTCATTGATCTTCGTGAATTGAACTTTGTTTGCCAAAGTTCGTCCCCTAGAATGCGATTTTCTATTTAAATTCATCCAAATCAAACCAGAAATAAGTTGTTTCACACTTTACAGCGGCTTATTGTGGTCAGCGTGCATTAACTCCGCTTAACATGCGAAGCGTTCAATCCATTCTGAATGTTCTAATTTCTGTTCCTGCCCTCCTTGTTGCATCATATATTCGATAACAGTGGCTTTTAAATCGGAAAATCGTCCCAGGCATGCCGCTTGATTTAACTAACGTACATGGCAGTAATGTTTAAAGCTCCATAGTTTTCCTTCATTTCCGTCGAAAACTGTTGCAAATCACAGTGGAGTAATGTGTGCGACTTCAGAAATTTTGCTATTCATATCACCAATTTCTTCAAATGCTCCATGCCTGCAAAATTTAGCACGAAGTGCTTCGTGGTGTACATAAGTATAAATACTGTCTGTCGATCATTGTAATTTTTGGTCTTTTATTGACAGCTATATCTTTAAATTCTTTCTACGAGATATTGTAATACCGTTTCATAGCAAATTCGCAATGCCTGTCGATTATGCTACTGCATAATAGATATTGAAAACCCTCATCACTTTCTTCTGACATTCCCATTCATTTTTAAGCTTGTGGCAATAGATCACTGGACTGCCTCTTTTTGTGGAAACAGCGACTGGCCTGTCAACATCCTTCATACCATGAACAAATAATGTAGTGTAAACAGCGCTGACACCACGATTATGCCGAACTGAAGCGGGTTGTGCCGACCAAAAGATTCCATACTACAATACTAAAGAAAATTTTGCAAAAACAGACATAATGTCCGATGGGATACCGTAATCACTGTTTATACAATGCTTCTTATAATCCGTCATGATTGCAAAAATGTTTATTCACATGAGTGGTTTCGTTTCCTCTAGAACCATCTTCAGTTCTGAAACGACATGATACTAATTTACTATTTCACAAATGCAACCTTTTTCATCCTATCCGATCAACATCAAATGTACCAGAAAGTACCTGCATTTTTGGTTACAGGAGTAGCCCGCCCCGTTACAGGAGTAACCTTCACATGTTGCGTCACATTAAATTGGTTGGCAGAATGCACGTCATTTATATTAATTATAAAACTATTACCGACATGGCACGTGTGAGGTTTGCAACGCTTTATCTGGCTCTGACGTAGATCTGTTGCATCTCCTGATCTTCTGCCAATACAACGGTCTTTGATTCGCCTTCTCCACAACGTTTTCTATGTGGTCGTTCCAATTTAAGTTGTTGATAACTTTATCCCTAGATAGCTAGTTGAATTGACAGCCCTTAAATTTGTGTGATTTATCATGTAAAAGAAATTTGACTGATTTCTTTTCGTACTCATATGCATAGTCTCACATTTTTCGTTGCTGAGAGACAATTGCACATTTCGCACCATACAGATATCGTGTCTAAGTCATTTTGGAACTGGTTTTGAGCTTATGATGACTTTACTAGACGGTAAATGATAGCATCATCTGAAATTTAAGAGATTTTCTCGGATTATCTCTTAAATCATTTGTGTAGATTAGGAACAGCAGAGGGCCTGTAAGACTTCGTTGGGAAACACCAGATATCACCTCTGTTTTACTCGATCATTTGAGGTCCATTACTACGAACTGTGACCTTTCTGACAGGAAATCACGAATCTAGTCGCACAACTGAGGCGATTCTCCAAAGGCGAGCGATTTGGTTAGATGCCGCTTGTGAGAAACGGTGTTGAAAACCTACTGAAAATCCAGAAATATGTATTCAGTTTGAGATCCCCTGTCGATAGCACTCATTACTTCGTGCGAGTAAGGAACTCTTTGTATTTCAGAAGAACGATATTTTCTCAATCTGTGCTGACTGTATGTTAATAGACCGTTTCCTTAAAGGTAATTCATAATGTTCGCACACAGTATGTAACTCACAAATCTTTCAAAAATCGATGTCGATGGTATGGGTCTGTTATTTAGCGGATTACTCCTGTTCCCTTTGTTAAGTACTGGCGTGGCGTCTGCAACTTCGTAGTTTCTAGATACGGATTTGTTGCCGAGTGAACTGTTGTGCACTGGAACTGCTACCGGATGATGCAGCAAAGCATCCTAAACGCGTCGTAAATAAAAAGAATCACCACTCAGTAAGTGCAGGGTGTTCCATTTATCTGATGACCGTCCGCAGCTCGTGGTCGTGCGGTAGCGTTCTCGTTTCCCGCGCCCGGGTTCCCGGGTTCGATTCCCGGCGGGGTCAGGGATTTTCTCTGCCTCTTGATGACTGGGTGTTGTGTGATGTCCTTAGGTTAGTTAGGTTTAAGTAGTTCTAAGTTCTAGGGGACTGATGACCATAGATGTTAAGTCCCATAGTGCTCAGAGCCATCTGATGACCGCCTGCCCCGAGTGTTGCAGACCGACCACGAAAGCTACGGCTGCAGATTGAATGGGTTTCCTTTGGGTTTGAGCCTGAAGGCCGTACAGACATGCGCGCCTTGTCGGCCAGTGTCATTCGAGCAGCGAAACAGGCGTCAGGAGTGTAACAGTGAAGTCTGCGAACTCAACAACGGCAAGAGCGAATTAATCAGTTCCACAACGAGTGTTTATTTACGATTCGTATGTGCGTACAAAGACCGCTCGTACTGTTCGACGAGTGTTTGAACAGAAGTTTCCAGGTGTTCGAGTTCAGAGTCGTGACGTAGTTCACAAATTAGTGAATGATTTCGTGAAACGGGAAGTGTTCAGAACAAGAAGCGTAAACGACGACGTACAGTGCTCACAGAAGCTCATCTCAATGAGATTGCATGCCGCCTGGAAAACTCCGCAAAAAAATTTCGCAGCAAACACAAAAATCGTGCACCTCTGTACAAAGAGGTGCTGCGCTGCTTCGGCGAAGGCCTTATAAAGTATCAGTAGTACAAGAACGTCGACCTCGTGATCCTGCGCACATGGTTAAGTTTTGCGAATGGGTTTTAAAACAAGTCCACGACGGTGAAATGGATCCTTACATGATTCTGTTTTAAGTCGAGGCTCAGTTACGTTTACACGGGTGTGTTAATTCCCAAAACTGTCGACATTAGTGCGCAGACAGACCTGTTCTGCTTCGTGAGGAACCCCTTCATGAACAGAAAATAGGGGTGTGGTGCCAGAATAGTAGGCCTAATTTTTTTAATGACACAGTTAGGCGTGAAAGGTATGTGCAAAACATGTTACGACCGTTTTTTAATGAACTGGTTGAAACAGAACGAAGCTTCGCATTTTTTCAACAGGATTCGGCAAAGGCTCATACGGCCACTGTTTCTTTGCACGCAATTCGCGATGTGTTCAATGAAAGAATGATTAGCAACAATATCTGGCCCGCTACAAGTCCTGATTTAACTTCGTGCGATTTTTATTTGTTGGGCGCACTGAAGGACAAAATGTACACAACAAATCCTGACACGATAGAGGAACTCAAGGATAAATGGCTCTGAGCACTATGGGACTTAACTGCTTTGGTCACCAGTCCCCTAGAAGTTAGAACTACTTAAACCTAACTAACTCAAGGACCTCACACACATCCATGCCCGAGGCAAGATTCGAACCTGCGACCGTAGCGGTCGCGCAGTTCCGGACTGTAGAGCCTAGAATCGCTCGGCCACTCCGGCCTGCGAACTCAAGGATAATAGCCGTGAATCAATTAATTCAATAATCGTGCGATTAATAATTTCTTGAGTAGGTGTCAGAAATGCGTGGGAAATAATGGCATCTCCTTGCGTGACATGGGTGAGTACAAAATTTATTTGCTTATATTTAAAATGTAGTTTTGCCCTACCGCTGCAGTAGACAGGCGACACGGCATCTGATGGCCTGGCAGCGGAGCGCTCTCTGCCCGGCTATCTATTGCGCCGAACAGGCGGTCATCAGACAAATGGAACGCCCAGCAGTTACGTCGTCTGTTTACTTATAATTGGTTTAGACAGGTTCCGGGTGAAGCAGTGCCAGCGTGTAATGCGTCGCTTTGCCGCAGGACCAGGTGATGGCGCTGCAGTGGGTGCAGCGCAACGTGGCCGAGTTCGGCGGCGACCCGTCGCGCGTGACGCTGTACGGCGCCGGCTCGGGCGCGGCGTGCGCGCAGTACCACATGCTGAGCCCGCTCTCGGCCGGCCTCTTCCACCGCGTCATCGCGCAGAGCGGCTCCGTGCTCAACCCCTGGGCGCTGCAGCGCAAACCCATCCGGGTACGCCACCGCAGCACCACGTAGCGTACCGCAGCCGAAGCGTACGTGACGGCGCTGATGTCTCATTCTAATTCTGCACCCACGAAGTCCGACGACACCCAGGGCATCATCAGTTAATACACACCATTAAGTGGGGTAGGACGTCAAACGGGCCGACTTGGAGCAGGAGAGGCATCGCAGGACATTTTAATTTCCAGTGTCTATACTTTTACAAATAAAGTCATAAAACTTTGTCATCATCACCAGGAAGGATTTAGCATTCACACTGATTTCAGCGAAAGTTCGAAAACATAAAAAAATAATTTTTTTACATGTGAATTTCATCATTTTTTCACTTACTTATGGCTGCCTTTGTTGCTATAGGTACACTTTTCTTCAAAGTTAGAGACATTCTTCAATGAATTTTGCACAGCATACATACCATACTTACAGGTGTATGAAGCTCTAGAATCTATTTAATTTATGAAAAAGCGAATGAGCTGTTATATTTTAAACTTCATGTTTAGAAAAAACTTAAATTTTATAGTTAATTACCTCAATTTGTACCATAGTTTTTAATAGATGTGGAAAATTCTAGAGTTTCATACACCTTTAAGTACGGTTTGTATGCTGTGCAAAATTCATCGAAGAATCTCTTTTACTTATGAAGAAAAGTGTATCTATAGCAACAAATGCTGCCATTAGTAAGTGAAAAAAATGATGAAATTTCACATGTAAAGAAAATTACTTCGTTATGATTTCGAACTTCCACTGCTATGAGTGTGAATTCTGAATCCTTCCTGGTCATGCTGACAAAGTTTTATGAATTTATTTGTAAAAGTATAGACAGTGGAAGTTAAAATGTCCTGTGGTGCCTCTCCTGCTCCAAGTCGGCCCGTTTGACGTCCTACCCCCCTTAAGTAGGAGGGGTGTTTAAAGCTGAAATGTTACTATAGAGAACTTTATTACTTAATCAGCTATTACTATTTGAATACCTATTGTATGAGATGGAAGTTTCTCGCGACGACATCCTTGTACAAAACGTCCTTACTTAACCTGTCACGTTGGATCTGGGTTAAATTGCGAGCCTTCAACGAAATCGTCCATCTTCTCCGTCAGCAACAACGGACTGTTGCGTCTGGTCCTCTTTATTCGTTTACTGTTATTTCCATCCCTCACAAAGCAGTGCCCTGGCAGCGGAAAAAATCACTCTTCAGCCGAAGGTTTTACATATTTCATAACAGTTTTAAAATATATAAAATAATATAGTCAGGTGCGAGTAGGACTCGCGCTCTGAGGGCTACGTACAAATTTTCATGGTTGGAAGGGGGGGGGGGGGGGCAGGATGCTGCGATCACAGATGTACTTCAAATTTTGTACACCTTCAGTAGGCCATTAAAATAACATAGCGTGCATGTAGTAAAGTGCACTACTCTGGCAATTACGAGAAAATAAGAGAAGTTTTACGCGTCTATCATGTGGCTGTTGTATCTGTGAGTAGGTGCCGGAGCTTTAGAGTTTCATGGTGGCCAAGTAGCAGCTGTGTCGTTGATGTGTTATCACGGTGTTGGACCCTGGAGGGAGACATCCGTGTTCAAATCTCCCTCGTGCCCCAATTTTTTTCTCGCACGGTAGCTCAGCGTGTTAGGTCAGAGAACTGCCTGTTCTCTGTAATAGAAACGACCGAGTGAAGGGATCAATGACGAACTTCAGCGAGCGTCATGTGACGACCGCCACGATCAAATGCAACGAACATTAACAAACAAATGCAAAAAAAGAAAAAAAAGAAAGAAAAGAGTGGTTAGCGTTCGATCTACATAAGGCGAACGTGTATAAGGCGACGGTTCGATTACCGCTAAAACTTAATTTTTAATCAATATTAAACTGTTGGGTGAAAGAGAAATTTTTCAAAATGTTAACGAGGTATGTTTTCCCTCAGAAACTCTGAACATTCCCTGTCAATGCGGGAAACATGCATGCAGTAGATGCCGTTTCAGTTGATGTTTAGCACGTCTGCATGACAAATTTCATCCTGCAACGTGTGATGTCGAGAGCACATTTGATGAGTAATTGTACATTACTCTTGTGAGCTGCCACATTCTGACTTACTGTATTACTGAATAAAGTGATTTGCATGATTATTTATCGAGGTTTGTCTTGGACTTTCCAGACCTGTCCCTCGTCCTTGAAAATTTAAGTAAAAATAGTAAATACTCAAATAACAATGTGAAATTCACTACAACTTCATGAAAATGCACGTGAGGTTATTTCTCATTATGTTATCTCTCAAATGGTACATAAATTAAGTAACGTGACCAGTGATAAAAAATACAGATTAAAAAATTAGAAAAGTATGGATTAAAAAATGAATGTTAACGTGACTCAAACAGCCCCTTCGACCACTACTATCTCGCTCAGAGCGAACGCTTTTGACCACAATAACTTCTCATGGTCGGCGCCTTTACACATATAATGTACATCAGTTCCAGAATAGACGAGTAAAACTTCTGTTGCGACCTTCTCAGAGTTTCCAGAGTAGTGCACCTTACTACTAAGGTGTAAAAAGTTTGGAGTAAGTCCATGATCCCAACGTCGTGGTCTCTAGTTGTTAGTTGTGTATATCGGTAGTTCATCCATGCCGTTCATCCATCCCGGGAATCTGAAACCTAAACGGTTTTTGCCTCTTATTGATATCGATAGTGGCAAGACATCTATACCAGGAATTTCTAGTCTTTCAAGAACGTTTTAATTTTCAATTTTAAGTTCAAATTTTTTGTGTAATTTCGCTTTTGCTTCTGTAATACCTTAGAAAACGAGGTCTTATCAGACGGACAGTCAGTTGGATAAGAAATGAGAAACAAATATTTTTTCTCGTGTGATAGAAATACAGATTAACAATTTTCCTTTACTTGTAACGTGAAATCTTGCTCCTTGCCAAAATTTCATGACTCTAGGTGAGCGAGAAATACCCCATAGGTGATATGAGTGAATTAGCGAGTATCAAAATATGTGACTTCAAAGGCCTTGATTCGACTGACTTAGAAACGTCAATTGTAGGCCGCGATAATCGTAGAAGGATATAGTCCACAGGAGCTGCCTATTAATAGCTATAGTAATTTGGTTGTTATGTTCGTTTACAGTTCCTAGACGACTTGTGATTGCTCGGCGTAAGTCATCATCACTTCATGCACTTGTGTCTATATCTGAACTGGCAGAGCCAGCACTGTAGTAGGAAGGTACACAGTTCAGTGCATTTCAGTGAGTGTTCTCAGTATCGAGAGTTGGTTAGCATGCTCTAGTAAGGTTACAGCCACTGTCCCGGTTGAAATTATCCTCGCAGGTCCTATCTTCTATTTCTTCTTTAGTAACAGAATCCGAGTATGTACAAGAGTGAGACAAGGTTTTAACTTCATGAATCATTATTCTGTCTTTATTTATGAGATTGATCATCAAATACTTATTTCTCAAGTTATCGATATTTCTGTATTTCTTTGGCGCTCCGCACTGCGATCTGCAACAGTAGATCGCCACGTAGTTGTTCAACGTCTTCACGTTTTTGTTTCTTGGAGAGCGCTACCTTTATATCGCGAACGCCATAGCCAGTCTTTCAAAATGCGTACGTCAAATGATTGATCTAAGAAGCCAGGTGGTCCTTGTCACAAACAGTTGTTGCTCTTCATATTAATATAATTAAAACAGCTGTCTTCTCGACATGGCGGTGATAACGCTGTGCACTGTGATATACACTCCTGGAAATTGAAATAAGAACACCGTGAATTCATTGTCCCAGGAAGGGGAAACTTTATTGACACATTCCTGGGGTCAGATACATCACATGATCACACTGACAGAACCACAGGCACATAGACACAGACAACAGAGCATGCACAATGTCGGCACTAGTACAGTGTATATCCACCTTTCGCAGCAATGCAGGCTGCTATTCTCCCATGGAGACGATCGTAGAGATGCTGGATGTAGTCCTGTGGAACGGCTTGCCATGCCATTTCCACCTGGCGCCTCAGTTGGACCAGCGTTCGTGCTGGACGTGCAGACCGCGTGAGACGACGCTTCATCCAGTCCCAAACATGCTCAATGGGGGACAGATCCGGAGATCTTGCTGGCCAGGGTAGTTGACTTACACCTTCTAGAGCACGTTGGGTGGCACGGGATACATGCGGACGTGCATTGTCCTGTTGGAACAGCAAGTTCCCTTCCCGGTCTAGGAATGGTAGAACGATGGGTTCGATGACGGTTTGGATGTACCGTGCACTATTCAGTGTCCCCTCGACGATCACCAGTGGTGTACGGCCAGTGTAGGAGATCGCTCCCCACACCATGATGCCGGGTGTTGGCCCTGTGTGCCTCGGTCGTATGCAGTCCTGATTGTGGCGCTCACCTGCACGGCGCCAAACACGCATACGACCATCATTGGCACCAAGGCAGAAGCGACTCTCATCGCTGAAGACGACACGTCTCCATTCGTCCCTCCATTCACGCCTGTCGCGACACCACTGGAGGCGGGCTGCACGATGTTGGGGCGTGAGCGGAAGACGGCCTAACGGTGTGCGGGACCGTAGCCCAGCTTCATGGAGACGGTTGCGAATGGTCCTCGCCGATACCCCAGGAGCAACAGTGTCCCTAATTTGCTGGGAAGTGGCGGTGCGGTCCCCTACGGCACTGCGTAAGATCCTACGGTCTTGGGTTGCATCCGTGCGTCGCTGCGGTCCGGTCCCAGGTCGACGGGCACGTGCACCTTCCGCCGACCACTGGCGACAACATCGATGTACTGTGGAGACCTCACGCCCCACGTGTTGAGCAATTCGGCGGTACGTCCACCCGGCCTCCCGCATGCCCACTATACGCCCTCGCTCAAAGTCCGTCAACTGCACATACGGTTCACGTCCACGCTGTCGCGGCATGCTACCAGTGTTAAAGACTGCGATGGAGCTCCGTATGCCACGGCAAACTGGCTGACACTGACGGCGGCGGTGCACAAATGCTGCGCAGCTAGCGCCATTCGACGGCCAACACCGCGGTTCCTGGTGTGTCCGCTGTGCCGTGCGTGTGATCATTGCTTGTACAGCCCTCTCGCAATGTCCGGAGCAAGTATGGTGGGTCTGACACACCGGTGTCAATGTGTTCTTTTTTCCATTTCCAGGAGTGTAGATCAGTGCGCGTCGGCTTGCAATGCACAGAGTGGTCGTGCCATTCATCCGATTTTCATTGAACCAAAACATCTAAAATTTGCATTTTCCTTCTCTCTCTGTCTTCACATTGAACTGATTTTTCTTCCTGAGGCAACAGAGACATGGTGATTTTAACATACTACTGTTCCTCTGGTGTAGAGTTATTGTCCATGATTTTTGCAGGACGTTAGTGGCTGTAATAAATTAAAACTTATCACCAAGTTTACGATTTCCTCTAAAATAAATTCCTTGTATGTGAACGCGTCCGTCAACGCACAGAAACACGAGAGCAAGGAAAAAGTGTCTGTAAAAATTCAGAATAGCCCTGGCACCAGGCAGCCAACAGTGATTTCTCCAGAAAGAGCTAAATAAAGATTCTCTTTTGTATGATGCAAAAAATCTTCTGACATCAGTTATCAACCGTGTTTGTGTTGGTAGCAGTTTTCAAATAAGACACAGGAGGAACAGCTGCGTTTTATTTTTAGCTGGATTTCGAAGGATAACACGAGCATCCGTGATTGGTTTGGTCAGCCGCCAATCCACATGGACCGTCAGTTTTGGCGCCATTTAGGCGGAAGTTCTCCTGACTGCTGGAGCTTTGTAGGCTTAGAGAGTGCTACCAATTCGACAAAAAATCATTCCGATCGGATCATTACTTATGAGTCGCGATATCTCATTGACTAATTTATCGATGGTAGTCCGGGTGTCCCATCTGCACAAACCAACGAGATCACCTTTGCTGCACCTCAGGTAACGCCAAATGTTCTACGAAGGTTGTGTCATGACAGTACCACTCTCTCACCCTCTTGTTATTCTCTTATCTAACACTTTTTGTTACTTATGATTTTTATTACGCAGTTACCCGAGAAATATTCGCCATACTTTGTTTAGTTTTCAGATTCAATGATCTAAGCACTCTTTACGACTTATTTCAATAATGAAATTTCCTGGCAGATTAAAACTGTGTGCTGGACTGAGGTCGAACTCGGGACCTTTGCCTTTCGCGGCCAAGTGCTTCTGATAATATTATTAAGCCGGTACGAGTTATTTGTATTTGCTTTTGAAGATAGCAGTGCAGTATATCGGTTTTATTAGAGTCTAAATATGATCATCATTGAGTAGTGCTGTAAACTGCTCTCCTCTTCTGTAAATCTATGAGTGGCTTTAATCGTGTCAGTTGTGATTCAGCAGAAAATCTAGGTTTAACTACATCATGCTGCTGCTTGGTATCACGCTTAGAGTAGTAAGATATCAGGCAGTTTCCCACTTTTAGCAGAACATACTCGAAAGCGGGAGAGACAATAGCGGCTATTCCGGTTGCCCATAGCTCACTGTCTCTTTACATCATGGGTTGTTAAATTCACTTGCAACTGGTAACTGATAACGGATAATGAAAATAAAGAGAACGAATTGTAGAGACCAGACTAAATCTGTGCAGCCCCATCTGCAACAGAGTAACATATTGCAATGGAATTGCCTTCAAGTGTACCTAAACGTATAGCCTGCCCTTGTCAATTGCGAAAGTGTTCTGTTGTACACACGAAACAAATAGCGTCCCGGGTCCATTCAGTGAAAACTGTTAATAAGTTTATGAGGTCAGTCAATGGCTAGGTAGTTCTCACTGGGATGTCTGTATGCCTCACGCACAGACTGAGGTGGAGTTCCACATGCGTCGACAATTAGACAAACATATTTAACAGTGAAACTTCCTGGCAGATTAAAACTGTGCGCCGGACCGAGACTCGAACTCTGGACTTTTGCCTTTCGCGGGCAGGTGCTGTACCACCTGAGCTACCCAAGCACGACTCACAACCCGTCGTCGCAGTTTCAGTTCTGCCAGTACCTCGTCTCCTACTTTCCAAACTTCACAGAACCTCTTCTGCGAACCTCTGCAGACTATCGCATATTTCTCTGGACTTACTATCCTTGAAATAAATTAAAAATAACTCCAATACCACCGCCGCGACAAAATTTCTGGAAAATTTCCCTTTTTGTAAGCTAAATGTCTGAATCGGAAATTCTCTCTCTAATATTGCCAACAGTGATCTCCACTGTCCAACAACTAGCTCGCCTTGTATTTATCGGAAAGGAAATGGTCTGTAATGGATCGAATCTCGACTCTACCCCTCTGCAAAAACAGAAAAAAGAACTGACCCTGCACTGAATCTTGTGAGATACACTGCAACATACATTAAAGAGCCGAAACATTATGACCGCCTGCTTGACAGCTTGGTGGTCTACCTTTGGAACGTAAAACGAAAGCTATTCTGCGTGGCGTGGAGTTATCAAGTCTTTGGTAGGTTTCCAGTGGTATGTGGTACCAGGCGTCTAACTACAGGTTCCCCAATTCCCGTAAATTACGAGCCGGTTGTTTGTAAGACCATAGCTGGCGGTCGACATCGTCCCAGATGTGTTCTATCGGGTTCAGATCACGTCAATTTCATGGCTAAGCTCACTATTACACTCCTGGCCTTGTGACACTGACTGTTATCTTGCTGGAAGACGCCATCGCCGTTGGATAAGTCAACAGAGATGAAAGGATGTACGTGGTCCTGAATAATGATCACATATTCCGCAGCTGTGAGGTCCCTTCGATTACTACCATCCATGGGGCGATATATGTTTCTAGCAGCCGTTCACCTGTATGACGCTGTATCCTGATATGACCATCGACATGCACTAAAATGAAACATGTTTAATCCAACAGACGACACGTTTCTATTAACACGTGGTCTAATTTCGATGACTCTGTGCCCTCTGCAGCCGTAATTGCCGACGTCATCGGTTCAACATTGGCACACTTAGGGGTCGTCTGCTGCGAGGCCCCATGTTCAGTAATGTGCGTTGAACGGTGTGCTCCAAGATGCTTGTGTCTGCACATGCTATGTTGTCAAATGTACCAAATATCATTGCCTGTCCCTATTTGCGGAGCCGACAAACATTCAATCTACGCCTTCTATGATGACGCCCTCACGTCCAACAACTTGTCGCCCACTCGTGGTTCCATCGTCCTTCAACCACTTTTCACAGATACTCACGACGGTAGCACACGAGCAGCCGGCCAGATTTGCCGTCGAGATTCTCGCTCCCACGCGATTAATCGTACCCTTCTACGCTTCGTTAAAGTCGTTTAAGTCAGTCGATTTCTCTACTTGCGGCCCGTATCGTCAGTAGAATGATTCCACAGTCGTCTCTGCTGCGCTTATATGAGACTTGGAACTTTGAAGCACGTATCTATTTTGTACGAGCTGTAAATAAGTAGTTGTCACTATTAACGTTCCAAGTCTCGTATGTTTACCGCGTCAGTTGCCCTCAGCGCCACCAAGCGACATTTACTCTGACGGTGGGCAGCGACCGTAATGTGGTGACTTATGTTATTATGGTTCGGTAGTTTTGGTACACTACGTAAATGTCGTAGTAAATGGTGCGATTACCAGTAACATTGGTAGCACAGGTAGGGAAGAAGCATAAATGAATGTGTAAGAGAGAAACTGGGAGCCGACGACTCCTATTTACTATTTTGATTGTTTGGTTGTTTTCCTTGCACATAATTACAGCCGCACACCATTCAGTGTTAGTCCGCTGTGTATTTTATATCCTTTCAAAATATAAATTGCAATATCTAATAAAAATTAACTGATCACGTAACTACTGCACGTTAAGGTAACCAAACAATTACTTTTGATGCAAGTTCAGTTTATCTGCACAAATATAAGAAATATATAATTATTGTCATTTATAGAACGCTTTCCATCATGATCAAAGGCAAAACTTTTCTGTTATTGTTGATAGATGCGAAAAGCGCTTAAGAATAACAGAAACATATTTTATATAAGTTTGCGAAGTATTGAAGAGATGTCTGATATGTTGTTCTGTTGCAACTTTTTTTTATTTTATCTTTTTTTTTATTAAATTGTGTTTTCTGGAGCTATATGATCAACCTGTATTTTTCTTTATTTTTAGTACGACACCCCTCTGTCCCACGTTAAAGATCACCAAATTTTCGAATAAATCCTGAATTAAACCCTGATAGTTTCAATTTTGCTATAAATGCTGTTAATTTTTCAGTAACACACAGCAGAACAACTCTGTAGAACAAAAATGTTATGTAGGTTACGCAGGCCTTTGTGTATCCTTACTCAAACACTTTACTGCTTCTAGTTTCTAGGAGAATCTCGTAAGATACGATTCGCATACGCTAACAAAGAGATCGAAAAGGTGTAACGCCCGATAGCTATGCAACAAGCCTATCGTATGGGAAACGCGGGTACGAGCGTAACTGACCAAAGTTCCTAGGAAAGCTACCGTAGTCTACGCTTACTTAGGGTAGTCTTCGGCCCACGCTAATTTTACAACTTTAGTTGTGGCTAATCAGCATATATTCATCGAAATCTACTTTTTTTCGCTAACCTTCTGTTTTCTGCACAAACGTCCAATAAGAACAACAGAAGAGATTTTAAAGGAGTTTAGTCTACTGTAGTTTTTGTAGCTTCAGGTAAATGGAATAATGAATATTTGAAGATGACATGCATGGTGCAGAGAGGATGGTTCAGTTTTTAAGAACGATGCTTGTGTTGGCAACACCTTAGCGAATGATTCACACACAAAGATTATGGACGCTTTCAATTATTTTAGTGTACCCTGCACGATTTATAAATATGTGAGCGCGAAATAATTTGACTACGTAGTACTAAACTTGTATGTGATCCCAAGTGCATTCTATAAAAAATTTGTAGATGTTAATTAGATCTTACTGTTGTTAACAGAATTATCTTCTTTGGCTGACCGCCCCCTGATCATTTACTTAGCATCACTGATAAATGAGTCGGATGTTTCAGATTTGGTTGCAGATGACAACCTCATGACGTTCTACAGTGGGTGTATTTGGAACGGGAATCATTTAGACTCAGGAGAACAAAATTAATAGCTACTCGATTAAATAATCAGTGACACCGACACTAAAGCCACCGAAGTAGTGCCAAATAGAGAGCAAGAAGATAGATAGCTAAGTCAGTAGAATACTTACCCACGAAAGGAAAAAGTTTCGTGTTTTAATCTTCCAGGGAGACTCAGATCAGCACACCTTTCTCTGCAGATTGTAAATTCATTCTCGAAATTATATTTCGAATGTTCGGGATTTAATTTCTTGAATTTCTTTTATTAAAATATTGTTTTTAATCGTCAAACAGTATCTTCTAGAGAAGATCTTGAATATTTTGTTTGACGAGAGAAGAATGACAGAACTCGAGGAGCCCGTAAAGCTCTTTTCATTCTTGTAGAGACCTCAGCAGTGTCTCACGGTCGCTCGAAATCCTTTAAGTACCAGAAACGCGGTTAAGTGCTCCGAGTGATTCCGTCCTCAACTTGCTGCTTCAGAAGCACTTAGTGAAAACGAGTTTTACTTGAGCCCACGGCTGTTGTTGAATCACAAGGAAGCACGGAAGAACGTAAATCTCGTTTTAAGTGTTGGTATTGTACGCTAATCTCGCCATGGTTAAAGTGAGCTGGAACGCTAGGCTCTTTGGCACATTGATTCTTCTAAGTCTGCATATATTGGTACAAAAAGACACGCTTGAAGCACTTTAAAGTTCTCGTGTGAGTTGCCAGAAATTGGCGATGAAGTATATAAGTAGGAGAAAAACTGAGATTACCAGATAACTTTTCCGAAAACAGTCAGCTGATATGAACATTTTATTTATTCTGCACGTTCTGACAGAATGTAATTGTAAAATAGCCAACTATTGGCTTTGATGGAGAGCAGTATTAACGTCATGGAACTAGAACGTTTCAGCCATTAGCACCGCGATAATGCCACACGGCGATGGTTAAATAAGCAAAATAGATCGATTAATTTAGTTGTACAAGTAGATGCTGTCACCAGTTACCCAGTACTGCAGTTATGCAAAAAGTTGGGTTATCGTGCTGCTAGATTGCGTGTAGTTCGTATGAAACAAGCTACCGGCATTACGGTGCGGTCTGGGTCAATGAATATGCGAAAGCCTGTAACAACACGGTTAGTACTAAGAGCAAGTCTAAACTGCACCTTGAAATGCATATCTGCTGCACAACCATTAGGACTACATGACGAAATTGGGTACCGAAAAGACGCAATCTGACGGTGACCAGAAGACAGTGGCCAAATTTGTTCCCTAGCAACGGAGGAGATAGAATTCACAAAAAAATTAAATGACTATGTATGGAAAACTGTCAGATTATACCCACCAAGAAGTGTGTAAAAGCGTTATTCAATTGCAAAAGCATACATCTAATGAAATACAGGTAGCAAACCCGTCATCCGTCTACGGCGCTTTCGTGTCTCATACCTTACTTTAAATACGCATTATTTTAAATGAGACTATTTACAAATAAGAAGTTCACTATCAAAAAGTCTAATGATATTGGAGGTTCGAAAAAAGCACCAGTTTCTGGTTATAAGGATGACTGCAGGCACAGAGATTAATTGGAAACTCAAGCCTGATGTAAAAACGTTACATAGGTAAAGGCGCATGTTACGTAAATTATGTAAATATTAGTACCTAAGGGAATGTTATTACGTAGACAGACAGATAGATGATGCAGAAAAACACTATAATGTCAGAGTAGGGTAGGTGAAGTAGCAATGAACGAAGTTTGTGAGGTAACTATAGCTTTGTAGTCTGGAGATACTTCTACACTCCTGGAAATTGAAATAAGAACACCGTGAATTCATTGTCCCAGGAAGGGGAAACTTTATTGACACATTCCTGGGGTCAGATACATCACATGATCACACTGACAGAACCACAGGCACATAGACACAGGCAACAGAGCTTGCACAATGTCGGCACTAGTACAGTGTATATCCACCTTTCGCAGCAATGCAGGCTGCTATTCTCCCATGGAGACGATCGTAGAGATGCTGGATGTAGTCCTGTGGAACGGCTTGCCATGCCATTTCCACCTGGCGCCTCAGTTGGACCAGCGTTCGTGCTGGACGTGCAGACCGCGTGAGACGACGCTTCATCCAGTCCCAAACATGCTCAATGGAGGACAGATCCGGAGATCTTGCTGGCCAGGGTAGTTGACTTACACCTTCTAGCGCACGTTGGGTGGCACGGGATACATGCGGACGTGCATTGTCCTGTTGGAACAGCAAGTTCCCTTGCCGGTCTAGGAATGGTAGAACGATGGGTTCGATGACGGTTTGGATGTACCGTGCACTATTCAGTGTCCCCTCGACGATCACCAGTGGTGTACGGCCAGTGTAGGAGATCGCTCCCCACACCATGATGCCGGGTGTTGGCCCTGTGTGCCTCGGTCGTATGCGGTCCTGATTGTGGCGCTCACCTGCACGGCGCCAAACACGCATACGACCATCATTGGCACCAAGGCAGAAGCGACTCTCATCGCTGAAGACGACACGTCTCCATTCGTCCCTCCATTCACGCCTGTCGCGACACCACTGGAGGCGGGCTGCACGATGTTGGGGCGTGAGCGGAAGACGGCCTAACGGTGTGCGGGACCGTAGCCCAGCTTCATGGAGACGGTTGCGAATGGTCCTCGCCGATACCCCAGGAGCAACAGTGTCCCTGATTTGCTGGGAAGTGGCGGTGCGGTCCCCTACGGCACTGCGTAGGATCCTACGGTCTTGGCGTGCATCCGTGCGTCGCTGCGGTCCGGTCCCAGGTCGACGGGCACGTGCACCTTCCGCCGACCACTGGCGACAACATCGATGTACTGTGGAGACCTCACGCCCCACGTGTTGAGCAATTCGGCGGTACGTCCACCCGGCCTTCCGCATGCCCACTATACGCCCTCGCTCAAAGTCCGTCAACTGCACATACGGTTCACGTCCACGCTGTGCGGCATGCTACCAGTGTTAAAGACTGCGATGGAGCTCCGTATGCCACGGCAAACTGGCTGACACTGACGGCGGCGGTGCACAAATGCTGCGCAGCTAGCGCCATTCGACGGCCAACACCGCGGTTCCTGGTGTGTCCGCTGTGCCGTGCGTGTGATCATTGCTTGTACAGCCCTCTCGCAGTGTCCGGAGCAAGTATGGTGGGTCTGACACACCGGTGTCAATGTGTTCTTTTTTCCATTTCCAGGAGTGTATATAACGTAGCTAACCAGAGACGAGCTCGCAGAAGCGTGCGTTTGTGATGTAGCTGCCTCCAACTAACACCTGTTACGTTAAAAAGTAAATTAGCTCAAGGTAATTGTTTAAGCTGGACAGTCAAAGCTAGGTTAACTTTATATTCCTTTTTATGTTTATTTATTCTGTGCCTTTTACTGAGTAAAGCGTGACTACAGAGGCAACTACGCTAGAAGTAACTACATTAGTTTGTGATAATAGTAAGCAGTATTACGGCAACAGCACTACAGTAAGATAGGTGTCCTGTATTGCTGTAAGTTGCAGTGTTTTTCACAATGGAATCCAAACGCCACGTGTTTAAGTATTTGCTGATGAACTAAGAGCAGGATGAACTTAAGGAAACAGAAATTAAATTTCCAAAAGTATTATTTTCTTAAATCGATACGAAGTTGAAATCCCCGAAGGCACAACCTCTCGAAAATCGATGGCAAGTTTACAATGACTGCCGCGGCTTCAAAAATGCTTGGCACCAGCTCTTCACCGTTCCGCGCACTCATGTTTGGCTGGCCGCCGTTTTGTGACCGTGGCTTCACCGTGACCTATGACTGTTTATCTAGCAAATTTTGATCGATTGATCGATTCACAGCTCACTATCCTAATCATATGTATTATTTCTCTGTTCAACATTCTTTTTTCACAACACATACTAATCGCACATGGAAGAATGAGGCACCGCTAGAGATAATTTTTATCCGACTTCTGACATTACGTACCGATGTTGCGTTTAGACGTACCGCTTGTGAAAACATTTAACATAAAGGGGAAGTTAACAATCATTGGCAAAAGAGACTCATGGATGCCCAGCTTCATTTTTCATATTTTCCGAAGATGACTTATTAATCGCAAATAAGAGACTCCCTTTCAGTATTATCTTGTTACAAAAACCATTTTGTTTGTTTTAAAGTGCTTAATTAACTGGATAATTTGTATCCAGCATTGTCATAGATAATAACCATGATCATTGCGATGTTCCGTTATCTCTGCTCGTCGTACAAATTGACTTTTCTAAATGAATCTACTTTCCGAAACGACGAATATGTTTGTCGTCGTCGTCTTGAATTGTGATTTACCTATTGCTACTACGGCCTAAAGAGTAACGCGCTTAATGTAACTGAAAATATTTATCGAGTTAAAGTTGCAGGTTATGTGCCCCTGCTGACAGTGACTGATCTCTGTCCGACGTACCAGCTGGGACAAACATTCCGAAAGCAAAACACATTTTTGGACAGATGGAAATTTATATGTAAAGATGTACGGGGTGTTCAAAAGTCTCTCCGCAGTGCCGTATGATTGTTAGCCGCGCGTGCCGTACGCCGCAGTGAATATGCCGAAATGAAACTCAATGAAATACAAGTTATTAATTTATTGAATATTCATTTTTACTTACAAATTTTCACGTAAAATGTTGAAAGTGTCTCCCCTGTTGTTGAATACACCATTCAATTCGTCTAATCATGTTTCCAAACACAAGCTGTAGCATTTCTTCTGTAACAGAAGCGATGAAAGTGGATATTGCTCTATTCAATACATCGATGGATTTTGGATGGTGTTTTCGCTGCACCCCAGAAGAAAAAGTCAGGTGGTGTTAGGTCAGGCGATCGTGGAGGCCAGAGTCCTCATGAAATTATGCCATCACCAAAAACATCAATAAGCAGTGACATTGAAATGCGAGGTGTATGCGCGGTTACACCATCTTGTTGAAAATAGCCGGCTAACAATCATACGGCACTGCAGAGAGACTTTTTGAACACCCCGTATTATAAATCCACGATTATTATTTCCCGTCGTTCAGTTCATTTTAAAAAAAATGTTTTCTCTTCATTCCCACAACTAATCTCATCGCAAAGACTACATTTATTCCAAATATTGTCATCATTTAAAACAACAAAAGTGCGAAAGTTTCGCATGGGTTACCTGTTCTGGATTAATCTTAATTTTTTTCTCAAGAAAGTAATATGTGACGGTTCTCGAATGTTCTGATGGTGAAAATTATAGTAAAACGATAGGAGAAATTGAATGGAAGAGTAAAAAAAAAAAGGAAGATGGAGAGAAAACACACTACGAAACACTGAGTTATTCGAGACAAAAGAGTCACCTAGCTATTTCCTTATTATCAAATGTATAAGCCTACACCATTTACCTTTCTTTGAAACTTACGAACCTTTCTGTGTGAAAAGAAGTCTCCGTGTGTTTTCTTTTATAATATTACATTGTTTCAGCGAAAGATAGATACAAATTAGGGTGTAAACTATCGTGTTAATTTTTTCCTTTCGAAGCGCAGTATACTGGGGGCGCCAGTCGTGTATTTCTGACAGCGTGCTGGATCGGTCGTGCTGGAACGCCTATAATCTACACTACTGGTTATTAAAATTGCTACACCAAGAAGAATTGCAGATGATAATCGGGTATTCATTGGAGAAATATATATTATACTAGAACTGACACGTGATTACATTTTCACGCAATTTGGGTGCATAGATCCTGAGAAATTAGTACCCAAAACAACCACCTCTGGCCGTAATAACGGCCTTGATACGCCTGGGCATTGAGTCAATTAGAGCTTGGATGGCGTGTACAGGTACAGCTGCCCACGCAGCTTCAACAGTTCATCAAAAGTAGTGACTGACGTATTGTGACGAGCCAGTTGCTCGTCCACCATTGACCAGATGTTTTCAGTTGATGAGAGATCTGGAGAATGTGCTGGCCAGGGCAGCAGTCGAACATTTTCTGTATACAGAAAGGCCCATACAGGACGTGCAACATGCGATCGTGCATTATCCTGCTGAAAAGTAGGGTTTCGAATGAAGGGTAGAGCCACGGTTCGTAACACATCTGCACTGTAACGTCCACTGTTCAAAGTGCCGTCAATGCGAACAAGAGGTGACAGAGACGTGTAACCAATGGCACCGGATACCATCACGCGAGGTGATACGCCAGTAAGGCGATGACGAATGCACGCTTCCAATGTGCCTCCACCGCGATGTCGCCAAACACGGATGCGACTATCATGATGCTGTAAACAGAACCCGGATTCATCCGAAAAAATGACGTTTTGCCATTCGTGCACCCAGGTTCGTCGTTGAGTACACCATAGCAGGCGCTCCTGTCTGTGATGCAGGGTCAAGGGTAACCGCAGCCATGGTCTCCGAGCTTATATTCCATGCTGCTGCAAACGTCGTCGAACTGTTCGTGCAGATGGTTGTTGTCTTGCAAACGTCCACATGTGTTGACTCAGGGATCGAGACGTGGATGCCACATCGGTTACAGCCATGCGGATAAGATGCCTGTCATCTCGACTGCTATGATACGAGGCCGTTGGGACCCAGCACGGCGTTCCGTATTACCCTCCTGAACCCACCGATTCCATACTCTGCTAACAGTCATTGGTTCTCGACCGACACGAGCACCAATTTCGCGATACGATAAACCGCAATCACTATAGGCTACAATCCGACCTTTATAAAAGTCGGAAACGTGATGGTACGCATTTCTCCTCCTTACACGAGGCATCACAAGAACGTTTCACGAGGCAACGCCAGTCAACTGCTGTTTGTGTATGAGAAATCGGTTGGAAACTTTCCTCGTGTCAGCACGTTGTAGGTGTCGTCACCGGCGCCAAGCTTGTGTGAATGCTCTGAAAAGCTACTCATTTGCATTTCACAGCATCGTCTTCCTATCGGTTAAATTTTGCGTTTGTAGTACGTCATCTTCGTGGTGTAGTAATTTTAATGGCCAGTAGTGTAACTAAGTAATGTTAATGATGGGATTCATCTGTAGCCGTTGTCAAGGGTGTGAGCAGAGTAAAAAGTGGCCAAAGAACGGAAAACAGCACGTGTGTGAGCGGCACACGTGCTGCAGGCAGCGGAGGAGGAGGGGCGGGCGTGTGGTGCTGGAGCACCTCGCGCTTGACCCGCATGCCAGCGCGCCGGTAGCTGCCGCCCGCATCGCACGCCGCTGATGAATGGCCGCCGCGCGCCGTGACGTCAGCAACACGCGACCAGCAGTGCACGTGCCGGCTGTGGACACCCACAGGAATTTACTTACTTGACACAGAAAGTTACTTCCTCTGCCTCTAAGTGAGCAATCCCCAAAATCTCCGGGAACGAAAATGAATGTGGAGTATGGCGTCAGATTAACCATACGACAGGTACACAGAGGACACAAAAGGATTGCGATACCGTCTAATCTCGTGTCGGACCTCCATTTTCCCGGCGTAGTGCAGTATCTCCTGGTAGCCGAAAATGACTATTTACAGTCAATGACAGCTTCAGTTGGACCACAGAAAACAGACCATTCCATGTAAATACAGCACACCCCATTACGCAAATGGTTCAAATGGCTCTGAGCACAATGGGACTTAACTTCTAAGGTCATCAGTCCCCTAGAACTTAGAACTACTTATACCTAACTAACCTAAGGACAGCCGGCCGGAGTGGCCGTGCGGTTCTAGGCGCTACAGTCTGGAACCGCGTGACCGCTACGGTCGCAGGTTCGAATCCTGCCTCGGGCATGGATGTGTGTGATGTCCTTAGGTTAGTTAGGTTTAAGTAGTTCTAAGTTGTAGGGGACTGATGACCACAGCAGTTAAGTCCCATAGTGCTCAGAGCCATTTGAACCATTTAACCTAAGGACATCACAGACATCCATGCCCGAGGCAGGATTCGAACCAGCGACCGTAGCGGTCGCGCGTTTCCAGACTGTAGCGCCTAGAACCGCTCGGTCACCTCGGCCGGTGCCATTATGCAGCCAACACCAACTTGCACAGTGCCTTATTGGTATTTTCCACATATCCACCATGCGTAGCAATAATATGGCGTAGTCTCTGAATGAAATTACCCGAAACCTTTGACAACGTGTCTGGCGGAATGGCTTCACATGCAGATGAGATGTACTGCTTCAGCTGTTCAATTGTTTCTGGATTCTGGCGGTACACCTGGTCTTTCAAGTGTCCCCACAGAAAGAAGTCACAGGGGTTCATGTCTGGCGAATAGGGAGGCCAATCCACGCCGCCTCCTGTATGTTTCTTATAGCCCAAAGCAATCACACGATCATCGAAATATTCATTCAGGAAATTAAAGACGTCGGCCGTGCGATGTGGCCGGGCACCATCTTGCATAAACCACGAGGTGTTCGCAGTGTCGTCTAAGGCAGTTTGTACCGCCACAAATTCACGAAGAATGTCAGCGTGATGCAACTTCGTCTTGTTGCAACAACACTGTGTTCTAGGCGGTGGAATTCCAACACCAGAAAAATCCTCTGTTCTGAGGAATAAACCATGTTGTCTACAGCACACTTGCATGTTGTGAACAGCACACGCTTACAGCAGAAAGACGATGTACAGAATGGCGCACCCACAGACTGCGTTGTCTTCTATATCTTTCATATCACTTGCAGCGCCATCTGTTGTTGATAATTGTAACTACTGTAATTTCGAAAGTTTGTCTGCCTGAAAATGTACTGTTGTCCCAAGCATATTGCAACAAACGGTGTATTTCTATCGCTGCTCGTTTAGTTTTTATTGCCGTTTCAAATATACCGGTCATTTTTGAAACACCCTGTAGCAACTGTAATTGCAACCACACTTGAAAAGTTCGAGAAGACGTACTGTACGGTAATGGGCGAAGGACGACTAAATTTGTGTGAAAAAGCTGCCTCCATGGGCATGTCAGAAGAAGTGGAACAATTTACAGGTAGACGTCTTTGTTAACATGGGTTATTGTGCAACCAGTTGTGTAACGAGTCACTGCTTGATAAGCGTGTTAGTCGCCCACCATAGTTACGTTTAGCTTTTGAACAGCTAACTGCTACTAACCACGGTTAGCATTTCTCCCTTGTACAACTACATCTGATTCTTATGCGACTCCCATACCCTTACGCTCTGATTAATTCCACCTTCAGCGTGCCGAATTTTCATTGGCTGCTTTCATCAATGGCTTCTTTAGACATTTACATTCTTTATTCTCATTGGTGATTGAGAATATCATAAGCGTTATTACACGTTAATTCTATCTTAGTAAATCAGATTTAATGCAGTTACCATCGTCTGAACACAAGTTATTAAAATGTGGGGAATGCGTCGATCAGTAAACGATCTCCATGTTCAACCTTTGTTCAAGGGATGACTCACGAGAGGTGATTCAAGCCCATCAATATCGCTCCAGAGCGAGGGAAATATGTTATGTTATGAATCTGCAAAGCAATGTCTATGTCGTCTAAGCGTTACAGGTCGTGAATTTTAGTAAAATAAAAAAAGGTATCATGTTCGTTAGCTTATCAGTGAGTTAGCTTTCACGCTTCAACATGTTTATCAGCGGAAGGTGTCATTTTCAGTGGATAATAATTGTAATTCTTTTCGACTCAACAGCGTAGAGCTAGTGTTTCTATTGGAAGCCACTGCGGCGACATGCGTGCCCCTAAACTACCCCAGTGATCTTACCGAGGAAAGAGGATCTACAGTTTAATCAGGAATACGGCCAGTCAGACTGAAATATTCCGTGGTCCGACCGATTCGATACCGCGACCTTTCCGTTTCAACGCACGCAGTTCGCCACTAGAGCACCAACCCCGACATTTACAGCAGACTACACTGCAAGCTGCGGGCAGAAGCCGGATTACAACGGAAGTATTTCTACCGTATTAGTGTATGACTGTGTTTCGACTTACAATTGTGTCCTAGAGCTATGACAAGTGTACGCATGAAACTGCACTACATATCAGAAAAAGTGAACTAGCCGTAAAGGGAGGAGGAAACGAAATGAAATTTCACAGGTTGAGAGTGTATGTGATGTCATTTCATTGTAATTTAGATAGAACATGGCGCCGTCAGCTCACTTATCACGATGACATTGTTCCACTTCTGGCCTTGATTAATGCACTGATTCGGTTGGGAAAGGTGTCGTACAGTCGTTGCATCCTCTCCTAAACCACGTTGGCCCATTACTATTGTAACTGGTCCTCGATATCCTGGATGCTGGCAATGGAAGGAGTTGATGTCCGAGATGGCCCCACACGTTTTCTATCGGAGATAGATCTGTATATATTGCTGGCCGCGGGGAGAACCTCAACATCACGCATACAGTTCACAGAGACACAGACAATGTGTGGATGAGCGTTGTCCTGCTGAAAAATGGCAACACGATATTGCCTCATCAAAGGTAACGCGTACGGACGCAGGATGTCTGTGACATATCGTTGTGGTGTCAGAGTTGCCTCAATCACTACCATCCATGATCTGAAGTCATACCCGACGGCTTCTCTCACCATGACGCCGGGAGTAACACCATCGTGTCAAAAACGTAGCAAGGATGCGATCTATGAATACATCGCTGTCATATTCGTCGACGATGGTCGTTGTTGTGGTACAGAACCGCGATTCATTGCTGTATACAATGCAATGATTTTCATCAGCCGTCCATGCTTCCCGGTCACGGCACACCTACAAACGTAGCCGTTTTTCAGTCTTAACTGCAGCCCTCGCGTGGGGTGGTAATTCCCTAGTCTGTCTGCTGCTAGTCTCTGGTCAATGATGCACAGACTCTTGCAGAGGGTCCATTACATGTTCTCGGATGGCAAGCGCAGATCTAAAAGGGTTGCGATGTGCCAGGTGCACAATACGGTCATCGTCCCTTGCAGTGGTCAGACGTGGTTGACCTGACCTTGGTGAGTACGTCTGCCCTCACGTCACATGCAGTCCAATAATGGATCAGAGTCAGATCCGAATGCTCTAGAAATCTGAATACTGCACGATTCCACATGCCGGACAAATGGAGGCCACAAAATAAGGCTCCTTTCAAACCGTTAAGTGCTGATAACGCTGTCTCATACGTGTACGCAGCATCTCCATATCCTTCACAGCGATATTCAGCATCTGGTGCTGCTCACGCCCCTTATACACGCTAATTGGCCTGGTAACAAAACGAAACACGAACAACATTAACGCAGTCTGGTGGCAGTTCTTGCTGGCCTACAGAACTGAAACTGTAACCATTTACATATCAGCCGATTGTGTGTACATCTACGAAATAACGTTGATATCTCACCGTATCTTCTGAATGTTTCACTTATTTTGTCAGGAAGACCGTAGCCACCGCGCTTCTGATATGTAATGGTCCATTTTCCAGATGAATCGGACGTATGCTATAGACACACCGCGTTAATAACATTTTCTTGATGCCTACAGAAATACGGAAACTACTTCATGGTGGTCTCCTTCTTGACCTTCTCCCACTTTTTGTTAATTCCTCACTCTGTCCCTTATACCATCTCCCCTTCTTAGTTTGTTTTGTTTAAACACGCTCAATATAATGAAACCGAAATGTATAATCCTTTCATTTATTTTTAGATTTCAACCAAGAATAGTTTTACCTCTGGATCTCTTTGGACACCTGTAGCGACAAGAAGTCAACAAAATTCCAATTCCAATCTCCGAAACAACATGCCGTGGTAAACTTGAAGCTATTATGAAAATGGAATGAGCAATTCCTTAAAGAGATGAAAATAAGTGTTTAAAAGGTATACAAAATGTGTGTGTGAAATCTTATGAGACTTAACTGCTAAGGTCATCAGTCCCTAAGCTTACACACTACTTAACCTAAATTATTCTAAGGACAAACACACACACCCATTCCCGAGGGAGGACTCGAACCTCCACCGGGACTAGCCGCACAGTAAAAGGTATACATATCAATAATTTTTTGTGTGATGTAATTCAATATAGAGTATGTACAAACAAAGAAGGTATATCAAAATATACTCTTTACAAATGGTTCAAATGGCTCTGAGCACTATGGGACTTAACATCTGTGGTCATTAGTCCCCTAGAACTTAGAACTACTTAAACCTAACTAACCTAAGGACATCACACACATCCATGCCCGAGGCAGGATTCGAACCTGCGACCGTAGCAGTCACGCGGTTCCGGACTGAGCGCCTAGAACCGCTAGACCACCGCGGCCGGCATACTCTTTACACTTCAGTTCCAGTGAGTCAGCTGGTATAGTGGAAGTATATCCATATACTAGTCGACATCGAAAAACAAGGTCTCTCTGCATCGGGGAAAGATAGTTCTTATTTAACTCTTACTCAATAGAGTGCAATCAGAATATCCTTATGATTTATTTTCATATCCCCTTCCCATTTCAGTGCTGTCCAACACTTTTACTGTTCCACCCCCTCCTCCTCTCCTTCTTCTTCTTTTCTTCTTCTTTCACCCTGGCTGTTACCCTTTTGTTTGGAGTGTCCTTAGTTTTTACTCCCTTTACAAAACTGTGTTGCCACAGAAACGCCTGCCAGGACACGTCTCCTCTACCCCCTCGTTGCCGTAGCCTACTTTCACCGCTGCGTTAAAGTTCTTGGATGTTTCTCTAACTGCTTCCACGGATTAAAACATATCCACGTCACTGATGCTGCATAGATGGCCAGTCGCTTTTGGCTTTTATGGAAGCACAACGACTTGAATGTGGGAAATTTCTCGTTCACTGCCTCTTAGTCGATCCTTTTTAGTGAAATACGAACAAACTGAAGGGCCTTAAACAATTCCGCAGCGATTTAGGCCAATTAAAAATGTATGTATTGATTACAGACCGTTATAACTGTTTAATGCTTAGTGATATATTGATAAGAACTACGGAGAATATAAAGGAATGTTCAAATTTTTATATATTCTATAGTTGTTCTGATTGACTCCTCTTGGCCACATGGACAATATTTGAGCCATAATCCGTTTCAAAACATACACTGATATGGGATGTCTCCTGATATTGTGTCAGATCTTCTTTTGCCTGACGTAGTGAAGTAACTCGACGTGTTACGGTCTCAACAAGTCGTTGGAAGTCCTTTGCAGAAATATGGAGCTATGCTGCCTCCATAGCCGTCCACAACTGCGGAAGTGTTGCCGGTGTAGGATTTTGTGCACAAACTGGCCTTCCGATTAAATTTTAGAGGCGACGTGTAGGCAAAATCATTTGCTCGAATAATGCAGGACGTTCTTCAAACCAATCGCAAACAATTGTGGCCCGGTGGACATCGCGCATTGACATCCACAAACCTTCCATTGTCGTTCGGGAACATGAAGTCCATAAATGGCTGCAGATGATCAATGATGTGTCAGTTGGACCAGAGGACCAAGTTCATTCCGTGTAAACACAGCCCACACAATTATAGAGCCATCACTCGGTTGCGCAACGCCTTGTTGATAACTTGGGTCCATGTCTTCGTGGGGTCTGCGTGGCACTCGAATCCTACAATCAGCTCTTACCAACTGACATCGGAACTCTACTGACCAGGCCAATGTTTTCCAGTATAGTGAGTACGTAGTTACAATCCCAGGAGAGACGCTGCAGGCGATGTCGTGGTGTTAGCAAAGGCACTCGCATCGGTCGTCTGCTGCCTTAACAAAGTTTGGCCGCACTGTCCCAACGGTTACGTTCGTCGTGCTTCCCACACTGATTTATGCTGTTGTTTCACACAGTGTTGCTTGTCTGTTAGCACTGACAATTCTACATGTACGCCGGTGCTCTCTGTCATTATGTGAAGGCCTTCGACCACTGCGTTGTCCATGGTTGGAGGTAATGCCTGAAATTTGCTATTCTCGGCACAATCTTGACACTGTGGATCTATGAATGCTGATTTCCGAAATGGAATGTCCCATACACCTAACTCCAACTACCATTCCGTGTTCAGAGTCTGTTAATTCCCGTCGAGCGGCCATAATCACAACAGAAACATTTTCATATCAATCACCTGAGTACAAATGTCAATTTCCCTAATCCAACGCCCTTTTATACCTTGTGTATGCAATACTACCGCTATCTGTGCATATCGCTTTTCCATGAGTTCTGTGACATTAGTGAACTTTCTGAAACGTATGTGGAGTCACAGACGTAAGTGCATTTTGAGTTGTGGAATTACTCTGGAGGCACATACAAAACGTCTTACATATAAATTCGCAAAAAGAAATCCAACGGTGTCAGACCTTCAGATCTAGGAGACCAAGAGCAGAGAACAGCATTTTACGCCCAGTACGACCGATGCCACTGTTTGGAAGATAGCGATTTAAAAATTTGCGGACCTCCCTCTTTCCGAAAGATTTCATGGAATCTGTATCAGGTTGTGACATCAGCCATTGCTCAAGCACGTCCAGGTAAATGTTTGTTCAAACGCTTCGATCAATAAAGGAAAAGCAATGTTCAAATTTTGTGCTGACAGCGCCCGTAGACCATTTATGTTCAGTGAGTCACGCTGATAATTAGTTTTAGGATTTTATGTAACACATATTCCAATTTCATACAGGTTAACCTTGCTATTTATGTTTCCAGCATTGCCGTAGCATAGTTCATACGTTTGACGGAGTCTTCCTGTTTCATTTAATGTAAATTTTGAATTGAGTGCGGTATCATGCTCGCCTTCGTTTTGAGAACAACCAAACCGATTTTCGTCGGCCTTTAAAGCTCCCTACTGCTTTCGTACATCGATTTCCGTGGACTACTTCAGACGATAGGAGAATTATTTAGACGTCTTGTGCTGATACTCGTGGCGGCCGGTGTGTTTTTTTTTTCTTCTGAACAAACATCCTTTTTCTTCAAACTACCGATGACGGCTGCGGCATTTGTAGGTGCTTGACTATATCACTGACAAAATTCTCTCTGCACTGTGATGGCAGAATAAGAATTGTTTGATGCTAACACGCAGCATAGCTTCTGTACGGTAGCCAACACTTTCAAGTTTGCCACGGATCTTTTCATTTATTGCATAACGACGTCGGTTTCCAATTCATTGGGCTTGCGCAACAATCGAAATTTCAAACTTTATTTTTATATTCATTGCAATTCTTATCAGTTTATCTCTGTGCATTAAGTTCAGGGTTATTCAAAAAAAGGAGCAGATTTAAATAACTTAATTCTCAGAAGCCACAAAAGATGAAAACATAGCTGCGATGGTCCTAGAGAACATAGAAGTTCATTTCAAACCAGCAGTGGCCCAGTTGCCTGTTTGATTAGTGTCCTGCAATTAGGAAAACAGACTCCGTTGTTGATGGGCAAAATTAATTTCGCTCATAATTCCATGAAGAGCCGCCTCATCATATGAACATTTATGAGTCAGCGTATCCGTACAACTTACGAAAAGCAGCCGTTGGAATCCACAATACGAGAAAGCAATGAACTTAAAATCCGTCAACAAGGACTTGGCGAGTACTTAAAAATCATCTCCATCAAAAACCGTACAAACTGCGTTCGATCCAGACGACTACGCCAACAAATAAGATTCTTGCACTTCAGCCCTAGAGTACATGGAGGACGGTAATCTTTCTGACGATTAATTTTTCCGATTAATTCACCTTTCACGTTTCTGGCACAGGTCGCTGCCATAAAGCCATATTTTTGCAGGGTGAAAATGCTACTGTACTTATTCAACACGAAAAGTGACTCACTGAAAGTTAACTTCTTCCACGCCATTTTTTATTGAAAATACTGCCACAGGAATCTACTATCCAGACATGCTAGAAAACTGGCTGTTTTCCCAATCCAAGGTGATACTTGTAACTTCATTTTCATGAAATATGGCGTTCTGGATCTCTTCTCCAACCGCGTCCGATGTTAACTGGGAAACATCATGCCAAGAAATAAGATTCGATGAGGAGTTGAATTTTATCGTCGATGGCCTCTCAGGCGATCAGACCCAACCCTGCAATTTTTTATATCTGGGGGTATGTAAAAGACGTTCAGTTTCTCCCATCTATACCTGCTACTCTGATTCGCGTGTGGCAACAAATGAGATATCTTGCACGCTTGGTGCTCCACAGCGAGTACTTATTCGATAAAGGATGATTTGTTGTACGCCATGACGTGCGCTTCAAAGGGATTTGTTTATCAGACAAGTATTCGACCATGCAGTTCATAATAAGTAGCATCTGATACAGGGAGTAAACAAGAAATGTATGCAACTTATGACGATAACACAATAACGCCTTACGTACACTAAAGTAGAAACGTAAGATTACTTCAATACTTTGCACGTCTGCATCAAACGAGGTGTTTGTCAAGTGTTTTTACGGTGATCAAAAGTTATGTTGGCCTAGAAAACATTGAAATCCTGTGATTATTTAAAATATAAATGTAGATCGACGTAATTTTTAACCATCATAGAGATTTTACATTTGACACATACGTTGTTTAATGTAGACGTGTACAACGTGTAAGGAATGTTATATTTCTGCTACAGTGTATATAAAGTGTTCTTGTATTGTATACATGGTGTGACGGGTGTAAGTGCAGATAAGTGTGAATGCAGTGACGCAAAACGGTCAGTCTATAGGGGTAAGCGTAGCATACATAGTGGTGCAGGTACAGGGTGTCAATTATTGAACTATATGAAATAAAATCGTCATAACGTCTGAACGGTTCGCGTCTGGACGTTCAAACAGCACGATTGGCCACGGGGCATGATGAGAATTAGTATGCGAATGATATGGTTTGGTTTATCGACGAAGCCCACTTTTATTTGGATGGATTCGTCAATAAGCAAAATTGGCGCATTTGGTGGACTGAGAATCCGCATTTCGCGATCGAGAAGTCTCTTCAGCTTCAACGGGTGACTGTGTGATGTGCAATGTCCAGTCACGGAATAATCGGTGCGATATTCCTAGATGGCACTGGTTTTGGAAGATGATTTCATCCCCATTATGCAAAGTGAGCATGATTTCGAGAAGATATGGTTCATGCAAGACGGAGCTCGACCCCATCAAAGCAGGAGAGTGTTTAATGTCCTGGAGGAGCACTCTGGGGACCGCATTCTGCCTTTGGGGACGCAGAGGCCACTGGCATAGGCTTCGATTGGCCGCCATGTTCTCCAGATCTGATCACCAGCGATTCCTTTTTGTGGGGCTACATTAAAGGTGTACAACAATAATCCCAAAGCCATTGCTGAGCTGAAAACAGCTATTCAGGAGGTCACCAATAGTTTCGATGTTCCGACACTTCGGCGAGTCATGCAGAATTTCGTTATTCGTCTGTGCCACATCATCGCCACTGACGACAGGCATATCGAATATGTCATAACCTAAATCCGAATATCTGTAGTGACGTTTACATGTTGGATAAAGAGTGTGAACGCCGTAGTTTGTAACTAATTTACGTATTTTTCATGTAGTTGAATAAGCATCACCCTGTATTACAGTGAAGAAAACATTAGGTAGCAAATTATGTGACGTGTTTGTGGTAAGACTGTTGGACGGACAGAAAAGACAGCCCACACACTGCTGTGTGTACATATTTAAGACACCACCTATAAAAATATCTGCAGTTATCCCCGTTACACCCTGTATGCATAGGTATTTATAGATAAGTATACATATATTTCTTACTTATCCTCTGTGTCAGATGTCACTGATAATGGGCTGTATACCCGAGTACTGGTCTGCCAATAAATACTTCTGAAGTGCAAGTGAAGTTGCACAACCATATATAGTTTCTGAACTGAGCTACCATTTTGATGTCTGCCGTGCTACACATCGTGCTCACATGGAATGCACAATCGCTTCAACCTTTAAATCATAATCTCTTTCTGTCCAGGAACGTTGGAATTATGCTTCTATCCATTGTATTTCGTGAAAAATAAGTTTTTGCATTCTTCTTCCTATTGTTGAATAACCCTCTAGGTGTAGGAGTTTATAATCGCTGAGTTACTTTTAAGATTCTACAGAGATTTTGCGAAAGAACTTGCTCTCCTTCCAGTAGCAGTTAATCGTAGGTCGCCTGAGCAACGAAGCGTACCTAGCGACTAGAAAAAAATGAAGCTCATTCTCGTTTCCAAGAATTTTGGTAGGACAGATGCACATAGTTATAGGTCTATGTCGTTGACGTCAGTCTGTTGTAGAATTATGGAAATATTTCCTGTTAATTTATTACGACGTATTTGGAGAACGAAACTCTCCCGTATAAAAATCAACATATCTCGAACAGAGATATTGCGAAAGTCATCTCGTTCTGTTCCTCAACGAGATCTACAGCGTTGTAGATGTCGGAGCTCAGATTGATGTCGTTCCCTGTCTTGCACTGTCGTTTGGTAAAAAAATACGAGCTTATTGAGTATTGGACCAGATGCGAGTGGATTCAAGGCTTCCTTGTAGATAAAACTCAACATGTCATTTTTAATGGAAGAAAATCGACAGATGGCAAGCTAATTTCTCCTGTCATGAAAGCTGACAACGGCCGGAAGAGTTGTATGCTGACCACATGCCCATCCATCTCTGCCTCCAGTGACCCCTATCGGCTGAGGATGAAACGGCGGTCGGTCGGTTCCGTCGGCTTTGCAAGACCTGATCGGACGGAGTTTGTAATTTTAAAGCTAATTTCGAGAGTACCGCAAGGAAGTGTTATGCAACCGTTGCTGTTTACAATGCATACAAATGATACGGTAGAAAGCGTCGGACGGTTTTTAAGACTGTTCGCAGATAATGCAGTTGTCCAATAGCAGGTGACAACGCCAGAGGACACTATCGATGTGCAGAACGACCAGTAGAGGACTGATGAATGGTGCAGGCAGTGGCAGTTGACCCTGAACGTAAATAAATGCAATATTTGCAAATACATAGGAAAAGAAAGCCACTACTGTGCAACTGCACTACTGCTCAAAAGTTGCTGGAAACAGCGACCACCATCCGGAGGGATTGTAAGTGGAATGACAATATCAAACAAACACTAGGAAAAGCTGCTGACAGACTAAGATTCGTAGAAAGAATCATCAGTCAGTGTAACTCATCCACGAAAGAAGTGGCTTATAAGGCGTTTGTTACACCGTCTCCTGAGTATTATTCATCAGTTTGGGACTCTTGCCAGATATAACTGATAGAAGAGATAGAGAAGGTCCACGCGACAGCGTTACAGAGATGACGAAGAATCTCCAATGGGAGACGCTAGAAGAGAGGCGTTGCGCTGGACTTTCGAGAGAGTACTTTGTGGGAAGACTTGGTCAATATACACTACTGGCCATTAAAATTGCTACACCAAGAAGAAATGCAGATGATAAACGGGTATTCATTGGACAAATATATTATACTAGAACTGACATGTGATTACTTTTTCACGCAATTTGGGGTACATAGATCCTGAGAAATCAGTACCCAGAACAACCACCTCTGGCAGTAATAACGGCCTTGATACGTCTGGGCATTGAGTCAAACAGAGCTTGGATGGCGTGTACAGGTACAGCTGCCCACGCAGCTTCAACACGATACCACCGTTCAACAAGAGTAGTGATGCCGTATTGTGACGAGCCAGTTTCTCGGCCACCATTGATCAGACGTTTTCAATTGGTGAGAGGTCTGGAGAATGTGCTGGCCAGGGCAGCAGTCGAACATTTTCTGTATCCAGAAAAACATTTTCTGTATCCGCAACATGCGGTCGTGCATTATCCCGCTGAAATGTAGGGTTTCGCAGGGATCGAATGAATGTTAGAGCCACTGTTCAACGTGCCGACAATGCGAAGAAGAGGTGATCGAGACGTGTAACCAGTGGCACCCCATACCATCACGCCGGGTGATACGCCACTATGGCGATGACGAATACACGCTTCCAATGTGCGTTCACCACGATGTCGCCAAACACGGATGCGACCATCATGATGCTGTAAACAGAATCTGGATTCATCCGAAAAAATGACGTTTTGCCATCCGTGCACCCAGGTTCGTCATTGAGTACTCCAACGCAGGCGCTCCTGTCTGTGATGCAGCGCCAAGAGTAACCACAGCCATGGTCTTCGAACTGATAGTCCATGCTGCTGCAGACGTCGTCGAACTGTTCGTGCAGATGATTGTTGTCTTGCAAACGTCCATATCTGTTGACACGGGGATCGAGACGTGGATGCACGATCCGTTACAGCCATGCGGATAAGATGTCTGTCATCTCGACTGCTAGTGATACGAGGCCGTTGGGATCCAGAACGGCGTTCCGTATTATCCTCCTGAATCCACCGATTCCATATTCTGCTAACAGTCATTGGATCTCGACCAACGCGAGCAGCAATGTCACGATATGATAAACCGCAATCGCGATAGGCTACAATCCGACCTTTATCAAAGTCGGAAACGTGACGGTACGCATTTCTCCTCCTTGCACGAGGCATCACAACGACGTTTCACCAGGCAACGCCGGTCAACTGCTGTTTGTGTATGAGAAATCGATTGTAAACTTTCCTCATGTCAGAACGTTGTAGGTGTCGCCACCGGCGCCAACCTTGTGTGAATGCTCTGAATAGCTAATCATTTGCATATCACAGCATCCTCTTCCTGTCGGTAAAATTTCGCGTCTGTAGCACGTCACCTTCGTGGTGTAGCAATTTTAATGACCAGTAGTGTATATTAATTCCTGTCACATACATCTCGGGATGTAATGACGATGAGAAAATTTGAGAAATTAGAGCTAGTACAGAGGCATACCGATAATGATCCTTCTCACACGCCATTCGCAAGTGAAAGTAGGAAGCGGGGATCTGTTATTGGTCTGAAGTAGCGTGCGGCACGTAACGTTAGGTAGCTTGCGGAACGTTGTTGTAGATGCAAATGTAGGAGTTCAGTTTGGGCTGTCTTGTAGTTGTTCAGCAAAGAGACGCGAGCGCTGTGTGGGGTGTCGGTTGTGCCGCAGAACGCGCAGAAGCTGGCGCAGTTGGTGGGCTGCTCGTCCTGGGAGACCTCGCTGCAGGTACGCCACTGCCTGTCGGCGGCGCCGGCCGAGCAGCTGGTGCGCACGCTGTACCACTTCCCGCACTGGGCCGTGCGCTTCCCCATCCCCTGGGCGCCGGTGGTCGAGGCCCCGGGCGACCGCAAGGCCTTCCTGCTCGGCGAGCCCGAGAACCTGCTTCGCGACGGCCGCGTCAACTACGTGCCGCTGATCGCCGGCAGCTCGCTCGAGGAGCACGCCGCACTCGCCACGCTGGTCGAGTCGCGCCACGACCTCAAGAACGAGCTGCTCAACGACTTCGACGGCGTCATCCGCAGGTTCGTACCTCGACGCCACTCGCCGTTTGCCTGCGTCCAAAAGCTGTCTTCTTGATGCAGATATTTTCTAACTAATCTCCTTCTTGAAAAGGGAGTATTACACGGCTGGCCACTTTAACTGTAATTTTGTTTATTGGATGTTTCAGTATTGAAGGAACAATACATGATTAAATTTGTAGATGATATGAGGGAATACAGAGTGTGGAATTTGTACACAGAGCTGCCACCTCTTGCAGCAACCATGACCCTAACCCGGTTTGGAATCGAACTGACTTGTGAGCCTGGATAAAAGATAAATTATACCATGCTGCTTCCCTAAACAATAATCACTGGCGAATGGTGGCCCAACAGTCCCTTGGCAACCCAAGACCACCATATTTTCTGTGGTGAGAGATCTGAAGAACGTGCTGGCCAGGCCAAATGTCTAACAGTCACTCTATCGAGATAGATCAGGACAGTACAGGAACATGGGGTCTTGCATTATGTTGTTGAAAGACCACGCCACGGAAACCTGGAAGATAGGGCACAGCCGCCTCCTCAAATACTTCAGGAAAGTAACGCCTGCTATCCAAATTATGGCTGTCTGAAAGAGAGTTAATCGTATTGTGTGCCCAATGGACCTCAGTACCATCACGCTAGATGCTGTGGTCGTGGCGAAAGCGTTTTTCAATGTTATTTTTCCACGGTGTATCGTATACTTCCTTCATGATATTGTACGCCAAACTGGGATCCATCAGGCTATATGATGTGGTGCCACATCTTTGTCCATTGCTGTCGTTGGCTGCACCACTGTCGACGCGCTTCGCTCTGATGCTATTTCGAGGGAAGCTGCAAGAGCGACCACCATGCTGACAGTACATGGCGCTCCAGACATGGTCGCATTATACTTGTGGATCCTGACCTCAGAGTCTGGCTGACTTTTGAGCAGTAAGCGCTTTTCTGTACTGTAGTCAGCCAAATCAGGAGACGCGCTGTGTCACCAGTGGATCTTCATCTGGAGGACAGGTATGGCCTCTGAACATCTCGAATACATTGAGCCTTGCAATAGCATCTGATTGATTCGGACAGGGCTATCGTCAGAGAAGTTGGGCCACGAATTACCGTGGGATTCGCAAATTGTACAAGTGCTAGTAGGGGACCACGAGACAATCTCTTTCAAACAGCACAGCGAGTACCGAAAAAGTTATCTTGTACTACCTGAACCCTACTTGTGTGATCATGGGCCAAAAGGCGTCCTGTGTAGCCTAAGATGAGCTACAGAAGTTCACACAACCATCCTCAGCAGGTACTTGTTAAACAAAGCGAGAATATCATGCTAACACGAGTAGTATGTGGCTTTCCAGTCACCAAACCAAAAGATATACACTCCTGAGCAAACATTTGAGGTGTAGGGTCATACGGTGGAGTGAGATTTATTAGTAACTCAGACCGTTTGTGGTCACGATGAAGTCATTTGGCACAGTGCACGCTTTTCGATTACAAAACTATCAGAAACTACTCTGTCCGAAGACCTAGAATAGCAAGCATTCTCCAGTAGAATGAGGAACCTTATCATCATCAGCACCTTCTTCTTCAGAAGGGAGATGTAGAGTAACTGCTGTTACAGTCGTCTGAGGTGTAATCACTGATATCGAAATTCCCTTCTGCAATACGATGATTAGAAGCAACCTGTAAGCGTCCTCAGTGGTTTGTAATCAAACGCGGTGAGAGAAATAACGCCAACACGAGTAATAACGCATTCTTGAGAACGATGGCGTATAATTCAGGTGATATGGTGTAACTAGGCTAAAACCTGGTAAGTCTCAGGAAATCTGGAATCGATAATTAGCATGTCTTTCCAACAAACATCTGAGACTCCTGCAGGCTGCTGCTCAGCACAGTGCTCACTGTACAGAAACTGGTTCTGAGTTACACAGACTTGACTTAACTGTGGGGGCACCCCTTTCATGTTCCTGGTGGGTACTATCCCCAAGTACAGGCTTCGATCAGTGGCTGAGAGTGCTCTTTCAATTGCAGGGTTCATCTCCTGTTCAGGAGTAGTTTTCTTCGCAGTGGTACCAAATAATGGGGGGGGGGGTAACGCTATTGATTGAAATCAGTAATCATCGATAGATCTAAATAGTAGGGCACCAACTCTCTATTAACGATAAACAATTGCGAATTCCGGGTCGACGTTGTAATGTTACAAATCCACAAACCCAACATCATTCTATCCGTGTGGATACTTGTATCTGTCTTGCTGCAATCAAGTCCATTTACTGGCTCCAGGTACCTGATGTGACTGTGTTATCGACCAAACAACACATCTGTCCTCTTTGGCGCTAGTCGCGTGGAACCGCTGAGATCTTAAATGGCGTTGAATGTGGTCCTCCTGAACCAAGCGATACAGTCACCTGACACTCATAGGACGCCAACTAACGCGATTTGATTTATTGTGGAACGGTAGCCTCAGTCTCGATTGATCCCAATCCTGTCTGACACATGCTGGTAGATATTTCTCCTTCTTATAGAAGGTATATCATTAGTCTCATAAAAAAATAATACCCAAACATAATTTCTTAATGAAAAGCCCGCTGCGTAATCATTCTTTGTATACAGACACTGCGGACAGAGCTACTCCTACTTACTTTGTGCGGTTGCCCCTGAAATGCTAATCATTTGCATATCCAAGTACGCAGTAATATTCATGTTGTTGCATGCTCCTTTTTCAGTATTACAGTATGAATGACCAGCATTGTATTTGTGACGAGGCAATGGTAAACAGTGAATTTAGTCTAGAACTTTTTTTTTACTTTTTTTACAGCTTTGGAACTACGAAGTCCTGTATGCGTACTTTCTAAGATCTGAACACTTATTAACAGAAGGGACTAAACGCCATGCCTCTTGTTCGTAAGAGGAACTGAACATGATGTTCATCTATGCACCTTTTTCAGCATAAATAACACGAACTAGCAGGCTACTTCCATTTGCTAAACCATATTAAAAATCCTATCCGCCGTGTCACTTGTAGAGCAGTAAGCCTTCGCAGGTAGTGAGTGGCGGAAAGTGTACTGAAGCATTCGTGCTTACAAACAATTTAATAACAGTAAAATGAAAAGAGAAGCCATTTGCGCAAGAACGTACGGAACTACTATGCCTACATATAGTTGAAGCAATTGACTACACGAAACGACACTCAGCGAGGGAAGCAGAAACAATGATATAACTCTAGCACTTTTCCTGTATACTCGAAAAAGTTAATGGAGTGTTGTTTTTTATTGTTACATGTGCTGATATACTTTTAAATCGTGGATGATAAGTCCACGAACAGCGTGGACGAGCGGATCGTAATGGACCGTGGACCCACGAAAGACTCCACGCCGGAAAATCAATGAGAGATATTCGGCATGATGTCACTGTAACGTTTCAGACACCTGCCCCACCAAAACCAACTGTTTTAGGGTGGGGAAAAATCTCTGTGCAACTTGTTGCATAAAACACAAGCCACGATCAGGACGACCAGCAACACGACTGGAAACTTGTTTGGAGGCTGCAGCGTCTGTCGAAGTTTCGCCAGAAAAGTCTATTCGTAAGCGGTCACAGGAGTTAGGAGTGCGATCGTCGTCATTACAAAAATAAATGATTTGAAGTTAAAGGCTTTTAAACCTTTGTTTGTAAACGAATTAAGTGCTAATGACGCGCAAAAAGTCATCAGGCTTGTGGGCAAATGCTCGATATCTTTACAACTCTTCCTTCAAAGGGGAAATTGTCTTCTCTGACGAGTGTGCAATATAGCGCAGCAGAAAAGCGAGCACCGAGCGGGGTGGCGCAGTGGTTAGACACTGGACTCGCATTCGGGAGGACGACGGTTCAATCCCGCGTCCGGCCATCCTGATTTAGGTTTTCCGTGATTTCCCTAAATCACTCCAGGCAAATGCCGGGATGGTTCCTCTGAAAGGGCACGGCCGACTTCCTTCCCAATCCTTCCCTAATCCGATGAGACCGATGACCACGCTGTCTGGTCTCCTTCCCCAAACCAACCAACCAACCAACCAGAAAAGCGAGAAAATTTTATTTCTGTAGTAAAGAAAAACCTACATTTTTATGAAGGACTTGGAAACAGTCCACCACATATCGGCTGCGATATTTACAACCTACTTGATAGCTTCATATTTCTTTGACGGCGCTGTGAATCAAATTGCTTATCTCACCGTGTTATTTTATTGGTTTATTCCACATCGACAAGAACGGCGAGAATATCTCGACGAGATATTTTCTAATAAGTAGCTTGGACGTGTACTGCCCATTTTCCTCCACCTTTGGAGTGACCACTCCGAAGTCGTGATCTATCATCTTGCGACAATGTGTTCATTAAACACAAGGTTGCTGCCACACGTTACGAGACAGCTGAAGAACGTAAGAATGGTGTTCGGCGTACATTTGCTGCCATTACGCCAGCAGTGTTGAGCAGAATTTCACATATACATGTACGAGATACATATTATGTTACGAAAACTGTGGTATGCACAAAGACACTGAGGAATAAATTATAAAAAATTCTCACACTATATCAAAGTGTCCTTTGCCATGATCCGACATTAATGTAATGTGATCATCTACGAATATGTGGACACATGATAGGGGCTAATGGGACTTTGCGTTCGTTCTGTAGATTGCCTTGGAAGTTCGAAACAAATATGACAGAACGTAAGTTGACAAAACTGCTCTTTCATAGATACTCGACTAGTTTTTAGTTCGTTCTGCTGTTTCGTAACACTTACTGTTTGGCGCAGTTAATGAACGCGACGTGCAGTGTTACGTTTTTTAAATCTTGGTGCGTTCAACTGGGAAACGTATTTTTCTTGTTAAACAAGTGCTTCGATAAGACGATAAGTACACAGATTTAGTACAGGAGGTATTTGTGAAAAATTCCCAGAAACAGCTGTACATAATCGTAATGCGGTTCGTCGATTTATTGGAAAATTTCGAGATACAGGCTTTGTGTTCAACGCCATACTACTTGGAAGACCACCTAAGGTAAACAAACAAAAGTTGTTTGATATTTCTGACTCTATACAGTAGAGCCGAACGAAATCATTTCGCGAATTGGCACAAGAAAAAGTTACCGCGCTGGCAACCACACAGCGGTCAGGCAAACATTGAAACTGTTTCTCTATAAAGTGAAAGCAGTACAACAACTGAGAGGTGCCGATCATGGAAAGTGAATCCGTTGCTGCAAATGGTTTAAATCTGTTATTGAGAAGAATACGATTAATATTCTTCATGTCATCTATACAGACGAGACCTGGTTTCGCCGCTCTGTTTATGTAAACACGCAAAACACGCCATCATAGTAACGGAGAATCCTAGTGTTGTTCTTGAAAGGCCATTGCGTGATCAGATAGTAGGAGTGTGGGTAGCAATATCCATAAGGCCAACTGTTGGACCTTCATTTTTTGAAGAAACCATGAAAGTGAATTTTATTGTTTAATGGTCCACGATTTCATTGACCAGTTATCGGCGAAATAAAGTACTCATGCTTTCACGAAGATGGCGCTACTACGCACACAGCTAACAGTACCTTTTGTTTTACGGAAGTGTTTTTTAGGGAACGTGTCATCTCAAAAAAGCCTAAAGATGCATCGCTCATCGGCCCTTACTCCACAAGACTTTATTTGGGGAGAAACAAAATCTGCAGTGTATCGGAATCACTCACTTACTCTATGACTTAAAAACTGAAATAACTGCATACGTGAGACTCATATCACAATCAAATCTGCAGAAAGTGTTTTCAGTTGAAATTACGCGAGTTCAGTTTTGTATAGCCATCCGCGGACGTCATTTCCAACATACATCGTACAAGGCATGGGCAAAAATAATGGAAACACTTTGAAAAACGCATGCTTGAGCGTAAACACAGATGGTAGCCAAGCCCGCAGATGACGCAGTTGTATCTGAACACGAACGGCACCGGTGCAATGTCCTCAATGCGTTGCAAGTGTTTTGGTCTTTGTCAAAACAGTTTCCTGTGTAGTTGTGAGTGCATTATATCGGAGCTGAGTGTATTGTGTGGGCAAAGTGTTTGTGTTACAATGGTGGGAGCTTCCGTAAGCAAGGTAGCTAAAAGTGTTTTGTGTTTCAAGAATGACTGTATCGAAGATTTATACAGGGTGAATCGCGTAAGACGTAACACCCCCATTATTCCGGAGGCGATTGCACGTATCGACAAGTGGTGTTCGGCGAATCATAGCCGACTATGGGGCACATACTTTGGTACATGCACAATAATCACGACGTTTATTTGACCGAGATAAGATAATGAGGCAAGTACATGTTTTTAAATGAGACGCTATAGTTTTTTTTACCATCATTCGAACGCCCTGGAAAAGACGCGTATAGTGATTTAACGCATGTTGCTATTGTGATTTCAGCATCGGTTAACATACTATGTGTAGACGTAATTGATGCGCTGTTGGTGTAGCGTAATGACTAGTGCCACTGTCCACTGATAAGTTGGGGATTCGAGCGCTGGTTCGCGGCTTGCCCCCTCCAAATTTTTTTTCTAACATTCGCGTTTTTATTAGGTTCTGATACTTTATTATTAGTTTTATATAAGTATATACTATAATATTTGATGTTATGTAAATATAAGTTCACCCTTTTTTGAGGGGTGACTTCGTTCGACTGGCTTAATCTAGAGGAGAGCTACTAGTGTAAAGATATTTTGCTCCTTTTTCTTTTACGCTTCGTAATTCACATGTTGCAAAGTTTCTGCTAGTGGGTAGGAACAGTGATCAAGTAAGACTGACCTTGGGGTTTTACTAAAATGTGGGAATGATGAAATAATGTTTATCTTATGCGGTGAAGTATTCCAAATTTGTACCGCACTGCTTGTAACGGAACTTTTACAAGCCTGTATCCTTATTGATAGGACATGGTACTTTCCTTTTCGTGGACGATGGAGGAAATGTGCGTTTTAATAGAGCTAACGTGGGACTTTTACACGCGCCCGTTGAGTAAACAGTGTGATTTACGAACTAGAAACATCCCTCAACTGCCGCTGGAGTGTGTTGCGATCGCTTATACCACGTTGGGGGTCCACGTACCGTATGCACAAGTCACTTCGTTCCTGAGCGTTCAGCAGCACGTTGAACGTGGCACGCTCAACGTTAACGTTCGGCAGCACGATCCGTGCGCCGACTGCTTAAGGGGCTCCGGAAAGGCTCAAAATCATGAAAAGTTCAATTTTTACTTTTTTGCGTTTTCTGAATCTGCAGACTATTACCTTTTAATAGATATATAATTTATTCAATTCCGAAGAATACAACTATTTTTAAATTTTTTTTGAAATGTGTTCTACATGGGCGTGACCCACTGTGGCGCTGTTAAACCTCTGTCAAATGGTGTTATTATTAACGTCCTTGTTCATCAGGTACATTTTAGTGATGTGAGATAAAGTATGTGTTGTAGCTAACCTGTGATGGTTCAATATATATCGCTGGTGTGATTGTCGATTGTTTCATGTTTATTTACTCTGTCGTTATCTCGAAAATATTCGTAATTAATTCTGTTTCTTGAGTCTCTGTTTTGTTGAAGTATAATAATGAGTAAAAGTAAAGTTATTAGAAATCCTCTGAAGGCTTTTAAGAAAAGGAGAAATGTTGGAAAACCAAAGGCATGTGTTATTACTGTAAACAATAAAGACGATAACCAAGTGAGCGAACCTAACCTCTCAAGTACACCTGCCCATAGCAGTCAAAGTGGGAAAGAAAATACTTCACAGAAGAAGCTTGGTTCAATGAGTGAAAACTATGAATGTTTTATGGGCGAATCGGATGTGAATGAAATATTTGATATGTCGGTTCTCAAAGGAATTTTTTCAAACTGTGTAAGATGTATTCATTGTAGTGAAGTTGGTCTGGAACTCTCCATAATAAAGCACGTAGGACTTGCTAGTGAAATACAACTGAAATGTGATAAGTGTTCATACATGACCGCCTTTTGGAACAGTGTTGCAGTAACTGCAACTGAAGAAAATGGTAGCAAAATCTGCGAACACAACATTAGATTTGTTTATTCCTTGCGTTCAGTTGGTAAGCGTGCTACTGCAGGTGCAATTTTCTGTGGCATCATGAATCTTCCAAATCCCCCACCCAAGTTTACGACCTATAATAAATTAATAGGGTCTAAAGTAGAAGATGTCTGCATAGAATCTATGAAGAACGCTGTGGAAGAGGCAGTAATGGAAAATAATGGTAACAGAGATTTGACTGCAGCGTTCGATGGTACCTGGCATAAACGGGGACACACATCTCTTCATGGTGTAGTATCTGCCACCAGTATGTATACAGGGAAAGTTTTAGATGTAGCAGTAATATCAAAGTATTGTAGATGTCCACAAAAATATAAAGGTACACATGAAAATAATTGCAAAGCTAACTATAGTGGCAGTAGTGGAGGAATGGAAGTGGCTGGTGTTGCCAGTATATTCCAGCGTTCTGAGGCGTGTGATAAAGTGCGATATGTTAATTACCTTGGTGACGGTGATTCTAAAAGTTTCAAACATGTTCAAGGACTGAAGCCCTATGGTGATGATGTTGTAGTGCAGAAATTTGAGTGTATTGGACACGTACAGAAGCGAATGGGAACAAGACTTCGGCGACTGAAAAGCTTCGTATAAAAAACAAAAACTCAGTGATGATAAAGGGTTGGATGGGAAGGGAAGGTTAACTGACAGTGTAATTGACAAAATACAGAACTATTATGGAATGGCTATTAGGCAAAATACACAAAGTGTCGACGAAATGAAGAAGGCTGTTTGGGCTCTTTTTTTTCATACTTCTTCAACCGATGAAAATCCCCAACATAGCTTGTGTCCCAAAGAAGAAGACAGTTGGTGTAAATATAACAAAGGATTGCTAACTGGTGAAGTGTACACTCATAAGCATAGTCTGCCTCATGCAATAGTGGAGGTGATAAAACCTATTTTCAGAGACTTAGCAGCACCTGAACTGTTGAAAAAGTGTATTCACGGAAAAAATCAAAACCCCAATGAAAGTGTAAATAGTGTTATATGGTCGAGAATCCCCAAGACTGTATTTGTTGGAATGGAAACACTTCACTTTGGTGTGTATGATGCTGTTGCGACTTTCAATGATGGCAACATTGTAAGGTGCAAGGTATTTATAAATATGGGAATGAAGATAGGTTCTAACATGGTACGAGCGATGCTTGCTTTAGACAAGGAACGCCTTCGTGCTGCAGACAGGGCTGTAAAGAGTCTAGAAATACAAGCAAGAGTAAGCAGGAGGAGGAACAAGAGGAAGCTGGAGGAGGAGTTTGCAGAGGATGAAGATAATCCATCCTATGGACCTGGAATGCACTAAAAAGTTAATCCAATCTTTGTCGCTCGATTCCCAAAACTTTTATTTTCTCATACTAATTACATGTTTTCTAAGGATCTTCCAAACATATTTGTTTCAAACTTTCAGTAAATGTTACACAGTACCTTCTGCATAATTTAACACAGCCTTTTTCCAAAAAACTGTATATTTATGAATATATAAATAAAAAATTGCAAAAAAATGTTGTGAATTTTCATTACAATTGAAAAAAAATCATCTTTAATAACTGAACTAAAATTTTGTAAAATCCCTGTATTAAGTTGTAGCCCATATTCCAATAAATAATCTGTAAAAAGTTCAACTTCCTACCTCAAATACTTTGTGAGGAAAGATGTAATTTATAAGCGTTATTTTAACATTGCAAGTATAGGGCGTTCCGGAGCCCCTTAAGGAGGAGTGCTGCCGGAGCAGACTTGCCCGCCGGTCGGTGTTTGTGCAGGGCGGCTGCGGAGTGATACTGAGGCGGCGGTGTGTGTGTGTGCGCAGGGCGCTGCACCTGCACCACTTGCGGGCTGACCTGCTGCGGCGGCTGCGCGATTTCTACCTGGGCAGCGGCGCGTCGGGCAGCCTGGACCCCCAGGGGCTGGCCGACCTGTTCTCGGACGGGATGTACACGCACGGCGTGACGCGCGCCGCGCGCCTGCTGGCCGCCTCCTCGCCGCGGCCCGTCTACTACTACGTCTTCAGCTTCGCCGGCCGCGGCGACGCCACCTCCGTCAGGCACATCGACGACGTGGGGTGAGGCGCGTTACTCAGTCGCGGCCACTTCTTTACTATTTCACAGCGATTCGGACTGCCCATCCTGCCCGAGTATCGGCATCGGTACCAAAGATACTCGGCTCTCCGGCCGGCCAACTGACACGAGGCACCGTGCAGTACGCAACTCGCGCATTACGACGCTAACCCTCCGCCAACCCCATTGTTTTCGCACTTTTACCCAGGGGGCGTCAGAAAATCGAAATAAAAATTTGGCCCAGTCTCCGCTTTTCGCGGATGATGCTGTAGTATATAGACAAATTGCAGCATTAGAAAATTGCAGCGAAATGCAGGAAGATCTGCAGCGGATAGACACTTGGTGCAGGGAGTGGCAACTGACCCTTGTTGTTGTTGTTGTTGTGGTCTTCAGTCCTGAGACTAGTTTGACGCAGCTCTCCATACTGCTCTATTCTGTGCAAGCTTCTTCATCTCCCAGTACCTACTGCAGCCTACATGCTTCTGAATCTGCTTATTGTATTCATCTCTTGGTCTCCCTCTGCGATTTCTACCCTCCACGCTGCACTCCAATACTAAACTGGTGATCCCTTGATGCCTCAGAACATGTCCTACCAACCGATCCCTTCTTTTAGTCAAATTGTGCCATAAACCCCTCTTCTCCCCAATTCTATTCAATACCTCCTCATTAGTTATGTGATCTACCCATCTAATCTTCAGCATTCTTCTATAGCACCACATTTCGAAAGCTTCTAATCTCTTCTTGTTCGTCCACGTTTCACTTTCATACATGGCTACACTCCATACAAATACTTTCAGAAAAGACTTCCTGAAACTTAAAAGCTCTACTCGACGTTAACAAATTTCTCTTCTTCAGAAACGCTTTCCTTGCCATTGCCGGTCTACATTTTATATCCTCTCTACTTCGACCATCATCAGTTATTTTGCTCCCCAAATAGCAAAACTCCTTTACTACTTTAAGTGTCTCATTTCCTAATCTAATTCCCTCAGCATCACCCGACTTAAATCGACTACATTCCATTATCCTCGTTTTGCTTTTGTTGATGTTCATCTTATACCCTCCTTTCAACACGCTGTCCATTCCGTTCAATTGCTCTTCCAAGTCTTTTGCTGTCTCCAACAGAATTACAACGTCATCGGCAAACCTCAAAGTTTTTATTTCTTCTCCATGGATTGTAATACCTACTCCGAACTTTTCTTTTATTTCCTTTACTGCTTGCTCAATATACAGATTGAATAAGTGACCCTTAACATAGACAAATGTAATGTATTGCGAATACATAGAAAGAAAGATCCTTTATTGAATGATTATATGATAGCGGAAGAAACAATGGTAGCAGTTACTTCTGTAAAATATCTGGGAGTATGCGTACGGAACGATTTGAAGTGGAATGATCATATAAAATTAATTGTTCGTAAGGCGGGAGCCAGGTTGAGATTCATTGAGAGAGTCATTAGAAAATGTAATCCATCAACAATGGTGGTGGCTTACAAAACACTCGTTCGACCTATACTTCACTATTGCTCATCAGTGTGGGATCCGTACCAGATCGGGTTGACGGAGGAGACGGAGAAGATCCAAAGAAGAGCGGCGCGTTTCGTCACAGGGTTATTTGGTAACCGTGATAGCGTTACGAAGATGTTTAGCAAACTCAAGTGGCAGACTCTGCAAGAGAGGTGCTCTGCATCGCGGTGTAGCATGCTGTCCAGGTTTCGAGAGGATGCGTTTCTGGATGAGGTATCGAATATATTGCTTCCCCCTACTTATATCTCCCGAGGAGATCACGAATGTAAAATTAGAGAGATTCGAGCGCGCACGGAGACTTTCCGGTAGTCGTTCATCCCGCAAACCATACGCGACTGGAACAGGAAAGGGAGGTAATGACAGTGGCACGTAAAGTACCCTCCTCCACACACCGTTGGGTGCCTTGCGGAGTATAAATGTAGATGTAAATGTAGATGTAGGTGTGCCTAATACACTCATGAGCCAAAACAATATGACCACCATATTAATTTAATAACATGTTGAACCACTTTCAGAATGCAATAAAGCAGCGATATTTGGCAAGTCCTCCGTAGTCTTGCAGAGGTATGTGGCATCAGCTGTCTTATTTACTTAGCGTGTGCCTTACAGAAGTTAACAATGGCTCTGAGCACTATGGGACTTAACATCTGAGGTCATCAGTCCCTTAGAACTTAGAACTACTTAAACCTAACTAACCTAAGGACATCACACACATCCATGCCCGAGGCAGGATTCGAACCTGCGACCGTAGCAGTCACGCGGTTCCAGACTGTAGCGCCTAGAACCGCTCTGCCACAACAGCCGGTGAGCCTTCCTCTCCTGCGGCGCCAAGGGTAGGTACGAACAATATGTCTGTCATCTGGAACACTTGTAGTCAGGAGCAATGGATATTCTGTGTGGTGTTAGTTGTAGGTGTCCTGAACCCTTAGATTTCGTACTCACATAATGGTCGTGAGCTGCCAGTCACACGAGCAGCAATGTTGCGGAACGAAAAGACCCAGTCTTAATAGTCTCGATCTTGCCACTGTCTGTTCAGATATGTTCTGGGAAACGACTCTCTCTGTCTCTACACGAGGTACAACGTGACAGTCTCTCAAACAACCAGCACTGTAATATGATTTCTGGATGAAAACAACATTATAAAGGTGGTTTCAAAATGTATTACCTGATTTCAAAACTCCATATTCACTGACAAAAACCTACTACAAGCATGGGATAAAATGCAAAATACTCATAAAGTCTTAAAGTTTTAGCTGTGCTATTACAAATGGTCTGTGTGTCCACGAGCAGCAGCATGAACCACATCTAGACGATAGCTAAATTCGTCATAAATTTTGCACGATATATCTGCTTTTACACAAGCTATGGTGGCTGTCATTCTGTTCTTCAATTCTTCTACGTCACGAGGTAAAGGTGAGATCAACACACTTCCCTTCACATACGTACACATGAAAAAATCGTATGGAGTCATGCTGGCGATCGTGGAGGCCAAGAATGCAGGGCAGTGTCTCGATGTCCCATGCGCCCTAACCACTATTGACGCAGAGTGTCTTTGAGAAACTGCCATAAATTGTTGTGCCAACTGTAGTCGAGCTCATTCCTGTTGGAAAATGAAGTCATCGGATTCCTCCGGAAGTTGTGGGGAAAGCCAGTTCTGAAACATTTGAACATAGGTCAGCGTGATGTGAAGGAAGGTGTGTTCATCTCCACTTTTTACCTCGTGGCATAGAAGAAAAGAAGAACAGAAAAACAGCCGCCATAACTTCTGTAAGAGGCGGTATGTTGTGTTAAGTTTATGACGAATTTAGCGATTGTGTAGATGTTGTTCGTGCTGCTGCCGATGGACACATATGGCATTTTTAATTACATAGCAAAGACAAAATTTTGACGCTTTTGTGGGCCCTTTTCACAAACTGCCTGTTTGCTTCTGTCTCGAATTCTTCGGCCGACGTTTTCTGATGATTTTTCTAACGTTACGTCAGCACGAGTGGCTGGCATTGTCAGTTTTACCCTCCTTTGCTGGTGGGTTGCGGCCGCGAACTCGGCTCCAGTCCACCGCTACCAATCGAGGGTGAAACTTCGACTATGCCATCCACTCGTGCTGGTGAAACGTTGGAAAAATCGTCAGATAGACGTCGGCATAAGAACCCGAGACAGAAGCCAACAAACAGTTCGTCAACATAGCTGAGACTTTCTTTAGGATTTCGCTAGTATTTTTCAATACATACCGTGTTTGTAATGTGTTTTTATCAATAAATATGTAATTTTGAAACCAGGTCATTATTTTTTAAACAGCCTGTGCACGGACTGCAGATACCCTTCCTCCTATGCTCTTTGTGCGATTGCGCTGAAGTGGTAATCATTTCTATATCTAATCATGTAGCACTTTTAATGTAGATTTGACGTATGTTTCATGTCTTTATGTTGTAATTTTAATATCCAGCAGTGTAAGAGCCCACTCAGGCGATCTATTGAGTTCCATGACGCTTCAGTTATCGCGCCATACGGGTACAACGAGTTCTAATTTCCTTTTTCCTCTTGATGGCGGTTCCTCGCATGGCACTCATATACGTCGACAACTCCGCTACCGACGCAAGCTGTTAATATTGCTGCAGTTACTAAATTTCTGTCTCGCCTCTGGTTTGTAGTAATATTCTAAAGACTGTTCCGTTCAATAATATTCTATTCCTAATATCAAAATCCTCCATATTTTCAAACTGATGCGACTTATCCAATTTTGACAGAAGTTTAGCATTATGCAGTCGTCGAATTAATGAAATAGTGCACCACAGAACACAACTGCCATACTAAAGTGCAATTAGATGGAGAAATTAGCTCAACTGAATGGCGCTTTTAAAGTGGAGGCGTTGCTGTCGTCGATGTAGCAGCTGGGGAATGACTTGAGGTGTAATACCGGCTACTCTGATCGCGAACACGGTCAATTCTGAAGCTGTTTCCGAATGGATGCAATGATTGCATGAATGGTTTTGGGGAGAAAAATCGACTATTACGCTTGATGAACACAAAATGCGCATAAATACTGTAGGTGTTCAAACCAAGATAATTTGCGTTTACAAGAGATGAAGGTATCCCGAAGTTCTTGTAAACTTATGTTTTATATTCCAAGGAAGAAATAAGTAAAAGCAGGATATCATTGTGGTTTAGGAAGAAGTCTCCTACGTTCTGTGCGCAAATAAGGTCTTCGGAAGAAATAGTGACGCACGAGTCATCTACAATGTTTACAAAATCAAATACTTGTAATACAAGCGGTATAGAGGAATAAAATTTCGTGTGAAAGTAGAGAGAAGATATTATAGCTTATTGCCACCAGAATTTCGATTAAAAGTCAAAGACATAAGGAAAGAAGTGTATCGACAAATAAGAACACAAAAAGAAAAGGAATAAGTACAGATGCCACATGAATTTTAAAGTAAAAGTATGAGCAGCTCAGAAGAACTGATAAATTAAGTATATCAAGTTGCTTCTATAGAAATAGATAAACGGTAAACGAAACAAAGAATAGAGAGATGAGGAGTAGCAGGAGAGGTAATTGAGGTTCTCTAAACAATAGCACTGAAGAAGAAACAGTAGAAGAAGTGATTTGATTCCCGGGTTCGATTCCCGGCGGGGTCAGGGATTTTCTCTGCCTCGTGATGGCTGGGTGTTGTGTGCTGTCCTTAGGTTAGTTAGGTTTAAGTAGTTCTAAGTTCTAGGGGTCTGATGACCATAGATGTTAAGTCCCATAGTGCTCAGAGCCATTTGAACCATTTGAAGTGATTTGAGACTGCTGCATAGAAAGTAAATAACGTGTCATCCCAAGCCAGAAAGACGCTAGAAGCGTGCTAGCAAAAACAAAAAATATATTTCCTCTGTATAATAATACTATTGCTATCAAACGTCCGCGTAAAGTTGTTAAAGAACCTACACGGCATACAGTGCTCAACACTATATGTAAATGTAACGTTGATAGTCGGAAAACCAAAAATTAAAAACAAAAGAATTGCAGGCAGTTGAAATGGTCCGTACAGGAGAATGTTGAAACTTAGTTGACAGATCTAACACAAAATATAATAGCCATGAAATAAATGGAATATCACTACCAGTAAACTGGACAGGTTATTGTCATATGTTCAAGGCATCCAAGAGTAGTTCACTTTGGTACTGGGATAGTAAAAAATAAGATGAAGTTTCGGGGGAAACTATGAACTTTTAAGGGCTTATTTCAACAACAGTGTAATAGGCATGGTGAAGTTCTGAAAGACAAAACTACGAAAAAACATCACGAGTCAAATGAATCTTCGCAGTGCTTTTATGACTCAGTACATTTAGAGTGTTATTAGAAGCACTACCTCTGTATTAAGACAGTTCGCTGACGTCTCATGGCAAAACAGAATTATAATAGAATGTGTATATATTGCTTTACAGAACGCTGTATAGCAATAAGCGATTTTTAACAGCCCATGTGTTTCTTAGGAAAGAATATCTTCTACGATTTGACGCTGAAGGATTCTTGATGATAGTCTTAAGATTTCATACTGTAACCAATAGGTCTGACAAAAACCTCACAAATTTGGACTCTGGATTGGAAACAAAACTGTGACTAATTTCACCAAGTACCGGTTGATTATAATTAAACTGACTGTGTTCCGAGTGCCGCAGTGCTGGCTGTATATATCGCAAGACGCTGAAACACCGTAGCTATGTTCATTAATCGATGCACTTGAGGATTATGCTGAGAAAATGAATAGCTCCACTTTCTACCAACAGGTGAAAATTTTATGCTGTATGCAGTCAGAATGTGAAACATTTCCTGTTTTGACCACAGTATCCTGTTTGTCGCCTGGCGACGAGTGTTGCTTACTTTTGTGAAGTGACTGTTGGGTCTGCCTCCGTAACTGCGTGGTCATCGCGGAGGATTGCTAAGCGAAGTGGCTCGGGTTTGATTCCCTACCGGGTTGAAATTTCCTCCTCTCGGGGCAGGGTGATTTGTAGTCTTTACGATAGTACCGCCATAATTGACATTACTATTGAGATGTCTGAATAGGCACAGCCAGAAAGCTAACATATTGAAAAAATACCTACTATTGGTGTAAATGGTTAAGGATGATGAAGTTTTTCGCACGAAACGCAATGGCTATTCACAAGAAAGCCTATGCACTGCGGTGAAGTTGTTTTATCCGAACGGCAGCAATAGTACCACAGCATTGTGGGAATATCGCGGACAGAAACAGCTGCGGAGAGGCCCTATGTAACAAATTACCTAAAGAATATGATCAAGAAATTTGAAGAAACAGGTGAAATAGGTGGCGCACCAGTGAGAAAGGGGGCCTAAACCATGGCAATTGTTGAAAAAGTTGATGTAGCTGTAACCGACTGCCGGCCGAAGTGACCGTGCGGTTCTAGGCGCTGCAGTCTGGAGCCGCGAGACCGCTACGGTCGCAGGTTCGAATCCTGCCTCGGGCATGGATGTGTGTGATGTCCTTAGGTTCGTTAGGTTTAACTAGTTCTAATTTCTAGGGGACTAATGACCTCAGAAGTTGAGTCCCATAGTGCTCAGAGCCATTTTTTGTAGCCGACTGTCTAGGACATACCTCAGATTCTGCAACCAGTGCTCGAGCTGTCTCACGGGAATTCTCTCTTCCCTGGTCAACAGTTCAAAAATTCTGCGGCGCATTTTGCACTGGTATCCCTCCAAGATTCAGAACGTGCACCATATGAAGCCCCAAGATGAGCTACAAATCCGTGACGTTGCTCATCGTTTTTTTACTCACAAGGAAATAGATCAGATGTGGCCAGGGAATATTATTTGGACAGACGAGGCACATTTTACTCTTCACAGTGCCGTGAATGCACCGAACTGTCACATATGGGGATCTACTCCGACACAAGTTATGCAGGAACATCCACTGCACTCAGCTTATGTGACTGTATGGTGTGATTTCAAAACATCATTCATTCTCTGTCCGTTTTTCTTCGAGGAGACGATACCTCGCAACCCTGTTACGTGTACATCTCTATGCAATTTCAAGAGGTGTGGTCTTCCACATCTCCCGACCCAAATCCATGTGGCTTCTGGTTGCGGGCATATCTGAAAGACCGTGTCTGTTAGGGATGCATCCGGACTCTTCCTCATCTGGAGGATAGCAAACGACGACATATCACTTCGATTACACCGGATATGCTGCGAGCAACTGTCGGCCGTGCTGTGTTACGGACGCAGCATGTCCCTAGTTTGGAGACCATACTGAACACATTTAACTTGTGACCATATCCTAATAAAAGTTCCACCATTGTCGTGTGTTTGATCATTCCTTCCTTTTTCCTGCACCGACACCATATTCTGACTGCCCACAGCGCCATATTTTCACCTGGTGGTAAAAAGTGGAATTATAATTTTCTCCAGCATAATCCGCGAGCCATGTGATTAAGGGACATACCTTCAGTGCTTCATTGTCCTGCGATGTGTACAGCCCGCACTCCAACACTGTCAGTTTAACTGTAACCACCTGGTACGTAGAAATTCATACCTATGCCCCAGTTCATATTTTCAGCGATTTTTTTTTTAAACAATGTTGATAAATATATTTTATTGAACGGAGTATCCTTTACGCCGTCATGAATCTCTTATTTTTAAGAAATAACACGCTAAGTCATCACAATTATCTATAGCAAAGAGCGATATTTAAGAAATTGCAGCAGTCTTCGAAAAGAAGGACAAATGTGGAAAAAAAATGTTGTCGAAGATTTTTTCTGTATGATGCAGTGAGGGAAATTATTAGAGTTCTCTTTACTTTTGTCGCTACTCCTAAACCTGTGCAGAATAGCACTTTGTGCAGAAACGCTGCCAGGGACAAGAATTTTAAGAGCAGTGCACAAAATTACGTATACTCTCTAACTTAACTATACAATATTACGTGAGAGTTTCAAGACCGTAATTGAAATCCGCTGCTGGGCAAAGGGCGACACTGCTAATCACTGAGGCAGCCGGTGCTAATCTATTAACCAGTATAATGGTAATCGTTACGTACCGGATCCTGTTGTAATAGAAGGGTTTTCTCAAGTAGTTACACTGTGGTATTAATCAATGTTGAAATTAGTATGGAAGTTGCAACAGTTCGCAGAAATGAACATGAAGTTTAGAAGTGGCGGTGTACCGCGTTATATGGAATAATGGGAGGAAACTACAAAATAAACTTGACGTTATAAACGAGCTTTGATAAAATTGTGAGAATGAGTTCAGACCTGGCCGGGAAGAAATAAGGAAAGTTTTTTAATTTATTGCAACATCATTAGTCATGAAATACGCACCACGAGATTTTTCGTGCTGTTCTCATACAAAATTTTGTTTCGCGTGGAGGTATCCATCTTTATACTGTCACAGATATTCAGTGCTGTTATGCATTTAACTTTAATTGCGTTACTTGAAATTTGTGAACTTTTCTTTCAAGACGTCTTATCAGATACAATAAACTCGGGTGCTGAAAAAAGTATATTACACATTGTGTTTCACGTCGAATCTACATATTAGTGTAAGTCTATCTACATATTAGTGTAAGTTTCGCGTAACACTGGAACGCTTAGAGGCATTTCAACCATAACTGATATGTACGTGATTCACTGTACAATAATAATACCAACATAATAGGCAACTAGCAAGTTTTGCAGTGGCAAGGATAAATGTGTTAAAATAATTAGTAATGAGTCGATGCGAAACAGCAAGAGATAGAAAACTTATTACAAAGCCGTGTCGTATTTCTGAATCATTGGCGTATTGAAATCTAGTGCGAAGTGAACTAGAGGTGTACGAAGTGAGCCAGGGGTTGAATAGTGACATTTCATAGCCCTGATGAAAATTCCAGGATGGAAGAAAAACAAAGAAGTACAGGCAAATTCGACCACATTATATAACGCAGCTCCAAGGTCGTTACCTTGCATTAAGTGCGCCAAGACGCCTAACCACTACAGACGTACCGGCAGCCTCAGCGTCATACGTCTCCGTTGTGGTGTATACCGTTGGCTTTGAGAGGTTGCTCTGTGCGGTCGACGACTCTCCACATAAAGAGAATTTCGCAGTTTTGTCCTGAGAATTATTCTCGATATGTGTTCGTGAGAAGCGTTCGTGGGATATGCTACAACCCTCCAATTATCACGAGACGGGACCGACCACTGTCACCATTGTCGTCTTATGGGGAGGCACAACATTACTTCACATTTTATTTATGCATCAAGCCTAAGCTATTTGGTCATGGAACGAGTCAGTACACAGCTTACGGAAAGCTGATTACAAAATTTCTAAACAAAGAATTAAAGAATTACTAAAACACTTAAACGAAACTATAGAAATAAATGGCACATTACAGAGCCAAGTTTTCCAATAGTCCGACGAACTCCTTTACAGAATATAAGGAGTCTGCTACAAGGAAATCTTTCACCTTTGATTTGAGTACGTAGGAGTCACCACTCATATTTTTGTTTTTGTTTTTGTGAAAGCCCATTTAAAATAAAACCTACTGAATAGTGCACACTTTCCAGTACAGTACTTAGGGAAGTCTTATGCAAGTATACATAATTTCTCCGTCTAATGTTCACCGGATCACACGAGATAATAGACTGAAAGTAAGCAAAGTAAACAAGCCCTCGTATTTTAGTGTCAGAGTGAAACGAGATCATTGTTATTGTGAAAAATACAGCATTCGTTTCCTGCACAAGATCTTGAATGCGAAACTTCTAAAAAACCATTCCACCTAGTTCAAATCCCAAGAATTTAAAATAATCGACTTCACTGACTTACTTGGCCGCCTTCTGACAATACAATTTAGCTTCTACAAGATTTCTGTGTCAGAAACTATTTGCATTGCGTTTTGTTACAGTTAAGCGTTAACATATTGTCTGCAAACAACGTTTTGGTGTTACTGATACCCTGTTGCCTCCGTCATTTATATTACATTCAACGTGTTTGACAATATATTGTGCCTTCGGCGAAGAGAACAATTTTTTGTCGTCCGTCGTGTTCGGTGGCAGATCATTGATATATGCTTCGTGACGAAAAAAGTGAGTCACCTAGAAGACATGGTCGGATGTCAGTCTAACTTTGTACACGAACACACCATCGGAGGGTACGTAAATGATTAGAGTTGAAAGTTCTGGCCGGCCGCTGTGACCAAGCGGTTCCAGGCGCTTCAGTCCGGAACCGCGCTGCTGCTACGGTCGCAGGTTCGACTCCTGCATCGGGCATGGATGTGTGTAGTATCCTTAGGTTAGTTAGGTTTAAGTAGTTCTAAGTCAAGGGGACTGGTGATCTTAGGTGTTAAGTGCCGTAGTGCTTGGAGCCATTTGAATTTTTGCAAGTCCCTGTGACAGGTACAGCAGGCAGCAGAGTACATTGTGTTGCTCATATTAAGTGTTATTACCAGACCTTGTACGGTACAGAAGGGGCATGAACAGTGTCAGATGTTAACGTAGGTCAGCGAGGAACTGAGGCTCCGCAGAGAGCAAATAGACGTGAGACAGCGAAGAAAGTGGCAGATCGTTGTCCGCATGCGGTCCCCCCATGTGCGGCGACATGGCCAGCATACGCGGGAATGAACGTGGTCACGACAGGTGCGAACGACTACATAGAGGGATTTCCCAACGCCCTGAATCGCTACTCGCAGATAAGAGATGAGGTGAGTAGTATCGGGAGGCGGCGGCGGTGCTGTTCACTCTCCACAACGAACAGTACAATCGTTAGAGGACCGAAACTCGACCTACGATCGGCTCAAAAAAAATGGCTCTGAGCACTATGGGACGTAACATCTGATGTCATTAGTCCCCTAGAACCTAGAACTACTTAAACCTAACCGACCTAAGGACATCACACACATCCACGCGCGAGGCAGGATTTGAACCTGCGACCGTAGCAGTCGCGTGGTTCCGGACTGAAGCGCCTAGAACCGCTCGGCCACCGCGACCGGCCTACGATCGGCTACCGCTCGTCACAGAAGAGACAGGTAACCGCCACAACTACTGGAGGGCAGGAGAGATCTGTAGCACACACCAGCGTTGTGCGGCGTGCCTGAACGACCGTTGCGTCGAAACGCGTAGCTCGTCCTCAACAAATTTCCACTCCAAATGAAACTGCCACCGCCAACAGATTTCAGCCGGTAGTAGAGGAACAGAAGCAGGCCTTGCGAACGCTCGCATCTCCAACCGCCCTAGAAGGGGCGAGCTCCCACCCGGTGCCATTCGCCATGCTGTCTCAACGCAGCCCATTTCCAGTCGCCTGTGAGGTGAAGGACATGTCAAAGGCTTCCATATGTTTCTCGACCATTGGACAACCGCGGTCTGCACCGTGACGTCTGCGGGAAGGGATCTGTTGAGAGTCCATCTGCATCTGCATCAACATTCCGTAGGTCACCTGACGGTGTGTGATGAGCACCGCTGACACCACTAACTGATCCTCCCTTCCCTGTTCTACCAGCGCGCGTTGGAAGAGTGTTGTTGGTAAGCCTCTGTATTAGCACTAGTTTCTTAAATTTTCTCTTTGAGCTTATTTCGCAAGACGTATTGGGAGGAAGCACTTCATTGTTGACTTTTTCCAGAAAGAATTCTCTAGAAATTTCAGCAGTAAATATCTCCGTGGTGCACAACGTCTCTCTTGCAGCGTCTGACACCATATCTGTAACGCTGCCGCGCGGGCTAAACGATTCCGTGACGAAACATGCCTCCCTTCGTTGGATCTGTTCTCTCTGTTCTATCTTTCTAGCTGGTAATGGCTCCAGATTGATTAACGACACTCTAGAATCGATCTAGCAAGTGCTAAGTAAAGTACTTCTTTAGTGTATTTATTAGATTTCATCCTTTGGGCCCCTATTGTGATAGGGCAAAAATCGCAGAATATCTGAGTGACCACCATCAAACGTTCATTTCTGAGGAAGAGGATGTGGAACAAAAATGGAAAAAATTCAGAAACATCGTCCAGTACGCCTTAGATAAGTTCGTACCGACTAAGGTCCAAAGCGAGGGGAAAGATCCACCGTGGTATAACAATCATGTACGAAAGGTACTACGGAAACAAAGAAAGCTTCATCATAGGTTTAAGAGTAGTCGAATCATAGCTGATAAGGAAAAGCTGAACGAAGCGAAAAAGAGCGTAAAGAGAGCAATGAGAGAAGCATTCAACGAATTCGAACATAAAACATTGGCAAACAATCTAAACAAGAACCCTAAAAAGTTTTGGTCATATGTAAAATCGGTAAGCGGATCTAAATCCCCTATTCAGTCACTCGTTGACCACGATGGCACCAAAACAGAGGACGACCGAAGAAAGGCAGAAATACTGAATTCAGTGTTCCGAAACTGTTTCACTGCGGAAAATCGTAACACGGTCCCTGACTTCAGCCGTCGTACGGACGCCAAAATGGAAAATATTGAAATAAACGATATCGGAATTGAAAAACAACTGCTATCACTTAGTAGCGGAAAAGCATCCGGACCAGACGAGATACCCTTAAGATTCTACAGTGATTATGCTAAAGAACTTGCCCCCTTTCTATCAGCAATTTATCGTAGATCGCTGGAAGAACGTAAAGTACCTAGCGACTGGAAGAAAGCGCAGGTCGTTCCCATTTTCAAGAAGGGTCATAAATCAGATGCGAATAATTATAGGCCTATTTCGCTTACGTCAATCTGTTGTAGAATAATGGAACATGTTTTGTGTTCTCGTATTATGACGTTCTTAGATAATACAAATCTCCTTCATCATAACCAACATGGATTCCGCAAACAGAGATCATGTGAAACTCAGCTCGCCCTATTTGCCCAAGAAATTCACAGTGCCGTAGACACTGGCGAGCAGATTGATGCCGTATTCCTGGACTTCAGGAAGGCATTTGATACGGTTCCGCACTTACGTTTAGTGAAAAAAATACGAGCTTACGGAATATCGGACCAGGTTTGTGATTGGATTCAGGATTTCCTAGAAGAAAGAACACAACATGTCATTCTTAACGGTTCAAAATCTGCAGATGTAGAGGTAATTTCGGGAGTACCGCAAGGAAGCGTGATAGGACCTTTATTGTTTACAATATACATAAATGACTTAGTTGACAACATCGGTAGCTCCGTGAGGCTATTTGCAGATGACATGGTTGTCTACAAGAAAGTAGCAACATCAGAAGACTCGTACGTACTCCAGGAAGACCTGCAGAGGATTAATGCATGGTGCGACAGCTGGCAGCTTTCCCTAAACGTAGATAAATGTAATATAATGCGCATACATAGGGGCAGAAATCCATTCCAGTACGATTATGCCATAGGTGGTAAATCATTGGAAGCGGTAACGACCGTAAAATACTTAGGAGTTACTATCCGGAGCGATCTGAAGTGGAATGATCACATAAAACAAATAGTGGGAAAAGCAGGCGCCAGGTTGAGATTCATAGGAAGAATTCTAAGGAAATGTGACTCATCGACGAAAGAAGTAGCTTACAAAACGCTTGTTCGTCCGATTCTTGAGTATTGCTCATCAGTATGGGACCCTTACCAGGTTGGATTAATAGAAGAGATAGACATGATCCAGCGAAAAGCAGCGCGATTCGTCATGGGGACATTTAGTCAGCGCGAGAGCGTTACGGAGATGCTGAACAAGCTCCAGTGGCGGACACTTCAAGAAAGGCGTTACGCAATACGGAGAGGTTTATTATCGAAATTACGAGAGAGCACATTCCGGGAAGAGATGGGCAACATATTACTACCGCCCACATATATCTCTCGTAATGATCACAACGAAAAGATCCGAGAAATTAGAGCAAATACGGAGACTTACAAGCAGTCGTTCTTCCCACGCACAATTCGTGAATGGAACAGGGAAGGGGGGGATCAGATAGTGGTACAATAAGTACCCTCCGCCACACACCGTAAGGTGGCTCGCGGAGTATAGATGTAGATGTAGATGTAGATGTAGATTGTCTCATTCGAGACTCATCATTTTATTCATTTTGTTTTGGAGTACCAGTGCCTTTAGCATGAAACCACCGATGCTACGGAAGCCATGAACCAGGGTTTCATGTTAAATTTATTTTCGTTGAGGATCAGCTGCCATTCCTGTACCACTCATCGAACCTGCGTTTGTCCTGCCTTCTTATAAATCACATCATCTGCGACAGCCTTAAACAGTCTCCGACTCGTTCCACTAAATCGTTTATATATGAATTTTAACGAGCAACGGTCCTGTAACAATTCCTTGGGTTACTCCCGAAGTTACCTACACATCTATTGATTTTTTTCCGTTACAAGCCAAGTGTTGAGTTCTGTCTGCAAGAAAGTCTTGCATCAAATCACAAATCTATCAAATCACAAATCTATTCCGATAGTCAGTAAGCTCGCTCATTTTTTACTAAACGACAGTGTGGGACAGTGTGAAATGCCTTCCTGAATTAGAGGAACGTGGCATCAACCTGAGTGGCGATTTCTGCATCGCTGTGGATCTTGTGGAGGAACAGAGCGAGCTGAGTTTCGCAAGATCTCAGTTTACGGAATCCACGTTGACTTTTATAGAGGAGATTTTCATTCTGCAAAAACGTCATAATACACGGGCATTCAACAGATTCCATAATTACAGAACAGATTGATATCAACGATGGAAACCTATAATTATGTGCACCTTTCTTACGGCCCTTCTTGAAAGCGGGAATGACTGCGCTATTTTAATGTCGCTAGGGATCGTTCGTTGCTCCAGCCACCTACGCAAACAGCTGCTAGAAGGGGAACAAATTGTTTCACACAATCTCTGTAAAATCTTACAGGTGCCTCATGTGGTACTGATGCCTTTCCACTACAAAGCGGTGATTGAAACAATGGACAGTATTACGATCTGCCGGCCGGGGTAGCCAAGCGGTTCTAGGCGCTACAGTCTGGAACCGCGCTACTGCTACGGTCGCAGGTTCGAATCCTGCCTCGGGCATGGATGTGTGTGTTGTCCTTAGGTTAGTTAGGTTTAAGTAGTTCTAAGTTCTAGGGGACTGATGACCTCAGAAGTTAAGTCCCATAGTGCTCACAGCCATTTTTGAGTATTACGATCTTCCGCGGTAAAACAATTTCGGAAGACCGAATTCAGTATTACGCTCGTTTCTCTGTCATTTGCAAAATGTAAACTTTCACGGCCGGAAATATCACAATTAATAAAATTTTCCGGGCTATTATGCCGTGGTCGAATGGATTTCACCTTAAAACCCGACGTTTCCCCATTATTACGACCGTAAGTGGGCCGGTTGGATTCTAATATCAAGAATTCGGCGTATTTTACCAGCAAATTAGACGGCATAATGGTACAACAGGAGGACATATTAGGTAGTTTCGATGTGGTGTCGCTATTCACTATGGTTCCAATCAATGAAGTGTTGCAAAAGCTAAATTTTCGTTCCCGATGTTGCAGAACTGTTTAAATATTTCCTCAGAACCACGCTATTTCAGACGGAACGAAGAGTTCTATGAACAGACTGATGGAATTGCTATCGATAGCCCCTTAAGCCCGGTTATATCGAACTTCTTATGGAAAAATTCGAGGAGCCGGCACTGGAAATTGCGAACAATAAACCTGTTCTACACCGGCATGGCAGGGAGGAACTGTATCGTTTTCACAGACACCTGAACGGGATCAATCCGAATATTCAGTTTACCAAGTAGGTGGATGCAGACGGAAGATCAAATTTTCTTGACATACTAGTTTTCAAGGAAGAAGATGGTAGCTTGGGGCAATCGGTTTACCGAAAACCCACGCACACAGATAGTTATCCACACCGAGATTCGAACCATCACCCACAACAAAACCGAGGCATCATGAAAACGTTGGCAGATAGAACAAAGGAAATCTGCGAACCAGAGCTGCTTGACTCTCACTTCACTGAGGTGAAAAGAGCTACACTACTGGCTATTAAAATGGCGTTTTGCCATTCGTGCACCCAGGTTCGTCGTTGAGTACACAATCGCAGACGCTCCTGTCTGCGATGCAGCGTCAAGGGTAACCGCAGCCATGGTCTCCGAGCTGATAGTCCATGCTGCTGCAAACGTCGTCGAACTGTTCGTTCAGATGGTTGTTGTCTTGCAAACGTCCCCATCTGTTGACTCAGAGATCGAGACGTGGCTGCACGATCCGTTACAGCCATGTGGATAAGATGCCTGTCATCTCGACTGCTAGTGATACGAGGCCGTTGGGATCCAGCACGGCGCCAACCTTGTGTGAATGCTCTGAAAAGCTAAGCATTTGCATATGACAGCATCTTCTTCCTTTCGGTTAAATTTCGCGTCGGTAGCACGTCATCTTCGTGGTGTAGCAATTTTAATGGCCAGTAGTGTATAAGACCACTGCGTAGAAATTATAGCGATGCTCAAGCGGCGGTGAAATCGAAAGTTTTCCTGCCATTCATTAAGAAAGCGACAGACTGCATAAGAAAAATCCTGAAAAATCAGAACATCGCGGTAATTTGCACACCTAGATGGAAGATAGGTCACCTGAAATCGGCCAAGGAAGCTCGGCTACCGCTGGAAGAAGCTGGAATTTATAAGATTCTGTGTAGTTGTGCGGAGGTGTACGTGGGTAGTATAACAAGGTCAAAAAGCGACTCGAAGAGCACAAGGGCAATTGCGGAAGAGGGGAGACTGACAGATCAGCTGTTGCAGAACATGCCTTTCAGCCAGGGGACCACCACATTAATTTTGATGAGACTCAAGTACTGGCAGCCACAAACGGATACCATGAAAGGCTATACAAAGAGGCCATAGAGATTGAAAAACACCCCAGGAATTTCAACAGGATGAAAGAAGGCGTGAATCTGAGTGATATTTGGAGTCCGATGCTGAAGAAGATGTGTACCAGTCTTCCACCATGGGATGGTAGCAACAACGGACAACGGCAGCACAACGGCCAATTTTGCTCGCTTGTTCAAAACATGTGACGTCACTCCATTTCGCGGAAGCTCGCGGTAGCGGAATTTTGCTGTTACTAGTAGCGAGCCAGAGTGTGAATAGGACATTAAACAAAGCTACGATCCCCCTTGAAAATGTTCTCAACAGATGGGGACGAAATGTCGGGTTGTAAGGCGAAATCCATTCGACCACGGCATAATAGCCCGGAACATTTTATTATTTGTGCCTCTGGCATTTTCCGTTTCGGTGCCATTACGGCCACAGAGTGGCTGAATAGATTATTTCGAACCACTCCCTGATTTTATGTAAGACTAAAGTATGTAGGGGTTTCAGTCAGATCGGTAAACGTGAGAATTTCTCGAGGACGACGAGAGATGGGGCATCTCTCTCTGCCGTTCTGCATCCACGCGACCAACCTGAAAAAGCTGATTAAGGCGGTGTTTAACCGCTTTCCGTTCTCTGCTGCAGCTGACCACATCAAAGAGGAAATTGAGAAACTTGGATCTGATGTGCCCTCGCTGGTGCACATCAAATCATCCAAGTAGCAGAGTCTCCGTCTCTTGTCGTTGCGCTCTAGATAGCGTGGAGGACAGGAAATTGTACAAGATGACGTGGGTGGCCAATGCAGCAGTCACCGTTGAGCCTCTGACGCGTAAGAGAGGCTCGCCTCAGTGCTTTCGCTCCCAAAGGGAGGGTCATATTACACGCCACTGCTGTTTATCCGAGACACGCATGAAGTGCGCGGGCGACCACGCGAGCACTCAATGGCCACAACCGACGACGCACTCGTCAAGGTGAAAGAATTGTGGCGGCAGCGGTGTAGAGAGCTACTTGAGTACGCGATGTTCCGGGCCGTGTAAAGCCGCCTGCGCGGCATGCTCTCGACAAGGCCCACTTGATGCGACGTCCGCGCCCGAACACACAAACAGCAGACAGCGACGAGCCCAAATCTGCCTCCACTCCAGGAAGCAGCAGAGGACGGCGAGGGCGCGCTGGACAGCGCTCCAGGACCAACACGCCATAGGAGCAGCGAGACCACCCACTCTTCCCAGGGGGAAAATTTGCCACTCATCAGGACACACCAGTTAGGCTGGCGGCAGTAACAGAAACGCTCCAACCGCTGTCAGCGCAGAAGCAGCGCCCTTCTAAGCTACACTACTGGCCATTAAATTTGCTACACCACGAAGATGACGTGCTACAGACGCGAAATTTAATCGACAGGAAGAAGATGCTGTGATATGCAAATGATTAGTTTCTCAGAGCATTCACATGATGTTGGCGCCGTTGGGTACACCGACAACATGCTGACATGAGGAAAGTTTCCAACCGGTTTCTCATACACAAACTGCAGTTGACTGACGTTGCCTGGTGAAACGTTGTTGTGATGCCTCGTGTAAGGAGGAGAAATGCGTACCATCACATTTCCGACTTTGATAAAGGTCGGATTGTATCCTATCGCGATTGCAGTTTACCGTATCGCGACATTGCTGCTCGAGTTGGTCGAGATCCAATGACTGTTGGCAGAATATGGAATCGGTGGGTTCAGGAGGGTTATACGGAATGCTGTGCTGGATCCCAACGGCCTCGTATCACTAGCAGTCGAGATGACAGGCATCTTATCCGCATGGCTGTAACGGATCCTTCGATTTTGGGGTTCCGAGAATTGTCTTTTATGTGAATCGAAACCACTTGATCCTCCTAAAGTTACTGTTTCCGTTGCAGTATGCAGCAGAGGAATTGCCAGCCTTTTTTGTGCTATAATCGATAACTACTGAACGTTATATTTCAATATTGAACGAATTAGTCGGCACACATCAAGTGTTGAAAGTTTGACCAGTCAAAATGGGCCCCGACCACATGGCAACGAAGATATGTTTCGCTTTCTCGCGGCGTTCTTCGTGAACAGAATCATTAAGCTAGATTATCCAAAATTTACAGGTGTAAGAATGGACTAAGTTTTGTGGGACACAATTAAAACTACTGTCTACCGGAACTATCCCCGCCACACAAACACACATTGCCTCCTTCGCATTTACCATGAATCTGTTTAGTTATTTACATGTTCCTTTAATTTTTCTAAATGAAGAAGTGACTTTCCTATATCACTGAACCTAATACATCTAACCAGAGGCCAATATCTGTAACTCATGTCAGCCTGATATGTATTGGTTTTGTTATTAAGAGTATATATATATGCATACTTAGAATTTTTATCAAAGTGTTACTTCAGGTTTTACTAATCTACGACATGTAACAGATGTGACCCTATAAGTCCCACAGATGTCATCATTATCAGTGTTCTGCCTAAAGGCAGGTTTTCACATGTAGTTCCCTAGGCTGTCCGGTCTTCTGCCATCCTCTTCAGGTCTGCATAATTTCCTCTTCCCTTTATGTCGTCTATCATCTTGTATCTCCTTATTCCTCTAAGTCTTCTCCCACAAACCAATCCTTCCAAAGCATCTACTAGCAAGCACTCCCTTCTCAATGAATGTCCCAACCAGTTCTTTTTCCTTTCTCTTACAACCTTCAGCAGACATCTTCTCTCACCAAACCTTTCCAATACTCTTTCACTACTCACTCTTTCCATCCAGCTTATTCTCTCTTCTCCTCCACATCCACATCTCAAATGCTTCTAACCTTTTTTCATCCTCTCGTCTCAGTGTTCATGTTTCTGACCCATATAGTGCCACACTCCAGACAAAACATTTATCAAGCCTTTTCCTTAGTCCTTTATCTAATTTGCCACATAAGAGTCTCCTCTTTCTGTAGAATGCCTCCTTCGCTATGGCAATTCGAGTTTTCACCTTCTGGTGACATCTCAAGTCTTCAGTTATTGGGCTTCCGAGATATTTAAATTCACTTACTTGGCTAATGGTAGATCGTTCTGTTTTAATATTGGATAGTCTGCGTCTTGTACTGATGATCAAACTCTTTGTTTTTGCTGTGTTTATTTGCATCCCATATTCCACACAAGCTTCATTCAGATCTTTGAGCATGTTATTCACTGTCCGCTCATTTTCTGCCACTAATACCATGTCATCAGCAAATCTTATACATTCTATTCTCTTTCCACCAATACATATTCCTCTATTCCCATCTAAGCTTTTCGCAATAATCTCTTCAAGGTATACGTTAAACAACAGTGGGGAAAGGCAACAACCTTGTCTAACACTTCGTCCAATGCTGCTTCCTTCTGACATTTCATTTCCAATCCTTATCCTTACTTTCTGATGTAAATATAGATCCTGTATCAGTCGTCTCTCTTTCCAATCTACTCCTTTCCTCTTCAAGATATCCATCAGCTTGTTCCACTGAACTCTGTCAAAAGCCTTTTCTAAATCTATAAAAACAGCAAAGATTTCTCTACCCCTTTCCATATATCTTTCCCCTATAGTTCTTAGTAGGCCAATAACATCTCTTGTTCCTTTTCCTCTTCTAAAACCGAACTACTCCACTGCAATCCCTCTATCCAGCTTGCCATATAACCTTCTATTCAACACTCTCATCAAGACTTTAGCTGCATGAGAAATTAGACTGATGGTCCGGTGCTCTTCACATTTTTTAGTGTTTCTCTTTTTCTCGATTGGTATCATAACTGTTGCAGTGAAGTCCTCAGGCCATTCCCCTTTGCCACATATCTCGTTACAGAGGTAGACTATTTCTTTTCTTGCCTTGTTTCCCAGACTCTTCAACAGTTCTACTGGTAAATCATCTATTCCACGTGCCTTCCTATTCTTCATCTCCTTCAGCGCCTTTTCTACTTCTGCTTCCAAGATGGTAAATCCCTTTCCATCTTCCGGCACATATTGCTCCTCTTCAACCTTAATTTCGCTTTGATTTCATCCCCCTTATACAGACATTCAATATATTCTTGCCATCTGTTCAAAACCTCCTGTGCTAGAGTACCATCCGCTCTTTCTATTTCCATGTTATTCCTCTTTCTTTTACGTTCAAAAACTATCTCACTAGTCAGTCTATACATCATTTCATACTTTCCCTCTCTCTCCATTTTCTCTATTTCGTCGCATTTCTGTTTCATCCATTTTTCTCTTGCTTCTTCAGTTTCTCTTCTTAATTCATTATTCAGTTTCCTGTACCTCTTTTTGCCTTCTTCAGTTTCTACACTATTCCACTTTCTGCGCTCTTCCATCTTTCTCAACATGTTTTCTGTTATCCATTCTTTCCTGGTGCTTTGGGATACTATAATTCCTAGTACTTCTTTGGCAGATTCCATGAGTCCTTCCCTCATTTTTATGCACTTATCATTAACACTTTCATCAACACTACCTCTTTGCCATTTTTCCATAGATCTATTCTCTAAATCTTGGAGATGTGGCATAACCAAAACTTTGCTCTCTTCTGTCACTGCTTTCATTCTCTGTCTCTGAATCCCAACTTGAATTGTTATTTACGTATATTGGTGACACTGTTGGTAACATAATTATTACACTTAACATTTTCAACTTCTTACCTGATTTCATAAATGGTTAAAACATCTAAGTTATACGAACTTGAGAGAAAAGGATTTGTGTACCACCTAGAGTACTTATTATAACATATCTGTTCACCTAATCAAACAAAGGAATCCACAGTGCTTTAAGACTTGCTCCGAAATAATTGTCTTGTTTTGCTATATGTTCTTTGTGCTTGAAGTAGTGGTTCTGTTTTTCTAAGTGTTGTTTACGCATATTAATTTATAGCCATCATCTTCGTTTTCAAAGTGTGACATTTTATATGTGGTGTATTACGACAGAGAAAGAACCCTGTGACCACTAGAGGTATTGTATTTGAGTTGTTTTGCTTTGAGATTTACATTTACGTTCAATCTTTAATCAAAGAGTCCGCAGAGCGATGTTCTGAATTAGTGTTTTGTTTCTCTACTAGACAGCGCCACAGGTTACCGCAAAGTCGTAACACAATACACACATGTCATATTAATAAACAAAAATGCACATGATGATAGAGGTTTAATCCTTTGAAACGCGTTGTAGGAATTTATAAACAGTTGCTGGTAACAGTAACGTGTTGTTTTATTCGATATACCACCACGCTGAACGACGTTGAATTGTCGATCTGTGTGGCAACTTAATCAATTTCCGTTGACAGACTATAAGATGTGATTGCAAATTCGATTGTTCATTTGTGGCACCTCTCTATTACGAAGATACATTTGGAAAGATTTTGATATAACTGCAAAGACCGCTTCCAGACGATAAATTTGTTTATACACACTGATACGAGCTGCACAGCAGGTCAGCTGTCTGTCAGTAAATTTGTAACTACTATTTCGAGATCCCTGAATAAAAATCTTACAGCTTTCACAGTCAACATACCAAGTGTTCATATAAATTGTTTCACGATGGAGGAGGTAAAGGATGGCTGCCTTCCCTTCCCCGATGTGTTGGTCACAAGGAAGGTGGATAGTACGTTGGGACGTGCCGTTTATAGGAATCCTACTCATACCACTTGTATTAGCAGGCTGGTAGTTGTCGCCATCTGGCTCAACGTGAAGGGGTAATCCGTAAATTGGTTTACAGGCTTCAGGTCATCTCGGATCCTGAGCCTTTTCGAGCTGAGTTAGGCCATCTCGAAGTCACCTTTCGTTAGAATGTTTATAGTGAAAGACAGATCAGATGTGCGTTGCGCTATCGATAAACTGTCCACCGGGTGAGTGATGATAATACCGAGGTGTCACCAAAGTCTACGGGCTTTTTTCCTTACATAGGGAGAATTTCGAAGAGGATTGGTCTCTTTTGCGGAATTCAAAGTGAAGTGTGTTTTTCGACCACCAACGAACCCTTAGGTTCCGTAAACTATGATCTTGGTTTGCGTAAGGCAGGTGGCTACAGTATTCGTTGCGGTTGTGGCTTGACTTACACTGGTCAGACTGTCGGGACTGTGAAGGACCAGTGCACTGAGCACATGCGGCACACACGCTTACAAAAGCCGAGCAAATCAGATATTGCAAACCATTGTCTTGGCATCGCTTATCGTGCGGAATAAAACAACACGGAGATTCTGGCATGGACTTCTAGCTGTTGGGATAATGTTAGTAAGGAAGCTGTTGAAATTAAATTAGCTATTTACCTTATAAATAGAGATGGTGGACTTTGATTAAGTTCTACATGGAATTCTGCTCTCCCCCTTGTCAAAAAACAGAGCGACACAGTTGATGCTACATCTACATCTACACACATACTCCGCAATCCACCATACGGTGCGTGGCGGAAGGTACCTCGTACCACAACTAGCATCTTCTCTCCCTGTTCCACTCCCAAACAGAACGAGGGAAAAATGACTGCCTATATGCCTCTGTACGAGCCCTAATCTCTCTTATCTTATCTTTGTGGTCATTCCGCGAAATGTTAAGTTGGCGGCAGCAAAATTGTACTGCAGTCAGCCTCAAATGCTGGTTCTCTAAATTTCCTCACAAGCGATTCACGAAAAGAACGCCTCCTTTCCTCTAGAGACTCCCATCCGAGTTCCTGAAGCATTTCCGTAACACTCGCGTGATGATCAAACCTACTAGTAACAAATCTAGCAGCCCGCCTCTGAATTGCTTCTATGTCCTCCCTCAATCCGACCTGATAGGGTTCCCAAACGCTCGAGCAGTACTCAAGAATAGGTCGTATTAGTGTTTTATAAGCGGTCTCCTTTACAGATGAACCACATCTTCCCAAAATTCTACCAATGAACCGAAGACGACTACCCACCTTCCCCACAACTGCCATTACATGCTTGTCCCACTTCATATCGCTCTGCAATGTTACGTCCAAATATTTAATCGACGTGACTGTGTCAAGTGCTACACTACTAATGGAGTATTCAAACATTACGGGATTCTTTTTTCTATTCATCTGCATTAATTTACATTTATCCATATTTAGAGTTAGCTGCCATTCTTTACACCAATCAGAAATCCTGTCCAAGTCATCTTGTATCCTCCTACAGTCACTCAACGACGACACCTTCCCGTACACCACAGCATCATCAGCAAACATCCGCACATTGCTATCCACCCTATTGATAAGATCATTTATGTAGATAGAAAACAACAGTGGACCTACCTCATTTCCCTGGGGCACTCCAGATGATACCCTCACCTCCGATGAACACTCACCGTCGAGGACAACGTACTGGGTTCTATTACTTAAGAAGTCTTCGAGCCACTCACATATTTGGGAACCAATCCCATATGCTCGTACCTTAGTTAGGAGTCTGCAGTGGGGCACCGAGTCAAACGCTTTCCGGAAGTCAAGGAATATAGCATCCGTCTGATACTCTTCATCCATGGTTCGCAAAATATCATGTGAAAAAAGGGCGAGTTGCGTTTCGCAGGAGCGATGCTTTCTAAAGCCGTGCTGATGCATGGACAACAACTTCTCTGTCTCAAGGAAATTCATTATATTCGAACTGAGAATATGTCACCTGCGCTTTTTTCCATTCGCTCGGGACTTTACGTTGGGCAAGAGATTCGCGATAGTAAGGAGCCAATGCAGTTGAGTACTCTCTGTAAAACCGAATTGGAATCCCATCAGGATCTGGCGATTTATTTATTTTCAACCCATTCAGCTGCTTCACAACCCCAGGGATGTCTATCACTATGTCCTCCATATGCTCTCACCCGTTGATTATTAATTTCACTATCGATAAATTCCGACGTCGGCCAGCTTTGATTTGTGATGGCGCTATTGTTTATAGTGTGTGAATGTTATCTTTCTGGAGATTCTGTAAAAACCGAGGTTTTAAATTCTCTTGCACAGCGCTTACTTACTGCTGTTCTGCCTTGAAAATGGCAGGTGTGCTCCGGTCGAAAAATGGCGGTTGTCGACGACGTCACCCGGCTATATTCCCGTATGTTATTTGAACAATGTATACGGCAGGAGAAACTCAGCTCTCATACTAACCATTTGTTGCGCCATTCTATTGTTCTTTGTTTTGGTATTGCTTAATTTTAAAATCAGGAAGACCTTTACTGGGCAGCCTGTAAATGTGGGTGTACATGCAGTTGTGCAGTTCTTTTGAAATTTTGACAGTTTAGATCAATGTAACCGCTCCTTGTGATGTTTGATGATATAAATTCTCCACGCTTATTCGCCAGATACGTGCTGCGCCAGAAGATCCCGTTCCCGGGCAACCGGCCCAGCGAGGGCGCGATGACGACGCTGCAGCGGCTGGGCCTGATGCTGGCCAACTTCGCGGCGACGGGCAACCCGACGCCCACCAAGAGCGACCTGCTGCCCGAGCCGTGGCGGCCGCTGCCCAGGGACGGCTCCGTCGTCTTCTACGTCATCGGCGAAAACGTGACCCTCACCACCGCCACACCGGCCTTCCTCAAGCGCATGCAGCTCTGGGACAGCATCTGCTTCAGCGAGAAGGACGACAAGGTCGAGCTGTGATCGGCGCGCTGCTCGCCTACCACATTCTTTCGCTTACCCATCTGACTAATAAATGACACAACAAAGAGTTTCACACTGCTTATTAGGAAGAGAATAGCAGCTGGCGAGGAGGCGCAGTGGTAAGACACTGGACTCTTCTTCAGAGTGTCTCCAGGAAATACAACTCTTCTTTTGTAGGGAGTGGCGTAAAATCCACTAATCATCAGTCGAATCTATACAGGGTGAACATTAATAAAACCGATGTACACATACCGAGGGACACATACCTGACTGAAAATGGAGGAAAAAAGGTTCTACGAACAGGTGTCAGGAAATGGATGGTATACGTACAACGACAACAAATCGTCCCGGATCACGGTACAGAGCTGCATCGCATCCACGTCACAACAGATGTTCAAAGTGGTCTCCATCGGATGCAATGCACGTGTTCACAAGTCCCGTTATTAATTATTCTTTGGCATATTCCAGCCTGTCTCCGAATAGCATCACAGGCGTCGTGAACATGTTGTTGAAGAGTTTGAACATCAGGGACTGGCTCTGACTACTATGGGGCTTAACTGCTGAGGTTATCAGTCCCCTAGAACTTAGAACTACTTAAACCTAACTAACATAAGGACATCACACACAACCATGCCCGAGGCAGGATTCGAACCTGCGACCGTAGCGGTCGCGCGGTTCCAGACTGTAGCGCCTAGAACCGCTCGGCCACCCCGGCCGGCTCATCAGGGACTGGTTCAGCATACACAACTCTAGGTAAAAATCCAGGGGCTTAAGTCCGGCGATCTAGCATGCCATGCTGAGGGGCCTCTGCGTCCTATCCAACTTTTGGGGAAGATGTTTTTGAGGTGTCGGTGAACTGCAATGCGGAAATGGGGTGGTGCTCCATCACGCGAAACCATATTACTTGTCTTATTGCCAAAGGCAGATCCTCAAGCATCCTGGGAAGAGTATTACGCAGAAAGTCCAGGTACATTCTTCCGTCGAGGCGTTGCGGAATAATAACTGGTCCAAGCATGTGGTCACCAAGAATCCCTGTCCACACATTGATACTAAAACGATGCTGATTCGATGCCTCAACCATTCCCCGAGGATTGTTCAAAAATGGTTCAAATGTCTCTAAGCACTATGGGACTTAACATCTGAGGTCACCAGTCCCCTAGACGTAGAACTACTTGAACATAACTAACCTAAGGACGTCACACACATCCATGCCCGAGGCAGGATTCGAACCTGCGACCGTAGCGCGGCTCTAGACTGAAGCGCCGAGGATTGTTTGTAGCCCACAGATAACGATTATGTAGCCTGACGGTGCCAGTTCTGGTAAGCTTGGGAATTATGGATGAAATATACACTACTAGCCATTAAAATTGCTACACCAAGAAGAAATGCAGATGATAAACGGGTATTCATTGGACATATATATTATACTAGAACTGACATGTGATTACATTTTCACGTAATTTGGGTGCATAGATCCTGAGTAATCAGTACCCAGAACAACCACCTGTGGCTGCAATAACGGCCTTGATACGCCTGGGCATTGAGTCAAACAGAGCTTAGATGGCGTGTACAGGTACAGCAGCCCATGCAGCTTCAACACGATACCACAGTTCATCAAGAGTAGTGACTGGCGTATTGTGACGAGCGAGTTGTTCGGCCACCATTGACCAGACGTTTCCAGTTGGTGAGAGATCTGGAGAATGAGCTGACCAGGGCAGCAGTCGAACATTTTCTGTACCCAGAAAGGCCCGTACAGGACCTGCAACATGCGGTCATGCATTATCCTGCTGTAATGCAGGGTTTCGCAAGGGTAGAGCCACTGGTCGTAACACTTCTCAAATGTAACGTCCACTGTTCAAAGTGCCGTCAATGCAAACAAGAGGTGACCGAGACGTGTAACCAATGGCACCCCATACCATCACGCCGGGTGATACGCCAGTATGGCGATGACGAATACACACTTCCAATGTGCTTTCACCGCGATGTCGCCAAACACGGATGCGACCATCATGATGCTGTAAACAGAACCTGGATTCATCCGAAAAAAAAAATGACATTTTGCCATTCGTGCACCCAGGTTCGTCGTTGAGTACAATATTACAAGCGCTCCTGTGTGTGCTTCAGCGTCGAGGGTAACCGCAGCCATGGTCTCCGAGCTGATAGTCCATGCTGCTGCAAACGTCGTCGAACTGTTCGTATAGATCGTTGTTGTCTTGCAAATGTCCCCATCTGTTGACTCAGGGATGAAGACGTGGCTGCCCGATCTGTTACAGCCATGCGGATAATATGCCTGTCGTCTCGACTGCTAGTGATACGAGGCTGTTGAGATCCAGCACGGCGTTCCGTATTACCCTCCTGAACCCACCGATTCCATATTCTGCTAACAGTCATCTGATCTCGACCAACGCGAGCAGCAATGTCGCGATACGATAAACCGCAATCGCGATAGGCTATAGTCCGACCTTTATCAAAGTCGGAAACGTGATGGTACGCATTTCTCCTCCTTACACGAGGCATCACAACAACGTTTCACCAAGCAACGCCGCTCAACTGCTGTTTGTGTATGAGAAATCGGTTTGAAACTTTCCTCATGTCAGCACGTTGTAGGTGTCACCACCGGCGTCAACCTTGTGTGCATGCTTTGAAATGCTATCATTTGCATATCACAGAATCGTCTTCCTGTCTGTAAAATTTCGCGTCGGTAGCAGGTCATTTTCGTGGTGTAGCAATTTTAATGGCCAGTAGTGTACATTTGTTGTAAATCCCACTGCACAAAGTGTACCCGTCGTGGGTAGTCCCCCTTCCGTAATGCCTGAACTTTCTGCAGATGGCAGATGGTATGGATGGAGCTGTTATTCGTGGACAACGCGCCACACGGAAATTCTACCTGTGTGCGGCGTTTGTGCCACCTGCTGGTGGCTGTGTCCTCTTCAGACATTGTCAGCACATCTAGTTGTAGTGTTAGAGCTGAGTGTGGTAGACCAGCATCACGTTTGGCATCTACTGGAGAACAGACAGTAGGCTGGGGATAGTATTCGCAAACACAAAGCACAAAGCGCTACTACTTTACTGTACTATGGTCACACCTCAGGTAGAAAATACCTACGTGCGTCTTTCCGGCTTCTCTGAGGCGTCGCTAGATGTCCGTGAATGTGGAATGGTGAGGGGTGCTTCTGTTTTGTTCAAATGGCTCTGTGCACTATGGGACTTAACAACTGAGGTTATTAGTCCCCTAGAACTTAGAACTACTGAAACCTAACTAACCTAAGGACATCACACACATCCATGCCCGAGGTAGGATTCGAACCTGGGACCATAGCGGTCGCGCCGTTCCAGACTGAAGCGCCTAGAACCGCTCGGCCACAGCGGTCGGCCATCTGTTTGGTAAACGTTCCGCATATATTCTTGCAGCAACTCTCCCATTGCAACCCACTTTGCCGTATGCAAGCATCATGTCGCTCACTTCCGCAGTTGTTTGCTGGTACCTGTCACACTGCTATCAACAACGTTTCTCCGCTGACAGACCACACAAGGTCCGCAGTAGCATGTGCACCAGCGCTGTGCGGAGGAATGCAGCGCATGTGGAGGAATGTTATTAGGCTTAGGTCGCCAATTCACAGTACACAGATGGCTAAAGGATTCCATACCTTCTGTACTAACACACCAAAACGAATCGGAACAGTCAGAAGCATTCGTTCTCGCACTTCGACGCTCTTCCAGTAACCTAGATCTACGTTTCCGGATATGGGTTCCTTTTTGAAAACCGACCAGTCTGCCTTCCCGAGCAACGTATTAAGCGTTGTAGGTGTTTCATCTTCAATTCACATTCATGTTCACTTCCTTCGCCATGTCACAATCACTGTCCCCTTCCAATGAAATATAGTATCCTCTCCAGATACTGCATACCGCTCGTACAGTCTTCTATAACGAGAGACACTGTCTGACCTCTGAACATGAGGTCCGTCCAAAACAGACCCGCCAACGGAGTGGGGGTCGTGCGCCGTTGCCAGGCCGCACCGCAACTCTCCGATGATTCTAGGACATCTTCAGTAGAAACGAACTTAGACTACATCTTCCTTTGTATTTCAGGTGCTAACGTGTCCACCCGACGCTAGGGACACCGTGCTGTAGTCTTAGTCCTAGCTGGATGAGTGGCACCTCTGTCACGTATGTACTCGAGGTTGGCACAGTCCTGCGCCGCTGTCTCAGGGTGGTTCAATTCAATCTGTAGCTTCTCCCTGGATCTAACGACTTGTACTTGATATAGCAGTCATAACCTTACGTTTGTTCACTTCAAGAAACTAGTGCGATGCATCGATACTGTACGATCAACCATTCGTATCGAAAAATATCGTAAGCGTCCTCGCTAAACAGAACTCGTATCAGGGACAGAAGAGGAAGGACCACGCTATAACGGGATAAATGTAGCTTCATTCGACGTAAAGCAGATGACGATAACTACAGTTACATTACTACAGACAAAAGTGTTGAAATTCCTAGAACATTCTGATAACACTAAACACTTTCTACATGGTAGTGCAGAAAGAGAGCCGGCCGGGGGTAGGCAAAATTACAATGTGCGGTTCTAGGCGCTTCAGTTTGGAACCGCGTGACCGCTACAGTCACAGGTTCGAATCCTGCCTCGGGCATGGACGTGTGTGATGTCCTTAGGTTAGTTAGGTTTAATTAGTTCTAAGTTCTAGGCGACTGATGACCTCAGCAGTTAAGTCGCATAGTGCTCAGAGCCATTTGAACCATTTGAGCAGAAAGAGAAAAACATTTCTAAGGACAGTCGTAAGAATACAAGATTTGTAGATGGTTCCTAACAATGTAGCCACAAACTGTATGGTCTGTAATTCTACGTCTCATGCCAAACCTATTTCTCTCTCTCTTCCACTTTCTTTAAATAGCAGAGACCTAGTAAGATGCTGAAGTCATGATTGCCAGGGCAGCAGTTCAGATCTCCGTCCGGTAGTGCAGATTCTGGTTTTCCGTGATCTCCTTAAATATTAGGTTGGTTCGTAGGTTCATAGCGTTCTTAGAATGAAGTTCTGTAAGTTTCGCAGGAGAGCTTCTGTGAAGTTTGGAAGGTAGGTGACGAGGCTTTCAGGACCGGTCGTAAGTCGTGCTTGGGGAAGCTCAGTTGGTAGAGCACTTGCCCGCGAAAGGAAAAGGTCACGATGATTAAAATTCTTCTGGATATTATGCCACGTCATTTCCAAAAACTAACAACAATAATAAACTAAAACTGACGTTTCGGCCGAATTGCAACGGCGTTCCTCAGGGCACGACTGGTATTGCATGGGGATAGGTGCTTCTATTACTACAGACTATCGATGTCTGTCGTCACTGTTGTAAAACTTTTAATTGGCCCCCTAATTTGATTGACTAGTCATGACGTAAGGGAAGATGGAAGGAAAGAGGCTATTCGTGGATGTCCATGTCGTCAACGATTGGTAGCTGTCCGCCAATCAGCGTTCGGCTTCTGGTCGGCTAGTTTTCCTCCTGGTGTGCGCGGAAATGGAGTGACAGTTGCTCTACAGCTGTTCGTGCAGATACGTCCGTGTCCCGTGTAGCTTCTGCCCCGCGACCACTCGCGGCCCGTTGGACTTGGATGGCCGGCAGCAAGGACGCCGGGAGTTTGTAGCCAGCGTTTGTTGTAATCGTACATAGCGTTCGTGTTCTGCTACTCGTAAGCTGACAGGACTCCCTGTTTCTCCTACGTAGCTAACTCCGGACTCACACCGTAGTTCGTAAACACCTGCAGTGTTAAGATTGACTACATCCTTGGTGGAACGTATCATTTCGTGGATCCTGTGACTGCTTCGAAAAATCGGTTTGAAACCTCTTCGGCGGAGGACGTTGCCTAGCCGTTCACTGACGCCTTTTTCATATGGTAAGTGTACCAGTGGAATTTTATCTTCTTTGCCTTCTTCTCGTGTTCTGCTCCCTTTGGTTTTAGCTACCTTCCTTATGATGTTGTCATCATGCCCGTTGGCACGAAACGTGTGTTGTAGCTTCTTTAATACTTCGTCGTGACTAGCCAATCATATTAGGGGGCCAATTAAAAGTTTTACAACAGTGACGTAGTCTGTAATAAGTAGAAGCACCTATCCCCATGCAAAACCAGTCGTGCCGTGAGGAAGGCCGTTGCAATCCGGCCGGAACGTCGGTTTTAGTTTATTATTTTCGTTAGTTTTTAGCAATGACGCGGCATAATACCCAGAAGAATTTTAATCACTATGACACCGGCCGCGAAAGGCTACGTTCTTAGAAAAGGTCACGAGTTCTATTCTCGATCCGGCAGACAGTTTTAACCTGCCAGGAAGTTTCATATGACCACACACTCCGCTGCAGAGTGAAAATTTCGTTCTGGAAACATCCCCCAGGCTGTGGCAAAGCAATGTCTCCGTTATATCCGTTCTTTCAGGAATGCTAGTTCTGCAAGGTTCGCAGAAGAGCTTCTGTGAAGTTTGGAAGACAGGAGACGAGGTACTGGCGGAATTAAAGCTGTGAGGACGGGGCGTGAGTCGTGGTTGGGTAGCTCAGTTGGTAGAGCAATTGTCCGCGAAAGGCAAAAGTCACGAGTTCGAGTCTCGGTCCGGCACACATTTTTAATCTGCCAGGAAGTTTCATAGCGTTTTTGTTGTGCATATTGATATTCTGGTTGCTATGGGTTTATTTATCGATTGTCATTTTTTATCTGTAGTTCAAATGTTGCTATCTGATTTTACACATTGTAATTTTGTCATTTGGAGTTAATGAGTGGAGCTGCGGGCGCTAGAAAATGGGGTGCCAAGTGGAGAAATCGGAACATTTCCAATATATTCTTCTGTTTGAGTTCAGTGGAGGCGTAACAGCAGCGGAGGCACCCACAAATATTTGAGCCGTGTGTGGGGATAATGCCAATGGACAGAGCAGAGCGACAAAATGGTTTTCTCGTTTCAAGAAGGATCATTTTGACATCAGTGACTGTCCACGTCCAGAAATACCTTCGGAGGTTTGAATGAAAAACGTTGAAACACATTAATCCACTACGATCCACGTCGACGTAGTCGAGAACCGGCAAGTGTGATGAATTGTAATCATTCCAACATCGTGTGACATTTGCATGAAAAGGTTCAAAAATCGGGTGTATGTGTATCTTATGCTCTAAATCAAAATCACGAAATGCAGCGGGCGGCCATATGTGCATCTCTGCTTGCTGGTTGTCATTTGGTTCGTGAACAACATCAACCGCTCCTGTCCTATATCGTCTCTGGTGACGATAAATGGCGTCTTTATGATAACATAAGGAAAAGAAAGTAGCGGTCGAGGGCGAACAAAGCAGCAATTCCCCGTACGAAGACCTGCGTGCATTCATAAAAGATAATGTTATGCATCTGGTGGAACAGCGACGGTGTAGTGTACTACGAACTGCTTCCACAAGGTGTAATAATCACTGCTGACAGGTATTGTCAACAACTGAGACGTATGCAGACGCAATCCAGTAATAACGACCAGGAAGACAGCGCGAAGTAATGCTGTTCTACGGTAATGCCTGCTCGCATTCTGCTAACTTGTGCTCCAACCCGATAGTTAAGGTTTAAGACGGATGCCGAAATGGTTCCTTTGAAAGGTAACGGACAGTTTTCTTCCCCATCGCCGGCAGGAGTGGCCGAGCGGTTCTAGGCTCTTCAGTCTGGAACCGCGCGACCGCTACGGTCGCAGGTTCGAATCCTGCCTCGGGCATGTATGTGTGTGATGTCCTTAGGTTTAAGTAGTTCTAAGTTCTAGGGGACTGATGACCTCAGCTGTTATGTCCCATAGTGCTCAGAGCCATTTGAACCATTTATTCTTCCCCATCCTAGGGCTAGTAGAAATCCTTGGGTAACAGAAGAAATATTGAATTTAATTGATGAAAGGAGAAAATATAAAAATGCAGTAAATGAAGCAGGCAAAAAGGAATACAAACGTCTCAAAAATGAGATCGACAGGAAGTGCAAAATGGCTAAGCAGGGATGGCTAGAGGACAATTGTAAGGATGTAGAGGCTTATCTCACTAGGGGTAAGATAGATACTGTCTACAGGAAAGTTAAAGAGACCTTTGGAGATAAGAGAACCACTTGTATGAATATCAAGAGCTCAGATGGAAACCCAGTTCTAAGCAAAGAAGGGAAAGCAGAAAGGTGGAAGGAATATATAGAGGGTCTATACAAGGGCGATGTACTTGAGCACAATATTATGGAAATGGAAGAGGATGTAGATGAAGATGAAATGGGAGATACGATACTGCGTGAAGAGTTTGACAGAGCACTGAAAGACCTGAGCCGAAACAAGGCCCCTGGAGTAGACAACATTCCATTGGAACTACTGACGGCCTTGGGAGAGCCAGTCCTGACAAAACTCTACCATCTGGTGAGCAAGATGTATGAAACAGGCGAAATACCCTCAGACTTCAAGATGAATATAATAATTCCAATCCCAAAGAAAGCAGGTGTTGACAGATGTGAAAATTACCAAACAATCAGTTTAATAAGCCACAGCTGCAAAATACTAACACGTATTCTTTACAGACGAATGGAAAAACTAGTAGAAGCCGACCTCGGGGAAGATCAGTTTGGATTCCGTAGAAATACTGGAACACGTGAGGCAATACTGACTTTATGACTTATCTTAGAAGAAAGATTAAGGAAAGGCAAACCTACGTTTCTAGCATTTGTAGACTTAGAGAAAGCTTTTGACAATGTTGACTGGAATACTCTCTTTCAAATTCTAAAGGTGGCAGGGGTAAAATACAGGGAGCGAAAGGCTGTTTACAATTTGTACAGAAACCAGATGGCAGTTATAAGAGTCGAGGGACATGAAAGGGAAGCAGTTGTTGGGAAGGGAGTAAGACAGGGTTTTAGCCTCTCCCCGATGTTATTCAATCTGTATATTGAGCAAGCAGTAAAGGAAACAAAAGAAAAATTCGGAGTAGGTATTAAAATCCATGGAGAAGAAATAAAAACTTTGAGATTCGCCAATGACATTGTAATTCTGTCAGAGACAGCAAAGGATTTGGAAGAGCAGTTGAATGGAATGGATAGTGTCTTGAAAGGAGGATATAAGATTAACATCAACAAAAGCAAAACGAGGATAATGGAATGTAGTCGAATTAAGTTGGGTGATGCTGAGGGTATTAGATTAGGAAATGAGACACTTAAAGTAGTAAAGGAGTTTTGCTATTTGGGGAGCAAAATAACTGATGATGGTCGAAGTAGAGAGGATATAAAATGTAGACTGCCAATGGCAAGGAAAGCGTTTCTGAAGAAGAGAAATTTGTTAACATCGGGTATAGATTTAAGTGTCAGGAAGTCATTTCTGAAAGTATTTGTATGGAGTGTAGCCATGTATGGAAGTGAAACATGGACGGAAAACAGTTTGGACAAGAAGAGAATAGAAGCTTTCGAAATGTGGTGCTACAGAAGAATGCTGAAGATTAGATGGGTAGATCACATAACTAATGAGGAAGTATTGAACAGTATTGGGGAGAGGAGAAGTTTGTGGCACAACTTGACCAGAAGAAGGGATCGGCTGGTAGGACATGTTCTGAGGCATCAAGGGATCACCAATTTAGTATTGGAGGGCAGCGTGGAGGGTAAAAATCGTAGGGGGAGACCACGAGATGAATACACTAAGCAGATTCAGAAGGATGTAGGTTGCAGTAGGTACTGGGAGATGAAGAAGCTTGCACAGGATAGAGTAGCATGGAGAGCTGCATCAAACCAGTCTCAGGACTGAAGACCACAACAACAACAACATCCTTCTCCAATCGAAGCAGCCGGCCGGAGTGGCTGAGCGGTTCTAGGCGCTACAGTCTGGAATCGCGCGACCGCTACGGTCGCAGGTTCGAATCCTGCCTCGAGCATGGATGTCTGTAATGTCCTTAGGTTTAAGTAGTTCTAAGTTTTAGGGGACTGATGACCTCAGCAGTTAAGTCCCATAGTGCTCAGAGCCATTTGAACCATCCAATCGAAGCCAGTACTCGGTTACTAAAGACCTCATTGTCATAGGGATCTCAAACCCTAATTTCCTTTTAAAAATAGCAGCTGTCACGACACTTTCGGGTAACAGTTTCGTCTTCACAGACCTGACCCGTGTTCAGAAGTGTGAAGACAGCTACGGTGAGTAAAGCAGTTTATTTCTTGTGTACTTGACATCTCACAGATAAGGAGATCGTGGGGGGTGAACTCGTGCTGTTGGATGGATCGGGGAATACAGTTAATTGTGGTCGTGTTGAACAGTAATCATGGAAACAGTGTATTAAAGTCCTAATCAAAAGGCGAGCTAAATTTGTTCTGAATACAATTCCCGTGTTTTAATGGTTCAAATGGCTCTGAGCACTATGGGACTTAACATCTGAGGTCATCAGTCCCCTAGAACTTAGAACTACTTAAACCTAACTAGCCTAAGGACATCACACACACATCCGTGCCCGAGGCAGGATTCGAACCTGCAACCGTAGCAGTCGCGCGGTTCCGGACTGAAGCGCCTAGAACCGCTAGGACACCGCGGAAGGCCCAGTGTTTTAATGACTACACTATCTCACTACACTACATGTTTTCCTAGTTTATTACAAATATCGTTAAATGTAGGATTGTTACGTGTTACAACAGGACATGCATTCTCTCACAATATTCCGGTGCAAAAGAACTATGGCTTAAGATTTCGATACTTTAGCTCGTCCAAATTTAAAACTCCCTCTTACAGTTCGATACCGAACAAACCAGCAAACAGAACAGGCATCTGTTGCAAAATACATTGTACGTTGCTCCATATTTTATAGCCGCAGTGATTCACGTAAAATTGTGAACCGCCATCGTGTTGGAAACGAGAGTCCTAGCGTGGATTTCAATTTTCTGCTCTTGGTTGTTGGCCATGTTCCAGACTATATATGTTCAGAACCAGTCATGCGACACAAAGGAGCGGAAATATGTGACAAATAAATGTCGCCATTAAATAGCGGCTATGAATTCGCCGAACACGTACCTTCATTCGCATCCCTATCTGCTCTGCGCACGCCGTGTATTTTGAATCGCTCGCTGAATCCCCGTCAAATCTGCATCCGTCTGCGGACATCGCAACGAAACTGTCTGTCGTCATCTGTTGTATACCACTCAGTGTGGACGAAAATACCACACAAAGAAGGTTGTTAAAAAGCTTGACATGATCCTCACAGTGCGACTAAAATTGAATAAAGAAGACTGCAAATTGCAGAGATAAGTCTCTATTATCGTTTATAAATGTCATTAAGCTACAAAAAGTCTGCAGTTATGGTCATTGATGTGTGAAGATTAACGAATCTAAAGACTGCAGTATCACAATCCGCTTAAAAAACAATAGTGTGTGCCAAACAGTTATGACCAGCAGATTCACAAGTGACGTAAGTGAGGTATATAGTTGCTTAAAACAATATATACTAACACATGTCGTATTTAGAAAGTAAAATTTTCCAAAGTAGGGGCTGCTGTGTTGTCGTGGATTCTTGACTTCCTCGTCATCGATGGAGAACTGTGGAGTTTCAAGGAGGTGATTGAAACACAGTAGTCTGGAGCAGTATGTACACTTAACAGCACATGACACCTCATTTTCGGAGGAATTCCTTTGCAGTAATGCAGTACCAAAAGCCACATTTCCCACATTATCCAGATCTTTGGCACTGACTGTTTCATTACGCTGTGCTTCATTCACTTAATTGAATCTCCACATTTACACTTCAATGTCAATTAAAGAAATGTCGAGTGATCATCTCTTTTTTTAAATCTCCATATAATGGGACGTGACTATGGTGATCTCGGGAGGCCTGTTACTCTTCGGGTCCGCAGCTCGTGGTCGTGCGGTAGCGTTCTCGCTTCCCGCGCCCGGGTTCCCGGGTTCGATTCCCGGCGGGGTCAGGGATTTTCTCTGCCTCGTGATGACTGGGTGTTGTGTGATGTCCTTAGGTTAGTTAGGTTTAAGTAGTTCTAAGTTCTAGAGGACTGATGACCATAGATGTTAAGTCCCATAGTGCTCAGAGCCATTTTGTTACTCTTCGGAGCACTCAGCCCCATTTCATCACCGTGCTAAGGCAATTAATAACATCTTACATTATCTATAACACGCACTGGTGCTCGGGTAAGCGTACTCCTTGGAGACTTAAGCTACATCAAAACAATATTTCCGTTTTGAAATATTTTGTAAGTTAGAGTGGAATTTCTTTCTCTGGTATTGTACTGTGTTTTTTAATTACACCGTATCAAACGTTGTATACTGCAGACTAGTTACATGTCATGCGACACTTATTTTTTGTATTTACTTTTTATTATGATTCTTCCTTTATTTCCTTATCGGACACAATACAAAAAACTGATTTTTTGATGGTGCGTCACGGAGCGAAGTTTGCCTTAGACGCTACTACTGCCGATTATGACGCTAAGACTTTTTGCGGTTAGTTAGGTTGTGTTTCCATTTATTTGTCAATCCGCATTTACATAATCCCCTTAGTGAGTACTGGCGGTTTTCTTTTTTTCACGTTTTGAAACTACTAGCGTTCGTCAATACAATTTCAATAAAATAAACAAATTTGTTTTTTGTTGATAGCCAGACATATTTTTGAACGGATTCAAACAATTGTTTTCCAGTGGCCTCCAATGTTCCACGAATCTTCTTTAATGTTAACTAACGATACTAATGTAATAACTTTGTGTATAAAGGTATAGTCACAGTGTTCAGAAAATGTATCGCTCACCAGTCATCAATGACAATAAAACAAAGTATGCGCTCTCAGTCTCGAAAGAACCCCAGTCTATAAACTAAGACTTGGCATGCACTAATAAATAAATAGGCATGGACAGAAGATCGTGTCTAAGTAAAGTAAGATATCCTAGTTACGAAAGGAAATATAGCGTGTTTTTCAGGAAAGGGAGATATTAAAAGTTGGTCAGGCGATTTTCTATATAAATCTAATGCGAAAAATTTCAAACAGATGCTAAAGAACAGTATGACGATCAGGGCCTAATTATTTTTCGAAAACAGCTTATGTCTAACTCGATACCATACTCGCCTGGGAAGCCGAGAGTGTTAAAGTATCGCTTCGGGGACGGAGAGGTGCGCCGGCTCGGGTGGAATCCGCCCGGAGGATTAACGCAGGGGTCGGTACGGTGGCCAGCCTGCATGAGGTTCTTAGGCGGTTTCCCACATCCCACTAAGTGAATACCGGACTGATATCTAAGTACCACCTCAGTTTGACGATTTGGAAACATTTCGAAAATTTTCACACACTCTCACATGAATCAAACTACACGCAGTGAGTTGGGGTGGGCATGTTCCGTCATGGTGGGAAACGGGGTGGTGACAGGAAGAGCATCTGGACACCCCTAAAATTAACCATGACATGTCCGTTAATATCCAAGCTGGACCCGCGCCGATGCAGGGCATAGGAGCAAGGAAAAGACGACAACTTCCTTTACACAATCATATAACACTTCCAAAGCAACAAGTAAGAAAGAATGAATAGGACAATTAAATTTAATGAACTTTACACGAAATGCAGTCTGCTCGCCCTTCTAAAAGATTCAATTGAATTACATATACGGTGAATCACGGATAATAAAAGATGAAATTAATACATAGCACTAGAAGGTGAACTGAGATCATTTTGAGTATTAATGATTACAGTTGTTCGTTATGAAAGTAAGTCTCAAGAGCTTCAAAGAACCTAACAAGGGTAGAACTGAGTTCGAAGATTAAAGAGACTCGGAATGTCATTCATCATCTATCTTGGCAACTATGGGGACGATAGACACATAGTGGAATCTGGAGGTAATAAAAATGGTTCATATGGCTCTGTGCACTATAGGACTTAACATCTATGGTCATCAGTCCCCTAGAACTTAGAACTACTTAAACCTAACTAACCTAAGGGCATCACACAACACCAAGTCATCACGAGGCAGAGAAAATCCCTAACTACGCCGGGAATCGAACCCGGGAACCCGGGCGCGGGAAGCGAGAACGCTACCGCACGACCACGAGCTGGGGGCTCGGAATGTCATTCATCATTTATCTTGGCAACTATGGGGACAATAGGCACATAGTGGAATCGGCAGGTAATAAAAATGGTTCAAATGGCTCTGAGCACTATTGGACTTAGCATCTGTGGTCATCAGTCCCCTAGAACTTAGAACTACCTAAACCTAACTAACCTAAGGACATCACACACATCCATGCCCGAGGCAGGATTGGAACCTGCGACCGTAGCGGACACACGGTTCCAGAATGAAGCGCCTAGAACCGCACGGCCACACCGGCCGGCTGGAGGTAATACCCTGAGGTGACAAAAGTCGTGGGATACAGAAATGCACGTATAAAGATGTCGGTAGCATCCCGTACACAATGTACAAAAGAGCAGTGCATTGGCAGATTTGCCATTTATACTGAGATGTTTTATGTGAAAAGATTTCCGACATGATTATGGCCTAACGAAGGGAGTTAGCTGACTTTGAACTAGGAATGGTAGTTGGAGCTGGAAGCATAGGACATTCCGTATCGGATATAGCTAGGCAATTCAATATTCCGAGATACACAGTATCAAGACTGCGCCGAGAACATCAAATATCAGGCGTTATCTGTCACCACGAACGACGCAGTGACCGACGGCCTTTACTTAAAGACCGAGAGCAGCCGCGTTTGCATAGGGTTGCCAGTGGTAACAGACAAGCAACACTGCGTGAAATAAGCACTGAAGTCAATGTGGGAGATAGGGCGAACTTATCCGTTAGGACATTGCGGCGAAATTCGATGTTAATAGGTTATGGCGGCAGACGACCAACGCGAGTGACTTTGCTAGTAGCACGACATGGCCTGCAATGCCTCTCCTGGGCTCGTGACGATATGGATTGGACCCTATACGACTGGAAAACCCTGATGTGGTTAGAGGAGCCTCGATTTTAGTTATTAAGAGCTGATGGTAGGGTTCGAGTATGGCACAGACCCACGGAGCCATGGACCCAAGTTGTCAATAATGCACTGTGCAGACTGGCGTTGGCTCTAAAATGGTGTGGGCTGTGTTTACATGGAATGGTCCAACTGAACCGATCATTGACTGGAAAGGATTACGTTCGGCTACTTGTAGACAACTTGCACCCATTCCTAAACAATGATGCAATTTTTATGGGTGATTATGCGTCATGTCACTGAGCCAGAATTCTTCCAGATTGGTTTGAAGAACATAGAGGATAATTCTAAAAATGATTTTGCCCTCCAGATCGACCAACGTGAATCCAGTCGAACATCCGTGGGACGTAATTCAGAGATCAATTATTGCACAACATCCTGCTCCGGCAACACTTTCGCAATTACGGACAGGTCTAGAGCCAGTACGGCTCAACATTTCTGTAAGGGACTTCCAACTTGTTGAGTCCATGCCACGTCGAGCTGCTTCACAACGCCGGGAAAAAGATGCCGAGAAGATATTAGGAGCTATCCCATGACTTTTGTCACCTCAGTATAGACAGCGTCTGAAATTCCTTCAGAAATGTGCCTTGTGTCTAAAGTAACAATTGTAGACGGTGCGTGGCTTTGGTAAAACTATGAATTCACATTGGAACTAGGTCTAGCAGGCGACAGAGGAACAAGGCGAGAAGATAAATTGGCGCAGAGTGTTCGCGTCGCCAGTATATCACTTCAAAAGCTGCCATAAATAACAGCAGCCCTGTGAAGGCCGCGCCCGTGGTCGCTTTTGCGTAAGCCCATTAATTACGGGGGAAGCGTCCTATCAGGATAAGCAGCGCAGAAAGTATCATACACGGCCGTGTCGCGTATGCACCTCATACGCTATGCGGTTATCACCTGACGTACGCACTTTTTTCAACAGTCTTAGCATGAAAGTATCTTCACTTTTTGTGCACTTGAAATGAACCTGGTAGATTGATTGTGACACTTTTTTTCAGTAAATAAGATACAGTAAGCGGCTTACATCCTTCTCTGTTACATTGCAGGTATCCTCGTTGATGCAGCTAGGCGATCGCAAACACATTTCGCAGACAAGAGTTTCGTTTTGATTTAAACGTGCCCTGTGTGATCAGATGTCATCAGGCACCCACTTCTATTCTTTTCAGGAACGCCATCCGTGTCACTAAGTGTGTGTCGGATTTCCTTTTCCTACTGATACGGCGTTTAATCTTTGAGAAAGAGTTTCAGTTAAGCTACGTACAATGAAAGCACAATTTTTTTATTGTTTACGAAGTGTGGTGAACGGATTAAGCAAAGTTTTTGCACGAATTGGGTTGGTGTTTAATCCATGCTTTGCGAAGTCTCATATGGTTGATAGCAATCTTGAAACTGCTGTTCCAAAATATCAATTTGATTTTTCTTCGAACTGTGATAAGATGGTTCTCGCTTCGTGGATGGGAATATCATGGTGCTGGTACGAGAAAGGTTTGGTTCCGAACTGCTGTAGCACCGTGGGGTAGCATACCTTTTATCGAAACAGGACATATTTGTCAGTAAGGAGTGATTAGAGATTCTTATTTGTAAAAAAAAAAAAAATCCTTTTTTGGTACGTCGATAGCTGATTATTATTTTAAGAATACCGCTTTTAGGCATCGTTACCCAATTGTAAATCATATTCAAGCTTACACAGTAACCGGCTTACACAAATAAGTCAGTTGTAGTATTACACACACACACACACACACACACACACACACACACATATACACATGTTCTCATCGGCCAGGCGGCATCTGAACAGTGTCAAAGGCAGCATGAATACACTGCTGCAGTGTTTCCATATTTGGAATGTGCTCTGCATACACGATACTTTTGAGATGATCCCATAGAAATCGCACGGGTTTGGATCCGATGAAATAGCAGGCCCCTGGACCCCCTCCTCCTATCCATTGACCAGGGAAGACACGATTGAGATGCGTCCGGATGTTAACAACGGAGTGAGCTAGAACACCATCATGTAACAGCCGCATGACCATTCGAATCATCAGTGTAACTTCTTCCAATACGGTAGGCAAAGTCAGCTGCAAGAAACTCCGATTGTTCCGGCCTGTTAGGCGACGTGGAAGTATGACTGGTCCCAAAGTACTTTCGCCAATTGTCAGGGCCCACACATTCCGGGTCCACCACCGGTGTTGATGATTCACTGTCACCATAATATGGGGGTTCTGTATACTATCCGACAGATGACTGTTATGAAAATTGAAGATACCACTCAGCTTAAAGGTGATCTCATCTGTGAATAGGATGGAGGATACAAATCACGGAATCGTGGTTGCCTGGTGAAGAAGCCAGTGACAAAACTGTTCCCGACGTGGAAACACTGTCGCCGTTAAGCCCTGCACACGCTGTAGTAACAATTAACAAAGGTAGTAAAAATTATCATGGAGAATGTTCCACACGGTCGTCTGGCTTATTGTCGTACCAAGTGCCTGGTATTGACACGGCAGTCGCCCTCCACAATGTTGATCACATTTTCCTTCAAGTCTGGTGTCCAAACATTTTTGATACGTCCTCCATGATTTCATAATTCCTGAAACGAACCTGTGTCAGAGAAACGGAGAAACACTGTTGCAAACATTGAATGCTGTGTGTGTTGTCGGCGGGGAAAGGTCTCCTGATACAACCTTGGTGCCGACATTTGCCTTTCCGTTAGTAAACATCATGTCAGCAAACTCTCGATTCAAATACGGAACCATTGGGTACAAAGCTGTATCACATCCAATAAAAGGTGAGTTAGCAAGGGAAGTGAATCGGTCACAAAATTATGCTATAGCAGGACAGACCGCTGGGCACGACTTAGGAGAAACAGTACCACCCTTTAGAAGGAAACCATGTGTACTGTATGTGTGGCTGCGTGGTACAGCGCATATTAGACCGCAGTCTTTGTAACAAAGAATGATTGGCTAAATGATCTCTACCATGGAAAATATGTATTTCCGCACATAAGTTCATTAGACCTTTTTTGTCCCGTATCCTCTCATCGATCAGTCCCTAGAGTTTGCGCACAGTGGGGAAAAATCGGTGTGTGTGTGTGTGTGTGTGTGTGTGTGTGTGTGTGTGTGTGTGTGTGTGTGTGTATGTGTGTGTGTGTGTGTGTATGACAGTGAAACTTATAGCATTTCCTTGGGATGGATTATTGTGGAACTAAAAATACGATCTGAAGATGGGTGGCATTGCCTGAAAGCAGTAATCTGAAAACACTAAACAGCGACTGACAGACTGCTAAGTGTTTTATTTTCTAAGCATGATATTAACTGAATTTTTTATAGGTATCGACGACGCTGTTCTTTCACTCGAAGGGACCTCGCATTGCCTGTCTTGTAATCAGTGGCTCAAGGGCAGCTCCATAAGTTCGTATGACTAGGCTCGCTGTATATCATGGAACCATGAGGTGTCGTTTATACACGAAAGGTTACGCTTAAACGTCTTTCTGTCAACATCATTTTTGCCTCGCACTATGTCTGTCAGACAAGCATGAAGTTCATCGATTGTTTCTTGTTGACACATCCCAGCTCTCGTCTCAATTTATTCAGGAAACTTGTATCAGAACTGACGGACGGGGATACAAACCACGCTGTGCCGAATAATAGCCCTGTTTCTCAATTACTGATACACTCGGTTAGTATCTAAGAACGTCAGTGATCATCAGGGCGTATGTACAGAATGTAAAAGTAACACATTTACTCGTTACAAGAAGTTCAACAAAACAGAATGCATTAGGTTTTGATGTCTAGTTCAGCCAGTAAACTGACCCTCTATGCAATCTATGATTGTCTTCTGATGCACAAGACTCCAGCTGAACACTGCGGTAATGGAACAATTCGTGATACATTTGACAGTAACAGCCCTGTAGTGCTAGAAGCACTATTTCAGGTTTCGTTAGACAGTTTGGAACCATATGCCATGTACATTGTATGCCATTACAAATGGTTCAAATGGCTCTGAGCACTATGGGACTTAACATATGTGGTCATCAGTCCCCTAGAACTTAGAACTACTTAAACCTAACTAACCTAAGGACATCACACACATCCATGCCCGAGGCAGGATTCGAACCTGCGACCGTAGCAGTCGCGCGGTTGCGGACTGAGCGTCTAGAACCGCTAGACCACCGCGGCCGGCTATGCCATTACAACGCCGTCCTAAATTGAACATTCAGACGGAATAAATGTTTAGTTACTACGTTACCAGAAGATACCATTAAATCAAATTTATTCTAATACTGTATGTTGGGAGGAGGCTTTATATTTACTTTCCATTCATTCTTTTGCTTATACTATTGCGTCCGCTAATCAACACAGACCTCAGAGCTGGTGTAAGTAGGATTAAACCCCTCTGACGCGTGATTATATACTATCCAGTCTGTATGTCACAAGCACCTTTTGCAGTCTATTGTCGATTAACTGAGCAGTATATTTTGACAAAATGGCACAAAAATTAGTTTCAAAATAATTAAAGCTTGTTCTCTCGTACTCAGCACTTACCACGGTTCAGAGACGATTTCTATTCTTTGTACCTATTTATGTAATGTTAACTGCTCGCCTTAAAAGCGGCGAATATTCTCAAACACTTGCCACGCGGTATTCTATAATATAGCGGGTGCCACGCGAAATGGGCATCGATAATGAAACACGGGATTTCCAGTTAAATCATCAATCGAAGTACGTTCACTTTTATGTAGTTTCACAAGATATACTCGACGCCTCATTCGATCAAAGAACAATCATGTCGGTCGTCATTAACACCATCCGAGGCTTAAGCGGACATGGACGCCGACAGAATCACGGCACGTTCTCTAGCGGTCTGTAAAACATCTATTGTAACTGACACTGACTGACTAACTTCCAAAGTGCGGACACCTCGATCTTTATATAGTCGCGGTGCGGACGGCAGAAGAAACACTCGCTCCCAAGTTGCTATCATTGTCGTCAACTATGGTCACCTAGCATCCTTTCTGACTACAAAATTATCTATATCGTTGTTGACAGAAGATATACAACGATTCCAGCGTTTCTATAAGTAAATCTGTACTCTGTTTATACTGTATAAAATTCTCAGCCGGATAACCCTTAAAATTTGACTTCCAGAAATTTTGAAATGGAACTAAGTGTAGATAATGGCTCTGAATGGACTCTTTTTAATTTCCGTGTCTTGTGTTAAATTACAATATCATAATAAAAGTAGATACAGTTTCATTAACTCTATCGAATGCAGTGTTGTCATTTAGCTTTGTATCTTAATTGCTTAGATAAATTAATTACATTCTTTTTTTCAGTTTTCGGAACAAAAATTGCTTTTTACTTAAAATTAAAAATGTATAACGGGTAGCCTTATGAGAACTTCTACGATATGTTTTTATGCTAAACAGAACACGATTCCGAACTGTCTAACTTCAATGTCACATGCTTTTCAAATTTCGATAATACTGGAATAATTCGAAAAGTAGAAAGGTAGTTTCTTGAAAACCTCTACATAATGTTTCTGTAACAAACTGAGCCTAATTCGAAAAGTAAAACTTTGTACGTTTAATATTTGAAGAAACAAAATATCACATCATGCTGAGACTCGAAACCTTTGACGTTGGCTTAGTTTCACATAACCCGGCCAAGTTTTGTAGTAATATTTAACATTTCATGTCACATAAGATTGCGGCACAATTTCTTAGTTAGCTCTGTTCACGGCATGGATTAGGCACTGCCTGCCTGACTTTGGCCAGGAGACGAAGGAAAATCAATATTTCGCACTGATAAGTGCTTAGTCCCTCACAGCCTCCCTTCCGTTAGTAGGCAAGGCGAACTGGTTACCGGACCATAGCAGGAACTAGCTTGGTCACGTGATAAGATGCAATCACATTCCAGTTCAAAGCAGCGTGTATTGGTAACTTGCAGTGTGAGCGCAAAAAGTGATAGCGGAAAGTACCTCCACGGGAAGCCATGACAACAAGCTGTTAACGTCATTAATTTGAATGACAATTAGAACAAGAGAGGTATGGTAGCACCGACAGAGAAGGAAACGGATAGTGTAATCAAATTCTGACAAACAAAAGTTAATTTAGTCAATAACATGGAAATTACGGAAGAAGTGATGCGATGCCGAGTGGAGGATTCATTCATCTGCCACACAGCAGAATGAGTAAAATGCAGACAATATTTCATTGGTGGTACAATATTTGAGTTATTAGACGGCAATTTCTGCGATATTATAATCAATACAAGGAAATCCCAACTTTGCAAAAATTTCAGTCTTGCCAGACAGAACTGGACTTTCAGGCTAACAAGACTCTCTGAGAAAAGAACTATTGTGTCTGTTGGATTTGATTTTAAAAGGTGCCACAGTAACGAGCGATTATGTGTGGACGACAGAACATATTTGCAAAAAGAGCATACTTCATTAGATTTTTTACGACAAAAGTGAAACTTTAGAATTAAAGCATCTGGCAGTTTATTTCGACGAACCTTGGATTCAGACGCATTATACTGAGGATGAGCCGTTCAGAGTAAGAGTGTGCGAAGTGTTGTCAAACAACAGTGCCAGGCAACATTTCACTGTAGTGAATGCAGAGGTTCCTTTCGTATTCATTTCTCTATGACTATATCAGGAAAACTTGGAACAATCGCGTTGAAAGAAACGGACAGAAAAAAAAAAAACTGAAAGCAAGTAAAGACAAGGAAAGCCGAACTTTTGGCATTAATTAAGAAGCTCCAACCACGTCCTTTTTATTCCACCGACACAATTGCGTAAGCAAATGATTCGTTCCTACCGCCACCATATCGTCTAGACCAGTATTCTGCAGAAACGGTGCCGAATCTTGCAAAGAATCAACTGCTCAAGGCAATTTTCGCATAAGACATTTAGAACAACTTCACAGGTTTGCCTGTCGCTGTTACCTGCCCTAGCCACATGTCTCCCAGTCTGTAGCTGGTAAGTCGAAAATTCCATCGCAAACTGTAACGTGACCAGGAAATTTACGCGAAATATTCTCCAAATTTGCCCTCAAGTGTTATCGTGCTTTTTGCTGTTATAAACATGCTTCCACCATCGGCATGTGTTGAAACTCTCTTTGCGATATGCATTCCGATGTCAATTTTGAATTTCATTGCTATTAACATATGGTTTCAACAAGCTTTCTGTCACTAATACTACGTGGGAATTGGTACCGTTTATAACTGAGACTAGGGCCGCAATATTTCCGTAGACGCTCCTTCAGTTACGTAATACTATATTAACATTTTATTTCTCTAATCTGCTACGACGAATGCTACTTTCTTTAGCTAATCTTGATAATATTCTACCCTGTCTGGAATCAGAACGCATCTTATCGAGCCTCCCAGTCTGTAGCTGCTAAGCTGAAATCTCCACCTGAAACTACGAATTTACGCGAAATGTTGTCCTAAAAAACCCACATGTGCAAGCCACACGTACTACACTATCCTAGTAGCCTCTTCCTGCGTGTAGCGCACGCCTGAGCAATTAAGAGGAGTCCTACAGTTCTCCACCCGATAGCGGAGGTCGAGAAACTTTCATCCGAGATCGTCACAGGATCATCTGAACCTCTGATTTAAGCGTTCCACTCGGCTCCCAAAAAGAGGAAAACGATTGACTGGCAATGATGCTTCTATCCCACGAGCGAGGCTAGTTGTCGCCACCAAAGCGGCTAGTCTCGTTGCAGCAACCGGGGACGGCCTCTGTACCCAGGTGGCAGGCACCATTCCTGCCGAGGTGGGGCGCGATTCGCAGCGGAGTGCACCCAGAGCGCTCAGCCGCTGCTGGCAGAGCCTCTTCCCCATCTCGGATGTGACAGCTCCCTTCCCTCACCACCTTCCGGTTGGCACACAGAGTCTCCATCACCCATCAGAATTTGGCAAGCAATCCCACCCTCTGAGGTTGTCCGGACCTCTTATGAAGATTGGCCGAGGTCCCAACAGACACGGCATCTCGCACTGGCTGAGATGTACGTACAACAATGGGCAATAATGCAACAGCCCAAACCTGTTCTAAGTGTTCTGAGACAGCTTCGTGGCCAGCACCCACATTCGCCTTCTCACCCAGAGATTCACGGCCCAACAAATGTTCGCCCGTCAACCATTAAGAATCTAAATAAACTATATTAAATATTATTTGTTATTCAAGAGAATATGGAATATAAATTTCATCCTACTATCTGCCATAGTGTTAGAGTTAGAGGAAATTACCTAAAACACCCCAAACCGACACTTCAACTAAAAACCTCAGTTAGGAATAATAACAGTTTGTCTTTTAGTATCATTTGAAATCGTTACTGGGGTGCACAAAATGTCAGGTCAATTTATTTGGATTTTCATATTAAAAATGTTAACTACTTTCCATTTTCGAATTATAAAATTCAGAAAAGATTATTATATGATTAAGATCTATTTGTTTTGTTGTTGTGGAATGAGTGAGAGTATGTAAGTGGGACATATGTAGAAATTCAATATTGAATAATGTATCACATTATGTAACTGTGTAGTGGGAAAGTTCGTTTTCCCCTCATTGCTGATTGACGTATGTCTCAGAGTACTTGCTTTTGCAAGAAGGCAGCCAGAATAGCCCTTTTCAGAGTAATATCTTTCGAAATAAATTCCCAGATTAGTCTTCTTTTCGTTTGGTTTTGTTAAACTTTATATTAATATTTGCATATTGAAATGTCGTGAATGCAACTCGGAATAGTGATTGGCGTAGGACAGTTTTGGCGCGAGAATGGTCTCGAACGATTGTTCTGATTGGCTGGTCATTTTGATAAACCGATCAGAGTTTAGCAGTTCCCACGCACTGTCATGTAGTTATAGGTTGTGGAAGGAGCAGCAAGGAGGAGTCGTTGAGTAGCTATTGAAAGTGCAGGTCATGTTGAATCTATCCGTCTGCATAATGTGTAAAATGAAGAAGTTATTGGAATTTCGCGTCCAGATTGTGTTGCCTCAGGAGTAGCTGCATTTACGTACAGCTTTGTGAAGTTTGGAAGTTCTAGAATTATTTTGTTGGAAAGATAAACGCGTGTGAACTTTCGGCCTTTGTAACGTTCCGCGTGGCATGCTTCGTATCCGTATATGGAGTATTTGGCGAGCAATTTCTTTAATAGAAATCCACTGAAAAGAACTGAATGTGAAACTCAGATATAGTAGCGGAGTATTGACTGTGAAATCGCGCAATTCTTCGGTTTGGACTTAAGTACATTTCTGGCTGCCTTGCGTGTGTACTGGGTTGCATGAACTGTGAACTGAGGACAGTGATGCCGTTCGCTAATTACATGTGAGTTCATGGCAGGATTTTTTTTTGAACTGAAATGGAATAAAAGACTCGTTTCAGAATTTTGACATTTTATTGAGAGAACGAAGCAATCACTTTCCGCCCGAAAAGTATGAGAATTTACAGGATAGCTTGCTACCAGAGTTTACGCGGACTTTGTAACGTTAAGTATAGACGGCGTTTTCTTCAACGCGGCTTTTTCGTCATCAGCGCAGTACATACGTATGCAGAGAAACGGGCTGGTGATCTGCCGCCGTACGGAGGTAGGTGGAACTTTTGCAGTGATCAGTACGACGAAAGACAGTGACATTCAATACGAAAATTGAACCCGTCCTGCCGCACTACCTACCTCTGCTTTTTACTACGCTCCAAAGTCTGCTCACACAAAGGGAATGCAGTAAAATTTACGCAAAAATACTAAAATACGTTAGTAACAGTCAGTCTACATAGTAAAATACGAGGGCAGTTCAATAAGCAATGCAACACATTTTTTTTCTGAAACAGGGGTTGTTTTATTCAGCATTGAAATACACCAGGTTATTCCCCAATCTTTTAGCTACACAACACTATTTTTCAACGTAATCTCCATTCAATGCTACGGCCTTACGCCACCTTGAAACGAGGGCCTGTGTGCCTGCACGGTACCATTCCACTGGTCGATGTCGGAGCCAACGTCGTACTGCATCAATAACTTCTTCATCATCCGCGTAGTGCCTCCCACGGATTGCGTCCTTCATTGGGCCAAACATATGGAAATCCGACGGTGCGAGATCGGGGCTGTAGGGTGCATGAGGAAGAACAGTCCACTGAAGTTTTGTGAGCTCCTCTCGGGTGCGAAGACTTGTGTGAGTTCTTGCGTTGTCATGAAGAAGGAGAAGTTCGTTCAGATTTTTGTGCCTACGAACACGCTGAAGTCGTTTCTTCAATTTCTGAAGAGTAGCACAATACACTTCACAGTTGATCGTTTGACCATGGGGAAGGACATCGAACAGAATAACCCCTTCAGCGTCCCAGAAGACCTAACCATGACTTTACCGGCTGAGGGTATGGCTTTAAACTTTTTCTTGGTAGGGGAGTGGGTGCGGCGCCACTCCATTGATTGCCGTTTTGTTTCAGGTTCGAAGTGATGAACCCATGTTTCATCGCCTGTAACAATCTTTGACAAGAAATTGTCACCCTCAGCCACATGACGAGCAAGCAATTCCGCACAGATGGTTCTCCTTTGCTCTTTATGGTGTTCGGCTAGACAACGAGGGACCCAGCGGGAACAAACCTTTGAATATCCCAACTGGTGAACAATTGTGACAGCACTACCAACAGAGATATCAAGTTGAGCACAGAGTTGTTTGATGGTGATCCGTCGATCATCTCGAACGAGTGTGTTCGCACGCTCCGCCATTGCAGGAGTCACAGCTGTGCACGGCCGGCCCGCACGCGGGAGATCAGACAGTCTTGCTTGACCTTGCGGCGATGATGACACACGCTTTGCCCAACGACTCACCGTGCTTTTGTCCACTGCCAGATCACCGTAGACATTCTGCAAGCGCCTATGAATATCTTAGATGCCCTGGTTTTCCGCCAAAAGAAACTCGATCACTGCCTGTTGTTTGTAACGCACATCCGTTACAGACGCCATTTTAACAGCTCCGTACAGCGCTGCCACCTGTCGGAAGTCAATGAAACTATACGAGACGAAGCGGGAATGTTTGAAAATATTCCATAAGAAATTTCCGGTTTTTTCAACCAAAATTGGCCGAGAAAAAAAATGTGTTGCATTACTTATTGAACTGCCCTAGTACATTGACATAACTGACTTGAATTTACGTACAAGTACGTAAAAACAGAAATTAAAGTGAAGAGTATGTATAAAACAGAAACTGCTGCTGCTTCAGGCATGTCCACTTGGCTGTCTAACAGCCGCTACATTGCATACTCTTATCGATGTTTGCTCCGTCACAAAAGATGCCCATATCGAGTACTTACAATTGGAGTCAGTAACTTGGAGCGATCCTCTATCCACTGACAAGTGTATAATTTCTGCAAGTCTTGCTGTTCTGGAACAGTCCTCTTCCGAAACCCCTGCGATACTTATGAATAACCCTCCAAGGGATAGATAGGTCACTAGCCAGGCTGGTGGTAGAGGTACTCACCCACTTAAGACAATCTCAATGAGCCATGGGCTGTAGTTGAGTGGTTATGAAGCACGATGAATCCCCAATGCTTTTGGTGTTTGGTATCTTGTGGAGAACATGGCACGATGTGTAGCTGCCGTCATCAGGGCCAAAGCAGATGCCACACATTCCTTTCTATAACGCAAATAAGCGTCCAATAGGTGAAGTGATATGTTGAAGTGAGATCAGACGCACGGATACAGTAGGTATTTTAGAAGAATGCCTGCTTGGCGTGAGGAGGTGAATGACGAAAGAGCCCTTGCTGTTGCCCTTGGCCCTTTCCACCCCACATCTGCATATGCCTTTCGAAAAATATTGCCTTAGCAGCATATTTAGTTGTCAGCCTTTCTGTATTTGGCTGCTCGTCGTTCATTGTGTCTCACATTCTTTAATTTTTTTAACACGGTACCGCCAAGTAAGGAGAACATTTTAGTAAACATCCATGAAGACACACAGTCAATGTTGGAAGCAAGAAACTCACGAGAAAACCCTCCCACTGGCGATTTTTAAGTGAATAAAATGAAACATATTTCGTAACGAAAAAACGTATTTTGATAGTTGAATACAAAATACAGCTATTAATAAACTAAAGATGCGATAGCAAGATACTGATACCATGTACACACAGATAGAGTATTTGAACGATATTCCGACAGTATCAGAACAATAAAAAAAGGTGAGAAGTTTTAATACACTACGTGATCAAATGTATCCGGCCACCTGGTTGAAAATGCCTTACAAGTTCGTGGCGCCCTCCATCGGTAATACTGGAATTCAATATGGCGTTGGCACACGTTTAGCCTTGATGACAGCTTCCACTCTCGCAGGCATACGTTCAGTCAGGTGCTAGAAGTTTCTTGGGGAACGGCAAACCATTCTTTACGGAGTGCTGCACTGGGAGAGGTATCGATGTCGGTCGGTGAGGCCCGGCACGAAGTCGGTGTTCCAAAGCATCCCAAAGGTGTTCTGTAGGATTCAGGTCACGACTCTGTGCAGGCCAGTCCATTGAAGGAATGTTATTGACATGTAACCACTCCTCCACAGGCCGTGCATAATGAACAGTGCTCTATCGTGTTGAAAGATGCAATAGCCATCCCGGAATTGCTCTTCAACAGTGGGAAGCTAGAAGGTGCTTAAAACATCAATGTAGGCCTGTGCTGTCATAGTGCCACGCAAAACAACAACATGAAAAACACGACCACCATAATACCAACGCCTCCGAATTTTACTGTTGGCACTACACACCCTGCAAGATGTCGTTTACCGGGCATTCGCCATATCCACACCCTGTCATCGGATCGCCACATTGTGTACCGTGATTCGTCACTCCATACAACGTTTTCCCACTGTTCAATCATCCAATGTTTACGCTCATTAGACCAAGCGAGGCGTCATTTGGCATTTACCGGCGTGATGTGCGGCTTATGAGCAGCCACTCGACCATGAAATCCCAGTTTTCTCACCTCCCCAGTGGATCCTGATGCAGTTTGGAATTCCTGTGTGATGGTCTGGACAGATGTCTGCCTATTACACATTACGACCCTCTTCAGCTGTCGGCGGTCTCTGTCAGTCAACGGACGAGATCGGCCTTTACGCTTTTGTGCTGTACGTGTCCCTTCACGTTTCCACTTCACTATCACATTAGAAACAATGAACCCAGGGATGTTTAGGAGTGTGGAAATCTCGCGTACAGACGTATGACACAAGTGACACCTAATCACCTGGCCACGTTCGAAGTTCGTGAGTTCCGCTGAGCGCCCCATTCTGCTCTCTCATGATGTCTTAATGACTAATGAGGTCGCTGATATGGAGTACCTGTCAGTAGGTGACAGCACAATGCACCTAATATGAAAAACGTATGTTTTGGGGGTGTCTGGATACTTTTTATCACACAGTGTATATTTTCGTTGTTCAAACTTCAAGTCGGGGACTGTTACAATGTTGACATAACACTGTACTTGTAATCATTTTAATAACAACGCTTGCTATTTCATCTATACCACGTCACAATGCACAACCATCTCACTGCCGCATTTCTGTTGCTCATATTCTTTTCAGTATTGGATAGTACTGAGAAATGTCATGTAGAATGCGCTAAAGAACTGTTCTCTAAGTCATCAATAAAAACGAAAGTGGTGCAACGACATCACTGTATGGTAGCATACACATGATGCTTCATAACATTGACGCCGCGCGAGATTAGCCGAGCAGTCTCAGGCGCTGCAGTCATGGACTGAGTGGCTGGTCCCGGCGGAGGTTCGAGTCCTTCCTCAGGCATGGGTGTGTGTGTGTTTGTCCTTAGGATAATTTAGGTTAAGAACTGTGTAAGCTTAGGGACTGATGACTTTAGCAGTTAAGTCCTATAAGATTTCACACCCATAACATTGACATCGATGCATACACGGTTTCCTAGCCTTCACTATAGAAGTCCATTAATGGCGTGGGGGCGAGGATCATCTAGACGCCCGAAGGTGTTAGCAAGATATTGTTAACAGAATGCAAGAATACACATTTGTTGCTCGTTAATACACAGTTGTCTTGTTTAAAGCCGCGAGCAGCCAGGCGAGCAGGCGAAGCTCTTGCAAGGCTGGTATGCTCTGAGGCCTGTGCGCCTCGTAGTCTGGGCCACCTCAGCCACGGGGCTGCACACACAGTGGCAGCTACGGCCCAGGAGGCTGCTGACAGAAAGCACTGAGGGCGTTGCGTGCGTGGTCTCGGTGGTCGTCAGTTTGTATAGCAGGTTACCAGTACGCTCTCGTTGGCGTCGGTGATGGCACCACAGGAAAGGCAAAGGCACACATTAGCTACACGTGGTGGGTGTAGTCATGAAACGTCTGAGCGTCTCAGCAGCAACGCCGGTGTCTGCTCATGGAAGCGGGTTGATGTGGGGGGGGGGGGGGGATGCTGAGGCGGCAGCTAGTGTGCTCCGCCATGAAAATGGTCGTTTCGCAGCTCACCATGTACCGTCAACTAGGCCTCCAAGTGGTGTGGCGGTAGCAGGCACCAAAGTGTTGCTTGTGAGCGAAGACGAAGCGGCAGCAGCCCACAGCAGTCGAGTCCTTGAAGCCAGGCTGTCTGCTGCAGCACAGACGAAAGTCATCTAAGCGGACCGTGAATAAAGCGTCATATCTCCCACCTTGGGATTGGTTGGCTCCAAATGAGAACTGGGCTTTGCAAGTCGGAGTACTTGTACCGATCGGTCTAGGCCAATGACATTGTTATGTGGTAAGAATAACCGAATGTGCCATAGTTTTCTGAAGCCGTCATCGTCCTATACTGGGCTACTGTGTCACAACTTTTCTTGTCAAACTTTCAGTTTTGTTATTTCTGCAGCGTCTGTGTGCTGTAAAGCCACTCTTGTGCAACACTTAAGCATTGTTACTTCGGTGTGTGTAGTCAGAAGAATGACATTATGCTCCTTTCTCTATTAGGTCGCTCTGTTGCATAGGCTCCTTGGTCCTCAAGCTGGGGGGGTGGGGGAGGGGGGGAGGAGGTGGCAACCAACTCGGTGATGTCCCCATGCTACATGCAATATCGGCTGTCCTTCCTTGTTGGCGTTCCTATCTAGATATTGCTTAATGGACTGCCTGAGCTCCAGATCTGGTGCTGATGCCGACCAGGAAAAACTTTAAATAATCTCATATCTCTCCAGAATCATTCTGAGGCACATCGAAACAGTAACTGTCAATTTGTCGTTCTGTAATAAAGGTCGCGATAAATACCCCCATTTACTGCAGTAATTAAGCCGAATGGTGGAACAAAACACAGAAAATTTTCTCAGTAGCTCATTCTCTTCTTCGAGGAGCTCTTTTTATTTGTGTTAAGAGGCGCCGTTTTGCACTGAATAGATCTTTCATAAGATTAGATCATAAGATTAGATGGGTAGATCACATAACCAATGAGGAGGTATTGAATAGAATTGGGGGGGGGGGGGGAAGAGGAGTTTGTGGCACAACTTGACTAGAAGAAGGGATCGATTGGTAGGACATATTCTGAGGCATCAAGGGATGACCAATTTAGTACTGGAGGACAGCGTGGAGGGTAAAAATCGTAGAGGGAGAATGGCTCAAAATGGCTGTGAGCACTATGGGACTTAACATATGAGGTCATCAGTCCCTTAGAACTTAGAACTATTTAAATCTAACTAACCCAAGGACATCACACACATCCATACCCGAGGCAGGATTCGAACCTGCGACTGTAGCGGTCGCGCGGTTCCAGACTGAAGCGCCTAGAACCACTCGGCCACAACGGCCGGCGTAGAGGGAGACCAAGATATAAATACACTAAGCTGATTCAGAAGGATGTACGTTTGCAGTAGGTACTGGGAGATGAGGATGCTTGTACAGGATAGAGTAGCATGGAGAGCTGCATCAAACCAGTCTCAGGACTGAAGACCACAACAACAACAACAACAACAACAGATCTCTCATGTGTTTTTTAATAGTACAAGTAGAAATAGAAATCTATATCTGCAATCAGAAAACCCTCATGTTCTCGACAAACGGTGGGTGACATCATGAAAGTTAAATGTCACATCTTGATCCGTAGTTAATCGCACACTAGCTGGTCCTTGTTTTCAGAAGACGCAAAAAAAAAAAAAAAAAAATAAATAAATAAAAAATAAAATAAAAATGACTTACATGCCGTAGCTGTGTATGGTGCTCCAGTTAGCTGTTGATCAAAACGTAACCGCGCTTTTTCCAAAAAGATAATAAGTTGCGTGAGATCTATTTTGTTGCGAGACTTCTTTCCTTCTGAATTCTTGATATCGTTCCTATGAACCACACCTTTATCTGGCTTGCGAGTTACTGCAGCACTGTGTAAAGTTTTCAACTCAGAGAGGATATTGAGAAGCTATATTCTGAGAAATCGCAGTAACCACTATCGATAAAACAAGAGCTGATAAATTACTACCATTGAAAATTTGATTGCATAAATTCTTCAGAGATGATACTTTCGGATAGAAGGACTGGGAAGAGAACGGTGTAACTAAAAGTTGCTGTTGATCAGCAGACAACACGGGCAAGGGCGTTCTCTTTACCGCAAGTCGAAGCCAGGTCTTTCCTTACCTGATACCCACCTGCATCGGAGTACGCGATTTTTCGAAAACTAGAAAAAGCGCACATTCCTATGCATGATGATAGATTCATTTGGAACAGCTAACTCTATTGTTATACGACAGGAACTCACTGTGATAAAACTGTAAGCAAGCCACGACAAGTAGTTTACATAGCCAGTAGGAGGAGGCTACAATTTCCGCCAACTCCATATTGTTATGTTTCGATTATTTGAAATAAAATATTGCTCATAAAATTAATTCTGACCTATGGGAGCACCGATACAATTTATCCACGTGAACAATGGCTAATTTGTCATAACTTCTGTGACACGGGTCGTAAAACCGAAACGACCGCATCCATGTCTGCGTATTTAATGTGGAAACCACAGCTACCTATTTGCAGCTCCAGACAATTAATACTGCGTTGCAAACGTTGGGATACTAATTGGAGTTAGCGATATAATTTGTTATACACATGAAATTCTGATATTGTGCAACTAATAATGCATATCTCTAATGACCTCACAATAGGGCAGGCTTGGGACAACGTATGAAAGTCTAGAATTACAAGCAAACATACGTGTGAATCATTATGGAAAGCTCCATCATTAAATGCAGGTTTAGAGGGCACATCGGTTTTATTTTCGTATTTCATCACGAAATTATGTAAAAATATTATTGTCTGGTGTATAAATTTGTATAAAAATATTACGGGAATAGAAATTCCACATAATTTTCAAGTTTGTATAAATTGACCAAGTTCTCAGATCATGTTACAAGTAACTACTGAACAGATACAACAATATTTTGCATGATATTAGTGTGAAAATGTTATTTCCAAAGCATTGAAATGGAAATAGAGCTGATGATGTATCTTGAATGCTGGAGTTTGACACAAGCACAAATATAAAAAAAGAGTGATTAGTGCATCTCTACGATGATCGATGAAATTCTGGGGTTACAAATATGACTTACAAGAAATTTAATTGCGAGTGCAAATTCGAACTTTTGTATCGGAAAGCATTTATTAATTTGAGCAGTTATGATTTTATTTACAGAACTGCTGCCTTTGCAGTCATATTTACCATATATTTGCTTCCTAAAATTTTTCGGTTTACAGAGACTGGTATCTGGACAAAGAACTGACGCCAATTTCTTTAAGACCTACTAATTTCAACAGGATAATATTCAGTGCACGGTAAAAGACGATGAAGCTGAAGTTGGGAACTGTAGAGAGTTCTCACATTCGCACACTGTATACTGCAGGTGTGAATTCTACTAATGAAAAGTTTTGTTAGAACACTAAGAAGGTATAGATCGTCTCCACAGACTTCACAAGATATTCTGTGCAAAAATTTGAGAATTATGGAACTGATAGCCCAATTACTGGATGTTCTGCGGTCTTCCTTACATTAATGATTTGTTAGCTGCATCTATGCTACAGTATAAAACCAGCATTCTGCGCTTTAGTATGGAAATTGTTACGTTCGGGACTTTGTTAGTTTTGAGTATGCTATGTTAACTATTGTCTACATAAATTCTACTACATATTAAACAGTAGTTACGGCGATATTTACGTATATAAACTGAAGAGCCAAAGAAACTGGTACACCTGCCTGATATCGTGTAGGGCCCCTGCGAGCACGAAGAAGTTCCGCAGTTCGACGGGGCATGGGCTCCACTAATGTCTGAAGTAGTTCTGGAGGAAAGTGACACCATGAAGGCTGTCCACAAATCCGTAAGAGTACCAGGGGGTGGAGATCTCTTCTGAACAGCATGTTGCAAGGCATCCCAGATATGCTCAATAATGTTCATGTCTGGGGAGTTTGGTGGTCAGAGGATGTGTTTAAACTCAGAAGAGTGTTCCTTGAGACACTCTGTACCAATTCTGGACGTGTGGGGTGTCGCATTGTCCTGCTGGAATTGCCCAAGTCCGTAGGAATGCACAATGGACATGAATGGATGCAAGTGATCAGACAAGATGATTACGTACGTGTCATCTGTCAAGGTTGTATCTAAACGTATCAGGGGTCCCACATCACTCCAACTGCACACGTTCCACATTGTTACAGAGCCTCCAGCGGCTTGAACAGGCCCCTGATAACACGCTGGATCCATGGATTCACGAGGTTGTCTTCATACCCATACACGTCCATACGATACAATCTGAAATGAGACTCGTCCGACCAAGCAACATGTTTCCAGCCATTAATAGTCCAATGTCGTGTTGACGGGCCCAGGCGAGACGTAAAACCTTGTGCCGTGCAGTCATCAAGGGTAGACGAATGAGTCTTCGGCTCCGAAAGCCCATACCGATGATGTTTCGTTAAATGGCCCAGCATTGATTTTAAAAAAAACGATTCAAATGGCTCTGAGCACTATGGGACTTAACATCTGTGGTCATCAGTCCCCTAGATCTTAGAACTACTTAAACCCAACTAACCTAAGGACATCACACACATCCATGCCCATACCGCGCCTAGATCCCGCAAGACCACCGCGGCCGGCAGCATTGATTTCTGCAGCAATTTGCGGAAGGGTTGCATTTCTGTCAAGTTGCACGGTTCTCTTCAGCCGTCGTTGGTTCCGTTCTTGCAGGGTCTTTCGCAGCGGTGTCGGAGATTTGATATTTTACCGGATTCCTGATATACACTTCATCGCTATCTCGGAGATGCTATGTCCCATCGGTCGTGCGCCGACTATAACACCACATTCAGACTCACTTAAATCTTGATAATCTTCCATTGTAGCAGCAATAATCGATCTAACAACTGCGCCAGACACTTGTTGTGTTATATAGGCGTTGCCGACAGCAGCGCGGTATTCTACCTGTTTACATATCTCTGTATTTGAATATGCATGTCTGTACCAGTTTCCTTGTCACTTCAGTGAGTACACTATTAGATCACGTAACTCACTTTACGCACAACGATCGGATTCTGAGTGCGTAAGACTCTTTCCTGACAGCTTCTTTGAATAAATAAACGTAGTCAGCAGCTGTTACTCTAAGGGAGATAACAGTTCACAGGTAGTAAAGTAATAATGTCAGCTACGTCTACTTTGCTCGCTACAAAACGCAAGGTGCCTTAAAATCTTCCGTTGGTTATAATCTTTAATTCTGTCTGCTATGCAAAAATAGAGTTCCGAATGTTGTGCCGGCCGTTGTGGCCGAGCGGTTCTAAGCGCTTCAGTCCGGAACGGCGCTGCTGCTCGGGTTCGAATTCTATCTCGGGCATGGATGTATGTGATGTCCTTAGGTTGGTTAGGCATAAGTAGTTCTAAGTCTAGGGGACTGATGACCTCAGATGTTAAGTCCCATAGTGCTCAGAGCCATTTGAACCATTTGAACCGAAAGTCGTGGAAATCACAATATTTCAGTAACGTGTACGTAATGTGACTGTTTCTGTGTGCAGGAAAACGAAACATTTGAGAATTCAGGGAAACCCTCTGTGTGTCAACTGGTATCATGAGACTGGCTTAACCAATAACATGGTAGTTGGTAAAGAACGGAGAGCAGCAGTTCCATTACAAGGTCGCTAAGTCACCAGACGTTTAAGGTTATAGAGTCTTACAGAAAATTAGCCTTCTAAGCGCCTCTGACATAAAGAGTAAATTGTTTAGTTTGCTGCTAAATGAGGAAATGTTTTCCTAGGAAATCGTAGTCTACATGTTTTCACGTCTTGAAGACGATATTGACAAGCTCGACATTTGTTACTGCTCCTCCTCTTATCAGTGGTGTAGAGAACTGATGCGATGGACGTCTCGGATCAGTGTCCCTTGAACAGCCCATAAGTAAACGCGTGATTCACCTTTGCGTGTGACAAAATTATCAGACTGTACTTATTTTCATAATGAGTCATCAAAACTTAAGTCCATCTTGGTAAGTTGCATTTATCGTAATTCTCCAGTTTCTGAAGATCGAGCAGAAACTCTTTTTGTTGGATCTCATTCAGCTGTGGAGTTCCGCGCATGCTTTGGTGGGACGTTTCCTAAACTCTGAAGCGACCTTGATGTTTTAGGACTTTTTCACCTTCCCTTTCGCAATACAGCTACAAAGACAAATTCTACATAATGAAACCAGTGCCACATACTGAAATACTAGAAAGATATTATATTCAAAGTCAATGCATCAATCTCACCTGCGATGATGATTAATACTACTGTAGGACGTGCTAACAGTCATTAGCGTTAGTTGTTCACTAACGGTTGCTAACACAGCTGTATAAAATTTTTCACTAGATCTCGTTTTTAAGTGAAAATTAAAGTATGTGATCGGGGAAAGATAATTTGACACCATGTTCTACTTGAATCCTGTTTCGTGAACGTAAAGAAATATTAATTGAGAAGCAAAAATACTCGTAATGTCATTTTGCTTATTGAAATTTACATTAAAAAAACCAAGCTATATCTTGTATAAAAGTTTGTATGCTTCTTACTGTGTCCTTTCATTGACATACATGCCATGATACGTGCGCGAATTCGTACCTTTTATATTCCCTCACACCAGTCTCTCACATTTTCAAGTCGTTCCTTTCGCTCAGCACTAGTGCCCCTTCCCTCTCCCACCTTTCGATCGCCGTATTTGTCTAGGAGAGAGCCCCTTTATGACCAGCTCAGTGTGCTGGACAGGCAATCGATCGTGTGGCGTGCAATCAGGTGCAAGTTCTCCAGGCTGAGAAGCCCTGGAAGACGACAGGGGAGCACCAAGGTGGCGCTTTTTCGCCGTTGTTTTCACTTCTGCCCTATTTTCAGGTACCAGGAATTGATGTTCATTTCCTCTTTATCATCATCTAGAATTTCTGACGTGGCAGTGGTTTATTTATTTTTCAGTCGTACGATGTGTTTATGTGTTTCGTTCCAGTCCACTACAAAATTATACGTTTCACTTAAGAAACAACTGTTTATTGAAAAAAATTATAACAAGATTTAAAAGAATAGACTGGAACAGAAAGAGATACAAGGTCACCCACGGAGTTATGTTCGCCGGTGCGTCGTTCCGTTACAGATTTTGGGTCTTGTTTTCGTTTGATCCCAATACAGTGCCAAAACGGAATGCATATATCATCAATCTACGATCGCGGAAGGACGACAGATACCATAAGCAAATTGGTGCAAGGGAAGAAAGCTTTCTGCAATTGTTGTATCAGATACTAGTAAGGAAAAGGGGAAGAAGCTCCTGAAATTGTACGTCCGGGGCATAGCATTGTATAGGAATGAAATTCGGGCCATCTGAAATACGGACGAGAAGAAACTGAAGCATTGAAAATATTCTCCCCTTTTACAAAATGTTATAAGCCGACAGATAAGGTAATGAGTAAGAACTGAAAAGAATAGTTGAAGAAAAAGCTGGTAGTAAATATGAACTCTTTAATGATATGAAAAGATAATCATACTACAAATGGAACTGACAACCAATAAAGAATGAATAGATATGAGGTTGAGACAATAAATAAGTCGCAAACTGGGATAGAGACATCAGCACACTCCGCTCGTAAACTTAAACACTTACAGTTAGCCCGTCGTTTGACAAGGCGTTAAGTACCTGCACATAGAATTATTGTGGCAGTGCTTGCGTCTAACTAGTGAGCTGTCGGAATATAACAAATTTATTTGCTTTATTTAATTGCTGCAACCCACAAGACCGATGTGTCCTGGAAATAGAGAAATCACTGAATAACCAGGGAAGCAGAATGCTTCTCGTTTGTGACTTTTTCGTCCTTTGTTGAATTGCTGTATCCAATAGAACACAAATTTCAATTAAACACATTTCCAACCCTACAAGGGACGAATTTAGCCATGGACGTTCTCTACACACAATCACTCGGCTCACAAAACATCGCGTTGTTCCAGTCGGGTACTTACTCATAGCATACCTGTCACGTTAGTCTGAATGCAGATCATTAAGCATTGGCCGCGCTATACTCTGTATCGGCTGCCTTCCACGCGACATATGCTTCCATCTACTAGAGACGTGTAGGCGCGAAGTTTAAAACGATATGTGGCATTCCGGCCTTTGCGACTTATTTATTGACTCATCCCCGTACCTCAATAACATCCCTTATCTTAGAATTTCTCTTACTTAATTTTCTTAACTACAAACGCAGTTCCGTAATCTATATCTGCTCACGTGTGAGGGTGAACGCAACTTGAGAAAATACACAATACCTCTCTCGCAAATGTAGTCACCATACAATGCAGACATTAGGTAATAGGGTTAATTGAACAATAGGACTTGATCAGACTACGAAATGAGAACAGGAATAATCTTTTACCTTTGTTTTATTATCGTAACTTAACGTTGCAGATTGAGTATACTGCCTTTAAAAAAATTTGAACTAGGCTTCAGAAGGACCTTGGGCTGGCGCGCAGCGATTACAAAGAAGTTATAAAGAATGACACTATGAAAACTACAATTAAAGTAAGACGATTCTGCAACATCCATAAAAGATGCAGTTGTGATATAGGCGACTCGGTATAATCGATATATACCACAACTCCAAGGACTTTTACATCTTTGATTTACCTGACCCTGTAATAGTACACTCCTGGAAATGGAAAAAAGAACACATTGACACCGGTGTGTCAGACCCACCACACTTGCTCCGGACACTACGAGAGGGCTGTACAAGCAATGATCACACGCACGGCACAGCGGACACACCAGGAACCGCGGTGTTGGCCGTCGAATGGCGCTAGCTGCGCAGCATTTGTGCACCGCCGCCATCAGTGTCAGCCAGTTTGCCGTGGCATACGGAGCTCCATCGCAGTCTTTAACATTGGTAGCATGCCGCGACAGCGTGGACGTGAACCGTATGTGCAGTTGACGGACTTTGAGCGAGGGCGTATAGTGGGCATGCGGGAGGCCGGGTGGACGTACCGCCGAATTGCTCAACACGTGGGGCGTGAGGTCTCCACAGTACATCGATGTTGTCGCCAGTGGTCGGCGGAAGGTGCACGTGCCCGTCGACCTGGGACCGGACCGCAGCGACGCACGGATGCACGCCAAGACCGTAGGATCCTACGCAGTGCCGTAGGGGACCGCACCGCCACTTCCCAGCAAATTAGGGACACTGTTGCTCCTGGGGTATCGGCGAGGACCATTCGCAACCGTCTCCATGAAGCTAGGCTACGGTCCCGCACACCGTTAGGCCGTCTTCCGCTCACGCCCCAACATCGTGCAGCCCGCCTCCAGTGGTGTCGCGACAGGCGTGAATGGAGGGACGAATGGAGACGTGCCGTCTTCAGCGATGAGAGTCGCTTCTGCCTTGGTGCCAATGATGGTCGTATGCGTGTTTGGCGCCGTGCAGGTGAGTGCCACAATCAGGACTGCATATGACCGAGGCACACAGGGCCATCACCCGGCATCATGGTGTGGGGAGCGATCTCCTACACTGGCCGTACACCACTGGTTATCGTCGAGGGGACACTGAATAGTGCATGGTACATCCAAACCGTCATCGAACCCATCGTTCTACCATTCCTAGACCGGCAAGGGAACTTGCTGTTCCAACAGGACAATGCACGTCCGCATGTAGCCCGTGCCACGCAACGTGCTCTAGAAGGTGTAAGTCAACTACCCTGGCCAGCAAGATCTCCGGATCTGTCCCCCATTGAGCATGTTTGGGACTGGATGAAGCGTCGTCTCACGCGGTCTGCACGTTCAGCACGAACGCTGGTCCAACTGAGGCGCCAGGTGGAAATGGCATGGCAAGCCGTTCCACAGGACTACATCCAGCATCTCTACGATCGTCTCCATGGGAGAATAGCAGCCTGCATTGCTGCGAAAGGTGGATATACACTGTACTAGTGCCGACATTGTGCATGCTCTGTTGCCTGTGTCTATGTGCCTGTGGTTCTGTCAGTGTGATCATGTGATGTATATGACCCCAGGAATGTGTCAATAAAGTTTCCCCTTCCTGGGACAATGAATTCACGGTGTTCTTATTTCAATTTCCAGGAGTGTATTAAGGTTGACCATAGAGGGCACAGCTATTACACATCGTAGTTTACCGTTTTTATCTAAAATATAAATAAGTTTTACACATAATAACTATCTGTTAATCAGACATTTTAAATGAATCAATTTTATGTTATTAGTGTATTTCGTACTTATATACTTTGACGATAGCGTCATATTATGAACGCTGATTGGCTGTTGTGAAGTAGTGTGAGAGGAAATAGGCGGATCCTCTGCATATTTAAGCTCATGCTCAGCACTCATAACCATCAGTTGACTTCGTAGCAGCTGAGGAGAGCTCCGCCTACCATCCTCCAAGGAAGCCATGGGTATAATAAGTTTTATTTTTTCTTGTTAAAATTTTGTCGTCATTAGACACTTTTCATTTTATTTTAAGATTGGTCTCTAGTATTTTCTAAAATTAATTCACAGGTTTGAAGATGGTAATATAAATATAACCGAAACCGGTCACCTATGTTATCGAGACATAAGTGTTGTGATCAAGACTGAACTTTAGTTAAAATAGAAAGAAGTGGTTAGTATGACGTTGCAGTCCCTTTGTTCTGTATGCATACACTGATTCGATTGAGGAGGGTGACACAAGGCCTTTGTAAACTATTCTGCGGCAGGGTATCCGACACCTGTTGTGACTGGTCCTTGATATCGTGGCTACTGGCATAGGGACGGAGTTTATGGCCAATGAGGACGCACACGTTTTCTATCTGGGACAGATCTGGTGATCGTTCTGGCCACTAGAGTACCTCACCATTACGCAAAATGTTTACTAAGATACTAACATGTGGGGACAAGCATTGCCCTGTTGAAAAATGGCACCAGCATTATGTCGCATGAGAGGTAACACCTGACGACGCGTGTCCACAGCTCGTGGTGTATTGGCTAGCGTTGCTGCCTCTGATCACGGGGTCTCGGGTTGGATTCCAGGCCGGGCTGGGGATTTTCTCTGTCCAGGGACTGGGTGTTTGTGTTGTCCTCATATCATCATCATCATCATTCGTGACAGTGGCTAGATTGTATTGTGAAAAAACTTGGATTGGGTGAAAAATGGGACTGTCCGGGCGCTGATGACCGCACAGTTGAGCGCCCCACAAATCCATCATCATCATCATCATCATCATCATCATCATCATCATCATCACCTGACGACGCACGATGTACGCGGTGTTCCTTTGGACCGCCAGAGTTTCTTCAATAATGCCACGCCGTTCATCAGCAGTTAAATGCTTCCCCCCGGCGGTACCACTCCAAATGCAGTCGTTGTGTTGCTGTGTTAACATTACCTTACGGATTGTACAGTAGTTCCACAGACCGGCTGCTGCTAATCTTCGACCAATAGTGTGACACAGAATATGCAGCGAGCCCATTACATGTGAAGCCGCACATGTGAAGGAGTTCCCACTTGCTTGATACACAGTACGGAAGTCCTCCCTTGTAGCGGTCAGATCTGGTCAACCAGAATCCTGACGACCCTGCTCTCACGCTCCTATGCAGACCAACGTTGGGCCACTGTCACCTCTGAGTGCCCCCAAAGCCTTGACATTGCACAATTCGACATGCCGACCAAATGCAGAGCCACAATGAGGCTCCTTAAAAGTCCTGTCAGATGCTGCTAACGCTGTCTCACACGAGCTTGTGGCATCTCTGTGTCCTTCACAACAACCACTGAAGATATAATCCTGGTAACATCCCTTATAAACCCAGTCAGATCTGGTAGAAACACTGGACACGAACAATGCACTCTGTTGTCCGTTATACCAGTGACAAAGACTTGCAATTCTAATCGTTTACATACTCCCCCTCCCCTCCCCCCAGCGGATGTACGTCTACGAAGTTACACTGACATCTGATCGTGTCCTCTGGGTGCACTGATAATTTTCGATGTAATAAAGTAGCAATTTCTGGACCAGCAGACAGAAACCGTAGTATACCAAGACGACTGTTAACTCAATAATGAAATTAAAACAAGCGCCGGAATGTATATTGACGCCAACAACATTACAGCTTTGTCGTCACGGCTATAAATACTAATTACAAAGGTATAAACCTTACATATTACAAAAATCGATGTATGTATGTGTGTATGTATGTTCCATATCTCCTGCTATGCCCCTACACTGATTTCAGCCAAACTTGGTACATATACCTCTTACGGTCAGTTACCAATCGGCATGGAGTTAAGTACATCATATCCTTCATTGTTAAGGAGATACGACATTATAAATAATGTGCTACATGAAAATCTGCCGAATCATGTTTGACGTTTAAATTTATTAATTCTGTGCTACTAATTTTCGCAATACATTTGGCAGACAGTATCCTGATATGCCGCTAAATGCACCTACAAAATTGTATCATGGTACCATACATAATTTAGGAGATACGAGGTCGTAAATACTGAGATCCGTGAAAGACAATGGGATCATGCATGACATTTAAATTTATTATTTTTTTCTAGTAACTCTATTCGCAATATACAGTATTTGACACACAGTATTCACTTATTCCGCTGAATGTACCCACACAAACATATCGCAAGGCACATAATGCAAGAGATATGGCGTCATAAACACTGAGATGCGTGAAAAATTGCGCGCATCATGCGCGAAGTTTCAACACATATATCGTTTACTACTAAGATACTTCTACGGTCGAGTCAAAGTAAGGAAATCCTCGATACCTGGCAGCGCTTCTCCCAAGGAAAGGGGCAAGAGCTATTCTTGGAATCAGGTCCTGTCGGCGGTGGAGCCCGCGACGGGCATAAAATGCTGACAGCAGCACCGCTGACGCAGCTGACACGGAGAGTAGTCGAAGGCAGGTGGGAGTGACGGCTGCGGCCACGTGAGGGATCCTGGTAGCTCTGTGGAGGAGTGAAACGCCTTCGTCTACAGCTACGTTTGTGTTCTGATATCACCTAAAAGTTCTCGGCCGTAAATTTTTTGAGCCACATGATACGCTTTCTTCCCATTCTGTTATTAGTCTACTTTCTTCTTTATAGCCTCTAAGGAACCCGGATATAGGGAACCATAGATTCCACCTGGCAGCCAATTTGTCATGGTGTCTCTATTTCATTGTACCACGAGTAATATCGGTCTGTGACCAACTGCGTTGCTCTTCGTATGCATTAGTTTCACCCAATATGGATCCTACGAACTAGAGTACTACTGCACTATAGGTCATGCATGTGTTTTGCAAGAAGCTCTAAGTAAGTGAATCGTAGTTTTTTTGTATTCTACTAACTATTCGTAACTTCTCATTTACTTTATGTACAAAGAAGCTAACGTTACCATTATATTTCATACCCGCCTGCATTATTACTCTCGTGTATTTGAAAGCAATGTATCACATAAAATCTGATTCATTAACGTCTTGTTCGAAGTCTTCTAAATTTTTACATTCATAATAGTCAGAAACTGACATTTGTCCTCCTGAAGGAGTATACGCCAGTTTCGCACTAGTTTCACTTAGTTCAGACACGAATGGACACTGCTACAATGTTTTACGATAAAAATTCCTCAGAAGTAATTGCGTTATTATTATTATTATTATTGCCGGCCTGAGTGGCCGAGCGGTTCTAGGCGCTACAGTCTGGAACCGCGCGACCGCTACGGTCGCAGGTTCGAATCCTGCCTCGGGCATGGATGTGTGTGATGTCCTTAGGTTAGTTAGGTTTAAGTAGTTCTAAGTTCTAGCGGACTGATGACCTCAGAAGTTTAGTCCCATAGTGCTCAGAGCCATATTATTATTATTATTATTGGTATCGTTATTACTATTTTATTAGGGAGAAGTAAGACAAGATGTAGATTCTGTTTCACATCAATGTAATTTTACTATTAAGTGAAAGATATGGTAATAGATATTTCAATTTTATTTGTATGATATCATGATTGCTATAATATGAGAAAAGTTTCTGTACCTGCGTTTGAAACATAGGAACACGCTAGTTACTTTTTCAGGGTCTATTGTTTTCAGTTAGGCATATATATATCGTAGTCATTACAGTAGTCAATAACGTTGATTACAAAAGTGACATTCAAGTGTAAAAGATACCACACAGCTGTTAAAACCATGTACAAAATTGCATACTAACGAAGGCAGAACAAAACAGTTATGCAATATAAAACGTCTGCTCGTAAGGTAGAAAACAACAGTGAGAAGATCCTGAAATTGGTGTAGAGACCGTTTTTGTCTACAACTTCATTCTAGCATTAAATGGAAATATGTGAATGTCACAGTCCGTATTGTTGACTCTTTATGATCCAATTTATCAAAATAATTAAATAAAAGAATAAATTTATGACATCCGCAGGTTACCAAGATCACGTGTGAGTTTTAAATCGTACATGAAAATCGTACATTACTTGTAAATATTGTTTGTGCTATTGCGCAGGAAAGGAATAGCTAGAATTTTACTTGAAACGTAAGTAAATAACCGTGGGTGCCCGTAAAGTAAGTATCCATATTCATTTTCCAGATATGCTACAACAAAATAAACATCATATTTAGAGTGAGTAGCTAATACTGTTCAACATGTCCACCTTCATTGGCAACACTGTTCCCATCGCCTTGTGATTGCGTAGAACACGCTCTGTAACATTTGAGGGGTTATTAGCAAGCATGCCTCTCGTATTTGCCGTTTCAGTTCATTCAAATGTGGCACCCTGGTAGCATAAACTCGGCTCTTGATGAAACCCCACGCAAAAAAGTCCAGGGGAGTGAGGTAGAGAGAGCGAGCAGCCTACATGCGACCCGCAGCTTTTCCTATCCACCTATTAGGACGGGTCTCGTTCAGGTAGTCCTGGACAATGTTTGCATAGTGGGGTGGTGCCCCGTCTTGTTGATACATGACAGAGGCAAGGATACCATCCTGCTGCAACTGTGGCTCCAAGAACAACTGCAGCATGGTAGGTTGCTCCGGTAACTGTCTTTTCAGCAAAGGTAAATGTCCCACAGACCCTATCTTTCATGAGACCAAGCCACACATTGACTTTGGGAGAGTCCCTTTGCCACTCATTGTATTCGTGGGGTTGCTCCTCTGCTCAGATCCGGCAATTGTATTTGTTGACGACACCGTAGACATGAAATGTCGCCTCGTCGCTGAACATAACATGATTCATCAGGTCCTCCCCGGCTGCAGCCTCCAACAGATCATGACACATGGCTGCTCGTGCCGCATGGTCTTCACCCTCTAGCTGGTGAAGCCCCTGGATATGATATGCCTTCTTTTTAAGGGTGTAGTGAAGCACTTTCCACTCTGTGGATTTCGGCATGGATAGTTCACGACTCAGCCGGCGGGTAGATGCAGTTGGAGTTCTTTCGATGGCTTCCCTCACGCTGTACAGATTGTGCGCTGACCGGTGGTCGCCCAGCGCGTCTCTCATCAGTTACAGATCCTGTACGCCGGAATTTGTTGACGTGCTTCCGAATGGCAAGTCTTGTAGGGGCAGCCTTCCGATACTTTCTCTTAAACAGCCTCTGGACCTCAGAATAGGTTTCGCCACGTCAGTGATGTTACAGAATTGTGATTCTTTCAGCAATTGTTAACGTTGTGATGTCTTTTTAGGGTAGCTGTAACAGAAATAATCCACATGTACGTTTTCCGCAAAATGGATACTTACTTTATGGGATCCTATTTTAAACCACAACACCATAGCTAAGCAGCTGAATTGTTGATTTTTTTGAAAGAAGAGACAGTGAAAAAGATTCGCAATAGAGCCCGAGATTTGACGGAACTGTAGTTTCGCTTTTTGGGAAAAGTGAATATGATTTTTTGCGTGAACAGATGAGTTTGGTGAATAAAACGGTTATCATATGCAATGATAATGATGTCAGATATCCAGAACTGCATGATTTAACTCATCTGTACTGTGAGGTTGTCAATAGGGCCAACATGGCTGATACTTTGAACGTTCCTCCAACTGAACAACAAACAGCAAGTGATGAAAGTTCATCTTATTCGCAAAGTAAATTTAAAACATTCCCCACCGGTAACCTCTTTGCCTCTCTTTGTACACTGCAGATTTGACTTAAAAAAAAAAAAAAAGTTCTAAAACAGCCTCCGTTGCACGAGGAGGGATTGAGAGATAGACATACGCAAATTAAAAGTAGTTCCACTCCACTGGCTCTAAAGTTGACTTTCTAGAGGTTTCCCTTGGGTTTCAGGCAGATTCCGGGATTGATAAAACCATCTCGGTTACTTTCATTTTGGAACGCTTTGGTCCCATCACATTCTTCCTCGTATTTGGCTAAATATAATAAACAGTCTGCCTGACTATCTTCGGTGAAAAATGAAAATCACGATAAAAATTAGGAATGATTAGCACGTCATCAAGAACTGTGAATAGTAATTGTATTATCTAAGCAAGCGTTCGTCATTTTTTGGAAAGCCCATACTGGAGTCAAATCCATTAGTCGAAACAACTAACGTTACAAGGCCTGCACACTATAAAAGGTACAGAATATGTCCAACGGCTTGTTCAGTTGGTATCAGTGATTAAAATAACATGTAATTTTGAAACTAATATAGATCAATCTTGTTGACCATTTGCTTAAATGACGCAACTCTAATATCTGGCTATAGTTGACAGCTACCATGTTGTGTTCATCTTGCAGGAATCGCTCTACGTGAATTAACCTGTCGTTGACATATTCCAGCAGAGTACCGTGCCATAATGGGAGCTGCAATTTTACTATGGCATAGAAAATAGGAAGCATGACAGTCGAGCGCACTTGACTCACGACTTCATTTCAGATACATTATTTTGCAAGAGTGTCATCCAATGGAGATGATGATGGAAAGATTGTGTGGGCGCTCGTCAACTATGCCTTTACACATTGCAATAGAATGCTGATGAAAGAGCGTTATCAATATGGAAATGGTAAAACAAAAATTTGCAAGTTTACGAAACGTTCCCTTGATATCCCCCTCCTTTCTACATACTCAACAACGCTGTGAGACACATGGTTTACGTTATATACTCAAAATCTGGGTAAAACATTAGTTTCAAGAGAAAACAATAAAATGCTTTGTCTGATCCATGTGGTTGGTTGATCAATAAACTAAAAAAGGAACGAACCAAATAAACCATATGCTTCGCTATACACTCAGTCTGGAGTGTGATCAATTCACAAAGCTTACCTTGTTTTGCTATTCGTCCTTGGAATTAAATATTGGACCCCAATGAGACCGTAAAGGTTACTGATAAACAGATTGTTAGGACATGGCCGAGGAAAACTACAGAATTGCATTGCTGCGAAAGGTGGATATACACTGTACGAGTGCCGACATTGTGCATGCTCTGTTGCCTGTGTCTATGTGCCTGTGGTTCTGTCAGTGTGATCACGTGATGTATCTGACCCCAGGAATGTGTCAATAAAGTTTCCCCTTCCTGGGACAATGAATTCACGGTGTTCTTATTTCAATTTCCAGGAGTGTATTATGATAATAAACTCACACTGATGTCTGGCCATTAGAGTCATCTGGTATGAACCTGACAGAACACACCCGCGACGCTACTGGGCGCCAGTTCCGCGGCTATAAATTATCTGTCCGTAATTTATTGAAATTGCGCGACCTGTGTGTAGACACCTGTTGCTTCATATTTCCTAAAACCTACCGAGGACTTGTGGAATCGATGCCGTGATAAATAGCTGCTGTAGTGCGTTCCAAAGTCCGCAGCTCATGGTCGTGTGGTAGCGTTCTCGCTTCCCACGCCCGGAGTCCCGGGTTCGATTCCCGGCGGGGTGGGGGATTTTCTCTGCCTCGTGATGACTGGGTGTTGTGTGCTGTCCTTAGGTTAGTCAGGTTTAAGTAGTTCTAAGTTCGAGGGGACTGATGACTATAGATGTTAAGTCCCATGGTGCTCAGAGCCATTTGAACCTTTTTTTTGCGTTCCAAAGGTGGGCCAACATGCCGTAAAACAGGCGGTTATAATGTTTTGCTCATCATGGCTGTATTTCTAGAAACTTAAATCAACAAGTAGCCTAGTAACATTTATCACACATTAGTTCTGTGTAACTTACCCACACTGATTAAATTTAGGAATTTTCGTCTTTTTTTAGTGTTGTTGGCCCAGAGTATTGTAGAATATGAACGTCCGACAGCATATTGTATTGCAAAGCTGAGCTAGAAATATACTAACGGTTATTTCTCTCCCGATCTTGGTTGATTGATTGCGAGTATGCAATACAAGGAAGTATTTCAGTATCATTAGCAGTGGGTCAGGGCTCTGCCTTGATGGAGTCTATCTCCGGGTATGCTGAAATTTCGAAACAATTGGTGTTTGCTGAGATGTTCTAGCAGAAAATAACAGGTCTGTTCGTGCAGCATTTCATACAGTCATGTCCGCACATTGACAAGAAATGTTTCCGTACAAGATGCATGAAGTACGCAGAAAGCTTTATTTGAACATCCTCATCTGAAACACTTTTAATTTCTCGCTCCAGAGGCAGTAAATCGTCCTCCTTTTCTCGGAAGTGATAATAAGCTTTATATATGAGCCGCTGTAGTCAGCAGACTAATCTTAAACTAACATTCTGTGTGGGATCAACGAAAAGCACTGGCTGCCTTTCTAACTCGAACAGTCTCGTCGAAAGCCTGCCAAATGACCAAAAACGTGTTTCGCTACCAAACATCACGCTGAAGCCGTTTCTTCAACTTCCTCAAACAGAGTAAGCCCTTCAGCGTCCCAGACGGTGCAGCTTTGAATTTTTTCTTCGGAGGAGATGTAGACACACTCCATGGATTCCCGTTTTGCTTCCGGTTGAAGATGATGAACTCATGTTTCATCGCCTGCGACGACGTTGGCCTAAAAATAGTCACGATCAGCCTTTTAAAGTGCAAGTAATTCCTCACAGATAGTAATTCGTTGGCTTTGATGGTCTTCTGTTAGCCTGCGAGAAACGCAGAAGGCACACACCTTTGAATACCCCAAGTGCTAGACGAGTGTCAGAACTGCCAACACAGACGTGCAGTTCAGAAACGATGTGTTTGATAGTGATCCGTTGATCACCTCGAATGAGACTGTCCGCAAGTTCCAATGTTGCGGGAGTCACAGCTGTGTGCGGCCGGCCGGCAAGTGAGAGATCGGACTGGTTTCAAAAATGGTTCAAATGGCTCTGAGCACTATGGGACTTAACTTCTGAGGTCATCAGCCCCTAGAACTTGGAATTACTTAAATCTAACTAACCTAAGGACATCACACACATCCACGCCCGAGGCAGGATTCGAACCTGCGACCGTAGCGGTCGCGTGTTTCCAGACTGTAGCGCCACCCCGGCCGGCTCGGACTGGTTTGCGCGACTTTGTTGCGATGATGACATATGCCTCGCCCAACAACCCATCGTGCTTTTGTTCACTGCCAGGTGTCCGTAGACATTGTGCAAGCGCTTTCGAATAGTTGCGCTGCTCTGTTTTTCCGGTAAAAATCTCAAAAACAACGCTCTGCTTCGAACACATCTCCGTTACAGACAACATTTTGAAGGCTATGTATAGCGCCGCCACCTATCGGGCCTTCATGAAACCATAGGGGCTGAGCCGGGAATATCCCATGATGTCTTATAAAGAAAGCCGCATTATTTCAACAGAAAGTGGTCGAGAAAAAATGTGTTGCATTACTTATTGAACGACCCTCGTAGAATTCCTCATATAAGGCCAGAATCGTGCTGCAGTGTTTTAGAAGTCTGCTAGTGAATTCACATGTTCGGCTGACCAGAACGTGATGGGTCTCATTTGGCCCGCTGTCGAGAGTCAGCTTGCGCCCAAAAACTACGGGCCCGCAGTTTATGGGAATTCTTGAGGTGTACCACATCTGTCCGGAAACCTGTCAAGAACTTGTCGAACCGTGCCACGCAAAATCACGGCTGTATTGCGTCTGAAAGGTGGACCAACAGAGTGATCAAATGTTTTCGCTCATCTGTGTAACTTCATAACGTATTTATTCCACGCATCCTCTCTATCTGACCACTTGCTGCGAGGCTGAGCGAGTAAGTACTGGAAAAAAATTGTTCAAACGGCTCTGAGCACTATGGGACTCAACATCTTAGGTCATAAGTCCCCTAGAACTTAGAACTACGTAAACCTAACTAACACACACCCATGCCCGAGGCAGGATTCGAACCTGCGACCGTAGCAGTCCCGCGGTTCCGGACTGCAGCGCCAGAACCGCACGGCCACCGCGGCCGGCTAAGTACTGGATTACTGATCTGCTGATAACCCAAATAGAGCACTGCAGCTTGATGGAAGAACAGAATTTTAAAATTCTGCTTGCAACCGAGTGCAAGAGTTTGTGTTATGTACGGGTGGTGATCGTTACCATCTTTTGAATGAAGTACAAACTTGAGTTACAAAGTGGAGTAGTGGATCAGAAACTTCTCAAAAGAAATTTGTTGGAAAAAATATTTTTGTCGATACGAGATATTAACGTTTGATTTGGAAAATTTACGTCTCATCGTTGCTACAAGACTGCGAAGACAAAGCACAAAAAGTCAAACTACGTCCTAGATCAGACGATCATAGAAGTTAAATTGTCGATTTAATACATTTTCTGTCAATGTTTTTACACAGAAATATAGCAACGACGTTTCACGTGTGCCACACGTTGCTCGTGTGATACAGTATTTGGATGTTTGTTCCGCTTACAGACAGAAAATTTTGTTGTTTCGTCATAAACTTGTTTTGATTGCGGCCCCACTTAACCCTAGAACTCTAAATTGTTACTAAACTATAGTAAATTTTACTACTCCATATTGTATTCAAAGGAAGTCATAATTTATAATGTCTACACTAGTTAATTATAATTATAAGGTCTCGAATGGTATCTCACATACAAAATGTCCTATTTTACACCATTTGGTGACAGTATAAGATTGGCAAGAAACGCGAATTGATACCAACTGTAATCGTAAATTTTATGAGGATTTAATAATCTAAGGTTGACGTACATGCATCGGTCTTATGTCCGGCGTAACTTTCCTGCCTGTTTTCAGATTTCCACGCTTCATTTGCACTCTTGACATTCTGTGCACTGATACACAGCGTCTCACTTGACAATCGGTATCTGTGTTTGCTAATGATCCTGTGAGTATCCTCTTTCCTGAGTCGAACAGCAGCGCGATAAGCCACAAAGATCGTTTTTGTCCGTAGAGCTTTAACCTGACCTTCTCTTTCAGAAAACTGCTTGCTACTTTAAAAACAAGACAAAACGTTCTGCTTTAATTGCCCTCCGCTCTCTCATTAAAAGGCTACTGGTAGAAAGATCAATTCCTGTTATCCTAATTGATGCTAAAAATGGATCCACTACATGCGGAAGTGCTATGTACAGACGTCTCTTGGTTGTGTTTCTGCTGCTCATTAACAGAAGAAACATATAGCGCACGCAAAAGGGCCCGCGCCATTCTTTGGCTGCTTGTTTGCAGGAGATAACCTGACATTACATGCAAACTGGTGTCCTTGTTAAGATGCACATTTACCGTTTTTCGTATATTCCCTCTACTATTTAGGGACGTTTCTGACTGAATACCATTCCTGATACTGCATCACCTAATACTACGATTAAATGGGTTTACTTTGTTTTGAAATGTCCGTGGCTAGTGAGGATTGCATTTCACCTGCTTATGTATGAGTAATGAGAATTAGTCGTCGACACTCGCTCAGAGAAAGGTGATGGGCCATCTAAGTATTTAATTCAGCGTAACTAGTTTACACGATCAATTACCATTCCTCGTACCACTCCCTGGGAAATGTAAGCTGCGTGAGTCTTGACCCGAAAGGAAATGTTAATGATCACCTAACACAGTCTGCACGAAGCAAAGCTGTATAGTACAGGAAGCAATGACGGGCCAAGTTAACAGAGATGGAGCCTACCAGATGAATATCCGTGGGACTCCATACTGATCACAACACGTTGAGAGACGCACTTGAGATAAAGAGACGATACTGACCACAGTATCTGATTTACCTTGGGTCTCACCCTGTCCTCTGGTGGCAGACATGCTGATCATCTTTTACGAGGGTGTGCTGAAAAGGAATGTCCCTGAATTTTTTATTCTGTTCTCGATATTAGTTCAAATATTACATGTCATGCATATTATTCGGTCGACTTTCCCCCTGCGCTGAGGCAAGTTGCAATCCTTTTCCACTGAAGTGTTCCAAATTGTTGCGTCTAACAAGACGGTGTGCAACGTAACTATGTTGTTGCGTCAGAAACAGGACGCTGTAATCGTTTATCTAACCACAGAAAAATTGCCTAAAACTGAAACCCATAGAAAAATGAAAGCATTCTACGTTGATTATTTTATCGACATCAGTAATGTGCGACGTTGGGTTGTTCGTGCTCGTAATGAATGAAGCGGTGGTGCTGACCTCAACGTGTGTGACAGAGCTCGAAGGGAACGTTCGTATACGGCAACTGGCGAGACTCGGAATGGGTTGATGTACTCATCAGAAAAAATCGTCGGATAAAAAGGACACAGCACTCAGATAAGTGTGGCATAACACGGGAGCATGTACAGGCCATCATAGCAGAACTGCAATGCAGAAAATGGTGTGTACGGTGGGGGCCTCGAATGCTCGCTTCTGAAGTAAAAGAGAGGAGATTTTCATATGTTAAAACTTCCTTTTGTGTAGTGAGCGTGAGAGTGATGTGACAGGCAATGAAAGCTGTGTTTACGACATCGACCTAGAAAACAAGAGAGCGTCAATGGGATTCCCACACAAAGGATCACCGTCACCAAATAAATGGCCGAGCGGGGTACCCATGCGGTCAGAGGTGACTTGTCACGGTTCGCGCGGCTCCCTCCGTCGGGGGTTCGAATTCTCCCTCGGGCATGGGTGTATGCGTTGTCCTTAGCGTAAGTTAGTTTAAGTTAGATTCAGTAATGTGTAACCCTAGGGACAGAAGACCTGAGCAGTTTGTTCGCATTGTCCTTATCACAAATTTCCAATTTTTTTTTTCCAAATAATTATAGACAGTGCCATCAGCAGGCAAAGTCATATTTTGGGATGTTCAAGGTGTGGTGCATTTGGAATTCATACCGAAAGGCACAACCATAAACTCTGCAACCTACCGCGCGACCATCAGAAAACTGTAAGCACAAATTGGAAGGGGTCCTCCACAGATGGAGCACTTTTCTTTTCAGCATGACCATGCCAGACCACACAGAAGCACTGAGACATTTGCAACAATCTGACGACTTAGGTTCACTGTCATCGACTATCCTCCATACAGTCCCACTTTGGCCTCGTCCTATTTTCATCTGTTTCCAATGCTTAAATAAGAGTTTCGAGGACTTAATTTAGATAGTGCTGAAGCGGTGCAAGCAGAGATGAGGTATCAGTCACGGTATCAGTAAACTGGTCTCTGGTCGGGAGAAATGCGTTCGTCACCAGGATGACTATGTTGAGAAATAAATATGTAGACTGCCGACTAAAGACGTAAAATGTTCATACAGTTTGTTTAACTAAAAAAGCTTTAAGAGTTTTCACATAAAATATGCGAAGACACTACTGTTGTGCCGAGCTCGTATATCTACACAACATGGAACTACTAATTCAAAATTGTCTTAAGCTGAAATTGTCACGTATGTGGAAAATCAGAACATATTAGGTAATCCACGGAGAAGTTAGATCTGCATGGCTGGAGGGGATCTTGAACACTGCTTCTTCAGAACTGACACCCATAATTTGCCTTCATTGACCTTGTCGTCTTTGGACACGCACCTACGACTAACAAAGAATACAGTAGGAGGCAAAATGCCATACAAAGCATGCAAAAAGAGACAGCGAGAGTTCAGCTAAAATGCATGTTTTTTTAATCCGTGACCGATTTCGAGCTGTGCCCATTCTCAAACCGACCATGTAGGTCCAAAATAGCAGTAAATAAAGTGGGTGCATATGTGTATGGTCTTCTACTGCTATTTGGACGGAGATTTTACTTGGCAACCATTGGTTGGTGTGGAAATGGACTTAGCCGGAAAGCGGTCACTTACTAAATAAACATCCATTTTAGTTTCAACTCTGGCTCTTTCCTTTTTTGCATCACAGTATAAAATGAGTTGCTGTCCACTATATCCAGCATGCTTGAGTTATGCCAGGAGGGGACTTGTATATTAATGAAAATTTCAACAGATAAGTCTCTGGTATGCTGCTAGGATGAGAAAACGACAATGTCCAATTTATTCATAAAATTGTTTTATTTAGGACGTAAACAGATATGAGTCTTTCAATAAAATTGTAGGGATACTGTTTTCGTTGTGATATTCATTCCGAAGACTGATCTGAAAAAGCTCTTCAGGATAATAGACGCTCTGCAACCCTCTTCATCTACGAATGAGTAATGCAACTTCTGACCTATTGAACATGCTTACTGCACCAAACTGATTATACCTCGATGCATCAGGATATGTGCTGTCAACCGATTCCTTCTATCAGTCAAATTTTGGCGTGAGTTTCTTGTTTCCTCAATTCGACTGAGTGGTGGGTTGTGGGTTTAGGGCTCTCAACAATAATTTATTGGCACCCAAATTTGATTCAGTTCCTCCTCATTAGTTATTCGATCCACCCATCTAATTTTCAGCATTTTTCTGCAGCACCGCACTTTAAAAGCTTGCACTGTCTTCGTGTCTGTATTGCTTGTCATCCACGTTTCGCTTCCACACAAGGCTACACTCCAGACAGATACCTCCAGAACATCCTTCCCTAAGTCTTAAATTTATTTTCGACTATCTGAGAAAGCTGGCGTTCCCGGGTATTTATTCATAGCTGTGCCCGAGACTATATACATGATGAATTTATTTTTAACTTACAAAGCTCATTGTATACAGCTTTTGAGTCATGAACGAAGAGCTTGTTTGCTTCACTAACATGGGAAGGTGCCAGCTAGAGCTGGCTGCCGGCCCCGGTGGTCTAGCGGTTCTGGCGCTGCAGTCCGGAACCGCGGGACTGCTACGGTCGCAGGTTCGAATCCTGCCTCGGGCATGGGTGTGTGTGATGTCCTTAGGTTAGTTAGGTTTAAGTAGTTCTAAGTTCTAGGGGACTTATGACCTAAGATGTTGAGTCCCATAGTGCTCAGAGCCATTTGAACCATTTTTAGAGCTGGCTGTGCGAAAACAAATTGACACAGGTCCATGTTTCAACTTGGAGCGACTGCTGTTGTGCTTTATTTATGGTCATGGCATAACATAAGCTTACTTTGAATCGTACACATTTATAGCGAAATGGTAAATTCTTGAGAATAAGTGAGGTTTTTGGTACAAAAACTCACCCGTCTGAGCCACTTCACGATAAAATTTCCTCTTCTACAATTTCACGTTGGAAAGAGGTAACGTTAAACCACTGTTAGTGAACGGTTCTGAGGAGCGAGATAATGCATGACGCTCTCGATCACAGTTACGTAACACTTCGCTTTCGGAAGGAGTTTCCAAAAAGCGAGTTAAAGCCTGATGGTCTTGAGCTGCAGCAAATCTCCTCACACGATCTTCATTGAATTCCTGAGACCTCATAGTCATCAGTCTCGTAGCCGTTCGTGCATTCAAATAGATTCGACCGTTTGCTAGGTGTTTTTATTCGTAAGCCAAATGAAATTAGAATTTAATGTGTAGGCACACAAATTACGGAGTAAACTTAGTAAATTCGTTTTCACTAGCAAAGAATAAAAATAAAAGCTATCGAAAAAAGCAAAGCGACGTCGCCAAGTTTTGAATACACAAAGAGAAATCAGTAAATCCCTATATCCTAGCCAAGGAAATTCGCTTCCAGTTTGTGTTCATAAAGATAAGATTGCGGCCCTTAATTCTGTCACTGATGGAAAATTTCAGAAATACATTTCTCACTGAGTTAAAGAAAGTAATAGTCCGAACTGCTAGTTCTTTCGTGCATTATGAAACAAACAGCGCCATCTTTTGTTTCTTTGATGTACTATGCTATGCCGCGCGGGATTAGCCGAGCGGTCTAGGGCGCTGCAGTCATGGACTGTGCGACTGCTCCCGACGGAGGTTCGAGTCCTACCTCGGGCTTGGGTGTGTGTGTGTTTGTCCTTAGGATAATTTAGGTTAAGTAGTGTGTAAGCTTAGGGACTGATGACCTTAGCAGTTAAGTCCCATAAGATTTCACACACACTTGAACTACGCTGTGATAATTAAACGTCCTAACTACTAAGGTGAGCAGACGATACTAGACAAAACTTTAAATTGCGTTATCTTTTTATTGTCTTGTTCTGATTCTGGTGAAATAATCCTATACGTTGCTCCAAGCTACGCTCAAATTACCTGTAAAACCCCACGAAAATTCGTGTCGTAGTTTTGGAGATTAGGGTGTTCAAACAGAGAAACAGATAGAACGGTTTTAGATAAAACTTTAAATTACATTATTTTTTTCAAACAATGGAAAATCCAGGATGGAATGTAAAAATAATTATGAAAAGGAAAGTTGCTACTTACCATGTAGCGGAGATGCTGAGCTGCACATAGACACAACAGAAAGACTGTCACGTGGTAGATCTTCGTCAAAAATAGACGACACACACACACACACACACACACACACACATACACACACACACACACACACACACACACACACACACACACACACACACATCCACACACAGTCACGCACATGCAACTCACACGCACGACTCGTGAGTGTGAGATGCATTTGCGTTTGTGTGTGTGTGTGTGTGTGTGTGTGTGTGTGTGTGTGTGTGAATGTTCGTGTGTCGTCTGTTTTTGACGAAGGCCTTGCTGGCCGAAGGCTTCTTTTGTGACAGTCTTTCTGTTGTTCCTATGTGCGACTCAGCATCTCAGCTATATGGTGAGTAGTAACTTTCCTTTTCATAATTACTTTTTTTTTTTTGCGTGATCTCATTTTGATTGAATAAAGCCTAAGCATTGCCCCAAACTACTCTCAATTACCTTCGAAAATCTTATGAAAATTCGTCCATTAGTTCTGGAGACAAGCGTGTGTAAACAAACAAACAAATGGGCAGGTACGACGGTTTTACAGTTTCATTATTGGTATTAATGTTAACAAATTTCTCTTCTAAAGCAGCACTTCCCTTGCTATTGGCAGCCTGCCTTTACAGCAACACGCCTCAAAATTTCCCATTCATCATCTTTTGTGTTCCTTTTCCCTGTCTCAGACAATAGTTCCCAACGCTCCTTTCATACTCTCAATAATTTCTGGCTCTTGCAATTGAAGACTTCATAACAAAAACGATCCTTGCCAAAAAAAATTACATTTTTCAGGAGAGCGAACAAACGTTCCAAATGGTTGTATAACGTCTTGCCGCCTATTACACTTTTTATGTGGCTTTTTGGCAGTATCTGAAATATTTTTATCACACTCTACTATCTTACCTTTCGGTGTAGCTAACATGGTTTTTTTTCACATAACAATCCTCACGGCCACACTGAGGAGAAATAAACGCTGTATCACTGTGTGAGGTACAGAGGCGAGCGAGCGTGCCTGCGCGTACCCCGGGTCACTACTGCCAGCGGCACATCATTATAACGCGCTTGTGCTTAATGTACAACGTCGAGCTAAAACTCTTTGAGTCACTAAAAAAAAAAATTAACTCTATTTATATAAAAACTAAGAAGATTGTAAATTATCAAATGGCAGAGGTATTGACCAATGCATGCATATGCAAGAAAGAGACCATTCAGATACCGCTACCTGTGCCAAGGGCGGTTAATAGCAAATGTTCAGTTTGGCGGTCCTCTGAACATCTATATAAACACAGCTAGAGAGGCAGTGGTGGGACACACTTCACACCGAGACACCAAACTGTTCGCGTCGGTCAAACGTCCGCGTGTGTTGTGCCTCGGATGACGTCAGAGCTGTGCATACTTGAATTACTTTTCGGAAAAAGTAGGAAGTGAACTCGCGAGGCCTGTACACCGTGCTGGATCGCTCAGGTTTCACGGAAGTAACAGTTTGTATTCCGTCTGAAATGTTGACAAAACCGGAAGGCTACTGGCGAGATTCTTTTCCACTTTTAAGGCGAGCAATTAACTTTTGGTGATTAGGAATCAGGGCGATAGCCGATTTTATTCGTAACTTCCTGTAGAGGTCGCCTCTGAACTGTTAATAGTGCTGCTTCAAATAGGGCCATTAGTTACAATACTAAGTCATATTTCGTGAACTTTTACAGAATATATTCATCACTTAAAATTCAAACACGTTCTCCATCACTTTCTGACTGACTGCAAAAATAGTTTTCAGGCTCTTGTAGCCTACGAAGGCAGGCAGAAAGCAAGCACAGACATTTTAATAGTCTTTTCGTAATAACGAAGTAACGACCGTCCCACAATTTGCTGCTTTTGTGAGAAAATGTAGTTAGGAGTATAAACGTATGATTCGATAGGAGCACTAATTACTCTTTATAAACCTTACAACATAATAATCTCTTACAGAAGAAAAGATTAAGTTACATTAAAGAAACACACAGTTGATCAAATAAATGTTCACTGGTCCTCTCCATTACTGTCGTCAGATTCAGTTATATCCAAGTTTGACCAGTCGTCTTCCTCTCCACGGGCAATGTTGTAAATGTGACTGAAAGTTAACTCATGTGAGACCCTCACTTTATTATGATATGTCATCGTACGCCAAAGTCTGGTATAACTGTCCCGTATAAAAATGTAGCTCGTGGATGCCTGTTTTTGTGTCCGCAGATAGTTTGAACTACTGGCCAACAGACGGGATGATGACCGAGTCCAAATCATCAGGAGAAATCGTGATCATTGGGCAAAAAAGAATGACCCCTCATTCAGGTTGTGCACTAGCATATGCAGAAAATACATTATGAAAGACTTTTTGTTCTGACCAGTATTTCTAACTGAAATCAAAACTAAATCTCTCTCCAGATGTTGCATACTCTTCAAGTAAGAGATCGTTCGGTTCTTCCCTCTCTTGGCAACTTCTTCGTGATATGCAAATATTACTGCTTCATCAGTGGCAAGGTTGTGAACGGCAAAAACTTAATACCATAACTGTCTCGCATAAAATATTGCGTTAGTTGTTAGCTAAGGGACGGGAAGGTTTTGTATGTAATCAAAAGATACAACTGTCACTAACCCCTATCGAGCATCCAGCCTGAAGCATCTTTTCAGTTCATAAAATGCTTCCGTTTTTCTTAAGTGATCTTGTTTTTGAACAATCATTCCAGATTTGCCACTGATACTAGCAGCAGATATCTGCTTCTCCAAAGCGTCACTGGTATGAAATGTCAGACCAAGGATATCCAAATGATATATTGAAGGTACTGAAAACTTCCCAGTATAGTTTCCAGGCCCCTTAATTTGACATTTGTCCAGAAAAACTCCGTGCATTTTCCTCACAGAGTGTTTCGGCAGATACCTTTCGGGCACATTCGTACAGAATGAGTAATGCAAAACCCATGTTTTAAATAAAGATATTTGATGTTCAATGTCTCTGAGTGGCCGAGGAAGTATAAAAATTGGAAATGTGTGGTAAGGCCTTATGGGACCAAACTGCTGAGGTCATCGGTCCCTAAGCTTACACACTACTTAATCTAACTGAAGTTAACATACGGTAAGGACGACACACTCACCCATGCCCGAGGGAGGACTCGAACCTCCCACGGGGGGAGCCCCGCGGACCGTGACAAGACGCCCAAGACCGCGCGGCTACACGGCGCGGCTGAGGAAGTGCACAGTGTCTCTTATTGTGCTCGACTCCCACATCCTTCGGAGCACCCTTGTTTATGCTGTTGGGCAATGCGTAAACGACCTCGAGAGATTGCATGAAAAGCCGTGAATGCCTCTCTGCAAACAGGTAGCTTTGTTGTAGTAGCATCAGCAGTCACTCGGAATTTACAATAAAAAGAAATGCTGTGTGGAAAGGGGTGCCATCACCATCACTTGTTATCTCTTCACGTACTGTTTTGCGCGACCTTCTTTGTTTCACATTATCAACAGTGATAAGACTAGCGAAATGGGAGTCTTATGTATTTTTCGACTTCGTTCTACAGAAGTGTGAGAAAATCTGTTGCCTTTGTTCAGCTGTTGTCGTTTGAAAGCACCGCAGTCTTTTGCATCTGCAAGCAAAGCGAGGGGAGGTCAGCTCACCCACATAGCTGTCCATCAAGAAAAGCGGACGGACAAACTTCTTGGTGGAAATAAAATATGTAATCCGTGCTTAATTGCAGTCATCTCCAACACGTTTGGCGGGAACACTTTTACCACCGTGATTAATGTGTTCTTCGCCCATCAGCGTCTTCTTCTTTATTAGATTGTCCTTTCTTTCTACCGTATAGGCCACTGAATACTGCCTTTGGTATTACAGAACCGCAGAAAATGAAACATCATTTGCCAAAGAGTAGCTTGAGATAATCCAACAAGTTCTGCGAAGCTGACGATGAACATTGAAGTTGCATTACCTCCTTCTTTCACAAAAAAGGCTGTTTTTGTCAGACATTATTTTGACCAAGGATGTTTTTGTGGAACCATCACATTTTTGAGCTGCAATAACTCAGGACAAGCGACGTTTCTGCCATATCTGATTACAACAAATCATGAGTCGCGGAGATGGCTACAAGATTGCGCTGACATCGCAAAAACAAAAAAGCTGACAAGTGTTGTTTTTGTTATGAAATCTTCAATTTATTCAGATCTCATCTCCTTAATTTCTTAATTTTAAGTAATTTTTAGTTTTAATTAGCAGTGAACAGCCAGTAAATTATGATCGGAAAGAACGTATGTCACGGGAAATATCTTTTAGTTTGAAGATGTAGTTGCGATATGGTGTCGCCTGGTCTCTTCCACAGCTACAACTTATTTTCGTGATTAGTTAACCAAGTGTTAGCAATGACTCATTTGTGCTGTATGTGAAAGTATGCCAAAGAGCTTCTCCTGCCATCATCTTTAAGACATACAGTGGAGCAGAAAGTTTTTTGAAAGTATGGCGGCCGTAGTTCTCCTTGCTTTGAGACTTTCGCAGTACCACAATAGCGAGGTCATGTTTGGTAAAGCTACAAGGCCAGATCTGTCAGTCATCCAAACTGTTGCCTCTGCAACTGCTGAAAAGGCTGCCACCACTTATCAGCAACCATATGTTGCTCTGAGCTCTCCACAGATATCCTCCGATGTGGTTGCACCTATTGATGTGGCTGAAAGGTTGAGGCACGATAATACGTGGGTGCGAACAGATACGCACCAAGCAAAATCTTTTGTTACAGATTTCAAAATCAATCAAAGTATATAACTGTCAATATAACTCAGAGCATGTTCCGTTTACTTTGCCGAATCCGAGCTTACAAAGGTTTCATTTCTCTAAAACTAGCAAGTGCTATATAACGTAAAAGATTCCTTTGTCCTACGTTAAGGTAACTGTAAATAATGTGTATTATCCCCTGAGGCCCACTGGGTACTTAATCAGTGCTAACAGAAATACTATAGAAAACGCTGAAAGCACGGAAAGAGGTTTATATCGAGAAGACACATAAATTCGCTTAAGAAGGGAATAAAGGGAAGTTAGTTTTGAAGAGGGTTGGAACAGCAAGCAGTATAATTTCTGGTCAAATTAGAAAAAATACGCTTATCTGTTGGTGTTGCCGGATGTAGAGGAATTTTCAGGAGAAATAATAATAAAAAATAGAACTTATTTTAATGGAAAGCTTTTGGAACCTGGTGTATCTCGAACATGCCTCGTGTGACCTAAATAAGGAACGTAACGTTTCTGCACTCACTGTCACACGTTAGAAACGTTAAAAATAGTGCTGCACTGTAACTTGTGAAAGCAAATAAATTGGAAGGATAATAAATTATTGTTTATTACAGCAGAATTATACAAAAGTACGACTTCGAAATGAGCAGCAAAGAGAAAAAGGGTCAAAAACGTTAGTGCCAGGAAGTCAAAAGTCTGAGATACTGGATGATTCAGTTTCCCCCACCGATGTCGTCTAATGTAACCCGCAAAGTTTTATCTGGCCTTCATAAACCATACGCAGCATTTGCATATTCTATCGCTCACTACGCGAAAACTATCACTCCTACAGAAAAAAACGAACGGGACCTTTTGTAGGAAATTTAATGCGGTTAAATTTTGTATTGGGTTGCGTTTTCGCTAGAGGCTGTAGTTTTCGAGTAATTCAAGAAAAATGTACAAACGTGAGGTTCAAACGCACTCCAAATCCCATACTCAGTCCCCTCCCCTCGCACCTGTTAGGATTTCTAGTATGTTGTTCATGACATTTCCTCCTCCCACTGTAAAATAATTTACGACTCCACGAATTATTTCCCACATTCGACCTTTTTTGGTTTTCATTGTCGTTTTTCTTTCCTAGCTCTCACTTTCACGTTAAATTAGTAACGTTAATGAAATAGCGGACTACACTAATGGCGTAATAGCCCAATCAACACACACACACACACACACACACGGTCCCTCGACTGTTAGAACACGGCAGTACCGCCATAACGTTATGATAGATGTGTGTTCATATATTAAGCGGACGCATTCTCCTGCATGTGAAACTGCGAAAAGATATAAGCCGCGCGAAGTGTAGGCATTACGCCGCTAACAAGATGGAATGAGGCCGTTTGCAGGTCCCGCGTTAGGAGGTGTTTAGGACGTCGTTAAGCGACTGCAGTGGTAGGCGCGCTCGGCTGTATGCTTTATGACTCATTTAACGCCGCGAAACATCGCGAGGGGAGAATGAAGGTGGATTCATATATCTGCCGGCATAGCCGAAGCCCTCTCATCAAAGGAAACTTTGCGAGATTTAACCTGCCATAAAGTTTGATTCTTTTTTCCCAGGATCACATGTTTCATAAGTAGCACCGCGAAATACTCTCATAGGTACAAAAATCGTGTGCATTGAGAGCATGGCAATTTTCCATGATTCCTAAGTTGTTTTGTAGCAGTTATGTGAAAAACTGTCTCAGTCTTCTTCCACAATGATGCTGGGGTACCACGAAGAATGTAACATCAAATAACTGAGCCTGATTCATCCAGCAAATAGCTCTTCAACCCTACACCACATAGAGTGAGTGAAAGGAAACAAATTTAATTTGAAGTTAGGAACTGACTGTTTCTAACTCCAAGGAGCCATTGGAGGTGTCATGGAATTTTGTGTGCGGCTCTCGTTTTCCCACTTTAATGTTCAGAATAGTGTGCTGGTAAAACGAGTATATGTTGGCTTGACAGTGACCTCGAGTTACTCTGAGAAACAAGGCGTGGAATGTCATCAGATACGGAAAACGTTTATTGTCAGACTTGAAATACTCGTCTGCGCTGCTACGGAGTATCGCCTCAGTTGTGCGACTGGATTCGTGATTTCCTGTCATAAAGGTCACAGTTCGTAGTAATAGACACAAAGACATCGAGTAAAACAGAATTAATATGCGGCGTTCCCCAAGGAAGTGTTATAGGCCCTCTATTGTTCCTGATCTATATTAACAACATAGGGGACAACCTGAGTAGCCGTCTTACATTGTTTGCAGATGACGCTCTCATTTACCGTTTTGTAAAGTAATAAGATGATCAAAACGACTTGCAAAATGATTTAAATAAGATACCTGTATGGTGCAAAAAGTGGCAATTGACGCTGAATTAGGGAAGTGTGAAGTTATTCACATGAGTACTAAAAGAAATCCGCTAAATTTCGATTACGCGATAAGTCACACACATCTGAAGGCTGTAAATTCAACTAAATACTTAGGGACTACAATTAAAAATGACCTAAATTGGAACGATCACATAGATAATGTTGTGGGTAGAGCAAAACAAAGACTACGATTCATTGGCAGAACACTTAGAAGGTGCAACAGGTCTACTAAAGAGACTGTTTACACCACGCTTGTCCGCCCTATTCTGGAGCATCGCTGTGCGGTGTGGGATCCGCGTCAGGTGGGACTGACGGGTGACATCGAAAAAGTACAAAGAAGGGCGGCTCGTTTTGTATTATCGCGAAATAGGGGAGGTAGTGCCACAGACATGATACGAGAATTGGAGAGGCAATCATTAAAACAAAGGCGTTTTTCGTTGCGACGGGATCTTCTCATGAAATTTCAATCACCAGTTTTCCCCTCCGATTGCGAAAACATTCTGTTGGCACCCACCTACACAGGGAGAAATGATCGTCACGATAAAATAAGAAAAATCAGGGCTCGCACAGAAAAATTTAATTGCTCGTTTTTTCCGCGTGCCGTTCGAGAGTGGAACGGTTGAGACAGCTTGCAGACGGTTCATTGAACCCTCTGCCAGGCACTTTATTGTGAATAGCAGAGTAATCACGTAGATGCAGATGTAAAACATTAAATCACTCCAAATGACGATCTTATGCCTCGCTTTGACATACGAGGCAGGGATAAAATATACTGCTGGAAGAAGAATATCAGTGCCCCCTTTTAGAGGTTTCCAGTTCCCTCGGGTTTTATTGTTGCAACAATGCACATGGAGTACATTAAATGGTTACACTTACGGATCAATAGCACAAGTGATTCTGAGGTACCAGGTATCGAGCCATCCTGAAATAACCGTATTTTTATGTTGTGTAGCCTCCACAGCTGCAATGCAGGCGCTGGCTCCGGCGTCCAGTCGATCGTACAGGTGGCCAGTACTGCCCTGAAATATGTTATTCCACGTGTGCTCGACCTGTTCAAGTAGTTCTGTGAGAGATGTTGGCTGGCGAGTCGCAAGAGTCACTTCCTATCCCGTCATAACCCACACGTACTCAACTGCAAACAAGTCTGCAGATTGTGCTGGCCCTGGAAGTTACTGCACGTCTTGCCGAACATGTTGATTTTCATGGGCAGTGTGTCGGTGTGCATTATCCTGCTGGAACAACACATCACTTTGCTGTTGCAAGAACGGCAAAATAACGGTTCTAACAACGTTCTGCATCTATCAAGAACTGGTTAGTGTCCCCTCCAGAAACACCAAAGGTGAACGAGAGTTGAAGCTTATAGCACGCCAGGCCATAAGGCCTGAGGTGGGCAGTGTGTCTTGGACGAATGCACTGTACCAGACAGCGTTCACCAGGTCTACATCGTATGCGCAAATGTTCTTTACTTGCGTGTAGGCAGAACCTGCTTTCATTGTTGAAGACCACGGCGCACCATCCCATCTACCAAGTGATCCCCTTGAAACGGTACAGTAGTTTCCGCTCTATAAGCAGCAGGTTTCGCTGCTCGCTCGCACCGAGAAATACAAACAGAGGCGGCTCTGCCGTCAATTTTATTGCAATACGCGGCCGGCCGCGGGTGCAACAGAACCCATGTGGACGAGTGGTAAGAAATGTGTCAGGATTCATAATACGTATTTATATGTGACGTGTATTATGCATTTCTTGTACTTGAATGTGAATCTGCACATGAACTTTCCTAATCCTCCTCACACCTCTCCGTAAAGCGTGGCCAAAGCTGGGAAGTAGTTCTGTGCCAACCTCACTCCTAGGTAGGGGATCAGACATCACAGGCAGGTAAAAGTCAAAGACGTTCCAGTGTCACGAGCTTTGGGGTGGAGAGAATGGTCACGTCCAAGTGGTTCGAGCATCCCCTCTACCAGGGCCCAGGAAGACCTCCGCCATATTCGAGGAGTGTTACAGAAGACGGGTAAGTGAGCAGACGTGCCCTCAATGCGTCTGTCTCAATGTTCACACATGGAAGAGAGGTATTTAAATATTTGTACTAATTCTTTTATTTCCAGCTTTGGATTGTGTAAGGAAATGAACGTTCTCGTTTAATTTCGGAAATTTGACCCCCTGTGTTAAAGCATCTGGTCCCCAGTTTGCCCGTTGTCCTCCTCACATAGTGGATGTCCTATGTAAAATGCTGGGACACATTGGTGGTATACATTTGGCCAATGCAATTCCGTCTTGTCCGTAGAAATGTGCGTGCAGATTAGTATATAATATACCCGAGCTATAAGTTGTAAAATTGTAATATCTGTAAACTGGAACAATTTCTGCAATCGCTGTAAAATCGAGTGATAATGTTTAAAATAAATAGGTAGTCAATTGTCATCAATCTTTAACATACCTTAAAAATCACAAAGAAGTCAAGCTAAAGGAATTCATTTAAGATAAAAGATACAGAATGCAGGAAACCACACATCAGCGTGTGAGCCCTCCAGCCCCTTGTCTAGTATCGTACAGACGTAGCGCCCTCAAGCTCCCCTCCTCAGTTATCCGTTGCGCAATTTTCATTCAGGGCTTGACGACATCAACGTTCATCTGGCGTCCCTAGGCAAGGAGGTTTGACGGGATTCTTTCACCCTGACAGCGCCAGTCGATGCCGTGGCGAGAGTGGAAAATGGGCTAGAGGTGTGCGTGCCCGTAGTCCCACTGCTAATAACCGGTTCACAACAATTTGTGTTGACTGGTCTTGGCTCACAAGCCCCCTTATATGTGCTGTGGTAGCCGTACGACCTGTGCCACTGCTGCCCTTACAATGCGACGATCCTGGCGGGCGTCTGTGCTATGTGGACGTCCAGAACCTCGTCTACGGGTGTGAGAATATTCTTGCGACCACTGATACCAGTATCGTTGCACTACTGAGGCAGCACGTCCAGTCTGTGTGGCAATTCTCCGGAAAGACCGTCCCGCCACTCGGAAGGCCACAATTTGGCCACTTTCAAACTCGCTCAGTTGGCTGTAGGAAGCACGAGTGCGTCTGCATGGCATGGTTGCCTGCTTCCTTCACACGTCTGCACCACACTGAGCTTTCTGGCTGTGTGCACTCCATGCTAAGGAATAGACACAGATGGCGCTCTGGTAGCTATGCCACAACTCTACCTATTGGCGGACGATGTTGAAGCCATTATCAAGACATCTACTATCCCCCAGCTGCTACATTCCGTCATGGGATCGAAATCGATGGCTTCTTTAATTTTTTTCGATTGTGTAGTTGCAACTCTTATACCAATAATGAATGTTTTGTTGCGATCCAGCTGCTTTGTAAATGATTCTAAGATCTGTCCACTAGGTTGGATAACGTACACCACAAGTAATCATTATACTGCCTCTAGCTGTTTATTAGCAACTCCCATAGACAATCTCCTCCATAAACAAAAACTAAAAATAATTTGAAAAAGATACACAGAAACACCGCATGCGTCCACGACAATGAACGGCACTCATTGACGTTAATTAGACCTCACCAAGTCCCTAACGTTCATTACAAAACAACTCCAGCCAGCTAATGGCTCATACTTTGCTCTGCGGCCTCCTGTTAGCAAGCTGGAATGCGCTCAATATAATGGAACACTCTCCTAGAAACCCGGCATCTGAAGCAGAGCACCGCACCTCGCATCGTAACGCTCTTGTGAACTCTTTCGAAGCTTCCGCATAAGCATAAAAACTTTATTGATCACTGAGGCTTCTTTAGCCGGAGCGTGGTTCATAATCGTATACTCGCGCACCACATTTAACTCATTTGCTAACCCAAAGACTTTGATCATTGCATCTCTGCAGTAGCAATCGGAAGATATCTGTTACAAAGAAGCGGGAGTTTTTGACCAGTGTGGGCCAATATGAACGCTAACCATGCAAATTCCATTTGGACACCTCGTGCAGCTTAAGAAGAAAGTACGCTGATACCAGACAGCATGTCCGCAGCTCGTGGTCGTGCGGTAGCGTTCTCGCTTTCCACGCCCGGGTTCCCGGGTTCGATTCCCGGCGGGGACAGGGATTTTCTCTGCCTCGTGATGACTGGGTGTAGTGTGATGTCCTTAGGTTAGTTAGGTTTAAGTAGTTCTAAGTTCTAGGGGACTGATGACCTTAGAAGTTAAGTCCTATAGTGCTCAGAGCCATTTGAACCATTTTTGAACCAGACAGCACATTGAACGGACGTGATTCAGACACTCGCCTTGTGCTTTAGAAATGGGTGCATTCCAAAGACAACTTTCAGAGCTATATGAGATTGCACCAAGCCACGACTATCTTGTGCGGATCCCAGTGCGGACTAGTGTTGGTCGAACGAGGGTTATGTAAACCACCTTTTTTGAGCGTGGACTACATTTCCTGAGGATTCTTATAATGTGTCCTTACCTGTGATAAGCTTCACGTGATAGTTCTGCTTTAAATCGCTCGTACGCGGACTCCTGGTTATTTTATGGAAATGATTCTTCTTTAATCATTACTCACACGATAATCGGTCTTTCTGCCTACGCTACATTTGTTTATGTGACGGTTCAATTGCCGATATCTGCACCAAGAGTCGATCCTATGCAAGTCTTCCTGCATTTTACTGGAATATTCTAGTACTGCCGTTTGTCTGTAGACAACAACAGAATCGTTCAAATGGCTCTGAGCACTATGGGACTTAACTTAGAACTACTTAAACCTAACCAACCTAAGGACATCACACACATCCATACTCGAGGCAGGATTCGAACCTGCGACCGTAGCAGTCGCGCGGTTTCGGACTGAAGCGCCTAGAACCGCTCGGCAGACAACATCTTCCACGAAAAGCCTCATGGAACTTATGACGTTATGCACTTCCTCTGTACGCATATATGTGGTGAAAAAGTGGCGGTCCCATATATTCACTTGGAGTACGCCCGAAGCTACTTTCAAGAATGATGATTTATATCCGTTGAGAATGACATGCTGTGTTCTATATACTACGATCTCTGATATCACAGCGCCATCACGTTTTCTCGTTCAGACTGGCCGACAATTAGCTGACGGCGAAAAGCGAACAGTGGCAAGCTCGTGAATCTTAGGGCGAAACACAAAATTGGCTACTAGCTGCACGGCTGTCCCCTTACGCCTTAAGTTATTGTCCACTGCTGAAAGTGCGCCTCAGCCAGCACTAAACTCCTTGTCTGTTGGCACTGGGGCCAGTGATCCAGAAAGGTGCGGACAAATGCAGAGAGTGGGACTGCTTGACCTCGAGGCCTCCAACTCATATTTGCAAGATGCTTTCCAATAGGTATTTCAAATTTCATTGATGTTAAGAAATGGTTTCATCAAGGTTTCTGCCCCTAGTATTATGTCGGCATTGGTAATGTTTATAAGCGCAACAAGTTCGGGGCCTTTCCATACCTGCTCCTACAGTTCACTAAAACCGTAAGGAACGATCGGTCGAGAAATGGAAACAACAGTCAAAATCCGATGAAGTTTTGCACAGGTGTGTTGGGCACTATCTCTAGTAAGCCCGTCGATAGCGTTCCGTCGTTCTTTTTCGCTCTGACCACACAGGGAACAAATAAACATACCTAGAGCAATAGTGCCACCCACCAAGTACGAGGGCCTGGTGAGAAATTTCGCCTAAAGTTATGCAGCCAACATTACATAATTGTCGTGCGGTTTTTTCTTCAAAACAATTCTTATCCGCATTCTGCAGCAGCAATGAAGATGCTCCTGCATCGCTTTCAATTGGAAAAGTTTGATTACTCACAATGCAGTCCGTAATTGTCTCCCTCTGCCTCATCTCTGCTCACATGAACCACTGGTTATGAAGACAATATTTTGGCACAGACAACGAGCTGTAGGCCAGCGTAGAGAATTGGCGGAAAGCACTGGCGGCTGTCTTCTGTAACGAGGGTATTGGAAAGTTGGTACAACGCTACGACAATCGTCTAAGTCGGATCGGCGACTATGGAGATAAGTAGCTGGAAGTTGTCGCTAACTGTTGCAAATAAAACAGTTTTGATTTTCATTGTGGTTTCCGTTTCGCGACCTATCGTACCTTAGTTTCCGAATAGCCCTCGTGTGTTAATATTTTATTTCTCCGACCTCCCAAGACGAATTCTACTATCGATAATTAATACGGACAGTATTCTTACCTGTCTAAAATCAGAACATGTCTTATCTGGCCTAACATGTCTCATCTGGCCTAAGGAGGAATTTTTCTAACCTAAAGGACATATATGTGCACACCACGCGTCGTCCACTATCCTAGTAGCCGCTTCCTGCGTGTAATGCACGCCGGATATGTTAAGTGAGCTCTACAAATCTCGACCCGAAGGGAGGATGAGAGATCCACACACACGATCGTCACGGAATGGTCTGAAACTCTGATTTCGCCTTCTACTCGGCACCAAACCAAAGGACTGCGATTGGTTCTGAGAACGATTCTGCAAAAACGTTAGCTCCATTTCCGTCTCCTTCTCGAGGCTAACCGTGTTCACCATAGCAGGTAGTTTCCTGTAGGAACCAAGAATGTCCTCTCAACTCAGGCGGCGCGCACCATTCGTGCTGACATTAGCAACTATTTGCAGACGGGCGCACCCAGTGCTCTCAGTCGCTGACGGAAGAGGCTCCACGTCTTGGACGCAAACAGGATGGACACTCGGGGTCGTACACGATCTGCTTGCAATTTCCATAACGGGCTTCATCTGCGTCTAAGACTGGAGCTCCTGACAAACTATCCCACCCTACGTGTTTGTTTCGAACTTCGGTCCCAGTCCCATCAAACGAGGCGTCCCTTGCTGGGTCAATGTATTTTCAGCAGAGGACAATGCGACAAATTTGTTTTTAAGACATCTGGGTGGCCAATACCCATTTTCAACTTCCGCCGACGTATTCGTAGCCCCCCACTGCTTGCCATTCATCGTCAGGTAAGCGTCAACCGCCAGGAAGGGAGAATAGGTGGGTGCTACAACATCAGGAATCCTAGAAAAAAAAACATGTCATTCTCAACGGAGAGATCTTCTGACATTAAAGTATCTTCTGGCGTACCCCATGGTATAGCACCATTATTTTTCACCTTATATACACTGAGGTGACAAAAGTCATGGGATACCTTCCAATGTCGTGTCGGATCTCCTTTTTTCCTGCGTGGTGAGGCAGCTCGTTCTGGCATGGACTCAACAAGTCGTTGGACATCCACTACAGAGATATTGAGCCATGCTCATTCTACAACCGTCCGTAATTGCGGAAGTGTTGCCGATGCAGAATGTTGTGTACAAGCTGACCTCTGGGTTACTTCTCTTAAATATTTAATGGGATTTATGTCGGACGGTCTTGGTGGCCAAATTATTCGTTAGAACTGTCCAAAATTTTCTTCAAACTAATCTCGAACAATTGTGTCTCAGTGACATGGCGCATTGTCTCCCATACACTTCCATCATTGTATGTGAACGTGAAGCCCACAAATGGGTTCTAATGGTCTCCAAGTAACCAAAAATAACCGATATGGTCACGAGTCCGGGAGAGGCTCTGTAGGCCATGTCGTGCTGCTAGCAAAGGCACTCGTGTCGGTCGTCTGCTGCCATAGCCACTTAACGCCAAATTGCATCGCCCTGTCCGCCTGCTTAACTGGGTGGTAAAGCCGGCACCGTAGCTCAGCGTGGTCGGTCAGAGGGTTAGATACCCTCTGTAATAAAAAACTGAGTGAACGGATCAACAAAGAACCTGATCGGCTGTCATCGGACGTCCGCCACGAACAAATTCAACAAACAATATATAGCAAAATGAAATTTAAAAAAAAGGTGGTAACGTGCTCGCCTCGCATGCAAGCGGGCCCGGGTTCGATTCCCGGCTGTGTTGGAGATTTTCTCCGCTCAGGGACTGGGTGTTATGTTGTCCTCATGATCATTTCATCCTCATCACCGGCGCGCAAGTGGTCCAATGTGGCGTCGAATGAAATAAGACTTCCATTTGGCGGCCGAACTTACCCGAACAGGGGCCTCGCGGCCATAGATGTCATACGCTCATTTGCATTTTTTTTTGCATCGCACTGTCTTAACAGACACGTCCGTCGTAAGTCGCACATGGATTTATATGGCTATTTCAGGCAGTGTTGCTGGTTTGTTTGTACTGACAACTCTATGCAAATGCCGCTGCTCGGTCTATAGTGAGAGGTAATACCTCAAATTTGGTATCCGTGGCACACCCTTGACTCTTTGGTTCTCGGAATTTTGAATTCCATATCGATTTCAGAAATTTAGTGTCCCTTGCGTCTAGCTCCAACTATCATTCCGTGTTCAGAGTCTGTTAATTCTCGTCGTGCGGCCACAACGAAGTCGGAAACCTTTTCACATGAATCACCTGAGTACAAATGACAGCTCCGACAATATTCTGCTCTTTTATACCCTGTGTACGCGACACTACCGCCATCTGTATATGTGTCACCTCAGTTTATGAATGAAATAGAAGATAACGTCGGAAGTGCATGGACAACGGACATCGGCTCTAATAATGCCAAACATTTGATTTGTGATTCAGAATGTGTCTTAATAGCCGATTTCTTGCGCAGGCAGTTGTTATTGCAATGAGTCTCGGGTAACGTGTGCATAGCATCCTGCTCACCCTGACCCGCGTGTGGCTAAGCACCGCTACGCACGCGATGCCGTCGCTCACGTGACGGGCTGTGCTCGTCTTCAGTCTCTCGTGCATCTCACTCAAACTACGCTAGCAGGAGGCAACTTCACTTCTCAAGATACAGAAAACGTAAAAAATAACGAATTTCATTCCTTTCAGCCGTTAGTAAAGTGTACAGAAATTTTAGAAACCTGTAAACAATAAAAATGTCCAAAAATCTATTCCAATGTAATGCCGAAACATTTATCTCTTGTTAACTACTCTGACAGCGCACGGAGCTCAAAATAATTACGTATATTGCTTCTCAGTTTGTATCTGTTATTGTGTATGTACCTGAGGAATATAAAAGTATGTGGAAGAATCACGTGACACGAATATTTATACCCAGAATAACAAAGATACTGTTGAACTACAAATAAAAACGAAGGCAGGATGAGCGAAGGAAAGATGTCTCTAAAAAGAATTGAGAGTGCACCAGAAGTTCGTATTATGAATTATTCATCTTATACAATTACAGGGTGACAATTATTGAACTATGTGAAACAAAATCTGAACGGTTTGCATTAGGACTTTCAGACTGCACGATTGGCCGATGGGCTTGATGGGAATTAGTATGCGGTTTAGCGACGAAGCCCACATTCACGTAAATGGGTTCCTCAGTAAGTAAAATTGGTGAATTTGGGGGTCAGAGAATCCGCATTTTGCGATCGACAAATCTCTTCACCCGCAACGGGTGTTTGTGTGGTGAGAAATGCCCAGTCACTGAATAATCGATGCGATATGCGATATTCCTTGGTGGCACGGTGACTACCGAACGGTACGTAAGGAATTTGGAAGATGTTTTCATCCCCAGTATTAAAAGTGGCCCTGTTTTCTACAAGATGTGATTCATGCAAGGCGGAGCTCGATCACATCGAAGCAAGAGAGTTTTTGATGTCCTAGAGAAGTGGACGGCATTCTGGCTCTGAACTACCCAGCGGCCACTGGCATGGGCCTCGATTTCCCGCCATATCCTCCTAAACTGAGTACATGGGACTCATTTTTGTTGGGCTATATTAAAGACAAGGTGTACAGCAATAATCTCAAAACCATTGACGAGCTCAAAACAATCATTTACGAGGTCATCGATAGCATTGATCTTCCGACACTTTAGTCGGCCATGCAAAATTTCGGTATTTCTGCGCCACATAATAGCCAATGATAACAGGCATATCGAACATCTCATAACCTAAATACGAACATCTGTTGTGACGTTTACACGTTGAATAAAGTGTGTGCATGCCGTAGCTTGTAACTAATTTACTTTTTTTCATATAGTTCAGTAATTGTTACCGTGTATCATTAACATTATAACTGTACACGTAAAAACAATATAATCAGCAAGTGTTAAACATAAGCCAAGAGTGTCCTGTTCTTATATGTGCACAAGCTGTTGTCGGTGGAAGGCCAAGTGTTGTGTTGACATGTAAGTGTCGAATATCATAAAGCCATCAGCTTGAAATAATTACACGAGGATATTAATTCTCAGACTGAAGTGAGTGACAATTTCTGAAATAATGCGATATAGACTGAAAATTACCAAATGCTGTCAAAAGTGGTCGATGACACTTACTGAGTTAACACACTCAGCTGATAACTGTGGTCTACTCTCACCCACAATAACATTTCTCACTTACCCAGACAATGAAATCCAACCCGATGTTCATCCGTCCTACAGATGTAAGTCTTCTCTACCTTATCTTACAGGATGCTTACCCGCTTCCTCTCCTTATTCCTTTCCTCTCATAACTTAGCATGACACCTATCCAAATTTTCTATTTCCTTACTTTTGCTCATATCAGCATCCTGAGTTACTATATAAGCGAAAAACTTTTCCACTCTAAATGTTGTTCTCCATTCCAAGATCTGTCCGTTTCTCCAGCGCATTTCCACATTCAAGGTAAAAGAAAAACGTCAGCAGGTTTATTTATAATATTAGATCGGTGTACAAGCTCGTACCGTTTTCGTTTTGCATGTTGGTATTCCGGTTGCTACGGGTTTATTTATCTATTGTCATTTATTATTTGTAGTTCACTGTTACTATTTGAGTTTACATATTGTCATTTGGAGATAGTCAGTGGAGCTCTGTACGCTAGAAAATTGAGTGCCAAATGGAGAAATCGGAACATTTCCGACATGGTCTTCTGTTTCACTTCAGTAGACGGATGACAGCAACGGAGGAATACTGAAACATTTTCACAGTATATGGCGATAGTGCCATTTAACAGACCACGGATAGAACGAGGATCGTTTTGACATTAGTGACTCTCCACTTTCAGGAAGATCTTTGGGGTTTGAAGAAGATCGTTTAAACGTATTAATCATCAGTGACACAAGGATCCACGTCAGTGCATTCGAGAACTGTCAAATTTGGTGAACATGTCATATGCATACAGTGGTGAACGTTAAAAAATCGGGTTTATGGAGACCGCATGCTCTAAGCCAAAATCACAAACATCAGCGAGTGGCCATTTGTGTAGAGATGCCAGCTCGTCATCATTTGGTTCGTGAGCAACACCGACCATTCCTATCTTGTATCCTTGCGGGTGACGCCCGCATCTCGTGATCGTGCGGTAGCGTTCTCGCTTCCCCCGCCCGGGTTCCCGGGTTCGATTCCCGGCGGGGTCAGGGATTTTCTCTGCCTCGTGATGGCTGGATGTTGTGTGCTGTCCTTAGGTTAGTTAGGTTTAAGTAGTTCTAAGTTCTAGGGGACTGATGACCATAGATGTTAAGTCCCATAGTGCTAAGAGCCATTTGAACCTTTGCGGGTGACTAGAAATGGTGTCTTCCTGCTAACAGAAAGAAAAGAAAGGAATTAAAAATGGAAACAGTGTTGGTGTGTGTACTGGCGGAGGCAGTATGGCGTCCCCCCGCGCCCAGACGGCGGCCGTCGGCACCGCAGCGAGACTCGGGCTGTTGACTTTTGCCGAGCCACGCCACGCCCCAGTAACCCAGTTGGCAGTGACCGCTCAAGCGTCGACCCGGCTCGTTTGCATTTCAAGAGCGGCCGCCGCCGCCCCCACTGCTCACTGACGCCCATTCGCGGACTGTCGCCCGCCGGCCCTGTGGGCATCGCGGCGCGTCCGACACGCCAGGGCGTCGGAGCGCGGTGATGCAGCAAAAACCACGTCACAGCCTCCGCTGCCGTTCACAGCATCGTGAAAGCTCGGCAAACAAACGCGGCAAGCGCGCGCTCCAGCTTTCGATTGCAGCTCTAAAACTGAAAGGGAACGCTCGTCCACTAAGGAAAAAAAAAGTAAAACTGACTTCTCGAATACTGCTACCAGCATTTAAAAAAATGTAAATGTCGTGTGACTAGGGCCTCCCGTCGGGTAGAACGTTCGCCGGGAGCAAGTCTTTCGATTTGACGCCACTTCGGCGACTTGCGCGTCGATGGGGAAGAAATGATGATGATTACGACAACACAACACTCAGTCCCTGAGCGAAGAAAATCTCCGACCCAGCCGAGAATCGAACCCGGGACCTTAGGATTGAGATTCTGTCGCACTGACCACTTTTTTTCTTTTTTTTTAATCTCATTTTGTTCGTTTTTGATCGTTGTATCTGCTCGGGGCGGACGTCGCAAGATACCCGTTTCAGTTCGGCGTTGATCGATTAACTCAGTTTTTTTATCACAGAGGGCGGCTAAAGCCACCGGCACACGGACCGTGCTGTCGAACGTTAATGTTGAGCGTGCCGAGTTCAACGTTCTGCTGAACGCTCAGGAACGATGCTACTTGTGCATACGGTGCGTGGGCCCCAACGTGATATACGCGATCGCGACGCACTCCAGCGGCAGTTGAGGGATGTTTCTAGTTCGCAAATCACACCGTTTACTCAACGGACGAGAGTAAAATTCCCACGCTAGCTCTATGAAAACGCACATTTCCTCCATCGTCCACGAAAAGGAAAGTACCATGTCCAATCAATAAGGACACAGGCTTATAAAAGTTCCATTACAAACAGCGCGATACAAATTTTCAATAGTTCTCCACATAAGATAAATGTTATTTTATCTTTCCCACATGTTTATAAAACCTTAAGGTCATTCTTACTTGATCACTGTTCCTACCCAGTAGCAGAATCTTTAAAAGACGTGGATTACTAAACTAAAAAGAAAAAGGCACAAAATATCTTTATACAAGTAGCACAAGTTGTCCCGCAGATTAAGCCAATGGAACAAACTCACTCCTAAAAAGAAGCTGAACTTATATTTACGTAACATCAAATATGCTGTATATACTTTCATTAAACTAATAATAAAACATCAGAACCTATGAAATACGTGAATGTTAGGAAAAAAAAATATTTTAGCCTCACAGGAATTTACGCTACTCACTATGCTAAAGTGACAACAATTTAGCTATGGCCAATTCTAACATGTTACCACATCCTAAATGCTTTCAAATGACATACTCTCACAATACGCAAGTTGCAACAATTCTTTTGCCACGAATATGACTTTTCTCATTATTTTATTGCAGCGAATCTTATGAAGGGGTTTTCGAGTGATTCTCACTTTGCTGGTGCTCAGAAACAGCATATACAGGGTGTTACAAAAAGGTACGGCCAAACTTTCAGGAAACATTCCTCACACACAAAGAAAGAAAATATGTTATGTGGACATGTGTCCGGAAACGCTTACTTTCCATGTTAGAGCTCATTTCATTACTTCTCTTCAAATCACATTAATCATGGAATGGAAACACACAGCAACAGAACGTACCAGCGTGACTTCAAACACTTTGTTACAGGAAATGTCTTCCGTTAGCGAGGATACATGCATCCACCCTCCGTCGCATGGAATCCCTGATGCGCTGATGCAGCCCTGGAGAATGGCGTATTGTACCACAGCCGTCCACAATACGAGCACGAAGAGTCTCTACATTTGGTACCGGGGTTGCGTAGACAAGAGCTTTCAAATGCCCCCATAAATGAAAGTCAAGAGGGTTGAGGTCAGGGGAGCGTGGAGGCCGTGGAATTGGTCCGCCTCTACCAATCCATCGGTCACCGAATCTGTTGTTGAGAAGCGTACGAACACTTCGACTGAAATGTGCAGGAGCTCCATCGCGCAAGAACCAAGTGTTGTGTCGTACTTGTAAAGGCACATGTTCTAGCAGCACAGGTAGAGTATCCCGTATGAAATCATGATAACGTGCTCCATTGAGCGTAGGTGGAAGAAACTAAAATGAGCGCTAACATGGAAATTAAGCATTTCCGGACACATGTACACATAACATATTTTCTTTATTTGTGTGTGAGGAATGTTTCCTGAAAGTTTGGCTGTACCTTTTCGTAACACCCTGTATACGTATAGGCTTGAAGTGAATGCTAATATGGCGCCTCACGACTCTGTACTGAAGGGAGACGGCGTGCATGTGACGTAGGTGGCGCTGTGCCATCTCATTGGTCAACGCTCAGAGGCACGCTCAGAATATTCGGAAAGACTCCCGAACGTGCTGTTCCACGCTATGACGTCAGAAACTCGGCACGCTCAACGCTCAACGTTCGGATGCACGGTCCGTGTGCCGACGGCTTAACCCTCTGACCGAACACGCTGAGCTACCGTGCCGGCTGACCACTTAGCTACCGGGGCCGGACAGCCAGCATTCGAGAAGTAGTCTTACTTTTTTTTCTTGGTGGAGGAGCGTTGCCTTTCAGTTTTCCCGCTACAATCTAAAATTGGAGAGTGCGCTTGCCGCGGAACAAGCAGCGTTCCCCTGAATTACGCGCTAGCACAGCAATAACTGCAAACTTGTTCACAAATACTGATAATGGTGAATGCACACTACGACTTGTTCCTTTGGAAATTATGAGGTCATCGAGGTGAGAGGGTTTGTTGTTATTATAGTGGAACTTTGGACAGAACCGGATACTTAACGTTTGATCATGTTTGTAAAATAAAGGAACACAAGAAGCACTTGTTCTGTATTACAACCTAACATACATTACTTGATAATAACTTAAATTGTATGTTCTACATCTACATCTGCATGGATACTCTGCAAGTCACATTTAAATGCCTGGCAGAGGGTTCATCGAACCACCTTCACAATTATCTATTATTCCAATCTTGAATAGCGCGCGGAAAGAATGAAAACCTGTATCTTTCCGTACGAGCTCTGATTTCCCTTATTTTATCGTGGTGATCGTTCCTCCCTGTGTAGGTCGGTGTCAACAAAATATTTTCGCATTCGGAGGAGAAAGTTGGTGATTGGAATTTCGTGATAAGATTCCGTCGCAACAAAAAACACCTTTCTTTTAATGATTTCCAAACCAAATCCTGTATCATTTCTGTGACACTCTCTCCCGTATTTCGCTATAATACAAAACGTGCTGCCTTTCTTTGAACTTCGTCAGTCCTACCTGGTAAGGATCCCACACCGCGCAGGAGCATTCTAAAAGAGGACGGAGAAGAGTAGTGCAGGCAGTCTCCTTAGTAGGTACGTTGCATTTTCTAAGTGTCCTGCCAATAAAATGCAGTCTTTGGTTAGCCTTCTCCACAACATTTTCTGAGTGTTCTTTCTAATTTAAGATGTTCGTAATTGTAATACCTATGTATTTAGCTGAATTTACGGCTTTTAGATTAGACTGATTTATCGTGTAACCAAAGTTTAACGAGTTCCTTGTTCCTTTTAGCACTCATGTGGATGATCTCACACTTTTCGTTATTTAGGATCAACTGCCACTTTTTGCACCATTCAGATATTTTTTTCTAAATCGTTTTGCAGTTTGTTCTTGATGTTCTGATGACTTTAGTAGTCGATAAACGACAGCGTCCTCTGCAAACAACCGAAGACGGCTGCTCAGATTATCTCTCAAATCGTTTATATAGATAAGGAACAGCAAAGGGCCTGTAACACTACCTTGGGGAACGCCTGAAATCACTTCTTTTTTACTCGATGACTTTCCGTCAGTTTCTACGAACTGTGACCTCTCTGACAGGTAATCGCAAATCCAGTCACATAACTGAGACGATATTGTTTATTTCTTTCTGTTTTTCAAAGGAGTGGTTGCAATTTTTTGTGAAATTATTGCATAAACGTTGAAATTGTAAAGAATATGATCTTAAAACCAAGACATGAAGTTAACTAATAGACAGTTTAGACTAAGGCATATGGAATGTTACAAAATTCGCTATCAATAAGAAAAAATATTTTAATGCTTTTTTTGTTTATTTATTTGCAACATGCTCCATTATAATACCTATAATACCATACGTATGTACTGTCTATGTGGGTGTGTCGAGTGTAGTGTAATGTTCGTGTCGGATGATGATGATGATGATGATGATGATGATGATGATTATGGGAGAAGGGAGAGGGTGAAACCCGGTGCCGGCGCATGGCCTACTCCTCGCAAATAGGGGGCCACCAAACTTAACGTGCTCATCCAGCGGACTGATCACCATCAACAGTGCCACACGCCCCCGCTTCACGAGACACTGCGAAGAACTTTGGTATTTAAACCAGGACATTGGTGCAAAGTCAGTGATCAGGAAATTTACGCCACCACCTCACCTTCCTTTGCCTGCCAATACTGGCGCCAAAATTAGAATCGAGTTACTCCGCGTCTTAACAGGATTTTAACAAAAGTGTGATTATTTTGTAATGTTTAATTCCAAGTTACTGGTTACTTTTAGTTTACTGAGTCCCATCGCTCGTGCACCAGTCCTGCCCAGTCAGCTAGACAAATTTCTTTGTCAGAACCGTGTGCTAAGTCATCTCTTTCTGATGCCTGATAAGCTAATGATAAGACTGTGAATTGTTTTATCGTTGGATTATACTAAAGAGTCTGCTCTCCATTGACATGAAAGATGTTACTAGATCGTCTTCGTGTTCTTCAGCCAACGCATTTTTAAATTTCCCATGAGATTTGTCATCTCTGTAGATGCGATTATTCTTAGCTTTACGTACCAATGTTTCCAGCGATGACTTGGATACTTTAAATTCCTTAGATGATTTTAAAACATTTTACAGGATAATATGGCTGAAACTGTCATTTCCATTCACTTGATAATCCATCCACATGATTACTCTGCAATTCACAATGAAGTGCCTGCCAGAGAGTTCATTAGTACCACTTTCAAGATTTTTCTTTAACATTCCACTCTCGAACGGTTCTCGGGAAAAACGAATTCTTGTCATGTAGGAGGGTGCCAACAGAATATTTTCACAATCAGACGAGAAAGGTGATGATTGAAATTTTACGACAAGATCCTGCCGCAATGAGAAACGTCTTTGTTTTAGTGATTGCAACTCCAAAGCACGTATCATGTTCGTGTCACTCTTTCCCCTATTTTGCAATAATGAAAACGAGCTGCCCTTGTCGAACTTTCTCGACGTCCTCCGTCAGTCCCATCTGATGCGGATGCCACACTGCACAGTAATTCTCCAGAAAAGGTGCGCAGCGTATAGTAAGCAGACTTTTTAGTAAACCTGTTGCATTTTCTAACTGTTCTGGCAATAAATCACAGTCTTTGGATTGCTTTCGCTCAAAATTATCTGCGTGATTGTTCCTGTTTAATTTACTGATAATTGTTATTCCGAGGTATTTAGTTGCACTGATCGTCTATAGAGTTATGTGATTTATCATGTAGCCGAAAATGAGCGGATTCTTTGTAGTACTCCTGTGGATGACTTCCACTTTTCATTATTTATAGTCTGTTTCCCACTTTTCTCACCACATAGGTATCTTGCCTAACTCGTTTTTCAGTTTTCTCTGATCATCTAACTTTATAAGACTGTAAATGATAGCATCATCCGCAGACAATGTAAAAAGGCTGCTGAGATGACCCCTAAATCGTTTATGTAGATCAGGGACAGCAGAGGGCCTATAATACTTTCATGGGGAACACCGAATATTACTTCTGTTTTACTCGATGACTTTCTGTCAGTTACCACAAGCTGTGACCATTCTAACGTGAAATCACGAATCGAGTCGCACATGGAGGCGACACTCCATAAGCACACAATTCGATTAGAAGACGCTTGTGAGGAACGGTATCGAAAGCCTCGTGGAAATCTAAAAATATGGAATCCATTTGACATCGCCCGTCGATAGCTCTCATTAGTCAGTGAGAATGAAGAGCTAGTTTTGTTTCACAATAAGGATATTTTCTGAATCTGTGTGACTCAATAAATCGTTTTCCTCCAGGTAATTCATATTGTTCGAAGACAGTATATGTTCCAAAATCCTACTGCAAATAGACATTAGTGATGTGGGTCTGTTAATAAGTAGATTACTCATCTTTCTAGGGTATTGGTGTGACTTGTGCAACTTTCCAGGCTTTAAGTGTGGGTGTTTCAAAGAGCGAGCGGTTGCATGTGGTTGCCAAGTATGGAGCTATTGTATGAGTATGCAAGATACGGTTTGGCAAGTTCGAAGACAAGCAGTAGAAACTCTCGCCGGGCGCGAGCGGGCATTATCTTGCCCAAATGTAAGCCCAGCATGTCTTGCTATGAATGGCAACTAAACGGGACGTAGGATATCGTCGACGTACCGCTGTGCTGTAAGGGTGCTGCGGATGACAACCAAAATGGTCCTGCTATAAAATGAAATGGTACCCCGGACCACCACTCCTGGACGACGAGCCGTTTGGCGGGCTACAGTCAGGTTGGTATCCGTCCGCCGTCTCGGGTGTCTGCAGACAAGTCTTTGCTGGTCATCGGGGCTCACTTCCGAGCAGGACTCTCACTGAAGACGTCGACGATATTGTGCGCCCCGTTTTGTTGCCCTATCGTGGAAAGCCATCCTGGGCTTACATTTGAGCGAAATAACACTCGCCCTCATCATTTGTCTTCGTGCTTGTCAAATGCTTGTCAAACGCTACCTTGGCCGGCAAGGTAGCCGGATTTCTCTCCAATGGAGAACTTTTGGAAGATTACGGGCAGGGCCCTCCAACGAGGTTAGGAGTTTGAAGATTCGGCACGGTAATTGGACAGAATATGGCACGGCATCTCTCAGGAGCATCCAACAACTCTGTCAATCAATGCCGAGTCGAATAACTACTTGCATTATGGCCAGATGTGGACCAACACGTTATTTACTGTCCCAGTTTGTGAAGGTGTCTCTCGTGAATAAATCATCCACTTTTCCATTTTTGGCATTAAACCAAGTGTTGTGCATGGTCACCAATGTGGAGGCAGGCTTCAGCACATCTCCTCGTCGATGACCGCATACGTTAAAAAATTCCAGGCCTGTGCCTAACGCATTGAAAATCATCCCAATGCATCGACAATATCCACAAGGCTCGAATACACCAAAGCTTTTAAATATACTCTCACAAAAAAAATGCAGCCACTTCAGGTCGTCGAAACTAAGCGAACCATGACCGACATCCTCATTCGTGCTACGTTTTCCAGATCAGCCACAGGAAAGCGTGCCGGTGACAGTTATGCGTGTACCATATACACATCGTTTCATCATAAGAGACATCATCCAAAATGTAGCGTTACACATTAACTGTGTTGTAACACATGCACACCTGAACTTGTGCATCTATCGTACCGGGGAGACTATTCGTTCTCGGACCTGTGTTTATGTCGATTATTTGCTTGTTTCATTGCCCTCCACTCGCCTCTTTCATTTGTACAATTCAAATACCCAGTATAATTTATTACCGGTACCCCAGAGAAATCGTCCAGGAGTTCAAATGTTCAAATGTGTGTGAAATCTTATGGGACTTAACCGCTAAGGTCATCAGTCCCTAAGCTTACATACTATTTAACCTAAATTAACCTAAGCACAAACACACACACCCATGACCGAGGGAGGACTCGAACCTCCGCCCGGACCAGCCGCACAGTCCATGACTGCAGCTCCTGTGACCGCTCGGCTAATCCCGCGCGGCGTCCAACAGAAGATACTTAAAGCTACCTATGCGAAATCGGTATAATGCTACTACACTCCTGGAAATGGAAAAAAGAACACATTGACACCGGTGTGTCAGACCCACCATACTTGCTCCGGACACTGCGAGAGGGCTGTACAAGCAATGATCACACGCACGGCACAGCGGACACACCAGGAACCGCGGTGTTGGCCGTCGAATGGCGCTAGCTGCGCAGCATTTGTGCACCGCCGCCGTCAGTGTCAGCCAGTTTGCCGTGGCATACGGAGCTCCATCGCAGTCTTTAACACTGGTAGCATGCCGCGACAGCGTGGACGTCAACCGTATGTGCAGTTGACGGACTTTGAGCGAGGGCGTATAGTGGGCATGCGGGAGGCCGGGTGGACGTACCGCCGAATTGCTCAACACGTGGGGCGTGAGGTCTCCACAGTACATCGATGTTGTCGCCAGTGGTCGGCGGAAGGTGCACGTGCCCGTCGACCAGGGACCGGACCGCAGCGACGCACGGATGCACGCCAAGACCATAGGATCCTACGCAGTGCCGTAGGGGACCGCACCGCCACTTCCCAGCAAATTAGGGACACTGTTGCTCCTGGGGTATCGGCGAGGACCATTCGCAACCGTCTCCATGAAGCTGGGCTACGGTCCCGCACACCGTTAGGCCGTCTTCCGCTCACGCCCCAACATCGTGCAGCCCGCCTCCAGTGGTGTCGCGACAGGCGTGAATGGAGGGACGAATGGAGACGTGTCGTCGTCAGCGATGAGAGTCGCTTCTGCCTTGGTGCCAATGATGGTCGTATGCGTGTTTGGCGCCGTGCAGGTGAGCGCCACAATCAGGACTGCATACGACCGAGGCACACCGGGCCAACACCCGGCATCATGGTGTGGGGAGCGATCTCCTACACTGGCCGTACACCACTGGTGATCGTCGAGGGGACACTGAATAGTGCACGGTACATCCAAACCGTCATCGAACCCATCGTTCTACCATTCCTAGACCGGCAAGGGAACTTGCTGTTCCAACAGGACAATGCACGTCCGCATGTATTCCGTGCCACCCAACGTGCTCTAGAAGGTGTAAGTCAACTACCCTGGCCAGCAAGATCTCCGGATCTGTCCCCCATTGAGCATGTTTGGGACTGGATGAAGCGTCGTCTCACGCGGTCTGCACGTCCAGCACGAACGCTGGTCCAACTGAGGCGCCAGGTGGAAATGGCATGGCAAGCCGTTCCACAGGACTACATCCAGCATCTCTACGATCGTCTCCATGGGAGAATAGCAGCCTGCATTGCTGCGAAAGGTGGATATACACTGTACTAGTGCCGACATTGTGCATGATCTGTTGCCTGTGTCTATGTGCCTGTGGTTCTGTCAGTGTGATCATGTGATGTATCTGACCCCAGGAATGTGTCAATAAAGTTTCCCCTTCCTGGGACAATGAATTCACGGTGTTCTTATTTCTATTTCCAGGAGTGTATTTTATAATCAAAAGCAAATAAACAAATAAATGTCACCAGAAAGGAACTCGAAGTGAGCGAACCATATTAAAATACAACCACTGCAGCGTATATCTGGATACGTTCTCTCTAGTACCATCGACCATTTACATTTGTGAGAAGAGTTTCGTACTTTCATTCCTAAATCGACGGAGGTTTCGCGACGCATTTTACGGCTGGAAAAATTTGAGCAAGCTGTCGATGTTTCCTCTGCCAACCTAGTGGCATATTTACACGACTAACTGCGATAGACGCTTTCACTCGTCGCTGTAGCTCACATTGGAGTTAACACTGCGTCGGCACATAAAGCCACTCTAGATTCTACAGCAGCTGCTTGGGAGCACAGACCTCTAGAGCAGTTTTTATCCGTCGCACATCGGGACAGCAGTGGGACGAGCACTGCTGTATTGCCGTCGAGTCGTTGCGAGTGGGTGTCCTTCCAGCGGAAGTTTGCGGCGGTAGTGGGACGGTGAGGGTGGGGGGCTAGCCATTAGGGCTCCGGCCTCAGCGCCGGCGCCCCGGTTCTGCTTCTGGGAACGCGAAACAGGGCCGCGGCCGACTGCCTGCCCGTGTGCGTGAGTGCGTGCGTGCGTGGGCGGACGAGGGCGCGCGCTTTAATCGCACGCAGATAAGCCACGCAACGTCGCCTTCTGGGGTTGCACGTCACGATTCACAATCTCTGCATTCTGCGGGTGCGTGCATTAGGTCGTGCTGTAAGAGATCGTCGAAATATACTTAACAATCGATTCAGAATGAAATTTCATACCAAAGGTGACGTAGTAAGGTGGCACAGTGCCTGGGACATTTCCCTCGCAGGCGGGAGAAGTTAGTTGCGAGCCGTTGGCACATCTTTCTAGTTGAGATATTCCATAAATCCCTTATGACAAATGTCAATATGGTTCTGTAAACAATACCACCATATAGTGACATAAGGAAACAGAAAATTTGAAGTAAGTAAATGTAAAAAAAATAAATTTATAGCTTTTACAGTTTCAACCAAACAGTAAATTGCATTCCATTAAATGTTACAACAACAAAAACCTGTTCCGAAACAAATTTTCACTCGTCAGTGGAGTGTGCGGTTATCTGAACCTTCTGCCAAATTGAAACTGTGTGCCGGGCTGGACCTCGAACCTGCGACCATTGCCTTTCGCGGGCAAGTGGTCTACTACTGGGCTAACATTTTTTAGATTTTCTTCCGCTTTCCTACTTCCTCTTATAATCCTTCGATTCCATCACCTTAGCTGCCTCCCTGGCCTTACTCCTGTGCCTTTCATCTCTTTTGTTAAAACGTAGTAATTGTCTCGGACGACGGAAGAAATCAAATGATGCAACTGTTTCGTTTGATGAGACAAATTCTTTCTTTTATTTTTCATTTAAAATAAATTTCTTCCAAACTGTAAAGTAAATGTTAGGCGAAATTTTTCATTTGATGGAACTGAAATAAAAGTAACAATATAGGAAAGCCCCATGTGGTGACTAAATACTCCTTCACCCTTTAAGCGTAATGTGTTCTTCTTCTGAAACCCTTCGTCTGTTTTTGTTCTAAAACTCAAATTTGTACTTCTTTATAAATACATGAATCCTGATGTTCTATCGAAATCCAATCTTTTCAACATCTATAGAAACTGAAACTCTTGTTTCTTGTTCAGGAAAAAAAAATCAGTTAATAAAATAATATTCTTCTTCTTCGTTGCACCATTTTTCCTTTTCTCGCCTTTATCCTACTTTAAGTGCGTAAATAGCATTTAAAACACAAGTAACACAACGGGTAAAAGTATTAATCTTAAACATAGAACACAAAGCAGAGGACTCAGCAATCTATTCACTCTTCGCAGTATCTGAGATACAAGGATACCTTGCTGTTGCGTAATTTGCTAAATTGTTTTGATAATTTACTTTTTTCTGTGTTTCATGGAGTAATATTGTTAGTCTACTCATAAATTCCGTGTTTATGATGTTATAATGTAGTGCACGAAATGACAGATATGACTATCCAAAAATCTTTCTGAACTGATTTAAGGCAACCACAATCGAACCTAAAACTAGAAGGACAAGAGAATGGCATGGTCGTGGAGGGGGATATGAACTTCCTATCACTCGAATACGCGTCCAGTATCTCAGCCAGTGATTCAACTGAGATGTCTAGCCTCCTCTAACTATAGTTTGCTAGGTTACTGTAATAGTTTTCGAAAATTACAATGACCTAGCAAATGATAATTAGAGAATAAATAAAAAATCAGTGTTGACAGCAGAATGTTTGATAATGACAGTACTGTAATTTACCACTTGAAAAAAAGACAATAATTTCATTTGACAGGAAACAGTTCGGTAACTTAAGTTACTGAGAAATCATGATTAACTGTAGAAGATTAACCAGAGCGCAATATGAACTGTGCTAAAAATGACACAGTCACATAAATGTCCGTTTGTGCTAATAAGGTATATATTTTTGTTAATAATATAATGACTAACCCTGTGGAATATGTCTATACACAAAGTGAGAGAGTCATAAGTATTCCTCTGATGCGGTCGGACGTATTTTTATACTACTCAAATGTGAGAAAATATATTTACGTAAAAACAAAAATTATGCAAGAACAATCGTCAAATTTATTTAGTTCATTTCAACAGTGAGGACCTGAAATGTGAAAACTTCAGCTTAAAGAATAAAACCGATAGACAAGAAGAATTGGAGCGACTCTACATTATGAGCTAAGTAAACTAGAAAGTTTATTGTAATCTTCATTTCTCTCAAATCTGCATAAAAGGCTTTGTTTATTTTGGACAATAGTTGCAGGTAGGTGGGAGGGCGTAGATTAAAAGTAGAAAATGAACATCAAACTAAAAATTACTAAATTTCTGTGCAATTTCTGCGACTGGGGATTGAAAGCAATGAGAAGGTCATTGGTCGATAGTGAAAGTAAAGAAAACGTGTGAAATGTAAGAAGAGGATTTCAGTCAGTATATGTTGAAAAATGGCCATGGAAATAAGAGAAATTCGAACACATATGTAGATTTACAGACGGTCGATTTTCCCTAGCAGCGTTCTCAAAGGGAACAGAAAATGCGCCACAGCAATGTGCTGCAACAAATACTCTCCGCTAAACACCATAATTTGGCTTACGGGTTGTAGGCATGAATGTACTGTAACAGCTTTAATCGTCGACGTACGCAAAAGTCAAATGTTGCACTGTACGTAGCGAACAAGGACTAATTTCTATGTAATATACACCGAAGAGCCAAAGAAACTTGTACACCTGCCTAATACCGTGTAGAGCCCCCGCGAGCACGCAGATGTGCCGAAACATAACGTGGCCAGGACTCGACTAATGTCTGAAGTGGTACTGGAGGGAATTGACACTGTGAACCCTGCAGGGCTGTCCATAAATCCGTGAGAGTACGAGAGGGTGGAGATCTCTTCTTAACAGCACGTTGCAAGGTATTCCAGATATCCTCAATAAAATTCATGTCTGGGGAGTCTGGTAGCCAGCGGAGTGTTTAAACTCAGAAGAGTGCTACTGGAGCCACTCTGTGGCAATTCTGGACGTGTGGGATGTCAAATTGTCCTGCTGGAACTGCCCAAGTCCGTCGGAAAGCAGTATGGACATGAATGGATGCAGGTGATCAGACAAGATGTTTATGTACGTGTCACCTGCTAGTGTCGTATCTAGTTGTATCAGGGACCCCATATCACTGCAACTGCACGCTCCCCATACTATTATTGAGCTTCCACCAGCTTGAACAGTCCTCGGCTGACGTACAGGGTCTATGGATTCACGAGGTTGTCACCATACCCGTACACGTCCATCCGCCCGATACAATTTGAAACGAGACTCGTCCAATTAGGCAACATGTTTCCAGTCATCAACAGTCCATTGTCAGTGTTGACGGGCCCAGGCGAGGCTTAAAGCTTTGTGTCGTGTAGTCATCAAGGGTACACAAGAGGGCCTTCGGCTCCGAAAGCCCATATCGAAGATGATTTTTTTTGAATGGTTCACACGCTGACACTTGTTGCTGGACTAGCACTGAAATCTGCAGCAATTTGCGGAAGGGTTGCACTTCTGTAACGTTGAACGATTCTCTTCAGTCGTCGTTCGTTCCGTTCTTGGAAGATCTTTTTGCGGCCTCAGCGATGTCGGAGATTTGATGTTTTACCGAATTCCTGATATTCTCGGAACACTCGTGAAATGGACGCACGGGGAAAATTCCCACATCATCGCTGCCTCGGTGATGCTATGACCCATCGCTCGTGCGCCGATTATAACAACACGTTCAAACTCACTTAAATGTTGAGAACCTGCCATTGTAGCAACAGTAACCGATCTAACAACTGCACAGGCTCTTATACAGGGTGGTCCATTTTTGATCGTGACCGGGCCAAATATCCCACGAAATAAGCGTCAAACGAAAAAACTACGGAGAACGAAACTTGTCTAGCTTCAAGGGGGAAACCAGATGGCGCTATGGTTGGCCCGCTAGATGGCGCTGCCATAGGTCAAACAGATATAAACTGCGTTTTTTTTTTTTTTTTTTTTTTGGAATAGGAACCCCCATTTTATTTTTATTACATATTTGTGTAGTACGTAAGGAAAAATGAATGTTTTAGTTGGACCACTTTTTTCGCTTTGTGACAGATGGCGCCATAATAGTGACAAACATATGGCTTACAATTTTAGACGAACGGTTGGTAATAGGTAGGTTTTTTAAATTAAAATACAGAACGTAGGTACGGTTGAACATTTTATTTCGGTTGTTCCAATGAGATACATGTACCTGTGTGAACTTATCATTTCTGAGAACGCATGCTGTTACAGCGTGATTACCTGTAATAACCACATTAATGCAATAAATGCTCAAAATGTTGTCCGCCAACCTCAATGCATTTGGCATTACGTATAACGCCATTTCCCTCAACAGCAAGTAGTTCGCCTTCCGTAATGTTCGCACATGCATTGACAATGCGCTGACGCATGTTGTCATGCGTTGTCGGTGGATCACGATAGCAAATATCCTTCAACTTTCCCCACAGAAAGAAATCCGGGGACGTCAGATCCGGTGAACGTGCGGGCCATGGTATGGTGCTTCGACGACCAATCCACCTGCCATGAAATATGTTATTCAATACCGCTTCAACCGCACGCGAGGTATGTGCCGGACATCCAACATGTTGGAAGTACATCGCCATTCTGTCATGCAGTGAAACATCTTGTAGTAACATCGGTAGAACATTACGTAGGAAATCAGCATACATTGCAACATTTAGATTGTCATCGATAAAATGTGGGCCAATTATCCTTCCTCCCGTAATGCCGCATTATACATTAACCCGCCAAGGTCGCTGATGTTCCACTTGACGCAGCCAAAGTGGATTTTCCGTTGCCCAATAGTGCATATTATGCCGGTTTACGATACCGCTGTTGGTGAATGACGCTTCGTCGCTAAATAGAACGCGTGCAAAAAAGCTGTCATCGTCCCGTTATTTCTCTTGTGCCCAGTGGCAGAACTGTACACTACGTTAAAAGTCGTCGCCATGCAATTCCTGGTGCATAGAAATATGGTACGGGTGCAGTCGATGTTGATGTAGCATTCTCAACACCGACGTTTTTGAGATTCCCGATTCTCGCGCAATTTGTCTGCTACTGATGTGCGGATTAGCCGCTACAGCAGCTAAAACACCTACTTGTGCATCATTTGTTGCTGGTCGTGGCTGACGTTTCACATGTGACTGAAGACTTCCTGTTTCCTTAAATAACGTAACTATCCGGCGAACGGTCCGGACTCTTCGATGATGTCGTCCAGGATACCGAGCAGCATACATAGCACACGCCCGTTGAGCATTTTGATCACAATAGCCATACATTGACACGTTATCGACCTTTTCCGCAATTGGTAAACTGTCTATTTTATCACGAAGCAAATACCGTCCGCGTTGGCGGAGTGTTACGTGATACCACGTACTTATACGTTTGTGACTATTACCGCGCCACCTTTCAAATGGCGAAAAAAGTGGTCCAACTAAAACACTCATATTTATTTACGTACTACAAGAATATGTAATAAAAAATGGGGGTTCCTATTTAAAAAAACCCAGTTGATATCCGTTTGACCTATGGCTGCGCCATCTAGCGGGCCAACAATAGCGCTATCTGGTTTCTCCATTCAAGCTAGACGAGTTTCGTTCTTTGTAGTTTTTTCGTTTGACGCTTATTTAGTGAGATATTTGGTTGAAAAATGAATTGGCTCTGAGCACTATGGGACTTAACATCTGTGGTCATCAGTCCCCTAGGTCTTAGAACTACTTAAACCTAACTAACCTAAGGACATCACACAACACCCAGTCATCACGAGGTAGAGAAAATCCCTGACCCCGCCGGGAATCGAACCCGAGAACCCGGGCGTGGAATGAGATATTTGGCCCGGTCACTATCAATGGAACACCCTGTATAGGCGTTGCCTAGTTCCAGAGATACAAACTCCAGCTGCTCTCGTTTGCAGTAGCTGTAATCTGCATTATTATATTCTATACTGTCATTTGCTATTTAAAAGTTACATATGCGCTAGTAATTATTTCGGTATATCGCTGTATTCTAATAAAAGTACAGAGTGGAACAGGTACTGCTTAAAATTCTTCTTTTCCCTGGATCTGAGAAGACAAGTGCGCCTAATTACGTATCTCTCTCTTGGGTGCTTTACATGTTTAATTCTTCCCCAGGAGAAATTAACTTAATTTCGAGCAAAAATTTTAATTCGAAGTAACGCCTGACATTCACGTTTATTAATCTCATTGTAAAGAATACTTTCAGTATGTAGTAACTGTTAATGAGCCCTCTCAATTCATGTAGGAGCATATTGTATGAAAAACGAATGTCAAGAAAAGAAAGAACGAAAGTACTCATCAGTAAACACTTCCGGGTTAAGTTGCCGTGGTCGATCTGTAGAACTTCTTCTCCCTGACGTTTCGTTCTCAACTACGGAGAACATCTTCCGAGGTGAGTCGTCGACTCACCTCGGAAGATGTTCTCCGTAGTTGATAACGAAAAGTCAGGGAGAAGAAGTTCTACAGATCGACCACGGCAACTTAGCCCGGAAGTGTTTACTGATGAAGACGCCGGCCGTGAAAGCCTACATGGGATGAAACGAAAGTACTATTGCTCAAGTGACAGTTTAGGGGTGAAACCTATCTGCAGCGTATGGTCTTTAGTCTTACTGAACGCTTTGCTGACGATAGGAACCACAATTGATAACATCACTTCGCATAACAGAATTTCCTCCACATTACCCAACGCTGTAAAAAGCACATCACAACCAGACAAGCTAACACTACTCAGATATGGTACAGTGTTTACATGTAGTCGATAAACGATTGCGAAAGCTGAAGTGTGGCAGCCAAAACCGAATTTCCTGAATCGATTTTGAACTAAACGTGACCAACCAGATCTGGGTTGAGAAAATGATTTACGGAAACCATCAAACTTTTTATGTGTATGTATGGGTGTATTGTCTCGATCCGTGACTGAGTAGCCTTGACTTAGACATATGAGCGGTACCTGACAAAAACGTAAAAAAATAAATTATGAGGAAGTATTAGTTCCTTTCGTTGTCTCTGGGAATTTTCAAATACTTCTTAGAGTTTTTCTGTGTTCTAGTATCGTTGTAGACTACTTAATTCTTTTTGGATTACAACAGCTGGTGACGTAATTGTGCCTAACTGTGAGAACGGAGCCACCAATGATCGTAACCTGCGTCAAAAGATACAACAACACGTCAGATAGACGAAGGATATGCGCTTCAAAATACGCGTGGTGGGACTGATTAAAATCGCTCCATCACAGTCAGTTTACTCTGAAAAAAAAAAAGGGCTACCTGTGTGGGCACGTACACGAAATGTTATACGAACTGAAACTGCACGCACATATGGCACAGCGCCTCTATTCAAAATCTCAGATTAATTTCAAAACGTGGCCACAACCAACTCCAAGAATCGGATGCATCTTGAATCATTACGGAATGTGTCATGCAGTGCCGGCCGTTGTGGCCGAGCGGTTCTAGGCGCTTCAGTCCGGAACCGCGCTGCTGCTACGGTTGCAGGTTCGAATCCTGCCTCGGGCATGAATGTGTGTGATGTCCTTAGTTTAGTTATGTTTAAGTAGTTCTAAGCCTGGATGACTGATGACCTCAGATGTTAAGTCCCAAAGTGCTTAGAGCCATTTGAACTTTTGTCACGCAGTTCTGATAAGAGTACACGAATTTGTTTCGACGCGCCATCCATGCGCTGATGGACACATGAGCGAACGCACATCTCAAAAGGTTTAGCGTTTTACCTTGAGTAAAGTGACTAACTGTACGTATGGTAGAAGAGGCGGAACTGATTTTCCAGCACTGCGGCTTTTTCGTGGGCTCGTGTGGGGTGTGGGCCGCCGGAGTGTTGCGAGTGCGTAGGGATTTCGCTGGTGAATCTCGACTCTCCTTCTGCGTAGCGAAGTCCGATATCCGTCAGGTCATAAACAGCAGGGGTGGAGTGGTGGGAGTGGGGATGAATGGGGGGCAGGGGTGGGGGGCTTCACTATCTACAGCCGTGCTGTGCGCTCCATTGCACTACAGCGAGAAGGGGGGAGGGGGAGGGGACAGGAGACAGGAGAGCAGAGGGCGCAAATCTGTACGCTGCTGCTGAGGCGGCCCAACACATGTTGCCAGGGACGTCTGCCAGAGCCCTCGGGCACGGATCCGGGTTTTGCGAAGTCTTAAAAAAAATTGGGGATGCGAAACGCTGGGACGGGAAGCGAACGCAACCGACTGCTGGCCGCTTTTGAGAGAACGTTGGCTATCTACAACGCCGTCCTCGCTGTCTCATTTTTTTCCTCCTTTGTTTTTGTTTACAAACGATTGTGATGTTTGTATTAAATCCATAATATAATCACAGGAAAATAGTGTGATCACCTCTTGCTTTCGACAGAGTAGATGGGTCAGGTACGAACCTAACTTCTTGGTGATCTAATTTATCGACAGATAAAAGCAGTACATGGCCGAATATCGAACACAAATATTCGTGTAATGGTTGATAATACCAGGTGTACCGGTATGAAATGAGCGTTAAGATACAAATGTGTCAATAGGGAACAATTGCAGTGAACGAGCCTTAATTTTTTTTGTTTTGTTGGCATAACATCTTTCAAAGATATTTAGTATACATCAAGTCATGGAACAAACAACATCATACGTTTTCATCGTGTTAACGATGTCGTATTTTGTACCAGGAAGTGATGATTTGCGGAAAGCATTAATTTTTTGTTTTCATTTGAAAAAAAAAAGTGCTGCAGAGTAGCATCGAATGCTTCTATGAGAAGCAACGTGCAAAAAATGGTTTCAAAGGTTCAGAAATAATGATTTTGATGTAAGAAATGAAGAACGTGGAAGACCACCAAAAAAGTTCTAAGACGCCGAATTGCAAGCAATATTGGATGAAGATGATACTTTGAGTCAGAAGCAAATGACAGTAATGCTAAATGTTGCACAACAAACAATTTCTGACCGTTTGAAAGCTGTGGGAAAGATCCAAAAGTGTGGAAAATGGGTGCCACATGAATTGAATGAAAGACAGGTGGAAAACCGAAAAACCAAATTTTGCTTCAAAGACACGAAAGAAAATCAATTTTGCATCGAATTGTTACTGGCGATGAAAAATGGATTTATTTTAAGAATCATAAACGGGAAATATCATGGGTTAATCCGGGACAACCATCAACATCGACTGCAAAACCAGATCAATTCGACAACAGGACAATGCTCTGTGTTTCGTGGGATCAGAAAAGTGTAGTGTATCATGAGCTTTTAAAACCCGGTGAAACTGTGAATACTAATCGCTATAGACAACAAATGATCAATCTGAACTATGCATTGATGGAAAAAAGACCAGAATGGCCCAGATGACATGGCAAAGTATTTTTTTACACGACAATGCACCTGCACACAAAACAAAACTGGTTCACGATACAATCAAAACACTTGGCTGGGAGCTGCTACCCCACCCACCGTATGCACCAGACTTGGCCCCTTCCGACTACCATTTGTTTTCATCAATGGGACACGCATTTGCTGAGGAACACTTCGATTCCTACGAATAAGTCGAAAATTGGGTGTCTGATTGGTTTGCTTCAAAAGACGAACATTTCTATTGGCGTAGTGTCCACAAATTGCCAGAAAGGTGGTCAAAATGTATGGAAAGCAATGGTCAGTACTTTGAATAAATGTTTTTACTTTTCAATTCAAAATTAGTGTTTCATTTTCACAAAAAAACGCCTATTTCATACCGGTACACCTGGTACATCCAAGCTGTGTCGGTTAAGCCATGGTTTTCTGCCAGCATCAGTACCTTATAATATTTTACGTACGCTAACAATTGTCTCTTTAGTTAACAAGAAAACTATTTCGATGTCATCTCACTTTTATAGATGTTGAAACAATTGCAAGTAATATAAGATGAAACAGATCAGAAAACTTCTGTGCACTGCAAGGATGCTGTGGCTGTTCCACAGTGTTAACACCAGGTCATGTCCTACTTTATGTCATTGGGTGAAGCACGATGCAAATATTAAAGCAAGACGTACTTGTAGGCTATATTAAGCAAAAAGAAGGCGAAACGAGCTAATAGGCCCAACCCATGTAATAACAAAGAACTGCCGTCTGCGTATGATTGGTTGACCCGGTAGCAGAAGAGTGAAATGAAGGTGGTACATCGTGGCAAGGAAATAATTAATGGTGCTCAACGAAACGTGAAGTGGTGCGTCCTGACCCGCTACTGTGTCCCACAAGAAACTGCTTGGACTGGCTGTACAGCCACAGTCGTGCAGAACATATGCGAGAAACTGCAAGACGTCAATTTTTACAGCTGACTGACCTGAGCGATACAGCTACGGAAACAGATCGCTTTTCAGAAACCAGTGTTAATTAGTTAAGTTACTCAACTCTCAACTGAATTTAATAAAATGCGATCGGTTATGAGGTCCTGAGTACTATGTCCTGAGTGGGTTTCAATAATTATCTATTACTCCTACCTATGTACATGGGATTCATTAATTACGATAGGCAAATAAGTGAGTAAAATACATTTATAATTTATTTCACAACTGTCTTATAAAATCTTGAAGAGGTTAAACAGTCATTGCTGATAGTTTCTACTCAAGTAATTCATAGATGGTCACGTTAATGACAATAACTTTATTAAATCACAAAGTTAGATGACAGGTACGCAGTGATTGCAAGGCTTGGGGACGCAGGCTTATTATTGGGGCAGAGCGACTGATGGGGTGTCCACTGCTTCCATAAACGTTAAAACAACTTGTCGTGCCTATCCGTCCTTATCATGTTGTTGCTACAACATTTTCTTACCATAAGCAGCAATGTAACCTAAAAAATGCTTTAGAAGTACTTTAATAATGTTTCATTTAAAAAAATAGCTTTCACCCACTATTTCACCCCCTTAATAATTGAATTTCCAAGACTGCTGAAACACACAATTTTTATTCCCAATCTACAACCCAAATTCAAATTTTCATAGATTCAGCTTTAAAAATGCTTTCATAATGAAATATTTTTGTAAAACATTTCATTCCCTATTTCCCCCTCCCCCTCAAGGGTTGATTTTAAAAAACGTAGAATCATGTAGTTTTGATTTCTAACTCAAAAATCAAATACCAATTTTCATAGACGAAGCTTCGAAAACGTCTTAGTTGTTTCTTAACGATGATTTATTTATTTATTTATTTATTTATTTATTTATGCATTTATTTTACCTGGCAAGATTAGGGCCTTCAGGCCCTCTCTTACACCTAACCAGGCATACTCAGATTCAACAAATTTCAGTTTCTACAGAACATTAAGGACATATAACATGTTATACAGTATTAATGTTACAGAAAAAATTAGAGATTATAAAAGTACTACAATGATAATTATAACAATCAAAAAATAATTATAATAATCAAGAATAATAATAATAGTAATGACTATGTATAGGAAAGTGAACATATTTTTTCTTTTATGAATGTCAGTCCTATTGCTAGTTGGGAATTTTCTCGTTATATTCTTGCAGCTTGTGAGTTATTCTCATCAAGCAGAGACATAAGACGATAGAATGGGGTGAAAGAGATATAGAAAAGGTAGATAAGCTAGAGGAGGAGAAATAGAATGGTAAAATTCGAAGCTATGATGGAGAGGAGAAAGAAAAAGATGAGAGGGGCACGACAATGGTGGCTATACCGTCCCTAATATGTAAGTCTTGAGTTCCCTCTTGAATGTTAAGTGGTTCTGGATAAGACGCAGATCACAGGGGAGCGCGTTCCATAGTCGTATGGCTGAGATGGAGAATGACACAGAGAAAGATTTTGTGTTATGTAAAGGTACAGCCAAGATGCTAGATGTATCCGATCTGGTATTGCGGTTGTGGAATGATGATAGGTGTTTAATGTGAGAAGATAAGTATTGGGGGCACCAGTGGCTAAGAAATCGTTGAAGTAAGCACATCGTGTGGAGATCGCGTGCCTTATGTGGGCGTATCCAACCTAGCTGGGAGTATGAAGGACTGATATGATCATACAACCGTATATTGCATACGTATCTAGCGCAAGCATTCATCACTAGCTCGAGGCATCTCGAATTTTCACTATTTGTGCCGTGTTGAACTACATCACAGTAGTAAAGATTAGGCAAGACTAGTGTTTGGACTAATTTTTGTTTAACATGGGTTGGAAATATTTTTCTAAATTTTTGAATTGCATGTAGGGAGGAGAGCGATTTCCGGCAAGCTGTGAATGTTTGTTCTTCCCAGTTTAGGTGTTCATCCAAGATTATTCCAAGGTCTTTTACTGTTTTTTGGTATGGTAGTTGGGTACCATTGAGGAGTATTTGAGGGACTGTTTCGCGAAAGTACCGACTGATTAATTTTGGATGAGATATAAGTATGACCTGGGATTTCTTGGGGTTTAGTTTCAGACCTAGGTTCTGTGCCCATCGAGAAACAGAGCAAAGATCTGCGTTCATGCTCGCTACTGCGTCAGCAATGTTCTTGGGGCTTGCACTTATGTACAGTTGGATGTCGTCGGCATATAGATGGTAGTTGCAGGAGTGAATCACTGAAGAAATATCATTAATGTACAGTGAGAAGAGTAATGGACCAAGGACGGAGCCTTGGGGAACTCCAGAGCGCACGTTTTTCCATGATGACTTTTCCGACCCACAAATGACTTGTTGACTTCTGTTTTTGAGGTAGCTGTCGAACCAGTGTATAGCGCTGTTTGAGAAATTCAGCTGTTTCATTTTAATTAGTAATATATCAAAATCAACTGTATCAAAAGCCTTGCTAAAGTCAAGCAGTGTTAGGATGGTAGCTTCACGTCTGTCCATAGCATGTTTAATGTCATCAGTTACTTTGATTAATGCAGTTGCTGTACTATGGTGCTTTCGAAAGCCTGACTGATATTTGTTGTGGATGTTATGAGTTTTGAGGTAATCCGTCAGCTGTTCATGGACGATGTATTCTAGGGCTTTAGATATTGCAGGTAGTATGCTGATCGGCCTGTAGTCACCTGGCGACTTAGGGTTGTCAGTCTTGGGTATAGGTTGAATTAAACTTTGCTTCCACTCAGTAGGATATGTACTACTGACAAGAGACAGGTTGAAGATGTCTGTGATAACTGGAGTAATAGTGTCTACGACGTTCTTAATCATGCCAATGCTCACTCCATCATTTCCTACTGCCTCGGAAGAGATTCTCATAATTGCCTTGTGTACTGTGCCAGTAGTTACATGTTTTAGGAAAAACTTGTCTCTCGAGAGATTGATATCTTGGGGCTGGTAATTTGTCGCTGCGTGGCAGTTTATAGCTGTTGAGAAGAAATCATTGAATTCTTCTGCAGACGCTTGATAAACAGCGTCAGATCTTCGCTTCCCTATACCGAAACTGCGCAGCTTTTTCCACAGTGCAGCAGGTTTTGTTATACCGCATACGACAGAGCGGGCATGTCTGATTTTGGTATTCCTCACGCTTTGCTTGGTTCTATTTCGGAGTTTCCTATAAGCTTCGTACGCCTCGGGAGTTGGGTTACGCTTGAAGGCCCTATGTGCAGCATCACGTTTATTCATTAACTGGCGTAATGCAGTGGTGAGCCACGGAGCTGGAGCTCTCTTTACCTTGACAGTGCGTTGAGGAGCATGTTTATCATACAGTGTAATAATTTTGCGACATAATTCCCGAATTTTTCCGTCTAAAGTCGGTTCATTGCTTATATCATGCCAAGGGATGTCTGAGCAATCCTTTTGAAGAGCGTCATGGTTAACATAAAAAAACTGTCAGCTACTATTTCACTCTTCTCCCCCCCTCCCCCCTCCCTCCCCCCCGCCCCCCCCCCCCCCCACACACACACAGGAGTTAAATTTCCAAAAATGCTGAAACAGTACCAATTTTCGTAATTCTACCTTCAAAATTGCCTTAATAACGATATATTTTCAAAAAGCCGTAGACGCCTGTTGCACCGCCTTCTTAAGCGATGCCTACGGAACAAAATCAACACCCTCTCCAAATTTCAAGTTTCTATCCTTTGCAGTTTGGGCTGGGCGATGATGAATCAGCCAGTCAGTCCGTCAGTCAGGACATTTCCTGTTATATATAAAGATATATTTCTGTTTGTTGTCATCACACCCAAATTTACAGTAAACACTACTCCTCTACAAGCCCACCTTTTTCATGATCACCACATTTCAGACAGAAAGCACGTTACAGACAAAAACGATATTCGCACGCACATGCAACCAACTGCAGAGTGGGACAAGGAACACACGCGTGGCGCACAAGTTACATCCTAGATAACGAGTCGACAACGACTGTAAAACAACTGAATGCTTTGGTGTGGATTTAATTCTGTACGTTGGACCTTAAACTATGTTCTAGAAATAGTAATGGTTCAAATTATTCACTACACTGACTTCCTGTTTTTAAACAAGATTACATCTTTTGAAGTTAACAAAAACTTAAGGATAAAATTGTAAGAGATTACTTTAAATAATAACGAAATATAACTTGTGAAATTTTCAATTATGTCACCTATATAAGGCAATAAATACTTAGCTTTTTCTAGCGATAGAGTGTAGTTATAAAAGGTTAAGTAGGTTTTTGAAACACAATACATTTTCATTTAGTTAACAAATAAATTTCTTGAAAAATATCTTAAATCTGTGGAATTTTTGGTAAGCGTTATCTATAGAATAACCAATTTTCGCATAACAACATTTTCTGAGAGAACCATGATAAATTATTATTACGTTGTGGATAAATTTGGAAAGATAGATTTTTCAAATGCACCGATGTACAGCGTAACTATTTGTGAGGCATAAATCCCATACTTTGCAGCCGAAAATTAGGAAAAAACTAACTGGAAAGAAGGTTGCATTGCAATTTTCGATTATCCCAGGGAGGTCCTGAATATCTTGGTTTGTTATAAACTGTAATCTGGAAAATATTACACAAATATCTCGTTAGTTCTTGATATGGTTTCAAAGTGGTTTAAAGACTGACAACTTCTTTTAGATATTCACAAACGTAAAAGTATGTCCTTAAGAAATACGCAGAAAAATAGTTCCGTATGGCCGTTATACCAGTGATACACAATTAGAATCAGCCGATGCATAGAAATACCTGGGTGTAAAAATTTGGAGATATGTGGAATCTAATCATCACATAGGCTCAGTCGTAGGTGAGGCAGATACTAAGGTTCGTTGGGAGGATACTGTCAGAAATACAGCCTTACAAAGAAGGCTGCCAACAGATCACTTGCCGGCCGCTGTGGCCGAGCGTTTCTAGGCGCTACTGCCTGGAACTGCGCGACCGCTACAGTCGCAGGTTCGAATCCTGCCTCGGGCATGGATGTGTGTGATGTGCTTAGGTTAGTTAGGTTTAACTAGTTCTAAGTTCTAGGGGACTGATGACCTACGATATTAAGTCCCATAGTGCTCAGAGCCATTTGAAACCTTTTTTTTTATATGGGTTGACGGGTCTTGTGCCTTGCACCACACACCAAGTAGCGAATGCAGCTACTTGCATAGGCTGTTATCTGGTGGCGGATCGGGGTTTAATTTCTCGCATGTCTACTCGTCGTTATCACTGTACGGGCTGCAAATTAAAATTCATCTACCTCAGAACGGCATCTGCTCAAAGTCCCTTCACTCAGCAACGTAGATACTTACTTACAGGATGATGTAAAAGCAGTGTTGATAAAAAACACCACCTAATATCTACAATTACTGAGGCCATGCAACTCTAGTTATGAAAGAAAGTTCTGTAGAAATACTGTCATCCAATTTTATCAAAAGTGGCTCTGAGCACTATGGGACTTAACTTCTGAGGTCATCAGTCCCCTAGAACTTAAAACTACTTAAACCTAACTAACCTAAGCACATCACACACATCCATGCCCGAGGCAGGATTCGAACCTGCGACTGTAGCGGTCGCGCGGTTCCAGACTGTAGCGCCTAGAACCGAACGGTCACTCCTGCAGGCCCAATTTTATAGGGCAGTAAGAAAATGGATTGGCTTCTGATAAATAATGTCCTAAATTTCCTTTACAATAATGTTTATTTTGTCCTTGATAACCAAAGAAAAGGCACTACTGAGTCCACATTTTAACTATTGGCTATTTCCGTCCAGTTCACGATTCCTACACACATTTCACAGTCAGAAATCTGTCCAAACCTGACCCAAATTAAACAACGCTTTCACAGTCATTAATTCCACCACTAATATGAGTTACTACATTCTGTCCTTCTCATGATTCCCCCCCCCCCCCCCCCAAAAAATATAAATAAACCTGCTCGCCAAAAATGTTCAGTAGTTGAATACTGAAACATGCCACGTGGATTCTATGAAGGCTAATATTTCACACGCGAATATCTGTCCTACAGATTTGGTCAAAACCTCTGAAATTTCACCAAGCAGTCCTCAACTGATATAGACTTAGCTCACCAACAACTGGAACACTAAGCAATTCTTTATCTTAAATATTATTTTTACTGGCACTAGTAACATGACCGTCCGCGTTCAAAGTTAGTGAGCGACTTCCTTCCTCCAGCCCGACTCCCATTATAACTATCCGTTAACGAGCGGGAACCGTCTCAATTCTGATTGGCTGACCATACTGACTGCCAATCAGAATACTAGCTCGTGATCATACTCGCACCAAAACTGGTCTGCACCAATCCTTATACACAGACGCCTTTGCGTCACTCTGACATACCAATATTACAGTAATGTTTAATAAACCAAAACTAAAAGACAGTAATTCTGGAAATATTCTTTAGATACAGATTTTACTCGAGCTGGCTTTCTGGCTGCTCTGTTACAATAGCAATCACACCTAGACTTAAGTCATCAGCAAAGTGGGTAAATCCCCCTAGGATCATTTTCCCACGACAGGCTTATGTAACTCTTGCATGTTACTTAAGATGGTATATAATGCAATTTTGAAATTTTACGGATATGCCACATTCACACTCTGATTTATTCACAGGCTCACATAACACATAATAAAATAAATATTGATTTTAATAATTTTTCTGAAGTTATTCTAGATTTCATACTACGAAATTGAAATTTTTAAATTAAATTTCAGTTAAATAATTCTATACCCTGATACTTCAGGTGAGTATTTCAATTAACAACCCAAAACTAGTCGTAAATGTTCCCAGGTTAATTTTGCTTTCTTAAGTGTATTTTTCTAACTTCAAAGTAAATTTTTCTATCTCTGAAAATATGCTCGGTAGAAAGCTGAGATATAGTGCAGTATACAAATTTTGAAAGCGATTACACAAAAACTACTATCCTTTATTTAGATTCTTATAGGTGGTGACTGTACGTGTTCAGTAAGAGACACTGAATAGCTTTCCCACGGCAGCCAGTGCAAGATGCACGTGTGTCTCCCAGGTAGGCCGCTAGATGTCAGCCCCGAATTTACATACAGCAAACTATCCTAAAACAAACGTTCGCGCGGAACAACTTGCGACGCTACAATGTCAGCACCTGTTGGTCATCCCACGTAAGAGTATTGTGCTTGGATGTCAACTGTCTTTTCCGGAATCCCTGAGTTATCCGAACAGGCACGTAACGTATTACGGTCTCTCTGCCTCGTAATGGACACCAGAAAAGTTAGTTGTTCTGTAGTCAGTTATTTGGTTGACACCAGTAGAGAATAACTACACTTCCTCATCGGACATAAAGATTCCCTTTTTCCATGCAACTTTTTACGATAGAGAAATAGAGTTACACCTCATTGTCAAGGGAGTTTACAGTCCTTCGGCTACCAGTCTCTATTTTATAACTCTGTACTTTTCATATACACTCCTGGAAATGGAAAAAAGAACACATTGACACCGGTGTGTCAGACCCACCATAGTTGCTCCGGACACTGCGAGAGGGCTGTACAAGCAATGATCACACGCACGGCACAGCGGACACACCAGGAACCGCGGTGTTGGCCGTCGAATGGCGCTAGCTGCGCAGCATTTGTGCACCGCCGCCGTCAGTGTCAGCCAGTTTGCCGTGGCATACGGAGCTCCATCGCAGTCTTTAACACTGGTAGCATGCCGCGACAGCGTGGACGTGAACCGTAGGTGCAGTTGACGGACTTTGAGCGAGGGCGTATAGTGGGCATGCGGGAGGCCGGGTGGACGTACCGCCGAATTGCTCAACACGTGGGGCGTGAGGTCTCCACAGTACATCGATGTTGTCGCCAGTGGTCGGCGGAAGGTGCACGTGCCCGTCGACCTGGGACCGGACCGCAGCGACGCACGGATGCACGCCAAGACCGTAGGATCCTACGCAGTGCCGTAGGGGACCGCACCGCCACTTCCTAGCAAATTAGGGACACTGTTGCTCCTGGGGTATCGGCGAGGACCATTCGCAACCGTCTCCATGAAGCTGGGCTACGGTCCCGCACACCGTTAGGCCGTCTTCCGCTCACGCCCCAACATCGTGCAGCCCGCCTCCAGTGGTGTCGCGACAGGCGTGAATGGAGGGACGAATGGAGACGTGTCGTCTTCAGCGATGAGAGTTGCTTCTGCCTTGGTGCCAATGATGGTCGTATGCGTGTTTGGCGCCGTGCAGGTGAGCGCCACAATCAGGACTGCATACGACCGAGGCACACAGGGCCAACACCCGGCATCATGGTGTGGGGAGCGATCTCCTACACTGGCCGTACACCACTGGTGATCGTCGAGGGGACACTGAATAGTGCACGGTACATCCAAACCGTCATCGAACCCATCGTTCTACCATTCCTAGACCGGCAAGGGAACTTGCTGTTCCAACAGGACAATGCTCGTCCGCATGTATCCCGTGCCACCCAACGTGCTCTAGAAGGTGTAAGTCAACTACCCTGGCCAGCAAGATCTCCGGATCTGTCCCCCATTGAGCATGTTTGGGACTGGATGAAGCGTCGTCTCACGCGGTCTGCACGTCCAGCACGAACGCTGGTCCAACTGAGGCGCCAGGTGGAAATGGCATGGCAAGCCGTTCCACAGGACTACATCCAGCATCTCTACGATCGTCTCCATGGGAGAATAGCAGCCTGCATTGCTGCGAAAGGTGGATATACACTGTACTAGTGCCGACATTGTGCATGCTCTGTTGCCTGTGTCTATGTGCCTGTGGTTCTGTCAGTGTGATCATGTGATGTATCTGACCCCAGGAATGTGTCAATAAAGTTTCCCCTTCCTGCGACAATGAATTCACGGTGTTCTTATTTCAATTTCCAGGAGTGTATATCCTGCGTCCTAACTCAACTGAATGGAAACACTCCATTTTCAAATGAGTAAAAACACTTTATAGAAATATTTTCAAAAATAGTATTGCAACTTTCATATACTTATTATTTGTTAACTCCATATGTGTCTTTAGGTTAAGACTTATGCATTTCAGTGGAAGATACGAAACTTCATTGCCACAGAGTGGAGTAAAAATTACATGGCGACAAGAAATTAGCTCGACAGGGGAGAAAACATTTTTTCACACATGATGGCAGTAAACGTTATACTTGTTAACGAATAGACGGATGACAAACGGTGTTTGAAGAGTACTGGTCTCGTCACAGTCCACAAGGGACTCGTCAGTAATTAACGGCAAACAAATATCGTCCTTTCTGCATGCGTTTGATTCCGCACCAAGAGTTCACTGGACAAATGAAATGAATGTTTGGCAATGAATAGCAAACACTGCACTTGTGCTACCTCGAATAACCGCACACAGGAAGAAACAATTACAGTGGCAGAGTACGCGTGACATGTCCATTTAGGTCTTTTAGGACAGAGAAAGCTCCCCCAAAGCCCGATAAATTACATTCTGGCTACAGAGGGATAATAAAGTCAGTCCCATTAATTGCAGAGAGTAGAATTCGTAATGACAGATTAGAGAAATAAAACATTAATCTAGTATTAATGAGCTTCATTATTGTCGACGGAAAGGTCCGAGAACCAGCCACGGTTGCTGCCAGTAATAAAGCTCACATAATATTAAGTACAGCAAGCTGATTGAAAACGGATTTTACTAGGGACGAAATTTTAAAATTCAGTTGTATCTCCCAAAGAAAGGTTAGACGCCGGTGTTTGTAAATGCATATCATGTGGTGGTGCCTAGTGTGACTGATGCAGATCCCGAATGCCAAGTGATTTGGTTGTTGATTCGCTGATGAGCCTAACATTACGACCACATGCTTAATAGCATGTTAGTGCTGTGTGGAACGCAATGCAGCATCGATTCCGCGTGGCATTGATTCCACAAGTCCTCGGCAGGATTCCCGAGGCACGTGGTACCAGGCGTCTACGCGCCACACGCAGGTTTCCGGTCGGTGAGCTGTGCGCGTGGAGCTGGAGCCAAATGGTGTCCCAAATGTGTAAAACTGGTTTCATATCGCACGAATTTCGTGGCCAATACGTCAACGTTAATTCACTGTAGTGTTCTTCAAACCACTGTAAGAAGATTGCGGCCTTTGACACAGACAGGTATCTACACTACCTGCCATTAAAATTGCTACACCAAGAAGAAATGCAGATGACAAACGGGTATTCATTGGACAAATATATTATACTAGAACCGACATGTGATTACATTTTCACGCAATTTGGGTACCTGCCATTAAAATTGCTACACCAAGAAGAAATGCAGATGATAAACGGGTATCCAGTGGACAAATATATTATACTAGAACTGACATGTCATTACATTTTCACGCAATTTGGGTGCATAGATCCTGAGAAATCAGTACACAGAACAACCACCTCTGGCCGTAATAACGGCCTTGATACGCCTGGGCATTGAGTCAAACAGAGCTTGGATGGCGTGTTCAGGTACAGCTGCCCATGCAGCTTCAACACGATACCTCAGTTCATCAAGAGTAGTGACTGGCGTATTGTGACGAGCCAGTTGCTCGGCCACCATTGAACAGACGTTTTCAATTGGTGAGAGATGTGGAGAATGTGCTGTCCGGGGCAGCAGTCGAACATTCTCTGTATCCAGAAAGGCCCGTACGGGACCTGCAACATGCAGTCGTGCATTAGCCTGCTGAAATGTAGAGTTTCGCAGGCATCGAATGAAGGGTAGAGCCACGGGTCGTAACACATCTGAAATGTAACGTCCACTGTTCAAAGTGCCGTCAATACGAACAAGAAGTGACCGGGACGTGTAACCAGTGGCACCCCATACCATCACGCCGGGTGATACTCCAGTATGGTGATGACGAGTATACGCTTCCAGTGTGTGTTCACTGAGATGTCGCCAAACACGGATGCGACCAGCACGATTCATCCGAAAAAATGACGTTTTGCCATTCGTGCACCCAGGTTCGTCGTTGAGTACACCATGAAAGGCGCTCCTGTCTGTGATGCAGCGTCAAGAGAAACCGCAGCTATGGTCTCCGAGCTGTTAGTCCATGCGGCTGCAAAAGTCGTCGAAATACGATAAACCGCAATCGCGTTGGGCCACAATACAACCTTTATCAAAGTCGGAAACGTGTTGGTACGCATTTCTGCTCCTTACGGTAGGCATCACAACAACGTTTCACCAGGCAACGCCCGTCAACTGCTGTTTGTGTATGAGAAATCGGTTGGAAACTTTCCTCATGTCAGCACGTTGTAGGTGTCGCCACCGGCGCCAACCTTGTGTGAATGCTCTGAAAAACTAATCATTTGCATATCACAGCATCTTCTTCCTGTCGGTTAAATTTCGCGTCTGTAGCACGTTATCTTCGTGTTGTAGCAATTTCAAGGGCCAGTAGTGTACTTTCACCTTGCTGTCACATGCACCCGCAAAGTCAGAAGGGTAGCATTAAAAACGGCTGTGGGCAGTGGTAATAATATTTTTCCCGCCGTGAATGTGTTAAATGTGGATCAAACATGGATATCGGATGCTTCTATAGCACGCCTGCCTCACGAGCAGTAGAGATGAAAAATTTTCGAAAAGAATCTTGAATGTTGCACGTAAATTTCTGGATCACGATAACGTATTAGACTGAGTTTTTTGTTCTGGCATAACCACAAGCGCCGGAACGAAGACAAAGAACAGAAAACCAGAGAAGGCGGTGAGGAAACGTCAGCCAATAGCCGCAGACAAAGACCAAACTGCGCTAGGAGCGCTCCCTGCAAGAAGTCTATATAAGTGCCGCTCCAGCCAGCATCGGCATACTTCCGGCCTTCCTTCTCAGCCGACGACCAGCTCCTTAATCGTACCAATCTTTTTTCCCTCCAAATTAACTCCAGATCTCCAGAACGCCTACGAGCATGTCTGGTATCCCGGGCTCCTCTTCAAACTCCAGACCTATGCTCTCCCTATCAGTTTCGCCCATTTCGTTGCTTCCTTCCTCTCCCATCGTCCCACCTATGTCACTGTCCAGAATTCCAACTCCCGTACCTTCTGTCCCTCCGCCGGCGTGCCTCAAGGCCCCGTCCTTTCCCCTCTCCTCTATCTCCTGTACGCTGCTGATATGCCCAAACCTCCCCTGCCTGTTCATCTCCTCCAGTTTTCTGATGACACCGCCTTCCTAGCTCTTTATCCTATCCTTCAATGATCCCAGCATACCCTCCAAACCCACCTTGACCAGTTCACCACTTGGTGCAACCATTGGTTCCTCCGTATCAACCCCTAGAAGACGCAGGCGATCATCATAGGCCGCACCACACGCTCCTTCCGTCTCCTTGATTTCTACCTCACCATTTATAGCCGTCCTATCCACCTCACTACTACCCTCAAATACCTTGGCCTCACCCTTGACCGCCACCTCACCTGGACTCCCCATCTCCCTACAATCCAACACAAAGCTCACAACAGACTCTGTCTCCTGAACTCCTGTCTCGACAGATATCGCGAGTGCATCCTTTTACCATCCTTCACATCTAGAAATCCTTGATTCACCCCATCTTCTGTTATGCCAGCGTTGCTTGGATTTCCGCCCCTCCCAGGTTCTGTAGAGAACTCCAAATCCTCGAACGCCAAGCACTCCACCTCGCCTTCTGCATCTGCCTTCCATCCTCCACGTGCATCCTTTACAACCTCAACCCCTTTCCCCACCTTCTCCTTTTCCTTGAACAGATCCACGCCCTGTGTATTGTCCGCCAACTCGATCCCCCTCACCCCCTGGTGTCTCCATTCCTCTCCACCCTCAGCCTGTTGCCACGCCTTTACCATTGTGTCCCACCCTCCCTCCATCTTGACACCCTCCACCTCCTTTCCCAATGCAATTTCCAATATCTACCCCTCCCAGAAGATGACCTGCACACTGACGTCTACCCTTCTTACCAACTCTCCCGAGCAGCTTTCCCCCTCCTAAGCCACCTCCCTCTCCTGTGATCCCCTTCAGTGTCTCTGCACTCCCTCCTGCCTCGTCTTCCCTCTTCATCTCCCACCCTGCCCGTCTCCTGCCTCTCGGTGCACCCCCTGCCCCCCTTTCCATCTTCCTCCCGCCCCCCATCTCCCCTCCCCTCTTTTTTTCCTTCTCTCCAACCTCAAGTCCTTCGGCAGGTCCCTACCTGCGGTTTTTATTCTTTGTGAGTGTTCCATCATTTTCAGTGTTTTTTTTTTTTTTCATTGTCTCGCTCTGTGTGATTTGTATACTGTGGCCGACTTTTAACTTGTGTTTGACTCCAATGATTTTAATTATGCAACACATTGCCAGCTGTGTTCTTTTAACTCTTTGTTGACTTTTTAAATGTCCTCCAGTGTCCCCATATTAGTGTATATTTTAACTCCCATTATACCCATGTATGGTATATTATGTCTCCCTTTTTACCCCCGTTTTTAATGTAAGAGTTCCCCTTCTATTTTTAGTAAAGCCATTTGGCTCAAGAGCGGTCGACTGTGCCGCTGCCAGCCCTCGACTGCCCCATAGGGCAGCCTCGGCTGTTCAGATCGGCGCCATGTCGCAGACGTTAATTATCAGTGATATGTGTCAACTTGCAGGAACTGTGTCTGTAGTGATGAATATTAATATTTGCATGTTGCTTGGAACACCTTCGTAAATACAAGTTAATTATTGTCAATTTGCTTTATAGAAGTGAAACTACTAATGTTATTTGCTTGAATTGTTGTATAGCATTCCGAGAACGCAGCATCATTTACACACCCTATAAGTGACGAATGGGCAAGATCCAACAGTTTTAATCTACCCCCTATAGACAGACTGAAGTGATTAAGACAGGTAGTAGTGAGGTGGAATCGTGTGAAAATGCTCTAAATGTCTTATGCGAAAATAACCTTGAGAGTAATCCCCTAGATCTTCTGGTTACAAACATGCCAGAACTTTTCGACTCAGTTGATGTGGAACAGGGAATCAGTGATCATAAGAGCTTTGTAGCATCACCGGCGATGAATGTCAGTAGGAATGATAAGAACAGTAGGAAGGTACTTCTATTTAGAAGATGCCACAAAAGGAATTCAGATTATATGAGCAGTCACAATCACTCATCTCTGAGATGGAAGATATTGAATATAAATGGACAGATTTCATGCATATTGTACAAGACCCCTTAGACACGCATCCCTTGGACGAAGTTTTCAGTAATCCGAAAGACATGTCAAGATTAATTTGCTGTATAGGAAGGTGCTCTGAAAACTTCACCGTAGATTTAAATGTAACCAAAGTCTCGTAGACACAAAAATTGAATGAAGAAAGAGTAGCGCAGGCAGAGCCTTGTTTGAAGTGTTGGACTGTTTCAAAAGTAAAATCTGAAAGAAAATGTTCAGAAGTTTTACTCGTATGTGAAATCAATAATCTGCCATTTGTTGTGAATCTCAGTGACCACAATGGCATCAAGGGGAGGATGATGGAAATAATTCAGAAATTTAAATCCCTTTTTCCAAAATTATTTTCTGGCGAAGATTGTCGAACACTTCCTCCTCTAAATTGTCGTGTGAACAGGGAACTCATCCCATTTACAAATGCAATTTTTGGTTCAGGAACGGCCAATTCGAGCAATATGTTGTATACGTTCGTGAATCTCTTGTCGACTCCAATTCAGGAGTCTCTTAAATCTGGCAATGGTCTCTGCATATATATTTTCTTTAATATACTGTCAAGGAATTCCTAGAAAAAATTTATGCCAGTTGCTGTTTTATATTGTTGATAATGCTAATATATTCTCAGCAGCTGGTCGCCTGTGAAGGATTCGTGCAAATTTTATTTTATTTATTATTTACTTCTCTGACGTAATTTCATGTAGTGGCTTGGTCGACGACCATGAAGATAGGCTCTTCAATTTGATCCTGAGTAACTAGAAGTCCATATAAATACACGAATAACAGCAAAATGACAGACTTCGAAATAAGTGAGCACAAAGTGAAAAATTAATTGCTCAACAAAAGAAAGGAGACTGAATCTGAGGACATACCCGTACGGTTCTACTTAGAGCATTCGAAATAACCTGCTGCTCTTTGTAGTAGTATCTCACCTATTTTCACTTACTGCTATTTTGGCTGGTTCCCCTTATTCTCCCTCAGTTACGCTGTGTCGGCGATTGCTGCGCAAACACCGTTTCCACATACGCGTACACCATAATTATTCTACCACACAACCACACAAATATTTGTGGTTACACTCGTCTGGTATGAGACGTTCCCAGATGGGGAGGGGGGGAGGGGTTCCACTGGGGCCGAGCCGCACAGTAATCATGGGTTCGGTGTGGGGCGGCGTTGGGGTGGACGGGTGCTGTGGCCTGTTAAGGGGTTCTGAACAACTGAGGGCTACGGAGGGGCAATGCCTCTCCATCGTTTCTAGGTGCCCGATTTAATACATACATGCATACTACTATTTTTATTGATACTTTTCTGTAATCAAATATTTTGTCATGTACCCGAAATCGGCATGGACTTTGTATTACGAACGCAGATTGAAATCGTACATTTTTCTTAATTGCAGGAACATATAACATGATCAATAGGAATATGTTTAGGAAAAAGTTATTCAAAAATTATTCTAATGGAAAGATTTTGGCATTGAATTTCACCTTTTAATTTTTTAATCAAAGATTGGCTCTTCCTTGTTGAACATTCAATCATTAAATAAAATCTGGTAACATTTGCCGTTTTTACAATGCAGTACAGTAAAAAGATAATTTAACGCACATAATCAAGGACGACCACCTAGGCACTTCTGTTGTCTGTCAAATCTAAAACAACAGAGAGAGATTACTTGAACTCCCGTGTGTGCTATCGAGATAAAAATGAGCGTCGAAAACATTTGAAATCGGCCAGCAATAAACGACAGTGTCTTTTCCTTGCGGCATATTAACAAATGTGTTTGGCTGCTACTAGATATAATTTATTTATATCAATGTTTGAGACGAAGAAGATAATGCATCTCCTAACAAATGGTCAGCGGTAGGTCGCTGGGGAGCGAAGCATTCAGAGTGATTGAAAAAATTAGCAGATCATTCCCGTTTTGGAAAAGGGTCGCCCGAAAAGAAGTACAATATTATAGTTTGTATCGTTATCAGTCAGATGTAGTATTTTGGAACACCTTTTATGCCCTTTTCGGAAGCCTAAAACCTCCTCTTGAGGAATCTGTATGGATTCCGCAAACGACGATCTTGTGAAAGGCAGTTCCTTGCGCTCCTCCACGAGATCAATAAGGCCGATTAGCAGATTACTAGATAACAGCGCCCAGATTGATGCCGTATTCGTTGACACTCGGAAGCTATTTGATACAGTTCTGGACTGTCGCCTAGTGGACAAAATCCGAACATGCAGTGTATCAGACGAGCTTTGTGAATGGATTGAAGAGATCCCACGAAAAATGACATTATGGACGGTGAGGAATCTACAGCTGTAACAGTCATTTCGGGCGTACATCAAAGAAGTGTTAAAGGACCATTACTGTTTGAAATATAAACTGAAGACCCATAGTAACTGGTACACCGCCTAATATCTTGTAGGGCCCCCGCGAGTACGCAGAAGTGCCACAACACGCGTGATGACTGGGTGTTGTGTGATGTCCTTAGGTTAGTTAGGTTTAAGTAGTTCTAAGTTCTAGGGGACTGATGACCGTAGATGTTAAGTCCCATAGTGCTCAGAGCCATTTGAGCCATTTTTGAGCCACAACACGACGTGGCGTGGATTCGACTAATGTCTGAAGTAGTTCTGGAGGAAACTGACTCCATGAATCCTGCAGGGCTGTCCATAAATCCGTAGGAGTACGAGGGGCCGAGACCTCTTCTGAACAGCACGTTGCATGGCATCCTAGAAATGCTCAATAATGTTCATGTCCGGGGAGTTTGGTGGCCAGCGGAAGTGTTTAAACTCAGAATAATGTACCTGGAGCCACTTTGTAGCAATTATGAACGTATGGGGTGTCGCATTGTCCTACTGGAATTGCCCAAGTCCGTCGGAATGCACAATGGACATGATGAGATGTAGGTGATCAGACAGGATGCTTACGTACGTGTCACCTATCAGAGTCTTATATAGACGTATAAGGGGTCCCGTATCACTACTACATACGGCCCACACCATTGTAGAGCCTGCATCAGCTTAAACAGTCCCCTGCCGACATACAGGGTCTATGAATTCATTTCGTTGTCTCCATACCCATACACGTCCATCCCCTCGATATAATTTGAGAAAAGAGTCTTCCGACCATGCAACATGTTTCCAGTCATCAACAGTCCAGTGTCGGTGTTGACGGGCCAGGCGAGGCGTAAAGCTTTGTGTTGTGCAGTCATCAAGGTTACACGAGTGGGCTTTCGGCTCCGAAATCCCTTATCGATTATGTTTTGTTGAATGTTTCACACGCTGACACTTGTTGATGGCCCAGCACTGAAATCTGCAGTAATGTGCGGAAGGGTTGCACTTCTGTCACGTTGAACGATTCTCTTCGGTCGTCGTTGGCGCCGTTGTTGCAGGCTTTTTTTCCGGTCCCAGCGAAGTCGGAGATTTGATATTTTTATAGGACTGCCGATATTCACGGTACATTCATGAAATGGTCGTACGGGAAAATCCCCAATTCATCGCTACCTCGGAGATGCTGTGTCCCTTCGCTCGTGTGCCGACTATAGCACTAGTTTCTAACTCACTTAAATCTTGATAACCTGCAATTGTAGCAGCAGTTACCGATCTAACTACTGCGCCAGACACTTGTTGTCTTATATAGGCGTTGCCGACCCATCCGCCGCATTCTGCCTGTTTGCATATCTTTGTATTTGAATACCAGTTTCTTTGGCGCTTTAGTGTATGCAGACATAACAGAAACGGTGGAAGCACCATGAGGCTGTTCGCGGATTATAATGCTGTATATCGAGGAGTAACAAAGATAGAAAACTTGTAGCGAAATACGGGATGACCCGCAGAGGATCGGCACTTGGTGCAGTGATTGACAGTTGCCACTGAACATAAACGAATGTGGCGTATTATGTACAAATAGACAGAGAAAACCATTATTGCATGATTATATGATTGCAGAAAAATCACTGAAAGCAGTCACTCCTAATAATTATCTAGGAGTATGCGTGGAGGGCGATTGAAAGTGGACGACCAATAACGTACGGATGTTACAAGAGATTACAAGAGACGCGTTGTTTATCACTATGTCATTTATTGTTAAAATTCGGAGAGGGTTCGTCTCTAGAAGAAATAACGAACAGATTGCTTCTTGAATAAAATCTTCAAGCCGTCTCAGTTCGAATAAAATTTTCGAGTTTTCGATGGCTGTCTCCGCCAAGGTGGTCTTGGTGGTTAGGAGTAAGACCACCGACTGCCGCGGCTGTTTTTTTTTTTTTCTTTATTTGATTTCAATTTCCGCCCCCTCCCCCGCCCTCTGGCAGCAGCGTAATACGCTGCTCTACAGCCTACAGAAAAGTTAAAAAACATAATGAGAATAGAAACAAACAAGCAAAATAGGCGATAAAAAGTTGACAGTGTAAAAAACTGTAAAATGGCGGTCAGGTGTGCAATTTAAAACATAAAAACACTGCAGTGAAGATGTGGATAAAGAAGTAGACAGGCTCTATTAAAAAACACGGCAACAGTCTGATTTCTGTTCGCATGAGATAAAGAACACAACTAGCGACAGTATGGCGGCTGTTTGCAATACTGACAGGGGATGCACAACACTGAGCACTCACTTATAACAGCACTATACAGATGACACAGCTGCAGATGTTGGGAGGGGGGGGGAGGACCCGGACCTATGACGGGGAAAAGGGGGGAGGAGAGGAAAAGGAAAAGGTGGGAGCGGGTGGAGGGAGGGGACATAGAAAAGAGGGGCTGGGCAAACGCGACAAGGAGTGGGAAAGGCAGTGGAAGGCAGAGCAGAATGGAATCAGGGGAGAGAAGGGAGGCAGAGAGATGGTAGGCAGGGAAAAACAGGATGAAAGGAGCGGGGGGGGGGGAAAGAGAGCCCGAGGAAAGAACAGAGAAAAGGAGAGGGAGGTGAGGATCAGAGTTGATAGGAGGGATAAATGGAAGGAGAGAGGGCATCATATGGGAGGGGGAGTTGATAGAAGCCGCCTTGGGAAAGGAGATGAAGGGTGTAGAGATGGAGGGTAGGGGGGTTAGAACAGTGAAGGCGCAGCAGAGGGCAGGGGTTGGAGAGGAGAGGAGCAACCAGGGGGTGAGGGGGATCAAGGCAACGGGAGGTGTAGAGTATGCGGATATGCTCGAGGAATAGGAGCAGATGGGGGAAAGGAATCAGATCCTAGACGATCTGCATGGGCGATGGGAGGCATATATGGAAGGCGAGGGGGAGTGCACGGCACTTGAGGATCTGGAAGGACTTATAGAATTTGGGAGGGGGGGCGATATCCAGGTGGGACTGGCATAACAGAGGATGGGACGGATTAAGGATTTGTAGGTGTGGAGGATGGTAGACGGGTTCAACTCTAACTCTGAGCACTATGGGACTTAACATCTTAGATCATCAGTCCCCTAGAACTTAGAACTACTTAAACCTAACTAACCTAAGGACATCACACGCAGCCATGCCCGAGGCAAGATTCGAACCTGCGACCATAGTAGTCCCGCGGTTCCGGACTGCAGCGCCTAGAAGCGCAAGACCACCGCGGCCGGCACGGGTTCAACTCCCATGTCTGGCCAGAGAGGAGTTTGAGGAGTCGGGGGCAGTTGTGGGCAGAGATGAGGGATCCAGATGAGGCGACAGTCAATGGTGAGGCCAAGGTAGGTGAGGGTGGGGTAGAAGCATACAGATGGTAAGGGAGAAATCAAGGAGCCGGAAGGAGCGAGTGGTATGGCGTACGATGATTGCCTGGGTCTTGGAAGGATTGTTTTTCAGGAGCCATTGGGTACACCCTGCGACGAAAAGGTCAAGGTGACTCTGGAGAAGGCGTTGGGACTGTTGGACGGTAGGAGGGCAAGGAATGCGGTGTCATCGGCATACTGCAGGAGGTGTACTGGATTGGGGGCGGGGGGGGGGGGGTCGAGGCATATCTGCCGTGTACAGGAGGTAGAGGAGAGGGGAGAGCACAGAGCCCTGGGGCGGATGTAGTTGACAGGAAGGGCGTAGGTCTGGAGTTTAAACAGGAGACCAGGATGCCAGACACGGTCGTAGGCTTTTTCGAGGTCGAGGGAAACAAAAATGGCGGAGCGACGGGAGTTAAGCTGGAGGGAGAAGAGATGAGTGAGGCGTAGGAGCTGGTCATTGGCAGGGAAGGAAGGTCGAAAGCAACATTGGGTGTTGGGGAGGAGGTGGTTTCGGTGGAGGTGGTGATGGATGCGCCAGTCCGCGGCTGGCACCATCTTCCACTTATATAACCACGATTGCGGCCTCTGGCACCAATCAGAGAGGGTCGAAACAACGCGAGCGCAGAAGGCGAGTTGGGTACCTCACGGCAGCTCCGGCCCTTGCGGGATCGAGTAACGTCGGGTGGTGCGAGGGACCGGCGCCACGTTTGAAACTGCCACTCCCGCCTCCCTACAAGCGTCAAGCATTCATTGTTGCTTCCTTTGGACATCCATAGCCCGTCTTCACATCCTACTAAAATGTATACCCCTAGTTTGTTGCTATTCGTTCTAATATCAGCCACCTGTTTTATAACGGTATCTCAGAATGGTGACGCATGAGCCAAGACTCTCGTGTCTTCAAAGTGTATTTTGTGTCCTTTTTCCAGGCAATGAGTAGCTATGGCCGGTTTGTCAAGCTCCTTGTGTTTAATAAGTCGATTGTGCTCCGTACAACGTTCTGAAGCTGTGCCAGTTGTCTGACCTATACAGATGCTGCCGATTTGCAAAGGATACCATACACCCATGTCACACAAAGAGCTATGTCGTCCTTAACAGGGCGCAGCATATCTCTTATCTTGCGGTCGGGCCGAAGCACTGGTCTCAGTCCATATTTCTGCAGCACACATCCTAACTTGCTGCTCGTTGCCCCACAGTATGCAGTAAAGCAGCCGGTTTGTACTCTTCTCGCAATTCACAAGGCCTCCTTCTATTGTGGCACATGAAAGCGTTTGCCATATCTCTCTTGTTATAACTATTCTCTCTGAAAATGAGTCTCAGGTTCTGCAATTCAGACTGTAGGTGGTCGTTATCAAAAATAACTTTTCTTTTGTGTATTAACGTGTTCAGGACCTCTTTCTTGCGTACAGAGTGGTGACAACTGTCAGCGTTCAAGTATCGATCAATGTTCGTCAGCTTCCAGTACAATGATTGGCCAAGCTGGCCATAGCTAAGCACTGGCTCGTGTGTCGACATATTGGGATTCCATTGTAAAAGAGGCATCTGAAATTAAAATAAATAGCAACAGTTTTAATCAAGACCAGGGGTATACATTTTAGTAGGACGTGAAGACGGGCTATGAATGTCCAAAGGAAGCAACAATGAATGCTTGACGCACACAGTAGGATTTAGGGACGGGCCTTGGATGTCCAAAGGAAGATGGAAGCGGCAGTTTCAAACGTGGCCCCAGCCCCTCACACTACCTGACTTCACTCGGTCCCACTGAGCTGCCTAACTCCCCTTCCGCGAACGGGTCGTTTCGACCCTCTCTCATTGGTGCCATAGGCCGAAATCGTGGCTACATAAGCGGAAAACCGTGCCAGCCCCGGCACGGATCCGTCAAGATGGAGCCCTGACAGTGTTTACTTGCGAGTGCGTGCGCGTCGTTCGTTACGGTCACGAGTTCTATTCAGCTTTGTTTAGTAGCAGAGTCTGAGTTGACGCTGATTTGTCATTCGCCTTCTAGGGCACAGTTGTTTTTCGTACGTGTTCCGTTCTACCATGGATGTATAGGCGACAGGAGTTGGTGTATTTTGTTTCCGGGGCCTTGGCTACGCCAGTAGGAAAGGCAAACCGTGAATAGGACCAAGGACAGGAAGCGGCGGCGGCTAGCCGACTCTTCCACCGCCCCTTCGCGCGGCAATGTGACAGCGGCTGATCGACGTCCATCCTGGCAAACTGGCCAGAGCCCCGATACTGACACCACCCAACAGGCTAGGGACTGGGCGCACCATGCTTCCTGCCACAAATCACCGGTAACCACTGACAGTTTTCCTGATTGACAAGCATCCTGTCCACAGCCTCGTGTGAGGGACCGATCTTCCACTTCGTCATCCGACGACTCCCATGGCCACCTGGTAATACACCTCACCCAGTACGGGTACGCCACTTTGACTCCCAACACTGATAAACCGACCACTACGTGGTGTTGTCTACATCATCTCGTCGGCCGGACAGGCCTTCAGGGGGCTCCGACACTGTCGGTACCCCCCCCCCCCCCCCCCTCGTTTTCGAAAATCTAAACGGCCATCCACTTTCAGCCATCGCAGTGGCCAAGATTCGCATTAAGATGCCTCTATACCTAAAGCAGCCGCACCTGTTAGTGCCATAGACCAGGACTTGGGTCCCCATCCCGACCCCATTTCTCAGAATCCACCGCCACCACCACCAAAGAAGGAGAAGATCCCTCCTCTGGTGGTTTACAATCCGAAGAGCCACCTTAAACTGAACATTGAACTACAATGCCTTATTACTGGCCAAGTGCGGGCAATTTACCAAAAAGACAGTGCGAGTACTTGCTTGACTTGCTGATTATCTCCAAGGCCTCAACTTTGTAAAGTCGAGGGCTATGGACTACTACACTCATCAGCTTCTGGCGGCAGACGAACTAAAATCGTCATCAAAGACCTTCCCTGCGAAGTTACAGAAACAGACGTCAGGGATGAATTACTCTGTCTCAAGTTCCTGGACCTTTTGCTCCACCAATACAACAAATGGGACTCTAAGACATAGAAATTAATCCCTATGCTCACCGATGTTGTCTTTCTTATTACGAGAGAAGTCGTCGAACGCATTTACCAAATCAGGTATCTCTTGTGCTCCAAGGTGCATATTGAGTCATATGAGGGTCGCAACGGCCCCTCCATCTGCCACAGGTATCAATGTCTGCAACATGCCAGAAATTACTGCCCGCTGCCTTTTTGGTGTGTCAAGTGTGCCTGCTCGCATGCCTCGGAGGAAAGCAAACTCCCAGCCTCAGAAAAACCCACGTGTGCCTGCTGTTTGGGAACCACTGATGACCCACCAATTGACTTCCTGGAAGGATTTCCCTACATACCAGAAGGTGATGAAGTCTTTCCGCCCGCCCAGAAGGAAACCAAGGACGAATCAACCACCTACACCATCGCATGACCACACCCATTTCTCCATCTTAAGGGGTAAATCCGACGAGCATCAAATCGAAAATGCTCAGGCACTTGCCACATCTGTGCCCCAAGACCTCTCTCTCACTCTGTTCACTATGACCGTCTCCCCTGTCTACTCCTGCTTATCCATATACTGTGATGAATACCAATGCCCACCAGACAGAAAGACTATCTGACCAACTCCATTGCCAAAGTGGGGGAACGACAGTGTTCCTGCATAAGACGCTCATCCACAATCGCAAGGCATCCTAACATTGCTAATCCTAAGGGCAGATTTCTCCTTTAACTTGAAGATCCTCTGGCTCTGTCGGTCTATGGTCCTCACACTCCCACCCACATTGCCAGCCAGACTTCTGGATGTGGCGATTTTCAAGAACATTGTGGTGCAGTTTTCGTTGCAAATACTCCACAAACTGGACTCTTACCACGATGCAGTGCACCTGCACCTTAATGATATCGCTCTGTCTTTACACGTCCATTCTGCCTTGACCATCAAGGAATGGGAAACATTTTCCAGGATCCTCAACAACAGCACCCAGCAAAACGTCGATCTGACAACGCCTGATAATCTGGTTGGTGCTGTTGATTACATAACCAAAAATATCCAGTAGGCAATGAAGACCTCTGCTTTGATCCTCTATTTCCATTGTCCCTAGAGCTTTAACTCCACTAGATGACCTTCCTTTGCTACTGTGTCAACTGAAAATCCAGAAGAACCACTATCACAGGTTGTGAAAGCAGTTTTGTGACCCTCAGTATAAACATCGCATGAGGCGTCTCCAACGTGAATTTGGTCACTGCCTGTCGATTGGAAAATGGAACAATGGGAGGATAAGATATCCACCTTTCTCCTCCAACATAAATCAGAATGAGCTGTCGACCAACCCCAACAGCGTTCTACACTGAGGACCAGCCATCCCATCTGCACAGTGGATGATTTAATTTATGATTTCCTCCATGTGTTAGAAACTCTGGTCGATGCATGTGAGGCGCAGGATCGATTGCTCGTCCAGAACCTTATGCCTAATGAACTCCAGCATGAACACGATCTTCAGGTGGTTGTTACCGCTTTCAGGCGAGGACCATTGTCCTTGCCTCTCACTTTACATCCATGGCAAAGGACCAATGGAACCAACAGGACCACCAGCCTTCTGAATACCATGGCAAAGGTCCTAGAATCTTTGATCCTCCACCACATTTTCCAGCCTCTGACGGTGAATGGGACAGTCCATCAGGAACAGTTCGAATTCATGTCCAACCTGTCCGTCGAACTCCAAGTTCTTGGGATCACAGAAGATGCCAGCCAGGGCTGTAGTTCCACCATGTCGACACCAGTGTTTTTCCAGGATCTGCAAAACATGTGTGACAAGATTTGGCGGTACAATCTCGTGTACAAAACACTGACACAGATAACCGTCCCAGACATCTATATCGAGGTCATGAATGATTTCCTCCACGATCGAAGCTTCTTTGTTACTCATCAAGGAAAATGCTCGAGCTTACGTCACATGTCGAAGGATACCCCTCAAGGCTCTGTATTGTCTCCCATCCTCTTTAACATTTATGCCACATTGCCATCTGGCGCAATACGCCGACGATATGGCGCTCTATACGACCGGCCGCAACATGGACCAGCTCATTTCTCATCTCCAGAGGCAGGTGGACGCAACAGTCACCTGGTGTCGTTCCAACGAGATTTCCCTGAATGCTGCCGAAACATCGACGGTATGTTTCACCAAATAGCGCCCAGTGCTCGGCTAAAACATCACAATTGCAGGCGTCTCCGACTGTACTGGATGGTTGTCCACCCATCCATTACCAATGGCTCTTCTGTATGGGCCACGATTTGTGCATCCCGGATGCAGACCCTCCAACGCCTGCAGAATAAGGTGCTTCGGTGGAGCCTACATGCCCCTGCACTCACGAGTGTTGTTACACTCGCCGGCCGGTGTGGCCGAGCGGTTCTAGGCGCTTCAGTCTGGAACCGCGCGACCGCTACGGTCGCAGGTTCGAATCCTGCCTCGGGCATGGATGTGTGTGTGTTATCCTTAGGTTAGTTAGATTTAAGTAGTTCTAAGTTCTAGGGGACTGATGACCTGAGAACTTAAGTCCCATAGTGCTCAGAGCCATTTGAACCATTTTTTGTTGTTACACTCCATGAGGAGACAAACATGGTAACTCTAAAGACGTCCATTCGAGAGAAGGCAAGGCATCTCTATGATAAAGTGGATGCCCTGTGCGACACAGTGACTGGCTTACACTACATTGGCACCACGACTCCCCAATGTTGGAACTGCCACCCTGCTCCTCTTACTATCCTCGAGGAATCAGATTCGGATCATGGCTAACTACAACCGTGTTACGCCCACTAATACTGTGACAGTCTTGATACGATCACTCAATATGTGATGTCCATGGTACGACCACCAGTGTTCTGTCTTCCCTGTTACCTTAAATTTACATCGTCAGAGGGTAGTACAGGCCTTTAAGTCCCATCGTGACACCCTCAATTTGCACTCAAATGACGTTATTACAGTGGTTTCACTGTCCAATAGAAAAATTGTATCCTTACACCAAGACAGTAAGGCCACCCTCCACCAGTGACGCTGTACCACAACCTACCCCAAAAATAAGACAGCCCCGGCAGTCAGCAGTTTTTCTCCTGACGACAAAGGCGGAGATAGCCATCGAAAGCTCGGGAATTTTATTTTAACTGATGCGGCTTGAAAACCGAGGAGATTTTATTCAGGCATGCCACCGCGAAAGACTCCGAGGACAAATATTGCTTCCTTCTGTATATTACCTATACAACTTTGCTTCCACACTTTTTACTCTCGAAGTCCGCGGTTTTATTTTGAAAATGTCACAAAAAATTTATGACTGAAATTATTGGCCATCTTTTGGGCAGCTTACAAACCCTGCTGCGGAAGAACTGGGCGTCTTTTGAAAAGACCCATAGATCAAACCACTTTTCACTTGTTCATGTGAACAAAGTGCTGTTCAGCCAGGCACTATGCCATATATCGCAAAAGCTGGTAGTCAATGTCTGGAGAATACGCCGGGTGGAGTAGGACCCCATTTCAACGTTTCGAAGTATATTTTGACTGGTTTTGTGACATGGGGTCGAGCACTGTCACGCTGCAAAATCTCCTTTTCTTGTCTATCGCTGTATTGTGACCGTTTGTCTTTCAGTTCTCGGCTCCAACTGATCACTTACTTTCGATAACGATCTCCTTTGATTCTGTCCGTCGGTTTCCGTGGCTTCGAAAATCTTTTCTCTTCCACCGCCATACCGGTCTCCCACGTAAAAATCGCCGTTCTTGAAGCTCTGAAACCATTCTCTGTACGTTCTAATAGGTGCCTCTCCGTATGTCCTACCCAGCGTTTTATGAGTCTCAACCGCAGATTTCGTCTTGTTAAATAAGAGAATTAAAATTTCCCGCAAATGGCGAGAGCCTGACACATAATAATAGTAACATTAGAAGCAATCACAAATCGACTAAAATTTTCGTAGTGTTACGTTTACAAGCACCTAAGTTTATTTCATGACACTTACGACCGACCACCTGCACCACCATTGGTCGTGTGTGAGCAATACACCGGAAGCAAAGTTGTAGACCTAATATGTCTTGCGAATAGACCATGAAGGTTAAGTCAAAAAAATTAGACGAGATGCTGATACGTCACAGGCGCAGGAGACCACTGAGTCAAATTTCACCAAATAAATATCTTCTAGTACTTTCTGAAATTCTAAGATTATAAGTTAAACATTGAACTTTAAATTCTCAACCAGCACCTCACTTTCTGTACACGTTATTTTGAGTAACATTCAAAATCGCGTCAAATGTTTTTATGACCTATTTAATTTTGTGACGTTTAGGTAAATCATTTAAAAAATATTTGACTACTTGTTTCTAATTTTTTGATTGTTTTCAAGTTTTGTTCATAAAGTGTGAAATGTAATAAAGTTAAATGTCGATGAGTATTATATTTAAGTTAATAGTTCAACAGAAGTTAGGGAACTTTCTGTTTGTGCTGTGACTGGATATTCTTTCGTATTTCATTTACATAGGCAGCAGGAGCTGTTCGATAAATATTTCTGTTTTTCCTTAAATGACTAATTAAGTTTTTCTTAATTAGCCTCAGTGCTTTCAAGCAATTAAATTTTCATTTCAAAAAATACATCTCACGCTCATTTTATCATGTCCCACTGTTAGTTTGGCTGTGAATATTCGGCCAAATTTTTATCCTTAAATCAGTAATTTAGTCGTTTTATTAGGTGAATTACCTTCAAGTAATTAATTTTTTTTTTTTAAACCAGACCTCTCGCTGGTCGATTTCGTATCCCCTTTTCCTACTCTTCCTCTGGCTAGCAAAATTCAGACATATATCTATAGTGTAATTTCTAGGACGTCTTGTTTTGTCTAACCTCAAATATATGACCAATCAGGACTCATTCGGAGACTATTCGAGAGTGGTTCTTGCCACGCAGCTTTCAAGGCTTGAACGGCGAAGGGTGAATGTAGCAGTGGCACACGAAGTATCCTCCGCCACACACCTAAGATGGTTTGTGGAGTGTAGATGTAAGTACACATTGCCCATAGCAAATAATCACATAAACACTACTTGTAGAGTGTAGAATAGCACCAATAATTAATCAATCACTAAGACACCAGTAAGAACCACTAATTACATAAGATAGTGGTTTATCATTTGCCACTGTTTGGCAGCGCGCACAAGGGAGTCATCATCTTCAAACCTTGTTCCACGAAGAGAGTCTTTCAGTTTCCCAAAGATATGATAGTCACACTTTTCCAAAAGTTCGCTGCATACCGTTTTTATTGTTTCTTTGTGAGCCACTGTCAACATCCTGGGAACCAACCTGCACAAACCTTTTTTAACGCCAACACTTTCAGTATTCTTCAAACACCTCCATCCCCTATCCCAACGTAGCGTGACAATTCGTTCACTGTGATGCGTCTGTCAGCAGTCACCAATTCGTTAACACCCTGCAGATTGTCTGGGGTGTGTGCAGTATGAGGCCTGCCGCAGCGAGGACAATCCTCAATATTGCCGTGCCCGCTTTCATCGCGTAACCTGCTTGCCCACCGACGATCTGTACTGCGATCGACAGCAGCATCTCCATACACCTTTCTCAACCTCATGTGGATGTTTCCCACTGTCTCGTTTTCACAGCACAGGAATTCTATGACAGCACGTTGCTTCTGACGAACGTCAAGTGTAGCAGCCATCTTGAAGACATGCTGTGGCGGCGCCACTCACGGGAACAGGTTGAACTACTTTTGAAAACAAGAGGGAAAGATGTATCTACACTCTGTAAAACTTTCACTAATGCAGAATAAAAACTGTATTTTTACAAAAACAGTGTGCATTTCTTTTGGTTTGACCCTCGTATAATAATAATAATAATAATAATAATAATGAAGATTGATTACAGATTTTTTTAAGTGTAAGTATAGAAATGTGGACTCACAGTTCGCAGGACGAACATCGTTCAACCTTAACATGGTTACATTTCAGCGCACACCGCAGCGCCTGGTGAATCGATGTAAAGACAGAGCGTTTCACGGACAGCTGGATATTAATACGAAGGCGGCGACGTGTCGTGTACGGCTCGCCTACCATCCGTCTCTGTCGGATTAACCGGTGCCCTTTTCGCCAGCAGCCCTCAGCCATCAACGCGTTTCCTATCGCAGAAGTTCCGCCGCGTCGCTTCGCCGCGGTGACCCGGTCCCTGGTCCCTGCCAGCCAAATCCCATTTCACATCCGAAACGTCAGCCGCAGGCGCGGGTGCGGCCGCCGCCGCCTGGCGCTGCCAGACTTTTAAAAGGAGCCCAGTTTCATACGACCGGCTTGCGGCTCTGCTCGTGCCAGGACTGAAGGTGCTTAACGCCTGCCTCTGTACAAACAGCACGGCAAGACTATTTTAATCGGTAAAATACCATATCTTCTCACCTCTGTGTTGTTCTTCTTTTTCTTCTACTTCTTCTTGTTTCTTTAAAGGACAACTTTTAAACCGCTACACTATAAGCTTTCTCCAGTATTCGTTCATCTGTTCATACCTTTTTTTCTTTCCGCTCTTCTGCTGTCTATTTTTTCCCTGCTTTTTCTAAACGTTCGTCTTATTTTTCTTGTGCCTCTGCCCTGCATCGACGCAAATTTCTCCAAATTTTCTTAGCAAAACGAAGAGTAGTAAATGGACAATTTGAGTATGATATTGACTAGAATGAGATCTAGTTTGTCAAAAAAATATCTAGTTCCTTGAAAGTCATCCACGTAATTCGAAAACCTTAGCTAGTGATCTTAGGGAAATTTTTGTTCTAATATTCTTAGCCCAGCGAAGAGAGCGTAATGGATATATGAGGTATCAAATGCATGAGCATGAGATATAGATGTAACTGCCTGAAGATATTCAGGATAATTAAGAAAAACTTAATTATTTATTTATGGTAAAACAAATATTTCACGAACAGCTACTGCTTGCTATGTAAATGGAGTGTCAACAAATATCGCAGCACAAACTGAAACTTCTTTAATTTCTCTTCATTTATGCACCTTAATGTAACTCTGATTGTTGTTTAACTTCATAATATTTCATACTTTCTGAACCAAAATTTAAAACAATAAAAAGTTTGGAAAAAGGCCAAATGATTTTTTGATTTATATATCTAAAATAAATAAATTAAATAGAGTAAGGAAAAATCTGACGCAACTTTGAATGATGATCGAAATATTGTATTGAGGTGCCGATTGAGAATTTAAGGTTCAATAAAATTTGATGACATAGTCTGCAGAGAACAGCGACCTGATGTTATATTTACAGTTAAAATGAGCAGTCGAGATCGCATTAACATTTCTTTATATAAATAAGAAGAAAATGTTGCTGAATAGTTTGCTGTTTAACCATCACTTGATCTTTCTTTTGTATTTGTCCTTGTAATCATGCCCTTTATGTATTAGTTTTAGCACTAGCTATAACCTTAATGAAAAATTCAAATATGTTTGTAACACTGCATGAAGCTATAATACGATTTAATTAACTGTGTCTAATTATCCCCTCTTCTTTTGTAATACTTCAACCCTCAGTTTCAATATTTCTGCAGTATCACGATTCCACTGCAAAATATGATTTTTACTTATCATTTTTCACAAAACCATTTGGTGTATGACACATTTCATCAAATATTTCACAAGAATTCTGTCGTTTCTGATTACCATAATCACTCATTGTCTGGCAATTGGCCTGTAAGCGAGCAATCCGTTCGTTAGATAAATAAAATAAATAAATGCCTTGTAACAAGCACAGTTCGCGTTTTCATTCAACACCAATTATGCGGTTCATCTACTCAGTACTATAGCGCTCATTTTTCAGATTTTTTTCTCCTTTGTGACGTTTTCTCTATATAGTCCTCCTTGTCTGCCATATATCACTTTCAACATATTAGAAGAGTAAGCTATTTCTCGATAGGATGGGTTCACCAAAGTGATACGATCATTTGAAGAGCACTGTCTCCCAAGTGGCCACAGAACGTTTAATGCTTGAAACAAGAAGGATCAAATACATGGAGAAACTTGACAAGGATTCGGAACATTGAATTGTGAAAAAAAAACTACCTCAAATGGTTAAGAAATACGTCTGATCAACATAGGAAAGTATACGTTGTTTCAAGGAACAGCTTCAAAGCGATGGTCAATAAGGAGGAAGAATACCTCTGGGAAAACATGCGTACATCAGATGATAATATCATTGGCTACTACAAATCCACTGAGGCAATGATACCATAAATAATATGAGAACTAGTGCAAGGAACAGAGAGAGTTATGATATAGGTAGCATCACCAGATCAGTGGATAGCACATTACACTGCACTGTTACAAGAACACAAACAGTGGTGTATAACAAAGGATGTGTTTGTAGAATGCGAGAAGACAGAGTAGGAAATACCAAAGAAAGATGTGAAGAAAGCGCTAAAGTGGCCAAAAATAACAAGGTTCCTGGCCAAGGAAATGTTAAAATGGAACTTTCGAAAAGGTGGTGGAATATTTGTGTGTAATTTTTAACAGAATATAACAAGGGGAGGATATAACTAAAGAGTGGGACACGTCTTTTCTTCGTAACATCTATAAAAAATTGTACAAGAAGTGTTGTTCAAAATACAAGGGAATAGGTGTAGTTCTTTCCGTAGCAAAACTTTTCTCTAGTATACTTGAAGAAAACACTGAACATGACATAAGTTTCTCGATGGAAAAAAGTGGCTTTAGAGCTGGTAGACAGTATTTGAATAACATCCACTGTCTTAGATCAGCAGTATAGAAGAAAGGAGTAGTAACATGAAGATGCACATGACGTTCGTGAATTTGGTAGTAGCATAGGACAGAATACCAAGATCTGACACTGCACCTTCCGTGGAGGGACTAAAAGTATGGGATTAAGGGGTTAATATAATTATGAGAATGTGCAGACATACAGACGTAAAAGTAAATATTGGAAACATAATAACAAAATGTTTTAAAACTTCCTTAAGCAAGGTTGCAGCCTAATCCCATTACTTTTGATTATACAGTGTGGTCAGAATAGTGTGAAAAGCTTGTAAGGGTGTTGAAGGGAAGGTTGTGCTGAGTGGTAATTGTTGAGAAAAAAGTTCGACACATAGCTCCGTTTCCGAGTTAACTGGCGTTGCAGCTAGCCAATCAGGTCGTTTTGCGAAAATTCAAGCGGCCCACTAGAGACATGGTCACCAAACGTTTTCTTAGTTGGTTTATAAAATCGCACAAGAGAGCGTTACAAAGACTGGACATGGGACAGTAGTAAGGATGGAAACCGAGCCAAAAGCTGAAGCAGTCTCGTGCACAATCAGCAACGCTACGGGAACGACTGACACGTTGTATTAGGCGGGCAGCTTGAATTGGCTAACTTCAGTGCTAAGCAACTTGGAAACGGCTTAACGCACCGATATTTTTTTCTTAACAATTACTTCAACTGCTCTGCAACATCCTTACAAGCTTTTTAGACTGTTTCTTACTTGCCTGTATACATAGAGCAAGCGGTGGCGGCATCGTACAACAATTGTTCAGGAATGGGTATGACAGTTAGGCAAGGCAGAATGCATACACGGCTTCTAACAAATAATTTTCGTAAATAGGAGACAAGATATGGAACACATGTTTGAACTCCACAAGAATACACAATATGGGGACTAAAAATTAATTTCGACAAGACAGAACACATGCCTATTGATAAACAAGAAACTCATTTAGTTCTCGAAGGTGAAGAAATTTAAAAAAGTATAAATTTTAAACATTTACTTTCTATTACATCCACTGACGGCACTTGTGACAAAGATAAGCAGGTCAAAATGGTGACTGATAAGCGAGAGGTGAAGTCTCTACAAGGACTGATTTGTAGCACAGTATTACTCAAGAGACCAAATATTTTATGCTGTTTTGAGGATATAGCTACTTATGGGCAGAAATGTGGTCACTTAGGAATGATAAAAAGGGACGAGTTCAGGACAGGGAAAAGAGATTTTATGAGAAGATTCTAGCAGATCAGCCGTGAAGATGAAATCAAAACATCTAAAGTATGGGAAAAAATAAAATTGACACAGGCCGTAGTGAGCAGACTGGAGAATAAGTCATCAGTGGCTTGGTATGTTAAAAGAATGAGGAATGACAATTGGTTAACAAGGTATGTATGTGGACTCCTAAAAGAACTAAATTGGAACAGTCATTTCTGTCCATCCAACTGATTTATTCTACAGAAATTAATTATGCCAGTTGATGAGAGTAAACTACTCCAACGTTTCTCGATTGTAATAGACATCACTGGGAAGGAACGGCCTGGAATGTTACAGATCGCCATTGTGGCGTTATCATTTAATTCTTCTAAGGAGCAGTTTGTTACCTCTTTTCGGCGATAAAAGGTATTTAATGTGTAATTTCAGACGTTTATAAGAATTGTGTGCACAGGCTGAGACGGCAGGCAATTAGAAGAAGGAAAGATATTGAAATATGCCTTAGCTCTTCAGTGCACGTGATCCATTGTTAGGAAACATCTTTGTGGAGAGAGTTAAGTCGACAGACCTCGCTCAGAAAGAGAGAAACAGACTAACAACCTCGTACCTCTTTGAGTAAATTTAAGGATAGAAACGGAGAGCAAACAGTAAGATCCAAAAGTTACATATTTCTGTGTGTGTGTGTGTGTGTGTGTGTGTGGTGTGTGTGTGGGTGGGTGGGTGGGTGGGTGGGTGGGTGGGTGGCCATGGATTCTATACGACAGCACCACCCCATATAATAAAAATCTTCAACTGTTGGCAACTCACAAACGCTATTGCGGTAGCTTTCTGTGGTGTCACCGCCAGACACCACACTTGCTAGGTGGTAGCCTTTAAATCGGCCGCGGTCCGTTAGTATACGTCAGACCCGCGTGTCGCCACTATCAGTGATTGCAGACCGAGCGCCGCCACACGGCAGGTCTAAAGAGACTTCCTAGCACTCGCCCCAGTTGTACAACCCACTTTGCTAGCGATGGTTCACTGACAAAATACGCTCTTATTTGCCGAGACGATAGTTAGCATAGCCTTCAGCTACGTCATTTGCTACGACCTAGCAAGGCGCCATGTTCAGATACTATTGATATTGTGAATAATGTACAGTCAAGAGCGACACTCATCATTAATGGATTAAAGTTAAGTATTCCACCAGCTACGTCCGTTTTTCTAAATTCTAATTTCCTTGACCTGTTCCAGACCTCACGCCAGCCTGCGTGAGCTAAAACGCGTGCCTTTCGGCTTCCTCTAATAATCACGGTGTTGGCTCTCCTGCCAACCCACAACACTTTCGCTTGCATGAACATTTATTTATGCGTTTTTAAAATGGCTCAGGCGACTGATTTACCGCCGATTGTGAAATACGCACTGTTATTGTCTTCTTAGAAGCGAGAGACTTGAAACCTGCCAAAATTTATCGACAGATTAATGAAGTGTATGAATAAAGCGTTATGAGATCTGGAACTGTTATAAAGTAGATGACGGCACAAAGAAGCAAGATGAGAAATGACGTGGATGGGCGTCCTTCATTATTGATTACGGACTGGTGCAGAAAGTCGATAAAATTTCAAGGAGATTAACGATTTGTCATTATCTCATGCGTTTTCTCACGTTTCAAGAAGTTTTCTCTCTAAAACTGTAACGGAACGTTTACGAAATTGTGCGCAGGCTGGTTTCCAAGATGCTGCCTGAGTTGCATAAAATCAATCGTATAGCCACTGCAATGATACTCCTCCATAGTTACTGTGTGGAAGAGAGTAAGTTTTTAAGCCAAAGTGTCACTCGTGACGAAACATGTGTTGCTCATTCTATGCAGGAATAAAAGCAACAGTACTTGGAATGGAGGCATTCAACATTTCGAAGAATCTGAAGCTCCGAAACAATCTGAGAATGAAAAATCATGTGTGCCGTGTTCTGGGACAGGCAGGGTGTTCTTTTTTTCTTTTTTTTTAAACTGGGGGTAGCACAGTCAGCGCAGACAGTTATTGTGAGATCTTAACGAAACTGTTCCGTACAATTCGAAACAAGACATAGTGCGCTCACATGAGAGATCGTTTCGCTCCACGACAGTGCCCGTCCCCATGTGGCCTGCTGCATTCGAGATCTCATCGCCTTATGTGGTAGGGAAGAATTTGGTACCGCTCTGTATAGCCCTGACCTAGTAGCTAATGTCTATCATTTGTTGTTACACTTATAGAAGCACGTTGCCAGTCAGCGCTACCGGGAATACTTCAATACGGGACAGGATAAGAAACGAGGTGGCAGATTTCTGTGAGAATGGTTTTCGGAAGCTGGTTATACAGTAAGAAAAGTTCCTTAATGTAGCTGGAAGTTACACTAAAATGTAGATTAAGGTCCAGGCTTTAATGCAAAATAATTTTTTTAAAATTTCGTGTTTGTTTTTATTTTAAAACGGTATTTACTTTAAAACACTCTTTTTTCACCTAGCGAGCTGGGTAATGATTATAGAACTAGAATCACCCTCGGATGAGCGGAATTCGATTACTGATTTTTTTTTTTTTTTTTGGGCGGGGGATTGGGAAGGGAGAACGGGGCTGGCAGGGGCAAGGGTATGGCGATGTTGGTGAGTTACGACGTGCGGAGTGGCGCGAGCAATCGAGCAGGAAATGACAAAAGGCAGATCTACGTGTAGGGTCGCGATTTCTGGCAGTGTGAAAGTACAGTACGTCTGCAGCGGATGGGCTCGCATTTGCCACGGACCAGGCCAATCACGGGCAGCGGCGTGAGTCTACGCGCGCGACCGCAGCTGCGACTGACCGAACGTCACCGTATAGCCGCAGTAGTGGTCACATCGCACACTGTGTGGTCGAATGTCTCTGTACACTTGCTCTGTTGGGGGATCACACGGCAGGACATTAAAGCTGGTTGCAGTACCCAGAAGGAGAATAGCATGCAAATGTAACACATTCACTCTAAGATAACAATTCGACAAATGATCAGAGGTAAACAACGATAGTTTGCAAAACAGGAAAAGACGTGTGACAGCAAAATATCGAACAAATTCTTGTGACTGGATCGTCTGTGTGTCACTTTCACGCGTAGCGAGCTCTCAACAGCTATCTGTTGTGGGGCTGTTTGTCCTATAGCAGGGACACCTCAATCGCATTTGGATAATTGAGGAAATCTTCGAAAGAAAGGAACCCACATGGAAGTTCAGTAGTTATGTATTTTCTGTCTTTGAGCTTAAGAAACTGTTCACGTAGGTGCTGCAGAGGGGCTTCACGAAAAAATTCAATTTCTTTTATAGGTATAACGTTGTCAGTGGTAACTGCTGAGAGGCGAGACGCGAAATTGCAAAGTTCTATATCTCTGATCGAAAAGCGACCGTGATGGGTTCCGGGCGCGTATGACTCACCCCAAGGAAACTGTCTGTTCAATAAAAAATGGAATCCCTCTTCTCCACCTTCCATTGAGGTGGGGACAGGTGACAAATTCTGCGTGACGAATATCCGAGAGTTTCACGGAACTATATGCTCTGTGCTCTTCTCCGTTCATGTGTCCCCGCGAGGGCGGGTATCTTTCCTTTTTTGGTACAACTAACATTAATTAATGTCGTCTGTACAGTGGTTGCTGGTGGCGGGGCAAACTGTTGTTACTTCTTCTTTGTTGGAGTGACTATCCCTGATCGAATGCGTTTGCTCAGCGTTCCCATGCCTAGAACACTGATGGGTTATGAGTTCGAATGAATGGGAGCCAGCAAGTAAGTGCTCACAGCAGGATTGATACAGCTGTGTTATTGGAGTCCTCGACGTGACCGACAGAGGTCCGTCCATTAAGGCAAAAGCTGTCTTCAGCAGCTCCGATTGGATGAGCCGACCGTGCAGTTTCTGGGATGGAATTATAATCCGTGGGACGTACAAAAAGAGCGTATACGTTTCTGTTGTTTGTTCTTCCGTATCAGTTCGCGCTTCTGGTTTCGACTCTGTTTCTCCCACATTAACGCTGCCGGCCGTAGTTGCAGATCACAACAAAGTTATATGAATTTTCGATACATCTGAATCAAACACAACTTATGACACAGCAGTACCATTAATCTATGCAGTAAGACATCATTCTGAAGAGAAATTAAACATTTTGTGCCTTTTAAATTTAACAGTATTTTAGAACAAAGAATCGTTTTGTTACACACATGTGATATTAGCAGCATACAGGACACACGTTTGCCTCTATTACAGCTCTCCGTTTCGAGTTTTAATTCCATCCAAGTTCTGACCACCTGAATGCAATAATTGATCACAACGTGCCTCCGGTACAATCAATAATTGCTGCCAGATATTTTGATATCCCACAGAATGCACGATATATTGTGTCCCAAATGTGCTCTGTGGCATACAATCTGGAGACTTTAGCAATCTTGTTAGAAAACAGGCAGTATCTACACACACATTTACTCTATACTCGACAAGCCATTTTCCGGTGTACGACGGAAGATGCTTCTATTACCATTATGATTTCCCCTTTCCTTGATATAGTGCGTTGGAAGAACAATCGTCAGTAAGCCACCATAGCTCCTCTAATTACTCAGATTTTCTCGGCGTGCTTATTTGATACCACATTAAGGAATAAATCAGAATTCTGAGATCTGTATTCGTTGATAGCAACAATTTCAAGTAATGTTAGTTTTATACCTTTATTAGCTCGATGAAGAACATCATATTTTATGGCCTAAGAATGACATTCATTCAGACCATGTTCAGCAAAGGCGGAATCTTTCATTATAATCTCCAACTATTTTCATGTTGCGTCAGTTTAGTAGCTATAGCCTTACATGATTGACCTACTAATAATTTGCCACATAAATTGCAGTAAATTCTATAAATTTCACTCTTCTATAATGCTGGTGGTCTTCAATGATGAGGGGACTTATGACCTAAGATGTTGAGTCCCATAGAGCTCAGAACCTTCAATGATGTGTCATGTACGTACAGAATCTTAATTTTAGACCTGTCTTTCTGATATACTTCCTGAGCCCTCAAATAGTGAACAATGGGCTTAAATATTAAGGCTTTAGTCATAATAGTGACACGTTTAATATCAAATTCCTACCATGTGCAACGCACCTACCGGCGAAAATGGTTTCCCAAAGTATCTACCAGAAGTAAAATGATTTACAGGACGTTACGTCATTTATTGGATGGTTAGTTATAATTAAATGACGGTTGGTTAGCATTTAGCGATTTTCGTTAGTAACAATTTTTTTGTCCCACATTGCGTTCCACTGTTAATAAAGCTACAGATTTCGGTACAGACTTCTGTTCCACCTAGAGTTATGATGCAGGACTGCAACAAAGAAACTATATATTTACAATTTTGGCTAGTAAAACTGTAACATCATGAATGCAGTATGCAACAAATGATTATCATTTCAGAAGAACTACACAGAATTATGACTAACACCCTCTATATGTGTATCAGAAAAGTTTACCCAGCGGGTTTCTGATTCATAAATCGCATTTGAAGTTTGTTTGGCTTCGTATAAAACTGTGATGGAATATGAAATCGATGGATTCCGTAGGGACATACTCAACGCCAAGCAAGATCTCAACGGTTCCACGCTACTAGCGCCCGAGAGGGACAGACATGTTATTCGGTCGGCCACGCAAGACAATACAATCGCGTCACGTACTTCGAGGCAGGAAATGGAGTTGTTAGTAGTAAGACAATAATCTACGCGAAGAGTGTGATGACGTGTGGAACACCACGGACTGTCAGCACAGCATCATGATAGCGGCTTCCGTTATAGCCGCAGCAGATAGCGGCGCTGGAATAATGGTGCAACCAACGACAACACTAGACACGCAATTAGCACAATGTCGTCTTTCCAGATGAGTCCTAACTCTTGTGCGTTGTCATCAGAGTGATTCCATAAGTGGAGGCTCCGATAAGAGAAAAATTGCCAGACTGCATTTGCCGTCGTCATCAGGGCACAATACCTGTCGTGAGGGCATGGGGTGCCATTCGGTACACAACACGAGCATCCGTGGTGTGCATGGCCGGCAATTATGTCTGCAGCCATTACATTCCTGACGTGTTAAGGCGGGTGGCTGTGCCCTGTCTTCGAGGTCTCTTTGACGTTATCTTTCAACAAGGTTAGACAAGACCGCATATTGCGCCCCTGCTGTCCCGCTTCACTTAGACTAAGAGTGTGTTCGTCTATTGCCCTTGTGCACACGTTCTCCACATGTTTCTCGCAATGAAAACATTTGGCTATGGATTGCCAAGAGTCTGGCACGCTGCCACTTGTGGGCTGCTACGACAGATAAAATCTGCCAGAGAGCTGAAGCAACAGGGAATGACTTATACGTATCTGTCATCGTGGCTCAGTTCGATCTGTACCTATCCGAGATAGAACCTTTCTTCTTGCGAGAGGTCGCATTTCTGAGTACTGAGTTTGGCACCCTGTATGCCCCTTAACCACGGACAAATTTAGTTGAGTCTTGTTCCTACTGTTCTGTACACGCACAATAAGCAAAATTTTGTTTTTAGCTATCTTTCCTGGCGTTGCCATTTTTATGGTCAGTAAACACCTTGTGGTGTACAATTTCTTTTTAGATTAACAGTATCGGCACTACTTCTAGCTAGAGGTGTTGTTTAGAGCCTATCGAAAACACTGTGTATTTATGAACTTTTAGTTTTTCAGTGTACACAACGCTTTTTTGTTCATGTTTTAGCAGAAACTGTTAGTCGTTATATACGTACAGTCGTGTTCTTTCAATGGTGTAACATTTCGTCGACGTCACAAAATTTAAGCGCTGGTTTTAGAAACTGAATCGACAGCACAGCGATACTGTTTATCTTTAAACTATTGATTTCCTATGTGAAGAGTATCACTCTTCGCTTTCATATTTAAACCGAGAGAAGTTGTAAACAGTTTAGGTATGGTGTACTATTTTCCGTAAACCGCTGACTACAGTTATTGACATTTATCATTTTGTAGCAAAAGCGCTCGATATGCCTGTAGTTCCGTTACATCATTACGTCGCCAAGACCGCCCTTTGAGCCTTGCGGGTCAGTCTGCGCGCCTACCGGCAGGGGCTTCGATAGCTCCGCCCCACGCCATCACGCCTGATCCGGAACGCGACACCTTAATGCAGCCCACAGAAAACGGGGCCTTTGCATTGGAACACGAAACCACCAGCTTACCACGCCGTTAGTAGCGAGGCAGGGGTTTCCATATCGACCTCGATACAAAACGCCCACTACATGAATCAACATCTCACTGGCCTAGAAATACATCACCCCTCTACTTCTGTCGCTTCCACCAAACCTTCCTACCTCTCCCATTTTTCTTCTTTTTCTTCTTCCATAAAGCTGTCGAAAATATGTTCTACTTTGTCTTCAGGTTTTTAAATATATGGACAAGTTTGTCAGTAGCCCTAAGTGCTACAAGTAGAGAGTAAAATGCAAACGTGAGCTTACGTAAGAAAGTGATGATGTGAAGATTAAAATTAAAGCTGTTGATTACAGAAACAAATCATAAAACCAGAACAGAGGAGTCACGATGCACATGACTTTATTGCCATTCAATAGGAATAAGAAATTAAACAATAGAATTGGATATCGTGAACATTACATTTCTGGAAGCACATAAAAGACACTACCAAAAACTTCTGAGAAGTTAGTTCGATGTTATCTAAACATGAGTGTTGAAATGCAGCTGTTGACAAGATTTATTAATTGTATAAGTTCTCGAATTATACTGACAAAATGTGTAATTTGAAAAAGTGAATAAAATAATAAATCTTTATGGTACTGCCATGTTAGTTTCTCCTGTTGATAATACCTCGTTTCCTTTTCTATGTGTATTTTTGGATATCTTTATTTATCTTCTACCTCTTAATGAAATACGGCAGTGCCCTTATTTTCTTCTTTATTTCCACAGTTTTCTTCTGTCCAGCGGGCAAAAGTTTGCGTTTATGCGAGATATTTGCCCGGCATCATAGACATAAAGAGAGAGCAGTGATGTTATTAATGCAATGATATTACACACGTTGTAAAGGTGAACCGTGCGTAAAAGTACTGAGGATGCGCGTTTGTTGAAAAAAAGGCAGAATGACACCAGATGAGAAATTTCACCTTTAGCTGTTGTTTAAAAAACGTTCATAGTTCCGCCAAATGTGGATTCAGTACTGCCAGAGAGATGTCACTCATCCCGATTCCCTTGTTCTACTGTTTGATTTGATATGAACTTTTTTTGTTATCGGGCATGAAAGCTACCACCTTTTCTCTCCGCTTTCCTGTATTCACATTATAATCTTCGTACATAACAATTATGTGGAAATACAGTATAACAGGCTGTGATGCATAGAAAACTGTTCTTACTGAGTTAAACTAGTGCTGTTATACAATAATTTGTATTTTAACACCTTTTTATTTCGTATCATACAATGTTTCAGCCTTTGCTTTGCATCGAAATATTCCATCGCAACTCACGGCAGGAAAGAAAGAAAATGGGATTCAGCTCCTCGCTAGCTGAACATTACGTTGAATCTATAAATGTTAGTTCCAGTGGAATAATTGAGAAACGTAATTTTATTCTTTTAAATATTTAAGAATTGTTCTCACCAGTCTTATCAAGACTGCAGCTAACAACAATTTGGTCAAGACAGAGGTACCGTTTGATAAATGGAACATAAAAGAACATAATAAGCTGTACATAATATTTACTTGTGCAAAACGTTGTTTGTGGTTAGCTTGTATGTGTAACTCTTCGTCTACAGAGAGGGCCTAACAAATAAATGATCATTACCATTACTCCATAGGAAAAGTCCAAAGTGATAAGGTTAAACGGAATCAAGGCCGCCAAGTAGGAATTAAATTCATAATTGTGTCAAAAATCTGAGCTCACTACTACTTTTCGTAAATATTATCGTGTGCGATTTATTCCGAATTTTAACCGTGAGTTTGTGCTTAAACAACGTTGTAAGATGGCAAGGACTATGCCCCTTACATGAAGTCATTAAATATCACCTAACTCACGTTGAGCGAACAGCAGGGCTGAACAAATATGACTGACAAGGCACAATGCATCTTGCAGAGGGTATAGTGTGGTCGTATTGGAATAATTAGTGTTGGGCGATGGTTTTAAAGTAATTCACACGACATGAAAACTTTGTGGAAACGCGTCGATTTACTGGAGGCTAGTTTATCCCAGGGAAGTATTCGAGTTGACCACCATGGCCGGTGGGGGAGCGGAAAAGGGAAGCGACAACAGGCAGCTTAGGGTAACTCAAGCTCTGAGAAAGCAGTAACGGGGCGCGGCCTCCAGCTGCCTTAAGATGAGTGACAGTGAGTGAGTGGTTGACCGCATGCTGGCGAACCGGGAAGCAGACAGAGAACTTGTATGCCTGTTGATAAATGTCCGTCGTCTCGTTTTCAGTGAAACATGCGAGAAAGCCGCGCAAAGCTATGGTGGAGCGGTCAACAGAGGTCAAAATATACGAGTTCGTGACTATAGCAACTTCACAGTGAATTCACGGTCCGCAAAGTCTGAAGTAAATCAGGTGAAGAGCGACAGCATGAAATACGCCAGCCTCCGATGGGAACATAGGACCAAGGAATTTGAACTACTCTCCTGGGAGTCAGAATTCCGAAAAAATTGTTGTTTGTGCAGACGCTAACCTTGATGGGTGGCCTGGGAGGAGCTAAATAGCAGAAGTTGAGAGGAAGGGAGATTTTGTGGGAATTTGTTCACTTCCCAGAGCAGGCATTGGTCGGCGCTGGGAAGCGACAGATAATTAACGCGACTTGCGCTGCAATTGGCGTAAGTGATTTTGCTGGTGGGGAAACCGAGGTGAAGAGCGGACTGGGGTGAAGTCTTCGTAGGGGTCTTCTGTTCCCATCTTGCCTAGAGTGCGGACGTGGCGTTCCTTACTCAGCTTGCCTGAGAAAGAGTGAGCATCTCTGCAGTTTAGGTCTTAGCAAATGGAACGATTGAGCTTGGACATAGGAAGTTTTGGTTCAGCTATGTACTGAGCAAGATAGCTAGGAGTGAATAGACGAGTGCAGCCTTGCAGCACCACGAAGTCGGCCGACGTCCACACAACGACGCGCTCCGCCATGCTGTATTCGGTGATATTGTGCCCGTTCTGGCCACTGATTAATTTGTTGGATCACGTCGGCAAAGTTTCCACGAGGGTTTCATGGACCGTGTATTGTAGAATTCTTGTCGCACTTCGCATTACGCCTGGGTCAGTCGATAGGAATTACTTCTGAGTTATCGCGCTTTACTCCACGAAAACGCAATTTATTACGACTGCCTGGTAGGAGAGTCATGTAATGTGATGATTGAAGGTCATGAGTTAAAACAAATTTGTGCTAATCGACTGCATCTGTTTTCAATCAAGTAGTTGAAATCCCAAGTCATTTTGTTAATTAATTTTATGTTCAACATTTGCATCTGGTGTTCAATAGCTGAATATAACATCAATGTGCACCCCTTTTTAATTAAAGGTGATCAATTCTGAATCAATTAATGTCAACACTGCCACTGCAGTTCAATCAGGAGTCACAGGGCCTTAATAATTTCCTTGCGTTATCCGATATTGCGGCAGTTTTGCACTCTCTGTTGATCTGTTAGCCAATTAGCTGGGGTGAACAAACGCCAAAATCAGATAAGTGACGGGTGGGGTGTTACAACGTCATACCAAAATTCTAGTACGGAGACGCCACGTCACTAATGAACACCACGTGGACTGATTGTATTGCACAGGTCTGTATAGCTGATTAATTTCAAAATAATTAAGAAGACTAAGGTATCAAAATGAAGTAGGCAACAGGAAGTTATGCTAAATATCTGTTTTCGTTTCAGTTTATATTACAAATGTAATTATCCCAGAAACAACACCAATCACACGTAGCAGTTAACGATTGCCTACATTCAGTTAAGCCTCCAAATTGTAGATCGTCCACGTAGAAGTAGAGATAGTTCGCGGCGTTTTGTTTTTCTCCTTTAACGCTGTGCTGCGGTAATGTGGCGCGGGTATTTCAGTGTGTAGAAGGACGGTAGACACTTTACTACAAATAGATAAAAATTTCCTAACTACATTTTGTTTAAAGATTTTAATTAAAAATAACTACCCCTCGTATTTGTATGGCGTATCTTTATACACTATCCGTTGAACGAAAATTACATGAGAAGCTGCAACCACAATATGTCCTAAATTACCTCAGTGCACGGCATAAAGTCTAGGCTAGGTAATACACGTGTTGTATTACGAAGTAGTCTGGTTTTGTTCGGATATTTGAAAAGCAATACATATATCACGCGAAGATGCCCATAGAGATTTTTTTACAACTGCTGGTCTTGGTGTTCCATGAATTTTCATTTGGAGTATGTTCACATTTGTTTCGATGGTGCTGTAGAGTGGAGACCACAGCGTTCTGTGGATAAATGACCAACAAAAGTGGAATTATATCGCCTGAAAACGACAGAGAGGAAACTCGAAAAGTCGAAAAGTCACTGCTGGGAGAGGCTCTTGAAACTCTCTTGTATTACCTGTATTTCGCTTAGGCAAGAACAACAGAATGCAGAGCAGCATACCAAGGAAAAATGTAATGTAAGAGCGGCGGAAGGAAAAAAATTATAAAACATATTGGTAATGTACCACTTGGTTGCCCATTTCTAAGAAGAATAGGTATCTGGAACCTCACATTCCATGACAGAGAAGGAAGGTCGTAGAAGGGAAGCGTCACAAATTTCTCTCGTTTTTTCTCTGCCGTAGTTTTTCTCCGTCAGTTGTTATTCACTCCCGTATGCTGAATGCATGTCGTGCTGCACACCAGCGTGTGTGTGTGTGTGTGTGTGTGTGTGTGTGTGTGTGTGTGTGTGTGTGTGTGTGTGTTTTTGAGAGAGAGAGTGAACTGGTTGCCCGTGGTACGTGATAGCGGATAACACCCTTTCACTACATGTCGTCTACGTCAGAGACACATTCCCTTAAGCGACATTCTGTGCGTTAACTCTGTAAAACTGTTCACTGGATGCGGCAGTTATTAAAAGATTTGGTCCTGTAATTCTGACTCCCACTGCATAATCACATCAGCCTTCCTTGCGAACAAAGCGTACATGTGAAGTTTAGTATAAGAGCTAAATTTTTTGTTGCTGTTATTAATTCCAGGCTGCTAATGCTACAGTATTTCTACTTACAACTTGGTATAGCCTCATTTCATGCAGTATAGTTTAACTGTATTGCATGGACAACGCAAATCATTTCATAATGAAGCTTCAGTCGAACAAATAACGTGTAAGAAGGACTGCATCGGTTCAGCGGCACTGGAGAACTTGTTGTCTTTGGTATTAAAGACCCGTTAACTGCAGTTGATTCGTCTGAATAATGATTATCTTCATTTTTAGGTCATTCACTCACTACCACTTAACTCTCGTTTCCATTATAATGCTATTACTTCCTGTTACCTGAAACTTGTGTATTCTGTGAAAAAGCTACGCAGTCATAATGGACGTATTCACATCTGCGTTTGATAGGTCAAAAACCATATTTTGTTGTGCTGTAGACATTCCTGTACATACAGCGGTTAGAAACGTTTTCTTTCTTGAGGAAATTTGAAATCTTGCTGTGTAATACATCAGATCCATCAGTTGCTATGTACACTGTCGTTCCTCAGATGCTAAACAATGGCTATATTATTTATTTAAGGAGACTATCTCTGTTACTTCTTGGAAGAAAAATTTCATAATTATAAATGAAACCACAATTTTGTGTTTTTTATACTGAATAAAGTCTGATGACGAACATGCAAATCGAAAACCCGTTAATAAAATCAAGTAATACTATAGACCACACACGGTACTGTGCTTTTATTTATAAAATGATTTTGGTTGTTTACTATACAATTTTCGCTTCCTTGTTACACTTTACGGTAGAAAGCAATGTAATCGTCCCCACCCCCGCCTTCCCCAAATCGTTTCAATTCTTTTCCGTCTAAACAGTTTTTCAGAATGTTTAGTACCGTGGTCCCGGCGGAGGTTCGAGTCCTCCCTCGGGTATGGATGTGTGTGTTTGTCCTTACGATAATTTAGGTTAAGTAGTATGTAAGCTTAGGGACTGATGACCTTAGCAGTTAAGTCCCATAAGATTTCACACACATTTGAACATTTTTTTTTGTTTAGTACCGTAAATAAAGGAACAGTTTGCCTGTCTGGAATGTTGTCTTTAATGTTGTAGTATGGGAAAACAAGGGAACCTAAGCAACCACCTTGGTTATATGACAGTGGGATCAATCTGTTAGAGAAACGATCTGAAACTTGGAGGACAGGGTGGGAGGGGGGCGGCTTTTATATCTCTGAGTGATCATGCCTGGAGTGCCAAAGAGCAAAAGAGTTCTCGGAATATGAAACAAGCCGTACTTAACCAAAAAATGCAATTTGAAGACATTTTGTAAACATTCCGCCCTTACTTCTGGCTGCTCACTGGTTTTTTCCACTATCACTTTGTCGATCACAGATAATTTTATCTCCTAGGAGAGCGTGCGTATTTGTTTATATATTTATATTTCCTTGGGTATCCATTGTGCAGCAGTTAGGTTATCAGACTGTAGTAAACAAAAAGCAGACATGATTGTTGTGGCGGCTGCTGCTGGTGGAGCGTGAGTAAGTGAACTATTGATTGGGTAGTAAGTTTGTTGCAAAAATCTATGTGTGCATAACGATTGGTTTCAATTGCCACATTGAGGGGAATATTGTTTTTTTCTGTATGAAATTTGGGAGTTGGCTTTAGTGTGATTAATGTCACTGGATAAATCAGATGGGAACAGTTGTATTTGCTGTGTGATACTCATAGAACTTTGATGGGACCAGATACAGTACTCACTTGTAGAGTCGTAATCAAATTTTTTAAAGAGAAGTGCTCGAACCACTGTCGACAACAGAAATTAGAGACAGTAATTAAATAAAACAATACAGTTTGTCCTGCAAACAAACGGGACATAGGAGAGGGGATGAACTGAAGAACTGTCATGTCATCCTCTTACAGCACTTGTTTTTCAAGAGATACTGGTCAGCAGCTTGTGTGATGCTGGATGATTGTCTAAAATTTTCACTTACACAGCATTTCGTTCTTTGGCAACATTTCCTTCTTAATGTTTCCACAGATATTTCATCGTTCATGTGTTGCAGTTCTTGCGGACGTGTTACAATTGATTTCTTCTGTTAAATTGTTGGCGTTCAAGATAGTGTGAGATGCGGAAATGGACAAAACATCTGAAATGACTTCTCAAGCCCACGATGTTAAACAGATATTTTAGATATATATGACCTGACCCTGTAATGCAGCTAATATTAGGTGGAATTAGAAATGCGGCTGTCATGTAACTAGAATGCATAAATTAATAAAGGTGGGATCTATTCTAATAAGACAATATAGCTATTCCCTTTTCATTCTACATGTAATTTATCACTGTGCTTTCAGGGGTAAAGTGATACACAACAATGTTTAACTCTTGGACTTATTGAATTGGCGATTATTAAATTTGTTATCTCTACATATGAAAGTTTTTGTCACAGGAAAGAATTACTAAACTCTTTATCAGCTAACTTACATCTACGATGGCATAGCTGGTCAATGCACTGAGTTGGTGGAGAATAATTTTACTTTTTAAACCAATGAAAAACTCTCATGTACTCAATGTGAGGGTGGGTTAGTATCGTAGCTTTTGATATTCAATGGTCAAAGTGTATGCAAATTGGAATGAGTGAAATCTCAACTCAATATTTACTGTGGCCTAATGAGTGATGGTACTTTACCAAGTGGAATCTGCAACAGCGTTGTCTCCATGCTGGATCTGCAACGCTAATTCCCTACTCTGGCCTTGACTTAATTCACTCAGTCTCAACTTTCCTGCATTCCGAAGAATGTGAATTTTTCTCTAGTCGAAAGAATGGCTATTACACATTCGCTAAGGGTTGGAGCGACGTGCACAATGTCTTTGCCTGCAAAAGTTCCTGCAGGAATAATTAACTTCTCTTTGCTATCTGTCACCACGATATGTGAATCATATTGTCCACACTTCGCAGAAGCAAAGCTCTCATCGCCCTCGTTATTTCTACACACTTGCGCGGTCTGCCGCAAGACGAGAGATATTCTAGAAATTTTACTTTTCAAAATGCTTTTATATAATTGGGATCTCCCCACTGTCGTGTCTATGTCGTCCAGTATGGCTTCACCCAATCGCCGTCTTGTTAGAGGTAAATTTTATTTTTCTTACTGGGTCGCCACCTAGCCCTGTTAAAGCCGTCCAGCCACTTACCCTCGGTCCCGGCTGTATTTACGTTAAAAGGAATAATGTATTGTTCTGTCCTTATCTCTTTCTGTACTGAAGCTTGCTGTTATCTTGTTAAGTGGGGTTTTCCAATGCCATTAACCACTTGCTTGGTTCATCTCCAAAATGCGTTTCACTTTAACTTACTCATGCATGTCCCTATCCTTATATTGGTAGATATTGTTTTGTTAGTTTTCAGTACATGAAATTACTGCAATTACTTTTTGTTGACATAATATCATTATTATTTTCTGAGGATCTCATATTGTATCGTACTGTTATTATGAATGAAGCTCATGTAAGGTCCGTAAAATCCAGACTTCTTACAATAGGATCATTTGCAAACAAAATGAATAAAGGCAATACTTATTTTCCAGTAGTGTTTCACCTCTATTTATTGAGACAGCACTGGGATAATTGACAATCTGATACACATGCACAATTATATACAGTGTTTTTCAGAAGTGAGGGTCAATAGTCAGAGATATGACAGTAATGATCGTTTGAAATAAAAAAAAAAACATGGAAACATGGGCTCTAAAATGCATACCTTGAGAGCTATGAGCAATTCTTGATCTTCGATACTGTAAAACAAATTTCTTTTCCCATTTTGGGAATTGGTAGTATGGACCAAAACAAGAACAAAATATCCACTAAACATGTGCATGTTTTAAAAGTTGCTCATTCGAAACGTTGGGTTTCAAAGTAGCAAAGATGAGTGCCGTTTGTTGCATTGTAAAATGTTAATTACATCCGGATATATTGTAACCTAAAGTTGACGCTTGAAACCTCCGACGTTAAGTTGCATGTTGTAACAAACACGGGCCACGGTCGGCGAGCAGCATCTGCAGGGACATGTTTACGATGACGACCGTGTTTACGAGTGTGGCCGTAGTGCACTGTTGTGGTTTGGTCTAGCTGTCGCAGTGTCCGCATGTAGCGCTTGCTGCTTTGTTATTCTGCATTCGTCTCCGCACGCAGACCAACTGTAGTACACCGTGTTTCCAGACGTCTGTGATAGTGTAGAGTTGTAGGAACTGTGACCATGGTGTAGTCGAACTCTGAAAAGGTGGAGATGATACTCATCTATGGCGAGTGTCGACGAAATGCAGCTGAAGGCTGCAGGATGTATGCAGAACGGTACCCGGACAGAGAGCATCCAACGTGCCGCACATTGCAAAACATCTACCGCCAACTGTATGCAACAGGTATGGTCGTAGCACGCAAACGGGTCCGTAACAGGCCCGTCACAGGAGGATCGGGTGCAGTTGGTGTGTTAGCTGCTGTTGCCATAAACCCACACATGAGTACACGGGACATTGCGAGAGCCGGTGGACTGAGTCAAAGTAGTGTATTGCGCATACTGCATCGTCACCGCTTTCACCCGTTTCATGTGTCGCTACATCAGCAATTACATGGTGATGACTTTAATCATCGAGTGCAATTCTGTCAATGGGCATTAACAGAGAATGCGTTGCAGTTCTACCTGTTTACCGATGAAGCGGGTTTCACAAACCACGGGGCAGTGAATCTACGGAAAATCCATTACTGGTCCGTGGACAATCCTCGCTGGCTCAGACAGGTAGAGCGACAGCGACCGTGGACTGTAAATGTATGGTGCGGAATCATTGGCGACCACTTCATTGGTCCTCACTTCATTGCAGAGGCCCAAACAGCTGCAACATACATCGCGTTTCTACACAATGATCTGCCAACGTTGCTCGAAAATGTCCCACTGGAAACGCGTCGACGTATGTGGTATCAGCATGATGGTGCACCTGCACATTCCGCAATTAACACTAGGCTGACCCTTGACAGGATGTTCGACGGACGTTTCATAGGACGTGGAGGACGCATAAATTGGCCAACCCGTTCTCCTCATCTTACACCTCTGGACTTCTTTCTGTGTGGTACGTTAAAGGAGAATGTATACGGTGATGTGCCTACAACCCCAGAGGATATGAAACAACGTATTGTGGCAGCCTGCGGCGACATTACGCCAGATGTACTGCGGCGTGTACGACATTCATTACGCCAGAGATTGCAATTGTGTGCAGCAAATGATGGCCACAACATTGAACATCTATTGGCCTGACATGTCGGGACACACGCTATTCCACTCCGTAATTGAAAACGGAAACCACGTGTGTACGTGTACCTCACCCCTCATGGTAATGTACATGTGCGTCAGTGAAAAAGACCAATAAAAAGGTGTTAGCATGTAGACGTAATGTGCTGTTCCAGTCTCTTCTGTACCTAAGGTCCATCACCGTTCCCTTTGGATCCCTGCGTAATTCGGTGCTCTCCGATACACACGATCGAACAGCGGAGGAGTGGTACTCAAGCGTCAACTTTAGGTTACAATATCTCCGGATGTAATTAACCTTTTACAATGCAACAAACGGCGCTGATTACGTATTTGTTTATATGTTCAGATGTGCTAACAAAACTAACGGGGTTCCATTTCAAAAAACGTAGGTTTGTGTAAAAATCATACTTCCGTGCATTCTTTTATGGTTTGTATTAACCAATTACACTAGCCCCTCCCCTCACGTTCGGTCTGTGGAATCGATTCGTCAGTATTTGATGTGGTTTACGAAATATATCCAGCGGTAATGTTAGGTGACTCACCCTGTATATATATATATATATATATATATATATATATATATATATATATATATATATATATATATATATATATATATATATATATATAATGTGTGTGTGTGTGTGTACCCATTGAGCAAAAGGTGCCTACATAAGTACTGTTTGTTATGTACATGTACAGTTGCAGAACATGTTAACTGAAAGTGCTGCATACAAACGAAAATGGATATGTATTTCAGGCCACTGATGATGCTGTAAAAAACTGAGGCGAGACATGTTTGGTAAAACACAAAGGCAAAATTGCCGTTATTCAGTTGCATACAGACGGTTATAACGTAAAAATCATGAGCAGGAAATTATTAGTTGCTGAGGATTGATGCCGGCCGGTGTGGCGGAGTGGTTCTAGGCGCTTCAGTCTGGAACCGCGAGACCGCTACGTCGCAGGTTCGAATCCTACCTCAGGCATGGATGCGTGTGCTGTCCTTAGGTTAGTTAGGTTTAAGTACTTCTAAGTTCTAGGGGTCTGATGAGCTTAGATATTGGGTCCCGTAGTGCTCAGAGCCATTTGAACCATTTTTTTGAGGATTGACAGAACAACAACATTAAGGAGGATATCTTAAGACTCCTGTTGCAAAGACAGTTAAAACATATAGCTCTTGTGAACTGCGAGGAAACCATTGCCTTTTTATTAAGCAATCGGCGTCAACAATATGCTACAACAGAGAGAATATGTTGAAGATGTACAGACAGCGTAATGACGTATACCTATGACAACTGTGACACTTTATGTTCTGTCTCATTGTTGGGAAGCAGGTTCCATACTCGTTTGAACAATTTTTTGCTAATGTCATTAATTTTCAGAATCGTTGGAGTGAATGTCTACTCGGCCTTGATGACCATTACTAAGCAGTTTATCGGTCCGGTACACCATTTTCCATGTTTTGCTACGCTGAAGATGAATCGATCTTACATTTGGTGTTGGGATAGAGATTGTAATCTTAGAGTCTAAAATCATCATGCAATTCTTTTAATGGATGCAAGCTATTCCACATCTTCTGTTCCTCAGTTGTCGTCAATATTCCTGCTTATTTGCTTATTTAAATTATGAATATCTCAGAAAATATTATGTTTCCTTCATTTTGTTGGCATAAATATCTTTTAGAAGTGTTTGACCAGCATATTACCTCTTCGGAAAGAAAAATATTTTTAACAAGTACTATGCAGTCCACAGCAATTCAGCGACATATGCGTAATTTTATATCCATTATTATTATCTCAGCAGCATGGTTCCTAACGGTCCATGACCTCCTACGATACCATACAGCCACGATATAATTTCTACAGCGGTGCTGCACGTCGTTGCAGTCATGGTATAATAAAATAAATTGCATCATTTGAAGGAGAAAGTTGAAAGTTGATATTATACGGAGAGATATTAAAGAAATACGAACTGATGCATTTTTAGTTTTTGCAATTGCTTTTTCGTTGCCTCCCATTGCACAAACAAACGAAATTACTCGTTCTAAATGAGTAAAGCATCTTTAATTGCTTTTATGAATACGAAATTTGGGATAAGATACTTCAGATACCTTGAATATTTATATCTGGTCATGACGTTGATAACAGACGTATCTCTAAGATCCGTACTGCCCTACTTGTGTAGACTGACACATGGAAAATCACTACCAGTAAATGTCTGCAAACAAAGTGTGCTTGCGGCAGGAAAAGTGTGTTACTTACACAGCACATGAAGTTACTTGTTTGGAGGCATCACTGTCGGCTTGCTGTAGATGGTGGGTTACACCTTCTTTTCTGACGCCCCTACAAAAGCACTAGAGCCGGCATTTCTCTCGAGATGAACAAGTAATCAATTGCCGAGGGTAAAGCAGGATTTTTCGCACCTGTCCGCCTTTCTTCTACCGCAAGGCTGATGCCCACTAATGCACTTCCCGTGTCCCGTGTCTCCAAGGTGGACGCACCGGCTGACACGTATCAGCTACCTTAACCGCCCCTTTCCGCTTCAGGTTTCTACAGAACCACCCCATCAGCCAGCTCTACCTGTCCTTCTTGCCCATCCCGACGATGATTTCAGGGAACCATTACTTAAATGCACAAACAACAGCAAGCGTCCGGTACAGACAGTTGTTGTATCATTCCATACTGCTCAGATCATCGATCTGTATCTATTGCTGTTAATCTGTATTAGAGTGGTACAGTCCTGAAATGGATAGACAGCTACTAAAACGCGAAATTTAATTTCAAGTAAGGTACAGTGGACAGAAGTTCGATGTAAGGCCCAGAAATTCCACATCTCCCACATTCTTAGGAGTGATACAGAAACGCTTCTTGGCGGCGCCAAAATTGTGGTAAAACGTTTTAGAGGGGAAAAACAACTAAAACTATGTTTTTTGCAACATGGATAATGCTGTTTATTTTCTGACAGTACCGCAATAAAAATTAAAAGCCAAGATGTACACATAGATGTACACATAGATAACAAAAAAAGTAATTATTTTCTTTTGGTGTAAGTGTAGTGTCGTAACACGAATGAGGACTCAATAAATTTGGCGTATTAAATGCTCTACCTACGAATAAAATACATTGTCTTCATTGTGTTGTTTTATGGTGTTAAAAGTAAGCTTGTCAGTACAGCACTCAGTGGAATTTCGTGAATATCCTACTTAGAACTGGCTATAATCTATTTGTCCTCAACATTTGAAGAGAAAATTCTACAGTAATTGCATATTTTAAAGCCATGAAGATTTCATTTTATCGTGCCTCCTGTTCTTCCGTATTGTACGCAATTATAAAGTGCAGTTGAAACAATTCGAAATTTATTATTACTTCAAGAGAGGTATTCATGAAGGGGAGGCTGGATGAATGTGGCCTCACTTAAAATGGTGAACTCATACTGAGAGAACGCTGAACAAACGTCCCTATTCTGCCAGTAGGCTATGGCGTGAAATGTTTCGATTATTTTGATGCACTGCACAAATCAGTGAAAGCCACTAGCAGTATTCGTTCTGCAACGAAGTGAAAGTCGATTCTTGCTCGTGGTTCGTTAAAAGGCCACTATTGCTCCGCTTCTGACTGTCTAAATAACCGCGGAACATGAATCCGTCAATCGGGTTTCCTCACGTACTGGCAATACAAAAATGTCTGTAACAAAATTTCGTCCTGCGCACATTTCGGGCAGTAAATGGACGTTAAATATGTGCAATCTATCAACACCGTAATCACGTGTACGGTAAGTACCTTTATCAGAATGGATCAGTAGTGCTCTGCAGTTGGTGCAATCGATAGCGTTTTGGTTTAGGACGCAGGATGTTGAGGGTTCGGTTCTGGGTCGAAGCTTATTTCCTTTTATTTCCTAAAAGTACTCAGCGTGGTACAATATCTGGCGTCTTAATCGTCAAGCAGCGAGTACAGTGGATCTCCTACAAAGCATTTGCAGTTACGCACTACGAACACACAAATGGAATTTTAATCATTTCCATTGGCCGGGTTTTAAAGAAGCCTTTTGCACATTGTGAACGCAAATTGTTTCGCACCACTGCATCTACTAAATTCCAAACTTTTGTGTGTGTACCCTCCTCCAACGGTCCCATCAAAATTGTTTGCAAAACACGTTGCTAGCTCTACTGGTGACGTAAGTCCCTAACATAGTGTAATGGACCTGACCGTGGCAGGAAAAATAGTTGGTATTAATCGATGGGACCGTTAGTGGAGGGTACACACAAAAAAAGTTTGGAATCTAGTAGACGCAGTGGTGCGGAATACTTAGCGTCCACAACGTGCAAAAGGTTTTTTAAAAGCTCACCAATGAAAACGATTGTATGTCCATTTGTCTGTTCATAGTACGTAACTCAAAATGTAATCGTTGTATGACAATTAAGACGCCTGATACTGTACGACGCAGACTAGTTTTAGCAAATGAAAACAAATAAACCACGACCCTGAATCGAACCTTCGACCTCATGTAACCTAAACCAAAACGCTATCCATTGCACCAACTGCACAGTGTAGCTGCTATATTCTGTTAGAGGTAGTTGCCGTACACGTGATTATTGTGTAGCCAGATTGAAAATCTTCAACGCCCACTTACTGTCCAAAATATCTGTAGGACGAAATTTTGTGACAGACATTTTTGTATTGCTGGTATGTGAGAAGTCGCTCTGCGAAGTTCGAGAGCGTGATATTTTCTTCACCCTGTATAATTTGCTCACCACCGTACAGTGCATTCACAGGGAAACTCCTGCCGGTATTAGCCAATACCTGATCTGACATAAGCCAATACCTGACCTGTTACATTGGCGTACTGAGCGAAGGAAAAATAGCTGTCTGTGCGCCTCTGTAAATACACTTGTTTTCTTGTTCACATGACCTTCGCTACGTACTTAACGGCCGCAACGTAATAGTAGCAAGGACTTCTTCGAATGCGGGGTCTCTGAATATATCATAAGCGTTTCCAAGAAAACTACGACACCTTTCTTCTAAGGGCACCCATTTACGTTACTCGAGCGTATTCTGTTACACATTCGTTCGATCTACGTACCTGTGCGTCCATAAAACCATATGACGTCAAGTTTGTTTTTAAAAGTGTAACAAACATTATAACAACTCAAAGTGTTCCATTCCCATTCTATAATGAATTTTCGTGGTCGCCCCATTAACAGAGTTTAACGTCACGTTGACGACAAGGTCATTAGAGATGGAGCACAGTCTCAGCTTAAACAACGATGGAGAAGGAATTCAGCTTTCTTTTTCAATGGAAACATCACAGGATTCGCTGTATGTGATTTAGGGAAACCGTGGAAAACATACATCTGGATGACGCACGGGGCTGAAAGCGTGAGCCTCCAGAGCGTTGAAGAATGTTTCACTTTGCAGCAGAGTATGCGCTGATACGAAACTTCCTGGTAGATCGAAATCGGGACCTTTGTCTTTCCAGTGCAACTGCTCTACCGCCTGAGCTGCCCAAGCACAACTAATGACTCCTCCTGACAGCTTTACTTCCGCCAGTACCTCGTCTTCTACCTTTGAGTATCACAGAAGTTTTCCTGCGAAGCTTGCAGGACTAGCGTTCCTGAAAGAAAGGATGCTGTGGAGACATGGATTAGACACAGCCTGCAGGATGTTTCCAGAATGCCTATTGCACTCTGGGGCAGTGAAGTAGCTCAAGTCAATTGACCAATTGCCCAGGAAAGCCAAAGATCTCGAATCCGAGTCTCGGTCCGGCACATTTAATCTGCCCTGAAGTTTGATATTAGCGGACAATTCGCTACAGGCTGAAAAATTGTACCAGTCCAAGTTTCTCAGGAGAACTTCTGTGAAGTTTGACAGGTAGATGAGGTACTGGCGCAAGTAAAACTGTAAGTATGAGGATGGCTCGAGAGTAGTAGTAGGGGAGCTGAGTCGGCGTACGCCCTGTTGTCCCACCTGCGGGCGCGTCTGGGAGAGGAAGTGTTCACATGGCGATATTTGCGTGCATTGTTGTCTGAATATATCGCTATAACACCTGATTTTAGAAAGACGACGCTCCAATTTATGTTTGACAACGGCTATGCGAGACTCAAGGCTTTTGAAATACAGCGTTTTTTCAGGGAAGAAGTTCGTTGATCTGCAACAGACCTATCCATTGAAAGCAGCACAAAGTACGTCAAGATGGCCGATGAAGCTACATGTGAAAGAACTATCGCTGCTGTTCAGAGGGGGTTTAAATTTCGACATTCTGATAGCCATTTCAGCGATGTAATAGCAGCTCCTTCAGGCTAGGGAGTAAGGTTACTTAAAATCCGTCTTGATTGCAATTTTTTTTTTATTATTCATATGACCGGTTTCGATTCATTCAGAACCATCTTCAGATCTGATATTTCAGTTACAGGAGTAACCCGTCCAAATCCAGCAACTTTCACATGCTACGTGACGTGAATAATAAAAAAAATTGCAATCAAGACGAATTTTAAGTAACATTATAAAATCACTGATTACTGTTATCCCATAAGACATTATGTCTGTTTTTGCAATAGGGAGTAAGGGTAAAAAAAATGGTTCACATGGCTCTGAGCACTATGGGTCTTAACATCCATGGTCATCAGTCCCCTAGAACGTAGAACTACTTAAACCTAACTAACCCAAGGACATCACACACATCCATGCCCGAGGCAGGATTCGAACCTGCGACCGTAGCAGTCGCGCGGCTCCGGACTGAGCGCCTAGAACCGCTAGACCACCGCGGCCGGCCTAGTAAGGGTCATTAGGATTTTTGAACTGCCGTTTGAGGTACCTGAATCGATGGTTACTGAACCGCTGCAACCATGTGGAATGGTGCTCGGTGATACACCTGAACGCTGGGCGACTTTTAGCACCTATTCCGTGCTAAAAGGCGTCCGACAGGTGCGGATCGTCCTTAACAAAATATATTCGTTCATATTTACATATTAGAGGATGTCGAGCTATTGTGATTTACGATGCCCAGCCGCGGACATTTTCTGGCTATGGTGGAGAAGGACATACGCACTTGGAGTGCATACAACGCCGCGTAATGCAACTGTCACGAGGAGAAGCGTCACAGCGAGAAGTTCCCACGCAACTGCCGATGACGTACGTGTCGGTGGCCGCCGAGAGGTGTTGCCGAGTTCTGAGGGTGGCACGGACGTGTTAATCCAAGATTCAAATGGTTCAAATGGTTCTGAGCACTATGGGACTTAACATCTGTGGTCATCAGTCCCCTAGAACTTAGAACTACTTAAACCTAACTAACCTAAGGACATCACACACATCCATGCCCGAGGCAGGATTCGAACCTGCGACCGTAGCAGGCGCGCGGTTCCGGACTGAGCGCCTAGAACCGCTAGACCACGGCGGCCGGCGTTAATGCAAGAGCGGACCGAGTTAGGGGAGCGGGGAGGTGACACGGAGGATGCCCCTACACCTAGCTCACGGCAGATTACGGTGGAACTTTCCGTACACTCACATGTAGCACGCAGCATGTGAGTGGAAGTCGAGACTATGGCGGCAGCAACGGACCAACGAGCACCCAATGAACAATGTGAGGTGTTGCCTACGGTGGGAGAGGGCAGGGCATGCGAACGACGATCGCCGAAGCGTCGCAAATGCGTCGCCATAGTTTGGGTAACACGTTCTCCCGTAGCCTAGGGTATGCGGCAGTTATTCGAGCTGAAGAGACGTTTGACATGGAAAACGTGCCTTTAGCGGACGTTGAAAGGATTCCTTCACATGGTGACAGGATGTCCTACCTTCCAGACGGTCCCTCTTCATCGACACCGACTGACCCGATACTGTCGACGGAGGAGTCAGCGACAGGGTCGCGGCAGCCATATCGAAATGTAGCAAAGGATGTTTACGGAGTTGATGAGCAATGTGACTGGGCAGGGCAAGTCGAAGGGATACCGGCATTGGAGCCCCCACTCGATGGCGGCTTATTTACAGGATGCGCACCACAGAACGAAAACAACAGAGGGAAGCCTATTGGCGGGCAATGCTCTGAGTATGAATAGTGGACTAAAACCTTTGGAGTTTACAGTGACATGACACGAGTGTGACAAAGACAAGGGACCAAGCGTATGAGGTGGGAACGGTGAACATTAACACCGCAAGATTTCTTGCAAAGATGTGACTTTTCTGGGACATGCTTTACACCACGGACGTGGATATTCTGCCGCTGCAGGAAATCTGCAATGCTGCCTTTCCTAACGTACGTGGTTACAACACTTACCTAGCGCCGACTCCAGACGTAGGACGTGGCATAGCGATAGTAGTCCGGAAAGGGATTCCGGTGTGTGATCTCGATTGTCTCTCTTCGGCCCGGGGTTTGGTATTCGTATTGCCAACAACCGTGCACCCTCCAGATCTGACAACCGACGGGCGCGCGCGCAATTTTCCTCAGAGGAGATCGCTCCTCTATGCCATGGCAGATATGATCACATCTTGATAGGGATTTTAATTGTTTTCACACCGAAGGATCAAATCCCGAATTTTAGTTCCTGCTATGTACTGCACTCGATTTGACATGATACTAAAGGACACATGGGAAAGGAACCATGGGTAGCATGAGGGATACACCTTTTTTACTAGTCACTCGCAGAGGAGACTGGGTCGGATTTATGTTTCTGACGGATTATGAGATCACGTGTTGGCTGCTGGACGTTGACCCACAGCTTTTACGGATCACCTTGAATATTTATAGACGTTAAGCCTCCCACGGCAGCAGGTCTGGGAGCCGTAGTTCATGGAAACTTAATTCATCCTTGTTAGTGGATCCCGATTGTCACCAGGCGGATCGAAGAAGTGTGGCAGACGTACATTCGCCGTCTCCCGAACGCACCGTACGGTTCTTTCATGGTGGCTGCAATGTGGAAAACCGGCAATGCGAAGAACTTTCACCATTTATGGCAAGGAGAAAGCGGGTTGCCTCCAAGACGCACTTCAATATTACTACATGGTGCTCCGTGACCTGTCCTCCAGGACCCCATCGCCCAAGCCTCAAGCGGAAGTCCATCGCATTGAGGCGTGCATTTTATCGACCATGAGACGTAGATTGGAAGGACTTTCGATCCGTGCTCGGTGCTTGGACAACGTCGATGGAGAACGTATTTTCATGCGTCACGTATCCACGAGAAACGCGTATAATCGCCAGTGCTTGATCACAGTGCCCCATGATGGTGATGAACGGCCCTTGATGTCACAAAAGAACGTTGCAGCTGGGTTGCTTGACCATTACCACCTCCTTTTTACCGGGACACCGACTTACGATAAGATAGGAGAAGACATTTTGCGACATATTCAAACGGGGTTTGATGGTACGGATGTAGATGATTTATTGGAACCCCTTACAGAAGATGACATACGGATCGTATTCACGGTGTTGTGCATAAATCCCCTATGCCGATGGGTTGACACTCGAATTTTATCGCGAATTTACAGATCTAATGACGTCCCAATGGGTGTTTATCTATAACCAGTAATTGTGCCCTGACACAGACGGCCCTGCCGCAATTCATCGGGGGAATGCTTATACCATTACCGAAATCGGCAGTGAGTGTCAGCACCCACCAATTTCGACCGTTCACGGTGCTCAACACTTACTACAAGATCTCTGCGTGAATGCCGGCGACAATGCTCAAGACTTTAATATCCAAGGCATTACCACCACACCAGGCTTGTCTAGGAGTTCGGAGCAACATTCATGCTATCCCAGGTGAATACCGTGACATCATTGCCATGATGGGAGCATGTCGCATGCGAGCGGCGTTCGTATCAGTGGATTTTGATTGTGCCTTTGAGAGGATCAACCACGAATTCCTTGAATCGACCATGCGACGCATGGTGATGCCTCAAGATGTCATTATCGTCCTCATGCCCCTCCTTCTGAGCGCTCCTTCGACGGTGAGAGTCAATGGCAGCGAAGAAGGAACGATTGCTGTTCACAGCTCAGTTAGTCAAGTGTGTCCCTTGTCGATGGTACTGTTTGCAATAGCGCTCCAACCACTGATGCAGTCTCTTCGATGGACTCTGTGCGAGTTCCTTCATGTTTCGCGCATATGCCTACGACTTGATGATACTTGTCCGGACCGAGAACGAAGTACGTAAGGTGGTTGTCCTTCTTATTACTTTCGGGTTGGCAGCAGGTTGTAGGGCCAACACGAATAAAACCAAGATTCTACACTTTGGTCGGGGACTGGACGCTCTGCGCAGTCCGTTTACGACGATGGACATCATGCGATGCTTAGAAGTTTTATTCACCCGATCGCTACGGCAATCAGCGGCGGCGAGCTACCGGCGAATGGTCCAGTATGTCCGACTGCACATACGCAACAATTCACTGCGAACCCACGACCTGCTACAAAGGGTGGAATACACTAATGTTCATGTTGCCTCACGGCTGCCAAACATGGCGCAGCCACTACCAATGCCGCATGGTATTTTCGACAGATTAATGGCGATCCCTGGATAGTATGTCAGCCAAAGCACGCTGTTTAAGATCAAATACACCATTGTGGAGGACTTAATCTCACTAATGCGCGGAAAAAAGCTCTCGCTCTATACCTGCGAGCGGCGCCACGGACTTGGAACCAACAACAACACGCCATCATGTCGGTGATCCTAGGCGTGTTTCTTTCCCCATATTTTGAACCGCCGATGACGGTTGGCACAATATCGCCTTCCTTTTCTCACGTCGCGCGATTATTTGTTGATTTTAGTTACGTTCAGTTACAAATACTGCTACAAGGCTCCCCACAATCCGTGAGATATATCGGTACTTGACGCGTCATCATGGCAGCAATGTAGTCGAGCTTAAATACCAACGAGGGAATGGCGACAGATCTGGCGAGCTATCAATAAGCCTCTCCTAGCCACGGTAGCGAGATCGTCTTAATCAGCCTCAAGACAGTCATCCGCCGATAGCCGACGCCGGTGGCCAAGCGGTTCTAGGCGCTGAGTCCGGAACCGAGCGGCTGCTACGGTCACAGGTTCTAATCCTGCCATGGGCATGGACGTGTGTGATGTCCTTAGGTTAGTTAGGTCTGCCTCTCCCTTATCCTGTCAGGGGACACGGTGGCCAGGCCTCCAAGCATTACCCCTGCCCACCTGCCCCCTGATTTATACCTAAAAAAAGTAATCAAGAGACCCGGGGTCGAATCCCCGTCCTGCAAAAAAAAAAAAAACGTTAGAGTGCCAAAAAAGAGGTCGATGGAACACTTGACTCAGAAAGGCAAAAGCCCGACTTGTAGCCCAGGTCCGGAACAAATTTTTAATCTGCTGGAAAGTTTGACACGAGTTCATTGTCATAGCACTGCCTCTCATCGTCTCGTTTCATATCGTTTCTTGCTAATACTCGTAAGCATTTGGGCCTATCTGATTTGATCCATTATAAATGGATCTGAAAGCCTGCGACTGTGAAAACAATAGGTTTGTTTATAAATAACTCATCTGCTACCAGTCACGAATACTGACAGATTCTTTCTCTTATAGACATTACTTGCTTTTATCCACAATGAAGAAGAGCTGTTGCTCGTTACATTAAAGGGAAATTTTGTTCCAGATTTCCTATATTTCCTTATGACCATCCAACGATGATATTTTCCTGTGTACAACAACACAGTCAGCGAACAGTCTTGCAGTCCTGCTGATCCTATCTCATATCCCTGAGTCATATAACAAAATAGCAGGTGGTGGAGGAAATGAAGACCTCAGTCAGTTGGAAAACCATATTTACCACAGAAGTTCGCATTGATCGTGTTCAGAGTGGCTTCAGGAAAGGACATTTTCCAATATTACTATCTACCTCTGGCTATAAATTTGCTCAATGTATTGCGTGCATAAAAAAGCGCATAAAAACGAAATTTAACGGTGCTTACGAACTCTATGTCATCACCGGAAATGGCATCGTCATCAGTAGCGCACAGCTCAATGTACTTGCCTCACATGGTTGTAGAGTGAGGCTCAAATCAGTGTCCGCTCATTCGGATTTGCGATTATTATTGTTTGCTTCAACGAACTCAGAAAAATAAGAGGATGATTTGATTCAAAATTTAAAGGCTGACTGTCTTCCTTTTTCCCCAGTGAGATACTGAGTTATTTCTCAGTTCTTAATGGGTCTAACGTTCAGTTGTGGTAAACTGTAATTTATTTAATTGTTCCCTCGTGATCGTCAAGCGACATGTTCTGTAGATGTGCCCACTTGTGCAGAACTGTAATGACGTAAATAACCCAGTATGTCATATAAAGTAGTACAAACGGCAGTAATGAAGTCCGGCATTCAATGTTGTCTCATCCCGTCTCACCTCCCTCTCTAACCACTCTAGAGCAATTGACTTATTTCATTTTGGTTTCTGGGCTAACGAATTACTTTCTCCCCTCCGTGCAATTAAACCTCGAGTTTCAAGAGGATTTCCTCGCGAAATTGCCGTCATTTGTTCTGGAGTGCCTCTTGCATTTCCGTTATATCTCCTTGACAAACCACAGCTTAAACGGGTCAGACTAGTTAGCCCTGCACCTCCGCCGGTCTAGTATATGTAACGAGTACAGCTCTTGGAAATAAAAACCAGGAAGTTTTAGTATACAGGGAAATTAGCGTAATGAGAGTCATCCATTTCGCATTTCTAAACGTCCTCTCCATCATAATTTGCAAGTAAAATACGATTACATTGTGAAAATAACATGGAAAGTGAGAAATTCTCCGTGTACCGTTCTTACGGGTACTGGGGAGATCTCTGTCCTTTCCATCTGTTGCAGTACTTACCGTTTACAGTAAAATAAAACATTTACAAACAACCATAACAAAAATTTTATTGAGCTGTTTGTTAAAAAAGAACATGTTTCTAACCATAAAGGAAATATATTTAATGTAATCAGATCCAAAACAGTGTAACTTTATTCGTCTTGTGAATCTTCCGCAACAGTTATTAATTACAGTACGTAAATTTTCCCTTGTGGCGTAATTTATTGCGTGACATTAAGATCATAAACGAAAATACGCATATTTTTCAAGTTTTTATAAACAAATCGTTTAGACTCGAGTAATTTTTTGAGAGTTCCATAAAATTTCACGAAGAAAGATCTAAAATGGAAAATAGTTTGAGTTAACAAAGTCTCGTTCCAATGACTCATTATATAATTGGCAGACACTTGAAGAAGCGCAATTTTCGTCATGTGATAACGAACTAAAAGACTGCGAAGACACCACTGACTAACATTTCAGTACTTTCTTTTAAATGTGAGTCCAAATCTGCTACAAATTTTTTAGATGACTACTTAACTTCTGCTACAATTCTGCAATTTTGGCCTTAGGGCACTTTCAGGTACACTAGAATGTATGTTACTTATAAATGAGTGTTATCTTAAACTTCTGACGTGTTGCCGTATTTAATGGTGCTACTTGACGATTTTAACCACGTAAGCTATTTCACCCACGCAATTATATACAGGGCAGTGCAGAAGGACACTAGCTTTACTTCACAGTCCACAAGCACCCAGTTACCCTAGCTAAAAGATCAAAATACCCGGTAGTGACACTCGATACAAAAACAACCTGGAACCCCCATCTACTAACCATAAAAAAACAATGTGAACAAAAGACCAAACATGGGAACTGAATCTCCCCATCATTCTCCATACCTCCAAGATCCCTTACTTACCTATGCCGATGTTACATGGAACTCACCCCTCCTAAATTTCATACACGCTCTAAGTCCTAGAGTACCATGCCCTCCGACCTGCCTACCACATCTGTCTACCCTTCCACACCCTTCTTGTTTACACGGTCTACGCCCCTTCTATATCTCCCGTAAGTTCGAGTCCCAACACCCCACAGTCTCCCCCGTCCTTGAGAATCCTGCTCTACTGTTGCACTTCTGTCAACGTGTCCGACCTTCCTTCCAAATCCAATCACTGCATATACTGTCCCAGAAGAATTTCAATCGCTCTCCCATCCCAGACTGTGAACTCACCTCGAGGTCTACTACTTTTTCCATCTATGTCCTACCCTAGCCATTGCAGTCTAAGTCAGGCATCAACCCGCACTTTCCTTGCCGAGCTGGTACCACACATCTATTTTGACACCTGCGTCCCAAATATCAGTTCCTTCCCACAAAGGTATATCTCATCCTTTTCCAACCACCATCCTCTCCATTACCCCGTGGATCCCATTCCCCATACACAATACACCATCCTCATTATTATTTAGCGTACACATCACTGCAATCGTTTTTAAAACCTTCGTCTCTGCTTAACCCCATAATCTTTACTAATTTACAAACATTAACGTCTGTAGCGCCGAATGTGGTTGTTGTCAGTCTACCCGTCCACCAAATGACCTTAAAATAAATAAAAAGGCTCATATGTCAATATTACGCATTCATAACTTAGGTCTAGCATAATCAAAGAAGTTGCAAGGAGGGAACAAATAAAAATTAGGGATTAGCGTTCAATCGACAACTAGGTAATTAAAGGTGAACGACAAGCTCGGACGGCGGAAGGATGGGGAAGGAAATCGGCCGTCTCCTTTGACGGAATCATCCCAGAATACATGAGAAATCTAAATATATACAGCTAGACGGAGTTCTGAACTGCAGTCCTCCCGAATACATATTCAGTGTCATATCAATTTTCAACACGACAATATAGTTCTCACACAGGTCAAACAGTTAAGTATTTGACGTATAAAAACGTGAAGTCATATTTCATTACCCATATCCACTTCATTAATTGCTTAATGGAGTTTTTTATCCCTTATGCCAAAGAAAAAAGGGCATAGAAAAACAGGTTTTATCACCTCAAGCAAATTTTGAGTCTTTCTTAAACCATGTTTTTCAGGTACACAGATTAGAGTTAAGAAAATGTTTCTAGCGAATGTGTGAAAAGATGTAAGATTTATAGCAGATTTTTTTAAGTAGTAAAACGATTTGTACTAAAAATATTTTCTTTAATTGCTTTTGTAAAAACCTGAAAGGAGACATTCAAACTAAGGAACCTTTTGAGCGTTACGTCGAGACATGTCTAAACCAAAAACATCTATTAAAATTGAAGTTTCGATCGTCTTTACAGCGACTCCCTTCAGATGATATGTATTCACCCTGAAGCAGAGCACTACAAAAACGGTTTAAACATCGGTTGTAATAACGTTTTAGTTACAAAATGATGTGAATTGATAATCAAACGACTCTGAAGATGTTTTTAAAAATGGAAGATGAAACACGTCTTGACTTTAAATATCTAATCTGCATCACAAAATGTAAGGTTCTGTTTATTATAAAAGAACATATACTTTAAATATTTTCGTGTGAAATGACGACTACAACATACATGTTACGTATGATACATCAGGCATTACCAGCTGGCCTCAATCATAAATTCAAAAACTCAACCTCAGCGCTGACGAAAACAGTGTAGAAAAGCATCTTTTACTAATCCATCGATATGGAAACACTGAAAACATTGTAACCACTTTTCCGGAAGTAAACGTACTGTACAAGAAAAATATCAAAATAATACATTTTTTTAGTCTTACTCTTAAACTTGCAAAAAGAAAAAAAACACACAAGTAATGTCATGAGCAAAAGCAAAACAGTAAGCGAAAAAATTCGAAGCTCAGAGCTCTCCAACTTAAGCCAATTTCTCAGAGGAGCCTAACTGCGGTTGTTCTTATATATTCGAAAGTTCTTATATTTTCTAAAGTCACAGTAGAAAAAATTCATATCAACTCCTAGAAGCTTATATGAGAAATTTTTAGTAAATATAGAACATAAGATCTGTGTTTTATTCGTCAAGTAACGACTTTGCTCTCGGTTTATTCCTCGATACTTCCGTCAGTTTTTCATATGCGGGTTCTGTTATACAGGGTGGGCAAAATAATAATAAAAGTGCTGCGGATAATGTTTCATGCCGTTTCAGATAGGGAACCCATCTTACGCTATGCACCTTGTGAGCGGATGAAATAAGTTGGGTTGCCTATCCTCAGGTGCATGAAACATTTTCTGGGCCATTTTCATTTAGCCCACTCTGTATTTCAAAAATGAAGAAATTCGTTCCTATCCTGATATCTGATGCGGCGTTTGTAACGGTACTTTGACTACCGCACCCCCGCCAATGCAAAGATATGATTTACGATCGCGCATGCAGAAGAGCGCTGCGCCAGCGACAGATTTTTTATAAGTAATTTTGATCTTTTTCGTTTTAACAACTAGTTGATTACTCTCTTGTCTTCATACGTTCAAGACGTGTATTTTTCGGTGCTGTGTTAAATTTGCTTTTAAGTGGAAATTAAAACTATATTGCGAAACGAAGTTATTTCAGTAGTGATTCCCCAAATTTATAAATTAATCCTGACAGTGACAACTTCAAGAAATTTTCATCAGACGAAGAACAAGAGGACTAGTGAACAATAAAAAAAGGACATCCTACAATAAAATTAAGTATTCCAGACGCAGCCACGAAGACTATATTATAATAAATACTACGTTTCTGACAGAATTATAAGGTAAATTTGAACTTATTTCTGATGCTATTTCCTTACAGTCGCTTTTTGTAGTGTTGCCGATCCGGTCTGCCATTCACGGTCAAATTACAGCACTATCCCAATCAGTAATACGAAGTCCGCCTTATCCGTAACTTATTCCATCAAAATACAAAACCCAATCAGATTTTCTATTTTGTATTTTCGCGGCAGAACCCCTAGGAAAGGAAACACTACACGTTAGATCGGGAAAAACAGCGTGTTGTCTAAGTAAACCTGTCCAGCATTATACTGGCACCGCACTTCTAACACAGAAAAACTTTGTAATTAACGACTACCAGATATAATTCGGTTTCGCAGAGTGAACGTGGATGCTTTAGTCCGTTCAAAAATGCTGGCTGCGAAGTGCACGCAATGCTACGCATAGCATGTAAATTCTCGCACAAGACACGAAAAAAAAAGAAGACTGCGCGGAGAAACACAAAGGCAGGCAGAAGCAATCCTGGTGCTGGAATTCCATGGGGCTCCAGACCACACGTAAATTACAGTGTGGTCCCGGTCGGGGGCGGGGGAGTATGGAGGGAGGTGGGAGGAAACCTGAGCGCCGGCGCTCCCTTCCTGCTGGACAAACGGCGCCGCGATGCCGGCGTCGGCGTCCTGAGGAGCGCGCCTCCGAAATTAACCGTAAATCCCTGTGGGCGACAGGCGTTACGCGGGTCTGCCGCGCTGCCCCTGTCAACAAGCAACGAGGTAGCAGAGCGGCAGCAAGTAATAATGCGCTGACATCGTCCCAGCTTAGAGTCCTTGAGAGAGACACCAGAAAGCAGTGCTGCCAGGTTTCTTTCAGGCTGCTCATCTTTAAGGAAATACGTTTTATGTATGCCATCGAAATCTTTATTATTCTGTGAACAGTTTCGTCAATTTACATCAACTATCTGACATCAAAACTTAAAGTGGTACATACCGCATGTCTGTTACATCTACATCTACAATAAAATTTTGCATTTTACACTTAAGTGCCTGGCAGAATTATCTTCGAAGCGCTTTCAGGCTATCAGGCTATTTATTTACTCTTCCTCTCTCTAAGAGCACTTGAGAAAAAATGAACACTTAAATCTTTCCGCAAGAGCTCTGATTTTTCTGTTTTTATTACGATGATCCCTTTTCCCTATGTGGGTTAGCGACAATCAAATATTTTCCACAACTAAATATTTCGTAGGAAGATCTCACTTCAACGAAAAACGCCTTTGTCTTAATGATAGCCACTCCAACTCGCATATCGTATCCGTGACACTCTCTCCCCTATTTCGCGACAGTACGAAATGAGCTGCGCGACTTTTTCGATGCCCTCCCTAAGTTCTGTCTAGTAAGGATCGAATATAGCAGGATAATACTCTAAAGATTGGAACAAATGTAGTGTACGCAGTCTCTGTTACTAGTCCTGTTGCATCTTCTGAGTGTTCTGTCAATAAAGTGCAATCTTTGATTTGCTTTCCCCATAACGCTATCCATGAGGTTGTTCCAATTGAAGCTATTAATAACTGTAATTGCTAGATATTAGCTGGATTGCAACCTTTTAGATTTGTGGGATTTATAGTTTACTGAAAGTTAACAGATTTCTTGTAATACCCATGAGGACGACCTCACACCTTCCGTTATTCAGAGACAATTGCTACTACTCGCACCGTTTTCCACAACGAAATGTTTCGTGGGAAGATCTCACTTCAGCGAAAAACGCCTTTGTCTTAATGATACCCACTACAACTCGCATATCGTATCCATGGCACTCTCTCTCCTATTTCACGATAGTATAAAATGAGCTGCCCGACGTTTTCGATGTCGTCCGTAAGTTCTGTCTAGTAAGGATCGAATATAGCAGGCTAATACTCTAGAAGATTGGAACAAACGTAGTGTACTCAATCTCTGTTACTAGTTCTGTTGCATCTTCTAAGTGTTCTACCAATAAAATGCAATCTTTGGTTTGCTTTCCCCATAACGCTATGCATGTAGTTGTTACAGTTTAAGCTGTTGATAACTGTAATTGCTAGATATTAGCTGGATTGCAAGCTTTTAGATTTATGGGATTTGTAGTTTACTGAAAGTTAACAGATTTCTTGTAGTACCCATGAGGACATTCTGACACTTTCCGTTATTCAGAGCTCTCCAACTTAAGCCAATTTCTCAGAGCAGCCTTACTGCGCTTCTTCTTATATTTTCGAAAGTCGCGGTAGAAAAAAATCATATCAACTCCTACAAGCGTTTATGAGAAATTATTAGCCTACACTTACATCAAGTAAATATAGAACATAAGATCTGTGCTTTATTCGGCAAGTAACTGCTTTGTTCTCCGTTTATTCCTCGATATTCCCGTCCTACCGTACAGGTGTTTTGTCTATATCGTTTTGCAGTTAGTTTTGTCCTTCTGATGACTTTACTACACGGTGAATGACAGCACCACATGCAAAAAATGTGAGAGAGCTTCTCTGATTGTCTCCCAAATCGTTTATACATGTAGATTAGGAACAGCACAGGTCCAATAGCACTTACTTGGGGAACTCCTGCCGTGCTTAGTGACCGAGTGGTTTGAGGCGCCATGCCACGGACTGCGTGACCCCTCCCGCCGGAAGTTCGAGTCCTCCCTCGGGCATGGGTTTGTGTGTTGTTCTTAGCATAAGTTAGTTTACGTAGTGTGTTCGTCTAGGGACCGAGGACCTCAGCAGTTTGGTCCCTTAGAAATTCACACACATTTTTTGAGGGGAACTCCTTGGTCGCATTGAGGACGCTGCTGCCATGCTTGGAGAACGTATAGTAGCACCCAGAAAAGCAATAGAACATGTCCTCGAAAGAGTACATAAACGCATTCAAGTTGACGGTTGTATATTAGAACATGTAGAGTGAATTGTACAATAGCTATAATTTCAATTGATTCTTAGTAGAAAGCATGTTGCAATGTTAGCTAATTGCTGTACATGAGTAAGCCTGACTGAATAATGTAGAAAATAAGAAACAATTCACATTAAATATGTTCTGCCTTGAAAACCAAACGTATAAAAATAAGATAATAGAACATATGTGCATACGAAGATTCTTGTTTCAAATGATCGTTCCTACCGTTTCCCTGAATACTGACCATTTCCCCTGCGACGTCCTGCAGAATGTAGTCTTGTCACTCAACATTAGACGGGAGAGACAATTGTTATCTTTCATTTAGACGCCAAGAATGAATTCACAAAAACTATATGGTGTTGTTTCTCACCATCTAGTGATGAGGGCTTGTAACAGTTTATGCCTGTTTGATCCGAAAGACTATTCGCCACCTATCTTGCCAGACACATGCATGAGCTATGGTTGACTCTTGGCTGGCGCGGTGAATAGACTTCTGTGGACTAGATGAAAAATTTGTAATGCACTTCCTTCTTGAACGAGCGCACGGGGCGACCAGTTGATTTCCGTTTATAAACAAAACGCGATCGAGATGGTGCAATGACAACACACTGGACTCCTATTCGGGAGGACGGCGGTCCAGATCCACATCCGGCCATTTAAGGCGATTGCCAGGTGTTTTCTTTAAAAAAGCATGGCCGATTTCCTCCCACATCTTTCCACAATCAGCGCTCGTGTTCCGTCTCTAATGAGCACAGAGCCGATGGGACATCGAACCGTAATCTTCTTCCCTTACGTAACCAGTGTCTTGAAACTGCTGGTGCTATCGCCGTGTGCTGTGAGCTGCAGGCAGAGGTCTCGATAAAAATCACGCCGCACACTTGTGGCTTGTAACTGAAGAAACAGGGAACTAGGAATGGCTTTTTTTGCTCCGTTATCGTCTTTTCGAGTTCACACTCCCTTGATAACGAATGAACAAACGATCGAGCTACAGTAAAGAGGCCGCTATCGCCAAGAGCAGTCTCACATTTAAGCAGAAGCAGTTTACTTAATATGTCAGTTTGGTTTCCAGAACGGTTGCTCGACTGAGAGTGCTATTTACACATTCACCCACCAAATATTACAAAACTTAAATAATAAAAAATCGCCCCCTTTTTTATCTTTCCAAGGCATTTGTCTGTGTAGATCAATTACGCTCTTAGAAAAACTCAAGTTTTATGGAAACGGTGGCTTTGAACCATGTTTAATAAACAGAAGGCAAAAAATTGAGCTCACTAATTCTACCAATGTCGGAAAGCTAAAACGTTTTAGCGACTGTGGAGAAATCACAAAGGCAGTCACACAGGGTTCAGTTTTGGATCCACTCCTATTCCTTATATATGTGAATCACCTTCCACTTAACATTCACCAAGCAGAAGTAATACTTTTTGCAGACAATATTACCGTTATAATAATCCCACCAGAGCGGAGGAAGCGTTTAATGACGGGTGATTTAAGCGCCGTCGTGGTGGGCAACGAGCCTCTCACAAGGGAACCTCCCCATCGCACCCCCCTCAGATTTACTTATAATTTCGCACAGTGGATAGGTCTTGAAAAACTGAACACAGATCAGTCGAGAAAACAGGAAGAAGTTGTGTGGAACTATGAAAAAATAAGCAAAATATACAAACTGAGTAGTTCATGGGCAACATAGGTAACATCAAGGATGATGTGTGCACAGGGGCGCCGTGGTCCCGTGGTTAGCGTGAGCAGCTGCGGAGCGAAAGGTCCTTGGTTCAAGTCTTCCCTCAAGCGAAAAGTTTACTTACTTTATTTTTGCAAAGTTATGATCTGTCCGTTCGTTCATTGACGACTCTGTTCACTGTAATAAGTTTCGTGACTGTGTGTTGCGACCGCACCGCAAAACTGTGCGATTAGTAGACGAAAGGACGTGCCTCTCCAATGGGAACCGAAAACATTTGATCGCAAGGTCATAGGTCATCCGATTCCTCCACAGGAAAACACGTCTGATATATTCTATACGACACTGGTGACGGCATGTGCGTCATATGACAGGAATGTGTTGTCGACACACCTAACTTGCACACTTGGTGAATGGGTAAAAAGATTCTTCTACCTAGCCCGATTTAGGTTTTCTTGTGGATGTGATAATCACTCCCAAAAAAGTGATGAAAACAAAAGTGTGTGTCACATAAACTGCAACAAATGAATGCAACAGTTTCACAGTCGCACAGTTTTCTCTGTGCTCTGTCAAAACGTATGTTTTTTATCGTTTTCAAAGTTTTCCGTGTGTAGACCGTCAAATCCTGTATATGTCCAAGCAAATCTGAACATGTCCTGGAATTTTGGAGAGCGAAGTTGATTATGTGCGGGTGCCTGAACTCTGATAATTCTCTGAAAATAAAAAAATTAAACTCTTCACTCGAGGGAAGACTTGAACCAAGGACCTCTCGTTCCGCACCTACTCACGCTAACCACGGGACCACGGCGCTCCTGAGTTCAGATTATCCTAAATGTTGCCTATCTTGCACGTGGACTACTCAGTTTGTATATTTTGCTTATTTTTTCATAGTTCCACACAACTTCTTCCTGTGTTCTCGACTGATCTGTGTTCAGTTTTTCAAGGCCTATCCACTGTGCCAACTTATAACTAAATCTGAGGGGGGTGCGATGGGGAGGCTCCCTTGTCAGTTGCGCGCGCAGTCAATGGGTTTCTGTCAAGTGACTGCGTGCAGCAACGGGAGAGACTTCGTGGCCGGTGGTACGCCTGAGCGGCAGCTACGTTTAAAACTATGGTCAATGCTGGTCTCAGCTGTTAGCTGTTGTTGTCGTTTGGCCAGGGAAACCGTCCTGTATAAAACTTATTCCGACGGGGCGGATGGGTATTTAATTGCGCTCGTATCGACATTTGAGTATCCGGAGTAAACCTGTCTCAGCTGTGGTGGCGGGTTTGTTACGTGACACTTAGCTTCGAACATTGGCCACAAGGCCTGTCTGTGGCTTCCGTCCTGTTGGATCCTGAACGACAGGTATATTGCGGAAACACCGTCTTGCTTGCAGTCCCTGTTATTTGGATTGCTGTCGGTTAGCACACCGATACTCAGAAATTATAGTGAGCATTTATTCTTCATTTTAACGACTGTTATGTTGTTATGTGATCTTATTAGTTGTGTTGGTCGCCGCACTGGTTACCCAATTTTGTCAGAAGTAAAATGGAAATGCCGTGTGGCTAGGGCCTCCCGTCAGGTAGACCGTTCGTCTGGTGCAAGTCTTTCGAGCTGACGCCACTTCGGTGGCGTGTGTGTCGATGGGGATGAAATGATGTCGATAAGAACAACACAACACCCAGTCCCTGAGCGGAGAAAATCTCCGACCCAGCCGGGAATCGAACCAGGGCCGTTAGGCATGACATTCCGTCGCGCTGACCACTCAGCTACCAGGGGCGGACTTGTCAGAAGTATAGCGGAATGATTACGTCAGGTTGTTTATTAAGTGGTTTTCTAACGATTGACTGTAATTGATATTACGGTACTAGTGGAGCTTATTGGCAAAGTCATGTCGAGTTGCTTGAGGGCCACATTCAAAATTGCAAGCCTGAGTCACTACTGTGACGTGATGGTTAACTTTTACTTATGGTTGATGAAAAAGTCCACCGGTGTACTGACGGTGTATAGTGTTCAACAGACACAATATTTCGGCGACCAGATATGTCGCCATCGTCAGGTGCGCTGAAGATGAGCTCCTGAGGGTGCGCGGCCGATTATTATCTCGTGCCCCCTCGAGCTGCTACCTAAGCACTCTACGCCCGCAACCGAGCGTCGGCGGTAGCGGAAACGCTAGCGTCTACGTCTGTGATAGCGTAGATGTAAAATCTCTGTCCTCTGAATTAAACTGAATCTTCGTTCCCAAGCCTTGCTAAGATTACAGCAGCAATCTCGGTTGATGAGATCGTCCCTGGTGCGAATTTCTATGGCCTCTCTAACCACGCTGTCACAAAGTCTGGGCCAATATCCTGGCACGTTCGTAGCAGTAAGAATTTTTAATTTCAGTGCGGACATTAAAATACACCCAAGGATCTAAACTGCTGGAAAAAAATGAGTACACCTGGCAAGAAGAAGTCGACTTTGATCCGATGGTACATTTCACCTGGGGTATAGAACATGGACTGATATTGGTCTCAACGTCGTCCGACAACAGACAGCTACCAGAGCGCCACATGTAATAGTAGGCAATGCTTACAGCCAGGAGGCTCAGTGTGGAGCACAGGGGTGAACCAAGCAGACAAGTATGTCATGAGGAAGGACTCGCTCTTGCAACAGTCAACTGAGCGGGTTTCAAAGGGGTCAAATTGTGGCCTTCCGAATGGCTCCATAGTCCTTACGGAGGACTGCCACAAGTTGTAAGTCCTACGTCAGTCATGCAACGATGCTGGTATCGGTGGTTATGTGCAAGTTCTCACGTCCGTGGATGAGGTTCTGGACGTCCACATGGCGTAGACGCCAGCCAGGATCGTCGTCTTTATAGGGGAGCAGTGGCGGATAGTACAGCTATAGCAGCACAGATAGGAGGCCTTGTGAGCCAGACGTGTCAACACGAACTGTTGGGAAGATGGTTATTAGCGGTAGAACTATGGGCAGGCACACCTCTAACTCATCTTCCACTCCTCCTCCTGAGGAAGTTTGTGACGTGCCGCTTTCAGTTCAGCATATTGTGGCTACGTATGTCCTGTATACTGATAATAGGGCAGTCCTTGGTCTCGCTGGAGACCTGCCCACCATCCTCGCAGATACCGATACCAGTGTTAACAGAGAGGTGAAATTTTGTGAACTATCAGGCCTCATCCCTAAACTGGTGGGGAAGGGCGGTAGAATTTAGTACGTTATAAACAGTTCTGCATGTGGGGACAGCCTTCGTCCCCACCCATGAGACTTCCTGTTGATTTTTTGTCAGGGCGCTGATGACCGTGATGTCGAGCTCCCCCTCAACCCAACTCATCACCATCATCATCATCATCTTCCACTTACGTCACAGCACCGTCGTGCACGGCTCGACTGGTGCCGGGAGAGAATCATTTAGGACATGGAATGGCGCGGCGCACACTTCAGCGATGAAAGCAGATTCTGCCTGCACGCAAGCGACGTTCGTTTGCGCTTATGACGTAGACCTGGTGAGCGCTGTTTCGTAGAGTGCATTCGTCAAAGACACACTGGTACCACCCCCAGGCGCATGGAGCGATAAGCTGATCTCTTGCTCACCTTTAGTGGTTTTGGAGGAGACACTAAACAGCGTTCGGTACGTGCAGAATGTTGTTAGACCTGTTCTTTCGCCGTTCGTGAAACACTAAAGTTATGTTTTGTTCCAGCAGCATAACACTCGCCGATACATTGCCAATGAACCTCATGGTGCTCAGCAAGACGAGTAGAAACTTCCCTGGCCAGCACGACCTCCCGACCTGTCTCCAATGGAACACGTGTGGGATGTGATGGGGCTAAAAGTGGCTCGTGCGACTTGTTAATTAGCAATTCTTACAGAACTACGTGAACAGGTTGAGCAGGACAGTATTCGCCATCGTTACGATCAACGGCACACCGTCCGTGGAGGCTACACCACATATTAGCATAGATCTTTCAGCATGGGTCAATACTTTGTATCTCAGAAGCAGTTGTACTATTGATCTGTAAATTTAATCATTTCAAGTACTCCATGAATTGTTGCAATAACATATCTTGAGAGAACTGGAAACCTCTAAAAGAATATACTACACTCCTGGAAATGGAAAAAAGAACACATTGACACCGGTGTGTCAGACCCACCACACTTGCTCCGGACACTGCGAGAGGGCTGTACAAGCAATGATCACACGCACGGCACAGCGGACACACCAGGAACCGCGGTGTTGGCCGTCGAATGGCGCTAGCTGCGCAGCATTTGTGCACCGCCGCCGTCAGTGTCAGCCAGTTTGCCGTGGCATACGGAGCTCCATCGCAGTCTTTAACACTGGTAGCATGCCGCGACAGCGTGGACGTGAACCGTATGTGCAGTTGACGGACTTTGAGCGAGGGCGTATAGTGGGCATGCGGGAGGCCGGGTGGACGTACCGCCGAATTGCTCAACACGTGGGGCGTGAGGTCTCCACAGTACATCGATGTTGTCGCCAGTGGTCGGCGGAAGGTGCACGTGCCCGTCGACCTGGGACCGGACCGCAGCGACGCACGGATGCACGCCAAGACCGTAGGATCCTACGCAGTGCCGTAGGGGACCGCACCGCCACTTCCCAGCAAATTAGGGACACTGTTGCTCCTGGGGTATCGGCGAGGACCATTCGCAACCGTCTCCATGAAGCTGGGCTACGGTCCCGCACACCGTTAGGCCGTCTTCCGCTCACGCCCCAACATCGTGCAGCCCGCCTCCAGTGGTGTCGCGACAGGCGTGAATGGAGGGACGAATGGAGACGTGTCGTCTTCAGCGATGAGAGTCGCTTCTGCCTTGGTGCCAATGATGGTCGTATGCGTGTTTGGCGCCGTGCAGGTGAGCACCACAATCAGGACTGCATACGACCGAGGCACACAGGGCCAACACCCGGCATCATGGTGTGGGGAGCGATCTCCTACAATGGCCGTACACCACTGGTGATCGTCGAGGGGACACTGAATAGTGCACGGTACATCCAAACCGTCATCGAACCAATCGTTCTACCATTCCTAGACCGGCAAGGGAACTTGCTGTTCCAACAGGACAATGCACGTCCGCATGTATCCCGTGCCACCCAACGTGCTCTAGAAGGTGTAAGTCAACTACCCTGGCCAGCAAGATCTCCGGATCTGTCCCCCATTGAGCATGTTTGGGACTGGATGAAGCGTCGTCTCACGCGGTCTGCACGTCCAGCACGAACGCTGGTCCAACTGAGGCGCCAGGTGGAAATGGCATGGCAAGCCGTTCCACAGGACTACATCCAGCATCTCTACGATCGTCTCCATGGGAGAATAGCAGCCTGCATTGCTGCGAAAGGTGGATATACACTGTACTAGTGCCGACATTGTGCATGCTCTGTTGCCTGTGTCTATGTGCCTGTGGTTCTGTCAGTGTGATCATGTGATGTATCTGACCCCAGGAATGTGTCAATAAAGTTTCCCCTTCCTGGGACAATGAATTCACGGTGTTCTTATTTCAATTTCCAGGAGTGTATTTTTTCCGGCAATGTATCTTTGTTCTTGTAGAAGATAAAGCCGTACAAAGTGGGATGAATCTTTCTGAGGTACCGTGTATGTCTCTGACGGTCACCTTCACGGGGTCGAGTTTGTGGGACACGCTAAGCTGCAACGATGTGTGTACCACAGCAGGTAGGCTGCGGCCCTGATTGCAGTCTAATCCGCGCCGCTATTTGCGTCGTTTATCAACGTCGATCACGGCGGGGGTTTGTGCGTCGGCAGCGACCTCCAGCTGCCAGTCACCTGCAGCTGCTGCCCGTAGCCACAAACACAACCACAAACGCTTTGCGAACGCTTCTGTGTGGCGGTGACCTGCGACAGGCCAGTGTCTGTAAAGTGAGAGTTGGCTGGGGCCGCGCTTCCGTTTTGCTTCTTATACGCAGCACGACACGGCAGGATTGTGGGTATCATAGTCGATGCTATTATCCGTTCATCGTCAGTTTAACATGGAAGTCAACACTGCGCTGGGAATTCCTCTGCGGATTTTGTTACTTAATTGGAGTCTCGTTTCCACGTTACGTAAATGGCGCCCTGTCGAGTACAGTCACCCGATCATTACGGTGAGATTCTGTCGCAGCCTTCCAGTTCGCTCATAGCCTTACTGGCGCGTGTAACCTGCTTCTGTCGTGTCTTCCACCGATGGGACGCGGGCCAAGCTAGGATCAGGCTACAGCTGCAGCATTAATGTATCGTAAGAGAAGAACGACAAAACGTCAAATTCCTTGTTTAGATGACTCATAAAAATGAGGAACAACGTGAAAGCTGTGCCTGCAATTCATGTAGCACAATTTGTAAGAACAATTTACACTAGGCAACAGAATTAAGAGATAATTTTTTCGAAACATCATAATTTCCACCCATTGCGACGCGTACAAAATTTGTCTGTCATCATGCAAAAGCGTGGCGTTCTGCGACGTCAACTTCAGCCTCTGCGGCGCTTCAGATAGAAAACTTGCGAAAAAAGGCCACAGCTCAGACTTTCATGTGGAGTATAAGATGGGTTAATGGTATCACCGTGGCACGAAATTTCAGCACAATTCTGCCCAACGCCACCGCGGACGTATCACAAGATGGGAAGGGCCTCACAGACCCTCTTGACTACGTTTCACTTCTTTAGACGTCTCTGCGATGGAGGTCATAATCGTGTTGCGTAGCGTTGAAATCACGCGATTTTCTTGTAGCTGGCTGAGAAAAACATTTCAGACACACCGTCAGTTAGAGTCGATGCGGAATGGCTTCAGTGAGTGGTGTAGATGGCATCAATCAAATCACTCCTTTCCCTTCGGCGTTGAGTCCCACACATTTCGCGGTCGGAAAGGACATTTCGCAATGCAGTAAGTAACAGGAAGACGTTGGTCACAATCTTGACAGTGCTGGCGACTTCGGGCGTCAAAACTATTCCGAAAGCTGCATCCCCATCCAATGTGATTGCAACAGTTTGGATCGCAGGGTGACCGCAATTTTTGTTCTTGTGTATAGTTTCGAACCACTAGGGACCTTCCAGGACTATTCGATGAAATCTGTACTTGATCCGAAGCAGCTAAGGGTAATTAAGGTTTCTCAGCGGTCCTATTTCGTGTCCTCTCATGGAGGAAAGGGACACTGATGCATGCGTGAATAACGAGGCAAAGGTTCCCTCAAAGACCTTCCAATTCGACAAAGCTGTTGACTTTTAATGAGAATTTAAAAAAAAAAAACATGAACCTGTTCAGATGGAACCCGTGACTATGTCCTAGTCGCTTGCCAACCGGCAACCCCTTTGACACCACCCGATTCCGGATGGCCTGCTATCGGATGCAAGAGCAGCAGTGTGGCGTCGAAAGATCGGAAGCGTAGCCTGCCTGCAGGCGCCTGGTATCTCGTCCCGGGATCTGTCTTTACAGGTGCATTTTTAAAACTCTAAAGAAAGGTGAGCGGGAGCCACTGAGGCTTTAGCCGTACTGGGGAGATCTTAGTGACACTATTTATCATTTCATTAATTCATGTGTCAATTTTGCATCCCCCCATGATCACGCCTCAATAGGACACAAAGTAGGAGCGCTAAAGAAGTGTAAGCACACTTAGCTGTTTCGGATCACTTTGCAATTTCGCCTAATGGAACGGTTCCTATTAGTAAAAAACTGTACACGAGAGCAAAAGCTGCAGTCACGCTGCGCTCCAAACAAGTGCGATCACGTTCGATACAGGCCCAGCCCCACAACGTCCATAGAAAAGGGTTAAAACGCCCGAGTGTGTCAACAGTGTCAAAGGTTGTGACGAACGTGTTCCTGCTACTCACTGCACTGCAAACTCTCATTTCCGATTGCGAAATGTGTGGGAATCAACGCCGCAGGGAAAGGCGCGGTTTCATTGATTACTTTTACGCCACTCACTGAGGCCTTTTCGCTCCGACCCTTAGAGCCGGCGTATCTGAAAGGTTTTCCTCGGCCACCTAGAAGAGAAGTGCGTGATTTCAAGGCAGTACTGTGCGGTTCTGACCTCGATCGCATAGGCGTCTAAAGAAGGAGAGAAATGTGGGTGAGGACCTTACCATTATGTAACACGTCCACGGTGGTATTGGGCAGAATTGTGATGAAATTTGGCGCCAATGTCATACAATTAACCTACGTCACACGTCATATGAATTTTCGAGCGGTGGACTTTGTTCCCATGTGTCCACACGTTGCTGTTTCAAACATCGTCGAGACCGAGGGCGCAACGCTTTTGCACCATTACAGAGAAAAGTTGTACGTACCTTTCAACCAAATTTGAACCTTAAGCGTCGCAGTGGGTTGGAATAAGGAGGTTTCAAAAACGTGATTGATCCTTTAATTCTGTTGCGCAATATATAATATTAAATAGCTTGATACCCCGGCTCAATTTCACACTGGCATATAACGGCATCCAAGGGCTACAAAAATTTCATTTTCAATACTTCGCATATCTGTTGAGCAAATTTAAAAATTAAATTGTTGTCATAGCCCACTCATTAAGAGGCATAATCTTATGGAAAAGGTTTAAACAGTAAGATGAGTGTTACAGTTAGAAGATGTGTACGTATCTTGGGGCGGTGTAACTCATAGCGTGCAAATACCCAGATATTCATCCAGTATTTGACAATGAGAGCACTTAGAGAGTTTCAACAAACTTTACACGTAGCAGCAAGCCTTTGCGTAACATTTTCAGGCGGACTTTTCCCATAAAATGATGGAAGGACACAATTATCACATACTACATTACCGCTGTTCATGTAGCAAAACTTCGACATTAGGCAGAATGTTTTAATTTGTTACTTCTTTACTACTAATTCTATTCTCAAAACATTTTGCATACTGTGCCCAAACATATCACTAAATGTAGCTGCAACATTATATCATTGAACGTAGTTCAGAAGATATGACGTCATGAAGATAAAGGGGGATGAAAAACTTGCTTTTGCTTAAAACGAAGCGCAAATTGTCCAGAATATACGCTTCTAGTGTTTGATAATGAGGGAAAATAGCGGTTTCCAACGAACTTTGCAACGCTACTCGGTCGTACGCTTATATGGATAACCCCCAGACGAGATCAACAAGTTGCAAAAAATGGTTCAAATGGCTCTGAGCACTATGGGACTTAACATCTGTGGTCATCAGTCCCCTAGAACTTAGAACTACTTAAACCTAACTAACCTAAGGACATCACACACATCCATGCCCGAGGCAGGATTCGAACCTGCGACCGTAGCGGTCACGCGGTTCCAGACTGAAGCGCCTAGAACCGCACGGCCACACCGGCCGGCTAACAAGTTGCAACGTAACCAGCTGAGGGCTAGTCAGTCATGATGCCTTCGCTGTTACACAATTAACGAACATCAAAGCAGATAATCAGTAGCCGGCCACGGTGGCAGAGCGGTTCTAGGCGCTTCAGTCCGGAACCTCGCGACTGCTAAGGTCGCAGGTTCGAATCCTGCCTCGGGCATGGATGTGTGTGATGTCCTTAGGTTAGTTAGGTTTAAATAGTTCTAAGTTCTAGGGGAATGATGACCTCAGCTGTTAAGTCCCATACTGCTCAGAGCCATTTGAACCATTTGATAAGCAGTAAATGAATAATGAAATGAAAAGGGTAAACAATGTTAAAATGTCCGCCCCTGGTAGCTGAGTGGTCAGCGCGACAGAATGTCAATCCTAAGGGCCCGCGTTCGATTCCCGGCTGGGTCGGAGATTTTCTCCACTCAGGCACTGGATGTTGTGTTATCCTAATCACCATCATTTCATCCCCACCGACGCGCAAGTCGCCGAAGTGGCGTCAAATCGAAAGACCTGCACACGGCGAACGGTCTACCCGACGGGAGGCCCTAGTCACACGACATTATTATAATGTTAAAATAATCCAGTGGGATAATAATGTTGTATACAACAAGTAGTTCAAGCTTCTCACTATACTTTTATTCAAACAAGCTCACAAATTTGTGGGACTGGTGGTATTACATCAGCTGATAATTTAAAAGAACAGTGGTTGTAAGTAGCAAAACGAAATTAGTCATTTAGTACAACCTGAGCATTCACGGATTACAGCAAATACTGGATAAGTGCTTGACACCGTGCAATACTAACGCGAAAACCTGCAGCCGGATCTTACAAGATCGACAGAGTTGATCTCGTAAACAATTACTGCGAAATCTGAAATGTACTAACTCTGTCACTGCGACTAAAACCGTTCAGGTCCATTACACTAATGAAATTACGGAAGCTACGAGCTCAGTGTAGCTCATAGTTGCCTACGCATACACAAACAGTAATAAAATAGGTGTTGTTATAAATTATTCAGTCGCTAACCACGGCTTGAAATTCTAATTGCAACAAAGTTCAAACTCCCGAAAATATTCTAAGTGTGAAATAACACACTGAATGTCAAGTGGATTTCTGGCAGCGCATTACTCCCCAGAGCTCTTACCAGATCCGCCGCTCGCCGAGAAAAGACCTCCAGCCCTCCTCTGCATGTGTGTTTTAATGCTCGATCACAGTGAGTACTAAGCAGCGCACTACGTTGACTTACAACTTGGCCAACCGTTGACTAACAACCTGACCAACTATCGCGGAAATTGTATAAAAAATAACATTTTACTTTTCATAACACACATTAAATAAACTTAATTAATTTACAACCTCATATTACAAGAGTCAGTGAAATGAAAATGATACAGATGGAAAAAAAGTAAGTAAACTGTTTATTATTTCAAAAGTAATCGCCATAACTGGTATTACTTTTATCCCACGGTGAAACAAGACGGTCAATGCCATCATGGAAAAATGTTTGCGGTTGCCATCGGAACTACACTCCTGGAAATTGAAATAAGAACACCGTGAATTCATTGTCCCAGGAAGGGGAAACTTTATTGACACATTCCTGGGGTCAGATACATCACATGATCACACTGACAGAACCACAGGCACATAGACACAGGCAACAGAGCATGCACAATGTCGGCACTAGTACAGTGTATATCCACCTTTAGCAGCAATGCAGGCTGCTATTCTCCCATGGAGACGATCGTAGAGATGCTGGATGTAGTCCTGTGGAACGGCTTGCCATTCCATTTCCACCTGGCGCCTCAGTTGGACCAGCGTTCGTGCTGGACGTGCAGACCGCGTGAGACGACGCTTCATCCAGTCCCAAACATGCTCAATGGGGGACAGATCCGGAGATCTTGCTGGCCAGGGTAGTTGACTTACACCTTCTAGAGCACGTTGGGTGGCACTGGATACATGCGGACGTGCATTGTCCTGTTGGAACAGCAAGTTCCCTTGCCGGTCTAGGAATGGTAGAACGATGGGTTCGATGACGGTTTGGATGTACCGTGCACTATTCAGTGTCCCCTCGACGATCACCAGTGGTGTACGGCCAGTGTAGGAGATCGCTCCCCACACCATGATGCCGGGTGTTGGCCCTGTGTGCCTCGGTCGTATGCAGTCCCGATTGTGGCGCTCACCTGCACGGCGCCAAACACGCATACGACCATCATTGGCACCAAGGCAGAAGCGACTCTCATCGCTGAAGACGACACGTCTCCATTCGTCCCTCCATTCACGCCTGTCGCGACACCACTGGAGGCGGGCTGCACGATGTTGGGGCGTGAGCGGAAGACGGCCTAACGGTGTGCGGGACCGTAGCCCAGCTTCATGGAGACGGTTGCGAATGGTCCTCGCCGATACCCCAGGAGCAACAGTGTCCCTAATTTGTTGGGAAGTGGCGGTGCGGTCCCCTACGGCACTGCGTGGGATCCTACGGTCTTGGCGTGCATCCGTGCGTCGCTGCGGTCCGGTCCCAGGTCGACGGGCACGTGCACCTTCCGCCGACCACTGGCGACAACATCGATGTACTGTGGAGACCTCACGCCCCACGTGTTGAGCAATTCGGCGGTACGTCCACCCGGCCTCCCGCATGCCCACTATACGCCCTCGCTCAAAGTCCGTCAACTGCACATACGGTTCACGTCTACGCTGTCGCGGCATGCTACCAGTGTTAAAGACTGCGATGGAGCTCCGTATGCCACGGCAAACTGGCTGACACTGACGGCGGCGGTGCACAAATGCTGCGCAGCTAGCGCCATTCGACGGCCAACACCGCGGTTCCTGGTGTGTCCGCTGTGCCGTGCGTGTGATCATTGCTTGTACAGCCCTCTCGCAGTGTCCGGAGCAAGTATGGTGGGTCTGACACACCGGTGTCAATGTGTTCTTTTTTCCATTTCCAGGAGTGTATAATTGTACCAAAGCGTGAACCTCTTAGTCCGAAGCAAGTCTTCGGTCGTCGTACCTGTCGACTTTCATTCAAAATCTCAACTGTAGGTGGTCTCGAAACTCGTACCCTGGAGTTTTTGATTACTATTCAAAACCGCTACCACAAGACCACGAGTCCATGCCTTATGCATTTATTTAATCGAGGCAATTCTCTCTCTTAGTCTTCCATTCCTAGTGTTTCTCTTGGCTGTTGTACATTGTACATGTTGTACATTGTTAACAGCACACACGTGCAGTACACCGTAGCATACTGCTCAGGTGTGTGGGACCTGTTCCAAATAATTCTAAGGTGGATACTTAGTGTATACAAAGAAGAACAGTACCAATGCTCACAGCTTTGTTTCTGTTGTGTCACAGCTTCATGCAGATGCTGAACAAACCTGAAATGGTAGGTGCCCTAAGGTAGAGACCTACAGTTCCGCAAAAGCCTAAAGTTTCAAGTATCGGCATCTGTGACTACACTACCATCCGTACGTAACGCACTGTACTGATCGCAAAGACAAGATTAAACTTATCACAGAGCGCACAGAGGCAGTTAATAAAATTATTCTACACGCGCTCCATCGATGAATGGAAAGGCGGGAAGCTCTAATAAGTGGTGATATGGAATGAGTCTCTGCTGCACCCTTCACAGAATATAAATGCACTTGTAGATGTGCATACTGGATACTACTCTTTCTTCCGTACACCTACTTTTCTTAGGAGTTCATCACTTTCCACCAACTGATCTAGCTGAATGCTATCTGTAGGCCGAGAAGTTCTATTGAGGTGCCTTCGTCTTTCTTTGAGCTTGCCTGCATTATCCAGTGGGACGTCAGAACTGCCTCTTTGGCTCCTACACATTTCCTAAAGCCAAACTGATCATCACGTAACAAATCCTCAGATTTATTCCCCTTTTTTTTGTATATATTGCCCATGTCAGCAACTTGAATGCACGTGCAGCTAAGCTGATTGTGGGATAGAAAAACCGTGTATTTGCAAGAATTATATTCATCATTTTGTGGATGAAATTCCCATGGTTTGTCTCTACTCTCATAGAGTCTACACATTAACTCGAATAGTTGTTTGGCTGCCATTTCCGCCAATGATTTTAGAAATTCCAAAGGAGTGTTATCTACGCCTTCTCCTTGTTGGACCACAAATGTATCAAACTCTACTCAGTGACACGATGTACTGTTTGTGGGTGTGGGTGACTCACTGGGGTCGTAAGCCGTGTCTGGATCGCACGCAGTCCGTGACACGTGAGAATGGGGGCACAGAGCGCTAGGCAAGACTATGACGGACGTGTCGCTGGCCTGCAGACGTGGCTTGAAATGACCGGTGCGGTGCGGCAACGGTGCGGCAGAGTTGTGTGGTCCCGGCAGAATCAAACCAGCAGACGTGATGTTAATTTCACCGCTAACACGTCCAAAGACATGTTTTATATCGTTCGCGTTTGCTCATCTGCAGTGCAATCTACGATAAATACAGAGAAGTGCGATGTGTCAGATGAAAGAGGAGAGCACTGAAAGTCTGCTAGTGTGCAGATGTGCTTTTAGAGTTCATATATGTGGGAAGTTACAGTACTAACAACATCTATCTGGCTGAAATTCTGTAAATGACTGGTAACTTTTATAATATTTATGGTACAAAAGAGATCAAGGCATCGAATTTCTCCGCTCCTTAATGCACATTGACTGAACTACTCACACGCTTTGTAACGCTATTAATTAACCTGTGAGATACTTTTTAAAAGAACTCGAATTAAAAATCACTACGTAATTTAATACAAGACGCCTACACAACTGGCAAGGAAGTATACATGGACCGACATAACTACACGTATTATGCAACATTTAGTTCGCAGCATTAAATTTCTTATTGTGTTTTTAATTAATTGTCTATCAGTTTGCATAGTTTTGTCCGTAACTTACAAACTGTTTTAGCTGTTCTGAGTACAGCAATGGTTGTTTAACATGGAATTTTGGGCTAACTTCTGCACGTAAAATGAAGTGTGAAGTATTAGTTTTGTTTAGAGTTTTAGTAAGCAGCTAATGGCGTATTCATAATTTTTGTATCATTAATGAGTAAAAAGTTGTAAATCAGGCTGATGATAGTATGAAATCATTAGGTGATGTAGATGCAGGATGTTTCCGTGAAGTGGAGAACCGAAGCCTTAAAAGGGCTGGGGCCATCTTTCACGCTCTCACAGTTTGGAACGACGCTGGCCTGTGATTCAGCCGCATACATTTTCTGTGACAGAATTTTTTCGCATCGTCGATCGGGACACCATGAAATATTTCTCCTGAATTCATTCGGGATATAGAGTTTTCTGCCTTATGCAGGACTAATTTCAGAAGAACTTATTCTTACGTGTGAAGCTGATTTGTAGTTTAACTTAAGGAAGGCATTTGACAGTGTCACACACTGCGATCTAGTGAAAAAAATATGAGCTTACTGAGTATCGGACTCGATTTGCGACTAGATTCAAAACTCCCTTACAGATAGAACTCAAAATGTTGCTCTTAACGGAAAAGTCTACAAATGTAAAGGTAATTTCCGGAGTACCCCAACTTAGTGTGATAGGAGAGTTACTGTTTAGAATGTATATGAAAGATGTAGTAGAAAGCGTCGGAAGTCTCAAAAACTGTTCGCAGATAACAATGAGAAGCCGAAAAACTATCGATTTGCAAAATGTCTTGCTGTAGATTGAGAAAATGATGAATGCTGCAGTCTATGGCTGTTGACCCTGAACGTAAATACATGTAACGCATTGCGCATGCGTAGAAAAGGAAATCCACTACTGTGCTACAACACTATTGATACAAAATTCATGTAAATAGTATATACCGTAAAGTATCTACGAGTAACCGTAATTGGAATGTCCACTCAAAACAAATAGCAAGAAAGGCCGACGTCAGACTGAAATTCATAGGAAGAATCTTAAGCAAATGTAACTCATTCACGAAAGAAGTAGCTTATAAAGTGTTTGTTCAACCGATTATTGAGTATTGTTCATCGTTATGTGTACCTTACCAGGTATGACTGATAAAAGAGATAAAGATGATCCAAAGAAGAGCGGCGCGTTTCGTCAAGGGGTCGTTTATTCGGCGCGAAAGCGTTACCGAGACGCTCAACAAACTCCAGTGTCAGACTCTAAGAGAGAAGCGTTGTGCATCAAGGAGAGGTTTACTATTGAAAATTAGAGAGAGCTTTCCGGGAAGAGGCAGAAACATATTACTTCCTCCCACATACAGCTCGCAAAACGACCACGATGAAAAAATTCTAGAGATTAGAGCTAACACAGAGGCTTATCGACAATCCATCTTCCCCCGCGTCATTCGCTAGTGGAACGGGGAAAGGGGGATCAGTTAGTAGCACCAGAAGTATCTTCTGCCGCACAATCAGGTGGCTTGCGGTGCTCTGATGTGAATGTAGAATTGATTTTATCTTACCACTGCCTGTGTTTTCCAGCTATTTTATTTGTTTTATATAGTTAACTGTCTAACCACTATATTGGACACTCGAGTCAATTTCAGTTCACTTAATCACGTAGTAGATTATGACCTGCCTACTAAATAATGTTTCAATTTATAGGCAGTAAATTTTATTAGTTAAACATCAGCAGTTGTAGCTGGGATTTTATGTATCACTGATTGCATCTATGTTCGTCCCAGCAATTATTTGTCTATCTGATTAATTAATCAAAGGCAAATTTACTAGTTTATATTTCTATTTAGAAAAGCACGCAGTAATCTGGCGACACCATCATCCCCACAGCAGACAATGACGAGTCGCTTCTTGAGCTACTGTCGCTACTTTAATACTGGATCTCATTTGTTTTCCAAATAATCAAGTAGTTTTGTAATCTGAACTACGTCGAATGGTTTATAATTAATCAAAAGATATTCTTTACTTACAGAACTGTTCATGCTCCACATGGGTCCACACTGGGGCTATATTTCTTCTGTTCCATATGCATCGCGGCACAGCAGGCCCTTTTCCCTGGCGTTCTGCAGCCGTATCCGGCGCTGTGCGGGTCCACCTCATAAAGGAGGCGGGTGACGTGTGTTCTCCACTGTGCACCGCCTTTATGAGGACGGATGGACGCAGCTGCCTCCGCCGCGTACGCAGATAACGCAGCGCCCTTTCTCCTATTCTACAGGGAGATACCAACTATCGTTAAGTGTACACAGCTGTCGGGGGCTTCTGTCCGATACCACACATTTGTTTCTGGTATTTCTTTTATTTACTTCCTCCAAAAAGTAATTCCGTTTGCTACCTTCGGGATTTTGTGGATGACATTCCGATGGTATTTTGATTTATGGCTTTAGGAGCGACAGATTGTATTTTATATATTTAAATAACAATATAATAGGGAAGCGTAAGTATAACTGATGACCAATAAATTGTGCGCAAGACGGCATGCCTATTGGTAGCACTGCCGTCACGTGACGCGGTAAGACAAGTATATAGGTGAAGCAGAGACGAATGGCGAATCACTCTAGCGACGTTAGGGCTGCAGAGCGGGAAATCTACGGACATAATTGACTTTCACAAAGGGCAGGTTCTTTGGCCTGGCGCCCAGTAGCGTGCATTACCGACACGGAGAAGTTATTCGGCTGTTTTCAGGCTATTGTTGTGGGCACCTATGGAAAGTGGCTGCAAGGCAGTGAAACAACGCATAAGCTAAGGTGTTGGACTTCCACGTTTCATTACAAATATTGACTCTTACACGCTCTGTAAAGCAGTATAGGCGATTGTCTGTCGCAGATCTAAGTACAATGCTAGAGCAGGCACAAGTATTTCAATGCTTACCTATCAGGAGCACGTGTAGCACCGCATCTGGCGACCCCTACGGGTTTCCATGTTGACACAGCGACATAATGAGTTACGGTTTTAGTGGACACGGGGCCATCGAGATTGTACTGTGGATCAATGGAAAGGTGTCGCCCGGTCGGATGCGTCATGTATCTTGTCACACGAGGTCGATTGTCGTGTCTGGAGACGCATCCATCCAAGCGAACGACTGATGGAAACACGAATTGTACAAAGGACGAAGGTCAGTGGGGGCAGTATTATGCAACAGGGGACGTCAATATGGACTTTTGTGGGGCCTGTGACAATAATCGAAAGCACCACGACATCTATAAACTGCGTGAACATTACTGCGGACCACCTGTTTCACGTCTTCCCGACTGTAATAGCATCTTTGTAACAAGGTCAGAATGTTGCTACAATGGTTTGAGATACATGAAAATGAACTCATGGTGATATCCTGGCCACCAGATTTGCCTGATCAGAACTCGATGCAACACATCTGGAACGGTATCGAGCGTCAGCTCTGCGTCTACAGACCACCAGTCCGTAATTTACGGACATTGCCTGACCTTTACCTAACATCTGGTGTCACATACTTCTGGAAACTTACCAAGGATTCCTTACTCCGTGCTGCGGTGAACGGCAACTGTACTGCTTCCATAGATGGATCAACGTGCTAACAACCAGATGGTCATAACGTTTTGGCTCATCGGGGAAGATGCAGTGGCAGTATATTGGCTTAGAAACGTCAAGTTTTAAGAGTTAGAGGAAAAACAGGTAAATTAATCACCCCCAAGAAGGAGCTAGACAAAAAAAAAAAAAATTGGCTTTGAGCACTATGAGACTTAACATCTGAGGTCATCAGTCCCCTAAAACTTAGAACTACTTGAACCTAACCAACCTAAGGACATCACGTACATCCATGCCCGAGGCAGGATTCGAACCTGCGACCGTATCAGTCGTGCGGTTCCGGACTGAAGCGCCTAGAACCGAACGGTCACAGAGGCCGGCGGCGGCTGACAGATCAATTGCAAAGCATCTCGGACAATATCAGCATAAGAAGAACAGTATGTAAGGAAGAAACTTGAAAACATGAATATTTTCAGCATAGAAGAAAGCCATTCCAACAGATTAAGAATAATTTCAATGCATGGCGGCTGTTGGGTGTGCCTAACGTTAAGGGAACTTTTCAAGTGGGGATGGCAACACCGCATGTCCACAGGACGCACATGTGCAACTTATCACCACGTTTCGGGCTTCGAGAAAGGTCGGATCATTCGCAAGAGAGATATAGCAGCGTCAAGCCGACAGACCACACAAACATATCACTGTAGTGCAATGATTGCAGAATGTGTGGTGACGAGATGAAGTAAGGACAACAGTGGCAGAAAGAGGAAGCACACATTCTTAAAGAAAGACTAGATCACGAAAATATCGTAAGATTTTCGACTGGCTCAGACGAGTACACAGGTCAGAACAGCTGAAATCAGAACAGAAGTTATAGACAGAGAGTCATCACAGAAGATTACGGGAAGCTGGGATGAAATCTTGAGTTGGCATAGTACGTCACTGACACCATACCATATCCAATAAAGACTTCCCAGAGTAAACTGGCACATTGAGTGGCATTCTGCAGTGATCATCTGTGATTATCTCTTCTGCTTGTGCCCGTTGGATACATGCTAACGTGTCCATAGACGACCTGGTCAAAGGACACAGGAGGCAGCGATTCTCGAGACCTATACTTCTCCAACTCCTGCAATCGTGTCGTGAGTAGGAATTAGATATGAAAACAGGACTTATTTAGAAAATGTTCAGGGCTGTTGTCATACCATTTAAAACAATGGTACCAAATCGCATATTCCAACAAGATAATGTAAGAGCCCACATTGCTGTTCATACCCCGAACGGCTTCTGGAATGTATGGGTCCTTGATTGGTATGTTATATCCCGAGATTAATCAACCATAGGGCATGTGTGCTAAGTAATGCGAAAAGATGTAGTATTATTTTATTTATTTATTTATTTTGGGTCATCAGTCTACTGACTGGTTTGATGTGGCCCACCACGAATTCCTCTCCTATGCCAACCTCTTCATCTCAGGAAGCACTTGCAACCTACGTTCTCAATTAGTTGCTGGGTGTATTCCACTGTCTGTCTTCCTCTACTGTTTTTGCCCTCTGCAGCTCCCTGTAGTACCTTGGAAATCATTCCCTCATGTCTTAACAAATGTCGTATCATCCAGCCCCTTCTACTTATCAGTGTTTTCACATATTCCTTTCCTCTCCGATTCCGCGCAGAACCTACTCCTTTCTTGCCTTATCAGTCCACCTAATTTTCAACATTCGTTTATAGCACCACATCTCAAATTCTCAAATGCTTCGATTCTCTTCTGTTCTGGTTTTCCCACAGTCCTCGTTTCACTAACATACAATGCTGTACTCCAGACATACATCCTCAGAAATTTCGTCCTCAAATTAAGGCCTATGCTTGATGCTAGTAGACTTCTCTCAGCCAGAAATGCACTTTTTGCCATTGCCAGTCTATTTCTGATGCCCTCCTTGTTCCGTTTGTTATTGGTTATGTTACTGCCTAGGTAGCAGAATTCCTTAACTTCATCTACATCGTCACCATCAGTACTGATGTCAAGTTCCTCGCTGTTCTTATTTCTGATACTTCTCATTTCTTTCGCCTTCCTTCTGTTTACTCTCAATCCATATTCTGTACTTATTAAATTGTTCATTCCATTCAGCAGATCATGTAATTCTTCTTCACTTTCACTCAGGATAGCATTGTTTTCAGCTAATCGTATCATTGATATCCTTTCACCTTTAATTATAATTCAACTCCTGAACCTTTCTTTTATTTCCCTCATTGCTTCTTCGATGTACGGATTGAACACCATGGGCGAAAGACTACATCCCTGTCTTACACCCTTTTTGAATCCGAGCACTTTGTTCTTTGTCGTCCACTCTTATTATTCCCTTTTGGCTATTGTACATATTGTATAGCTTACCGCTATTTTTCTCAGAATTTCGAACATTTTGCACCATTTTACACTGTCGAACGCTTTTTCCAGGTCGACAAATCCTATGAACGTGACTTGATTTTTCTTTAGTCTTGCTTCCATTAAGTCAGATGGTATGTCTCCATACTCAAACATTCTACATACCAACGTGGATAGTCGTTTTGTTGTTACTTCCCCCACTGATTTTACAAATTCTGATGGAATGTTATTTATCCCTTCTGCCTTATTTGATCTCAAGTCTTCAAAGCTCTTTTAAATTCTGATGCTAATACTGGATCCCCTGTCTCTTCCAAATCGACTCCTGTTTCTTTTTCTACCTCAGTAGACAAATTTTCCCCGTCATAGAGTCTTTCAGTGTATTATTTCCACCTATCCGTTCTCTCCTCTGCATTTAACAGTGGAATTCCAGTTGCACTCTTAATGTTAACACCCTCGCTTTTAATGTCACCGAAGGTTAATTCCAGCATGCAACGAGCAGTCTTCACGCAATGAAACAGCTTGTGCACCTGGTATGGTAAGAAATACTCCAACATATTTTCTTCCATACTACAGCGAATACAAGAGTGCATTTTTGAGTCGCACCTCATACTGGTGATGATGGACGTGAGTTCCGGATCGAATGTAAATGGAATCTTTAATATCGGTTATTCCACGAAGGCGTCCACGAAATTTAAAAAATGTTGTTATGGTGAAAAATGGTGTAAGACTTTCCGTCTCCGTCAGTGTGTAATCCCCCCACGGAAAATTACCCTCTACCACGCAATAATTAATAATAGTCAATCAAATCATCCACATTTATTTACGTTTGAAAAGTTTCTGAGCAGATTTTCTAGTAATATATGCGCCGACAGCTCGTCGACGCCAAGGTATTTTTCTAGTACGTTTATTATTTGGAACAACAGAGGTACAGAGATGTATGCTCCATGGTCATTATAGAGAGAGAGAGAGAGAAAGGAACAGCTTCGGAAAGTATCGGTTGGAAGAGTTTCGGATTGCTAAAGGAGATTTTATTTACTCTTCTTCGCGCTAAAGCGAGACAGGAAAGTTTGTGCCGCTAGCGTGGTAGATAAAGTGAAAGAAGGACTTGTAAAAGTAAATTGCATGCGACTTAAAATCCACGGAAACGGAACATGTACGGAAATGGATTCAATATACAATTTTCCTCAGAAATAAGGTTTGTGACCATTTTATTCTAGAGTGAATGACGAATGCGTTCTCTGTCTGAATCATTGATGATTGTCTGGGCCCTGTACTTAATTGGGAAGTTTCAGCTGTGACGAAGAGAGCCTGCAATCTCTGAGTTTTATTGAAATCGTCCAAAAAGGCTTCGTCCACATCTGAAATTTTAGATCTGTCGTAAACTGAACGAAGTGTTCAAACGATCGATTTTCCCAACTGAATGCAGCGCTTAATAATAATAACGTACGTAAAGATCTTTTCTAGCAAGCCAGCCGCTGAATATTAAGACGAAGGGCTCCACCAGAGATTCTACTAGACTGATTTCATGTAACTTATATTTGAACTGTACACAGATAAAGGACAGAGAGAGAGAGAGAGAGAGAGAGAGAGAGCGAATGGAATTCTAGAAGTTACTCAGAATCCTCCCATTAGTATAATTTTTTTGTCTGTCATTGCACGGATAAGCCTGATAAGAAAACCTAAGCCCTTGACTTTATTGTACAGAATTGTGTATGAGGGTGAGAGAGCGATAAAGGCGACAGATACACTTCTGTACAGACAAAACATTACACCAAGTTAGCGGCTAGCTGCATTAACACACACACATAGACTTTCATCAAAACCAAAGTAGTAAGAGAATTTATTAGAAGTGTACTGAGACTATATTGAGCGGCCGAGAGTGGGACAACGCGAGGCAGTCTAGCATGTTTGCGACATGAGTGCACACTCGTCTTCGCGGCCAGAGGAATCAAGAGGCACAACGTGTTGTTTTCCAGAACGAGCCTCTCGCCGACAAGAAACTGCGCCGACCCTTGGGAGTGGCACAGAAAGAGTCTGCAGGCTAGAGGGAATACACGAGAGTTTACAGCAGAAGCAAAAAGCTGCCGACATGGGGACGTTGCAGTGGATCACTACGGGAGCGGCTGTACCCTCAGACTATGCAGAGCGCTCTCTACAGCGAGATCCAGTCTTCGTGGGGTACCGGAGAATGTTCTATACGTGGAGTTATCACTGACTTGGTTAAGAGCAGCTAATGTTTTTATGCAAAAAGACGCGATCACGTACAGCGAAGTACAGGAAGTCAATTTCGATATTCAGTACCGCTATCGTTTGAGCCAAGTAAAATATAGTTGCCGCTCTTGCACAGTTACTGACTCTTTCAGTGTCCGATAAGAAGACTGTCTCCAACTAAAAAGTTTAGATATTACCGTACAGATAAGCAAATTACTGCTCTTATTGGACTGATTCAGTTGAAAACCTCATTTTTGTTCTTTATTATTTCGAATAATTCGGCATTGCTTCTGTTTCTTTGTTTTCAGCTGTAGTCTGCTTTGGGTTCACGCTTCTTTCATTCTTCGAGAAGATTGTTCCTTCTCTTCATGGATCTACTTTCTCCAAGTTCTTGATATTTTTCTGTACTGAAAGCCTGCCATTTCTATTACTTCTTTAAAAAGTGTTGTGTTTCTTATTGCGTATAAGTCAACACCTACAGTTTCTATAACTCTTCCTACTTCTCTCAAACATGTGAGTTTGTATTTGTAAGAGTCTACTGAGTCAAAGATTTGTTGAGCTGTTCTGTCATTATTCATCCTGCATAGGTATACATAGAATTTTATCCTGATTTTCTCATTTGTTATCTTTTCGACTTTCATATACAATTATGTGTTAGATCTTAATCAGCATTCTGAGTCACTGCTGATTTTGGGATCCTAGTGGTTTTTTTTGGGATTTCTCATTTTTTTTTATTTTTAAGGCTCTTTGTGATCAGTTTGAGTTTCATCTGTATAAGGTATTTCTGGTCTTACCACTGCTTCTTCGTAGTGTTTCAATTTTGTGGTCCAATATAAAGATTTTATTAGTATAAATATTTCTTGTTATTTGAAAGGCCCTCTCCATTTTATTTGTTCTAACCTCTGATGCTGTCTTTTACTCCATTTTGTTTTATATCCATTCTCCTAGAAATTTAAAACAGTCTAGTCTCCTTTAGATATTGTGTTTTTCTTTTATGTTTTTGAGGTTCATTCTTCGTATCTCTCATAAACTGTGTTTTTTCAAATGATATTTGTAATAGGCATATGATAGGTTGCTGGGTACGGCAGACAAACGGCATGCATATAAGCTGAGGAGAACATCAAGCCGGTATGACGGCGGCTATCAGTATATAGGATGTCAATATAAAGGTTATCAGTCTTCCAGCACATGTCATAAGCTTCCTCCAAATAAAAAAAACACTGTCATTGTCTGATAGTTCCGCAGAAAACCGTTCAATAGATGGGTTGAGAAAGTGACGAGACGGTCAATTACAAAACGGATCCCTCGGAATCCACATTGTGCAGCGGTTAGTAGAATGCGAGATTCGCGTCACCGTACCAGCCGGCCATGGATCATACGTTTTATCACCTTGAAAACACAGCTGGTCTGAGAAATGGGGTGCTAGCTAGAAGGAAAGTGTTTGTCCTTACCGAGCCATCGGTTAAAGGAACCATACTACGTCACGAGAATAGTAACGGCATTTTACTTTTTTCCAAACATACTGTTTGTGTCCTGGCATAGGAAAGTAGAAGCGTATTGTAACTTAGAGGGGATTTCAGGCCAGTCTGCAATTTCCGAGCGATTAGGACCAAACTCATAAACACAAACTTCCAATGATGGCACGCTGATAGCTTGGAGTAGAGACACACACTGTCATAGGGCACCTACGACAACCGCGGATTTTGAGACTCGACACGAAACTCGCAGCAGGAGGCTCAAGGAAACTAGTGTCTCAATAAATTTATTTAATTCTTTCAGGTTACCAGTTTTCCGCAGGCTAATTCGAAGCACTAGGAAAGTTACAGAAGCGACAGGTTGCACAACAGAAGTCAGTGTCTGAGTCTCTGGGACGAGAGCTAGCCGAGGTAGCGCTCACCAACAACATCATAAGGAACAAACGTTTCAGAGAAGCACTCCAAGTGAGAAAACAGTCTGAGTTTACTCGATGCTGGCGACGAGCGACACGGAGTTGACGTCCCAGTGATCTGACTGGGAACTCTTTTGAATACCAAAATCAGGGTTTATAAAGAATTATCACGGCACACTCGTCCTCCCCATCGTTAGTCAGTCCGCCAGTCCACCCGCACCTTACAGGCATCGTGCGGCTATACACCTCCAGGATTCGTCTGGACAACCACATTCTGCTACTTTGTAAGTAGGGGTGTTCCTGGCTTTTACACGAACGAACTTCATGTTTGGTAGCAACAACGTTCGGCTGAAAGCTAAACTTCACTGTACTTCCTATTACTGTTAGAAAGTACAGTGTTTTATGTCACGAGGCTCCGGTCAAAAGAAAGTCTCTCTCAGAAGTGGGGACCGCTGTTCCAGAAGTTTTACTCATTTCCCATCTGACTCTAACCTGTGTGAACCCACCGACGTTGCTGTTCTCAGGGTCTAGTAACGTGCTTGCTGCCTATGCCAAGACGTGCCTGTTTGCAACCTATTTCTACTGTCATATCCCACAACAGCGTCTTCACAGTGGATGAAGTTACCAGTTTATTCTCTGAATTGAAACTTCTACCCTGGGAGCACTGCCCTGAACGTTTGCAATTACAGGCTTCTGCCATTACTGGGTGCCTCTTGTAACCTAAACTGTCTACATAGTCTCTCTCTGGTTTCCTATCTTGGAATGCCCTCGCTGGCTTCGAACGCCTCAAGCTTAATAGTGAATAAGTCAGTAAGTCATCGATACATTTAACATCGAAGAATGAGCGCATTTTCGCAAAAAATTGTTCTTTTCACCTTCGATAGGTTACTGTACAATCGCACAACTTGTGGCATTACACTATTAACTCTCACTTTATGAAATCGGGGTTAGGTTAAGAGTGACTTAGCATGTTGGCTCCCAAGAATTCCTACTTACGAGAAACACATTTCTGATTTGTTAACCAAAAGCATCCCTGCCCTAGTCTCTTTGTCATAATATCATAATCTGGGATCTGTTAGAGCTGTAAAGTAATAGCCGGCCGTGGTGGCCGTGCGGTTCTAGGCGATGCAGTCCGGAACCGCGGGATTGCTGCGGTCGCAGGTTCGAATCCTGCCTCGGGCATGGATGTGTGTGATGTCCTTAAGTTAGTTAGGTTTAAGTAGTTCTGAGTTCTAGGGGACTGATGACCTAAGATTTTGAGTCCCATAGCGCTCAGAGCCATTTGAACAATTTTTTTGTAAAGTAATAACACAGCTGCCGAAAATGGGACAATATCGCACTGACGCTGATTAGCCAGAACCTTATGTCCACCGAACTGCTATCTATATAAACCCCGTCCAGACGATAGCATCGTCACCTGAGCGTGCTGTCCATGTGTGGAGTAGGGAAGGCGGGCGATCTATCTGCGGCTGACCGAGAGCAGATTGTGATCGCCCAAAGGATCGGCACGAGCATTTCGGAAACTGCTCGACTTGTCGAGTGTTCAAGGAGTGCTGCGGTGAGTGTCTTTAATACGTGGCGTGGACTTCGGCGCCCCCCCCCCCCTCCCCCAGATGTAAGACGTTGTAAGTTGGGCCGACTGGAAAAACAGCATAGGTGGCGAACTGTGGCCTAACCAACATCAGACTTTAACGCTGGGAGAAGTAAAATTGTGTCTGAACACGCAGTGCACCGAACACTGCCAACGATGGGCCTCCGCAGTCGACGACCCGTACACATGCCAATGTTAATACCCGGATTTAGGCAGTTACGACTAAAATGGGCGCGTGGCCATTGGCGCAGTGGCAGAGCGTTGTATGGTCTGATGAATCCCTGCACCTTCTTCATCATGGCCGATGGGAGGGCGCGAATCCGTTGTCTTCCAAGGGAACAGCTCTTTGAAACCTGTACTGTGGGATGGAGACAAGTTGGTGACGGCTCCCTTATGCTCTGGCTAACATTCACGTGGGCATCCATGGGTCCATTGGAGGTCGTGAAAGGCACCATGACCCCGGGGAGTATCGTTTACTGGTTGCAGACCACGTACATCCACCCCTTCATGACGGTCGTGTTTTTTGACGGGAGTAGCATTTTTTAACAAGATAATGCGCCATGTCATAAGGCCAGGAGAGAGATGGAGTGGTTCGAGAAACACAGTGGCGAGTTTCAGTTGATGAGATGGCACCCCAACTTACAATCGGACATATCTGGGATGTGATTGAACGTGACGTCGGAGCTCATCGGCCCCCTCCGCGGAATTTACGGGGCTTTGATGACTTGTGTGTACAGCTGTGGTGCCAACTACCTGCAGGGCTCTACCAGGGTCTCATTGCTTCCATGTCATGACGCGTCGCCGCTGTTATCCTTGTCAAAGGTAGACGTACCTGCTATTTCGTAGGTGGTCATAATGTTCTGGCTGATCAGTGTATATACCGACACAGAAAAATGAGAACAGTAAGCTTGTAACAATAATGTACCTATAATAATTTTTTTCTTTATGTATTTAGATAAATGTTTCTTTCTGAATTTATGTGAAATAATGTAAATATTATTTTAGATTTTTTCTTTTCGTGTCATGTTAAAGAAACTGTACACAACTTTTGAAATGAATGTCATTACTTATGTTAGATTTTCAAGCAATTTGATGACCAAAGGAAAATGTATTTAATGTTAAAACTATTGTAAAATGTGTAAATTGTAATTTAAACACTTGGTCCATACGTAGGTAATGCATTAGAATATGTGTAGTAGAAAACCTGTGGTGAATACCCTACCTGTAGGGGCGCGGGAAAAGGTGGATGCAGGCGAGCGCGGGAAAACGCACACTGGCGCGGATCGGCACAACGGGCTCAGTGAAACAGTCGGAGTTGGGCATCGGTCAGAGGAACATATACTGTACCGAGGAGGCTATCTGGGAAAAGTGGATTCCATTGAGCCTCGGATGGGCCGATTCCGACGACTACTTGGCATGGCTATATTCTCAGGCACAAAACTGGAAAGATTACGACGCCAAGAAGAATGAAAGTGCCGATACTGTGAGAGCCTTAGCCGTGCTTGTATGTGTGCTGTGCTGCCCGCTATCTCGCTGCCCGCCATCCGCCGCAACGACGTGCACAGGTCAAACATTTATTTCATCTTTAGAAGTGTATCTGTGTGGACCAGTGTTGAAACTGTTCTGACTGTTAAATAATAACGTGACTTTTACCAGAATTGCCTTAGCCGTCACTTATCCTAATCATTGACCTAGACAGGGTCCTTACCACATATTGTGCAACCCGAGTATCCTGAATTGAAAGTTTACTGTTAGTACTAAATTATCTGCAGACCAATTTAAGCTATAAAGCAGTTTGAGAGTTAGGAATGCCAATGTAAATGTTAGTAAAGAACTACAGTGTGATTAAATTGAAAGATAAATTATGAATTGAGCTAGCAATGATATTTAATTCATTTGAGATTGAAAGAATGTTAGTCAATTACTCCAGAAGCGTGACAAAAGAATAGTAATCCATAGGTTGATAATTTTGAGTGTTAATGTACCTTCAGGACTTACTAGTTTCAGCATAACGACCGTAACAGTTTCAGGCCCCCCCCCCCCTGTCTCTTGCCTATTCTTGCACATTTTGAAGTGTACTGATCAGAATTGAATAGTAAAATTAATTTCTATGTTAAACCTAAGTGTATTAGTGTTTTTTTCAATTTTAATAGTGACATTGTATGTGTGTTTTCAAAATTGCTGATTCTAGGGTAATCTATGCCCGATTTCAGTCTGATCAATATACAAAGTGCAGCTCGTAGTAATCATTGCTGTGTGGTGTTGTGTAATTTTAGCTCATCCAAATTAGTACAAAAGAAGAAAACCTTAGTTCAGTAGATTCTTTCTGGTTCTAAATTTTGCTATAAAACGCAACATTGCTACGTGTCATTATGCTTGTACATGCTACCACTTGTACTGGGAAAAACTCACTCAATGCCTAATTAGGCTGGCGACCGTATTATTAATCATTGGTAGTATCTACTGTGTATACTTCTTGTCCATGCGAACGCGTAATTGTACCTTACTTTTGCTTGACGCCTCACTGTAGTTACTGACTGAATAAGTCCGAATTGCTTCCATTAGGTACACGCGGTCGACTTTTGTACTAAATCCTTGTTTATAAGGTGAAGCCCGTGAACTTATTACAGTACAGGCTTTATTGAGCTAACGCATGTCCGACAGGGCGGTAGTGTTACAAGTGGCTTCCCGGTGACAGGACATCCAGTTGTTGTCGGTTACAAACTAAAGAAAAGACCGAACAGTGGATGTTCAGTGGCACGAATAGTAATAAAGTTCAGTAAAGTAAACTGCAGTGTGAGTCAAGTATAATAGTGTGGTACAGTTGGTATTCAATATGGACAGGAACGTAGACAGGGTAGATGTGCCGAGCGAAATGGAGAATGCGGCTAGTAGTAGCAGGAGTTTACGCGGCCAGATAACAGATGGCGTTAGCGGAAGACAATTGGCGTACATACAATACCATGAACACGTCAACGAACAGATTGAAATGTCGCGATCGCCTCGAACACAGCAAGGGACAAAACAGGAAGTAGAGGGTGACTTTGTAGATGATAGTGGGTACGTGAACGAATCCACTGACATATTTGATTCACCGCAGATAAAGAAAGAACCGAAAGAAACTTTTGAAGTAGGTTCGGAACACACGGATTCCGTAGAACAAAACAGTGTAAAAATTTTGAGCATGAACGATCTATTAGAACAATTAACCAAACAAATTGCAGGACAGACTGAGCAACTTAAAACGCAGAATGAGCAACTTCAAAAACAAGTCGGCAATCAGGTTAATCAGCTCAAAACACACGTTGACGAGCAACTTAAAACACAGAGCCATCAGCTAAAAACACACGTTGACGAGCAGCTCAAAACACAGAATGAGCAGCTTAAAACTCACGTTAATCAGCAGATCAAAACTCAAAGTGATCAGATTAAAGCACAGGTTGAAGATCAGGGAATTAAAATTAGTAAACAACTAGAACAAGTAGAACAAAAAGTGGGTAATTTAAGTTCTGTGGTAAATAATATGAAATTTGAAATTGACTCCATTAACAAAAATATGGATACTATGCAGGAGGAAATTGGTAACATTAATAGTAGATTCGATGTTGAAATTCTCAACATCCAAGAGAAGGTAGAACCTCTGGTTGAAACTAAGGTAGACGAAAAAGTTTTCGGTCTTAAAACTGAGATCGTAAACGAATGTCAATACAGAATATCTCAGTTGAAAAAGGTAGTTGTAGCCACTGAAAAAGAATTAGGTGAAAAAGTGACTGGATGTGTTCAGAATTGCGAACAAAATACTACGAAAATTCAAGGCAGAATTTTCGATCTGGAGAGCAAAATTAAAGATAGGCCTGGTGTTGTCTGTAATGGCACACCGATTACGAAGCTGTTAGAAGGCGAGGAACGCTTCGATCCCGCCAAGAAACATAACGGGTGGCATCCGTTAGACTTCATCAAAAATTGCGAGAGAATATTTCCTGAGCACTTGTCTGATCAGGAAAAGATAAATGTAGTAATTAGCGCTTTAGCAGGTGACGCTAAGCGCTGGGGAATCAATTTAAATACCGAACGAATGACGTTCGAAGAATTCAGGCAAAGTTTTACGGAAGAGTATTGGTCTGAACAAAAGCAGGACCATTTATGGCGCGAATTTATCATGGCCAAACAGCATGATAACAGGGGCAGAAATTCTTTGAAAGATTTCTGCGAGTATTGGTACCGAAAATTGACACATTTAAGAGGCCGGAGATCAGATTCAGAAATTATCTGGGAGCTATATAAAAAGCTCCCAGAAGATTCAAAGAGGTATGTAGGAAGCAACCATCGTAGCTTCCAAGCATTTCTCGAAAGAGTCGAAGACGAAGATCATTGGCGCGAAAGTCGTGCCAATTATCAAAATTTTGGTAACCGTAATAACCGAAACCATGACGAAAGAAATGACGGCGATGGATTTCGCGTCAATGTAATACAGAGAGGAAGAGGTAGAGGAAGAGGCAGAGGAAGTTATCCAGGTCGCGGTCGAGAGTACACCGCGCAAAACAATAACGACGCGGGAAACTAATTTCCGCGAACGTTGCGGGCCAAACGGAAGCGGACAATACATACCGGCCCCGATTTAAGAAAAGATACCGGACTGACCGCAATGTAATGAGACAGGCTAGAGACAGGCGTGAAACGACGCGACGTGTTGTGGCGAGACAAGCGTCAGGTGCGAGCCAGCGTGAGTCATATAGGCCGCACAGAATACTCCAGGTTAACAGGCGAGTGGAGTATCAGAGGGCAACGGCCCAGCCTAGCGGAACATCTGTTCAGAGAGAAGCCGCTAGCAATCCGGCAGCAGTAGGTGCGAACGTAGCCGTAAGAGATGATGAAAATTTTACGAGTAATAATTCCGTGGCAAAGGAAACAATATATGAGACTGTGAGTACACAGGGAGTTGCGGTTAGCAGTGTTCGCAATGTGGTAAAGGGCGATAATGAATTAGCAGAAGTAAATGATTGGCGTGTGCAGATCGACGATCTGTACAAGGGCCTAAAGCAATGTGAGTGGGAGGATTTTAAGAAGGAGTATGAGGCGAGGAAATTAGTTAGTAGAAAGGGAAAAAATTAAATTGCTTATTTAGTAATGTTAGAATGGGAAATGGACTGTGCAAAAGGCACTTAAGTAAATAACAAGAAACTGGTCTTAATATGTTAAAATAGTGTGAACCTATATACAGTGAGTGGAAGGAAATATGTAGTGTAAATCTTCTTGAACTTTTACGTAAAGATTCAGAACCAGTGTATTATTGTTAAATTTAGTGTTCCCATAAAATTTGGACTTAAGAAAATTTTCTGGAAACAGGGGCATGTGTAACAATAATGTACCTATAATAATTTTTTTCTTTATGTATTTAGATAAATGTTTCTTTCTGAATTTATGTGAAATAATGTAAATATTATTTTAGATTTTTTCTTTTCGTGTCATGTTAAAGAAACTGTACACAACTTTTGAAATGAATGTCATTACTTATGTTAGATTTTCAAGCAATTTGATGACCAAAGGAAAATGTATTTAATGTTAAAACTATTGTAAAATGTGTAAATTGTAATTTAAACACTTGGTCCATACGTAGGTAATGCATTAGAATATGTGTAGTAGAAAACCTGTGGTGAATACCCTACCTGTAGGGGCGCGGGAAAAGGTGGATGCAGGCGAGCGCGGGAAAACGCACACTGGCGCGGATCGGCACAACGGGCTCAGTGAAACAGTCGGAGTTGGGCATCGGTCAGAGGAACATATACTGTACCGAGGAGGCTATCTGGGAAAAGTGGATTCCATTGAGCCTCGGATGGGCCGATTCCGACGACTACTTGGCATGGCTATATTCTCAGGCACAAAACTGGAAAGATTACGACGCCAAGAAGAATGAAAGTGCCGATACTGTGAGAGCCTTAGCCGTGCTTGTATGTGTGCTGTGCTGCCCGCTATCTCGCTGCCCGCCATCCGCCGCAACGACGTGCACAGGTCAAACATTTATTTCATCTTTAGAAGTGTATCTGTGTGGACCAGTGTTGAAACTGTTCTGACTGTTAAATAATAACGTGACTTTTACCAGAATTGCCTTAGCCGTCACTTATCCTAATCATTGACCTAGACAGGGTCCTTACCACATATTGTGCAACCCGAGTATCCTGAATTGAAAGTTTACTGTTAGTACTAAATTATCTGCAGACCAATTTAAGCTATAAAGCAGTTTGAGAGTTAGGAATGCCAATGTAAATGTTAGTAAAGAACTACAGTGTGATTAAATTGAAAGATAAATTATGAATTGAGCTAGCAATGATATTTAATTCATTTGAGATTGAAAGAATGTTAGTCAATTACTCCAGAAGCGTGACAAAAGAATAGTAATCCATAGGTTGATAATTTTGAGTGTTAATGTACCTTCAGGACTTACTAGTTTCAGCATAACGACCGTAACAGTTTCAGGCCCCCCCCCCCCCCCTGTCTCTTGCCTATTCTTGCACATTTTGAAGTGTACTGATCAGAATTGAATAGTAAAATTAATTTCTATGTTAAACCTAAGTGTATTAGTGTTTTTTTCAATTTTAATAGTGACATTGTATGTGTGTTTTCAAAATTGCTGATTCTAGGGTAATCTATGCCCGATTTCAGTCTGATCAATATACAAAGTGCAGCTCGTAGTAATCATTGCTGTGTGGTGTTGTGTAATTTTAGCTCATCCAAATTAGTACAAAAGAAGAAAACCTTAGTTCAGTAGATTCTTTCTGGTTCTAAATTTTGCTATAAAACGCAACATTGCTACGTGTCATTATGCTTGTACATGCTACCACTTGTACTGGGAAAAACTCACTCAATGCCTAATTAGGCTGGCGACCGTATTATTAATCATTGGTAGTATCTACTGTGTATACTTCTTGTCCATGCGAACGCGTAATTGTACCTTACTTTTGCTTGACGCCTCACTGTAGTTACTGACTGAATAAGTCCGAATTGCTTCCATTAGGTACACGCGGTCGACTTTTGTACTAAATCCTTGTTTATAAGGTGAAGCCCGTGAACTTATTACAGTACAGGCTTTATTGAGCTAACGCATGTCCGACAGGGCGGTAGTGTTACAAGCTCCACTAGGTAGGCAAGAAAATCCCTTTGTCATTCGCAGCACTGAAGAAGAATGCTATGAGAGATACCCAAAAAACTAAGATGGCAGAGTACTGTGATAACGTAACACTAGTACAATACGCTTATCAAAAAGTTTTGCACCACCCCGGTTTCCAGAACTCCTGAAGATAGACCCTGACTGTGGATGTTCTATCGCAGACACAGTCAGTTTGGCTGTTCAGAGATGTCATTAAACCCGCCCGAAGATGTAAACAACCATGCATGAGCAGCGCCTATTAGACGGAGGGTGTCCGACACTTCAGTCATTCCACCAGGAAGGATGTACAAGGCTCGTGTTGTCTGTAGTTCAACCATGCTTAGACGGTTGATCGCGTCCGCATTGCTACTTTGTGCCAGGAAGGGCTCTTAACAAGGGAAGTGTCCATACTTCTCGGAGTGAACCAAAGCGATGTTGTTCAGACATGGAGGAGATATAGAGAAACAGGAACTATCGATGACATGCCTCGTTCAGGCCGCCCAAAGGCTACTACTGCAGTGGACGACTGCTACCTACGGATTATGCCTCGGAGGAACCCTGACGGCGACGCCAACATGTTGAATAATGCTTATCGTGCAGCCACAGGACGTCGTGTTACGACTCAAACTGTGCGCAATAGGCTGCATGATGCGCAGCTTCACTCCCGACGTCCATGGCGAGCTCCATCTTTGCAACCACGACACCGTGCAGCGCGGAGCAGATGGGCCCAACAACATGCGCTCATGATTGGCATCACGTTCTCTTCACCGATTAGTGTCGCATATGCCTTCAACCAGACAATCGTCGGAGACGTCTTTGGAGGCAACCCGGTCAGGCTGAGCGCCTTAGACACATTGTCCAGCGAGTGCAGCAAGGTGGAGATTCCCTGATGCTTTGTGGTGGCATTATGTGGAGCTGACGTACGCCGCTGCTGGTTATGGAAGACGCCGTAACGGCTGTGCGATACATGAATGCCATCCTCCGACCGATAGTGCAACCATATCGACAGCATATTGGCGAGGCATTCGTCTTCATGGACGACAATTCATGCTCCCATCGTGCACATCTTGTGAATGACTTCCTTGAGAATAGCGACATCGCTTGACTAGAGTGGACAGGATGTTCTCCAGACATGAACCCTATTTAACGTGCCTGGGATAGATTCAAAAGGTCTGTTTATGGATGACGTGACCCAATAACCACTCTGAGGGATCTACGCCGAATAGCCGTTGATGAGTGGGACAATCTGGACAAACAGTGCCTTAATGAACTTACGGATAGTATGCCACGACAAATACAGGCATACATCAATGCAAGAGGTCGTTTTACTGGGTATAGGAGGTACCTGTGTGTACAGCAGTCTGGAACAACACCTCTGAAGGTCTCCCTGTATGCTGGTACAACAGGCAATGTGTGACTTTCATGAGCATAAAAAGTGCGGAAATGGTATTTATGTTGATCTCTATTTTCTGTAAAAGTTCCGGACCTCTCGGAACCGAGGTGATGGAAAACTTCTTTTGATGTGTAGGGAAAGAATGGTAATTGATGTAGCATTTCTGCTGCCTGTAGGGACGTTTCTTAGCTCTGTAGGTTTATTCTGCCCTTGGAGTTGCTAAAAGTGATCAATTGCTTGCTCTTAAACGCCGAGCAGCTGGCGTGTCACCGAAAGAAAACTTAAAAGAATGAGCGAATCCATCTCCATTAGAATAAAATTGGAGAACGGAGAAGGATGTGGTCTCAAACCTAAGCCGCTTTTGAGAAAACTTTACTTGGGAGTTGTATAAGAAGAACTAATAACTAATGATCCTATGATATTTGTGTGAGAGAGAACTTCCTGTATTATAAACAATTAAAATTTTACTGCTCAGTATTGTTGATAAGGTTTCCAAAAGCTTTAAAGACATCGAATGATTAATCTATGAGAAGTATATCGACAATACGTATTATAAATGATTTTCTCCCTATTAGATATTCTATTTTAGTACTATTTGCTTCTAAAATGCTTCACAGAGAGAGAGAGAGAGAGAGGGAGAGAGGGAGAGAGGGAGAGAAAGAGGGAGAGAGAAAGAAAAAGAGAAAGAGAAAGAGAAAGAGAAAGAGAAAGAGAAAGAGAAAGAGAGAGAAACATTGCTTAAATATGCAATCCAAACGTGGTAGCGACCAATTAATCAGAAGCAGTCTCCATCAATTCCATACCTGGGAAATCGTCGTAACGTCCTCCAAAATGTGTGTGAATTCCTAAGGAACCAAACTGCTGAGGTCACGACACTTAAACCAACTTAGGGGCCGCGCAGTCCGTCACGTGGCGTCGCAATATTTCCCTGATCTTCCTTCCTTAGTAATTTCTCTGCCCATTCTTTCAGTTTCTTCAAAGAGACTCTATGCTCTCTATAACAGTATAGATGAGATGCTTAAACCCAGGGTTGTCCGTAATGAATGTCTCTCTGTTGCAGAGAAATTAAATAAGACCAAGGATACTTAACAAATTAGGCATCAGACTACATCTTCTACTGGCAGACATGATTATTTTGGATACTTACGGCAGATGTCCCATTATATGTATGACGCGACATAATTATTTAATAAAATCTCTAAATACTACAGAATGTTTTATCGCATCAGTACATGACTATATTATAATTTCGCGTTTAATATATCCCAATTTTTGACCTTAATGTAAATACTAACACGGCAACAGATATTCTGAGATAATACCTGATAGAGATATTATCTAAGCACACTATGTGTTAAATATGGCATTCCGCTTACTTATATATCTGTGACTGAAATCAGTTGAAAGACACAGGAAAAGATACGTAATCTAAAAAAAGGTAGAATTACATATAAACAAAACACAAACAGTAGTAGTAACCAAGTGTTCATATATACCAAATACACAGAATTTAAATTTTAGAGGAAATAAGTAAATACCATTGGAAAGTTATGAAACGTATTTGGGGGAACATGTATATGTATCCGTTTTTGCTACAACGTCCCAGTTAATTTTATTTAAGCATCAGAGAAAGGTTTAAAAAATTCAACATGATTGTCTGAAGAGATAATTTAGTTGTTACTGGAGGAACAGTAAAGGGTAGAAGTTGTACCACTAGAGAAACATTAGAGGATGGTTCAAATGGCTCTGAGCACTATGGGACTTAACATCTGAGGTCATCAGTCCCCTAGAACTTAGAACTACTTAAACCTAACTAACCTAAGGACATCACACACATCCATGCCCCAGGCAGGATTCGAACCTGCTACCGTAGCGGTCTCGCGGAAACATTAGAGGACATACTATTAGAATAGCCGAGGTCTCTGCATGAAACAGATATACAGGGATCATTAGGTAAGCTTAAGACACGAATATATAGCGAATAGGATGAAACTATTGGAAAGGCTAACGAAAAAAAGAAAAAAATATATAGGAAGATCCTAAAGGATATCATAGGTATACTAGAAAACCTCGGGTTAATACGAGAACATATGTTATAATTACACTGAAGATTGATTATGCGATAAATTTTGCTTTGGTATCTTTCAGCTTATCAGTCAACTCAAAGAATAATCGGCTTTCGTCTCCAAAACGTTTATAACTCATTGATGTCCCTCAAAACGTTGGCATCATACACTAGAATTTGGCGCCCATTTCTTTAATGTCGTAGTGCAGTTTTCGACACAAAAAATAATCTCTTTGATTTCTTCCATCGTAAATTAAGTACCTATTTTCACAATATATTGCTCTTTGACATCCGAATACATGGGGATTCGCCTGGTTAGCGGAACCGCATTACGTTCTTCAGACGTTGATAACGCTAATAATCGAAACGGAATGGCTAAATAAGTCTCCTAAAGATAAAAACCGTTAATTCACATCTCCAGATACCAACATAGATTAAAAAAAAAGAAAAAAATACTCGATTAATCAAAACAGAACGCCGATTGAAAAATGAGATGTTCATAAAAATATCTAACGTGGCACAAACTTTTGTTTTGTCGCTTGGGCTTTCATCGGCATGCAAGCTCTTCTTTAGATGAGATTTATGCGGCCTCAGAGCTAAAATGAAAGGGGCAACAAAAAGTAGCCATTCATCTCCTGTAGGCCCACAAGTCGCGGGAGGCAAGCGAACAGAAAGAGAGAGACAGACAGACAGACACAAAGAGAGAGAACAGTCCACAGCTGGCGCAAGAGCTGGTGTGGCGTCAGTACGCAGCAGAACCCGCTGCCGCATCAACTTGTAAAGCAGATTCTTACTGCCTGCTCCAAAAATTACTACGGTGCGCTAGAGAGAGCAAAGTGGAGGAAAGTAATCCGAAATCGCTACGTCGTATATAGAAAAAAGCCAAAATATGTTGTGAGTTCTGTAACCTTTATTCCCGTTGCAATACGAATTCATGCGTCAAGAGGTTTCATTTGAAATCAATCGTGTACTCATTACAATGAAAATAGTACCTGACAGATAAATGCGGCCAGTTAGTATGTCAATTGATGACAAAAATTTCTGGATGGAAATTTTTTAAATGAAGAACATTGCTCAGGCAATTAGTCGATGAATTAATTAGGTTCCGTTCAATTAATTCGTAATGCAGCGCTTCCATATCTGTAGCCATATTCTGCAGCAAGCTTTCCATCACTACCTGAACCTGTCCGCAACACGGTTGCACTGTGTAATTTTAATGGCTTACTCTGAGTGTCTGCTGCACTCATGCGTAAGACTGCACATTGCATGTTTCGGCTGCTATTTTTTATCTGAGCTTTCATTCTCATTTTGCAGTCCCCGTGTTATTTGTTTCTGACGTCCGATTTATTCACTTTTTGCAGCTAATTATTTTATTTAGTACGAAGTGAAATTTCAAAATTTATCAGTGATCGTATGAATAAAAAAATTTACATAGACATTTATATGCACTTATTTTGGTCTAAAATTGTACTGATTATTCGAGAAGACCATGTCAATCACCTTGTTTTGTTCATCTCGTATAAAAGCCTTAAGTTCTCAGTGCCAATTAGTAGCGAATGATATGTACATGCCGGGGGTGGTCAAAAATAGGAAACACCAAACACACAACACATTACCATGCCTAATACGGTGTAGGGAAACATCTGGCATTCATAAGTTACCAGTCGTCTCGGAATGGACAAATGCAGGTTCTGTGCGGTTTTCAAAGGAATCTTATACCATTCCTCCTTCAAAATAGTGTCAATTTCAGGTAATTATGATGGAGTGGCTAAAGTTCACCTACTCTTCTTTCTAAACTAGACCCCACAAGCTCAGTATTACTGAGATCTTGTGACAGTGATGGTGAGGAGAATGCGATAATTCATCCTCGTCATCACAAAACCAGCCCTCGACAATGAAAACTGTTTGAACATGGTCCCTGTCATATTGGAACACTGATGTGCTGCCCAGTGACCGCATAATCCTTGAAGTCTACCGAATATCACTTATGGCTGTCCATATAGATGTTTCTCCGTTTTCCATGTATGCAGTATAAATCCTTAATATGGTATCTCTTGAAATACTAAAACTTCAGCTACCTTGGTTACGGAATCACCTACCATACAAGCATCAACATTTTTTTTCTATGTTGGAAGTCACTCAGTTCCTACATAACGTACACACAACCACATAGAACACTGTTCTGAGCAGAATGACACTTGAACCCTATTGAGAACAATGCACAGGTATCGTTCGCGGTGAAAAACAACCGCGAAAGCTGGAGGCTAGCATTTGCATTTATAATCAAACATGCATTTCTGGCTGTATTCCCGTATTTTTGTCCAACACCTGTGTAAGAAGCGTGGGGATCATAATGAAACGACATCACACGTTAGAAATGAGTGTTAAACTATCTCCCGTAAAAGTTTGGAAAGGTATGGTGAGGTTTCTAGAATAACTGACCCGAACCAGTAAGGCAACGATACCTGTTCGTACAGTGTAACGTGCAGCGCACTACCATGTGATACAGGGTCAGTCAGATCCGGACAGAATCCGCTTGTCGGATTATCGACAATGGGCTGGCACACCAGCCAGCCAGAGAATGGCTTTTAGGTGGTTCTCCACGCGCATTTCAACAAATGTCTCCAAATTCCGACTCAGAGAGTACGATATAGATAAATACGGTAACACAGCGAACAAAGTTTACACGATTCACAGACGGATAGCGCACACTACTTCATCCCCTAGTTTACATTGACCGCTGTGACGTCAAGAAGTGCATACGACTACATAGTAAAACAATAAATTAAATAAAATTTGTTAAATCATGGCGATGCGGATCCTGTACTAGGCGGGATGAAGGTAGAGAAAACAAAATCTGGAAATTTGTGGTAAGGTCCTATGGGACCAAACTGCTGAGGTCATCGGTCCCTAGGCTTACGCACTACTTAATCTAACTTACGCTAAGGACAACACACACTCCCATGCCCGAGGAAGGACGGCTACCCCGAGCGGCTAGGGAAAAGAAGCAGCATTGTGGCAACATTATCGTTATCAAAACCAAGTAAAAACTTGTTATCCAAGAAATAAGGCTACCCCGAGCGGCTAGGGAAAAGAAGCAGCATTGTGGCGACATTATCGTTATCAAAACCAAGTAAAAACTTATTAGTCAACAAATAATAATAATAATGACTGTTATCATAATTACTACATCAAAACATTTATAATAACAATAACAACAGTTTTTATTATTATTATCACATCAAAATAAATGAATGATAAATATATATTGCATAATAATAAAAAAGTTAGAATTTGCATATAAATTCACACAAAACTACTACAATAAGAAACCAATATCCATACAAGCGAAGATTAGACATAATAATTCAGTTATTAGGACACAAGCAACGTATGGATCAGAATGCCTAACATTGAATAAGAAATGCGAATGTGAGAACTAGAAAAAAGAGAGAGAAAAATAGTAAGAAAAATTCTAGGTCCTGAGAAAAACAAGGAAAATGGGTGGTTTAAAAGGAGAAATGAAGACTTATACAAAAATACAGAAAAGATCACAGATACAATGAGGAAGAGGCGGCTAAAATTTTATGGACGTTTAAAAAGAATGGAAGAAACACTGATTACAAAGAAAAATTTTAATTGCGTTAGTAAGCTGAAAAAAACTGTAGGATGGATATAAGCAGTAAAGAAAGACGCTAACAAAATAGGTGTTACAGAAGAAATAATACGTGACGGGAATTACTTCAGGCTACTGATAGAAAACTATGAAGAAGATGAGCCAAAACTCGACCCAAGAGACTGTGGAGAGATGACCAGAGACGAGCATTTGGCGAGAAAATGAAGAAGTACTGGGAAGAATAGAAAAAAAAGGAACGCCGTAAGTCTTAAGTTGTATGCGGTCCATAACTGGCCAAATTAATAAATAAAAAAAATTGCATAATCTGTTATTATATCTTACCATCATATATTCAGCTAATTGTCGCACTTTTCTCGAACTATTTTTATAGCTTGGGAGAAGCCCAACACCTACGCTATTGACAGGATATGTAGTACTCCCGTTTTGTTTTTCTCGTGGGGCGTTCAATAAGTAATGCAAAACATTTTGTTCCTGAAAGTAAGTTGATTTTATTCAAGATTCCAACACACTGTATTATTACCCTATCTTTTGGCTACAAAACCCTGCTTTTCATTATACTTTCCGTTCTTGCGACGGCCCTACGCCACTTTATTGAGAGGGCCAATAATGCCCGCATTGTACCAACCTTTTGGTGTACGCCTGAGCCAACGTCTTGCTAGATCAATAACCTCCCCACCATAAAGGTACTGCTTTTCGTGGAGTGCATCGTTCACCGGCCAAATAGATGGAAGTTGGAAGATACCAGATCCGGGCTATACCTGGGTGAGGAAGAACAGTCCAATGATGTTTTGTGAGCTGCTCTCGGATGCTGAGACTTGTGTGAGGCCTTACGTTGCCATGGAGAAGGAGAAGTTCGTTTGCATTCTTGTGGCAACGAACGCACTAAAGTCGTTTCATCAATTTGCTGAGGGTGGGACAATACACTTCAGAGCTGATCGATGCACCATGCGGGATGACAAACGTCTCGCCCAACGACTCACCGTGCTTTTGTTCATTGCCAGATCTCCCTACACAATCTGCAAGCGCCTTTGAATAAGATAGTCCAAGCTGCATATAATACTGCCACCTATCGGAACTTCATGAAATTATAGGGGCTGAAGCGGGAATATTCCTCTACGACCCACAACAAATTCCGCTTGTTTTTAACCGAAATTGCCCGAGGAAAAAATGTGTTGCTGCACTTTTTGAACACCCCTCGTAATAGATGATCAGTGGATTGCATTTGAAAATCGTAAACTCTGTTAGACGCTGATAATGCCAACCAATCGCGAAATTTTTGTGAATACATCTTTTTGGCGTAGAAGTCTGTAACACTTATATCGATTAGGAGAAGGTTTATTTTAAGTAACTGTGTATCTGAAATTTATGAAGTGTGCGTTCTGTGTTGTTTGAACTCCTTGATGTATGGCAAGAAAATCAGAATTTTGTAATGTATATATGAAAAAAGCAAAAGAATATGTTCAAATTTTAAATCATTATAAGATGAATATTTTTATGAAAGAAGTATGTTTACTAAAAGCTGGTTCATGCTTAGGGCACTTGTAATTGTAACATGTAAACGCTGTAGGTAAGTCCCTCCGCAGCGAAAGTAGCATGGCGCGATGTAAAAGGTGGGTTTGGCGGTCGAACTGAGCAGCTCCTTCGTGTGAACGGCACCCAGTGTGTGGCTAGCCTTAGCACGGTACACGTCGATGGTGCTAAGAGATCTGGCTATTATTCGGTATTCACGGACTAATGGAATGGCTCTAATATGTTGAAAATCCGATGCTGAGAAGAGATTTCTTCGTCATTAGTATGAGCTCGGTGCAATTTTGCTTCCCATGATTTACCGGTGTCTTCGTTATTCGTAACTGCTGCTACACACAGTACGGAGTGCACTGTGTCAGCTTGTATTCTGTTTGCTATTCATAGGGAAATCACAACAAAAGTAACTTTAATAACTAATATCCAATTTTCTCAAATATATATTTCACAGTTAATGTGCCTAGTTATGCTGGCGACCGTTCACTTTGTAATAACTAATATCCAATTTTTTCAAATATATATTTCGAAGTTAATGTGCCTAGTTAGGCTGGCGACCGTTCATTTTTTTTATTCACCCGTTTGGTTTTACTGTCAACTTCACAAAATTTGAAATTATAGTCAGATACCTTTTCCATTAGAAACACGCATGGTCGAACTTTGAAATTCCCTCAGAGGGTAACATTAGCGTGTTTCACGGCACGTTAGTGTTATAAGCCGTTAATGCGAACATACATTTCGGTATTCGAATACATTTTAACGCAAAACTGTAGAGCGAACAGTTGTTTGAGAAGGTATTGAGAGGAAGAGGGGCTTCCACTGAAGGCCATACTCTTTATTGGCAATGAACAGTTTTTCCGGAAGTGGAGCGGCTTGCCATTGGCGATATCAGAATGAAGTTCTTCCATCCTAACGTAACGTCTCTTCTATAATCAACGGATAAAGGGATACTATAGAACATCAAACGTGTATGCAGAGGACAGCGACTGAGTAAATTAACTGAAGAAGATGGAGTGGTTGCGTAATTACTGTATTAAATGTGTAAATATCAAAGATGTGATTTTTTATGGTTGCATCTCTTTGGGATTAAGTTATTACAATGAAAAACTGTATGGCCTGCTTTTTGTGATTCCACAACTGAAGTGAGTGAACTTACCAACATCACTGAATTCCCTGAAATGTTAGCAAACATTCCTGGTAGATAATTACGCAGAGTCCTGGTAGTAGAATGACTGTGATGCAGGTTACAGCATGATGACCGATGGAGAAATTTGTATTTCTGCCTGTTGTATTACAGAGAACTTATATAATGTGTCATTTAAAGGGATGAAATAATGCCTCAAATACGGAGTCAACGGCACAAATGGAAAAACTAATGATTTACCTAGAACTTCAGCCGGAAACAACTCCAGCCGAACTGATTCCAAAAAACTGTTTCTAGTTAGTACCAAAATAAGTGGTTTGTACGTTACATTTAGTACAATATTTCCGGATTATCCGGACGTTCGGTAATCAGGATTACATCTGGTCCCACCTGCTCCGAATAAACGAGGTTCTAGTGACAGATAGAAACTAAATTATGTTGAGAAACGTCGCTGATTGTAATACCGCTCCTTGTCGTCAGTCTGAACGCTGGATTGATGCAGTTGTATGTGCTAGTCCATTCTGTGCAATGCTTTTCCTCTGTGTATTACTGCATCCTACGTCCACCTGAACCTGCTTAATATAGTCCGATCTTGGTCTAGCTCTACAATTTATCCCTTGCTCTCCACTTCACTCTATTACCAACTAATGCTCCCTTGATGTCCCACGATGCGTCCTATCAAGCGAGTCCTATTTTTTGTCAGGTTGTGCCTTAAATTTGTTTCCTGCCTCTTCATTAATTATTTGTCCACTTTTCTTTTCTGTACAAGGGTCCACAGCAGAAAAGAACTTTTTATAGCTAAATTTCTATCAGATGTTAACAAATTCCTGTTCTTCAGAAACGCATTTCTTGATATTGCGAGTTTGCATTCTATTTCCTTTCTAGCCCAGCCATCACCAGTTATTTTTCTGTGCAAATAGCACTTTATTTACTAATCTAATTGCCTAATTGCTTCAGCACTTCCTTTACTTTTGTCCGTGATCTAAGAGCGGACAGTTTTTCACAGAGTACCATCTTCGCCTAAACTTTAAGACACAGCCCTCTCTCTGCTGTTTAAAACCCTACAGGTTTCTATAATGGTGGAAGGTTAACTTTGGTATAAAAATGAGAAACAGTATAATGTAGATAATGGCGACATAAAACTTGGGCGAAACTAAACGACTTCGGCATCACAGGTTGTCTGGCGGCGTTGCCTACGTAAGCTCTCTTAAGGGGCTCACACTGTGTTCTGATACTTCACTCCTCAGTCGAGGCATTCTGTTTGAGAAGAGCAGGTGTAAAGTCGTATTGTACTACCAGTATTAGAGGACACCGAGTTCTTCGCGCAATTCTCATCTCATTCTCACATCTCGCTTTATGAAACTTTTTGCATCGTGACTTACCCTATCTCTGAGGAAGTTTGTTTCCAGGAGCAGAGGGCGTTTGCTAGGGATATACAGCGTTCAGTCTCCTATCTTTCAGTCTCTCAATAAAGTAATAATCGAAGTGAAATGCAAATTACAGATGTCTTTAAATAAAACAAAAATTATGGTCGATCAAGGAAAGGAATCATTAAGAGTAGTGTCGTATAATTGTTGAGGAACCCTATAAAGAAACAGTTGAAACATGTTAATAATGTCTAAATAAATATACGCTGAACTAAAGACAAGGATACTAACAATAAATATCAAACTTTTCATTATTTTACTAGCAGCTTCAATACAACTTCAACTTGGACAGTGAAGAAAGAGTCACTCCTGCAATTCTATAGTGTCTTTGCCACAGCTACAACATTACGTGCCTTAGCACGGAACAAATGACAACGACGATGATGACAGAAACAGGCAGGATGAGACTCAGTCTACATTTACGGATTAAAGTCGGAGCGAAGACGTTAGAAGAGAATTACAATCAGCCGCTTTTCAGTGACTGGTTGACGTACTTTTTGTGGTATCGATAGGGTTTTCATCGACCGCACCTCATGCGTAGCGCCCCACAGACGGCTGCGTGGGAGACGGCACCTTTAAACCTCTCACTAGCATGCCACAGGCAGGGTGGCTCTTTCATCACTTGATGTGTCTGATGAGCGGGTTGGGGCGGGGGGGTGGGGGGTGGGGGGGGGGTGGGAGGGGGAGGGAAGAAGGGCGACAAGCTTACACACCACCAGATTACGTAGAATTCACACATTCATTATTAGTAGGAGACTTATCGGACTGTATCAGCATTCAAGACTATATGTTTCTATCAAGAACATTATTCTGGTTGTATATAACGCAGCAACACAGAAGGGCCTACAGCACTTCGAAGTTATGTGTATCTCAATTATTAAGTGTACATATCGTAAATAAGTTTCTTTATTATGGGACCTACGGTAATATTATGTCACAGTAGCACAATATGCAGAGGAATAGCAGAAGATATGTTGTTTGATATTCTATTCTTGTATATAAGCTTATTTCGGTTTTATTACCTTTATCAGTATATCTGCAAAAACTGCATATATTTATACTCTACATAATATGGAATTTATAAAGGTTTTTACCACTGGATATTGCACTCAGTAGGTGTGAAATCTGAATTTCTGCGACTGTCAAAATAATAAAAATATATTATAATATACGTGAAACGTCAAATCATCGCATAACTTTAAATCGTTAGTGAAAAAAATATTACACCCAACAAGTAAGGACCATAGCAGTAGATTAGCAATAGTTTGTTCAAAGTTGGCAATGTCCCTTTACAATGCCAGAACATGAGCACAACATCCAATGTAAAAAACAACTTTATAAATTATATATTATGTAACATATAAATAAATCTGTTTGATTGTCCATGTACTGATGAAGACAATGAAGTTGAAATAATCTTGTATAAAATCACTCGTAAAATATCAGGCAACATACTGTCTACTAATTCTCTGAATATTGTAAATAATTATTGTGGGCAAATGCGTGCAGCCACGAACAAGCAGCGATTGGTAGAAGACAGTTGCAGCAATGGCTACTGCAAGTCACATATCTGCGTCACATATCTGTGAAAGCCACTGAAAGCAATTTTAATTAACACAGAGTCAATTAATCAAGCCATAACACAGATATACAGGGATCAACAAACAGTATGAGGGTAGACGTGTAACGACCTCTGTGTAACCTTCTTCCTAATGTATACCAATATATCTTAAAGTTATTGTTGTTAATTATGATATAATTCACCAATATTAATATTTATCTTGGGTATTAATAAACCGCTTCAGCTGCATTTAACACTATATTTTTAGATCACTACCTGTTTTATTGCACTAGGAGCCACATATTCAGCTGAACATATAGCTAAAACATCAGAGCCGAAAAGCTCTAAACTTGGTAGCCAACGTTCATTGATGGCCAATATAAAACACCGCGAAAAGAGCGGTATGTCATTGAATAAACAGTCGGATGCACAGATACCTAACCAATATGGTGGATGAGGCGGCTTCTCCGGCCTATACGCATTCACGAAATAGTGGACGCTACCGCGTGCTGTCTCTGTATAGACCGGAGAAGTGGCCACACCCACAAAAATGGATTCGGATTCTTGCATCAGACTGTTTTATTCAATTACGTATCGTCTTTTTGCGATATTTTATACAGGGTAATTGTTTTTCACCGTGATGCTACAGACCAATTATTCAATGATACTTTGTCACAGAGACTCCGGTCTAATACGAGCCGTACCATGCAGCTTTCCTCCTAGACGCTGGTACTCTTCCTCACACGTCATGCCTTAGCGCCCTCTCCTGCCATAGTAATTGGTAATTTTGTGTTCGATTCACTTCTCTTCTGACTCAGCTTGTAGCGGATGTGACACAGCGTTGTACACAATGGTTTTGTACTCGAATCGAGAGCTTGCCGACATGCTGTTTACCTACGGCAAGGCAAATGGCAACGGGCGGCGGGCAGAAAGATCGTATCAGGAGACATATCCCCTCCAACAACAACCACAGCATTCAATGTTTGCAACAGTGTTTCGCCGTTTGTCTGAGACAGGGTCGTTTCAGGAAGCAGGAAATCATAAAGGTCATACCCGAAATGTTTTGAGACGAGACTTGGAGGAAAATGTGATAAACGCTGTGAAAGGCGACCGTCGTGTCACTACCAGGCAGTTAGACCACCAGTACAGCCTACGCCAGAACGACCGTGTACCACATCCTCCATGACAACTGTTACTGCCCTTATCACTTACAGCGTGTGAAAGGCCTACTAGCGACAGACTTTCCACATCGGGAGCAGTTGTGTCACTGGTTTCATCACCAGACAACGACGATTCCGGAATTTGTCATGCATTCGATTCACAGATGAAGCCACCTTTACGCGTAATGGTATCTTCAACTTCCATAACAGAACTCCCACAATATGGTGACGACGAATTATCAGCATCGGTGCAGCCGGTACGTATGGGCCGGTATAATTGGCGACCGTAGTGTGGGACCGGTCTTCCTTCCACCTCGTCTAACAGGCCGGAGCTATCAGCGTTTCTTGCGGGTGATTTGCCTCCCCTGCTAGAAGAAGTGCCATAATGACCCAAAGGGTTACATTGCTGCTACAACAGAGTGCTCCAGTCCACTTCGCCGTTAACGTCCGGACGCATCTCAATCGTGTCTTCCCTAGTCGATGGATCGGACGCTGCTCGTTCACCGGATTTCAACACGTGCGATTTGTGGTTATGGGGACATCTCAAAAGTATCGTGCTAACAGGTCTCATTCCAGTTGTGGGGAAACTGGAGCAGTGTATGCGTGCTGCCTTTGACACTGTTCGGATGGAGCCTGGCCGATGTGAACGTGTGAGACGTGTCATTCTACGCGCTTACATGCACACGATGAGGCGCATGGAAATCATTTTCAACACATACTGCATGGTACAGCGCTTATTAGGCAGCAGTCTCTGTACCAACGTATGGCTGAATGAATGGTCTCTAGCATGGAAACCATCCATTTCCGAACGTAAATTCATTAGAGTTTTTTTGTTCCGTATCCTCTCATCGATCAATCCCTTGAGTTTGTACACGATGGAAAATAATTACCCTCTATTGACGCACGACAAATGTTAGCTATGAAGTTGCAAGCTTTTTAACACTAATGTTTTACTTATATTGTTCTTTGATATTGTCAATGAGAATACACGTAATCTGTTGATTTAAAACAAGTGTGGATAAAATTCCTACGTCAGGATGGCAATTGTTCTTTATTGATTATCGGCTTCGGCTCATTGACGAACCATGTTCAGATCAATCTAAAATGTTGTTTGGAGTGTGAAAATAATTACATACCGTAGTATTCTTAGAGCTAAGTCTCCCTAAAATGAAAAATCGTGGTTGGATATGTAAAACTAACGAAATATTGTTACAATGCCCATATTTCCAATGTATGGGCACTGTTAAAGTATTTCATTAGTGATTAACGTTTACACCACCAACTAAGATTTTTCGTTTTAGGACGACTTAGCTCTATGAACACGACGATGTGTAATTGGTGTCAAACAATGTACAACATTTTATACTGATCTAAAGACGGTTCGTGACTGAGCCCAACGGGTAATCAGTAAAGAAACTTTCCGATCTTAACGTAGGATTTTTATTCACACATGTTTTAGTTATATGTTCACCTGGAGATGTTGTTCTTAGTGCCATGAAACTGGTAGTGATCACTAAATGAAGGATTTTGTATAGCTGAAACGGTTTATTAATACCCAAGATATTTATTCATAGCTCTGGTTGTCCTATTTACAGAGTTGTTTTTCTTTAATAACTCTAAAACCGCACACTCCAACGAAAACGTGTCTCAGTACACAATTAAAGTATATTACATTGGCAACACAAGATAGGTCCTATTTATTTTTTGTCCAGGACTAACAGTTCGCGCGAAGAGATCGCGAGAATATTGGAAACCTCGCGCGAAGCGCGTGCGCTGTAACTTAAGTACTTTCTGTAGGCCAGTTTGACGTAGTTTTCCGACTTGATACACCACAAGCGTCCTGTATCAAAATTTTCGTCTCAACTTCCTCTATAATACTGTGTTAGGTTGTAGACAATGGCAATGAATAATACAGTAAAAAGTGGAACTGTACATTAAAAGTGTTCTATCTCGGAAACCATTCGGGATAGGGCATATGTCCACATCAAATTTGTTGTTCAGAATCACTAATGCTATCACTTGTCAAAGCAAGTACCTTTCCTCCTGACTCACCATGTATATTGTAAAGTTGTAGAGGACGATGGATGCCACTTGTAAAGGGTGTCTAATGGGTCTAGGGAGAGTGTGGTTCTCTGGTGGATGTGGAGAGCAGATGCATAAAATGGAAGGCAGCCATTGTCGATGTATAATTTATTGGCTTATAAGTTCGATAGGCGTAGATATAGCGTACACAGGACTGGCGGCAGTGGTCTGTCGGTGCACCCATGCCAGGGTGGGCAGCCGGTGATGCGCTGGTGCCAGTACTTTTGTCAATACGGTTCGGCTCAGTAGCGGTCTTGCTAGCCGCTCATAGTTTGGCTACGGAGCTGCATCAAGCGGCGACGGCGCTGCCCTCATAACTGCAATCTTGATAACGCTATTCTCATCCCAGCATTAGGCCCTGCGTTGCCTGCGGTCGAATCCCGCATCGGTAGCTGGACGGCGGTGCCTTGTGCTGACGGCATCTGGTGGCTCGGAGCTGAGAGGACACTGCCGGACGCCCGGCCTATCCGGGATAAAGCTCGATCTCCAGCTGGCGGTCCCGTCGAAATGGCGGATGAACGTTGGCGTGATCGCGGCACAAGCCAATATACATACGACGCCGATTCGAAGCCTAGATGGGCATACATGCTCAGCTTGGCAGGACAGCCAGTTCTTATACATGTCAAGGCAGGCCTTGTTACGGCTGTGGTCACGTACGCGGGCTACCAAAGGCCGTCGAAATGTCTCTAATTGCCTGTTATTTCCCCAACGCCCGGGTCGCAGTTGTAGAGCCAGAGCTGTGGCATAACTTCAGAACTTTTGGGTGTCGGCAACTGCCCGGATTTACATCAGGCCCCACCTTTAGCCTTGACACTACAGCACCTACTGTGTTGAGATATTCCCCACGTGTTCTGTAGTCTCAAATTTTATTGCACATCAGTTCGGAGCGCGGTTCTCATTAACACTTGTAGACTTCTAATTGGCACCACTAATTCTTCTCTGATGTTTATTCAGTAAACAGTACGCGTAAGTCAATTCCAGATTACATTTCGTTCAATGTATCCTTATGATATTACTTTACTACAAGTATTTATTAAATTTTGCAACCTGTCTGTGAGCAGTTTTTTGGCTTTAAACAAGTTCGGCAGGACTTAGTGCATAAATATGAAATCCGCCCCTCAGTCTTAGAATATGAGCCTCGTTTAATCAAACATCGTCGCTTGCCAGCTTGATTCCCTATGCAGGTTTATCGGGGAAGTTTTTTCATCTCATTCCTTTATTAGTTTAACGCCTTAACCAAACCAACTGGCGAAATATACATCTCAAAGCAACATTCAAAAATATACTGTAATCTTTATATGAAAACTTCAGATCTGTAAGACTGGGCTACGGAAGTTGCATCGTACATGATTTATGATTCATGGGTCTGAATATGGTAGTTTATATTGCTGAAACGAGCGAGTAACTAATGTGCTGATATAACGCTCTTGACAAATAAAAATATAAGTTTTCAAAAAAAGACTACCGTAGAAATTTATGGATCAACACTGAATACGCAATTGTTACGCCCAGAAGTGACGGAAAAATCCTTGAATAATATTTACAAATCATCTCATACACCAACTGATCACGTCACATAACCACTAAAAAAGTGCTGTTAACGTGGTGCAGAAGGAACAGCGAAATATCCCACAAGAGATTTTAAATTGCATTATGATGACAATAAGGTATCAGAAACAACCTCTCAAGGGATGTAGGGATGTAGTCAGCAGCTTTAGATTTGAGTGTGGTACGGAGCTACAGAAACGTACCTGTCTATGATTGTTATTGTTACTGTTGTTGTTAACAACTATGAAGACAAAATGAACGTTCGGGAGTGGTATTCTTTATTAGAAACAGCAGTGCTAGTATGAAGTACGAAGCGATGATGAGAACTCGAAAGTACACTGCACTATTGCAGGAAATCGAATCAACATTTTGCTAGTAGGTAACGCTATCATCAGGCCGGGAGTTGGTTTGAACACCACACTGTTTTACTAGGCATGGCTTTATTGGAGATGCTTTCCTCCAACTTCTGACTTGACTTACACATCCTGTTGTAGGGATACATAAAGCTGCACAAGGACCCCAAACCACTGTGCAACTCGGCAGACTTCGTATTAACAAAGGTAAAAGAAATGGTAAGTGACATTTGAAATCTTAGTTCTCCGTTTGAGCAATAAACTTACAGACGTCAGGAACAAGGGACAAAAAGCAAGTTTTATGAAGCATGAACATTTGCTTTACAAAGTCAACTATGTTTCGGACGCAGCAGATAAGGTGAAAAGGATAGAAGAGTTGGCAATGCTACAAAACGCCTGTAACGGTTGGGCAAACAATCATTTGACTGAATGGGGTTTTTATCAGTACGATAACGAATTACGCGTACAGCATGCGATAAAGCGGGCAATCACTGGCAAACAAATTAAAGAGTTAAGCTGTATCGATTACGTGGCGCTGTAAGGGGAATGAATACGAGACGGCGACAAACAGAACGATTAGGGAAGGACGAGATGGGACCGGAAAACGGCCAACGGCGTGACAGTGGTGGATCGTGCAGGGGCGGTACACTACAGAGATAGGCCAGCGCAGTATCTATCAGACTGTATGGAATCCTGTACAACACGACTAGATAGGAAGGGAACAAGTGCGTCCATCACGTGAATGTTAAAGGGTAGCTTCACATTGTCAAATACAGGTCTAAAATTAAATGCAGAGTAGAAACGGCTGCACGCTTGAACAGCTAGTCTAATAATCATGTTGAGGTTGAGGCCCTTCTGGCTGTGTTTGCTTACAAACAGATTTTTTGTTTTGTTTTTTAGGATGTCCGCCTAGAGCGAAACATAGTTTTGCCTTTTCGTCTGTTTTCCAGGAATGTTTCGCTAATGTTACAGCATCTCCAATTCCTTTTACTTCAGTAATCGCCCACGAAAATACAAATACACCACGTTTCGCAGATACTCATCTTAGTCACCAACGAGAGGCAGTAACAACCATAAACATTATTGACAGATCTGTAGCATCTCACCGAGAGAGGGGTGTTGGATGGTCCACATCAACACTGTGCTCACTATGAAGTACAAGGGTTTCCATTCAACATTTTTGGACTTGTGTTTTAAATTCAAACACACTATTCTTCTGCAAAATTGTCCGTTTACATGAACCATGTAGCAAGTGAAGACTTTCTGTCATGCCACGAATGATCTACACTCTCTTCTTTCGTTTCGTTTCCCACTACGGATTTTGAAAATTACAAACTGGAGGTTTTCGCGAATCCTTCGGGCGATATGGGATATACAGATTCATAGAACATTAGGTGTAAAAGCGACACGTCGGAATATGAAACAAAAATCGGTAAACAATAATACTATGCCCATGTGGAATTAAATAGATCTAAATTTATCTTTTGATACGCTTGCGTGGTCTGGTCGAGATATGATTCAGTCAAATCGTGCAGATTCTTTCGAGGAACAAGTTAAATTTCCCAACGTATTTACTGAAGCTTGTGACGTGAGCAATTTTGTTCCTATTTGTAAATTTATGCATTATTCGAAAAAACCAATGAAACTATCATGGAGAACATTACTTTGGCTAGTTTTAAGGCTATAGATATCTACAAGTATCAATGTATCTACCTCAGCGATTCCTGATATAGTATATTTTACACACAGTAATTGCTAAATTTCAATTAAACGCCGCCCCTCTCAATTCTAACAGTGACAATACATACAGAGAGGTATGGCGCAGCTCGTTACTTGTTGCAACGTATTACAGTAGCAGGTTGTACATCAACTGTTAATCTTATTGTCTGTTCTTCCGCTTCATTTCATGATTATCTAAATACATTCATACTCATAAATTAAGGATAACGCTGATACACGGCGAAAAAACGCTCTGGTGGGCGATTTGCGAGTTTCAATTACCTCGTGATATGACCATGCGGTGCATTTGACCGGCGGTCGTCGCACGGTGGCGCTGGCAGCAGTCCACATACGCAGAGGTGTGTTGGTGCATGTCAGAGTACGGTGCAGCGAGTAAGTGTGCAACGTTTTTAGACGTGCTAATGGTGACTGTGTGTGGAAAATGACTCAAAGAACACATATTGATGACGTTATGAAGGGTTACTAGGGGGATTGGAGGCTGGATAAACACAGCAGGTCGTATTGTGGGCCATCCGTGTGCCACAAAGTGTGCTCTCAAGAATATGGCAACGATTCCAGCAGACAGGAAACGTGTCCAGGCGTTACAGTACGGGACGTCCACAGTGTACAACACGACAAGAAGACCGATATCTCGCCATCAGTGCCCGCAGACGGCCACGGAGTACTGCACGTAGCCTTGCTCTGGACCTTACCACAGCCACTGCAACAGTTGTGTCCAGACACACAGTCTACAGACCTATGAACAGACACGGTTTATTCGCTCAGAGTCCCGCAAGGTTCATTCCACTGACTCCTGGTCCCAGGAGAGCCCGTAAAGCCTAGTGTCAAGAACACAGTACGTGGTCATTGGAACAGGGTCCCAGGTTATGTTCACGGACGAGCCCAGGTATAGCCTGAACAGTGATTCTCGCCGGGTTTTCATCTGGCGTGAACCAGGAACCAGATACCAACCTCTTAATGTCCTTGAAAGGGACCTGTATGGAGGTCGTGGTAGATGGTATGCGGTAGGTTTAAGATTGCTGCAAGTACACCCCTGCATATCTTTGACAGAGGAACTGTAACAGGTTAGGTGTATCGGGGCGTCATTTTGCACCAGTAAGTCCACCTTTTCAGGGGTGCAGTGGGTCCCACCTTCCTCCTGATGGATGATAACGCACGGCCCCACCGAGCTACATCGAGGAGGAGTACCTTGAAATAGAAGATATCACGCGAATGGAGTGGCCTGCCTGTTCTCCAGACCTAAAACCCATCGAGCACGTCTGGGATGCTCTCAGTCGACGTATCGCTGCACGTCTTCAAACTCCTACGACACTTTAGGAGCTCTGACAGGCGCTGGTGCAAGAATGGGAGGCTATACCCCAGCAGCTGCTCGACCACCTGATCCAGAGTGTACCAACCCGTTGTGCGGCCTGACACGACTGGTGTAGTATTAAGCTCTCTAGATTGCTGCAGCAGTTTTACAAAGTTACTTGTAATGAATATGTCAGAATTATAAATTTTGCTTAAGTGCCCTCTGTTTCCCCATTTTCTTTTACCTATTCCTTGAGCTCAATTTCACCTTTACCCAAGTAGCGGTTTTCATGAAATTGCAAGGAATTTCACAGTTTACATTAATTAATAAACACCTTCACTACAGCTCCATTTAAAGCGGAAAAGAATCACGTGGGCTGCGGTGCTAATCTGTCTAATTTGCTAAATAAATGAGTCTTAGCTACTCCCTGGACTGCCTATACAGCAACAGCTTGTAATTGGGGAGCCAAGACAGAGGAACATGCCTACAGGAGGAATGCCATTCTGACCGGCGCTAACTTAACTGATGGAGTGGTAAGCAGCCTCGCAGCCAAGAGCCGCTCCGTCTAGCAATATGAACAGCAGTCTGCTAATTGGCTGTCAGTTACCAACCCTGCTTCTGCCTGCCGCACACGCGCAGCCTTCAGCGCCCCTCAACGCGTCGGCATCTTTGACAGCTTAGTGCAGCTCTGCTTTCCATACAACAGAAGCCATAGACATGCATGTAAATTCAAACTCAGGCGAACTTACTTAACGTTACTTACCTACAGGCAATGCTACAAATATTATTCGAGATTGACTACTGATAAAACGCAGTCGTCGTTCCTTTGCTCCCAAACAAAAACTGCTGGGAAGCGGAACAGCAGCTTTTCTCTGCCCTTCCCTGATCGCTGTTAGGAATGCATACCGAGAGTTCTGAACAAGCAATATTTTTTTCGACAATCACTCCATGAAAATGAAGTACATTTGTCTACAACGCCCACTTACTTGCAACCGTGATTATCTTCCGATACACAATGCAAATACATAGCTCTCAATTGTACTTCAAAACTTTTAACTCGAAAGAATTATCTTACACCCAAAGGAAGACTACAAAGCCACGTACATGTCTGTTAGTTCTCCATGCTGTCTCATGTGTTTGATAAGGCCATTTGTATGACAATTGTAACGCCTGTGGTATCTTGGATAGCGGAAAAATCTTCAGTGTAGCTATGGTTTTGTACACGCCTGTATCTTGTGAAAAGTTATTATTGTAAATATTCTAAATATTCGTTATTTCGATTTAATCTATAATATTCTGATTTCTTGTATGTTAACAACGAGGAGTACCATAAGTCACTTATACGGAAATAATTCTCTCCCGAGCTGTCGATCTGTTACGCATTTTCTAAATGGATGCGTATTAGAGGTTTGAATATGTAATCACACTTCAAAACCGCTATAAGAGGCGTCTAAATATCTTAGATCCAAGAATTTCTGATCCCTTTTACTCCATGACAAATAAGTTAATTGACATTACCTTACGTATAATATCGATACTGATCTTCAGAACACATCTCATCAAACCATTTTAGCTGGTGAGTTGCCCCTACAAAGTACAAATGAGTCGAAATGTTGCTTCAAGTGCCTTAAGAACACTAACATATGAGTCCCATAATAATCTGACTTCATATCGTGTCCTCTAGTTCTGTAACCGTACGATAATATGATTGAAACTGGTACTTCAAACGTACTATTTATCCCCATTTTTGCCTGGAGCAATAGCTGCAAATTAAGCTACTATGACATTATAACAAGAGCAGTGATTAACATTTGTACCGAGCGATAATTAGACAACACATTCTTCTAATCTGGTCAAAAACATAAGTGTATCCGTCACAAACTTCTTGTTACACAAAGGTTATTACCACTGACTGTTGTATGTAGCATGACTGATAAACGGTCTTATGCAAAGTATATGGGAAAGGAGACGTGTATGGTACCATTAATAAAAAAAAGTAAATAAATGAAGAGACGAGAATAAAAATTGATATTTTGCTTCGTCTTGTGAGTCGTGGATTGACAAAAACGTTTAGCACATTCATGGCCTGTTAGACTGTATTTTACGTTGTACGTCATACTAATTTTGAGTTTATTGCGAACAACCATATTTTTCAAAATTAATATAGAATACTCAGCAACGAAAAATTCCAATTCTTTTATTCTTACGCTCCACACTTTCAGCATATTGTAATAATAACATCATTATCCTCCACCAAAGTTGCTGCATAGTCACTATTTTTATTTCATCAAAGGGCTATCCATTAAGAGATATACTCTTGTACCTGTTGGATTTGATAACAGTTTACAATAAAAATACTAGTGCAAGAATAACAGGAGCTTTGGTGCGATTCCTAGCAATACACTAGATCTCTACAATCAGCATCTTGTTTCAGACTTACACATTTAAATTCATTTATATAGTACTTGCAGAGGTTGAAAGAAATATTTATTTACTCAACAACGGTCTGTAACAATGAGTATTTTGGTAACATGTTGAGGTCTGCTGTGAATTTAGTGACACATTAGTGATACTTCTGAAACACAGCGAATAATTCCAGCCGCATTATTACGGCGTAAAATCTCTAAATTTCCTCGAACTTCTGAAGTCCATATCCTCACGAGTAATCGACAGACAGAGATTTCACGCAGAAATAATGCGAACTTGTAAATAGTGAAGATTAAAAAAAAGTGCCATCGTAAAACTTTTGGAGTCAGTGCACACATATCAAACAGCGCGATTAGAAGGTTCCATTGAGGCTGAAGGTAACCACTTCCTCCAGGGATAACTTTCTTTCATTAGCTTTTTCCGTGTTGGTATCCAGTGTCTTCAAAAATTTGCAAAAGGTAATACAATTTATTTGTTAACTAGGTTGAGGACACTTGCATTGGTAGTCCAGTTACGAGCGTGGAAGCACACCATGTATAATATTAACTATTTAGACGGTATACAAGGCGAGTAAGCGTTATGTTGAATTCTTTTGAGTAGCTTTTGCATAAAATATGTATTGTAACTAACAGCGAAAACGGTCACACTTTGAAGTATACGATAACAGAAGCAGAAACGTTGCAATAAACGATGTTCCGCGAAACAGCTTTTGCGTGAAAATGCAAATATGTGATTACGACCCGCCGTTGACTTCAGTGTGAAATATGGTCGTAGTTATTACAAATTTAATTGAAATGTAAAGTTTTTGATTAAGTCGCTATCTAATTGGGATCAAATTTCATCCATTGGCCTGGATTAACAAGAAATACAGTGCGACTTCAGCACCTTACATGTTACAAATTACTGTACGTTATAAAGAAGGTATTCCAAGTGTCGTCGACGCATTTGGATTCAATCGCACGCTTGTCTCTGCATGCGTTGTTCCAGACATCCAGGGACTGTACAGTTTCTGTTTCAATTGTTATGCCTCATCACCGCAGTGCAGTTCACTTTTAAGATAGCACCCACACATGTAATGCAGAGCGTTGAGGTTAGGTTATTCTGGAGGCGAAGGTACAGGCTCTGCTCGAACTATGCACCTTGGAGCAGACTGTCTCGTTCGATGTCATTTTTATGTCAGCAGCAAAATGAGCCAGTGTTCCTTCATGTGTGTACCACGCACTCCAGCCATTACACCATAGGTGAAGTTTTACCTGAATTAGATGAAGACTTCACCGAAATGTTTACATTTTAAATACATTTCAGGCGACTAGGATATTATTTCACAATGAAACGAGTGACGGCTCGTGAAGAAACATTCGTAAATATCTTACAAACATCTTGTTTCGGGATCATGTTTACTGGGACGTTTCCGGTTCTATTACAGTTCACTCTCAGCAGTGTCAGTTTTCGCTACTAATTATGATACAATCCATCTTTGCGAAAGATGATTTGACCCTCTTAAATAAAATGTCGTACATGTTTCGGGTGTATCATTTGAAAATAATCAAGTTCATAACAGAGTCACTTACCCTAGAACAAGCAGCCTAGATAGAAGAAAAATAGTTACGTAATTCCAACATTGTGTTTGTATCGGGATCAGGAACTCAATATATTTGTAATTTTTTAAATATGGCTTCCGTCAGGGCGGCAAACAATATTTTTATTAGTGACTAGTTACGAACATGTAGTTCATTCTCAAACCATTACCTGTACTGAAGATCAATGTTATTAAAAAACTCAAAATACAACATTTTCAACAATTTCGTGCGCACCGATTACATAAGTGCAATAAATCTTTAGTGACATACGTGCATTTGTAATATTTCACTGTATATGAAACATTTGTTTTTCATCGGATCAAAATAACGCTATATTACGGTTGGGTTGATGCAATTTAAATTCGAGAGGTGTCTTTCGTTGTTAATGCATAAATATATCGTAGGTGCCGTCGGTTGTTTATTACGTGTCCACATGCTCTGTCTCTAAGAGATCGTAACGCTATAACTAAATACGTAGATGCTATATTGATAAGGATCTCAGAGATTACTGATTTCTTTTATAAATTACTGATATGCCATAAGCTAACTGCTTTACTGAATCGTGATTCCTTATTTAATAAAAGCAAAAAATTATTGTATTTAAGTTAAGACTGTTGTACAAATGTATTGTATACAGTGTATTGTACTTTATTATATACAGTGAAACATTACAAATGCAGGTATGTGACAAAATATTTATTGTACCACTGTATTCTGTGAACACAAAACTATGAAAAAGTTGTATTTCATTTTTTATTAACGACATTGTATCTTCAATACAGGTAATGGTTTGAGAATGAATGAAAATTTCGAACTGGTCATTAATAAAATATTATCTGCAAGTGTGACGGAAGTCTTAGCTAATATATAACAAGAATAAATAATGTTATTCTTCGACACCTTTCATGCATTACACTATACAGGCGAGACTGCAACTGTCCCTAAGTCACTCGTAAGCTTAACCAGTAGATTTAGTGTGAAGTGTGCAAACAAGCAGTTGGGTCGTTAAATTTCGTCATTTTTCATATCAGGGAATGTGTAAGGCTGCAAAGCAATGTGAGATTAGACAAAAAACAAAAGTCCCAAACGAGAGACCGCCTAGAAAATGTGCAGGCAGACGACCCTTCCCGATGTGAGCTAAACTCAGATGATGTTTCGTATCAATAAAACGAAACGTGTTTGGGTTAAAATACGCACTTTCTTGAAGTACCACAGATAGATATAAAATACTTTCAGTGATAGTGAAGCTACAGGCAACAGAGTAACAAATGAAGAATTTAATGAATTATAGACGCTTGAAATACTGGGTGATCAAAAAGTCACTATAAATTTGAAAACTGAATAAATCACGGAATAATAGAGAGGTACAAACAGACACACATGCTTGGAATGACATGGGGTTTTATTAGAACAAAAAAAAGAAAAAAATAGAAACGTTCAAAAAATGCCCGACAGATGGCGCTTCATCTGATCAGAATAGCAATAATTAGCATAACAAAGTAAGACAAAGCAAAGATGATGCTCTTTACAGGAAATTCTCAATATGTCCACCATCATTCCTCAACAATAGCTGTAGTCGAGGAATAATGTTGTGAACAGCACTGTAAAGCATATCCGGAGTTACGGTGAGGCATTGGCGTCGGATGTTGTCTTTCAGCATCCCTAGAGATATCGGTCGATCACGTTACACTTGCGACTTCAGGTAACCCCAAAGCCAATAATCGCACGGACTGAGGTCTGGGTACCTGGGAGGCCAAGCATGACGTAAGTGGCGACTAAGCAGACGATCATCACCAAACGAAGCACGCAAGAGATCTTTAACGCGTCTAACGATACTTTTTTTGTTTTTTTGTTTTTTTTTTTTTTGTTTTAATAAAACCCCATGTCATTTCAAGCATGTGTGTCAATTTTTACCTCTCTATCTACATTATTCCGAGATCTATTAAGGTTTCAAATTTATACCTACTTTTTGATCACCCGGTATTACGAGAATAAATAATGTTATTCTTCGACACCTTTCATGCGTAACACTATGCAGTTGAGACTGCAACTGTCCCTAAGTCACTCGTAAGCTTAACCAGTAGATTTAGTGTGAAGTATGCAAACAAGCAGTTGTGTTGCTCAATTTCGTCATGTTTCATATCAAAGAATGTGTAGGGCTACAAAGAAATGTGAGATTAGGCAAAAAAACAAAAGCCCCAACGAGAGAGCACCTAGAAAACGTGCAGGCAGACGACCCTTCCCGAAGTGAGCTAATATCGGATATAAAATACCACTATTAATGACGTTTCGTATCAATAAAACGAAACGTGCTTGGGTTAAAATAGCACTAGAATGAAATGAACACCCTTAGCTGGTTACTGGCGTTGGCACACGTCAACGGCGACATGAAAATGTGTGCCCCGACCGGGACTCGAACCCGGGATCTCCTGCTTACATGGCAGACGCTCTATCCATCTGAGCGTTTCATCTGTCCCCGTTGACGTATGTCAACGCCTGTAAGCAGCTAAGGGTGTTCATTTCATTGTAATTTCATTCTAACGCGCTGCATGGTCACCGATGGTATCTGTTCTTTCGGACATGTCCGAAAGAACAGATACCATGTTAGGATATATGAAACGAAACGTGTTTGGCTTAAAATAGCACTTTCTTGATGTAGCACAGATTAGATATGAAATACTTTCAGTGATAGTAAAGCTACGGGCAATACAGACTAACAAATGAAGAATTTAATGAATTATAGACGCTTGAAGTACTCGCAGATGTCCTTGAATGTAAGAAATATCTAGCAGAATTGGCTGCAGATTGACGTGTATTATAATAAAGATACGTTTTTTATAGTCACAGTATCGAATATATCGGCGGGAAAATATTACACAGCAGTTGCGTGCGACGCAGCGTACCAAGTCGACGCACGGGCCGACACGGCCTGCCGTAACGCTCTGTGGGCCATTAAGCAAGCTGTGCCACCAGGTGCGGGGCAGAGGGTACTCACCGCGCATGTAGACGTAGGCGGGCCCGCGCATGTTGCGCCGCGTGAGCACCACCAGGTTGAGCAGGTTGCCTGCCACGCCGAGCACGCAAACGCACGGCAAGCCGACGCCGTAGCAGTAGAAGCGCACGAACTCCATGCGCGGGTCGTCGCGAGGCCACGCCTCCTCGTCGCTCTCGTTGCACAGCGGGGGCGGCGGCGGCGGCGACAGCGCCGGCACCGGCATCGGGTATGCCGGCAGCGGCGGCGGAGGCACCGACATTGCGGGTAGCCGGAACACTCACCGGTAGGCGCACATCATGTCACTCGCGGAACGACACTACGTGCACGGTACCTAGCCCTCGCACCGCGTCAGCACTGTCGATAGTACACAGTCCGTTCCCGATAACCTACCTCCAGACAACCTTCCGCTGCAGTCCCTCGGCAACCTGTAAGAAAACAGAAAACGCTATCAATGAAACATCCTTGGAATACTTGAGGGGGGTAGGACGTCAAACGGGACGACTTGGAGCAGGAGAGACACCACAGGAATTTTTAATTTCCACAGTCTATACTTTTAAAAATAAATTTGTAAAACTTTGTCAGAATGACCAGAAAGGATTCAGGATTTACACTTATAGTGGTGCAAGTTCAAAAATATAAGAAAATAATATATTTTCTTACATTTGTATTTCACCTTTTTTTCACTTACCATTGGCTGCATTTGTTGCTATAGGTACACTTTTCTTCATAAGTAAGGGAGATTCTTCGATGAATTTTGCACAGCACACAAACCATACTTACAGGTGTATGAAACTCTAGTATTTTCCAAATCTATTAAAAACTGTGGTAAAATTGAGATAATTAACTATAAAATTTGAGTTTTTTCTAAACATGAAGTTTAAAATGTAACAGCACATTCATTTTTTTATAAATAAAAAATTTCTAGAGTTTCATACACCTGTAAGTATGGTTTGTATGCTGTGCAAAATTCATCGAAGAATCTCTCTTACTTATGAAGAAACGTGTACCTATAGCAACAAACGCAGCCAATAGAAGTGAAAAAATGATGAATTTTCCCATGTAAAAAAAATTATTTTGTTATTTCTTTGAACTTCCACAGCTATGACTGTGAATCCTGAATCCTTCCTGGTCATGCTGACAAAGTTTTATTAATCTATTCGTAAAAGTATAGACAGTGGAAATTAAAATGTCCTGTGGTGTCTCTCCTGTTCCTAGACGGCCCGTTTCGAGTTATTTGAAATCATTAAAATATACTTGAGGGCCTATTTCACACCTGTAGCCTCACAAACATGTTTCCTTTAAAGTCAACAAAACAAAACAGTTAATTATGCCAATAAAGTTCCACTTCTGCTCACTAAAGATCTTGCTTTTTATGTACTTCCATTAATCGAACTCGTATACTCCAGCACTTGCTGTAGTACGGTTTCCTCATTGCTATTGCTCAGCACTAATTACAGAATGTTGATACTGCCAACCAGGAGCAGTTTGGTTTTGACGTATTTCATTAAAAAGCGCAGTTACCGGTTTCCAGTTTAAACATCTATCGTACGACTACTTACATGATTTCCTGAAGCACAAGGTACGCATGCAAACTGTCTGACGAAGGGTGCACAAATTCGAAACTTGTAACGATGCTTTTTCCATAAAGCACACCGAAGGCGAATTGTGCCTACTTGCTGCTGTATACGACTACTATCAACATTATGTGTCATATAACAGCCATGGTTCTCCAAGAAACTCATTTTTTCCAAAAGAAATAGCGTTAGTACTAATCGTCTTTCGCACGATTGAAAAGCAATGAACACAACAAGTATCCGTGCAAGTAATAGTAACAGCTTTTTATCTGTAGTGAAAAATGGCTCTGAGCACTATGCGACTTAACTTCTGAGGCCATCAGTCGCCTAGAACTTTGAACTAATTAAACTTAACTAACCTAAGGACATCACACACATCCATGGCCGAGGCAGGATTCGAACCTGCGACCGTAGCGGTCGCTCGGTTCCAGACTGTAGCGCCTAGAACCGCGCGGCCACTCTGACCGGCTGTAGTGAAAAACCTAAAGTTTCCCATTGGGTACTCTTCTGAAAATCCAACAATAAACTAATACTTTCATGAAGAATTTTCGCTCACAAATGATGTTACTTTTTTTCTTTCTTTTCAGTTCCACTGGTAAGTTAAAGACTGGCAGACAGGTCATATTCGAACACGAACACTTAGACGACACTCGTACAGACGTCAACAGAAAACTACACCGACACTTCAACCTATAGATCTAATCTAACATGGAAAAAGTTATACAAATATTCAAGTGCGGCGTCAAAATAGCTGTAGTGGCTATGGCCACATGAAAAGTGAACAGAAGTGAAAAAAGTAAATGCTTATATGATTCATGTATAAATTAAAATGGTGTGACTCATTTAAGGCATGTGACGTAAATAATTTGGAACATCAACCTATCACAACATAATTCCGTTTGAGAAACACTTTTAAGCAGTTACTAGTTACCAATATGACATGCAAATTGCTTCCAGTAAAGAATATTGGTCAGGAAAAGTGTTCATACACTTGGTTCTCGACAGTGAAAAACTTAGAATTTCTTGATAACGGATTCAGTGACACAAATTTCTTCAGCTAAATTAGTTTATAAAAAAAGGAAGAGCAATCGAAAGAAAGGTAACAGCGCTTATCACATTCAATTATCACTTATTGTAGACGACGCCTGTATGATACGCGCAGTGTTTCCTTCATCACCAAGAAAGCGATTTAGAAATTACGCAATACGAAATCTTTGTTCAGAAAATTTTGATACATCGCGTAGTTCGTAAATCACGACCGACACCGAATTTACACATAATATAGACACGGCGATAATTCGGAGTGAACAGCTTAGTCACTTATCTACGGTTCACGAAAAATGTGACGGTGGCGACCGGCACGGTGTGGGAGCGGCCCGGCCGTACCTGCAGGTGGTCGCCGTGTGTCCCGCGACCAGGCCTGCCCCACGGCGGCAGCGAGCGGCGGGTAGCGGGCAGCGGGCCGCGTCGCGACGGAGACGGGGAGCGGCCGTGTCGGAGGTCCGGGTGGGAGTGACGCCGCGCGCCGCGCCCGCGGCCTTTATACGGGCCGCTACAACAGGTGGCGCCTGCGCAGTAGCCGCCACCACCGCCGCGGTCCCACACCGGCCATCCGCAGCACCTCTCCTGGCAGTCGCACCCTCTCCGACCCCTTTTCTCTAGCGAACAGTCACTTCCGCGACGTCGCTCCGAAGATGAGTTACCTCTCCCATTACAAGACCCGGAGAAATGTTTCTTTTTACGTACCGATGGATACGAGACAGAGTGTCGAACAGTATCAGATAACAGTGAAACCGTAAAATTGTTCCCAGCAGACAGCCACCAAAGGATCGAAGTTGTCCATTCTCCCCTTTCCACCAGTCTATGTTGGGTCGCCTGCGTTTTACACTACCGGCCATTAAAATTGCTACACCACGAAGATGACGTACTACAGACGTGAAATTTAACCGACAGGAAGAAGATACTGTGATATGCAAGTTATTAGCTTTTGAGAGCATTCACACAAGGTTGGCGCCGGTGGCGACACCTACAACGTGCTGACATGAGGAACGTTTCCAACCGATTTCTCAAACACAAACAGCAGTTGACCGGCGTTTCCTGGTGAAACGTTCTTGTGATGCCTAGCGTAAGGAGCAGAAATGCGTACCAACACGTTTCCGACTTTGATAAAGGTCGGATTGTGGCCCAACGCGATTGCGGTTTATCGTATCGCGACACTGCTGCTCGCGTTGGTCGAGATCCAATGACTGTTAGCAGAATATGGAATCGGTGGGTTCAGGAGGGTAATACGGAACGCCGTGCTGGATCGCAACGGCCTCGTATCACAAGCAGTCGAGATGACAGGCATCTTATCAGCATGGCTGTAACGGATCGTGCAGCCACGTCTCGATTCCTGAGTCAACAGATGGGGACGTTTGCGAGACAACCATCTGCATGAACAGTTCGACAACGTTTGCAGCAGCATGGACTATCAACTAGGAGACCATGGCTGCGGTTACCCTTGACGCTCCACCACAGACAGGAGCGCCTGCGATGGTGTACTCAACGACGAACCTGGGTGCACGAATGGCAAAACGTCATTTTTTCGGATGAATCCAGGTTCTGTTTACAGCATCATGATGGTCGCATCCGTGTTTGGCGACATCACGGTGAAAGCACACTGGAAGCGTGTATTCGTCATCTCCATACTAGCAAATCACCCGGCGTGATGGTATGGGGTGCCATTGGTTACACGTCTGGTCACCTCTTGTTCCTATTGACTGCACTTTGAACAGTGGACGTTACATTTCAGACGTGTTACGACCATTGGCTCTACGCTTCATTCGATCCCTGCGAAACCCTACATTTCAGCAGGATAATGCACGACCGCATGTTGCAGGTCCTGTACGGGCCATTCTGGATACAGAAATTGTTGACTGCTGCTCTGGCCAGCATAGTCTCCAGATCTCTCACCAATTGAGAACTTGTGGTCAATGGTGACCGAGAAACTGGCTCGCCACAATACGCCAGTCACTACTCTTGATGAACTGTGATATTGTATTGAAGCTGCATGGGTAGCTGTACCTGTACCCGCCATCCAAGCTCTGTTGGAGTCAACGCCCAGGCGTGAAAATGAAGTCACGTGTCAGTTCTAGTATATTTGTCCAATGAATACCCGTTTATCTTCTGCATTTCTTCTTGGTGTAGCAGTTTTAATGGCCAGTACTGTATGTTAATACTTGTACTTTTTAGGTACTTATTTATTCTTCACAATTACAGCCTATTATCTGAAAAGCTGAAGCAGGCCATAGAAATAACATTTACTTGCATAATAAAAAATTTATACAGAATGAATCACCTAAAACATGCACCGCAATCTTTGTGTAAGTGGAAAGTTCTGTTCATATGAGGATTTCACAGAATGGATTGGTAGTTAGAAGCTCGTATTGTTAGCGACTAATCAGATTGTAATAATACTTGCGAAGTGTAATTTTTTTGCGAACATGCACTTTTTTTTAAATGGAACAAAGCCTATTGCCATTAACAAACCAAAAGCAAATTAGAATGTCAATGGTGTTTGATGCACAATTGTAGTGTGAGTCCTTTACGAGATATCGTATTTTGAAAAGACACTTGTTCAGTATCTGTTGTAGCCGACACTAAAGAACAGCACCAGTACTTACACTAGTTATGTGGATTCTGACTACCAACGAGACAATTCACCATGTATCCAAAATGAGGACCGGGAGCGGCAATACATGCTTCCAGTCTGGTATGGAACGACTGCTGCACAAGTGCTAGCATTTCAGTGGAGATGTCCCAGCAGTCTGCAGTAATACCTCGTGGCATATCATCGGGTATAGTTGGCATCCCCTTGTAGAGATCGTCTTTCAGCTTTCCCGAAAAAAAAAAAGTCTACAGACGTCAATCAGCTACAGTTTTGGCTCTGAGCGCTATGGGACTTAACGTCTGGGGTCATCAATTCCCTACAACTTAGAACTACTTAAACCTAACTAACGTAATGGCATCACACACATCCATGCCCGAAGCAGGATTCGAACCTGAGACCGTAGCAGCAGCGCGGTTCCGGGCTGAAGCGCCTAGAACCGCTTAGGCTACAGTTTCTCTGAGTCCATTCCAACGATTTGGAAACAGTTCGTGAAGCCATGCACTAGTATTTCGTGCACTATTGCCTAGAGAGCCATCATGTTGGTAACACGGGTTCCTCCTAGCCTGCAGAGGACCGTCTTCTAGGATCTGTGGAAGACGGTCTGTTTTGAGGCTGCGATACTTGTGCACGTTCAGTGTTCCGTCTGTGAAAAACGGGCCTAGGAGCTGATGGTTCGCTATGACACATCACACGTTTAGACTCCGTGGACGCTAACGTTCCACCTGACGAAAAAGTGGTTCAAATGGCTCTAAGCACTATCGGACATAACATCTGAGGTCATCAGTATTCTAGGCTAAAAACAAACCTAACCAACCTAAGGACATCACACACATCCATGCTCGAGGCAGGATTCGAACCTACGACCGTAGTATCAGTGCGGTTCCGGACTGAACACCTGATGAAGCCCACGGAGACTGTCAACAGACCAATAGTGCACGTTTCTGCGGTTTACCTGACCATGATTGGTTATTGTGACTTCGTCACCAAACAAGATGCGTGACACATCTGGAGTATCCTGTCTTCTTGCCCATGTACAGAAGTTAAAGGTTCTTGATGGAAGGAGATTGACAGAGATGGAACCTATATTGATGGAGAATGCGTAGGACACTTGCCTGACTCATGCCACTTCCTCGTGCATTGCGCGGGAGCTAAAGTGCGGATCTACTGGAACAGCAGCAACGACATTAATTTACTCCTCTTCTGTCGCCACTTGTTCCCTTCTGTTACGTTGTCTGATGTTACACTACCACTTTCACGCAAGTGGGTGAAGAGACTGCCGAGGTGGCTGACGTCTATTGGGATATCTCGCCGCCTACATCGTTACGGAGCCATCACCAGCTTACTCAGTGCCTTGTGGACAACATGGGTCCATGGCATCGTGAGGTCTGCGCCTCACTCAGACTCTGTCATAAACTCGTACCAAATGTATCCGGGACTCATCCGACCACGCCACGGGTTTCCAGTCGTCTACGTCACGAGCACTGCAGTCGATGTCGTGTTTTCAGCAAAGGCACTCGTCTCGGTCGCACTGTTGCCATAGCCCATTAAAGGCAGATTTCGCCGCATTGTCGTAACGGGTACGTTCGTCGTACGTACCACATTGATTTCTGCCGTTATTTCACGCAGTGTTGCTTGTCTGTTAGCGCTGACAACTCTACGCCAATGCCGCTGTTCTCGGTCGTTAAGTGAAGGCCTTCGGTCACTGCGGTGTCCATGGCAAGACATAACGTCTAAAATTGGTATTCTCGGTACACTCTTGACTGTGTGGATCTCTTAATACTAAATACCCTAACGATTTCGGAAATGGAATGTCCTTTACGTTTGACTCCAACTACTATTCCTCGTTCAAAGTTTGTTAATTCCCGTCGCGCCTCCATAATCGTGTCGGAAACCTTTCGACATGAATCACCTGAGTACAAATGACAGCTCCTCCCATGCTCTGCCCCTTTTATGCCTTGTATAGGCGGTAGTACCACCTCCTGTATATATATGTATCGCTATTAATGATTTTTGTCACCTCAGTATAATATGTTGTCTGACTTTTGGGTATGCACACTTTGACATTTTAAAAATAAGCTCCTGTTTTGTAACGTCTGCCACAGTAGTTAGGGGGTCATCTGCGTAATGCTTCCGCCTTCATTAAACCAATAGATGAGGATATGCGTTGCTCTTTTTTGGAACTTGTCTGCCCCCTATTCGGTCAGCGTGTGAAATCCAGTAGTCGTCCGAACGAGTGTTTTGTAAATCATATCTTTCCCGGTATAATTTCTTGTCCTTAGGTTCTCACACAGAGATAAAATTTATGAGTCTACTAGAAAGAATGTATAACGTGATAAGATAAATTATTCATACAGTCATAGGTGACGATAATTTATGCTGTGGGATTGTAATTCGGTAGTACGAAAAGGAAGAGAAGGAAAAACAGTAGGAGAACATGGACTGGGGAAAGGAATGGCAGAGGAAGCCGTCTGCTAGAATTTTGCATCGCGAATAACTTATTCATTCACTTGGTTTAAAAATCACGAAAGAAGGGTTTATACGTGAAAGAGACTCGGGACGGTTTCAAACTGAATACATAATGTAAGACAGAAACCTTATTTTAAGCTGGAGAACATTTCCAGGGGCAGATGTGGATTGTCAGCATGATTTACTGGTTATGAACTTAAGATTAAAACTGAAGAAATCGAAAAAAGGCAGGAAATTAAGGAGATGGAATCTGGATCAATTTAACGACCAGAGGTTGTTGAAAGTTGCAGATGGGGAATTAGGCAACGACTGACTAAAACAGAGGAAAGGAATGCAATAGAAGACGAATGAGTAGCTTTGAGAGACGAAATAGTAAAGGTAAGGCAGAAATTATTGAATAACACAGTGAATATTGAACATAATTGACGAAATGGGAAAATATAAAAATGCAGTATGTACAGTAAACAAAATATGAGATTGACTGAAAGTGCGATATGGAAAAGCAGGAATGGAAAGAGGAGATATGCAATGCCTTAGAAGCATGCATGACTATCGGTAAAATAGATGCTTCTTACAGCGAAATTGAAGAGACCTGCAGAGAAAACGGAAGTACCTGTGTGAAGATTAAGAGATCAGATGGAAACAGAAGGATTAAAGGTGGAAAAATATACAGAAGGGGCATACAAGAGAAATAAACACGAAGACAGTTCTATCGAAATGAAAAAGGAAGTAGACAGTGAGTCGATAGATACGATACCGCGTAGTGGAGTACATTGCATCAATTCATCGTTATGAAAATCCTTGCTTGAGCAAGGCAGGTTGAAGACTCAAATTGAGAGGGGGGGTCAGAGACGCCATGACTATAAAATTTATAAACATGACGTATTAAAATGAAGAACAGCCGCCTTGGGTGCCAAGAAATGTAAGACTTGTATGCAGTGTGTATGACAATCACTAGCGAAAATGTAACAGGTAAAATAAAAGAAATCCAAAAGAGCTGGAGCAGGTCATGGTGGTGGAGGGGGGGGGGGGGGGCTGTGGAAAAGGCTCTCGAACCGAGTGAGTGGCAGACCCAGCTATGACAATATTATTTTACCTGATAAATAAGATTTATGTCAAATGATACAGTCGAAACGCCCTCAGTCTTAAATAAGAATACAGTCATTCTAACCAACATGTGCTGACAGTTGTGAATGTTACCGTATCATCACTTTAACAAGTCATGGTTGCAAAATACTGGAACCAGATATGATCTATCAGGTTTTCTTGCCGTGACAGGACACCAAGCCTTGTTTCATTTAAATATCCGTCAAAATTTATGAGGCTTCCCGATGTTTATACTCGTAAATCGACAGACTACTTACCTACGCTGTCCGAGAAATTTACCCTTCTCAGTACGTTACTGGTCCCAATTTACTTCATTTCACGATTGTATTCAAGACCATGCTTAGTGACAGATGAATTACTTGGTTGTTTTAGGGGACTGTTTTACTGTTTTCCTTAACCCTTTCCTTGACTTTCCTATTACAATGAAGAGTCGGAATACAGTGACCATTGTTCAGTGTTACACTGAATGTCACCTGGTGCCGTAGAGGTCACTTAACACAGTAAGAAAAATGTACACTCATGAGCCAAAAAATTATAGTCGCCTTCTAAATAGTGTGATGGCCCACCATTGAAGTTCAGTACAGCAGTGAAACTGCGTTGCATTGATTCTTAATGTCCTTAGTAGGTTTCCACAGATACACAGCACCAGATGTCTACGCAGAGGTCTCGTAATTCCCGTAAATTACGTCAGGTGACATGTGGGAACTGTTCTGGCAATCGACAGCGTCCCCGATGTATTCAATCCGCTTCATATCAGGCTAATGTGGTGACCAAGAGGTCGACGTGAGATCACTATCATGCTCCTCAAACAACCGTGGCACGGTTCTGGTCTTGTGACAGGAAGGGATGCAGGTGCTCTCCAAAAATGTGTAAGTGTTTGATACCTGCCATACAGTTACTACTACCACGGAGGCCCAGGTGAATGTCCGCAATAATGTAATACAGCCACAACGCTTGCATCCAGGATCGGTGCACGTTTCGGCCAGTGGTCGCCTGGATGGCGGCCTATCCGGACGCTGCCATTGACCTTGGACCTGGTTTAAAAGGGACTGGCGGCGATCGAAGTGGGACCTACTAGTGCAGGTAAAAGTGTATCGCTCAACGCACACTGTTCAACATGAGGCTCCTTACGTGATTTCATGCTGATACACACTAAATAAAAAAACGACACACCACTCAGGATTTATCAGGAATTATACGAATGAGACGGAAATAGGTAGATGTAATGTACGTGAACAGAAAAACGGACGATTACAATTTTACGAAAACTGCATGATTTACTCAAAAGAAAGAGCTTCACTAATTGAGCAAGTCAATAACGTTTAGTCGACCTCTGGCTCTTATGCGAGGAGTTACTCGGCTTGGCTTTGATTTATAAAGTTTCCTGACATCCTCCTGACAAATATCGTTCTACATTCTGTCGAACTGACGCATTAGATCGGCAAAATCCCGAGACGGTTGGAGGGACCTGCCATAATGCTCCAAACGTTTTCAGTTTCACGAGAAACCAGATACTGTATGCAACGAGCGGTTTCAAGCCCCTGTCCAGAGTCCATCATGTGTGCGACTCCCAGTCTCATTCAGAACAGCTAAGAACAGACCCACACCAGGTTAAATGCGAAAACGCTAATTACGGCAAGAAGTTACTAAGAAGACAACACAGACAGTCATTGCAGTCACGTTTACTCTTGATAATTTTTATTGTTAGATGCTGGCTCTTCATTATCCTCTAGTCGAAATTAATTGTTATTGAATGAAAAGGACCAAGAAGTGTGGCTAGGCGCCATTCAATACTTGTCTGATACGAGTTTCAAACGCTGGAACAATATTCTAGAATATCCGGCAATAGCATCTACATCTAAATCTACATGGTTATTCGGAAATTCACACTTAAGTCCCTGACAGAGGGTTCATTGAACCATTTTCATACTACTTCTCTACCATTCCACTCTCGAATGGCGCGTGGGAAAAAAGAAAACCTAAATCTTTCCGTTCGAGCTCTGATTTCTCTTATTTTACTGTGAAGATCATTTTTCCCTACGTAGGTGGGTGTCAACAAAATATTTTCGCATTCGGAAGAGAAAGTTGGTGATTGAAATTTCGTAAATAGATCTCGCCGCAAAGAAAACCGCCTTTGATTCAGTGACTGCCACCCCAACTCGCGTATCTTATCAGTGACACTCTCACCCCTATTGCGCGATAACACGAAACGAGCTGCCCTTCTTTGCACTTTTTCGATGTCCTCCGTCAATCCTACCTTGTAAGGATCCCATACCGCGCAGCAATATTCCAGCAGAGGACGGACAAGTGTAATGTAGGCTGTCTCTTTAGTGGCTTTGTCACATCTTCTAAGTGTTCTGCCAACAAAGTGCAGTCTTTGTTTCGCCTTGCCCACAATATTATCTATGTGGTCTTTCTAAATTACGTTGCTCGTAATTGTAATTCCTAGGTATTTAGTCTAATTGGCAACCCTTAAATTTGTGCGATTTATCGTATACCCAAAATTTATCGGATTTCTTTTAATACCCATGCACTTTTCTTTGTTTAGTGCCAATTGCCACTTTTCGCACCATACAGAAATTCTCGCTAGAGCATTTTGTGATTGGATTTGATCGTCTGATGATTTTACTAGACGGTAAATTACAGCTTCAACAATCTAAGGGGGCTGCTCAGATTATCACCTAGATCATTTATGTAAATCAGGAACATCAGAGGGTCTGTGATACTACCTTGTGGAACGCCAGATATCACTTCTATTCTACTCCATGATTTACCATCTAGCACTATGAACTGTGACCTCTCTGAGAGGAAATCACGAATCTAGTCACACAACTGAGACGATACTCCATATGCTCGCAATCTGATTAATAGTCGCTTGTGAGGAGCGGTATCAAAAGCCTCCCGGAAATCTAGCAATATGGAATCGATCTGAGATCCCTTGTCGACAGCACTCGTTACTTGATGGGAATAAAGAGCTAGCTGTGTTGGACAAGGACGATATTTTCTGAATCCGTGTTGGTTATGTATCAGTAACTCTTTCATATACTCGACAAAGGTGAGAACGTGTACAAAGATAAATTGGCATACGATAGCGCTTCCTGGGTGATATACTAACAAGTTAACATAGTCCATGTACACTCTTACTTACCATCTACCAAACTTATTTACAGATAAACATTCAGGTATCGGACAAAACCAATCACCTCATATGTTTCTGAAAGGAAACCAGTCAAGGGTCTCTTGTGGGCTTGATTTGGACACTACCGCTATGTATCGGAATGTTTGTTTTTTGACGCCGCTGTCACATTTTGGAGACGGTATCTTCCTCCACTTACAGAGAGCGTCGGCACTTAGTTAAAGAGCAGCAAATTTTAAAATGGTTTTTAATATTTAAATCCGGATCACGTTTACCGCAGTGGTAGCTTTCCTCGGTCACATTGAAATCTAAATTAATGTAATTTATGCTAAGTATTTTTGATTAAACAAAGCTGCGAGTGGTAAATGGTACGGCTGCAGCCCAAAATATCTATTTCAGTTGGTATCCTCGTCCGTGTCTAGGAGATTCACAAAATTACAAAGTTTTTATCACGAAAGGACTACGTATGTTATAACTGCCACTATTATGAAAAAAGTCATCTTCATCATCAAATGATATACTCTTACATTATCAACAGCGTTATCTCGTTGGCCACTGATTACGGATAGCGTCACCCCACATCGAAGCTACAATACGTAAAAGCTGCTAGAAACGTCAAACACAACCTGTTGCGATTTCCGAAGTTCCAGCGGTACATAATTGTCGTTTGAGAAAGCTTTATGAGGCGTTTTCTCTGACAGTTAACCCATGTAACGCTTGATGTCTCTGTAAGTTTCCCTCTACCTTACAGTTTAATCAGAGTCATAACGTATGCATGGAAAACATTTTAAGCGCGAATACTACAACCAAACTAGAAAAGATGATCACGAATTTGTAAGGAGGAGATATCATAGAACATCAGAACGCTAACTTATATTTAACTGTCTTTGTCACCGTATTTTCTATCCAGGAGCAGTAACCGTTTTCAAAAAGGTTGAATATGAGTTTTTTGCTATCACTGTGCCTAGTAATCACTATGAACATTACAAATGTCTGACTCATGTTGTAATAATATTGTAATATCAAACTTTAACAAAATTACACGTTGCTGCAGGAAACTGATTAATATCTACATCTACATTTATATGGATACTCTGAAAATCACATTTTAGTGTCTGGCAGAGGGTTCATCGAAGCACCTTCACAATTCTCTATTATTCCATTCCGGTATACTGCGCGAAAGAACGAACACCTATAATTATCCGTACGAGCTCTGATTTCCCTTATTTTTTCGTGATGATCGTTTCTCCCTATGTAGGTCGGTGTCAACAAAATATTTTCGCATTCGGAGGATAAAGCTGGTGATTGGAATTGCGTGAGGAGATACCGTCGCAACGAAAAACGTCTTTCTTTCAATGATGTCCAGCCCAAATCCTGTATCATTCCTGTAACACTCTCTCCCATATTTCACGATAATACAAAACGTGCTGCCCTTCTTTGAACTTAGTCGCCAATAAAACGCAGCCTTTGGTTAGCCTTCCCCACAACATTTTCTTTGCGTTCCTTCCAATTTAAGTTGCTCGTAATTGTGATACCTAGATATTTAGTTGAATTTACGGCTTTTAGATTAGACTGATTTATAGTGTAACCGAAGTTTAACGAATTCCTTTTAGCACTTATGTGGATGACCTCACACTTTTCGTTACTTAGGGTCAACTGCCAATTTCCGCACCATTAAGATATCTTTTCTAAATCGTTTTGCTATTTGTTTGATCTTCCGATGACTTTATTAGTCGATAAACGACAGCGTCATCTGCAAACAACTTAAGACGGCTGCTCAGATCGTCTCCCAAATCGGGACAAGATAAGGAACAACAAAGGGCCTATAACACTACCCTGGGGAACGCCACAAATCACTTCTGTTTTACTCGATGACTTTTCGTCAATTACTACGAACTGTGACCTCTCTGACAGGTAATCACAAGTCCAGTCACATAACTGAGATGATATTCCATAAGCACGTAATTTCACTACAAGCCGCTTGAATGGTACAGTGTCAAAAGACTTCTGGAAATCCAGAAATACGGAATCTACCTGAAATCCTTTGTCAATAGCACTCAACACTTCATGTGAATAAAGAACTAGTTGTGTATCACAGGAACGATTGTTCTAAACCCAAGTTGACTGTTTGTCAATAGACAGTTTTCTTCGAGGTAATTCATATCTCAACATTATCTTAATCGAAACAGTTTTCATCCGAAAAGTAGACAAAACTGTTTTTAAGATGCAAAGATCAACACCTGCAAGACATTTGGAAGTTCATCGTGGTAGGACCGTTGGCCAGTGTGGAAAGGGTAATAGTGACCAGTTCACCACACGTGCAGGGCAAACTTCAGTCACGCGGGCTCTCGATCAATCCAGCCGAAAAAAAAAAAAAAATTCTTTGAAAATATCCGTAAATGCCAGCAGTACAGTGAGAACAATTTCCACTCATAGGAAACAATGCCACGTTGGATTGTCAGACACAAAAAAGGAGATATAAAATATCCATTACATCAACTGTGTCCGCAGGAGTGGAGTGAATTAATAGGATGTGCAGTCATGGCCCAAGCACAGAACGGGAAATACTGAGCGGGAAAGCAGCCTACGGCAGAGTTAGCCGTTTCATGATGGGTCAACAGCTGGTGTATGTGTACATATATCGATACTTGACTTTCTTACAGAAATACAACTTGTGAATCATTAACTTACTTTATCTTTAAAAATTACATTGGCGTATCATTATATCGTGGGATCCAATCATTTTGTACATGATGACAATTATTGAACTATATGAAATAATATCGTCATGACTTCTCAACGGTTTGCATCAGGACGTTACTGCACGGTTGACCGCGTGACATGATGGGAATTAGTATGCGCATATATGGTTTGGTTTAGCCCACTTTCGTTTAGGTTCGTCAATAAGCAATATTGGCGCATTTGGGGGACTGAGAATCCGCATTTCGGGATCGATAAGTCTCTTCACCCTCAATAGGTGACAATGTGGTGTGCAATGTCCAGTCACGAAATAATCGGTGCGATATTCCTTGACAGTATGGTGACTACCGATTGGTACATGAAGGTTTTGGAAGATGATTTCAACCCCATTATCCAAAAGACCCTGATTTCGACAAGATATGGTTGGTGCAAGACGGAACTCGACACCATCGAAGGAGGAGATTGTTTGATGTCCTGGAGACGCACTTTGGGGACGGCATTCTGGCTCCGGGCCACTGACATGGGTCTCGATTAGCCGCCATATTCTCCGGATCTGAACACATGCGTCTACTTTTTGTGGGGTTATATTGAAGATAAGTTGTAGAGCAGAAATATTGCTGATCTGAAAACAGCCATTCAGGATCTCACCAACAGCATCGATGTTCGACACTTCAGCGGGTCATGCAGAATTTCGCTATTTGTCTGCGCCACATCATCGCCAATGATGGCAGGCATATAGAACATGTCATAACCTAAATCCGACTATCTGTAGTGACGTTTACACGTTGGATAAAGTATGTGCGCGCCGTAGTTTGTAACTAACTTACGTATTTTTCATATACACTCATGCTCAAAAATTAAAGATAATTGCAGAATGTGGTGTCACACAACGTGGCACTACAAAAACTAGCGCTAATAGCATAGGCACACAGGGAACACACATCTGTAAGTCTACGGTATTGGTGATAAGTTGAGAATACCGTCCCGAATCACATGTGGTACAAAACGCCACTGTTTCCCGCGTATGTACCTCGACATCAGTATGGGATATGGTCACCATGCACACGTACTCAGGTCGCATAACGGGTTGGCATACTATGGATAAGGTGGTCGAGCAGCTGCTGCGGTATAGCCTCCCATTCTTGTACCAGTGCCTGTCGGCGCTCCTGAACTGCCCTAGGGTGTGAAGACGTGTAGCGATACTGTAGTGTCACCGCCAGACACCACACTTGCTAGGTGGTAGCCTTTAAATCGGCCGCGGTCCGCTAGTATACGTCGGACCCGCCTGTCGCCACTGTCAGTGATTGCAGACCGAGCGCCGCCACACGGCAGGTCTAGAGAGACGTCCTAGCACTCGCCCCAGTTATACAGCCGACTTTGCTAGCGATGCTACACTGACAAATACGCTCTCATTTGCCGAGACGATAGTTAGCATAGCCTTCAGCTACGTCATTTGCTACGACCTAGCAAGGCGCCATTACCAGTTTATATTGAGATTGTTCTTAATGTATCAACAAGATTGATGTTCTCCAATTATGGATTAAAGATAAGTATTACATCAACTACGTAGTTTATTTATTAGACTCAACTCCTTTAATTGTTCCAGACCTCACGCCAGTCTGCGTGAGCTTAAACGCGTGCATTTCGGCTTCCTTCAAACTCCGTGAATTGGCTCCTGCCAATTCACAACATTGGCGACGAGGATTTTGTGTTCGTATTGATGCACTAATTTACTTGTGTCATGGCTTCGCCACAATCTCCAGATGTACTGTCCGAATTTTATCGCTTGCAGAATCAGCAGACGCAGGCCTTATTGGATGCCCTTGGACAGCTCGTCCAGGGTCAATGTGTTCTGCAAAACGATGCGGCAGCCGCCACCCCACCGCTCCCGCAGCCACAACATGCTGTTGCACCACCTTTTCGTCCTTTTGATGCGGCACTGGAAAGCTGGACGGAGTGGTCACGCCAATTTGGATTTCATCTCGCCGCCTACAGAATTCAAGGTAACGAGCGGCAGCCTTATCTCCTTTCCTCAGTAGGGGCCCAGACGTACCGTGTGATAGTGAAATTATTTCCCCGACGCGACGTAGCAACTCTGTCCTACGACGAAATTTTGTCTGCATTAGATGCATATTTCAAAGAATCAGTCAATTTCGTTGCAAAAAGGTATACGTTCTTTTGTACAAAATGTACGGCCGGTCAAACTAATCGGGATTGGGTTGCAACTTTGCAAGGCCTTACTAGGGATTGTGCTTTTGAGTGTGAATGTGGACTCCCTTATTCAGATACTATGATGAGTGATGCAATTTCACACAACGTTTCTGATGTTCGTATAAGGGAACAGATTCTGAAACTAGTCAATCCCTCCCTTCAACAAGTGATAGACATATTGGACCGGCAGGACACACTTGACTTTGCTCAGGAATCATTTGAAACTTCGCCACCTGTGTGTCACATTAACCGGCCTGCCGGGCGAGCTGCACGGAACAGTAAACAGCCCTCGCGCCCGTCCGCACAGCTGCCGTCATGCTCTCCGCTACGTGTGCCGCGCAAGCAAGCAAATGCAGTGCTAAAATCATGTCCGCAGTGTGCTACTAGACATTCGCGTGAGAATTGCCCGTCATGCCAAGCTATTTGCTTTTTCTATAATAAAAAAGGACATGTTCAAAGTGTTTGCCAGAAAAAGCTCCGATCGGACACTCACAACCATTCCAGGCCCTTTGCTTCGCGCCGAAATCGAACCAAGGATACTCGGGCTTGTGAACCTTCGCCCATGGAAATTCATGTAGTTCATTCCACTCCGCCCAGTGCCACTCTCTCTAAAAGTGACTGTGTTCGTCCCACAAAAAGTGTGCGTCGATATCGACGGAAATCCCGTCCGGTCGCAAGTGATTCTGTACCAGTGTCAGTTCACGTTGCACGAGACAGTCGCTCTTGTCGTCAGCAGGACAATAAACTTTTTGTTGATTTGGACATCGACGGTGAAGTGATACCGTTCCAGCTCGATACTGTGTTAGGACAGTGCAGCCTTCTTGCAACATACAAGGGACAAACAAAACTTGTGTCATTTTACGTCCTTCGTTTTTCTTCTGCTGTAAACTTGTTTGGTTTAGATTTATTTCAGTTGTTTAACTTGTCTATAGTCAATAAGGTCCTATCAGTGAACCAGACTGTGCCTTAAGCCAGTGTTTCTCGTCTATGTGACGAGTTTGCAGACATTTTTGCACCAGGCCTTGGTTGCGCTAAGAACTATAAAGCACATTTGGAACTGAAAGTAAACACGCAACCGAAATTTTTCAGAGCACGCATTGTTCCCCACGCATTGCGTGATGAGGTCGCAAGAACATTAAACGATTTAGAATCACAAGGTGTAATTGAACGTGTGCAGGCTTCTCTCTGGGTATCACCCTTAGTAATTTTGCACAAACCTTCCGGGAAATTGAGACTTTGTGTGGACTTCAAGGCAACAGTGAATCCACAACTAGTGACTGCAACTTTTCCTTTACCCCGCCCGGAAGATCTTTTTGACAAACTGTGCCTGGGTAAATATTTTTCGAAGTTGGACCTAGCAGATACGTACTTGCAAATACCGGTGGACGAGGAATCCCAGCGCTTTTTGGTGGTTAACACGCATCTTGGTTTGTACCGATTCAAACGACTGCCATTCGGGTGTGCATCCGCCTCTGCATTGTTTCAGCAATATCTACAAACTGTTTGTGCGTCGGTCCCTACTGCAGCAAACTATTTGGACGGTATTGTGATCTCCGGAAAGACGGAAGAAGAACATTTAGCCAATCTCCGAACATTATTTCAGGTCTTGCGACAAAATGGTCTTCGCTTGCGAAAGGACAAATGTTTGTTTTTTGCTCGTGACTTACCATATTTGGGACATGTAATCAATGCCCAAGGCATACATCCCAGTCCAGAGCACCTCCGTGCCATACAGGACTTGCCTTCGCCGCAGAATTTGAAGCAGCTACAGAGTGTGCTGGGAAAAATCAATTACTATAACAGATATGTGCGCCACGCCTCTTCCATTTCAGCTCCGCTTCATCGCTTACGCCGTAAGGGTGTTACGTTCGTATGGACGACGGAATGCGAACACGCCTTTCGCCAGCTGAAATCGGCGTTGCTTTACACTACTTGCCTTACGCCATTCGATTCCCAGAAGCCCCTTTTGTTGATGGTGGATGCATCGGATTTCGGGATCGGTGTTGTGCTTGCGCACAAAGATGGATCGCACGATCGCCCTATTGCCTTTGCGTCCAAATTGCTCTCGTCTGCGCAAATAAATTATTCACAGATAGAGAAAGAAGCTTTGGCTCTCGTATTTGGTGTTACTAAGTTTCATGATTTCTTGTATGGTCGTCACTTTACCATCATCACAGACCATAAACCCTTGACGTCGCTTTTTCATCCGAACAAGCCTGTACCTCCACGTACAGCGCAGAAATTCATTCGCTGGTCTATTTTCCTCTCGCAGTACCGCTACGATATCTTGTATCGGTCCACTGCTAAGCACGGAAACGCCGATGCGTTGTCCCGTTTGCCTGTTGCTGAGGATAGAGCATTCGATTCTTCCGAACTTGCTTGCATGTGCATTGATTCGGAAACCGATGACGTGGTAGAATCGTTTCCGATTGATTTTCGTCGTGTAGCTACAGCCACAGCTGCTGACCCTGTCTTTGCTACCGTTTTGCGTTTTGTTGCTACGGAATGGCCCTTGTCGAAGTCACGGATCGAGGATCCGTTGGTTCGCCGATTTTTTGCTCACCAGGAGGCACTTTTTGTACGACGTGGTGTTTTGTTGTTGCGTTCTGATAATGATCAGTCTAGGGTCGTGGTCCCACGTTCGTTACAGTCCTCTGTCTTAAAGCTTCTCCATTAAGGACATTGGGGTATAGTGCGGACGAAACAACTTGCTCGTCGGCACTGTACTTGGTTCGGAATCGATGCTGCGATTACGCACATGTGCTCTTCTTGCATGGCATGTGCCAAACAACAATCCGCACCACCGTGGAAATTCTTTGCATGGCCAAAGGCCACTTCCCCTTGGCAACGTTTACACATCGATTTTGCTGGTCCATTCTGGAATGCTCGATGGTTGGTTGTTGTCGATTAATTCAGTAATTTTACTTTTGTTGTCCGGATGTCTTCCACGACGTCTTCTGCCACCATCCAAGCGTTGTCCACTATCTTTTGCATTGAAGGTCTTCCACAGACTATTGTTTCCGACAATGGCCCACAATTCATGTCCGCAGAATTTCAGTCATTCTGCAAGGCCAATGGTATTCAACATCTGACGTCCGCGCCCGTTTCGCCACAGTCCAACAGTGCCGCTGAACGTTTGGTCAGGACTTTCAAGTCACAGATGTTGAAGTTGAAAGAGTCGCATTCTCGGGAGGACGCGTTGTTGCTCTTTTTGTCCTCGTATCGCTCTCAGCCCCGAGAAGTTCGCTCACCGGCTGAGTTGCTTCACGGTCGCCCTCATCGAACCTTGATGTCTTTGCTCCATCCACCGCATCAGGTTCCTGTGCAGCGACATACACCTGCTTTTGCACCGGGCGACGTTGTCTATTATCGCAACTATCGCGGTTCACGGCGTTGGCTCGAAGGGCGCACTCTTCGCTGCCTCGGCCGCGCGATGTATCTGGTTTTGGGGGCCTCGGGTGAGGTGCGTCGGCATCTCAATCAGCTGCGCCTCTGTCGTCGCACGGGTTCTGCCGCTCCCCGTCTGCTTTCAGCGACGGTGCCGTCTGGTCAGCGCCCTGGGGACCCATCTACTGGCTCGCCTCATCCCCAGGTGTTACCGACGCTGCCTTCCATTTTGCCACATGGCGACGCGCCGCCGCCGCCGCCGCCGCCGCCGCCGCCGCCGCCTGTTCTCCCGCCGGCAACGGCTGCAGTGGACGCGTCGCTGCAACCGCCGGGCGCCTCCCTGGGTCACCCGCCGCCGATCGCTTCCCGTGACCAGTTGTCCTCCGCCATGGAACTCTTGCCCGCTCCGGACCATCTGTCGTCTTCGCCAGTCGGGTGCTCCGACTCGATGGAGGTCGACCCTTCGGCCCCTCCTGACTATCTACGGGCGCATACACCGCATGTTGGCGTGCACCCTGGACTAGGTTTTCAGGCGTTTCCTAGCTCCCCTCGGACCGAATGGCAGGGTGCGGGTGGCACAGCCTCGCCTGTTGTTAGGCTCCCCACCTCGTCGCATACGTCAACATGGGGTCCTCCCCACGGCGGGCGGAAGCCTTATAATACAACCGTACGCCGATTTGCGGGGGAGGAATGTGGTGTCACCGCCAGACACCACACTTGCTAGGTGGTAGCCTTTAAATCGGCCGCGGTCCGCTAGTATACGTCGGACCCGCCTGTCGCCACTGTCAGTGATTGCAGACCGAGCGCCGCCACACGGCAGGTCTAGAGACGTCCTAGCACTCGCCCCAGTTGTACAGCCGACTTTGCTAGCGATGCTACACTGACAAATACGCTCTCATTTGCCGAGACGATAGTTAGCATAGCCTTCAGCTACGTCATTTGCTACGACCTAGCAAGGCGCCATTACCAGTTTATATTGAGATTGTTCTTAATGTATCAACAAGAGCGATGTTCTCCAATTATGGATTAAAGTTAAGTATTACATCAACTACGTAGTTTATTTATTAGACTCAACTCCTTTAATTGTTCCAGACCTCACGCCAGTCTGCGTGAGCTTAAACGCGTGCATTTCGGCTTCCTTCAAACTCCGTGAATTGGCTCCTGCCAATTCACAACAGATACGTCGACTCAGAGCATTCTAGACGTGCTCGATGGGGTTTAGGTCTGGAAAACAAGCAGGCCACTCCATTCACCTGATATCTTCTGTTTCAAGGTACTCCTCCACGATGGCAGCTCGGTGGGGCCGCGCGTTATCATCCATCAGGAGGAAGGTGGGACCCACTGCAACTCTGAAAAGGCGGACATACTGAGGCAAAATTACATTCTGATACACCTGACCTGTTACAGTTCCTCTGTCAAAGATATGCAGGGGTGTACGTGCACCAATCATAATCCCACCCCACACCATCAAACCACAATCTCCATACGGGTCCCTTTCAAGGACATTAAGGTTCAAATGGCTCTGATCACTATGGAACTTAACTTCTGAGGTCAGCAATCCCCTAGAACTTAGAACTACTCAAACCTAACTAACCTAAGGACATCACATACATCCATGCCCGAGGCAGGATTCGAACCTGCGACCGTAGCGGTCGCGCGGTTCCAGACTGAAGCGCCTAGAACCGCTCGGCCACCATGGCCGGCGGACATTAAGGGTTTGGTATCTGGTTCCTTGTTAACGCCAGATGAAAACCTTGCGAGAATCACTGTTCGGACTATACTTGGACTCGTCCGTGAAGATAACCTGGGACCACTGTTCCAATGAACATGTACTGTGTTCTTGACACCAGGCTTTACGGGCTCTCCTGCGATCAGGGGGCAATGGAATGCACCTTGCAGGTCTCCGGACGAATATGCCATGTCTGTTCAGTCGTCTGTAGACTTTGTGTCTGGAGACAAATGTTCCAGTGGCTGCGGTAAGGTCCCGAGCAATGCTACCTGCAGTACATCGTGGGCGTCTGCGGGCACTAATGGTAAGATATTGGTCTTCTTGTGGTGTTGCACACTGTGTACCTCCCGCGGTGTAGCGCCTGGACACGTTTCCTGCCTGCTGGAATCTTTGCCATAATCTTAAGATCACACTTTTTGGCACACGGATGGCCTGTGCTACGGCCTGCTGTGTTTGACCAGCCTCCAGTCGCCCTAGTATTCTACGCCTCATAACGTCATCAATATGTGTTCTTTGAGCCACACAGTCACCATTAGCACGTCTGAAAACGTCTGCACACTTACTCGTTGCACTGTACTCTGACACGCACCAACACACCTCTGCGTATGTGGACTGCTGCCAGCGCCGCTGTGCGTTGACCGCAGGTCAAATGAACCGCATGATCATACCCCGAGGTGATTTAAATCCGCAAACCGCCTACCAGAGCGTTGTTTCACCATGTATCAGCATTATCTTTAATTTATGAGCATTAGTGGAGTTCAATAATTCTCACCCTGCATGTTTACTCCTGGGCACACAACTGATGCGATGGATATTTTATATGTTCTTTTTTGTGTGTTTTACGATCCAGGGTGCAAATTTTTATTTCGTATCAGTGGAAATGTTTCTCATTGTATTGGTGGCATGTATGTATGTTAATAAGAATCTTCCGAATGTATTTTAACTAATGCTTCTGTACTTATTACCACTAACGCACAGGTTTGTACAGGATGATAAATTCTCTCGTAATGGCTTTTTCCTTGGTATTATTATAGATTCGATGATGAGAGCAAGATTCTGTCGCAACTGGTCATTGTGAAAAACACTGACGGAAAAAAAATCGCAACAGCAAGAAGCAGTTGTGCGATATAAACGAAAATTGGTCTTTCTACATCTGGAAGATGACGTCTGTTCAGGTGTCGCGCCAGTGGAATAGCAGTGGCGCTAGTGTCGCCACTGTGAGGACGCAAATCAGATTTTCTTTAAATAAACGCTGCAGCAGTTAAGAGCGTTGGTTACCACTGGGATTGGGAGTGGTGACTTGATGTTCGTCAAGAATGACTTTATGGTGACAGAGACGACATTATCAACACCTCACTAAGTTTAAACGAGGGCGTGTAATAGGGCTACGCGAAGCTGGATGTTACTTCTGCAATAAAGACAGAAAGACTTGAGGGTTCGCTGCCACTCTACAGGTTTACAGACGTCGGTGGTCACGAGAATGTATGCTCTCGAGAGGACCATGCTCCGAATGCCACATGACACTACCGATTCAGAAGACCATCGTGTTCGGCATATAGCTCTGCAGCAGCAATCTGAGCATCAATTGGCACCACAGTGACTTAACGAACTGTTAAAGATTGGTTACTTGAAGGGCGGTTCCGAGCCAGACGCCACTGGCACCAAACTTCAGTTTTCAACTTCATTGATATGAAACGAGAGCTCATTGAAATGAGTGTGGAATCTTATGGGACTTAACTGCTAAAGTCATCAGTCCCTAAGCTTACACACTACTTAACATAAATTATCCTAAGGAGAAACACATACACCCATGCCCGAGGGAGAACTCGAACCTCCGCCGGGATCAGCCGAGCTCATTGGAGGGCTGGATGGAGGCCTGTTGTGTTTTCTGATGACATTTGGTTCTGACTCGGTGCCAGTAACGACCAGATGTTGGTTAGAAAGAGGCCTGTTGAGGGCCTGCAACCAACCTGTCTGCGTACCAGATACACCGGACCTACACCTCGGGTTATGGTCTGGAGTGCGATTTTGTATGACGGCAGGAGCACTGTCTTGGTTATCCCACGCACCCTGACTGCACTCTGGTGATTCGATCTGCTGTGCTGCCGTTCATGAACAGCGTGCTAGGGGGTATTTTCCAACAGGATAACACTCGCCCGCATACCGATGTTGTAACACAATATGCTTCACACAGTGTCAACATGTTGCCTTGGACTGCTCGATCGGCAGATCTGTTTCCAGTCGAGCACATATGGGACATCACTGGACGACAAGCATCAGTAACCGTCCCTGTATTGACCGACCAAGGGCAACAGGCATGGAGATCCATCTCACAAAAATGTCCGACACCAGTACAGCACAATGCAAGCATGTTTGCTTGCTTGCATTCAACATTGTCGAGGTTACACTGGTTATTAATGTACCAGCATATCACATTTGCAATGGCTGATCTCGCGCTTACATTAATTTGTATTCTTGCGATGTCAATCATTTAAACATGTTACCTAGACAAATATATTCCGGAAATTTCATTACTCTACATTAATTACTTCTTGTTGTTGCGATTTTTCCTTCGTTATAAAATAAGAATATCAAGCGATCTTGGCTGCAGAAGAGTTTATAGGTCACGCTGTCTACAGACACAAGTGATCCATCGGGACCATCCGACCGCCGTGTCATCCTCAGGTGAGGATGCGGACAGGAGGGGTGTGTGGTCAGCACTTCGGTGATGTGACGGGAACCGGTGTATCCACTGCGGAAAGGCCGTTTCCGTACAGAAGGATTTCCTATTCATAAATTATTTACGTTAACTTTGGTAATAAATTGAAATACATCTAAGAAATTGGTGATTACCTATGTCTCTGCATTAGTGTAGTACCAACAATTTTGCTAGGCTACAACGTTGTACACTGACAATATCGGTACATAATTCTAAGATGTATATAAAGATGTCTAAGAAATAACTCTATAAAAGTAGAACTGTGAACACCGTAATATTGCGAAACCTATCTGTGAATGATTCCTCAACATAAATAGAATAATTTCCGTGATTAGCACTAAAGACGTACGACTGCCGTCCATGTTCAGTGACTCCTCTTACATTCCTTGTACGTTGTCTTCTGTGTAAGACTCCCGAACACCTCACTGCACTTACGTCCAGCCTGATGAAATACGGCATTTCCAGACAATGACTGCAGACGTTCCACGAACGTCTTCCTTTTGCGACCAGTGGTGAACAGAACGGTCCCGGAAATTCCTCTCGCAGAGTTCTCCTCGGATTCGTTATTACCCCGCACTTCCCTACGGTCTTCCTCGCTTCTCGCTCTCCGGTTTAAATTACTGAATAGTTCTGCAAGTGTTGTATGTAACGCCGAGCTGCTATTGTCTCCTCCGAGGTACCTACTCGAGCTCACACTGCACCAGCACTGCCTCGTTCTCCTTATTTACATCTTATATTTTTCATCCATAGTCCAATCATAATGCTGTTGAACTACGAAATCCTCAGAAACGACCTTTATGTCACATTTATTTGATAGGCTATGTCTGTGGCTATGGCTGTTCGATATGAAATAGTATTTCCTCGGAAAATTATAGTAGAAGGTACAGCGTGGAATTTCGTTTCATTTTAAACTATAAGTGTACTACCTTACGGAGAATTCACTACGTATGTATTACATTTTGTCTGCCTCTTCCTACTGTTTCTCCTATCAAATGTTTATATTTATACCTAGTTCGTGATGTTCCATTGACTCACTCACTGTTTCCGTAGCCTGTCTGTCTTTTCTTGGCCTCTTGTGTTTCGTACCCTTATTTATTCTTTAATAAACTTCCCTTGAGCACCGTTTTATTCATATTTGATTCTGTGTATCCCAGGTATACAGGGTGGTCCATTGATCATTCCCGGGCCAAATATCTCACGAAATAAGCGTCAAACGAAAAAACTATAAAGAACGAAACTTGTCTAGCTTCAAGGGGGAAACCAGATGGTGCTATGGTAGGCCCGCTAGATGGCGCTGCCATAGGTCAAACGGATATCGCCTGCGATTGTTTAAATAGGAATCTCCATTTTTATTACATATTCGTGTAGTACGTAAAGAAATATGAATGTTTTAGTTGAACCACTCTTTCGCTTTGTGACAGATGGCGCTAACATAGCCACAAACATATGGCTCACAATTTTAGACGAGCAGTTGGTAACAGGTAGGTTTTTAAATTAAAATACAGAACGTAGGTACGTTTGAACATTGTACCTCCGTTGTTATTATGTGATACATGTACCTTTGTGAACTTACCGCCGGCATTGGTGGTCTAGCGGTTCTAGGCGCTCAGCTACGGTCGCAGGTTCGAATCCTTCCTCGGGGATGGATGTGTGTGATGTCCTTAGGTTAGTTAGGTTTAAGTAGTTCTAAGTTCTAGGGACTGACGACCACAGATGTTAAGTCCCATAGTGCTCAGAGCCATTTGAACCATTTGTGAACTTAACATTTCTGAGAACGCATGCTGTTACAGCGTGATTACCCGTAAATGCCACATTAATGCAATACATGCTCAAAATGATGTACGTCAACCTCAATGCATTTGGCAATACGTGAAACGACATTCCTCTCAACAGCGAGTAGTTCGCCTTCCGCAATGTTCGCACATGCATTGACAATGTGCTGACGCCTGTTGTCAGGTGTTGTCGGTGGATCACGGTAACAAATATCCTTCAACTTTCTCCATAGAAAGAAATTCGGGGACGTCAGATCCGCTGAACGTCCGGGCCACGACCAACCCACCTGTTATGGAATATGCTATTTCAATACCACTTCAACCACATGCGAGCTATGTCCCCGACATCCAACACGTTGGAAGTACATCGCCATTCTGTCATGCAGTGGAACATCTTGTAGTAAGATCGGTAGAACATTACGTAGGAAATCAGCATACATTGCACCATTTAGATTGCCATCGATAAAATGGGGGCCAATTATCCTTTCTGCCATAATGCCGAACCATACATTAATCCGCCAAGGTCGCTGATGATCCACTCGTACCTGCCATCGTGGATTTTCCGTTGCCCAATAGTGCATATTATGCCGGTTTACGTTACCGCTGTTGGTGAATGACGCTTCGTCGCTAAATAGAACGCGTGCAAAAAATCTGTCATCCTCCCGTAATTTCTCTTGTGCCCAGTGGCAGAACCGTACACGACGTTCAGAGTCGTCCCCATGCAATTCCTGGTGCATAGAAGTATGGTACGGGTGCAATCGATGTTGATGTAGCATTCTTTTTGAGATTCCCGATTCTCGTGCAATTTGCCTGCAACTGATGTGCGGATTAGCCGTGACGGCAGCTGAAACACCTACTTGGACAACATCATTTGTTGCATGTTGTGGTTGACGTTTCACATGTGGCTGTTCACTTCCTGTTTCCTTAAATAACGTAACTATCCGGCGAACGGTCCGGACACTTGGATGATGTCATCCGGAATACCGAACAGGACACATACCACACGCCCGTTGGGCATTTTGATCACAATAGCCATACATCAACACGATATCGACCTTTTCCGCAATTGGTAAACGGTCCATTTTAACACAGGTAATGTATCACGAAGCTAATACCGTCCGCGCTGGCGGAATGTTACGTGATACCACGTACTTATACGTTTGTGACTATTACAGCGCCATCTATCACAAAGCGAAAAAAGTGGTCCAACTAATACATTCATATTTCTTTGCGCACTACACGAATATGTAATCAAAAATGGGGGTTCCTATTTTAAAAAATGCAGTTGATATCCGTTTGACCTATGGCAGCGTCGTCTAGCGGGCCAACCATAGCGCCATCTCGTTTCACCCTTCAAGCTAGACGAGTTTCGCTATTTGTAGTTTTTTCGTTAGACGCTTATTTCGTGAGATATTTGGCCCGGTCACTATCAATGGACCACCCTGTATAAGAGACCCAACATGTGCATTTGTAGTTTATAATATTTCATATCACAATATCCTGGACGTACAAAACTTCTGACAGTCACAACCACGGCAGCTTCGAAAGTTACTCTTACTTGCAAGGACATCATAAAGATTACACAATGACACTAAATGTCTAGATGTCTTAGCTAACGATGTATCCTAGGATCTTCGTTGAGAATTAGAGTTCAGGGGACCAATTATGTCTTTAGTTTGCATAGATTAAGGTAAACTACTACTTCAAGAGGTCAATTAGAAACTAAGGTTACAAAGCCTCTAGCGACACACATTCATTTTGATAATACGACCAAGCCAAAGAAAAATAACTGAAGAATGGAAGTGAGCGTTCTAAGTGCCAAATCTCATATTTGTCACGAGAATCCAAAAACAGTGTAACTCTGTTTTTACAGAACTTATTTGCATCTAAAAATATTGAGAAGGTATTCTGATACCACCTGCTCAGCTTATCACAGCAGAAGATAATGAGACCAAGTAGCAAATAAATAATTTGTTGAAAACGTTCTAACTGTCATACCAGGGAACCTGCTGGTTCTAATTGTCAGCACGAATGTTTTTGTTTCAAGTGCCATTAATTCTGTGGCACTAAGTTTTATTTGTGGTATTGCAAGTACAGAAATACAGCAGTAATGTTTTAACTAGGAGAGCTGTGGACAACAAAAATTATTTCTTACGTCTTTCCTTACAAGAGTATAACAAAATTAGGTTGAAGAAAAAATCTCTTGGTATTGGTTTCCGTGTGTTATACAAATTCATCTTGAGAGAAGATGTTGCAAGATTTACTGTAGAATTCTCTACACCGCTGAGGAAGAAATGGAAACATGCTGAACAGGTCTTTCCGTTTTGCAACTGATAATTAAGGCTGCTCTTTCAGATGAAATACAGAATGGCACACATCATGCATCATGGTTATTCCTCTTTTGAATACGCTGACATTTTTCCATTATTCTGTTTCAGAGTAAACATTTTTAATAGTTATTTGAGATAGCTGATTCTGAGACTATTGATACTGCATTTGGATATCTCACACGGCTGCACCCTTAAAATCAAATAAATCACTCGTATGGATTCATAGCTTTAGCTGACTCAACTATCTTACGTAAATCTTTAGGATAAAATGCCTAACTCTTTTCTCTACAAATGCGAAATCTCTGTCGCAGCTCAGACAGCTGTGTCCACTTACCAAAAACTTGTGTGCTGTATCTCCATAACATCCCATGCTAAACGGAAGAGTCCTCAACAAATGTCACTTGAAACTCCGCAGCGTTCTCATGCTGACAATGTTTCAAAGCCTCTGAGACCATCACATGCAAAATATTTAGTCCCAAGCAAACAGCTCGCCCAACGCTAATTTTTCTACGTCTATATTTCAGAGCTCTCGCGATCGTCACACATGAAAATTTTACAAGTCCGTGACCGAATACTTCGAAAATATATCTGTTACACACACGATTCAACGTCCAGCCACACATACACCCTATCTGTTCATTAACTTCTCTCTAATTGACCACCGAATACCAAGATCCCCAGCAGATATTGCCGCCGTTGCTCATAGCATGCTTCCGAAAGCATACACTACAAATTTAATTTTGTGTACACATATTACATACTATTTCCATGCAAATTTGATCAGCTTTTCAAGGCTATTCGTGTTTTTCGTGTAATTTTAATGGTATTGTTACAAATAGTGTTTTTTCATGTTGTTGTTGTGGTCTTCAGTCCAGAGACTGGTTTGATGCAGTTCTCCATGCTACTCTATCCTGTACAAGGTTCTTCATCTCCCAGTAATTACTGCAACCTACATCCTTCTGAATCTGTTTACTGCATTCATCTCTTGGTCTCCCTCTGCGGTTTTTACCTTCCACGCTGCCCTTGATGTCTCAGAATATGCCCTACCAACCGATCCCTTCTTCTAGTCAAGTTGTGCCACAAATTTCTGTTCACTCCAATTATATTCAGTACCTCCTCATTGGTTATGTGATCTACCCACCAAATCTTCAGCATTCTTCTATAGCACCACATTTCCAAAGCTTCTATTCTCTTCTTGTGTAAACTATTTATCATCCATGTTTCACTACCATACATGGCTACACTCCATACATATGGCTACACTCCATTCACATGGACGTTATATTCTGTCGTTATATGATTAATAAATTTGAAATGAGTAAACTAATAAAGTCATAGGCTTCTAATTACATCTATTTACTAGACCTGCCATTTCTTTCACTATTTCATGTTTTATTACGAGAGAATTCACTTCATCGTGTACAGGCCATTCTGACTGTAATTTGAAATACATGATATTCACAAAACAGTCTACCAAAACAGTTCGATAGTACTCATAGAGACCTGAAGCGCGTCAGTGAGTTATTAAGGTTTGAAGATCGGTTTGTATCTTAAACTTTTAACATTAAATTAGTTGAAAAGTACGAGACTAATCCGGAAAATAAGGTTACAAGAATTTTTTGAAGTACAAACAATTAATTTAGTTTAATAAAATTTACGTGCATTGTAGTACAGGTTTGTATTATTTTTCCACATAATCTTCATTTACCTCAATACTTTTTGGGACGAGTTTTTTAATTTCTGTGTCATAGACGTCACCCACCGCTTTTTCAGACAGTTCTTCGATTTTCACCTCTTCGTCTTCGGAACAGTGTTTTCCACGAATGTGTTTCTTCAGTTTAGTGAAGAGATGATAGCGCTAGGCGCTAGGTGCTAGATCTGGACTGTGAGAGGGATGGCTTAAAATTTCCAACCAAACGAAGTCAACAACTCTTGTGTTGTATGAGGGGTGTGCGAGCGCGCATGTCATGAAGGAGGCAGACCCCCGTTCTCAGCACCCCACGACATTTGTTTGGTATGGCTCTGTGAAGTTTCTTCATGGTCTCACATCTTGCAACAGTTATTGTTTCGCCTCTTTCCAAAAAAATCAAAAAGCAGAACCACTTTTCTATCGCAAAACACTGACACCATGATTTTACTTGCTGTTTGCTGAGTTTTTAATGTTTCGCCTGAAGGAGAATGAGTATGGCGCCTCTGCATTGACTGTCGTTTGCTCTCTGGAGTATGGCGATAAGCCCAAGTTTCTTCTCCGGTCACTACAGAGTTGAGAAAAGCCTCACTTTTAGCCTCAAAACTGTCGAAAAATTCGCCGGCGGCACTGAATCTGTTCATTTCTTGTGCTTCGGTAAGCATCTTCGGCACCCATCGTGCTCACAACTTGCGATAGTTTGGTTGATCCCTTACGATTTCATGAACAACATTTAGTGAAACGTTTGAACGAATTGCATACTGGTCGTCAATTGTCGAATGGTGATCAGAGAGAAGATGTTCTTCAGTTTTGTGTACTACATCATCAGTCACAACAGACGGCCTTCCGCTTCTGTCTTCATCGTGAATTTCCGTCCATCCACAATTGAAATTTCGTACCCATTTCGTCACGTGCTGCCTTGACATTATGTCCTCTCCATAAAATGAAACAATTTCGCGATGAATCGCAGCGGCATTCGTGCCCTTACCATTTAGATAGCGAATTACAGGAAGCACTTCGCAGTTGGCGGGAGCCGGAATGAGAACGCTCGTTTCTAATAGTCACGACAACACTAATCGACAAGCTACTGATTGTTGGGAACGCTCATTCCTTTCCCTGGCTTCCCGCTACAAGGCACTGGTACCAACTTCCCCACGGATATTCTACTTTAAAGCTACGTGCCTTGTGACCTTAGTTTCCCGATAATTCTCGTAAATCTCATAGCCAGGCCTCGTGGATACTCATGCTTTCACCTAATTTTTGTCTTTAAAACCTTGTGACTGACTTCTCTGTCATCGGCTTGGTTTAGTTTTTATTTAGCATTCCCTTATTTTATATTTTCTGTATTCTGTCAATTCGGCCATCGTGGCTACCCCCCCCCTCCCCCCCTCCTCAGTCTATTCAAACGGTTGACTTTTTCCAGTAAACAACCTATATCTCCAGATATATCCTATAACAACCTATATCTGCAGATAGCTTACACGGACTACTGATTTCCTATACTTTGAGGTGTGCCAATCATCGCACGTCAAAGGTGCCGCCGTCTACTGACAGAGCTGCAAAGGTTCTCCGGCTCGGCATGGTCCCCTTAGTTGTCTAAAACTCTCTCTCTTGACTGCCATAAAGTTCGCTAATTGAGCTGCTAGCTTTACATCAGGGCATGCACGCACGGCCGCGTCTGTTGTTACAGTTCCGCATAACCATTTCCTAAACCGACCTACAGTCATTGAGGAAATTACCTAACTGAGCAGTGCTGTAGTTACTAACGATTCCTATATCTATCGAGGTATGTCGTTTGACTGGCTGTCGGATGTTTGGCAAGCTGGCGTCGTGCCAGGAGACTATTATGTGCGAGTCGGGTGTATAATGTGTACATATGCGCTCTGTATTGGGGTAATGTTTGCTTGTCTTCGCTACCGGAAGTGTCTTGTGGTGCAAAGAGGTAACGCAGCTTTTGGTGAGTCGTGGTCAGCATTGTGCTTCCGCATTACGGCCGAGAGATTGGATCATCGAGAGGGTTCGCTAGTTGGAGTGCAGCGGACGTGCTCACCACAGGGGTGGTTACTGCCCCTTGTTAGAAGCCTTTGCTTGCTGCTTGTACTGGGAGGAGTCTGCAGTTGTGGAACTGAGATTGTAATTACTTTGCCAGCTCTAAGGGTTGATTTGTGAACTCTTGGGCCAGCGCTGTTTCTGAGGAATTTATGTTCTTTACTTGGTGAGTACCTGAATTATCATTATTCTGTGTATGAGGGTTTTTGAGGCCCCTAGTGCACTACAACGTGCCGCCATCCTGGTTCTCACTATATTTCACTGTTGTTAGGAGCCTTCACACCATGGGTAATCATTGTGGCTATGCTATATTCAAATAACGTGAAGTACTGATTTCCTGCTTAGACAATTTCTGTGTCATCACGGCAGTGGGTTTGTTTATGAACTGTTTAACTTCTGTCACGTCGTTATTTATAGGCTACTACCCGAGTAAGCTAACAAATGGCTCTGAGCACTATGGGACTTAACTGCTACGGTCATCAGTCCTCTAGAACTTAGAACTACTTAAACCTAACTAACCTAAGGACAGCACACAACACCCAGCCATCACGAGGCAGAGAAAATCCCTGACCCCGCCGGGAATCGAACCCGGGAACCCGGGCGTGGGAAGCGAGAACGCTACCGCACGACCACGAGATGTAGGCAGTAAGCTAACAACTTCATAAGTTACATTCTGCGATCAGTGTAAATGTAGTCAAGTTTAGTTGATTGGAGCTTTAAATCGAGTGACCGGTAGTTGTTGTAATTTATTTTGCCGTTTTGAAGCCGATTGTTTTGTTATATGCCCTGTTAATTTATCGTTGTCCATTTTCTGTGTTCTAAAATTTTTGTGTTCCTGAACTCAAATTTTAAGAAAATTTAAATAGTATTACTTACGTTTAATTTAATATTCAAGTTTCATTCGTCTCTAACTAAAATTTTAAGTGTTCTTAGTTGTTCTTTAGTGAGGTTCTATCAAGAGGTACTAAACGGGCTTCTACATTATTGCTTACTTATGATAAATAAAGCGATTTTGAAACTATATTTATATTTAAACTATGTCCAGTGCTTATCGCTCCATCATCTAGTTCCCTACCGATTCACTAACATTACAAAGAAGTCTAAGACAAAGTTCAGCGTCCTGCGACTGAATAATCGAGATTGCGGCTTCCGTACCACCAGTATCAAAAACACAGAGAAATAAGAGTAGTCCAACCTGCAACAAGCTCTGCAGGATGCTGCACAGGGGAACCATCATCCAACAGAGACAAGCATTCGTGGTCTAAAGTAGAATGTGATCACATTATCAGACAGGAAAGGTGTAGAAACTGGACCAAGTGGTGCTAGTGTAAAAGTATGAGCCCAACTACCAACCTTCCTTAAAGAAAAACTACGGCGAATACTATCCACAATACCTAGAGGTAGTACAGCACGTCCCTGATACAACAGGCAGAGGAGGACTGCAGCAAAAACTCGAGAGATCTCTGTAGGCGGTTAAAAAAGCAGACCAAGTCGAACAAACCCCCACTCTTCAGCTTTGTGGCTCTGATAGGAAGTTTCAGTTGAACAATAATGACTGCACCAGTAACCTTGCCAAGGTGCTTTCAAAAGCTCGTCATTGTACAGGAACCTAAGGAGGGACTCCATTGAGATCCACTCTAGGAATTCAAACTCTACAGAACCAACCAGGGAAGTAATGGAGATGATTATCAAGAGCTTCAAGAACTACAAGGCCTCACATGGAGATGGCATAGTTGTAGTGATGTGGAATTACGCAGATGAAAATTCTGTAGAGACCACCCATCAGATTACAGAGGACATATTGATATCAGAGACCTTACCAGAAGGGTAGTAAGACCGACTTCAACAACTGTAGAGACGTTTCTCTGACAGCCTACAAGATTTCCTCTAGATCCCTGCTGACTATAGTTTCCAACGAAATGGACACCAAACTAGGGCAATATTGGGCCGGCTATCGTGCTAATTGATCTTGAAAAGAGCAAATACAGAACCTCAAGACCATCCTTACAAACCTGGATGCTGTGGACATCCCTCGGTAGCCACCATAGAGAACTTTCAAAAGGCGTTAGACACAACAGACAGAAAGACCCTGAAGTCCACCCTACAAGAACTGGACCTAGATGAGAAGACCACTAGACTAGTCCAGGCCACTCTGAGGAACATCGCCACCAAAGTCAGATTTAGAGTTAAGCTCTCTGAGAGTTTCACAGTTCAAACGGAAATTAGATAAGGCAATGGCCTCTCATCCAGGCTCTTCAATTGTCTACTGGAGAAGATTATCAGAGAATCGACTAGCACACTATAATAGGAAAATGGAATGAAGATTAGAGACATTAAAGTTAACCTCGTTGTAACCTGACCAGCCTTTACAGATGGCCTGCTCTTGTTAGCTAACAATACACGGTAGACTACTCACCAATTACAGAGCCTCTAGCGCAGCAGGTAAGACTGCTTTGAACGTAAGTACACAGAAAAATGAGTTAAATACTGACATAAAGGGTGTCACATCTGGAATTCCACTAGAGGTCACCACCATGTGTAAAGACCTAGCCGTCAAGTATTTAGAAGAGTGGTTTTGAGCAAAAGAAAATGGCGACAGATAGCACATGTGCCAAGTCGATGAGGATCTATCACTGCTGCAAGAGCAGTTATACCTCCAAGAACTATAAACTCAAACATTACGATTCAGTAGTAAGGTCCTCCCTACTGTACGTCTCTGAAGTCCTCTTGATGAACAAAAAAGATACACTCAACAATCTATAATTCAAGGAACAGAAAATCCTAAGAATAATACTAGGGCCAATTACAGAAGAGGATGGCATCTAAAGGATCAGATACAACACTGAGCTCTACCAATTCCAAGAATATGTTATTGCATCTACAAGGACACTGCATGAATCCGTGTTGTAGTGGCACCACCGTTTAAGATGGGAAAAGTTTAGCTTCAGTGCAATATTTTTCAGCGGACAAGCTACAGCCAGACACCAGCCTGTTGACAGTAAGTTACGCTACCAGCGGTTGCGAAGTAGAATGGAGGTCACAGGGCCATAGACCCACTGAAAAGAGTAAATGCAGCAGTTTGCATGGCACAAGTAACAGTCAGAAGGGGCCCACTAGCCCAACCCAGGTGTTATGAGTACATGACTCAGAGCAGCACGTTAGCAAATCAGAGGTGCACAGCCGCATGTAAGTAGGCGCTGGTTCACTAACAAGGCATTCAAGTGTGACAGCTCTCCTGGACAACAGGACGTGTAACACCACCGGCTACACACATCAGCAGATGGGGTACCACGATCGAGCCCATGGCAGGTCGCCGGTTCGACCCTCTGAGGCCAGTGCAGGGTCCTCAGCCAGCCAGCGGCGAGCTATGCCACTGCTCATTACTGCGGGCAGTATTGTTGGCTCCCAACACACACTGGAATCATCCTGAGGTGAGAGCCACAGATTCAGATGCCGAATCGCAGGCGCTTGTTGTCGCCACGATCTTAGCCACGCCGGTGAGGCAGCAGGGATGGAGACCGCTGAGTCAACTGCCGGTGCATCCTGACATCGTCACAACCCCATGGCTGTAGAAGGCCGACACACAGCAGTGCACTGCACGGGTCGCTGAGGCAGCCATTCCGTGCCAAGCTGTTCCGCAGACAGCAAAGTGGTGTCCTCAGCATTGCAGGACCTGGTGACGCAGACCGAGAGGACTGTGGGCACTGTAGCTGGAGGTAATAAATCACTTGGGAAACTCGGATGAGTTTTAATATGGTGCAACCTTACAGCCCGTCCTCATCCAGCATTCCTTTATTAGGTGTCAGAATAGCGGGCATCGAGTGTACAGTACGACTTTTGAGCCCACCACATGCATTACAGTCACGAAATGTGGTGAGTGTTGACCAATTTTTCCTGTTTAGTGTTGGACATTTTCTTTCTTTTTTGTTTGTGTTTTGAGTATGGCTCTTGGCAGCCCATGTTAGATGTTTTGCGTGGGCATACTTTTTTCTTTTTTTTTCAGAATAAATGTTAGTGTGTTTGGGTCTGTAAGATGTTGTTTTTCGTGGCATTTGATTACTTTTGTATTGGTGTATGATGTTACTGAGTATGATGATATGGAGCTGTAGAAAGTCAGGTTATTCTTGTACTTAAATGTTTTATTTCGGGACTAACTGGGAATGAAAGCAACAAAATGGCAGAGTGAGGGACGCAAGGTGTGTCAGAACCAGAAGCAGTATGGATTTTGTTGGAAAAGGTAGCACAATTGACAGCGGACAATACGCAGTTGAGAAGTGAATTAACATCTAGAAGTGAGCTGGAAACTGCATCAGATCAGTTGTTTTTGCCTAGGGTGCTGCATCAGAAGATTGATCCAGCCGCCGCAAGTTTGATTATTCCTTTTTCTGGGAAGGCATCTGAGGATGTGCGTTTGTTTGCGGAGGACTTGGAAACTTTAGCTGTGATGACTGGTTGGTCTGATGAACAATTGTTACATGTAGCCAAGATTAGATTAACGGGTGAATCAAAGACATATGTAAGGTGTTCTGAGGCTTTATGGAGGCGAGACAGTTTAAACAGTTGGAGGAGGGGCTTTTACAGACGTACTAGGAACAGAACAGCGCTCGGTACTTCACGAAGAGGTGGAGTACAATGACAAAGAGGCAGGGGGAGATGGTAGAGAAATTTGCGGACAGGATAAGCGAAGTTAACGAGTACACTTACGAATTGGGTCAGAGCGATGAGTCGAATGGTATTCTGTTGCAAGAGGGCGAGCACAGGGCACTTGATGTATTTTTGAGGGAGTTACCCACGCATGTGTCGCGGAAAGCTCGTGAAGGGGCTCTGAAAGATTTGTATTCGGCCATTCAGCTGGCAATTCAACGTGAGGAAATAGACGTGGCAATGGGGATACGTGATAGACAAACAGTGTTTACAGCAAGTATAAAATGTTATAGGAGTGGCCTTACGGGACACGTGCAGTGGCCATGTACCCAGTCACCGAGGAATAGAGAAAGGGGAGGAAATCAGCAGCGTAGAGAATGGAGAAGTGGAATTAGTAAAGGTGGACAATCGTTAAACGGCAGAGGGGGCCCAAGACCCACCTAAGGGAGCTCCCGTTTAATTTCAATGCTACAAATACGTAGGCAGAGGTGGAATGTTCGTTCAGTGGTAGGATCCATCGGAACTAAAAAGTTTAAGATTTTGTTGGACACAGGTGTGCAAGTGTCAGTGGCTACTAAGAGTTTAATGGGATGGAGGAAGTTATACCCACCACGTTATAGGTTGTGTGGAGTGGGGGATAAGGAGGTCACACCTTTGGGGTCAGTGACAGTTGACTTTTGCATAGGGAAAGTCCGATTTGATGCATGCATGGAGGTAGTACCATGGATAAGCGAGGGCTATGACATGATCCTAGGAGTAGATTTCTTGCATCAACATCATGCCAAAATTGACCTTGGACAAAGAACTGTGGAACTTGGTGGAATGTTATTTCAGCTAGGGGAAACTGCTGTCACGAGGGGCGTTCAACATAATGAACAAACCAATTGAACCACGTATATTAGTGTTAAGGCTTAATTCGCATGAGTGTGTGTCTAGTGGCACCAGGAAGTCACTTTTGGTAAGCGTAGAGTCAAATCTACCTGTGGGTATGTGTTATTAAAGCATTTGAGGATAATGAATTTTTGGATCAAAAACTTCCTGGCAGAATAAAGCTGTGTGCCGCACCGAGACTCGAACTCAGGACCTTTGCCTTTCGCGGGCAAGTGCTCTACCATCTGAGCTACCCAAGCGCGACTCACGCCCCGTCCTCACAGCTTTACTTCCGCCAGTACCTCGTCTCCTACTTTCCAAACTTCAGATGGTAGAGCACTTGCCCGCTAAAGGCAAAGGTCCCGAGTTCTAGTCTCGGTCCGGCACACAGTTTTAATCTGCCAGGAAGTTCCATATCAGCACACACTCCGCTGCAGAGTGAAAATATCATTCTGGAATTTTTGGATCCATTAAGTTGTTTTGTGAAACGTAGTATTGAACGCATACAAGAGGGAAGCGATGGGCGAGTAGTCCCCGTGAACGTGGATAATTTTAGTGCTGTAGACAAGAATTTGAGAAAAGGAGTTTTAGTAGCGAATTTTGACGTACCACATGATGAAGACTGGTGTTCGAGAGGTTGATGTAGCGATCAACCACTAACTGCCGATAGAACTGCACTGCGTGACAAAGTTAAGCATTTGAAAGGAGAAGAAAAAGAGGATATGGAAGAATTATTGTGGGAATTTAAGGATTTGTTTTTTCCACAAAGGCCATTAACAGCAACTCCATTAGTTCAACATAGGATACCAACAGGTAACGAAGCACCTGTTTACCATAAACCATACAGAATACTGAGGTATTTTCAGCCAATTGTGGAGGATTTCATTGATCAAAAGCTTGCGGACGGTATAATAGAGCATAGTAACAGTTGTTGGGGAGCGGTCATTGTCGTTGTGCTTAAAAAATCTATGGATGCAACTAAGAAATACAGGCTCTGTCGTGACTACTGATACCTCAATAATAAGACAGTAACGGACGCATACCCCATTTCCAACAAATCAGAGACTTTGGATCACTTAGGACAGTGCCAGTGCTTTTCTGCGATGGATTTGACAAGTGGTTATCATCAGTTAGAGGTGGCTCCAGAAGATCGTCTAAAAACTGCTTTCTCTACACCTGGAGACCATTACCAGTACATCAGAATGCAATTCGGTTTGAAAAACGCTCCAGCAACGTTTCAGAGGTTGCTAGACAGTGTGCTGAGTGGTTTGAAACCATGGCAGTGTCTAATCTATTTGGATGACATTATAGTGTTTTAAATTAGTATGGAGCAACATAGACAGCGGTTAGGGGAAGTCTTTATGAGGTTAAGAGCAGCTCGTTTGACGTTGAGCCTGGATAAATGTCATTTTGCATTGGAAGAAGTGAAATATTTAGGTCATAACGTCAGTAAGGAAGGAGTGCGAACTGATCTGGGTTTGCTACAGGCTGTAAGGGATTTTTGGGAGCCAAAAACAGTTGAGGAAGTGCAATGATTCGTCGGGATTTGTAATTGCTATTGAAAGTTCGTGAAGGGTTTTGGAGATTTGGCACAGCCATTGACATGATTGTTATTGAAGGGTGTGAAACTTGAGTGTACAGAAGAGTGTCAGAAAGCGTTTGACAAATAGAAAGAAGTGTTAACATCAAGTCTGGGTCTTGTGTTTCCAGATTTTGAAAAGGAATGTATTGTAGCATGAATCAAGCATTAGGGTGTGTTCTTAGTCATGAAATTGACGGGGAAGAACATCCTGAAGCCTATGCATTTTAAGGAACCATTTGCTCTCGAGCACAGACGATATTTGATTTAGTGAACTGAGAGTATATGTATCTTAAGACAAGAGAAAGCAAAATAAAGCAATTAACACCGCTCTCTTGTCACAGCCAGTAGGCATCAGCACACTCTTATGTCATTCGTTGTCCTAGAATGACTTAATGTTTTGTGTGGCTCCACAGTAAGCCATTTGATATTTATTTGCAGAAAAGAGGCGCAGAATTAATAAGTCGCTCTCATTTGTGAATTATCTGCAATTATTTAGATAAAATTTTACGTAAGTGTCATATATCGCAATGTACACTCCTGAAAATTGAAATAAGAACACCGTGAATTCATTGTCCCAGGAAGGGGAAACTTTATTGACTCATTCCTGGGGTCAGATACATCACATGATCACACTGACAGAACCACAGGCACATAGACACAGGCAACAGAGCATCCACAATGTCAGCACTAGTACAGTGTATATCCACCTTTCGCAGCAATGCAGGCTGCTATTCTCCCATGGAGACGATCGTAGAGATGCTGGATGTAGTCCTGTGGAACGGCTTGCCATGCCATTTCCACCTGGCGCCTCAGTTGGACCAGCGTTCGTGCTGGACGTGCAGACCGCGTGAGACGACGCTTCATCCAGTCCCAAACATTCTCAATGGGGGACAGATCCGGAGATCTTGCTGGCCAGGGTAGTTGACTTACACCTTCTAGAGCACGTTGGGTGGCACGGGATACATGCGGACGTGCTGTCCAGTTGGAACAGCAAGTTCCCTTGCCGGTCTAGGAATGGTAGAACGATGGGTTCGATGACGGTTTGGATGTACCGTGCACTATTCAGTGTCCCCTCGACGATCACCAGTGGTGTACGGCCAGTGTAGGAGATCGCTCCCCACACCATGATGCCGGGTGTTGGCCCTGTGTGCCTCGGTCGTATGCAGTCCTGATTGTGGCGCTCACCTGCACGGCGCCAAACACGCATACGACCATCATTGGCACCAAGGCAGAAGCGACTCTCATCGCTAAAGACGACACGTCTCCATTCGTCCCTCCATTCACGTCTGTCGCGACACCGCTGGAGGCGGGCTGCACGATGTTGGGGCGTGAGCGGAAGACGGCCTAACGGTGTGCGGGACCGTAGCCCAGCTTCATGGAGACGGTTGCGAATGGTCCTCGCCGATACCCCAGGAGCAACAGTGTCCCTAATTTGCTGGGAAGTGGCGTTGCAGTCCCCTACGGCACTGGGTAGGATCCTACGGTCTTGGCGTGCATCCGTGCGTCGCTGCGGTCCGGTCCCAGGTTGACGGGCACGTGCACCTTCCGCCGACCACTGGCGACAACATCGATGCACTGTGGAGACCTTACGCCCCACGTGTTGAGCAATTCGGCGGTACGTCCACCCGGCCTCCCACATGCCCACTACATGCCCTCGCTCAAAGTCCGTCAACTGCACATACGGTTCTCGTCCACGCTGTCGCGGCATGCTACCAGTGTTAAAGACTGCGATGGAGCTCCGTATGCCACGGCAAACTGGCTGACACTGACGGCGGCGGTGCACAAATGCTGCGCAGCTAGCGCCATTCGACGGCCAACACCGCGGTTCCTGGTGTGTCCGCTGTGCCGTGCGTGTGATCATTGCTTGTACAGCCCTCACATATTTTACATGCTCGCAGTGTCCGGAGCAAGTATGGTGGGTCTGACACACCGGTGTCAATGTGTTCTTTTTTCCATTTCCAGGAGTGTATATGTTAAAATGAATATATGTTTTATTTAATCGTATGCTTTTCTTTGTTTTAGTAATTTTAGTCACTCCATTTTCATGATTGATGCTGAGGTCAGATATCAGACTTTGTCTACAAAATATATATAATGAGCCCTGGCTACGTTCCGTACATCTTCGGACGTGCGAAGCTCGATGAATTCACGCCGTAAATTTTAATCTCTCGATCAGTTATCCAAAAAACAAACAACAATAATTATTATTTTACTAATTATTATTATTATTACATATTATTAATATTTTATTTTTATTTGTTAAAGCATCTAGACAGTTTAATGCAGCAGAGATTAATTACTCAACAACAGAGAGGGAGATGCTTAGCGTAATCTATGGAATCACATATTTTACATGTCATTTATGTGGGAGAAGATTTCGGGTAGTGGCAGAGCATGCTGCGTTGAAGTGGTTGTTGAGGTTGAAGGATCCATCCACTAGACTCGCTAGGTGGGCTGTGAGGCTTAGTGAATTCGATTACGAGGTGGTACACAAGCCTGGGAAGAAGCACAGTAATGCGGATGCACTGAGTAGGTGGGTGGCAAAAGTAGAAGTCATTATTGTAAAGCGTATCAGACACAGCCAAAATTTAATATGTACGACGGTCTTCTGTGCAGGGAAACGAAGTTAGGGCCAAGGGTAGTAGTGCCAGCGAAACTGAGAGATGAGGTTTTAAAGGGAGCACATGATCACATATTATCTGGTCATGGAGGATGTAGAGCAATGAATAGGAGAGTGGCGGAGAGGTATTAGTGGAGAGGTAGGAATGTGGATGTGGATCAGTATGTCAAGAATTGTATACCAAGTACGCAAAGAGCAGATTTGAGTCGGAAACAGATACTGCTACAACGATTACTGGAAGCGACGTGTCCATTTTCTATGTTGGGAATTGAGGAGGCATGTGGAAATGGTGGCTACGCCAAATCAACAGGCAGCAATGGTCGCGCAAGCGTTAATAAACAACTGGATTTTGAAGTTTGGTGTACCGGAGACAATAATTACTGACCAAGGGACCAACATCATGTCAGATTTAACGAAGGAACTGCGCAAATTGTTCAACGTAAAGAAGTTGAGGACGAGCGCATTGCATCCACAAGCAAACGGAAGTACAGAACGGGTACACAGAACAATCGGGAAGATCCTGAGTTTTTATGTGGATTCTCATCACCATCAGTGGTACGAGAATTTGAAGCATTTATATGCACATAGTACGCAAAAGTCCATTCTAATATCGGTTTGTCTCCGTATGAGGTAGTGTACGGGCGAAAAATTCCGTCACCGTTTGATTTAGTGAAGCTACAGACAGGAAGTACCGGTGAATCTGTGGTTCAATTCGAGAGGACAATGCGGGATGTTTGGAAACGGATACAAAAGGCGAATACAAAGACTTTGGAAAGGCAGGAACACACAGTGAAATGGAAAGGAAGTTTACCGCTATATAGACTAGGGCAATGGGTAATGCTATCCAGCCCCTATACGCCAAAAGGGAAAACGAAGAAGTTCGTCACCAGGTATCAAGGGCCATACTAAGTAGTTGAAACCACGTCCCCCGTTAATGTTAAGCTTCAGATACCAACTAGAACAATGATAGTACACATTGGGCAGTTGTGGCCATTTATAGGTCGTCCGGATGTGATTCCAGGCATATCACAGGCAGGGAAGAGGAAGAAAGAGCGAGTGGAGAGAGGTGTTAAGCGCAAGGAAAACCAGGAAGATAGAGTACAGCAAAATGTACCGTATGATTTGCGATCCAGAAAGTAGTAGAGTATTTGTAGTTTATTTTTTGTTCTCTTGTTATGTATCATTGAGTTTGCGTAGATTAATTAGGCATTGTATTTTCATATGTTGTATGTCTTTCCGTGTATTGTGAGCCTGCTGGGGACAGCAGTCTTTTGAAGAGGGAAGGTAACGGTATGTCTAGCCAGCGTGATGAGCATCACAGTGCAGTTATTTTTAGCCATGAGGAACATTGTGGAGCCAAAATTGAGCTTGCAACAGGTCAGGATGCACTGGATCGTCTCCACCTACGAAAAATTAATAGTAGTAGCAAGTTGTTTTGAGCAGAGGGTATTTACCGAAACGAAAGGTCAATGGAACTGCGTGTAACATAGTAGGACCAACCTTCCATCTGCCAGCATCAATTTCAGGAGTCACGCAATTGAATGTTTCACAGCCACAGCTGTACTGGCCAGAAGCAACTTTAGAGTTTTTGCCAAGGCGGAATCTGACCTTGTTAAATCAAACCCTCGGGTCAGGTCTGCTGAAATCCGCATACCAGTTCATTTCAGAGCAAGAGGGGTGCATATCAGCTGAATAGCTTGTGCAGCCTGTCGCTCAATATAGGGAAAGGCGACGACAAGTAACGATTGTTTTGAGCACCTCTGTGCCAAGTGCCATCATAGCCTTAACTCTGATGGGTGTTGTTTTCATTCTGATCAGCCGGAGAACCAATTCCAAGAGAGAACCAACAGTAGTCCAAATCTCAGTGGATTGGATACCCAGGGCATAAGACGGGTAGGTAGCTAAGTGGCTGATCGAGCATTAAGTGGAGTGGTCATCCAGTAAGGAATTTCTACGTTTTGTCTCAAGTCATGTGTTTTAAGAGAACTAGACCACATTTAAGTTTTCCCATAGTACTAGTAAATAAGTCATAAGTACATGCCAACCCAAACAAGTTTAAGAGTAGCTAGAAGTTGACCCAGGGACTGGGTCATTCCAAAGGGGGGAATAATGTAGCAGCACCACCGTTTAAGATGGGAAAAGATTAGCTTTAGTGCAATATTTCTGAAGGCACAAGTTACAGCCAGGCATGGGCCTGTTGACAGTAAGTTACACTACCAGTGGTTGCGAAGTAGAATGGAGGCCACAGGGCTGTAGACCCACTGAAAAGAGTAAATGCAGCAGTTTGCATGGCGCAAGTTACAGGCAGAAGAGGACCACTGGCCGAACCCAGGTGTTATGAGTACATGGCTCGGAGGAGCACATAAGCGAAACAGAGTCGCACAGCCATGTATAAATAGGTGCGGGTTCACAGACAACGCATTCAAGTGTGACAGCTATCCAGGACAGTGTGGCATGTCACACCACCAGCTATATGCAGCAGCAGATGGGGTGCCAGCTTTCCAGTCCATGGCAGGTCGCTGGTTCGACCCTCTGAGGACAATGCAGGATCCTCAGCCAGCTAGCGGTGGGCCATGCCGCGGCTTGCTACTGCAAGCAGTATTGTTGGCTCCCAACACACATCGAAAGCATCCCAAGGTGTCACAGATTCATGTGCTGGATCGCAGGCGACTGTTGTCGCCATGATCATAGCCATGCAGGTGAGGAAGAAAGCCACGGGCCACCTTGCAGCTCCCAGTGGGCAGCTCTGAGGTGGCAGGGGCAGAGGCTGCTGAGTCGACTGCCGGTGGATCCTGATGTTGTCACAAATCTGCAGCCGTACCAGGCCGACACACAACAGTGCACTGCACGAGTCACTGAGGCAGCCATTCCGTGCCAACTGTTTCGCAGACAGTGAAGTGGTGTCCTCAGCATTGCGGGACCCGGTGACACAGACCAAGAGGAACGGGGCCACTGTAGCTGGAAATAACAAATCACCTGGGAAACTCGGACGGGTTTTAATACGGCGCATCCTGACAGCCCATCCTCGTCCAGCAATACTAAACAGGTGACTCCCTTGATCTCTCAGTACATGCCCTGCCAAATGGTAAATTCTTTATTTAAATTGCCTAATAAATTTCTTTTCTCCCCAATTCTGTTCACTACCTCCTCTTTAATTACATGATTTACCTGCCTAATCTTCTGCATCCATTCTTAGCTACATATTCCAAAAGATCTATACTCATATTGTCTAAACTGTTTATCATCACCATTTCACTTCCCTACAAGGCTACACTATAGACAAACACCTTCATAATAGCGTTCCTAACACTTAGTTCTACACTCCTGGAAATTGAAATAAGAACACCGTGAATTCATTGTCCCAGGAAGGGGAAACTTTATTGACACATTCCTGGGGTCAGATACATCACAAGATCACACTGACAGAACCACAGGCACATAGATACAGGCAACAGAGCATGCACAATGTCGGCACTAGTACAGTGTATATCCACATTTCGCAGCAATGCAGGCTGCTATTCTCCCATGGAGACGATTGTAGAGATGCTGAATGTAGTCCTGTGGAATGGCTTGCCATGCCATTTCCACCTGGCGCCTCAGTTGGACCAGCGTTCGTGCTGGACGTGCAGACCGCGTGAGACGACGCTTCATCCAGTCCCAAACATGCTCAATGAGGGACAGATCCGGAGATCTTGCTGGCCAGGGTGGCACGTTGGGTGGCACGGGATACATGCGGACGTGCATTGTCCTGTTGGAACAGCAAGTTCCCTTGCCGGTCTAGGAATGGTAGAACGATGGGTTCGATGACGGTTTGGATGTACCGTGCACTATTCAGTGTCCCCTCGACGATGACCAGTGGTGTACGGCCAGTGTAGGAGATCGCTCCCCACACCATGATGCTGGGTGTTGGCCCTGTGTGCCTCGGTCGTATGCAGTCCTGATTGTGGCGCTCACCTGCACGGCGCCAAACAAGCATACGACCATCATTGGCACCAAGGCAGAAGCGACTCTCATCGCTGAAAACGACACGTCTCCATTCGTCCCTCCATTCACGCCTGTCGCGACACCACTGGAGGCGGGCTGCACGATGTTGCGGCGTGAGCGGAAGACGGCCTAACGGTGTGCGGGACCGTAGCCCAGCTTCATGGAGACGGTTGCGAATGGTCCTCGCCGATACCCCAGGAGCAACAGTGTCCCTAATTTGCTGGGAAGTGGCGGTGCGGTCCCCTACGGCACTGCGTAGGATCCTACGGTCTTGGCGTGCATCCGTGCGTCGCTGCGGTCCGGTCCCAGGTCGACGGGCACGTGCACCTTCCGCCGACCACTGGCGACAACATCGATGTACTGTGGAGACCTCACGCCCCACGTGTTGAGCAATTCGGCGGTACGTCCACCCGGCCTCCCGCATGCCCACTATACGCCCTCGCTCAAAGTCCGTCAACTGCACATACGGTTCACGTCCACGCTGTCGCGGCATGCTACCAGTGTTAAAGACTGCGATGGAGCTCCGTATGCCACGGCAAACTGGCTGACACTGACGGCGGCGGTGCACAAATGCTGCGCAGCTAGCGCCATTCGACGGCCGACACCGCGGTTCCTGGTGTGTCCGCTGTGCCGTGCGTGTGATCATTGCTTGTACAGCCCTCTCGCAGTGTCCGGAGCAAGTATGGTGGGTCTGACACACCGGTGTCAATGTGTTCTTTTTTCCATTTCCAGGAGTGTATATTCGGCCGCGTCGGAAATTTTCTCCACTCATGGGCTGGGTGTTGTGTTGTCCTCCTCATCATTTCATCCTCATCGCCGGTACGCAAATAGCCCAATGTGGCGTCGACTGAAATAAGAGTTGCACTCGGGGGCCGAATTTTTTACTATAAGGGGCAGACAAATAAAAACAAGACGAATGGAAAAAGGTAAGGAAACTTTATTATTGCAAAAATAATCGCCGTAACTGTTAATACACTCAACCCACTGTGTGACAAGACGGTCAATACCTTCACGGAAAAATATTTACGGTCGCCTATGGAACCATGCTTGTACCCAGGCGTGCACCTCTTCGTCCGAAGCTGAACGACAGCGACGAATGTCTTTCTTCAGAGCTGCAAAAATATGGAAATCGTATGGAGAGAGATCGGAACTGTACGGAGGATGTGTGCAGCGTATTCCAAACAACCTTGTTAATATGCAGGCGCGCAGTACCCGGCAACAGAATGATGTCGTCCGTCAACGTTAATGGGTTTTAGAACTTTATGGTGCGCATCAGTTATTGGAAAGCGTCCATGTACTGCTGTGCATTAATTGTGGTGTCGCATTCCAGTAAATCAATGAAGAGAGGGGTAGATTTCAAATGGCTGTTAGGATGTCGCAATGGGGAAGACAAGATTTCAATCAATAGGGTAACATGTGATGCTCCAAGTGTGGCGTCGCATGTTATTAAGCGACAACATTCATTGCTGTATATAGCCCGCTGTGTTGGAGCTTAGGAAGCTGCAAACTTGTGCCTTAGCCATGACTCATAAGAACAGCTGTCACTGCTAGGCAGTGTGAGAACAGCTAATGTGTCACTTCGGGTGACTATTTATTCACAACACCTATGAACCTAAATAAACGATATTAAATATTATTCAAACATTTTCAAAATCGGTACACTACTTCTTGTTATTCAGGAGAAGAGTGTACAAAGATTTCAACGTCGTAACTATCATAGTTTTGGAGATAAAGAAAATTACTTAAAAAGTCAAAAACCGAAACTTAGGGAATTAAATTCAGTTAGGAACTATAATAGTTTATCTTTTGGTATCATTTGAAAACATAAACAGAACTCTCAATGTGCAGAATTAATTAATTGAGATCTTCATATTAAAACTTCAATTACTTTCGTTTCCGTAGTAGAAAAATCAGACAAAATTATTATTTCTGCCTTATATCGTCGTGGGACTAAATGAGAGTGAGAGAGATTGTGTATGTGGGACATACGTTAAATTTCAAGATTAAATTTATGTAATACATTACGTAATCATAGCGTGGGAAAGATAACTGTACCCACATTGCTGATGACGTACGTCTACATGAACTTGCTTTTGTAAGGAGGCAGCCAGAATAGCCGTTTGCAGGGCAATAAGTTTCTAAATTTATTTCAAGTTTAGTTTTCCTTTCGTTTGGTTTTGTTAAATGTTATATTAATATTTGAATATTGAAATGACGTAAATGCGTCTTTGAATAGTGATTGTCACAGTCCAGTTTTGGCGCGAGAATGATCTCGAACGATGATTTTGATTGGCCAGTCAAACAAATCAACCAATCAGCGTTAAGCAGTTCCCACGCACTGCTAGGTAGTTATGCACACATGCACATTGGTTGGGTTGGGTTGTTTGGGGAAGGAGACCAGACAGCGAGGTCATCGGTCTCATCGGATTAGGGAAGGACGGGGAAGGAAGTCGGCCGTGCCCCCTGAAAGGAACCATCCCGGCATTTGCCTGGAGCGATTTAGGGAAATCACGGAAAACCTAAATCAGGATGGCCGGACGCGGACTGAACCGTCTTCCTCCCGAATGTGAGTCCAGTGTCTAACCAATGCGCCACCTCGCTCGGTGCTAAGTAGTTGTACAGGGGAAGAAGCAGATTGAAGAAGAGATGCTTCTCAGCTATCGGACGTGCAGGTAGTGTTGAACGCTTCCGTCTATATTATGTGTAAAATGAAGAAATAATTGGCTTCTCGCATCCAGATTGTGTGGCCGTAATAGTAATTGCATTTGCGGACAGTTTTGAGAAGTTTGGAAGTTTTAGAATTGTTATGTTGTAAAGTTAGCCGCGTGTGAACTTTCGGCCTGTGTGAAAATTCCGTGTGGCGTATTCTGTATCAATTAGAGAATAATTGGCGAGCATCTTTTGTTATAAAGAGCAGTGAAAAAGACTGAATGTAAAACTCAGAGTAGCGAATCAGTGAGTGTGAGATCGTGTCTCCAGTCGGGTTGGACTTGTGCAAAATTCTGGCTGCTTTGCGTGTGAAGTTTGTGGTTTGACTGAGAATCAAGAATGAAAGAATAGTTTTTCAATAACTAAGGACTTGGTAGCTCGTAAATTTGTGTTATTCAGCAATAAACATTACTAGTCTGAACACATTAGGACACTTATTTCAGTCGAAATTAACCACATTACCACCCGAAATTTTTTTAAATCACAATACAGGAACTGCTACGAGAGTTTACGCGGACTTTGCAGGACAGATAATTAGGCGACGTCTTTCTTCAACGCTGCTTTTACGTCGTCTTGTAAGTATCTACGCCTGCAGAGTAAAGGGACAGTGAGCGGACGCCGTACTGAGGTAGGTGGATTTCAATGTCGAGCAGTATGACGATCGAAAAGTGTCAAAACCCCGTCTCGCCACACAAGGTGTCGAGTGAAAGTATTTTATCGATTTTAAGGACAGCAAGTGCCAGTACTGGTGCCATTTCACTTCACATTAGTGTGCCTGTCAAGACCAGCCGGCGCCGTCTACATAAAGTTGCAGTTCCGTCTTTCACACCACCAAAGGATACACACCATAAGCATTGCAAGTTTTTGTACGTCATGCTACTTCTGAAACTGATTCCTGCACAGTCGTGGAGACATTCCTTCCGACATAATTTCTATTCATTAACAAGTAGATTCCCCAAGGAAGTAGTTTTCAATAGTAGTAACTTCGACATTTGAGATGGACTAAAACCTCAGTTCACACGTTTTTCAACGTATTTCGACACACCTTTGGCATCAGTACACGATCACGTATTATCGATGTTTGATTGATGTATCTTACATACTGCTAATTAAGACACCAGAGAAAGTTATAATGAAATGCAATAACGACTATGTTTTCCTCTTTGAACTGTGTTAACAAAACTGAGAAATGAGCGAAAGAGATGTGTGCAGAGGAGCTGTTGCGCTGCATTTACATCAAGGCTACGTGAGTTACCGGACAATACCTTTCAGTAAATAATAGCCGCGCGGGGTTAGCTGAGCGGTCTATGGCGCTGTAGTCATGGACTGTGCGGCTGATCCCAGTGGAGGTTCGAGTCCTCCCTCGGGCATGGGTGTGTGTGTTTGTCCTTAGGATAATTTAGGTTAAGTAGTGTGTAAGCTTAGGGACTGATGACCTTAGCAGTTAATTTCCATAAGATTTCACACACATTTGAACATTTTTGAAGTAAATAATAACGCTGAGTGAACTAAAGTCAGATCGGCACACATAATTTTTTCAAAAACTTGTCTTCCCACGGTTGCAAGATAGCTCATGTAGTTTGTTATACAAACACCAAAAAAGTTTTGCATCACCTCCGTTCCGAGAGTTCCGGAACCTGTACAGAAAATTGGAATAGAGATCAACATAGACGTCATTTCCGCTCTTTTTATTGCTCATCAAAACCACACAATGTATGTTGTACCACCATACAGCGAGACCTTCAGGTCCAGATTACTGTACACACCGGAGTCTCTAATACCCAGTAGCACGTTCTGTTGCATTGATGCATGCCTGTATTCATCGTGGCATACTATCCATAAGTTCATCAAGGCACTGTTGGTCAAGATTGTCCCACTGCTCAACGGCAATTCGAGGTAGGTTGGTGGGTTACGTCGTCCATAAACAGCCCTTTTCAATCTATCCCAGGCGTGTTCGATACGGTTCATGTCTGGAGAACATGCTGGCCACTCTAGTGGAGCGATGTCGTTATACAGAAGGAAGTCATTTACAAGATGTGCACGATGGGGGCGCGAATTCCTCGCCAATATGCTGCCGATATGGTTGCACTATCGGTCGGTGGATGGGATTCACGTGTCGTACAGCCGTTACGGCGATTTCCATGACCACCAGCGGCGTACGTCGGCCCTACATAATGCCACCACAAAACAGCAGGAAACCTCCACCTTGTTACACTCGATGGACAGTGTGTGTAAGGCGTTCAGCATGACTGGGTTGCCTCCAAAAATGTTCCAACGATTGTCTGGATCAAGGCATATGCGACACTCATCGGTGAAGAGAACGTGATGCCAATCCTGAGTGGTCTATGCGGTATGTTGTTGGGCCCATCTGTACCGCGCTGCATGGTGTCGTGGTTGCAAAGATGGACCTCGCCATGGACGTCGGGATTGAAGTTGCGCATCACGCAGCCTATTGCGCACAGTTCGAATCGTAACACGACGTCCTGTGGCTCCACGAAAAGCATTATTCAACATCGCGGCGTTGCTGTCAGGGTTCCCGAGCCATAATCCGTAGGTAGCGGTCATCCACTGCAGTAGTAGTCCTTGGGCGGCCTGGACGAGGCATGTCATCGACAGTTCCTGTCTCTCTGTATCTCCTCCATGTCGGAACAACATCGCTTTGGTTCACTCCGAGACGCCTGGACACTTCCCCTGTTGAGAGCCCTTCCTGCCACAAAGTAACATTCAGATGCGATGGAACCGCGGTACTGACCGTTTGGGTATGGTTCAACTACAGATAACATGAGCAGTGTACATCATTCCTGGTGGACTGACTGGAACTGATCGGCTGTCTGAACCCCTCCTTCTAATAGGTGCTGTTCATGCATGGTTGTTTACATCTTTTGGCGGGTTTAGTGATATCTCTGAACAGTCAAATGGACTGTGTCTGTGATACAATATCCACAGTCAACGTCTGTCTTCACGATTTCTGGGAACCAGAGTGATGCAAATATTTTTTGATGTATGCAGTATGAAAAGATTGCGCGTTTTTACCGGGAACACATAATTTCGCGTATCTATAATATTCTTTGGTCGTACCAACATGTTTCCTTTTACTTCTTATGTGCGCATTTGAAGGAAATCGTTCTACTTATCGACTCAAAGTGACGCATTCACCGTTAAAACTAAAATGTTGAATAGTCACTTCTTTGCAAAGTGATACGTAGTTTCCACAGATATTTCCAGCAAGGGGTTGCACTGATTATAACTTGCAGTAGACTATCTTTCTTAAGTAACACACGTGTTTCTAATATTGGATAATAATTTTTGTTTTAGTTGAGTTAATTGATAGCTTAACAAAATGTTTCGTGCTGTAGCTACATGTACGTTTCTTTTATAGATTCGGACTTCATTATGCCAGTGAAACACAATAAGTTGAAAGTATTTTTTTCGCGAGATTCATCAAATTAGAAATAGGAGCAAATAAATTACGTGAGTAGTATCGTTTTCACAGGTCCTTACGTAATTCTTTTCTCATCAACCGTCGAAAATTTTAAGGTTCCGTTGGAACTCATTGATATACGGTTAAAGATAAGGAAAGCGTAGATATAACTTTCCTAAGTTTTCATACTTTCTCTGACTCCAACTGGCATTAACACCCGGAGCTCGGGGACTTCATTGAGAGATAGGTCAGTCAACTAATTCTTGGATATCACGGACCTCTCAGGACGCTAAGAGTGAAAGGGGAGACAGATCGACAAACCGCTGCAGTAATTACAGGCACTCCATCTGTGTGTATATGGAAGTGCATTACTTAAGAAGTGGCTTCGCTGTTTAATTAGAAGCATCGGCTGGCTGTGCTTGTGGTGAAAGAGGTCAGCAACACCGTCAAGTCCTTGAGACCTGCCTTGTATCTTGCGGCCCAGTTTGTCTCTGACCTGGAAAAGTTACTCTCGCGTTCCGCGTTCCGGAACATAGCAGGCTCAACGTTCGCTATTGACCTAGTAAAACTGACAGCGCTACCACTCTCATTCTGCAGTTTTTACATATAATTCTCTCATTTTGTGTTACCACTTCCAGGAATACTGCTTATGATAATATTTACAGTGTATTTCCACTTAAGCTGCTTCTTTGATGAGCGTATCATCAATAATTTATTCCTAATTAATCATTAAGCAAACTCGATACTGATGCAATCAGACGTAAATCTGTAGGTAGATTTTGCTGGTTCTGTGTTTTGTTTACTCTCGTTCGGTGGTCTGTTTACTCGTTGCGTGATAACTAGCCAGTGATTAATCAAGTTTTTGAATACACTACTCATCACAGGCAGACATTAACGTAGAATCTAACAAAGTCGGGATAGTTAGTTTGTGATATTGAATGCATAACAGGAATGAAATGTAATAGGATTACCGTAGGTGCAACCACATTGGAGGCGTCACTGCCGGAAAATAAGTGGTTCCTGAAGAGGGCCAGCAGCAGGGGCACCAGGCGCTCCAAGCTCTCATAAAAAAGCACTGATGCTCAAATTGTTATTGGTGCTGAGAGCTACCAAAACCCGGAGATCAATTAATGGGCTCCGGAACGCCCTATACTTGCAATGTTAAAATAACGCTTATAAATTACATCTTTCCTCACAAAGTATTTGAGGTAGGAAGTTGAACGTTTTACAGATTATTTATTGGAATATGAGCTACAACTTAACACAGGGATTTTACAAAATTTTAGTTCAGTTATTAAAGATGATTTTTTTTCAATTGTAATGAAAATTCACAACATTTTTCTGCAATTTTTTATTTATATATTCAAAAATATACAGTTTTTTGGAAAAAGG